>NC_136916.1:18888099-20183431 GCF_949752795.1 Hyperoodon ampullatus
ATATGTAGTATTTCTAAACGCCTACTTTGAGATACATATGCATACATAATCACAACTTATCCAAAATAGACATTTGGAGAGAGAATGGCAGCTGGGCTAGTCTATGTATTAGACAGTAAAGAGAGAATACGGGAAAAAGAGAGTCTGCTGGGATCCATTTCAGTACTGTCCTAGCCAGCCTACAAATATTTCCAGTACCGCAGATGAGGATGTTATTTGGAGAGATGGATGCACCCACCACTGATGCCACTGATACTTCTTTTCTTTGATGTTCCTTATTTATTTATTTTTTTAAATTCCATGCCCATTAAACAATTATCTTAGCCACAGAAAGGGTGCTTTCCTGGAGAGAGTATGCTGGATGTCTTCCATGTCTGCCTTAATGACCACAAGGAGGAGCCTTGCTGGTAATGCCAGTACCGTGTATTTCTGATTCGTGTCAGTGGTATTTTTCACTGTAAATACGTGAGCCTTCTGGTGTCTGCCTCAGGAGGGTGTGTTGTGGCTAGTTAAAGTCTGTTAGGGCCTGATAGTCCTTGGGGACAAAGAGCAACAACAATAAAGCCACGCCCGTTTCTCCCAGCACAGCTCCACTTTTCCTGATGTTTGTATGTTCTCTCAACTTCTTCATTGGTAGTGTTCAAACGTCTTGGAATAGGACGGAAACCAGTGTGTATCTGATTGTGCCAAATCACTTGTCAGTATGTCTTGATTCTTACTCAGCATTTTCTCTTTTTTAAAAAAAGTAACTTCATGAGAGGCAAGGTTGGCTTTCAGGGAGAATATGTGATGGAAAGACACAGAATCGGAATTGGGAGATGGTTGTTGCCCGTGCTAGTAGTGGCACACTAAGTGGCTCCGGTTACACCACTCCCTTTGAATACTTTCCTGTTCTCCTGAGCACCTCTAACCTCACTTTGGGAAACATTGCCCGAAGGTACTCCTTTTTTCTTTTTTTTTTTTTGCGGTACGCGGGCCTCTCACTGTTGTGGCCTCTCTCGTTGCGGTCCGGGCGCGCAGGCTCAGCAGCCATGAATCACAGGCCTAGCCGCTCCGCGGCATGTGGGTTCTTCCCGGACCGGGGCACGAACCCGTGTCCCCTGCATCGGCTCCCAACCACTGCGCCACCAGGGAAGCCCGCCCGAAGGTACTCTTAAAGCAGAAGATAGCTTGGTTGAGTACATATCATATTAAATGTACACAGCTAAGAGCTTTACATATGATCTCTAAATTAATCTTAGCATCTCTGTGAGTAGATATTATCAGAAAGCTGTCTCAAGGTAACTACCGGGAAATGTTGGGATCTGAGCCAAGATCCACCTTCCAGGCTTTCAACAAGCTACGCTGTTGCACTGCCCAGTGGTTAAGAGCGCTCTGTATTAGCTGTGTAATTTTAACTCTTCACCCCAAGTTAGAGGTTAGGTCTGAGATTGAATAAGCATTATAATAAATCCTAAATTCGTGTAAATCATTTACGCATGAAGGCTGACAAAAGTAGGTTAAGTGTCATGTAATGGTAAAATGAAAGGATTATCACTTTTTTTCCTTAGGACATTGTAATGCCTGGGGTGTCATAAATGTCCTTACTGGTTTAATGAATATATAATGCTATGGTGAAAATAGAACTCAGGACCGCCTTTTTTGTCCACTGCCTGCCTGGCAAAGTCAACCTTTATTGTCATTTTAATATGTCAAAAGCAGGGTGTGTTCACTAAAGAAAATTCAGAAAATATGAATTTTAAAAGAATAAAGCAAAAAACTCTCACGATCCTATTTATTCCAAAATAACTTTTTTTTTTTTTTTTTTTTTTTTGCGGTAGCGGGCCTCTCACTGCTGCGGCCTCTCCCGTTGCGGAGCATAGGCTCCGGACGCGCAAGCTCAGCGGCCATGGCTCACGGGCCTAGCCGCTCCGCGGCACGTGGGATCTTCCCGGACCAGGGCACGAACCCGTGTACCCCGCATCGGCAGGCGGACTCTCAACCACTGCGCCACCAGGGAAGCCCCAAAATAACTATTTTTCTTTTTTTTTTTTTGTTTTTGCGGTACGCGGGCCTCTCACTGCTGTGGCCTCTCCCGATGCGGAGCACAGGCTCCGGACGCGCAGGCCCAGCGGCCATGGCTCACGGGCCCAGCCGCTCTGCAGCATGTGGGATCTTCCCGGACCGGGGCACGAACCCGCGTCCCCTGCATCAGCAGGCGGACTCTCAATCACTGTGCCACCAGGGAAGCCCCAAAATAACTATTTTTAATAGTCTGGTTTATATGCTTCTAAACCCTGTTTTCTGTGGATTTTATTTGTGTGGGTGTACACATTTTTAGTGGAATCACATAATGCACACAGTGCTGTAGGTGCTTTTTTCTTTTGATATCTTGTAAACATACCTGTATTACCAGTTTTTCAGACCTTTCTGAATTTCAAGTTCCCTGGCTGTATAAAAACAAGTAGTTGTGAGAGTCAAATAGTGTGAAAGCACATTGTAAGGCTTTATTACCTTAGTTTTCTTTTTCTACTGCTAAATCCATCATTTGTCAAGATATTTTCTTCAAGTATTCTGTAGGAGCCCTTCACACATCAGATTAGTAAATTAGTAATTTTTGAAATGCCTGTGTCCCTGAATTCTTCAAGTTAGCTGCTGTATCTGTGGGTCCCCACTCCTGTACACAGTAATTGTTGGAACTATTTGTCGGCACCACCTCTGAATCCTTTAGAAGTCGTTCTCTTGTTGTTCTTGTTCTCTCATTAATATTATCAAAATGTGCTGCTGAGCTTGCTTGTTTGTTGACATTACTTTTCAAGAAGTACCATTTCCAAGTATATTCAGGAACAGTGGCTTGAAATAGGCAGTGTTTGTGTAACTGTAAATTTCTTCCTTAACATTGAAATCCTTTCTTTTTCACTGTCTGGGCAGATGCTTTTGGGATGTTGGTTATTCTTTGTTTTAAACCAAGTTAAGACTTTAAAAGAGTGTAAACCACACTAATCCTTACTATTCTCTGCCCACTCTTAGCTAAATGGAAGGGAATTCAGATCTGGAAAGATAGATGTGAATATGGAGCAGTCTTTGGGGGAAGGGATAGATTATAGATGTTTTTTATTTTCTTTTTTCATATTTATATTTTCTTTAATGACGAATATTGCTTCTGTAATAAGGAAAGAAAACTTTTTGTTATTTTTTCTAAAGTCTGCAGTCAATGGACAACTAAAAGCTAAAGTTTACTTCTATTATAAATTATGGGAGTTTTAATTTATCTAGTGTTATAAACAAGTTTTTCACAAATATTCTTACAAGTTTCTTAATACTTTTATTTTATAGATGTCCTATTTTAATCTTGTGAAGAGTTTAACATCTGCCTTTCCAAATATGTATAGTATATCACGGTAAGTTTATAATCCATATTGCAACTAAAATTATTAGCCATACTGCCAGTGGATTTCTATTTTAAATTGTTGTAGGCTAGTCCAACAAATTGCATATGCTGTTTTACTAAGTGCCACAGTATCTGCTCTATGTGATCTCTGCCTTTTGAAAAAATGGCAATACAGTTGTCCCTTGGTATGGTGGAGGGGGATTGGTTCTAGCCACCCCCCCACCTCAGATACCAAAATTGGGGATGCTCAAGTCCTATAATATTTGCATACAACCTACACACATCATCCCATATACTTTATTTTTATTTTTTTTTAAGGAACATTTATTTATTTATGGCTGCATTGGGTCTTTGTTGCTGCATGCAGGCTTTCTCTAGTTGCAGCGATCGGGGGGCTACTCTTCGTTGTGGTGCATGTGCTTCTCATTGCGGTGGCGTCTCGTTGCGGAGCATGGTCTCTAGGCATGCGGGCTTCAGTAGTTGTGGCACGTGGGCTCAGGAGTTGTGGCTCACGGGCTCTAGAGTGCAGGCTCAGTAGTTGTGGCGCACGGGCTTAGTTGCTCCCCAACATGTGAGATCTTCCTGGACCAGGGATCAAACCTGTGTCCCCTGCATTGGCAGGCGGATTCTTAACCACTGCACCACCAGAGAAGTCCCCATCCCATATACTTTAAATTTATTTATTTATTTGTTGGTTTGTTTTTATTTTTGGCTGCGTTGGGTTTTTGTTGCCGTGCGCTGGCTTTCTCTAGCTGAGGGGAGAGGGGGCTACTCCTCGTTGCAGTGCGCGGGCTTCTCATTGCAGTGGCTTCTCTTGTTGCGGAGCACGGGCTCTAGGCACAAGGGCTTCAGTAGTTGTGGCCCACGGGCTCTAGAGCACAGGCTTGCAGGCTTAGTTGCTCCGCGGCATGTGGGATCTTCCTGGACCAGGGCTCAAACCTGTGTCCCGTGCATTGGCAGGCAGATTGTTAACCACTGTGCCACCAGGGAAGCCCCTCATCCCATATACTTTAAATCATCTCTAGGTGAGTTATAATACCTAATACAACGTAAATGCTGTGCAAATTGTTGTAAATAAAATGTAAATGCTGTGTAAATAGTTACCAAGCATGGCAAATTCAAATTTTGTTTTTTGAAACTTTCTGGAATTTTATGAGTTTATATTTTTATATATATAAATATATGTTTTTATATATATAAATATTTTTTTTTCAATTCGAGGTTGGTTGAATCCGCAGATGCGGAACCCATAGGTATGGAGGCCCAACTCTATAAAATTTAAACTCAGAACACAATGAACATGGTTTATATTTCTTTGATTTTGTGGGTTTCCAGGGTCCTGGTTATAAAAATTGATGTATTGTTGAGCAAGATCAGAATTCTGTTATGTTTTTCTAAATTATAATGACCTTTTTGTATTCATGCTTAATTTCCAGCAAGTATCTGGGCTTAAATTTTCCATCATCATACTCTGCTGTATATATATGCATAGGTCTGTATAATTCTTACTTAAAAGTGAAGTTATCTCAGTAAAGTAACACTCAGTCTTCCACTGTGTGCATTTCTGCCTCTCCAGGTTCCATCACATGACACCAGCAATGTGCTGCTGTAGTAAAACACGGAGCGGTGAGAAATACACTGATCCTTTTAACCTTGGCTGGAGAGACTTGAAAGGTCTGTACGAGGACATTAGGAAGGTAAGATATTTTTGACGATGCTGTAAAGTAATGTTGGTTTCTTAGAATTATGAGCAAACAGTGCAGGTTTTCACATGTGTGCCGTGCTGTTGCAGACTTGATTCCCAAATGTCAGATTTAAAATGTTTCTTGAGCAACAAGTGTGGGGCATCATGGAGGATGCAATGCAAGTTACTATCCAGAGGGGGGTGATGGCAGAATTGGGAAACTGAAAAAAAAAGGTACAGGCAGCACGTACACGTCCAAAGAGTCATCTAACCTTTCCTTGCCAAATCCATCACGTGCTCCAGGCCTGGTGAGGCTATGAAGCCTCCAGTGACTCCTGCTACTGTCTTCCTGTCCAGTTCTGAATATCAGCGCCAGGCTGACCCAAATAGGGCTTTCTTCGTGAAGCATTCTTTTCCCAGAATTTTCAGTGGCCCCCAGCCTCACGTGGATTCTCAGATGCTGCCCAGAAATGCTCACGTGCCCCTGGTCAGCTTCCTTCCCGTTTCAAGGTTCTGCACTTTCCCCCTGCAGCCCCCATCCGACTCTCCTGTTTTCACCACTTCCTGTCCAGTGGACCAAGCAGAGGCCGTGAAGGAGGAACTCCCTGAACGCCTGCTCCGGGCCGTTTGCAGCCCACACTGCTGCGTGCCGGCCTCCTCCCCTCCCACCTCAGTGAAGTCAGGGTTCCCTCCTTTCCAGCTTCATCCCTGGACCTCTGGTTAAGTCCCATCCCCTTTGCCTCCTTGGGGCCCTAGGAGCTCCTCCTGCGATTCCCTGTCCTCCTGTCTTTATCTGCAGACTCGCCCTCCTCATTTTCTTTCAGATCCATGTTGGGTGCTCCAGCTTCCTCCTGTTTGTCTTGTAAAGGACCGTCCCTTGACCCTGTGTCCTCCTACCCCTTACCTTCCAGTATTCTTGGCCTCTCTCTCTCTCTCTCGTCCCTTCACTGCTCCGCCATCGCACTGTGCCTTCCTTTCCAGCCTCTCCTCTAAAACTGCCTTTGCTTCCTTCCACCAAATCCAGTGGGCACTGCTGGTTTGTATCTTCCCGGACTCCTTGAACACTGGACACTGTTCACCACAGCCCCCTCTATGAAACCCACCTCTTGGCTTCTGCACTCTGCTCGTTCTCCTGACGCTTAGGCCATCCTTCAGTCAGCTTCCTGGGTTCCCCTCTGGCCCCTCCACCCCACCCCTATGAACGGTGCCGTTCCCTGGGGCTCTGTCGGCTCCTCTTTTCTCTCTCTCTTCAGTTTACCCATTCCCATGCTTATGACTCCCACATAATATCTCCAGTCCAGATGGAATTTTCTCTCCTAAACTTTGTTTGCTCCCTGGAATGTCCATGACTGTCTCGCACTTGGCAGATCTGAAGCTCTACCTTTTCCTACAGATTGTTTTTTCTCTTGTTTTTCCTATTGATTGGAGGTTGCCCCCCAGGAACCCGGGGAGGATCCTCGACGCAGCCCTCCTCTTCCCCTCCACGCCCTCCTCGTCTCATCTGTGTCTTGCCTTCAGTCCCCGGCCTTGCTTTCCTCCTCCCACCCTCAGCCTGAGCCAGAGACGCCCCCGTTATGCTCCCAGAGCAGCTGCACTTACCTCCACGACAGCAGTCCCCCCGCAATATTGTTTTCCTTCCCCCATCTAGACTCTGAGCTGCCTGTAGGCAAGGGGCTGTCCTATTTATCTTTGAAACCTCTGCGTTTATTATCGTCCTTGGCACTGAGTCAGTAACTGAGGGAGTGAGTGGCTGGCCTGCTGGACTGTGTTCACTTGAGCCCTGCTGAAGGTCCTTTGGGTCCATTTGTAGCTCCTATTGCTCTCAGGGCATAAGCTCTGGTTCTCTCCAGCAAGTCCCTGAGGGACAGATACAGTAAACACACATGCCCATCACCAGGAAGGCTCTCCCCGCTCTTCAGAAATCAAAATCCTACTTATCCTCTAATCCCCAGTCAAAGCTTATCTCCTCCATGAAATGTTCAGTTTTTCTCTTCCACGCTGATCTCTCCATTCTTTGAACTTTAATACACTTAACGTATGGCATTGTTCAAGTTACCACCATATTATTCACTGAATATTTCACATTTTAAAAAATTTTGCTTTCCCAACTCAATTGGAAGCTCCTTGCCATCAGGTAAACCATGTCTTACACTTACCCTATGAACCTTTGGCTTGTGTGGCTAAGTAACAGCCGAGCCAGACTGACCCCTGCTCTTCTCTCTGGCCACGTCTCATCTTCCAGCCCCTGATACCCACTGACCTCCTGCTTCATTGGCTCCTGCACTCCCCATCTTTGTCCTCTGCCCTCCATCTTCCAAGCTGCAACCAGCCCTGTTTCTTTCTCTCTCCAGCTGTCACTGGCCATCTGGTGCTTTCCTTCCCCCACCTGCTATCTCTTGGAGTCATGGGGGGGGCAGCAGTGCCCACCCCAGCACTGAGGCCCCTGGGGGCGAGCCAGGCATTGCTTGTGGCCCAGCCACACACAGCCAGCTTTATGGCCATGCAATGTTGGAACCGTTTCCTACTGAGTGTTGAATTTCTCAGTTAAAATGAATACACTAAAATCAAATCAAGGTTTTGTGAAAGAAATCCCACTGACTATGCAGTTATGATGCTGTATTGACACAGAAAAACTTTGTTTCAGGAACTGTTCATATCTACAACAGAACTTAAGGAAATGTGTGAATACTACTTTGATGGAAAAGGAAAAGCCTTTCGACCAATTATTGTGGTGCTAATGGCCCGAGCCTGTAATATTCATCATAATAACTCCCGGTGAGTTATTTACTTTCTTCCCTTTATTGGTTTTATATTTGGCAAACCTTCCTTCCCAAGGTTACTGTTTAGTCTCCTGTTTAAGAAGTAGCATGTATCTGAGAATTCACTTTGTGGTAATTAGTTTCTAGCTTTGTGTTCCCAAGGTCACCCTGGAGTCTAGTCTGGGCATCTTCCTTTTCCATGCTTTTTAGTATCCGTGGAAGAACAACTTCAGCTGCAAATAAACATTTTGGAAAGAATTTTCAAAGCCACATTGAGTTTTCTCATTCAGAAGTAAAGAATACCAGGATGTATGCATACTTGTAATCATTGTACACACGGGGCCATTAGTCCAAAGGTTGATGGTTATAAAGTCATGAGTTAAGCCTGGATTCTGGGCACCACACCCGCTGCAGGGCCTGACTTCCTGTGGCCTTGGAAATGTGCCAAAGAAAAATCTTAAGGCATTTTGACTATCGGTCTTCAACTTTTATGTTTCAAATATGTGTAAATTTTTCAAATATTAAAACAACTGCGATGTTTTAATATTAAAGGAAAACGCCAAAGGACCCATTGCCATTATTTTTTAGGCTCTTTGCCATGTTACTGGAGTGTCTGCATAGTTTTTTTTGTTACATCATGTAATCTATTGATGTAACCTCCAGTAGACCGTAATGTACTCATACATTTCCCTAGTGTTGAACATTTGCATTACATTCCCTTTTCTCTGTAGATAACACATTAAGGCATGCCTAAGGTTTGCCAGCACTGAATTTAAGGATGCTGTCAGAACGAGTGTCAGATGTTGGTTCTTAGCACATGCTTGCCTCTGCCCGCAGCTGTTTGCGCCCCGCTGCTGTGCCCCTCCAGCTCCAGGATATGATTCCGTGCTCGTGGGTGCCTCCCACTTACCCTGAGACTTTCCAAGTGCTCACAGTATAGTTTGAACAAGCCGTGAAATCTCTGGCAGTGACCGTTTTCCCATCATCAGGACCACACTTTCACTTCACCGGAAGGCAGGGCGGCAGAAATGCTCCCTCTGAACCAAACTTGAAATGGTCTAGAACCTCTCACATGGTCTAGAACTGGGTTTCTCAGCCTTGACTCTGCTGACATTCAGGGCCAGATAATTCTTTGCCGCGGGGACTGTTGTGTGTCTTGTAGGATGTTTGGCAGCCCCTCCCCTAGTTGATGATGACCAAGAAATTTCTCCAGACATTGCTGGGTGTCCCCGGAGGAGCAGAATCGTCCCTGGTTGAGAACCACTGGTCTAGAGATAGTGTGTGTTTATATTTTTAATTTCTCAGGTTAACACACAATACAGTTCATCACCCTCACAGAAAACAAGGGAAGGAAAATACTCTGCATTTGCTCACCTTAAATCCTGTCAGCTGTTATCCCCAGAGTCAAAGTCTTCAGTTTACCTCATTGAAACCGTATAAACTGTTGGTTGCAGAAAAAAATGGGAGACTATATACCCAGAAAAGGCACTGCTAGTTTAAAACAAAGGAAGTTCAATCCTGCCTTCTCCAGGGATGTTCCAGCTACAGCTTCGTTCTCCCTGTAGCTGACAGGAGCTGGGCTTGCTGAAGGCACAGTATGGAGGCATCGGGATGTGAGTCGTGACCGTGGCGTGCATTTGGGTGGCACAGTAGCCTAACGACATTATTCTCCAAGCCCCAGCTTCTTGAGAATACTTACTTCCTAAGGACCCTTTGGAATCAGGCTCTTAATAGGCCAAATATCTAGCTGTTAACTTCCAAGCCACTTAAAGCAAGAGGGGGTGGGGAGTAGGGGGAGAGCCTGGGCCGTTTGTGATTTTGCTTGTTGCTGAAAGAGCTTTAGAGCCATGTGGGGCAAAGGTCGAAGATTCTGGGCAGGACCGCACTGGCCTCTGTTTCTAGCTGATGCCACCAGCAGCCCTTCCACTACTTCACCTGCCTGCTTGTTGGTGTTGGCAGCATTGCGAGAGGCCCGCTTCATCATTTGACAGTCACAGTTTAATGGCTCCTCTGAGGCTTATTAGACATCATCGTCTTGCTTCTGAGATGTATATTAAATAGGTTGACAGTAATCCTGGAGGGGATTTTAGAAAACAGAATAGAACAGATACCTTAAGAAATGGGGGGGACTACCTTTTACTGAGTTCCTCTTTTACTGAGTTTCTCTTTTTCCTGTATTAAGCTTGTCCGTCGTCCGTTATGTGTTCCCTGCTAGATCACTTCACTGGGAATTCTTAACCTGAGGTCCGTGAAAGCTGGGGTGGTGGTGGGGGTGGTCTGTGAGCCCCTTAGAATTGTACGCAGAAATTTTCGTATGTTTGCACGCAAAGGTATACATGGCTTATAGCATATTCTTAAAGGGTAACGTGGCCCAAAAAACCTTAAGGCTTCATCTTTATTTTTCTTCTGTGTGTCCTCATAACCACAGTACCTGGTCAGGTAAGGTAGGACGCATACAACAGATAATCAGACTTGAAAGGTCCAGCAAACAGAGTTGTGGTGGATTCTGAGCCTCACTGCCCAGATCCCCCTTCCCTGAAGGACCCTTTGCCCCAGCTGCTGGGCCAGTGTTGCTGGTAGAGAGCCTTCAGTTCGCAGCCTCTTCAAGGGTTGCCCCGGCTGCAGAGAATCCTCTCACCTGAGCCAGTCCACATCCAGGGACTGACAGATGAAGGGCCATTCTAGCTCCAGAGCACACAGTGGAGTGGCCGCGGCTATGGATGGGCCTGCACTGCAGAAACGTCTCCCTCTACCGCATCCTCTTGTCTCCTCCCCTCCCTCAGGTGTTGATCCCAGGGGCACTTCTGAGCAGACATTCTGTACTTTAAACGTGAGAGTCTGCTTTCCCGAGAACCCAACCCTCAACAGAGTTCAGCAAAACCCAGCTACCTGTGGGTCAGAACTTACCTTATCAAAGAATCCAAGTCAGAACTGAGCTTTATAAAGGATAGATTTCTATGAAATTGCTCTACTTATTGACCACAACACAATTAGTCTCTTCTCAAACAAGCCAAACCTGTCCTACTCAGAGACCTCATTGAAGACACCTGTTCTTATCATGAGTCTGACCCCATCAGTTTCTCGTGGAAATCTTCAGGCACTGGAAAGGGGATATCACTGCCAGTGATTGGGATAACAGGCCTACTCAGGTTATACTGGGCACAGATCTGTTGATCTCGACTGTACAGATAGTCACGTGGCATTGAGTCCCACTAGTCCAGTTTACAAAGCCAGACATTTGATTAGATAGAACAGATAAGATGCAGTTTTCACATTAGTAAATAGGTCAAGCTTCCAAATGCGATAAAACTCTTAAGTTCAGAGCAAGTAACTTTTGTGATTGTCATGAAGACAAAGGAAACTACAAAAACTTACTCTAGGGAAACTGTAACAAGACAGTCATCACAGCACCAGCTCACATGAGTGATTCCTAGAGTCAGGCCACTAACGATTCTAGAACCATTCCTGGTTTCTGTGTGTTCTGAATCATTAAGCCAGCTACTGCTGCGGCTGTTTATGGGTTAGGAAAGTTGGTGCCACGAGAAATATTTTTGTCTTTAACCTAGGAGATGGCACTTTTGATGTGTCCATACTCATAATTAAAATGGATCTTGATGTAAAGTCTGTAATAAGGGATACCTACTGAGGTAGAGGAGGCTTTGATAACCAGGTGGTTGTCCATTTCATGGGTGAGGTCAGGCCCAAGCCTCAGGGGAACATCGTTGAGAGCAAGGCGGCTATGAACATGCTGTGTGCTCACTCTTCGGCTCCCAGCACCCAGGGGGAGGCTGATTCTATCACTGAAGGAATCAACGTCTACACGTTCATCAGCTGTGCTCAATTTGAAAAACCCAAATGCTGCATTATTCTTTTGCACCCTGGATCCTGTGGAGAAAGCCAGCCTGGATAAGCTGCAGGTCTGAGATATCATCATGGAGTCACTCTCCACATGTCCAGGGCTTCCAAAATGCAGTGTTTCTTCAGTGGCAAGAAAATAACCAGTAGCATGAATCCTGCATCATTTACGATGCAACTTTGCAGGCATCTGTTTTTATCTGGATATAAATCTGAGAGATTCAGGAGCTGCTGCTCTTGAATGTCAGTTATTTTTCTTGATATTAAAACTGCTGATGGATTCGTGACTGTTAGGATCAAGCTTAAAACCGCTATTCCCTCCAAAGAAAGGCAGTCTCCACTGTAGTCTGGTGCGCTTGTTTGGGTTTTCAAAGGTGAATGGCCAGTGACCAAGGAAAATGATGTTGTAAGCACGTTGGAGCTCATAGGTATCCCTCCTGCACTCTGCTGTCCCTTAGAAGGAAGGCACCTTTGATGTTCATGCGTCAGTGTGCCAGTAAGGAATACAGGGAAAGGGAACAAGGCTGCAGTGGCTGGGGGCAGAGGCCAGGGAACAGAAATATGGGGCCGAGGATGAGAAGCGAGAGTGAGGGGTGGGCAGGAGCGCCTTCCGTCCCCCGCGTTCAACCTGGACGCCACTGCGGAAGGGGAGACACTTCAAGGTCGTGTCAGTAATGTGGAGAAACAAGATTTTAGACAGATGAAGTAAAATCAAGTAATTTTAAGAATCAGATCACTGAAAAGGAAACATTTGCGCATCAGCAGAAGAGGATGGTGAAAGTAAGAAACTGTGTTAGGCTGAAAAATGACCCCACAAAAGTATTCACGTCCTAATCCTTGGGACCTGTAAGTGTTACATTATATGGCAAGAAAAGGGTCTTTGCAGAGTTAAGGATCTTGAAATGGGAGTGTCATCCTGGATTATCTGATGGGCCCGAAATGCAATCACTTGTATCCCTAAAGAGGGAGGCAGAGGGAGATTGCCGTAACAGAAGAGAAGGCCGTGTGAAGATGGAGGGGAGAGACTTGAAGGTGGCTGCTTCAAGCTTGTGGCCACAAGCTAAGGCCCTCCAGCAGCCAGCAGAACTGGAAGGAGCGAGGAAAGGATTCTCTCCTCGAGACTCTGCAGGAAGCCTAGCCTTGCCGATACCTCCATCTCAGGGAAACTGCTTTTGGACTTGTGGTCTCCAGAACTGTGGGAGAATTTCTACTGATTTAAACCACCACAGGAAACTGGGACAAACCCCATCGTTCACATCCTATCGCACGAGTGCGGAGAGTGTGCCTGCTGGGGCTTTTCTCTCCCTCTGGAGGTACCGCTTCTGGATGCACCAGATCTGGCAGTGCAGACCCAGGGGGGAGCTGAACACTTTCCACAGTGTCAGTAGTTGAGGGACCCAAACTTGTAGCAAGTCAGCTCAGTGGCAGATAAAGATAGAATCTTAAGTGACATGGATATATAGTTCAGCATGCTGAAAACTTGAACGTGTGTACTTTTTATCAGGTAACAACTAGGAGATGCAGTTCACATCCTGAAGAATTTTAGAGACAGACAGAGAGAGACTTTGTTTGCATTTTAACTAGAGAGTTTCTTCGGTACCAAACTGATAAAGTATTCATTCGTGCCTTTAAAACTCGAGATGGTGCGAAGTGTCAGAGAAGAGGAGGTCACCCTCCCATGACTGTGCCTTTCAGAACAGGGGAGACTTCCTGCCCTCGAGCTCTGAAGAGACTTGGGGAGTCGTTGGCATAAGACCTTTAAACTGGGCCCCCAAGTTTCAGGTCATGCCTGCGGTTTAGAGGCGGGGCTGCAGGGGGACAGCAAAGGCTGAGCTTGTGTCAAATCCTTTCTCAGGAGAAGCTTCCATTTGGGGCTTGCAGTCAGTCAGGCGAATACCCCCACTTACAGAGCCCCAACTTTGTGTGTCACAGTCACCAGGACTGCTGCTTCAGAAAGTTCAGGAACTTCAAAATGCCAGTTCCTGAGCCCCATCATGAGGGATCCCAATTCCTAAGTCTAAGGAATTTTCAGTCTGTATTTTCAAGAGTATTGATTTTGACATGGTGGGCAAGAGATGATATTTAAGAAACACTAATCTTGTCAGAGTTCTCACAAGCAAAGTGAAACGCTTCTGTTTAGAATTGGCAGAAGAAAATAAACAGAAGAACATTGGGAAATAGAAACAGAGCCTTCTGTGACCCACCTGAGAACTCTGGTCTTTATACAACCTCTGTAGCTTTGGGAATAGAAGCTTCTCTGTCTCTGTTAAAGTGAAACCACATTTACTATTTAAATTCTTCTGCTTCTCTCAGTTGTTGCAAATCAAGGTAACCCATTGATAAGGTCTGATTTTCTTTTTGGAGACAGTTTTCCCACACTGGGGGTTTACTTGTCATTTCTTTAAGACTTGGCATTATATATCAGTATGAATAGGAGGAAAAAGCATTTTATTTAAATCACATGTGAGCTTGGTGAAGGGTATGCGGGGGGTCATTATATTATTCCATCTGTCTCCGTCTGTGCTTGAAATTCTTCATTATAAAAATGTTGTTTGAAATCTAATGAAGAGGGAAGAACCTGGCTGTTGTGAGGGGCTGGCTGAGTCATCGCACGCTCTTGCAGGTGTGAAGGATGGAGGACAGAGCCACCTTTCGAGACTCAGCCTCGGGGCCTCGTTTTCTCCTGCTGTCTCGCCTGACTGGTTTTTCTTAGCACCTCTCCCAGAAGCTGGGAAAGTGTGGCAGCTCTTTCACAGCAGGAAGTAGACATGGTGCCCAGTTTTTTGAAGGCATGACTCAGTTCGGTACTTCGAAGATTTCATCTTCAAAACAGTGTGAGTTGTTTCTGTGATCTGTAAATTCGGGTTCCAGACCATTATGCTGTACTGTGGATACGTAGTGACAGTATTTTCCAGATAGAAGCTGGCACATGTTAAAGGCTAATTGTGCAGGAAAAAGTACATCAGATAAAATGATAAAGCATCTAAAATGGGATGTTTATCCTATGTAGGGGCTGTGTCACGATGCCAAATAACTTTCTAAGCAAGAATCCTGATTGCATCAATTTAGCCATAGAAAAGGCATTTTTACATATATGTAGTCTGTGAAATTTCAAGATATTTTAAGAAATCTTTGTTTTAATATCTTCAAATTACAAAAAACTCCAGTGCTTCAGTGAGTACTGCCATTTTACTGCAGCTTCCCACCAGGACCCCTGCCTGCTGACATAGTTTGTGATAACGGAAGTGGTACCCGACCCATAAATACATGAGAAAGGCTTAGAGGTCTTAACAGTTGTTTAAGGTAAGATCTACTTTTAATGAGTAGCAAGTGTATATTTCATCAGACTGAAATTCATTGAGAAAATGTTCTAAAGAAATAGTCTTTCTATTTATGTAAAAAACAACTGTAAAAGTCTACATCTTTTCTTGTGCATTAAGATAGGATCCAGTAAATTTACCTGAAAAATTTTAAAGGTCCAAGCTTCCTTCTGTAGGGTCTGTGAGTTTCTCACTGAAGGATTCAGAACAAGCTCTTGGAAGCCATCCAAAGCTCCATTTACTCATAAACTAAAGTAGTTTTACAGGATCGTTTGTCCCTCCCCTCTGTTTCTTTACTTCTCCCTCCTCAGAAGAATGTGTTGGGACCCAGAAGTGTTCAGAACTGTTACAGTTGTGACATCAATAAATAATGAGCAGCACTTTACAGTTGATTTCTGGGCTAAAAGCAGTTGGAAGATTCTGAGGTTTAGTTCTAAAAATCTTAAGTAAGAGTTGCTGACAAAGCACCATATTTTAAAATTACATTTAAAGCAAGACGGGAAGATAGTCCTCAGGCTGATTTACTGTTTGTAGTTAAATTCCAGCATCTTTAATGTTAGTTATACTTCATTTTTCATGGCTTTCTGCTAGATCTGAGGAATTAGAATGAACACTGGCTTTTGCAGATGTTCAGATTAGGTTTTTAAAGAAAAAAGGTCACATTTCAGTATCCCTCTCACTTTTCTCCCCTCTAAGAGAGAACGTGGTGACATTTGAAAAGTCAGCTATAGGAATAAATAAAACATTTGGTTAGCGTGTGTTTGAGCCAGGCTTCTGTTTTATTTAGATTCAGAAAATTCAGTTGGTTATTTCTCCAGTTTGATTTTCTTAAAATTCAGTTTTTAAAAATTCCCATAGATGATGATGGTGAGAATAATGATGATTTAAAAGAAATTGGGGTTCCCTTTTAACTGTAAAAGTCACATCCAAGTATCTTCTTGGGAATGTTTCTCCTGTATTTTGTGTTAAATCTGGGAAATGAAAGTTTAAATTTCTAATGCACAGGTTAAATTTGAATTTGAATTCATATTCCAATATGAATTATCAATTCATATTGGCAACCAATATCAATAGCCAGTTGGAATTATGAATTCCAGCTCTCTTGATTATCAAGGTCTTCTTACGAAATATTTAAGACATTATTAAAAGCTTTGAACACAGTGACCGTTGGTTCTTTCACACACTTCTTTAGAATGCTCTTCACCCATCTTCCCCATCCACCCCTGAAATTTAATTGTAACCTAACTGTAAACTTGACCAACTGACCAAGACCACTGTTACAGGACATAACGATGATTCTTCAGCCAGATACCCAGAAATCTCAGGTGTTTATCCTTTTTTTGATGTTAATTATACAAATTCTACTTCTTAGTGTGGTGCCCCGAAAACATAATCTTGGTGCAGAGTATCTTGTGCATTTTTTTTTTTTTTTTTTTTTTTTTTTTTTTTTTTGCGGTACGCGGGCCTCTCACTGTTGTGGCCTCTCGCATTGCGGAGCACAGGCTCCGGACGCACAGGCTCAGCGGCCATGGCTCACGGGCCCAGCCGCTCCGCGGCATGTGGGATCTTCCCGGACCAGGGCACGAACCCGTGTCCCCTGCATTGGCAGGCGGACTCTCAACCACTGCGCCACCAGGGAAGCCCCCTCTTGTGCATTTTTAAAATGTTCTCTAAATGATAAAATTGGCTGTGTAGGGAAGCCAAAGTTTTTATATAGTTTCTCTTAGAGAAATAAAATTCTTTATCCTAGATCCGATGTCCAGTTTTCACAAGATGATTGCTGAGAAGGTTATAGGCGGTGTCTCTGTTAAAAAGCATTGCTTTCTGTTAACTAGAAATGTGCAAGCAAGCCAGCGTGCCATAGCCTTAATTGCAGAAATGATCCACACTGCCAGCCTGGTCCATGATGATGTCATTGATGATGCAAGTTCCCGAAGAGGAAAACACACAGTTAATAAGATCTGGGGTGAAAAGAAGGTACGGCTTTTTGGTTTTTTAAATCTTTCTTATTAAATCCCATACTCTTTGAATTGCATTTATTTTCCAGATTTGTCTCATTAAAAAGTAAAATATGGGCTTCCCTGGTGGCACAGTGGTTGAGAGTCTGCCTGCCAATGCAGGGGACACGGGTTCGTGCCCCGGTCCGGGAAGATCCCACATGCCGCGGAGCGGCTGGGCCCGTGAGCCATGGCCGCTGAGCCTGCGCGTCCGGAGCCTGTGCTCTGCAACGGGAGAGGCCACAACAGTGAGAGGCCTGAGTACCGCAAAAAAAAAAAAAAGTAAAATATGCTTCATCAAATGTGGTCTTCCAGCTTTCAAAATAGTTTTCATGTCTGGTCTATATACAGATGTTTGATCATGGATAACAGCACAGAAAAATAAACTTAGTGTTTCTGCTTCTTCACAGTTTTATATAGAATTTGGTTAAGGAAGGAGATTTTTGTAGTTATCCAAAAAGCATATTTCATGAGGAATCACACCTTTTACTTTGGGGCTTACATTACTCAGCTTCACTTTAATTGCTTAACCATTTACTAACTGCCACATGCAAGAGTTTCAAGGCAAGTAAATAAAGAAAACTAATATATATATATATATATATATATATATATGTATAAATACACACACATATATACACACACATATTCATACACATCTGTATCAATCTCAGAGGGATACTGTTCTCCCATCAAATTTTTACCTTTTTAAATAGAAGCTTTATAATTGAATAGTTCATGTGTATTTTAAAGCATATTTCCACATTATTTTATTAGCATTTCTTGAAGGGGGTGTGTAGAATGTGGCATCTTGTTTAAGGATGTTTAAATCATGGGTTGAGGAAGGGGATAAAATTCAGCAAATAAAAGGGAAAACCCACAGGCCTTCTGGGAGCAGGCATCTCCCGCCACACATGCCCCTCCCTCGGCCATCCTGCCCATTTGAAGCACAAACAAAACATTAATGTGAATGAGGTTTCCCTCTCCATACCTTCCCCGCCCTCACATGTCTGTAATACCTGGTTCCCACCTGTTTTCTAACTGTATTCAAAGAAGAAATATACCTTAATTATTATCTTTACATGCTGGTTTTTCTTTAGCGCACATGATTTTGTTAAATCTTTTTATTCCCGATTTTAGATGAAAAGGTTTTGTGTCCTATTCACAGAATTCCATGCATCAGAATGTTGGTAAAAAAGGATGGAGTTTCATTTTGGAGAGGCCCTGGGTAACTCTATGACATGTCCTGCAGTCTGCTGTGTCTGTTTTCAGAGCCTGTCCTTAAAGCTTTGTACTTGAGCCCTTGGGCAAAGGGGGAAGATTAAGTGAACAAGTTAAGATTTTTCTCCTGACTGGTCCCCTCTGTGACTGCCTCTGCTGTTGGGGTCCTCCATCCTTTTTTTATTATTATTAATTAATTTATGGCTGCGTTGGGTCTTTGTTGCTGCGCGCGGGCTTTCTCTAGTTGCGGTGAGCGGGGGCTACTCTTCAACGCGGTGCTTGGGCTTCTCATTGCAGTGGCTTCTCTTGTTGTGGAGCATGGGCTCTAGGCGCGCAGGCTTCAGTAGTTGTGGCTTGCGGGCTCTAGAGCACAGGCTCAGTAGTTGTGGCACATGGGCTTAGTTGCTCCACGGCATGTGGGATCTTCCCGGACCAGGGCTCAAACCCATGTCCCCTGCATTGGCAGGCGGATTCTTAACCACTGCACCACCAGAAAAGTCCCGGGGGCCTCCTTTAGAAGACCGTGCTTACACTGTCACCTGCCTCTTTCAGCTGCAAGCCTGGTCTGCCCTGCATGGGGCCGCCTGCTAGTCTCCCCTTTTTTGCCCGTCAAACAAAACTGCTGTGTTACCAATAAAAATCCATTCATACAGCACCTCCTCCATGAATCCTCATTCCCCTGTTTGGGTTCCTATCCCTTCTTTCCCTTAACCCCTCACCCCAGCCATCCCCAGTCTGGCCAGCTTTAGTTCCAAATGCTGGAACCTTTTGGCCTCTGGGATCCCCAGGGCCAGGAGAGGAAAGAGGCAAAAGCCTAGAGATCCTGAGCCCTCACCTGCTAATGATGTAGGGTGGATGATGGATGTGTGTGTACCTATAAATCATAATGTGTACAATGACTTTATTTTTTTTATTTTTTTTATTTTTGGCTGCATTGGGTCTTCGTTGCTGCGCGTGGGCTTTCTCTAGTTGTGGCGAGTGGTGGCTACTCTTTGTTGCAGTGGGCAGGCTTCTCATTGCAGTGGCTTTTCTTGTTGCAGAGCACGGGCTCTAGATGTGCGGGCTTCAGTAGTTGGGGCGCATGGGCTCAGTAGTTGTGGCTCGTGGGCTCTAGAGCATAGGCTCAGTAGTTGTGGCGCACAGCCTCAGTAGTTGCGGCGCACAGGCTCAGTAGTTGTGATGCACAGGCTTAGTTGCTCCGTGGCATGTGGGATCTCCCCGGAATAGGGATTGAACCCATGTCCCCTGCATTGACAGGCAGATTCTCAACCATTGCGCCACCTGGAAAGTCCTACAATGACATTATAAGTGTATATTTACATTTACATCAAGATACTTTATACAGTATATGTTATATAAAATGATTAGTTGGTAAACATACTGAACATCACTAATTTTAGATACTAGAGAACTAACAGACAGTAAAAACTTGGGACTTCCCTGGAGGTCCAGCAGTTAAGACTCCACGCTTCCACTGCAGGGGGCACGGGTTCAGTCCCTAGTTGGGGAACTAAGATCCCACATGCCATACGGTGCAGCCAAAAACAAAAACAACAACAACAAATAAAAAAACTTAAAATGTGGTTATGTTGCAAATTGTGTGGATTAAAATTCCACAAACTCTATCATTTATAACTACTCTATAACACCTATCCATATCTTTAAGTATGCAAATTAGTGTATTTGAGTACAGCATGTAATTCGGTCATGAATAACTTATAATTAGTTGCAAATACAATGCAGACGTTTATTCCCAATCTAAAGAAGATTGGGAAAATATTGATTGGTGTTCAATGAAAAAAATATTTTGTCCTGGAATGAGGGGCAGTGTAATAGCGTTCTAAGAGCATTGAACTTGGAGCCAAGATTCCTTGGTTTAGTTTTCACTGAGAAAAGCATGGGTTGGGCCGTGCTCTGGTGCGTACTAAGTACTAGCTGGATAATTCCCGCTACACGCCCTTAGGAGTTTGGTAAATAGGAAAAATGTGGGAAGACAACAGTATCCAAGGGGTGCTATGCTCACAGAAGATCTGAGTGAGGGGTCTAAGTGAACTTCCTGCAGGTGCCGCCTGAGCTAATTCTGCACATGACTCTGCCAGGTGATGAAGGGGAAGGACTTTTTTGAGCAGAAGAAGCAGTAAGTACAAAGGCACAGCCACATAGTTTGATGGGAGAGCAAATGGTCCAGCGTAACTAAATGAAGGCAGTGACATTTTGCTGGGGCTAGGGATGAAGCCAGAGGGTCAGGTACTTCCGTCTCTAGGCATTCATTTCTTCAGCTCTGGAATGGAGAGGCGGACGGGGTCATCTCTGAGAGCCCATCCGGTTCAAACAGCATCCCAAATCTGTAGCTGATTATAACATAATCCTGCTGAGGAAGAGGAAGGGGGAAAACTTATATCCAGGATGACCCCTACCTCCCATCCTGTTTCTCTTCTGAGAAGTTAACTTCATTGTTGGCTCTGATGCTCAGATACTTTTCTCTGAAAGTTTTCTTCTCTTCTTTTCTAGGCTGTCCTTGCTGGTGATTTAATTCTTTCTGCAGCATCGATAGCTCTGGCACGAATTGGAAATACAACTGTTGTATCTATTTTAACCCAAGTGATTGAAGATTTGGTGCGTGGTAGGTTAATTCTGACTTTTCTTCTTTTTTATTCAATCTTATTTTTTTGCCAAGCAAACAAAAAACCCTCACATGACCACTTTCCTTTTTCATAGGTGAATTTCTTCAGCTCGGGTCAAAAGAAAATGAAAATGAAAGATTTGCACACTACCTTGAAAAGACGTTCAAGAAGACTGCAAGTCTGATAGCCAACAGTTGTAAAGCAGTATGTACGTTCTGTCTCTTTTCAAGTTAAAAACAAACAAACAAACCTCCTAGTTCTTTCTTGGGAGCTAATTCTCCTAGAAGAAATTTCACTGGAGAACCTTAAAATAGTAACCGAAATCCCAAGAGGTCATTGAGAAAAGAATTGCATCCCCAGACAGTGGAGAACTTCTGCTGAGGTGTCCATTTTTGCTGTCTTCTTTTGCTATGCAGACATCAACTTTTCATCTTTCATCCCAAGAATTGAATCAAAATAAGCTTTATAATATATTCCCCAATCTAATTTCCAAATGGTATAACATTTTTTTAAATTAATTTATTTATTATTTTTGGCCGTGTTGGGTCTTTGTTGCTGCATGTGGGCTTTCTCTAGTTGCGGTGAGCAGGGGCTACTCTTCGTTGTGGTGCACGGGCTTCTCATTGTGGCGGCTTCTGTTGTTGCAGAGCATGGGCTGTAGGCGTGCAGGCTTCAGTAGTTGTGGCACGTGGGCTCAGTAGTTGTGGCTCGTAGGCTCTAGAGCGCAGGCTCAGTAGTTGTGGCGCATGGGCTTAGCTGCTCTGCGGCATGTGGGATCTTCCCGGACCAGGGATCAAACCTGTGTCCCCTGCGTTGGCAGGCAGATTCTTAACCACTGTGCCACCAGAGAAGTCCCTAAATGGTATAACATTTTGAACAACTTATCGTAAATAGTTTCTCTCGTGATTATCACACACACTGTTTCTTACGTTTTACGTATAAAAAGTAATGAAGTGCTGTGTTCTTAAGTATAATATTGACCTGGGAGAAAATATATAACTATCAGATTGTACTGGTGGTCTATATACTTTTCTTATGAGTAGTAGATCCTCCCAGTTATATGAAATATAGACAAGCCATTTTCCTTCCGAGTATAAATTGAGTGTGAACCATAACTTTTTTTACCCCTTGCTTTCTCTTTGGCCTTCCCTTTACTCTTCACATAGTTTTTCTTTTTAAAAATCAGTTAGTATTATCCTTAATCTGTAGACTAAACTGTGGTATTCACTGCTAGCCCATGAATGAGACAATTCTCTCCATAGAATTGTTCATCTGACTGTCTCTCAGCCTAGCAGATATAAATGAGATGAAAACTGGGCAAGTAAGAGTCCCTTGTAATTAAAGCAACAAGAAAGGAAGACTTCTAAGGGCCAAATGTCAATTGCTGTCGTGATACATAATTAACATAATTACATAATTATGTAATAGTTATACCATAATTACAGTTAAAGAGAGCTTTTTCTCAGGCCTCTCAGGTGAAAAAGTCCTTTGCCAGTAGTGCCTCTATTTGGAAAAGTGTCAAGAAATGTGTAATTTGTAAGCCAGAAAAGAATGAGAGCAACATTTCTTCCTAAAAAGACCTAAGTGAAACCCTAAGGAATGTGAATTATGTAGAACATGCTGGCCACAATCTCAGCCATTTTTGTCTTTTTATTGAAAGAGCATTTTCTTTTTTTTTTATTATTATTTCCAAGAAATTGCGGGTGTAGTTTTCTAAAAAAAGAGAGACAATAATATGATAGACACTAGAATGCTAAATAAAAGAATAACTGATTTAAAATGGGGGCCATAAAGCTGTGACCTTAATCCTTCATTGGATTTTGATGCCAAAATCTCCATGAAGATGGAGACCCATCCTCATAAGGCACATTACTGTGTTAGGGGAAGCTCAGTAACAACTTCACAGGCCTGAGGCTGCAGTTAGAAGCACTAGCAGTTAGTGGGGCTGTTGGAACTGGAAAACCTGAGGGTCATTGTCCACACAGGCCCAGGGCAGCAGCGTGACACTGGAGCCAGAACATGAAATAGTGCACTCAGTGATCGAATCCTACAAGGGCCCGCAGAAGTGGAGCCACGTCATCAAGGAAAGACTTAATTCACTCTCCTCTGCTTAGGAAGCCAAAGACAGGATAGCACTTGTATTCGCTTATAAAGAGGACCTCATCCTTCACAGATTAGCAAGTTAAAAGTGGACTTGCATATTAATATGGCCCGAACCTCGTTAAAAATGAAATGTTTTATACTGTCCACTAGGAGGCATGCTGGCATCACCCCAGAACTACCCACTTTTCATGCGATGTATTCCTAAGCTCCAGAGCTGTTGGAATAATAAAGCAGAATCCTAGTGTGAGCTCTCTGAATAAAAGTTTCTATATTTAAGTGCCTATGGGTAGAGATGTTCCAGAGGTGTTATATATTCAGAATTGCTATTTTTGTGCAATCTTGGTACTTAAAATGCAAAGACGTGAGCTCTGAAAGAACGCATGCAAAGCAAATTAGAGATGCCAAAAGGAAGGAGTAAGGAGAATTTAAACGTCAGAATCATTATAGCAGAACTAATGGAATTCCAAGATGTTATGGGAATTTGAAGGAAACTTAATAGCTTAAAATTCATTGTCCTAAGAGCTATTTAATGGAAAATAGTATTAAGATTAAGAGAGGGCTGTTCAGGATTGCTTTGGGACACTGATTGATGTTAAAAATAGAAGTAATCTTGAAAGATGATTGGCTCCTTGTTTCTACACATAGTCATGCAAAATACGTTGTGTAGCTTACCAATGAACACTATGCCTCGTTCCCCAGAAAATCTGATGGGAATGAGACCAGAGGGGTCTGGTGGCCCATCTGGTGTTACTCAGTCAGACGGTAGCTGAGCTGGGATTTGAACCCAGAACTGTGTACGATAATCCTACAGGTTCATGTATTTTTCTCATTTCTTTCTGAATTTCTTTTCTCTCGAGTGCTGCATGTGGCCTGGAATCAATTGACTGTCTTCTTGTTACCTCATTTTCAAAGCTACAGAGGGCCACCACAGAATTTTGGTTTGTGGGTCATATCTGCTGAACACCTAATTTTGGTTATGATATTCTTATCTAATCTACAAATAGACCTTATTCAAATTTTAACAGTTATTGTAATATAGTTATATCAGTAACAAATGGGAAAATTTTTTTTCTGGCCCAGGATCTCATGTGGCATTTAGTTGTCAAGAATCTTTTTTTTTTCTTTTTTTTTTTAATTGAATTATAGTTCATTGGTAGTATAGTTGTGTTAGTTTCAGGTGTACAGCAAAGTGATTCAGTCATATCTGTATCAGATTATTTCCACCATAGGTTATTATAAGATATTGCATATAATTCCCTGTGCTATACAGTAAATCCTGTTGCTCATCTGTTGTACTTATAGTAGTTTGTATCTGTTAATCCCATACTCCTAATATATCCCTGCACCCTATGGTCAACATAAGTTTATTTTCTATATCTGTGAGTCTGTTTCTGTTTTGTATATAGATTGATTTGTATTGATTTTTAGGTTTCACATATAAGCGATATCATATATTTGTCTTTCTCTGACTTCACTTAGTATAATATTCTCTAGGTCCATCCACGTTGCTGCAGATGGCAATATTTCATTCTTTTTTGTGGCTGAGTAATATTCCATCGTGTATATATACACCACATTTTCTTAAACTGATCATCTCTTGATGGGCACTTGGGTTGCTTCCATGTCTTGGCTGTTGTAATAGTGCTGCTATGAACATTGGGGTACATGTATCGTTTTGAAATAAGAGTTTTCATCTTTTCTGGATATACGCCCAGAGTGGGATTGGTGGATCATATGGTAGCTCTATTTTTAGTTTTTTAAGGAACCTCCGTACTGTTTCCATAGTGGCCTCACCAATTTACATTCCCACCAACAGTTCCCTTTTCTCCACACCCTCTCCAACATTTATTTGTAGACTTTTTGTTGATAGCCATTCTGACCAGTGTGAGGTGATACCTCATTGTAGTTTTGATTTGCATTTCTCTAATAATTAGTGATGTTGAGCATCTTTTCATGTGCCTGTTGGTGATCTCTGTGTTTTCTTTGGAGAAATGTCTATTTAGGTCTTCTGCTCATTTTTTGATTGGGTTGTTTTTTTGGTACTGAGTTGTATGAGCTCTTTGTATATTTTGGATATTAACCCCTTAATGGTCACATCATTTGCAAATATTTTCTTCCAGTCCATAGGTTGTCTTTTCTTTTCGTTGATGATTTCCCTTACAGTACTGTGCAAAAACTTTTAAGTTTGATTAAGTCTCATTTGTTTACTCTTGCTTTTATTTCTTTTGCCTTGGGAGACTCATCTAAGAAAATATTGCTGTGATTTATGTCTAAGAATTTTTTGCCTATGTTCTAGGAGTTTTATGGTGTCATGTCTTATATTTAGGTCTTTAAACTATTTTGAGTTTATTTTTGTATGTGGTGTGAGGGAGTGGTCTAAGTTCATTGACATACACGTAGCTGTCCAGCTGTCTCATCACCATTTGTTGAAGAGACTACCTTTTCTCCATTGTATATTCTTGCTTCCTTTGTTGTAGATCAACTGACCATAGTTGTGTGCGTTTATTTCTGGGTTCTCTGTCCTGTTCCATTGATCTATCTGTTTTTGTGCCAATACCATGTTGTTTTGCTACTGTAGCTTTGTAGTAGTATTGTCTGAAGTCTGGAAGGGTTATGCCTCCAGCTTTGTTCTTTTTCCTCAGGATTGCTTTGGCAGTTCTGGGTCTTTTGTGGTTCCATGTAAATCTTAGGATTAGTTGTTCCAGTTCTGTGAAAAATGTCATGGGTATTTTGATAGGGATTGTATTACATTTGTAGATTGCTTTGGGTAGTATGGCCATTTTAACAATATTAATTCTTTCAATTCGAGACTGGGATATGTTTCCATTTCTTTGAATCATCTTTAGTTTCCTTTATCAATGTTTTATAGTTTTCAACGTATTGATTTTTCACCTCCTTGGTTAAGTTTATTCCTAAGTTGGTTTTGGGGTTTCTTTTTCTTTTTGAAGTGATTTTAAATGAGGTTTTGTTTTGTTTTGTTCTGTTTTTTTTTTTTTTTTTACTTTTTCTGATATTTCATTGTTATTGTAAAGAAATGCAACAGACTTCTTTTTATTAATCTTGTATCCTGCTACCATGCTGAATTCATTTATTCTAATAGTTTTTATGTAGAGTCTTTAGCATTTTCTATATAGAGTATCATGTCATCTGCAAATAGAGACAGTTTTACCTCTTCTCTTCCAATTTGGATACCTTTTATTATTTTTTTTCTTGCCTGTTTTTTTTTTTTTTTTTACTACAGATTCTATTTCACTTCTAGTGATCGGACTGTTCAAATTATCTGTTTCGTCTTGACTTAGTTTTGGCAGGCTGTATGCTTCTAGAAACTTGTCCATTTCTTCTGGGTTGTCCAATTTCTTGGCATAACTGTTCATAGTATTTTCTTATGTTTTTTAGTATTTCTGTGATATCAGTTATTACTTCTCTTCTTTCATTTCTTATTTTGTTTATTTGGGTCCTCTCTTTTCTTCTTGGTGATTCCTGGCTAGAGGCTTGTTGATATTGTTTATCTTTAAAAAAAAAAAACCAGCTCATGGTTTTATTGATTTAAAAAAATAATATATTTATTTATTTATTTTTGGCTGCATTGGGTCTTCGTTGCTCTGCAGGCTTTCTCTAGTTGTGGTGAGCGGGAGCCACTCTTTGTTGCGGTGTATGGACTTTTCATTATGGTGGCTTCACTTGTTGCGGAGCATGGACTCTAGGCACGCAGGCTTCAATAGTTGTGGCACACAGGCTCAGTAGTTGTGGCTCGCAGGCTCTAGAGCGCAGCCTCAGTAGTTCTGGAGCACAGGCTTAGTTGCTTCATAGCATGTGGGATCTTCCCAGACCAGGGCTCGAACCCATGTCCCCTGCATTGGTAGGTGGATTCTTAACCACTGCCACCAGGGAAGTTCCTATTGATATTTTAATCTCTCTTTTATTTTTTTCTTCTCTGATCTTTATATTTCTTTTCTTCTGCTGACTTTGGGTTTTGTTTGCTCTTTATCTAATTATTTTAGGTGGTAGTTTAGTTTGAGATTTTTCTTATTTCTTGAGGAAAGCCTGTATCACTATGAACTTCCCTCTAAGAACTGCTTTTGTTGCATCCTGTAGATTTTTGTAAGGTTGTGTTTTCATTTTTGTTTGTCTTGAGATATTTTCCGATTTCCTCTTTGATTTCATCATTGGCCCATTGGTTTTTCAGTAGCATGTTGTTTAGTCTCCATGTGTTCATTTTTTTCCCCCTTTTTCTTTCTGTGGTTGATTTCTAGTTTCATAACGTTGTGGCCAGAAAACATGCTTGAAATAATTTCTGTCCTCTTAAGTTTGTTGAGGCTTATCTTGTGTCCTGGTATGTGGTCTGTTCCTAGAGAATGTTCCATGCATGCTTGAGAAGAATGTGTATTCTGGGTTTTTTTAGATGCAGTGTCCTGTAGATACCAATTAAGTTCAACTGGTCTATTGTGTGATTTAGGACCTCTGTTGCCTCATTGATTTTCTGTCTGGAAGATCTGTCCATTGATGTCATTGGGGTGTTAAAGTCTCCTACTATTATTGTATTCCTGTCAGTTTCTCCCTTTATGTCTGTTAGTATTTGTTTTATGTATTTAGGTGCTCTTATATAGGGTGGATATATGTTAGCAACTGTAATATCCTCTTGTATTGATCCCTTTATCGTTATATAATGTCCTTCTTTGTCTTTCTTTATGCGCTTTGTTTTAAAGCCTGTTTTGTTCAATTTGAATATTGTTATGCCTTCTTTCTTGTCCTTCCCATTTGTATGAAATGTCTTTTTTCATCCCCTCATTTTGAATCTGTGTGCCTTTTGCCCTGAGGTGAGTCTCTTGTAGGCAGTATATTGTAGGTTTTAGGTTTTTTTTTTTTAATCCATTCTGCCATTCTGTGTCTTGACTGGAGCATTTAGTCCATTGACATTTAACGTAATTATTGACAAATATGTATTTATTACCATTTTAAACCTTGTTTTCCAGTTGATTTTGTAGTTCTTGTTTGATAATTTCTTCTTTTTGTTTTTCCTTTTGTGGTTTCATGGTTTTCTTTTGTATTATGCTTGAGTTCCTTTCTTTTTTTGGTTTTTGTGAATCTGTTGTATGTTTTTTATTTGTGGTTACCCTAGTGTTCAAGTATGTAGACTCATAACAATATCTACTTACTTTAGACTGATAGGTTCAAATATATTCTGAAAGATCTACATTTTTTTACTCCTCTCCCATATTTTGTGATTTTGATGTCCTGTTTTACATCTTCATGTTCATCGTTTTGCTGTTAATTGTAGTTATAATCATTTTTACAAAATTTTTTGATTGTTTTTTCATCTGTGTGCTGTCTTATTTAAGTGATCTTCAGTCCTTTTATATATATGCCTTTCCTATTATGTTTTTCTCTTTCCTATAGATTCTTGCTTCTTTTCTATTTAGAGAAAGCCTTTCAATATTTCTTTTAGGGTAGGTTTAGTATTGATGAGCTCTTTTAGTTTTTGCTTGTCTGAAAAATTCATTCTTTCTCCTTCTATTCTAAATGATAATCTTGCTGATTAAAATACCCTAGATTGTGGGTTTTCCCTCTCAGGAATTTGAATATATCATGCCACTCCCTTCTGGCCTGCAAAGATTCTGCAGAGAAATCAGCTGATAGCCTTATATGAGGGGTCCCTTGTAACTGACTCTGTTTTTCTCTTGCTGCCTTCAGAATTCTCTCTTTAGCTTTACCTTTTGCCATTTTAATTGTGATATGTTTTGTTGTAGGTCTGTTTGGGTTCATCTTGTTTGGGATTATTTGTGTTTCCTGTACGTGGCTATCTATTTCCTTCTTTAGGTTTGGGAAGTTTTCAGCCATAATTTTTTGAAATGCATTTCTGGTCCCCTTCTCTCTCTCTTCTCCTTCAGGAACCCCTATTATGCATAGGTTGGCACGCTTTGTATTATCCCATAGATCTCGTATGTTGCTTTCATTTGTTTTCATTTGTCTTTCTGTGTGCTGTTCTGATTGGGTGATATCCATTATTCTATCTTCCAGATCACATATTTGTTCTGCGTTATTTAGTCTGCTTCTAGATTGTTTTTTATCTTGATAAATGATGTGTCTAATTTTGATTGGTCCCTCTTTACAGTTTCTAGTTCCTTGTTATGGTGGTCAGCATTTCTTTCAATAGTTTTTCTTAACTCCTTTAGCATTTTTATTACCTCCTTCTTGAACTCAGGGTCTAGTAGACTGGTGAGCTCTGTTTTATTGGTTGTTTTCTCAGGGTATTTCTCTTGTTCTTTTGGGAGTAATTCCTCTGCTTTTTCAATTTTACTTAACTTTCTCTGTTTCTACGAATTTAGGAGAATCAGTTGTCTACTGTGGTCTTCAAGGGGTGCTTTTATGTGGGAGTGTTCCCATGTAGACTGTGAGCCAATATTTTTGGTGTGAGGCCTGTTTTTGGTGTGGATGCCAGCCATGTTGTAGAGTGTGCTGGCTATTATCCCCTTGATAAGGGGTGTGATTGGTGTTGTGGTGACCAGAGCCTGCACTGGAAGTTGGGCGGGACCTCCTCTTTGCTCTGTGGCTGTCACAGCCCTGTCAGGGGCAAGGTCTGCTCCCCAGGTGTTGGAGTAGGTGCCCTAAGGGTTGGGTTCAGTAAGCCTCTGTTGCCCTTGAGAGCGTGCTCTGTTCCAAAGGAGGTGAGTGCTGAAGCAAGTGAGGCCCATGTGGCCACCATGAAACTATGCGCCACCAGTGCAGGCATCTGCACCTCTGCCCAGAAGTGGCCCAAGGTCATGTCCCTTTCTCTGTTGTGTTTTTCCCAGACCTAGTGCTATGCTGTGGTGTGGAGTGGGCTGGTGCTAAGGGCTGGAGCATTGTGGCTGCAGGTGGCTGTGCTGCTGCCTGGGGCTTGGACTGCCTCTCCCAGGACCTGTTGGCCCCAGAACCGGCTCCAAGCTGGGGTGTGGGGCGGGCAAACCAGAGCATAGCTGCTGGGGAACGAATTGCTGCGTACTCCTCCCCAGGGGCTGTCCGCCCAAGACGAGCATTTCTGTGGCATCACCTGGTGTGTGCACTAAGTCTGCATACCAAGTCCACCACTGACGGACCCACCTCCACTATGTGCACGCAGACAGTGGGCTCTGAGGTTCGGCCTGGATCACGCACCAGGCCCTCCCGGCTGTCTCCATGCAACTAGACCAAGTCCTCTCCAGGGCCCGTCCACCCCTGTCCTCCTGAGATTCAGTGCCTAGCTGCTGTTTATACTAGTAGCCCCATCTGGCGTGTGTTTTGGACTGGGAGGTGTGGTGAGGTGGCAGGTGGCAGTGCCCGTCTGGGCTGTGACTGCTGGTAAGCCCGCACACACGCACTCTTCACGAGCAGAGTCCAGGCCCCTCCAGCCCTTCTGTCTATCCCAGTGGACCTCCCAGCAGACGGGGGCTCCCCAGGGTAAGGGCCTGCCTTTGTGGACCTCTCCTCCTTCCCCATCCCTCCCAGGGGCACCAGTTTCATCCTGATGCCTTTTTTTTTCGGCCTATGCAGTTACGTAGAGATCTTTTTTTGTAGCTCTAGTTGTAGGTGAAATCTTCTGCCAGTTTGCAGTTGGTTTCCTGTGAGAATTGTGCCACGCGTCAGTGTATTTTTACTGTGTGTGTTTGTGGGGGGAGGTGCGCGCCACGTCTTCCTGCTCCGTCGTCTTGCTCCTCTCTCTGTCCTGCATCTTCGGTCTCTTCTAATCTGGAACAGTTTCTCAGTCTTGTCCTTATATCACCTGGATATCTTGAAGAGTACAGGCCAGTTATGTCGCTGAGCCCCTCCGGTTGGGTTTGTGTGGTATTTCTCAACATGGGGTCCAAGGCTGTGAATTTGGGGCAGGCACACCACAGGAGCCATGCTGTCCCAGCAGGTCATCACATGGGGAGGCCGGGTGCACCGTGTCCCTTTGTCCTGTTACTGGTACATTCATTTTGATCACTTGGTTAAGGTCGTGTCTACCAGGTTCTTCCATTTAAGTTTACTGTTTTTCCCTATTTGGGGGAAGTATTTTGAGATTATGTAAATGGTTCTGTTTCATATCAAACTCTGACTCTGGTTTTAACATCTATTTGTGATTCTTTCCTGAGACAGTTGCCAAATGACGGTTTAATTCCGTCATTTCTTCTGCACATCACTTCTACAGTAGACTTGGTATTTTATTCTAAGGAAGAGCTTATCTGTATGGACTCTTGGGTTCTATTTTAGTCTATGGATTATAACCATTACTGTTATTTTAATGCTCAGTTGTCCCATATTTGGCCAATGGGAAAGGCCCTTCAGCCTGACTCCTGTGTCCTTTTAATCTGTCGCTGTCATTCTTTCAGTACTTCCTTAATTTCTGGCAGGAGATATTCCAAGCTTGTCTTGTCCTCCCCAGCGCTGGGGTCCATCATTTCTCCAAGGGGCACTGGTTCCTTTTGGTGGAGAATGGTATTTAGAAACCAAGACTTGGACACTGGGTGTCATCGCTCCTAGGCTCTCCCAGTGGACACAGCTAGAGAATGTGTGTGTGTGTAATCTATGTGGACATGTGTATAGCTGTGTCTTTATCCATCTGTGTTTATTCAAACCCCTGAGGTACCATATTGTTACCATACTATAGGTTTCATGACTTATACCAACATTCTGTCTTTCCTTACTTGTAACTTCCTTCCCCAAAAGTAAGAAACATGGACCCCATTCTCCGCAACATATTTATTTGCTCAATCCTAGAATATACCATACGGGGTTAAAAATTGATGGCTCATATCTCTGTGAGAAAACCTAGTAGTTCAGTATTTATAGTTCCTTTTGTCTTTAGCTTCAGGATAACATTGTCAAAGTTCTGTGTTCAAAATTTACCTTTCTCCCTGTCTCGCTGCAGTGGTTTTATTATTTGAAATATAGTTCGGTTCCTTTTTATTCCATTTTAGGGATTCCCTTCCATTCTGACTGATTTTGTGCTTTGGTTTCGAGGTGATTGTTGTTTCTAGCATGTGAAGCATTAACGTGGCTCCGGAAGTCAAGTGTACAAGAGGTGACTGCCCGCTCATCCCTTTCACCCTGGCCCTACCCGATCCTTTCCACCCACCCTGTAAGTCACCAGTCTCCTTAGTGTCTGCTTCCTCCTTCCTGTGTTTCTTTTTACACAAATGAGCACATACATGTATGTTATTTCCCCTTCTTTCTTACAACAAAAATCAGTATTATACTCTACTGCTTTCTGTGTTGCTTTTGCATTTGCTTTCTGCAGTTAACAGTATACAATGGATGTCAGTCCATGCCGATTTGTAGACTCTTCCTCTTTTTAAACAGCTGCATCGTATCCCACCATGTGGACATGGCATGGTTTACTCAGCATTCCTATATACAGACATCCCGATTTCTGATATAACTACAAATAACACTGCAATGACTAAGCTTGTGCAGATGTATTTTTGTGTTGTTAGAGGTGTGCCTTTGGGCTCTGTTTTAAAGTAACGGTGTATGTGGTTTTGTTAGAATCTGTCAAACGTCCCTCCATGAGGGCTGTGTGTATGCGTTTCCACCAGCAGTTTAGGGGCGGGTCTTGCCTGTTTCCCTACAGTTACACTAACTGAACGTGGCCTCAGACTTTAATATTTGACCGTCTGATAGATGAGAAATGGTATTACAGTGGGGTTTTAATTTACATCTCTCCTTTCTGAGTGAAGTGGAACTCCTTTTAAGATCCTTAAGGGCCGTTTTTATGTCTTTAATATTTGTGAATTGTCTACTCATGTCTTTTGCCCATTTTTCTAATGGGTGGTTGGTCTTTTTTCCCTCTCAGTTTTAAAGAGATCTTTATATATTAAGAATATTAGCCCATCATCTGTGATAACTATGTTGAAAATGTTTTCTCACAATATTTTCTGTTGGTTTCTGACAACAACCTGTTTTGATTTTTTTTGTGTAATGGTGGAGCTCCAATAATCTCCATTATTTTTATTTATTATTATTATTTTTTAATGTATTTATTTATTTTGGCTGTGTTGGGTCTTCGTTGCTGCGCGTGGGCTTTTTCTAGTTGCAGCGAGCAGGGGCTACTCTCTGTTGCAGTGCGCAGGCTTCTCATTGCGGTGGCTTCTCTTGTTGTGGAGCACGGGCTCTAGGCGCGTGGGCTTCAGTAGTTGCGGCGCACAGGCTTACTTGCTCTGCGGCATGTGGGATCTTCCCAGACCAGGGATTGAACCCACGTCCCCTGCATTGGTGACAGATTCTTAACACTGCGCCACCAGGGAAGTCCCTCCATTATTTTTAATAAATAATACCACAGTACGTATATTAACTCTTATGGGGGTGTAAACACACCCTTTAAAGATAGAGATGCTTGATAATTGTCAAGTGCTGTGCCCCTGCCAGTGTAAACAGGACTTTCTGACCTTTTGGAGGCAAGGCGTAGGAGAGTCTCCTGAAAGGCGTGGACCTTCCCCCCAGAGACGCACGTGTGCACCACGTGGCCTGGCTGTGGGCCTGCTTCAAGCAGAACAGTTAGCTGAGCTCTGCTTTCTTTTACCGAATCACTCTTGGTTCTCCACGCTTCTCCAGAAAGACTTGAGGCATCTCTGTGATGCTGAGGACAAGAAGCATTCACTTCCATCAGCACACCTCTTTGCCGTTTTGGGGGTTGCAGTGCTTCTGCCTTTCCTGGTTGGGTAGGACAGATCCAGACAGTCCTCACCTGGGTCGGGGGAGCAGGCCTCTGCAGGGGTGAGGGGTGCTCTTTGCTCTGCACTGGTGGACATCGAGCAGAAATGTCCCTTCCCAGCCTGGGGGCCGGAAGCTGCCCGCTGAGGAGTAGCGGGCTTCTGCGTCCGCGCCTGTGAGCTGCAGCAGGCAGCGCAGGCAGACCTCAAGGCTTTATGCGTCCTGGGCCACGTGACTTGGCCTCTCTGAGCCTTGACTTTGAGGCCCATTGGAAGCAGTGTAGCCGAGTGATGAAGAGTCTCTGGAGGAGACCTCCTGGGCTCAGTCCTGACTCCACCGTCTCCTTGTCCTGCAATGTTTGGTCCCCTCTGTGTCTCAGCAGCTGCCTCCTCAGTGAGTTAAAATGGGAGAAATCGGAATAGCGCCCGGCCCATAGAGCGTGCTCAGTGATTGTTAGCTTTTACTGTCATCAGCCGCAGAAGAAATATTTATGGGATGTTGTGAAATTTAACTAAGATAATGTAAAGTGCTCATCATATATACTCCATAAATTTTAATTCTTTGAGTTTAGAAATAGAATGGAGTTTTTAAAAATCTTTGACTTCTCAGAAGGAAGTTTGTATTTCTGTGCTGCTTTGTGTTGAGGAAACAGCATTACCCTGTCTACAGAATTGCTTTATGAGTTATTTCTGCCTGGAAGGGGGTGTCATTGTGTTCTGAGCTCAGCGTATCCCAGGCTGCCCAGGCCTTGCCATACACTCATTCTCTCAGACAAGTTGATGCATTTCTTCTTTCAAAACTTCTACACTGTCTCCTGGGTGGTCTCATAGATCCCTCCTTACAGCCTGTGGGTCAGTGCCTGCCAGTGGTAAGGTCTTTGCTGGTGAAAGCAGTTGAGTTTATTATTCACTCAAGTAAGGGGCCGCCTGGCCTTTTATGATGTGGGCTTTTTCATCGAGGATGTGTGGCCAAACATTATACAGGCACAGACTTCATTCAGTCACCGGAAGCCTTCTCAGGGCCGAGCAGGTTCTGTGCTCTGGCTGCAGCAGAGGTGCCTGGACACTCTCCAGGCTCCTGTTTCCGCATCCAGTGGAGGGGAGGAGGACTGTTCACAGTCACAGCGGACATACGGAGTTATAACTAGCTGCCCGGCCCTGTGCCGAGTGTTTACAGGTAGCATCACGTGTATTCCTCACAGCAGCCCTCTGCAGTAGGCACTTAAGAGCCTGCATTTTACAGATGAGGAAGCTGAAGCGCAGAAAGATTCAGTGACACACAAAGGTTACGTGGTGACTGTGCGGGCCAGAAGAGCACCGTCTGGCTCTCCGGGGGTCAGTACAGACCTTCCCTCTCCAGTAGCGGAGTGTCCCTCTCCTCCTCCCAGCCCCCCCCCCAACCCCATTTTGGTTTTTACCATCTCCGTTCTCTGAAATGTGGCGGGGCCTGCTTTGCATGCTTAGCAGAGCAGCGGGAAATGCACTGAGTGGCCAGTGCCAGCTGGGTTTTTTGGAGTTTTACAGAAGACTTAGAAGTCCTATTTCTCCCCCACTGGAAAGGGGGAAAAAAAGGCTTTTATACAGTTACATGACTTCTTGTGAGAGAAATATGGAAACAGCAACAGGGGCATGAGACTTGAGGCTATTACAGACACATCAAGAAATAATAGCGTTTCAGAATTAAGTGAAATCACCAAAAATTATTATAAGGAAGGACTACAAATGGGGAAATAAACATGGCAACATCCTGTGTACAATTAGATCAGATTAGATATCTATCCCTAAAACAAGGGTAAGTCGGTGGAAAAATAAAAATAATGCCAACAGTTGGGCAAGGTTTGCTGAGTGCTGGAAGCCAGCATTTCAAATACTGGAGTCTCTTTCATTTGCGTGTCAAAAAGGCTGACCAGCAGAACTGGTCTAGTTGTAACTCGGTTTTTTCTAAGCGGTGGGAAAGATGGCTTATCCTGTGAAAGAAGGGGGAAAAGGAGAGTTTTCTTAAAGTTTAAGAAAACTATCTGAGGCTGAAATCCTTTCATTACAAACGTTTGAATCACAGGTACTTTGTACGTGTCTGGTCTCCTGATAGCAGTCTCTCCTGACTGCACATAATCCAGCCTCACTGCCTCTTTTCTAAGAGGAAGGAGGCATGACTCCCCCTCCGGGGCCGCCGCCCTGCCAGCAGCCTATCTCAGGATCCTCTGTTTCAGGTCTCTGTCCTGGGATGCCCTGACCCAGTGGTGCATGAAATTGCCTATCAATACGGAAAAAACGTGGGACTCGCTTTTCAGGTTGGTCTGCTGCTTTGTAAGAGTGCGGCCTGTTGGTCCAGCGGGCAGGGTGGCGGGGACACTGGGATGGTGGTGCTTGTGACAGCCCTTTCTCCCTTTCCAGCTAATAGATGACGTCCTGGACTTCACCTCATGTTCTGACCGGATGGGCAAGCCGACCTCGGCCGACCTGAAGCTCGGGTTAGCCACCGGTCCCGTCTTATTTGCTTGTCAGCAGGTATGTTTTTTGGGTTTTTTTGGGGCTGCATTGGGTCTTCGTTGCTGCGCGCGGGCTTTCTCTAGTTGCGGCGAGCGGGGGCTACTCTTCCTTGTGGTGCGTGGGCTTCTCATTGCGGTGGCTTCTCTTGTTGCGGAGCACGGGCTCTAGGCGCGTGGGCTTCAGTAGTTGTGGCTCACGGGCTCAGTAGTTGTGGCTCACGGGCTTAGTTGCTCCACGGCATGTGGGATCTTCCTGGACCAGGGCTCGAACCTGTGTCCCCTACATTGGCAGGCAGATTCCTAACCACTGTGCCACCAGGGAAGTCCCAGCAGGTATGTTTTGTGAACTCCCTTGGACACATTGCTGAGAAGCCCTGCAGGACCAGGACCTGCCAGGCATGGCTGATGGGAAGGTTAGAGGAGGAGGAGATGGAAAGCATTTCTGAGAGACCACAGCTCTGGATGTGATCCTAGTTCCAGGACTGAGGTGTCCAGGCCAGTCATTCCACGTCTAAACTCTGTCCGTTTCCTTATCTGTAACATTGAGAAGATGACAGCCTTCCTCCCAAGGTCATTGTGAGGATTAAGTGAGATGATGTTCATGCAGATACTGTGTAACTTAAGCGCTGTGTGCATGTAAGGAAGCATGGTGACTCTTTCCGTGTGTTCTGGGCACTGACAAGGCGGGTGGTGTCTACATCTTGATGATAGGGCTGGACTTTGGCTGTGCCTCAGAGCCCCTTAAAACAAGCACAGGAAGGCCTCCAAGCATGAGAAATTCTCCAGTTCTAGAAGTTTAATGGGACTGTTTGCTGCTCTCAGAGAGCCTCAGCCATTGCCTCAAAAATGTCAAGAAGTCAGTGGAATGCACTAGAACCACATAATTCCTCCTTTCTCCAGGTTGAGGGGCTGTCAGTTAAGGAAGTAAGTTAAGCTACCTTCATATTCTCCTTAATATGGATGAAAAGCTGAGGAGAAGCTTCAGAGATGCTGAGGTGACTTGCAAGGCAGGCGTTTCCAGAGCCTGCTTTGGCCCCTGGCCACGCTGCTTCTGGCTGTGCCAGACGCTCTTTGAAAGAAGTAGGGCATTAGCTGGTATTTGGACAGCTTTTTAATAGATTTTCGTCTTAGTAGTATTTAATTTGTTATTGAGCAAAGCAGTAAAATGGGCATCGCCATGCCATGAAATCAGAAATTAGCTCTTTGATCTAAAATTTTGTAACTTTTAGTCTTCTGAAGATTTGGCCTCTATTCTTTCTCAAAATTTACAAAGATAAATCATGTCTTCCATAGACCTTGATGATTCCATTTTGATTACAGAAACCTTGCTTTCGATCAGTTGCTGGTGCAAGAAAGGAGAGGTCATCTTTTAGTCACTAGTAGAGCCGTAAACAGGGGTGACCCTCAGAGGAGGCTGATGCTTGGGGGCTGGGCTGCTTACCTTGGGCAGACCAGTAGCGGACAGCGGTCAACCCAGGAACGAGGGAAGGGAATGGAGGTGCTGGTGACCAGGCTCCGGGCAGCCTCTCAGGACATTGAGGCAGAGGTGAGAAGTGCAAGTGCTGCTAGGAGCGGCTCCCTTCTCCCACACAGACTGACTCGCCCACCCAGAACTCAAGGAGAGTATTCATACGTGTGCCGTGTTCTGGCAAAAATCTGTCAAATCCCCTTGTGTGCATTAAAGCATGAGTGAGGGACTTTTTTTTTTTTTTTTTTAACCATTAACCCACAAAAAAGCAGAGGATTCACGAGCCACGTAAATGTAAGGCATCCTCAGATTCGGAAGGCGAGGCGCTGGCCGCCGTGTGCACAGCTGCAGACATGAGTCTGTTCCCCGGGCCCTGGTGAGGAAATGTGAATAAGGAAAACAAGCTGGGCCGAGTGCACTGAGCTGCTGCAGCCCTGGGGTTATCAGGATGGCCGAGGAAGGCAGCTTTCCCTGAAGAAGCCTGTATCTACTAAAAAGCCTTGGGGGCTGTGCTGATAGAAATCTTTACAAGTATAAATAATTGTCATGAGCCCCGTGATACTAAGTTAACAGCTGAGTCCTGCTTCAATTTTAAGATGACTGAGAATGTTTGCCTCTTCTGATTGTGTTTCACCACGAACATATTTCAAAAGAAATGCATTTGCTTTTCTCTACACAAGGGAGTATGACTAATGCTCTGTTCAGATATGGAGGGGCAAAGTCGGGGGAATGGACCATTCCTACAGATTGACTTGTCAGTTATGTACAAGAGATTAAAAAATGATGGTTTAAAAAGGCAAGGAAAAGGAACAAACAGAAGCTTCCAGTGTCCCAAACCACAGTTCTGTGTGTATCACTGGGAAATCCCAGCATCACAAGGCACACACTCACCCTCACCAGACAGCGCTTTTCCTGTCTGTCCAGAAGGCAGTAGGAAAAGGAGTTAAAAGGCACATCGTGCAGCCTTAGGAAAGGGACACAAATAAGGCCGAGCAGGATGCGGCGCTGGACAGGACTTGTTTCCTAAGCAGACTGATTGTTCTGTCTCACGGCGCATGGGCCAAAAGTTAGGTCAGATCCGTCTAAGTTCTTTTCAACTAAAACATCAAGTTTAGGCTCTACAACAGATGATACTGTCAAAAATTAGGTTCTTGGTCAGAAATTTGTCAAGATTTTGGAGCTAAGATTGATTTGGGGTAAAACAAGTTCCAAAAATAACATGAGAATGTGCCCTATCTCCATTTAATGAAAATGCATTGTTTTTATAATTTGCAAAGGATTCTTTTGTTTGTTAACTCCGATCTCACAACTCCTTTTTGTGGTAGGTATTATGTGCCTTCTACAAGTAAGAAAGTGATGCTCAAAACTTGGCCAGAATGTAACCTCTCGTAAACGGCACCACAGGCAATTAAACACTCCATGTCTTCAAAGACCAGTGTCGTTTCACCACACGCTGCAGTGTTACTGCCTCTGCTCGCGGGGACCAGTGCAAGTGCCCCATGGGCCTGAGCCCTGGGAGGCCGCCCAGAGCAGAGGACTGGCTGATCCCGCTCTGAAAAGGCACTGACGACACTCAGAGTCGTCTCAGTGTCGGCCTTCAGTATTTGTCCTTAACCTGCCCGTTTAGTGGAGTAGTGGCAAGATGTCTGTCACCTTTCTCCATAGGTAGGTGAGTTTTGTTTGCAGATTAGATAAATTAGTCTTTGAACTTTTCTGCTTATGAACGTGGAGGTTCACTGGACCAGGACAAGCAACCTTGGGAAACCACTTTCCCTCTTTCATGTAGCATGCTGGGTTGTCTTGAAATTGGAGTTTGTTGATAGAAACTCCCTCTGTCTGGAATTCACTATTTTTGACCTCTCTCTGAAGGGGTTTCTTGACAACAGGGGATTTAAGAAAAGCTTCTGGATTGCTGGGGAGGTCTCAGAGGTGACTGTCCTTCCATGTATATGTGTACACATACTGTCTATAAAAACAAAAACCTTACGTTAAAGTAAACCTTTATAGAGGTTGGATTTCAAGATCTTCACAAACCAAATGGAAGTGTTCTCTTTTTTTGGTGAGATTCCATTAGTTCCCAGATACCCTTTAAAAGCTCTCTCCTTCCTTCTGCGATCAGTCAGCAGACCTAAATGTCAGCCTGTAGTCGTGCTTCCACTGCTGTCACCAGCACCAGCCCCGCACCAGCTGCACGGGCTTCTGCTCGCTGTGACTGTTGTGGCCTTAGAGTCACCCAAGTTCCTGCTTGAGTAACAAGCTCACTACAGTTTACTGATCGCCTTTGTCGTGAGTTTATGGACAGATTTCACAGTTGGACTCTGATTCATCCACGGGTGATTTTCCTACTTGTAAAACCAGAGCCTAGGCCAACAGGAACTTTATTTCTCAGCACATCTGCGGGCAGGCCAGTGTTCCTCCTGCCTGTTAATGTTACTCATTTCTTCTCACACATTCTGGGCACAGGGGAGTGCCTCAGGGAAGAGTTTGATATTGATATTTGCACATTAAGATTGCACACACTGCATGTGTCAAAGGAAGGATGTAGTCGCACTCAATGGAGAAAAAAATTTTTTTTTTCAAATTTTGCTTTCTCAGTGCTTTTTATAGTAAAAGGAATCAGAAACTACCCAATCAGCACATTTTACCATCGTTGTTGGTGCTGCAGAAAAAGCTCATCTACCCTAAAAATGGTAATTTTACCAGATGCCCAGGACAGTATCACATTAGCTTTGAGGATATACAGCCTTCTAGAAATCCAATTTTGAAATGTGGTATTAAGAAGCTAAGACCAATGCCTACTTGATTTGACTTTTGACCAGTAAAATTGATTTGAGCTTTCCTGATTCGTTTCCTATGAAACTTCAATTTTTATTCTTAAAAAGCCAGTACCTAAAACTAATTACTGGTTTTCGTTTAAGAACTGACCAGCTGCCGGCTCTGTAAATTTCATAAGGACGTTACTAGCAGCCTGTGCTTTGTCTGGACACGTACTTTGCTCTGAAAGGAACAGTCTTAAGTCCTCACTTGCCATCATCTAGTTGAGACTTTTCTCTCTGTGCCCTATTTTTCCTCTAGGATTACTAATACCGAGGCGGTGGCTACAGGACCACAACTGCTTTCATCCCTCGGGCTCACTGCCAGGGAAGCGCTGGCAGCTGCTGCGAGCACTGCCGCAGCCAGAACCAGACCCCTCTTAATTAACTCTTACTTCACGGACCCCTAAGCTGGTAGAACTAAGAGATTTCTGATCAGGTAGCTCAGCCGCTTCCTAACACAGATGAGCAGGCTGAGGGGCTCAGCTGTGGCCACACCAGGACTAGAGCTCCAGGCTAGACAGTGAAGTGGTTTGGTGTCCTGGCTTCCCGCCTCCCAAGTCCGATCATGGCGGCAGTTCTCCTACCTTGCTGCCAAGTACCGTAGAATATAGATTTTGTCTTCAACGCGTCTTGTAGCTGTCTTCTATTTTTCTCTTACTGCCATCAGCTTACCACTGGTCTTTAGAATTTACTACAGTAACCCGACTGCTGCTTCTACCTCTGTCTCCTCTAATTTGATGGTTCTCAACCTTGGCTGCATATTAGAAATGACTGAAGAGTTTTTAAAACCATGACGCAGGGTCACGTGATTCCAGGGCCGGCCGGTGTCAAGCAGCGCTGCCCTCGTCCCCTCCACGAGCCGCCTCGCGGAGCCCTGCCTGTGATTCCCTCTGCTCAGAGACCTTGGTAGCCTTCGGGTGTTTCGGACTAAAAGCAGATTGCCCACCTTCTTCTTAGGCCAGTGGTTCTGATTTGTCAGCAGAGACCAGCAGGACCAGCAGCATCTGGGAACATGTTAGAAGTGCATGCTCGGGCCCCAGCGCTACTTAATCAGAAACCTCGGGGGAGAAGCCCGGTAGGCCCCTAAAGCTGAGATCCGTAAGAGAAGCCAGTAAGATTTTAGAGGTGAACGCTTGCTCCTCTGTCTCGGACTCGGCCCTGGACCAAGGATACAGCAGAACAGTGGAGGGAACACGGGTCCACGGCTGCCCTTCCTGGGTACCAGCTCGTCCCTGGACCCGGAAACGGGAGTCCTCTTAGCTCCGCTGCTTGTAATCGCTCGTGTACTGCTCCCCCGCCCCCACCGTTTACACGTTTAATCACTTTTGTGGATTTTGTTACCTGTTTTTACCTACTAGTGTTTGAACATTTGATTTCTCCCAAGAGCATTAAATAGGTTTTCTTTCTTTCTGGTTAGTTCCCAGAAATGAATGCTATGGTAATGAGACGGTTCAGTTCACCAGGAGACGTGGACAGAGCGAGACAGTACGTATTACAGGTGAGAGGATCCAGAAAGGAGAACGGCGACAGCAGGTGCCGTGTGGCAGAAGAGTTCTTTAAACAACGTAACGAATCTTTGACACAAGACCAAGTTTGATCAATTCTTGATTCGGCAAAAACTGAGAAGGACAAAGTTATATTATGCATTTTTCTTCTAGAAGTCTTCCCATTCTAATGTAATTGGCCTTGGGTGGGGCTTGGACCCTAATATTTTGGTGAAGCTCGAAGGGGTTCCCACGTGCAGTCAGGGGTAAGGCCTGTTGGTTTGCAGCCAGTCTCCCCCGCGTCCACCACAGCAGCTCTGCTGCCCTCCTGTCCGAGCCCTAGGAAACTGGGCTTTCCTCGTCCATCCTACATAACTGCAGTAAATGTGCAAATAAAGAAACGGTACCTTTGAAAAAATTTTAAACCAACATAGCAAATTAAACTTTAACCTTCAGGGGCTATAAGCTTATTTCAAATATAGCACCACATATCCTCAGAACTTTTCTGTGGAAGCCAGATCTTTTTGCACATTTTCAGTTTGGATCACTGTATTTTGCAGATGAGCCGCTTGGAGCCAAAAGGTCTCACAAATGAGAGTGAGTGAGCCATTTTTAGTAAGCAGTTGTAGTCTGAGATCTGTCGTTAGTCAAATACTTGAAAGAATTCCAAGTAATTACCTTTCAGATTTTTAAAATTTCCACAAAGCAAAACCCCTTAACTCTATATGGTTAATCATAACGTGCTATGGCTACCACCTTTTTAGAGGGCAGTTTGGCTGTACTATTAAAAACTCAGTGTGAGGGCAGCGGGAGCTGATAAAGAAGGCAGTATACCTGGGAGTGGTCATGGCTTCAGAAATAATGATGTTACTGACAGCTAAAGTGAGAAGTGGGACTGAAAAGAGGGAAATTAACTGTGGCTCTTACACCACACACTGAAGTTCCAGCAAGCCTGGGCAGAAGTGCACGTAGGCAACAAGTCCACAGGAATGTTCCAAAGACCTGTGAACTCCAGCCGCCTGTTCAGCCGCAGGGCTCCTAGCCCCTATTCCCTCACTAAATATGAATGGACAAGTCGGGTTTATTTAGTAGGATTGCTAAATAGTTGGTTAAAGCTCACTGAATGAAAGAGTGAGACCAAGTTAAACAGACTCAGGAAAAATAATACGGGGATTCAAAAATACTGCATCAAACATGAACAGGATAATATTTTCCAAAAAACTGAATAAGAACGAGCTCTAAGAAATTTTAAATGAATGTGAAAAGCCAACTCCGAAGAAGTGTTGGAATGTGACACTGAGGAAGTCTTCAAAATGAAAACAGCAGTAGAAGAAAATGAGAAAGGCTCTTAACAGGATCAGTACAATCATGCAACAAATATTCCAGGAAGAGACTCGAAAAACAAAAATCAGAAAAAAGGTGGTCACCTACAAAAGGAAAAGTTCAGCACTGGCTCAGGGTGCAGCGAAACCCTGGACTCTAGAGGGCAGTGAGCAAGGCCGTCCAAATGATGAGGAAACATTTTCAACCTAGAATCTGTCCAGTAAACCATCCACTAAGGCCGGCCAATGTCACTGTCACACAAAGAATGCAAAAGTTGACTTCCAGTACACAGATTCTGGCTAAGTTATTTGCTGATGTGCAACAGAACCGTGGAAACACCAAAAAGAGAAAGACATGGGTACTAAAACCAGTGGAATTAACCAGAGTTCAATGAAAAGTCATCCTGTGATGGCAGCTGTACGGCAGAGCTACAAAGCAGTCAGTCTAAGTAACGAAGAGAAGGAGGCAGTTATATTCAGAAGTGAGCTTCCGTACAGTAAGGCAAAGCAAACTAAAGTGTGTCGTATTTTGAGTCATTTTGTGTCACTTGGTTCAGAAAACCAGAGGCCTCTCAACCATGATGCTACACATATTCTGTTCTGAATGACAGAGGGAACCATGGAGAAGGAAATACATGTCTTGATTCTGCAGTAAACATTTTGACATAACGGAAATAGTAAATGTAATTATTTTATTAGTGTTTAGCTTTTAGAAAGAAAGAACCAACATAAAAACATGGGTACAGAGTGGAATGCAAATCTTTAGTGTAAAGATAGAGGAAAGAGAAGGAGCACTGGTATCCTCATAAGGTGAAGTCAGAAGTCGATGCTACATGATGTGACAACAGTAATCTGTATTAGAACTAAAGACAGCAGTCAGTGGTCAGATTAGGAGACAGTATGGGTGGGCTAAATCCTTGTGTTTCTTAGCAGAAAGGCAATAGATAACTAAAATTACGAATTGAAACATTAAAACCAACAGATAAAACTGGTGCCTTTGGAAGAAGGGAACTGTTGCTTTTCATCGTAAGCTCTTCTGTACTTTTATTTATCATGTATGTGTGTTAACTTTCACTTGGAATTTTACTGTATAGATTTTAATATATGTAGAACTTTTTAAAAACTCTAATGCTTAAATGAAAAATAGGGGGAAAGAGAAGGTTACTTGATATTAATGAATTCACTCCTTGGCATGCTAATACAATAAAAACGTGCTTCAGTCTGAGAAAGGGGCCTAAAGGAAGTGGGCGGAGGAAGCTCTGTGAGTTGGAGAGAGAACATTTGAAACACAGTTTGGCTCTTCACTAACGGGATCTCAAAAGTATGTTTTAATTCATATAGCAGGAATTTAAGAGCTGATCCCAGTGGGTGGCATGCATCTGTTCTGTTGTATTTTGTCCCATAGAGCGATGGTGTGCAGCAGACAACCTACCTCGCCCAGCGGTACTGCCGTGAAGCAGTGAGAGAGATCAGTAAACTTCGACCATCCCCAGAAAGAGACGCCCTCATACAACTTTCGGAAATTGTGCTCACAAGAGATAAGTGACAACTCTTTCTGTTATTTCTGGCAGCTATTTTACCAGACTGTGCCTAAAGAATTTTGTGGAGTATACTTTGCTTCATGTGCAGATAACCAAAAACTCATTTTAAAAAATAATTTCCACCTTATTAATGGGACTTTTTTTTATTGGCAAAGTTTTTCAGAAAACTTTTTAAATGTAATTAAACCATCTGAATCTGTCATTCTAGTCCTGTAAACTCTAATCGTGGTACTTGATGGTTATATGTGGTATTGTTTACATGGTTAATATCCACATGTAAAGCCATTACACAAATAAATCAATGTTAAAATTCAAATGGTTTATCTTGTTTCACCATAGGAGTAAAGATCATAAAACTGTGAAGTCTACATTTCAATCCACATTAGTTAGATTTTTAACAGTATCCAAAATTTCATATAGGAGAATGGTTTATTATAAAAGACTGTACATAAAATTTAGACAACAGGTTATATACAAAATTAAGAGAACAGTCCACTCTAAAAAATGAAGAAGGTAACTGATCAATAGTGATACTGAAATCATGTTTAAAATTAACAAAGGCAAAATGCGTATGCAACAGTCACATTGATTTGGTAACAATAATGGTCTTTAATTTTCAGAAATAAACGTTTTGCACTAGTCTTACCATTTACTATGCTGTTCTCCGTAATGCTCAGTACATAACTGTAATTTGAAATCCAAACAAATCCTCAATACACAGAAACCCACAACCGAGTCCTCTACTGTAATATCCTAGGCAGTACAGAATTGTACACACGAGAAGAAGAGAAGACATCCCTCTAACCCTCCCTTAAGTTAAGAGGAGACACACAAAGTGCACGTGTTGCATTTCAGTTATGTCAAAAGACAATACAAATCTGTTGGTCAGCTATATCCCTGTTCAATGATTAATACATGGTGCACCTTTCTTCCCCAATTATTTTATTTTTAAACTCTTTTCATGTTGCTAGTGCCAGGTAATGGGTTAAATAGTGCGTATTCAAAAATCAATCGCATCCACTGCTACCAAAAAAATATGTAAAAGATGATTATCATTTCCTTTCATTGAACTAGTATATCACAGTCCACTGGAAAACCAAAGGACTGATAGAGCAATCCTTAAGAATTTTACCTACAGCATATGCACTTTGACACATTTTCTTAGCTTTGAAAAAGTTACTTTAGAAAAGGAATTCAGTAGACTGACTTGTAAATAACCATCTCAGATTTTAAATTCTACAAAAATCAGCCACTGCTGTTGGGATAGGTTGAGATAAGGCTAAAATTTTTTTTCCAAGTTAATATATTGAGAAAATAGAACCATAATTCTGCCATAAATCAGTATCTGTTATTATTTTTTTTAAAGCAAACCAGTGAAGGAAAGGACAAAAACCTTTGGTTCACTTACGTATTTATGAATGGAAAAAATTTATAATGCAAATTCACTCATTAAAAAACTTCGGTACAAATGACAAGACTACAGGTAACCCAATTGTCTTTTTTCACATGGAGATCTTGGAGACTCAATTCGTTTCAAGAGACCTAAGTACAAGTACTCCAAGTAAGTATTACACAAACTGGAAGCATCTTGGATTTTGTTAAGTATATTTCAATACATAAATTTGTATGCATGCTTTAAACAAACAGTATATTTCAAGAATGAGAGAGTCTAAACAAAAAGTATGACCAGCACCAGCATTTAAGTTTTCTGATTTTAATATTAGTCTGACAGAGCGTTAGTAACCATGCTGCACTGAAACATGTAATGGCACAATCTGAATCATGATTTGTGAAATATTATACCCTACACCCCCAGAATATTTAGGCTGGTCATGAAGTTAACAATGTGTAAGTAAGTATATAAGCACAATCAGTGACAGACAGCCTCTTGTATAGATTGCTGTTTAGCAATACACCAACTGCCTCAGAGATTTATGCTTACAGGTAGACATTCAATTATACCAATAAAACAGCATGTCCTGAACATATGGGCACATTTTAAGACAATCCCGTTAACCATAATGGTCCCACAGTATGACTGAGTGATAATAAGAACCTACTTTAAAAGCAAAAATTTAATCAGTATAGTGCATGATCGATTCAACATAGTTCCCAGGGAACAGACCAGTCACTCGATTGCAGACTCCTTCATACCAGCCATCATCATTCTTCTTTATTACATAGATGATTGCACCCTCCATAAATGATAGCTCATCATCCTTGTCTTTTGTATAATCATATATTGCCACAACTATGGAGAAAAGAGTTGAAATATCATGTCAGTGCACTATATCCAACATTTAATCGAGTTTTAAAATGTAATGCCAATTAACAGTATAGCCAACCCAACTATTTTAATGAAAAGTCTTAATTCTTAAATCTATATATCTAGGTAGGTCAAGTATCCAACCATGGTTACTAAATCACTAGCTTGATCTTCGGGCCAAACTGACAACTAACTAACTAAATTAGAGAAGTCAAGAGTTTCTACCAACCTATGTAGGAAAGATTTGTAGGACTTATTAGATGTTTCAATTCATTCGTTCAAATATCTACTAAGTGCCAACCACATGCAAAGCACTATTCAAAATAGCAAAGCTGCGTAGCCAATCAGTAAACCAGGTAACAACCATCTAATTTAAAAATATACTGGGAGGTAAATACCCTACTCATCGCAGGAGAATATTCATGTAGTTTATGGGGCTATACCTAGATTTAAATATACATATACATACACGCACACACACGCACACCTTAAAGGTCAACAAGAATTTCTATTTTTAAAGGGGAAATAGGTGAGTAAAGACTCATTAATTAAGACTTAGAGAACCATTTTGCAATTCTGTGATTATGCTGAGTTCAAAATATCCACTTCCTTTGCAAACAGTGCTGTGGAAAGGAAAGGCATCAAACAACTACCAGCTTTCCAAACTATTGGTTTATGAATTTAATTATTCCTTCCTCTGTCTTTACAACATAATTCTGAAATATGTAATTTTCTAGTATATGTGAAACAGTAGTCATACAACTTTTTTTTCATTAACTTACCTCAGGTAGTGTTTTTCTTAAAATAGAGTTTTTAAGACATTTAAGATCTTCTAGAACTCATTTTTCCCTTAAGGAAGGTGGCTTTGCCCCATAATTATCCTGAACCAGTGAATTATAATAAGGAAGAGACGTGAAGTACTGATCCACAGCATCATTTGCTAAACTGAAACAGCCAATCTTTTTTCCCCTTTACAAAACAGTATATGAAGTAAACTCAACAAGTCCATTCTCCATTTTAATCCTGTAGCAGAATCACAGTATTGTGATCACAAGCTCACTTAACATACCAGTTTCAAAAACACCAAAACATACAGAATAAATAATGTCAAATTATTATCCTCGTATTTTGGCTAAATAACCACCCAAGAAAACCCAGTGACTGCTAGGGATAAACATCAGAGTCACATTTTGAGTGGTATAGATGACTTTTAAACTGATCATGACAACACGTGATACCCTCAAAGTCATTCAGCAAAATGAAAATATTATTTCCTCGGGTTCTTAGTTCTACTTGTACAAAGAGCTGATAAAAACACTGTCAATTTAATTGTTTCTATTTTCCAAATCCCCTCTGTAAATGAAACTTAGTCCCACCTAACTTCCCCTCCCCCAGTGCGTATATTCTCTCATTTAATAACTCTCACTGCTGAGTATTTAACCATTCAATGTCCATTCTATCTCCAGGACCCTAACTCCATATAAAGATCTAAACTCTCCCTTCTGTATGTACTTACCGTAGGGTTCTTTGGAAATAGAAATCTAATATTCTTATCTACGTCTATCTACATGATAAAAATTTGAAAATAGCTGTCTAGTCCCTCTGAAATCTTCTTTTCCTCAACTTAAAAACAGTGCTTTCAGCTGTTTCTTTTTATAGATGCACTTTCTAGATAATTTCAGCCTCCTGAATATCCTCTGAAGGCATCCTTGTTTGCAAGATCCTGAAATATGGTACTCAAAATTAAAACATAATACTGGTCTAATATAAATGAATATTATCAGATTTGTACATATTAGGTTGAAGTTCAGCTAATGTACCCTAAGAATCTGACTTCTGGAAGAGTCATGTCATACTGCTGGGTTAACATATTCAACTGAACTCCTATTAAACCAGGTTTTAGTCATCTTGTGATTTACAAAGGTGACTACTGAAGGCTTGGACTCTAACCCTACTAAATACCAACTCTGGTTTAGACCAGGAGTCCGCAAGCAGTGGCCCATGGCCAAATCCAAGCCGGTGCCTCGGTTTGTCTGTGAAATTTTGCCGGGGCACAGCCGTGCCCGTTCACTTGTGTGCTGTCTACAACTGCCTTTTCTTTTTTCTTTTTTTTTGGCCACACTGCGTGGCTTCTGGGACCTCAGTTCCCCAACCAGGGACTGAACGGGGCCCTCAGCAGTGAACGCGCCGAGTCCTGACCACTGGGCCGCTGGGCAAGTCCCCACGACAGCTTCTGTGCTACAACAGTGGGGTTGAGTAGTTGTGACAAGACTGAATGGCTGACAAGTTTAAACTATTTCATTTTGCAATATATACAGCTATCAAATCACTCTGCTGTACACCTGAAACTAACACCACCACCACATTGTAAATCAACTATACTCTAATTAAAAAATAAAGAGAAAATAAAGAATCCTCACTTTATATTGGGAATGTACGGGAACTAAATCATCTTGGCTGGTAAAGCTATTCTCAAGGTGGAGAAACGCTGGACTCGGGGTTCTTTACGGCTCTAAAATACTATAATTAGCTCTTTCCCTTCACAGCAGTTCAACGATGACTGTACCCTACCTTTCTCGATGTAATTTTTTGGGGCCCAAGCAGGATCCCCATCTGCATATGGATCGTTATACTGGACTACAGCGGCCTCCTCATCTTCATAGTCCACTGGCGGCGGCGGCGGCGGAGGTGGAGAGTCGTCAAACATGGGAATGTCATCTGGTGGAGGAGGAGGTGGTGGGGTCGGACTATCAGCAACTAAAACATCCAGATACTGAATTTGAATCAGAAATCAGACTAGACAGAAATTCGTAAGTTAACAGAATCGAAGAAAGCTCTAATTCGTATACAGCATGCACTATAATAAAACATGCAATGATTAGAAATAAAAGCTTGGTGTGTTAAAGCTTCTACTACTTTTAAGAATAATTTTGCAATAATAAAATGAGCTAAAAAATTAAGGGTATTAGGAAGTTCTACAAATTAATGAATGCAGAGGTTAGGAGACAATCTGTTTATAAGACTACAGGAATAAAAAAGTTCCCATATTCCAAGGCTCAGATCAGAACAAATGTCACTCTTTAGTTAGCATATATCCTTAAATAAGCCTTACATCACATTTGTCATTTGGACTATAGTAAACGTTATGAATAACATTAATGGTTTGATAATCATTTATTGTGCACATTCATGTCCCTGATTTTGGCTTTTAGTTACCTTTAGTTCCACAGAAATAAGTCTCCAGTGGGTGGATACATGTTTATTTTTTGTTTTTTTGGGAGGAAGAAAAAAAAAAAAGCTGGTGGTATTAGGTCTGCTTCTATGTGTACGTTTTTCTATTATTTTATTTAAATTTTAACAAGGGAAAATAAATTTAAAATTAAATAATTCCAAGCTAGTAAAAAAATCTCACTGAATATTTTCAAAAATGTTTGTATTCATAATAAACTTTTTTTTTTTTAAGATAATCAACTTCTTAAATGTAGAAAGCAAGCTAAGGCTTTTACATTATTGCTAGTAAAACTAAGAATGGGACGAGGGAAAGACTAGATCCTAAAGATCCAATTTTCTAAGAATACATCCACAATAAAGATTTTTAAAATAAAGTACTGCAGGAAGATGTTTAAAAAAAGAAAAAAAGAAAGGAACTCAAATCATGCAAAACAATAAAAACGACTCATACCTCAAATTCTAGATGGTTGTGGAATGTGTATGTGTGTGATTTAAATAATCAAAGGTGTAAACAGTGAAACGGGAAAATGTCAGGCTAGAACTGTGTTCAATGAACTATATGGTACCAGGTAACAAATGCTCCCAATATTAAGGAATTCAGAGCTGGAGCACAACTAATTCTTAAGTTTCTGATTGACAAATTTCTTTAAAAGTTAAAGACATATGAAAATGCTCTGATATAAATTGATACAGGAATTATATAATATCTGCAGTGGAGAAATTCAGAATACCAACATACTAATTCAAATGCCAATTTCTGGGGCTATTTCTGTGAAGAAAATGGTCATCATCTACTTGTAATATAGTCTTAAAGTTTTCTACACCCTATTTGGAATAATGCGCTGAGAATATAACCAAGGAACCCAGATTTAAAACATAAGCAGATAATAGCCCTACTTGATAACCAATTTAATTATGTGATTTCTGTTTTATCCTGTTGGGGGATGAAAAAGACTATTAGGAAACAAATCCCGTGTGCTGATGCTCATTCGGATAGCTCTCAAACAGGTGTACAATTTATTTTTCCTCCAAATGCTAGGATTCATTTTATTTCTGCCCATCCCTTCTCCATAAAACTTGCAAATATTATTGAGGAGAAGAAAATGCATGTGAATCCATTCTGACATTAAAGAGCCACAGCTCATATCCTTAATATGGCTTAATGTATAAATTATATGTTTGCCTGAATTCTTAAAATACATTTACCCTTGATTTATACATAATTTACTAGTTTACTATGTCCAACTGCTGTTAATCTACACTGGCTTATCTTCAAGTTACATACACTGGGGCAAGAGTCCGGTCAGTCTAACTCTCTGTGCATAATACTCTGTCTAGCACCACGCATGATTGTTCAAACATTTTCAGATGTTAATCATAAACAGACGTAAACACACTGCTTTTTTTAGAGGCTCATGTCTTAAACTGAAACACATTTATTAATAGGTTAACTGCTAACGTGCATTCATTATCACCAATTTGAGTGCTATAAGAAAGTGGACGTTTATGAGAAGAACAAACACAGAAAATCTGTAATTCATAAAACATTTAAGATATTGATATGCAATTTTTCAACAATCTTCCTAACATGCTTTCAAAGAAAACAGATGCCAAATAAAGTTGGGCATTCTGCAGCACAAGGAGAATTACTGACTCAAGTTCTTATGTTTGGGAAAAAGAACTAAAATAGTACCGTGGGCCTCTTTAGCAAGACCATGAATGTACGTTAACACTGAATTTCTATAAAAAAGGGGTTATTACCCAAAACCTAATCAATGAGCTTTGGACTCGCTAAATGGATGTTTATTATGGCTATTTTAAAATGTGTCCTAAAAATTCTTGGCTCTAAGTCACTTCAAAGGTTGAACTGGCTTAGTTTTTAAACTCTTGCAGACTTAATTTTTAAACTCTTAGAGCATTAAGGACCAGCGATTTACCTTTGTTCACTTATTTTTTTATTTTTTTTTTTTGCGGTAGGCGGGCCTCTCACTGTTGTGGCCTCTCCCCCTGCAGAGCACAGGCTCCGGAGCACAGGCTCAGTGGCCATGGCTCACGGGCCCAGCCGCTCCGCGGCATGTGGGATCCTCCCAGACCGGGGCACGAACCCGTGTCCCCTGCATCGGCAGGCGGACTCTCAACCACTGCGCCACCAGGGAAGCCCTGTTCACTTATTTTTAAAAGGAAGATTCACTTATTTTTACATGTTTAAACACATTAGAGTTTCCAACCAAATGTAAAGAGAAGGTTGGTTTATGCTCAGAAGTTTCAACATTTTGAAACTGTTTTAAAAGCCCATTAAATCACCAATTTCTTAAAGGTAGGGACTTTGTTTTAGACTATGTGTATTCCTCCCAGAGCCTAGGACATAACACTGAATAAACAAATACTTGACTGGACGAAGGGAGGAAAAGTGGAGAATAACACAATAGGGTCAGCAAAAGCCGCACAGTGGAATTTGCCACAGTGTTTTCTCCTGGAGGATGGGCTGGTCATGTGAGTTACACATTTGTTCAAACCATTCTAAGATTTATTTTCATGGTGATGATCCCAAATGAAGTGAATTAGTACTGGACCACCTTACCATCTTAATCTCAACAGCTATTTTGGCATAATAAAATTCAGTAATAGGGGTATTTTTCATTTTGCCAAATAACACTCACCATGATCATGTAGTTAGGATTATGTATCTCCCAGAACGTCAAAGCACTCAGGTAGTAATATAAAAACTACTCTATCCTAATTAAATCCATATATTCAAAAGAATTTCCAAAAGTCATTAAACCTGACCTTCAGAGAAGACCTAAAAAAGGTGACAGATTTGCATGTTCAGAAATCATCCTCATGGGCCCACACACAGCCAAAACATGAAGAGGACTCTACACTGATTATCACTCTTAACGGAAAGCATGGATGTAATTTACTTATTCTTGCAGATTCATTTTTATCTTAAAACAAATCTTTATATAGGTTCAAAATGATTTCTGTATAAAAATCTGAGGCTACAAAGTTTTCTCCAAAAATGTTTTGTAACCAAAGGAGGAAAAAAAAAACAATGAAAAACAAAATAAAACAAAACACCCATCCCAACTGCATGATAAATTTAATCTCACAGTGAAACTTTCTATACATCTTGATGAGAACTCAATTCCCCTAATAACTATTGAAAGCTAGTAGTTTCCACACAATTTGAATTTTGGGGTTTGATTACTCTTAAGAATCTGCAAAGATCAGATTTCATGTTTTAGAGCATGTAAATACATAAGAAAACTGCAGTTTTGAAAGTCATCTGAGTCAGTAATCATGCACACAGAGGAAAAACTGAAGATTGTTCTCTTCAGTTTCAATAACATATCTGCACCTCTTTTCAAGATAAGATTAGCTTCTCAATAAAAGTAAGGAAAATGATGACTCATCAGCCATGCATGCTATAAGGAGACAGCCTCTACTCTTGGATAGCTTGGTTTTTCCAAACTTACTGTTTTCCTGCACCCTGGCCACGAAGCCTGTGAGAGGTATCTGTGGAGTCAACTGAGGCATAGGGGGAGGGGGTGGAGCAATAGAAACTGGCGGCAACAACACAGAATGGGGGAAGTAAAACAGATAAAGGAAAGAAAAGGAAACAAACAAAAAGCAGAAGTCAGTTACAAAGACCACAAACATAAGTATGCAAAGAACAGTCTGCAAATGAAACAAAACAAAACAAAAAACAAAACAAAAACCTGCAGAACCTTCTTCAAGTTCATTTCCCAGGAGCAAACCTAAAGCTGAGTTGTGTTTAGCCAGCTGGTTAATTTTATTAAAAAACAAATACACTTGCTTTAATCCTAATGTTATATTGCTTGGGTAAGATTTAAATTTACCATCACCCTCACTTTCACGCAATGAAATTTCTGAATTCTATGGAAAGACTTTAAAAAAACAGGTAACAGTGAAGTACCAATAAAGGTTTCCAGGATGTTGTGTCTTCGCCTTCTCTCTCCAACCTAACAGGTATGTCTAGCTTTAGGGTAATGTTGTAAATAAGGACCTAAATAAAACGAATATGTTACAGGATAGCTGTTTATTCCATGTATAAATAAATGCATTAATTACAGGTTTCCTTTAAAAACAAATTTACACACAGTTCTCTAGGAAAAACCCTTGTTTGTAAAACAAGGTTATTACTACTTTTTAAGTTGACAGTTTTATTTTTAAAGACATCACTCTTAAATTTACTGGGGCATAAGAGTGCTCCATATACCATGTTAATTGTTCACTGAATTTCATGGGATATTTCAAGTGACCTTCCTTTCATCACTATTCTGAAAAAGGAAACCTAATCTAACAATAAGGTAAAATATGCAATTATTTGCATTAAAGTAATTTCTAAAGAATCACTGGGTAGCTGGAAACATACTCCGTCTTCCTTCTGGAGAACACATAATTTATAGGAAACTGACAGCAAATGCTCATGTGGACAGCAAATGTATTAAAAATTAAAACTATCTAAAAGTAAATATTCATATATTTACCACCCTGTCTTATTTTAACAAGACGGTAATGGCCAAAGATTGCTTAGAAAAAGTCAATAGGACTGAATCACAAAATTCAGTTTACTGGTAGTCACCAAGAAGTGACACTAAACTGACATGGAAAAACAACTGATTGGCTCCCAAGGATCATTTAATTGAAAGATTGTTTCAATTAATCCAATCTACAAATTCTGTTTAGTAAGCATAAAAATATGAAAGATGTTCAGTGTACAAATAAGCAATAACTTAAAGCAGTATATGTGCATTAATATTCATTGTATGGCTAAAAATAACATTCAATTCACTATGAAATTAGTCCTGGTTCATTCTGATACTCTGTATATAGAAGTATACACAAGTATGTATATACTGGAACAAGTATGTGTGTGTGTATATATGTGTATATGTGTGTGTGTGTGTGTGTGTATATATATATATATATATACATGTATAAATATATATATATATACACACGCACACACTTGTTCCAGTATATACATATATATACTTTTAATAAATAAAACATTATGTAGCTTTTTAACTTAAAAAAAAACTCCCACAAACCTAAAAAAATTTTTTAGAAACAACCCTTAGTAACGAGCCATGCTGGTTAGTACATAAAAAAAAAGAGGCTACATTGTGACAATACTAATCATTATCACCACATTTAGACAGAAGGGGAATATGCACATCAAAACACTAAAAACATTTACATACTACTACTACTACTACTACTACTACACCAACAATAACTCAGGTTGAAGGATAATTTGACAACACACAGTAATATATTTAAAATTTGAGGCCAAATTTGCTTTATGATGTCCAAAAATACAGACATTCAGTAATGAAAATGTCGTTTGAGGATAAGCAACCCACCCAAGTACTGTTAAAACAGAACTACACCAACATGTATCAGGTGAAGAGTCACCAGAAACCCTATTTGCGGAGTAAACTAAGTGATGAAAAGAAAAATAATGAACACAAAGATGGGATCTAAAAATGCTGAATATGAAAAAAAATTAAAAGTTCATGAAACTAGTGAGACTAATAATCAGATTAACTGTGGAATTCTCAGCCGCCAGCTACTTTTCATTACCAAAAGGAGACCAGGGGAAATGTGAGGTAAAATTCTAACTGGTAAAGTTTCTTAGTAGCTTGGATGAAAATTTTAGTCTGGAAAAGGGTTCTTAAAATTTTGGGATTACCTGTGAGTTGTGATATTTCTGCTAAAGTGGTTTTCAATTCTTAGGAGGTTTTTTGTTTATAACACAATTAGTCTTTAAAGTTTAACCAAAAAAATAAATAACAGAACTTTCTCCTTAGCTCTACTTCAAAACACTTGTTCAAAACATGCATCATAAATGAAAAGAACTTAAAACCAACTTTCTATGTAAATATGGAGTATTCAGTGTTTTTTAGGTAAAATAATATAACATAACATGCAGCCTACAAAAGCCACATGGGAAAGTGTTTCAGTCTATGCCTGGTGATCACCGCTTCAAGCCAGTAACAAATACTGAACTGACTCATTTCAGATTTCTCCTGGTTGGATTGAGCATCTTGATATGGAAAGTGAAATTAATGACTACCCTAAGCAATTTGAGCTTTCTCACATTTTATGCCAAAGCTATTTTCTAACCTTATCAGCCTTTAAACACTGATTGCAGTTAGTGTTGAGATGTGCAATTTGAGGTGAACAGAAAGAAATCAAAAGAAAGTCCTCCCCACTGTTACAATTATTAGAGACAGAATAAGCAGGCATCACAAATGGTTTTTAATGGTTTGGAACTCATTTCAGTATAGGTTAACAAGCTTAAAAGTGATAGCCAGCAATTTCATTATATTATTGTAAAGAAAAACTGTCACAATGTTTTTAAGTTTACTGTTATTGAACTGTATCAAACATGCCAATAAAAATAAATTCAGCTTAATTAATTTCAGTGTTTTTCTTCTCTAGTTCTACTTACAGTACTAAAAAATTCATCAGTTAAGTTTTAGTATACGAGTATACTCAGTAAGCCTGAATTTTTTTGAAAGGGATAAGCAATTATTCTTAAAATGATATGCTTCAAGGTCTAACTTTTTTTTTTGGCCGCACCATGCACCATGTGGGATCTTAGTTCCCCAACCAGGGCTCAAACCCGCGCCCCCTGCAGTGGAAGCGCAGAGTCCTAACCACTGGACCGCCAGGGAAGTCCCCAAGGTCTAACTTCTTAAAACAAAAATAAACATGAAATAGCACGGTTTCAATTGTTGTCTATCACTGGCAAGAATAACAATTTCAAATAATTTCCTTCAAAAGGAGCTCCACTGCTGCCGTTACACCTGCAAAGCACAAGCTTACTTGAATTCTGAGAATAAAGTGGACCTCCATTAACATGAGGCTGAGCAGAAAACTGAGCCGTCACAGAGGGAGTCCGTCTGTATCCACCAGAAGATGTCGAGGAAGTGGTAGAGTTGTGTCGAGAAATCTGCCTGGTCATTGTGCCATACTGGGAACCAGGAGCTGAGCCCGGGGCTGCTGAAAAGCATTAGTCAAAGGCAACCAACAAAGAACTTGAGCATTGCACGTCACTCCAATGGCAGAACAAAGAGAAGGAGACTATCAGCAAGAAATGTTTATTACTTTTTAAAGCCCACAGCACAAAATAAAGAGAAAAGTAAAGATAAAACACAAACAGCTCTATCTCTGAAGTTACAAAAAGAAGGAAAAACAGATACTGTGTGGAAAGTGCAAAAGTAAATAAGTAATATTCTTAAGGCTTTTAATTTAGCATAATACCAAATGGTATTTTGCTAATAAAATGTATAAATTTTTTTCTGTAACATTTTAAAATATACAGCTTTTATATGTCAACTGTGTCTCTCCAACAAAATAAGTGCCAAATGATAGTCTGAGGCGGAAAGCATCAGTTTTTAGATGTGAAGGTCTTAATCTCTGGTTTACAAACTTCTCCTTTCCATTGCCAAATCTTCAGAAGCACAGTGTAAGAATCTATCCAGCCAAACCCGGCTTAAATTGTAAAATGCAAACAGTTAAGCATATTTTCCACATGTACTACTATGTTTATTTGAATGTTTAATGTATTAGCAGTTATTACCAATACATATTATAGTAGAATCATTTTTAAGAGAAGTACAATTTCTAGTTTCAAAGCACTTATATATAATGTCAGATTCGTTGTATATCTCCCAGCTTTTAAGAACTACACACTTTGCCCTATCACTTACATTTCTGTAACTGATAAAGCTGAACAAAATTTTGGACTCTATAAAACATAGACATTTTAAGGCAGCTTTGTGTAGAAAATCCATTATCTTTTTCCATATACTTGGAGGGCTTTTTTTCCATACTACACCCAAAGCACTTTTTTAAAAAACTATCATGCATATTTAAACTAACTAAAGTATTAACAATACTTAAAATTTTATTCAATGTCATCTTTACCAACATTTCAGAAGTTTAAAATGTTAAAGGTTAATATAAAGTTCAAAGCCTCTAAAGTTAACTATACCTTCCAAAGGTAACTTCAGGATTAACATTATCCTCCCAAACATCTAACCATGACTGAGTAAATAAAAAGACAACATCCTGGTTTCCTTTCATTCAGTCAGCCAATTTAACCTCTCCTAGAGGTCATACAACTTATTAGAAAAAAAACCATACAGCAGAGATTGTTCATTAAAAGAAGTGCTAATATTCAACATTTTGGAGCTCCCAAGCCATAGGCAGTCACTAATTATTTAAATCATCCACATGCTCAATTTCTAAACAGAAACACACTTTATAAATAAGAGCCTATTCAAATGCCTTCATAAATGAATAACTCTGGACAGGTAAGTTTTCCAAAGAGCTGAGAAGCAACCCTTTAACCATTTTTAATAGAAATCTCAATAAAATGATTTCTATATTTCTTTTGACTTATATAAAAACTGTATAAAATCCAGGTTATTTGTCTTGGTGATTTAAAACCAAAATAAAGCTATTTAATAGTAGTTCCAAACTATGCCTATTTTAGAATTTATTTTAATATTTTATTAAAATAAAATTATGAAATAAATAATACCAAAGGGTGTATGATTGATATATACATAACTATACAGGCTATATATAAATAATACATACATACATATACATATGGTTACATATACTAATATATATAATTATTTATAGTGGTTGTATATAATTTGTTTACATAAATAAATATTATTTATATTTTTATATATATTACATATATATTTTTTAAGGAAGAATACTCAGCTCCAAGAATTAGAATATTACCAGTATCACTGAAGCTTCTGTTTGCCCCTTCTGAACCCCAAACTCCAAAACATATGTTAAACATTCTCTCTCTTCACTATACAGTAAGTCCCCTACTCACGAAGCTTCAAGTTGCGAACTTTCAAAAAATGCAAACATGCATTCGCGTGTCCAATCACGTAAAGTTAGTTCACGTGTCTGGTGTACATTGTCACGTGCGTGCATCCTCCACAAGTGGCTGTGCTTTTGTGTACTTTACTGTACAGCACTGTATGGAGTACAGCAGTACAGTACCTTTATTTCAAGCCCAGGATGTCCAGAAGCAAGTGTAAAAGCAGCAGTGGTATAGCTGGTGCTACTGTACTTTTCAATGTACTGTACTGTAAGATTAAAAATGTTTTCTTTATTTTTTGTGTTTGTTATGTATTATCTGTGTGAAAAGTGTTATAAACCTATTACAGTACAGTACTACATAGCCAATTGTGTTAGTTGATACCTAGGCTAACTTTGTTGGACTTATGAACAAATTGGACTTAATGAATGCGCTCTCAGAACGGAACTCGTTCGTATGTAAGGGACTCACTGTATAGTTTTTTAAAAATCATAGATAATTATAACCTTAAACAATACACACAGAGATCTTGCAAATTTATAAATAATGGAATGATTATGTATTGATTATGTATTCTTGCTGTTTTCCTTTCATATTATCTTTTAAGGTTCATCCATGTTGATAAGTATACCAATATATCATTCATTTTTATTGCTTTATTTGCATATGAACATGCCACAATTATTTATCCATTCCACTGTAGAATTTGGGTTGCATCCAGATTTTTGCTATTACTATTATACTGCTACTGTGAACATTCCTAAATATGGTTCCTAAGTTTCTCTGGAACAGTGGTTCACAAACTTCAGCAGTGATCAGAATTTCACCTTGAGGGCTTGTTATAATACAGGCTGCTGGGCTCCAGTCTCAGAGTTTCTGAATGAGTAGGTCTGGAATGGGACCTGAGAATCTGCATTCCTAACTAGTTCCCCCATGATGATGATGCTGCTGGTCTGTAAATCATACTCCAAAAGCCACTGCTCTAGTATAGTGGTTTTTAAACTTTATGGTCTTAGGATCCACTCTAAAATTAGAGAACCTCAAAAAAAATTTTTTGAAGTGGGTTATACCATATTAGAAATTGATTAATTACCATAATTAATTGATTAATTACTATATTAGAAATTAAAACTGATTTATCTTTAAAATACATAAATACACAATCCATTAGCTGTCAAAAATGATGTTATCATATGTTATGTAGCCTCTGGAAAATTCCACTGTGTGCTTGTACCAGAATGAGAATAAAAAAGGCAAATAAGTCTTAGTATTATTATGGCTATAGTTCTGACCGCAAAAACTCCAAGAAAGGATTTTGGCAACCCCCAGGAGTTCCATAACCGTGTTTTGAGAACCAGTACGCTAGGGCAAATATCTAGAAATGAAACTGATAAATCTAAGGTAGAAACCTGGTTCAACCTGACTGGGTAACAACAAATTATGTTCTAAAGTGACTGTATCAACAAATAAACTCCCACCAGCAACATACCTTTCTGCTACTGCACATCCTCATCAACATTTGGTACTGGTAGACTTCTACATTTTTACCTATCTGGTAGCTATAAAATAGTATCTCGTAGTTTTTGTTTTCCTGATTATTAATTAGGTTGAGGGCATTTTTTTCCCACATGGACTTTCTGCCAACAATTTCTATTACTTGGGTCTTTTGTTTATTACTTCCTTTTCCCCTCTCCTCTGAGTACAAGTGCCAATGTTTTGAAAAGAAGTTGCTAGATGGCTTTATTTCACCTAAGCTCTCAATATTTGAAACAGCTCTTTATCCATTTCCACCCAAATGCTACTGTGCATTTCTAGGCTGAATGGTTTTATACCAAGTCTATATTTGGAATTCCTTATATGCTCAATCCAGTCTCCCCCAACTTGGGAGCAATTTAAATGTATTTTATTGAACAAAATGTTTCATGGCATCCTCAGATGCCATAAATCCTGGGCTATATCAGAGTTTTTCAACTGTGACCCACTGGAAAGCCTCAGAGTACCCCACACGGCACACCATTCTCTTTTTCATCTTCTTCCTCTTGTCCCCCACCTTCACCCCACTCCTGTGACTGTGGTATATATATACCAGGGAGTTCCAAATCAAGTTTCACTTTAAAGAATATTTACATCACTATTAAAAAAATTTTTTTTGAACAATCACTGCTATAATATTCCTAGAAAAATCTAAACAGAACAAATGCAAACCACATTAAATTGGTTATAAACTAGGCATAGAAGCATCTGACATCACAGAGAAGTTTCTGTGTAACTTCAGAGGCCTTTCACCAGAAGAAATTAGTGTAAATTAGATTTAATACTTTAAACTTTGTATTACCACCTACAACCTAACAACTACAAATACTTTAAACTTTGTATTACCACCTACAACCTAACAACTACAAAAGCAAGCCATCTAACAGAGGAGTTTACTATGAACTCTGCACAGTAAGGTAAATCACTCCAGTGGTTATGCAGTCTCACCTATCACAGTGTTCACGGGCAGAAGTGGTGGAAGAGGTGGTGCTGGTGGAGCTCCAGCAGGAGGAGGGACAGAAATGTTTTCTAATAAAATAGTTTATAATTCAGGTCAGAGTGCAATAAACAGAACTAATCATTCTGAACAGTAAGGAAGTACGTTTTGGAAATAAGAAAAAAAGAGAGAGATACCCATATGTAAAGCATGTTCGAACGAGTAAGAATTTTACTAGGTAAAAAGGCCATTGAGTTCACACTTTCATTAACTATAAAATATGCCTGTTTTTATAAGTAGCTTTTTCTCCTTTTTCAACAACATCCTTGAGAAACTAAGTATTTTTCCCTAACAACTTTTGATTATCAAACTTACTTTTTTTTTTTTTTTTTTTTTTTTTTTTGTGGTATGCGGGCCTCTCACTGCTGCGGCCTCCCCCGCCGCGGAGCACAGGCTCCGGACGCGCAGGCCCAGCAGCCACGGCTCACGGGCCCAGCCGCTCCGCGGCATATGGGATCCTCCCAGACCGGGGCACGAACCCGCATCCCCTGCATCGGCAGGCGGACCCCCAACCACTGCGCCACCAGGGAGGCCCCAAACTTACTTTTAAAGTGTGTATTTTTAACACCATAAAGTCTTCCTTTCACTTAATAAAAAATCAGGGGACCAATTTAATGCTCTGCTATGATTTCTTAAATTTTTATATAATCTAAAAAGTAAAAGAGCTTCTCCTAGTTTAATCCCATTTTATATTCATGGCATTTTACTGAAATACGTATTGAATACCATACATAAATGTAGTAAAGTCACAAAACCAGCTAACAGTGGAGTTGACATACTTACTAGCCTACAAGGCAACATCAAAGTTCAATGATACATAATTCACATTAAAGACACTGATCTTTTGGTTGAATTATCAATAATATTGGCTTGCTCTTGAAATAATAAATATCATTCTTGACTTGTGCCCAAGGCAAGTATTTCTAAAGCAAAATGTCCAGAAAGTTATTTAATAAAGCTATTTAATATGCTTTTCTATAAGTAAGGAGAAACATCTGCAAAACTCTAAAGACCCTGTGAAAACCAATCAAAAATTGTTTTTAAATTTGCTTTCATTCTGGCAACAATCTCATAAGTTTAATAGTTTTATCTAATGTAATTAAATTACTTCAGACTTCTATAATAAAGCTCCTAACTACTACCACATATTAAAATGGGTGAGTATATGACACACCTGGTCCAATAGTGGGTGGTGAGGGTGTAGGCACGGCAATGGGAATGCCAATACTGCTGCTGCCACTGTTTTCTCGGCTTCCACTTCCTCCACTGCTTCCACTGCAAAGGAGAGAGAAAAATCATGAAAATAGCAATTCTAGAGATTTATTCAGAAAAAAAATCAACTCAAAGCCACTAAATACTCCTTTTATGATGCATATGTGTGTGCTTGTATGTATACACACAAGTATATATAAAGAAAAATTTTAACTGTCCAATATAAATTTTACCCTAACACTTGAAGTGGTTCTTGTGTTTCACTCTATTTCTCCATCTACTGAAAAACCAATATAGTCACGTAGTACTCAGAACTATAAGAGATCACTGAGACATGAATGACCAATATAATCTTATAGTACAATGAGTCAACAAGGATTTATTTAAAATCTCGTATAGGGCTTCCCTGGTGGTGCAGTGGTTGAGAGTCCGCCTGCCGATGCAGGGGACACGGGTTCGTGCCCCGGTCTGGGAAGATCCCACATGCCGCGGAGCGGCTGGGCCCGTGAGCCATGGCCACTGAGCCTGTGCTCCGCAACGGGAGAGGCCACAACAGTGAGAGGCCCGCGTACCGCAAAAAAAAAAAAAAAAACCTCGTATGAACAGCAGTGAACAAACAAGACATGAACCACACTGTCATGGAGCTCTTCAATGAGACTGTGAAAATTGACATTAACAAATAGTGTGACAGAAGCCACAAAAGATGCTATGGAAATTAATAAAAACGGTAACCAGTTTTAGTCTGAAATTAGTATGTAAACCTTCACTCATCTCAAAGAATGGCAATAAAACAGGGAAATGTTTGGAAAAAATGAGCACATGACAAAAAAAAGACAAATAAGACAATAATGAAGTTTCAGCAAGGCACAGTCTAGAATGGTTGATACTACTAAACTCTAAGAAATTACTTCTATGGACTTACTGTCTCTTTAGGTATACAACCTCGCACTGACCAGCTTTAGTAATGTATGTGTGCACATGTACATTATGCAAATGTACATATGTACACGTGTAGCCTTAAACTCCATATTATACTTTAAAAAATCAACATCATCAGCTCAGTAGGCCCAGAAACCCAACAGGGAAATGATTTGCACTGCCTAGATAAGTTTTTTTTCTCCAATATGAGCATTCTATAATCACATTATCACATACTAATAGAAAGGGGAAAAAAGCTATTTATATAACAAAAATAGCTTTGATATGAAGGCCTCCCTCCTCCCAAGCTGGCCAATACTCTGCTTTCTGCCACCACCATATCACAGACAGATGAATATTTTTGCACTTATGTGCTTCCACAATTACTGGCTTATGTGCCTTTTTCTAACATGGAGATTGGCAAGTTACAGCCCACAGGCCAAATCTGGCCCATGGTCTGATTTTTACAACCTGTGAGCTAAGAACATTTTTTTTACATTTTAATTAGTAGAAAAAAAATCAAAAGAGGAATAATATTTTATGACACATTAAAATTATATTAAATTCAAATTTCAGTGCCATATATAAAGTTTTACTGGAACACAGCCATGCTCATTCATTTACGTGTTGCTGGTAGCTGCTCTCATGCTACAGTGATAGAGCTGAGTAATTGCAGCAGAGACCATATGGACCACAAATCCTAAAGTATTGACAATCTGGCCCTTTATAAAAAAGTTTGTTGATCCCTGTTCTAACAGAACAAGCTCCTGAAAAAAAGAACTATATCTCATAGGTATATCCCTGATATCTAATGAAGTAACTCTTAACAACTAACTAGTTGTTGAATATGATTAAACTATTACTACATCCACTATAAAGAACAACCATGCTTTGGTATAATAATTCAATAATAAACATATAAAAAAAACCCAATTTTGGTCCTCATTGAACTTACCCTGATTCAGTAACTGCAGATACCAATATGACAATTTATTTACTAACAGTAACAATAACAACAAATAACAATTACATAGCATCAAAGAGCATGATATATCCTGCGTAACTGAAGCCCCCAAAATGATTTTACCAAGCTGTATCTCTAATAAAGTCAAGGTAAAGAAGTTCCTTGCCCAAGTTATTAAGTGAGAGGTAAAAATCAAAGAATAAAACAAACTGAGCTATACGATAAATTTGTCTGGCTTTATAAACATGCGCAAAAATAAAGTGGCTACTTTTGAGGGGAGGAAGGCAGAGGCAATAATTGGGAAAGGGCCTGAGGGGGATTTCTGGGTTGCGGTTATGTTCCATTTTCTGATCTGGGTGATGGTTACGTGACTATATTCAATTTATATTAATACATCAAGTTGTCATACTTAATAAAGTATATACTTTTCTGAATGTATGTTATGTTCCATAACCAAGTTTTTAAAAATCCACTGGGTAGCTGATTTCTAGAACTTTTTAAAACGAATTTATACAATAACATATTCTAGTACATCAACTCTCTTAAGAAATTCTTCCTCAGATCTAAACTGTTTTTTTTCCTCCAACCTCTTAAAGTTTAAAATTGTATAGTTTCTGATGTTTAACCTTTTATCCAAAAAATTTAAGCGTGGTTACCTTAATCTTTTCTAAAAGACTATTTTAAAAAAACATTCTTCAGACTTCATCCAAATATACATTTGTACCTCTGTCAAAAGGAGGAAATACTAGCAATCTGCTAGCAGTATAAATAGATACTAAAAAATCTAAAAAACGGAAGTCATAACATAAATTTAAAGGAACATATACGATATTAATACCCTCAACTTTTACATTCTATATTAGCATTAGACTAGCACTTTACCTTTACCAGCAACTCTATAGGAGTTTGTCACCAATCAATAACGCACATTCTCAGATGTTCAAAGGCTCAACCTAAAAATTTACCTGTGTGTCCTCGGTCTCTGATTTAAAGAAGCTGTCCTGCCTGGACTATGCTGACTTCCAAGCCTAGCAGGACTTGTCATGTAGTCATTAGGAACTGTTGGAGGTTTAACAGGTTCCAGGGTTTTGTAAGGAGTATTTCGTCTAAAGAAGCATAATAGAGAAAGGAATAATGAATAAGAAAGATAAATGGTATTTTCTCCCAAATTTGTGACTGTCCCTTTATAACCAAGTATAACACAAGTTTTTTTTTTTTTTTTTTTTTTTTTTGCAGTACGCGGGCCTCTCACTGTTGTGGCCTCTCCCGTTGCGGAGCACAGGCTCCGGACGCGCAGGCTCAGCGGCCATGGCTCACGGGCCCAGCCGCTCCGCGGCATGTGGGATCTTCCCGGATCGGGGCACGAACCCGTGTCCCCTGCATCGGCAGGCGGACTCTCAACCACTGCGCCACCAGGGAAGCCCATAACACAAGTTTTGGGTTTTTTAAATAATAAAGTTTGTTTTTAAAAAACGTTTTAATTGGGATGTATGAATTTTGTTACTTTAATACAAAAGCTAAAATTTGTTGCCTTTTCTTAGGAAAACCAATGGAAAGGGTAATTTAAAAGTTCTCATCTTATTTCTAAAAATCATGGTTATAATTTTTTTAATGCTCAGTAATATCAAACTTTGAAATACATATTATTCCCAGCTCAGTAACCCACAAGCCACTGTCCTTGTATATTATGGAAGCTAAATATCTCCTCTGCAATTTACTCCTACCTCAATCTAGAGATATGTGAACAAGTACATTCTGATCCTAGATGTGATGCCATTAACTTCTCAATAAATGATTTTAACTTTTCTATTTAATAACTTCGTATGTTTTTTTCAGGGGTAAGGTGTTTACAGAATGAAAATAGAAACTAAGATCCTACAAGAAAGCTGATTGCTGATCCCTGTTACTATAAAATAATGATTCCCCCACCCCTCCACCAAAAATAAGGAGTCTAATTTTCTATAATAAAGTGAACAATCTTTCAGAAACGTCTTACAAAGTATTCAATATTTGTATTGCATTGAAAATTGGAAAGGAAGAAGCCACAAACAATTACCTTTTCTACTTCTCCACTGGCCTTCTCACAAAGCTACTCTAGAATGAAGGGCCCTAAGATTACCAGCAGAAGCACAGTTAGAAGTACTCCAAGTAAAGAGTCCCCAAGTCTCAGGGGAAACAGAAGAACTGCAGGCTAGCAAACCAAAGTACACAAAGTAGACCACTTATTCAAAGCTCTGTAATATCAATATTGCAAATACATGTGAAGACACCATATATGGAACCTTCTGGTCATTTCATTTTAAATAAACGTAACTCAGATTTATATATAAATCTTTTTATATATGTATTTATATATTTATATTTTTTAATGAATTAGAAGATAATAAATAAATGATGCTCATTTACATACATACAAAAAAACTTTTCTAGTACAGAATTCCTTAGAGAATATTACAGAACAGGCAGGTTCATTTTGGATTCTGTTCAAGGAAATAGGAACCAAAATGAATCTGTAAAAGGTAGTATTATCACACAGAAAGGGTCCCATCACAAGGATCCATACATTTACTTAGGTCACAAAAACATCTCTTCCTTTGACATACAAATCCTCTTGTAAGATGTAGCTGAATTCTTACCCCAGTGTTCCCCGGCCTGACATAGGAGGACTCGGTGGTTTCTGAGTAGGAGGATTTGTTCTCGACAGTGTGCCAGTTCTTGCAGGCTGGTTATTTCCATGCTAAAATGTGGAAAGAAAAGTTTTTAGTTTTATATCAAATTGTTCTCTTGGTGTTTTGACACCATGTATTATTTTTTTTAATATCAGAATGTGAAATAAGGATTTCCCAGACAGTTTTAATAACAGACTTTGGTACTACATTTTAAAAAGTGAAGATACCACTTGTACTTGGCTTTTCTTATTATTTTATGCCCTTCATACCAATTTATTGCAAAATACAGGTGAGATGATTGAATTTTATATATTATTTTATTGTTAAAAATGTTCACTGAGATCTAACTTATCTGCAATTCAAATGCTGGGTTTCTTAAAATTTCTGAAATGTGCGCATGAATATAAACTGCAGATCTCAGTGTCAATTTGCTAAAATATTCATCTAAAAAAATCATCTCTATCCCAACAACTCAGTAACAAAGTCATACATAATGCCTGGGAAACCTCCTAATTGTAAGTCAATAAAAGCAAGGCAACTATCAAAAAATGAGCAAAGCAATAAATGTTAGCAAAATTAATGTTCCTATATAAATGCAGATGTCAATATATCTTTGATATATTAACACATCCAAGCTAAATGTTGCTGATTTGAACTGAGTTTGAGTATATTTAATCTACATAAATCCTATGGGGAAAAAGCAGACAGACATAGGAAAAGTTTTCAAATTTTAGTGGCTCTGCAGCCTCTATTGATATAGAGGGGAAACTGTGGATCAAATGAGAAGTAGTAACTCTTACCTTGGCTTTTAGCCACTTTACGTTGCAAAAAAAGGGGGGAAAAAGTAGAAATTAATTCTAGATAAGTTATATCTGATAGGACAGGTTTACATTTACAGTTACTCAATTCATGTTAATAAGCTTTTACCCAGCCATATTTCAAATATTTTGTAAAGAAAAGATATCCATAGCAGTAGGGAAATATTCATGGGTATCACATATTTTTTCAAAATAATACATTCATAAGGAAATCACTTAATTATGCCAATCTCATGCAGCTCCAATAATTTCTTAGGTCAGTATTTTATCCTATGAAATTAATCCAACTGAATCACAGATGATTTAAAAAACAAACTTTGATTTAAACACAAACACCATACCTCATTAAATGTATGGCTACTTTAATACATCAGTGTACAAGACCTAAGACTGCTGGATAATGAATGCCCATGTATGAGTATTCATTATTTGAATGGTAGTATAGTATTTTAAAGAGTGATAAACTGCAAATGTTAAAATTCAAAATCACAGCTTGTTTCCCAAACTCAGAAAAGGACCTAGCACCTCAGTGTTTAAAAACAAAATTACAATGCACAATAATAGCTTAGCCAGATTCTAATTAAGGAACAAGCAAACAGGGTCTGGATACCCTCTCATATGTAGCTTATGAATACAAATCCTGACCAGGCCAACACTAGTAGAAAGTTATATGTTGCTTTAGTTCTAAATTTTCTTCTGAACGAGTTTGACCATAATTCAAAACTGAAGAAAAGCTGCTTTGATCCTAAAGCCTACTTATATGAAAACTGGCTAGCGTATACATATGAAATAATGTGTCCAAAGCATCCTACTTGTACCACGCCACTTAAGAAAAAAATATCTTCAGGTTGCAGTCTTTTCATTTTGGGGTGGGGCGTGGGGTCTCAAGTTCTTTCCATAATACTTGCCATTCTAAATATGTATCTATCTATCATTTTTCAAGTGACTACAGAAGCAACATTAAGGAAATCATCCAAAAATGGAGTATCCTTTGACTTATATTCTCATTTCTAGAAACTGTGCCAGAATCTTGGTATTCTTTAGTGTTTGTTTAGAATAATATGGCTCATTTTTATCCTGATTAAACAATGTCTGGAATACTACCTAGCCACTACATTTCACACCTGGACTTAGAAATTAAACTTGAATAACCTTATTATCCTTGAAGATAAGATTTATTAATATGATAGCATTATAATACACTAAATACTATTCTAAAGTAACTTAGAAATATTCTAAATATGACCACACATCTTCCCTCATTTGCTGTTTCAAGTGAACAAGAAACAAACAAACAAAAAAAACAGCATACAAGTATAAACTGGTCCCAAATGAAAGGATGAAAGGAGAATTTAATTGGGAATGAAAATTCTAGTTGAACTCTGCTACTATGCAATGGTGTAACCTTTAACCTCTTATGGAGCACAGCCTCCTCTCTTAAGTGCATGTTTATGTATACAGATGTGTCGGGGTTAGCGAATGTTGGAAGGAAATGATCTCTATACCTTACAACTCAAAATATAATTGTTAGCAACCTACAAAATTTTTCCATTTCAGTGTCCCCCAAACACATTCAAAACTAGGCTTTTTATTTCCTTAAGATCTCACTTCATTTCCTTAACATTTACATTTATGGATGAGTCAGTTTACCATTTCCTTGGAACCTTAGGTTGAAAATAGAACTCTTTGATTCCTACCTACCTGCAAGCCCTAAGTAGATCATAAGCTTTGCATACCACAGGTATGAAAGTCTGTAAGATGCCAATTCTTTCTCTGAAATGATTCATTAGCTCACTCCTCTAATAAAATCGAAACCTTTTAAAAATACCATTCCTATGTATTATAAAGCTTTAGTGTTTCCATTAATAAAATATAGTAACTCCTAGATCATATGGTCTTTTCAAGGCTTGAAAACATATGTGGAAAGTCCTTCATAAGTTATGAACCAGGCTATAAAGCTGTTAATTATTATAACTGTTGAACAGAAATAATTTTAAATGTTTCTACTAAGTGCTCAAGCCTTCTCTAGTCTAAGCATACTCTGAAACCTTGTTCTTCCTTTTGTTAGGATGAACTTTAGTATTTTTATTTTTATTTTATTAGGATGAACTTTATTGTTCATCTTCTTTTTATTCTCCTTTAGGCAAACTTTCTGGTAGTCTCTCTATGCAAGGATTTTCTTATCCATATCTTACGCTGTTTCCAAAAGTCAAACCAGACTTACCTTAAGACACTTTTTCCATATTTTAAATTCTTACTAAACTTATATGTACCATCTATTTCATAGCATAAAATGCATTAACACAATAAATATCAATTAAATGAATAATACAAATACCAAAACACTAAAATTTACATCATGAAAGAAGAAAATATGATGGAATATTAATCTTGGGGGGTAAAAAACAACACAAAACTTGGTAGCTATAAGAAGAAATATTGGGGGCTTCCCTGGTGGCGCAGTGGTTGAGAGTCCGCCTGCCGATGCAGGGGACACGGGTTCGTGCCCTGGTCCGGGAAGATCCCACATGCCGCGGAGCGGCTGGGCCCGCGAGCCATGGCCGCTGAGCCTGTGCGTCCGGAGCCTGTGCTCCGCAACGGGAGAGGCCACAACAGTGAGGGGCCCGCGTAAAGCAAAAAAAAAAAAAAAAAAAAAAAGAAATATTGGGACTTCACTGGTGGTCCAGTGGTAAAGAATCTGCCTTCCAATGCAGGGGACGTGGGTTCGATCCCTGGTTGGGGAACTAAGATCTCATGTGCCACAGGGCAACTAAGCCTGCGCACCACAACTACTGAGCCCACGCGCCTCAACGAGAGAGCCTGCAAGCCGCAACTAGAAAGAAGCCTGCGCGCCGCAACGAAGACCCTGCATGCCGCAACTAAGACCCAACACAGCCCCCCCAAAAAAGAAAGAAAAAGATAATAAATAATTTTTAAAAGAAACATTAATATATTTGGATACAATTTTTAACAGCCTGTAAATATTTGTTTAAAATACCAAAGCATCAAAGTCAAAAGCCAAACAGCAGGATGAGGAAATATTTGCCAAAATATAAGGAGGTAATTTCTTTGATAGAAAAAAGAACCCTTACAAATCAGTTAGAAAACAAACTTCTAAATAGAAAAGTAGGCAAAAGATAAGAAAATAATTCTAGAATTCTTCCAATTCTTCCAATCCTTAAAAGTGCTTTAGACACTAATTTAAAAATAAATCTAAAGTTTTCCTCCTTGTAGTTTTGGCCCTGGCATTTGTTCATTAACTATTACCCAAATTTCCAACTTTCACAGATCTCTACAATCCTCTAGAAATATTTAAGCCAACAATGATTTCTTAGGGAAATAAAACCGGATCAATATAGCTGCAATGAGACTACTGGGGAAAAATAATTGTATGTATTTGTATATCACAGAAACAAAATGTGGACAAATAAGCCACATATCAGCTTCTGAGATACACTGTTCTCAGTGACCACCCACCCTCCTACCCACGGTCAAAAAAATATTTCAAAATAGTCCGTACAACAATGTGAATGTACTTAATGCCACAGAACTGTACACTTAAAATGGTTAAATGGTAAATTTTATGTTATGTATATTTTACAATAAAAAACTTAAAAAAAAATACCTGCGTCTAAAGTATCCACATTACAAAAAGTAGATTGCTAAAATTCACATCTGCAGACTTTCAGTATATATTATGCTGTGTTTACACTTCTCATTTATACATATATAATAAAATAGTTAAATTTTCTCACCCAAAATTTCCTTGTAAAATTTGGTTTCATTTTATACTCTTCTTGTACTATGTATTAAACTGTTAAACACAATTATTAGTGGGGAGATAACAGAGGACAATCACTTCTAAGATGGTGACAGATTTTTTTTTTTAATGAGTGTATATTGCTTTGGTAGGAAGAAAAATCAAGCAAAAGGGGAAGAAGTGAGCACGTGAGAACGTGTGTGCATGGGTGTATGTATATGCATATGTGTATATACATAATTTTTACTTCCAAGGCAGGTAATAATATTATAAGTTCTTCCAAATTCTCAAAATTCAAATTAAATCAATCTAGTCTAAATACCTTAAATTAAAATTGAACTTAAGCTCTTAGACAACCCTAGCCACATCCTTGGATAAAAATACAAGAAACCAGTAACCTCCTCTACATTTGCAAAGTGTTCCAACTTCCAAGCCTGACAGTGAAGGGGAGATTCCAATAGTCTCTGAGAAGAGCAGAATAAAGAGCAGTGTTGCCAGCTATACTCCCCTCTTGATCAGGAACCCCAGATAAGTCAGAATGCAACAAATCCAACAATAGCACCAGGCAGATAACCAGCTAGGAAAAGCTTCAAGATTCTAGCTGACCCCTAAAAAAATTATTATAAATATTCTGGAGACCAGAAAAAAAATCAAGTAATGGTCCTCTAAGAAAGGGACTACCAAATTTCAGAGGAATAGTTTATCTTGGGCAAAGATAGCTAAAGAATTCAGGTCATTCCAGATGCTTCCAAAATAACAGATGAATATCTAAAAAGATGAGAGGCTACAGGTATCCTTCAAGAGCAGCTAATTCTGCCATGCTAAGAAATGGAGAAGGGCAACAAACAATCCCTTTCCTAAAAGCCTGTTGGGGCAGGGGGTGGGAGAGTGGGGAGTGATGCACAGAACAAGACTACACACAATTGTTTCATTTTGCATAAACTGCTGAAATTATATCCACATCCACATAGATGTATTAATACACACATATTTACGAATAAATGAATAAAAGTATTTATAAATTACTTTCTAAACCAATTCTGGAAAGCATATACATTTTTTATTCTTAAATATTCATTCAGTAGTGAAAACAGGACTTGGCATTCACAACACAAATTTATAACATTAGTCTAGGATTCAAACAGCTTAACAAATGCGTGGCCATTTTAAGTGTTTATATCTTCTTGAATACAGCCTACTGCACAGGTAAAATTCTGCCCCAAGCTTAGTATAATACGTAACTAGTATTAAATAAATGGTCTATAAAAATTGTAATGCTAATTGCTAAGAGAATCTATTAATTCTTTAAGAAAATCAGCTTTCTCACTATATTTCCTACCCAAAATATTTATTGGATATGCAAATTATTTCAAGTTAATGTAATATAAAACACTTACCTTGACACCATGGCCCACATCATCCAGAACTGTATAGTCAATAGGTTTCCGAATATACCTTACAGGACGCTCCATATTTGCAGGTGCTATTATTTTGTGAGTTCTTGATGTATTCTTATTTGTTGTCAAAATACCAATCTCTCTTCGAGCCACTTTCTCTTTATGAATGTCCACAGTCTATATTTTAAATTTGAACAAAGCAAGAAAATATTATTTGGAAGAGTAAATAATATATACGATATCCACATATAATGGACCATAAGACTGTATCACATATCTATTTTCCAGTGAATAATACTGCATCTTCCCCATCAAAATTAAGCAAATTAATATCTTTCAGGCTCAAAACATGGATTATCTAAAGTGATTAAAAGCACCAACTAAGTTATTGGTTTTGATACCAAAATGATTCTTAGGAAAGCAATTTTCTTTCCTAAAAACCTGGTGTGTGTGGAAAGGGAGGGCCAAGATGTCCAACTAGGTTGAGAAGGCTTTATAGAGTAAGTAGGTTTTTAAAAAATGAATAGAAATATAAGAGACAAATATGTAAATTATTCAAGGCAAAAAGAACAACATGTTGCAGACAAAGGTGTAAGAGGAAAAAAAAAAAAAAAAAGATAAGACCAGAGGTTCCAATCTGGCAGCATGCAGCCTACACATCTGCAGCCTCTCTAGTACTGGCCTTTACGGCTTTAAAAAGGTTTTTTCCCCCTTATTTATTTATTTTATTTTTTTATTTTTTATTTTTTTGTGGTACGTGGGCCTCTCACTGTTGTGGCCTCTCCCGTTGCAGAGCACAGGCTCCGCGATGACGCGCAGGCTCAGAGGCCATGGCTCATGGGCCCAGCGGCTCCGCGGCATGTGGGATCTTCCCGGACCGGGGCACGAACCCGCGTCCCCTGCATCGGCAGGCGGACTCTCAACCACTGCGCCACCAGGGAAGCCCTCCCCCTTATTTAATTGCCAACATTTAAAAACTGGGTAGTAGTCAGCACATGAGAAATAATTACACAACCACTCAACAATTTAAACTTTGGCCTAACAGTAATGCGAAACCAATAACAAATTTAGGCTGAGTGACATCATCAGGTCTGCATTTTAAAAGATCCCTCTGGCACAGGTGTTGAGGACAGATAGGAGACTACTGGCAGTTAGGAAGTAATTACAGTAGCCTAGGTGAGAAAATGTAAGTATGGGAACTGAACTGAAAGGGGGTGGGGAAGGTATTGTCAGGAATCAGGAAAAAAAAGTTTAATGTTATGTGCATTTCTGCACATCTTGCGAGAAGAGGTACTGATTCCCTTTGTTTTGTATATTTATATAGTAAACAGCCTAAGAAGATATAGTGTCTCCTCAAAGAGCAAAAGGCAGGTTTGTTCACTGTCCGGTATAATAAAGATACTGTCACTCCTCAGGGCAAAGGGCAGGAAGGCTTACTGCCCATTATAAAAGATCTGGTCCCCTAAGCTGGGAGTTCCTTTCCTGTAACACACCCAATTGTGTGTGCAGGCATCAATCACCTGGGTCTCTCTGCAGTATCCTGTAGAAATTGTGGCTGGTTATCTGACACAAGTGCTGACTAATGCCAGGAGTAATGACAGCTTTTGTCTCTGACCAGGAGTCTCATGTCTTCTACTCAAATCCATGGAATTGTGCAGGCTAACTTGTGAGCTTCCACAAAGGGTAAGATCTCAAACCCCTCACAATTTTTGACAGTTTTGGTAATGAAGATGGAATGCTGACAAAGACAAAGCTTTTTAGAAATGGAATGAAAGGACAGTTAACAGGAACTGAGAGAAGTCCATGGGAATCGTGAGTGAACGTGTTGACCAAATTGTGTGGTCCCCCCCGGGCAATGTCTGGTCCCCTACTTCATGGCCTGCTCATGAGGCTGAACTGGGGTGGCAGTTTCAGGCTGAGTACCAGGAAGTAGTTTCAAACACAGCAGCCTGAATGATGCCCTGGTTACTGTCAGCTATCCACCAAGCTCACCAGGTCGGCCCTGTAAACAACTAGTAATAAGATTTGTCTGGCAGAGGGAGGCGGGAGCACCATAAATGTATCCATGCTGAGGGTGAAAGAAGGAAAACTGTAACCACTGTGGGCAGAACCAGGAGAATCTTTAGCAACTGCTAGTTTGCTGGGGAGATTGATGGGGTGGGAGGGGCACATAATGCTTGTTAAAGAAGAAAGGCAACACCTGGCTATCTTAGTGCTCAGCCCCTCCTGCAGTCCGTCTTCTCAACATTAAACCCATTCGAGATAAGCAAAAGACCTCAGGTTTTGGCAGTGGGCCCTGTCTGCTATAAGACAGTTCTGGCCCTTCTGGGAAACTTTCCCCGAAACAATCTCCCAAGGGCACTGACTAGTCTTTGGGCTCTTCCGTACTAAAGTGGATTTTAAATGATGATTTAGCAAATGATTCACCACAGAATGAGAAACTCACCCACAGAAATCTAGATTAAATTCTATCAGCTTCAGAAAACCCTCCTAAGTCCTTATGCTGAAATCAAGCAAGAATTGAAGAGCTGTTCTTTTGACAATGGAGCGAGCAGCAGATAGTCCACATTAGGTAGACTCCTAAAAACAACGATGCCACCCGTGCAGATCAAGCCCAAGTCGGCCAAAGAGTACAAACTCATGGCCCCCGCCAGGAAGTGATGTGGCTGTAGCCGCTGAATCAAGGCATCCCTAACGGAAATGGATGATGCCAGTCAGCAACGACGGCCCTGCCACAGAGTACACAACACAGGGCTATGGTGCCCCAAATGCTCGCAGCTACAGCGCCACTCAAAACTGAAATAAATTCACCTTGTTTACTGGTGCAGAGCTGCTCTCTCCCAGCCTCCCCCTACACCCTTTAAAGAGAAAGACTGTTAGGGGCGGGGCCAAGTTCTCCCAGTCCCCAAGGGGAACTGAAGATCAAACATACCCGGGTTTGCGAGATCACTGTGGGGAGGGGAGGGACATTTTATAGCTCTGACAGATATACACTGGAGCCCATGTCACCTTCAAGCCTCATCCTGTGGAGGGAGAGGGTACCTTATGTTTTCAGCTATGAGCTTTGGGTGCAGTTCACAGTGGGGAAGAGAGGCTAACGTGTTCTTTTGGGTGGGACTCTTGGTACCAACTCAATGTATTACTGTTGTGGCTTCCAACACTGAATGTGTACTTGGTATTCATATTTTTCATGCTTGCACGGTGAATGCTCTTAAGAGCCAGAGGGGATTATGCCAACTGGGAAGAGCCACATTTAGAAAAGCACTAGCAGCCTTAGTGGCCCACAGTCCTTATGACCCCCCTGAGTACAAGTTTCTGTGCCTGGGTAATGTTACTGACTGGAGCTTCTGACAAGAGGAACAGCCTCCACCAGAGGTGCCCCTTGGACTTGGTATATTCAAGAATGCAGCCAGCCTGGCCCCTATGACCTCTCAGCTCTACAGGAAAGAGTGGCAGCTACCCCTTTAGGGAAAATTTATTTTCCATTCTGTTGGTTCAATGAGGCCCTTGATTCACAGAAGATCCCCTAAATGCCTGGGCCTGGTGCACTAATGATTCAACTAAGCTGAGACCCTGTGGTGTTCCGTGGACTGCTGTGCTGTTCAACCTCAGTGCCAGCTATGCAGAAATGAAAGTGGGTGTGGTTGCTGTGCTCTGCGGGCAGAACTCAAGGATGTTCTCAGAGATCTGGCTGATATTCCCGGTGATAAACCTTGTTAGACTTCTACTGATATGGGGCTAATACCCAATGGTAATAGCTGTTTGGGTCTGCTACTTAGAAAACTACAGACTGACATCTTAAAGACTTGGCATATAAACTGTGGAGACAGACAGTAGTTGCCGAGCAGACCATCTGGGTCACTAATATGGGCCATAGTAAGGGCCCATTGTCTGATGAAGCCAACAGGAGTCCAGCTGCTGATGAAGCCTGCACTGCCCAGACTGCCATCTCTGCCGGCGGATCCATCAGCACTCCAGATGCGTCAACACATGGACCATCACTGAACAGACACAGAGTAAAGGACTCTCTTCCTGATGCAGAGGCAACCTCTGCGTCCCACACTGGTGACTCCCGGAAAAAGACCCACTCGTCTCATGGTGAGAGAGGCCACATCTCCCGCCACTGGCAGACTGGCTACATCAGACCTTTAACCCCGTCTTCAGACCATCAGTAGTGCCTCGCCGTTGATGACACTCTTTCAGGTTATGGTATTACAATACCAATCCAATCAGCTGGCTCCAACCATACTGTGGCCCCTGACACTAATCTGTGTCATGTTTTTCACTTTCCAAACCATTTGCTATCTGACAATGGTATACTTTTTAACACAAAAGTCACAAAAAATGGGTTGTTTGTCAAAGTATGTGATGGGCTTCCACACTCCCTACCATCCACAGGCATCTTGTATTGGTGAGTGCTGAAACAGCGTCCTCAAAAATCAACTTAAAAAACTCAAAAACAAAAGACAACTGGATTCAAAAATGGTCAAAGGACTTGAATAGACATTTCTCCAAAGAAGATATACAAATGGCCAATAAGTACATGAAACGGTGTTCAACATCACTAATCATTAGGGAAATGCAAATCAAAACCACAATGACACCAATATGTATAAAATAGATAACTAATAAAAAAAAAAACACAATGAGACATCACACCCATCAGGATGGCTGCTATCTGCCCCCCCACAAACAAAAAAAGAAAATAATAAATGTTGGCAAGGATGTGGAGCAATTGGAACCCTTGTGCACTTCTGGTAGGAATGTAAAACAGTACAGCTGCTGTGGAAAACAGAATGGTGGGTCCTAAATACTTAAATATAGCATTACCATATGGTCCAGCAATTCTACTGCTGGGTATATACCCCAAAGAATTGAAAGCAGAGTCTCCAAGAGGTATCTCTACACTTATGTTTATAGTGGTATTATTCACAAGAGCCAAAAGGTGGAAGTAACCCAAGTGTCCATCAATGAAAGAATGGATAAACAAAATGTGGTATATATATATATATATATATTCATTCAATGGAATATTAGTCAGCCTTAAAAAGGGAGGAAATTCTGACACATACTACAACATGGATGAACCTGAGGATATTATGCTGAGTGAAATAAGCAGTCGCAAAAGGACAAGTATTGTATGATTCCACTTATATGAGGTGCCTAGAGTAGTCAAATTCATAGAGACAGAAGGTAACATGGTGGTTGCCAGGGGCTGCAGGGAGAGAGCAATTAAGCTGTTGTTTAATGGGGACAGAGTTTCAGTCTTGCAAGATGAAAACAGTTCTGGAGACTGGCTGCACAACACTGTGAATGTACTTACACTACTGAGCTGTACACTTAAAAATAGTTAAGATGGGAAATCTTGTTACGTGTATTTTACCACAATTAAAAAACATTTTTTTTAAGTCAACTCTAAAAGATTTCTGACTATACCCCCCTTGGCTCTTCCTGGTTTACATACGTCAGCAAAGCAGGTTGGTCACTGAACATGGCTGTTCCCAGAAAGAGACTGTCTCCTCTTGGCCACTTGGGATCCACCCGAGCATGATGCTTCATTCTTTCCCCTAATGGAGACCCCATGCTGGCCTGATCAGTACAGCCTCTGGGTGGCAGCCTCTGGGTGGCAGCCCAGCCAAAAGGGGGCCTTGGGAATTTTAACTTAATTGTGGTTTAGCCGCCTGAATTTTCTGGTTGTACTTCTGTGGTCTTAAGTATTCTGCTCACCAAATCCCCTTACATTGGACCATGTGGACCAAAGTGGTGGACGTAATAGGATCTCTAAGTTTAATAAAAATGCTCTCGTCCCTCTGGCACCTGACCCTTCCAGACAAAAACGGTCACGGTGAGGGTCAGGGATAATCGGGGGAAAAGGGAAAGGTTAGTGACTGGAATGGGACACGCTGATTCTGTAGCAGTGGAAGAAGAACAATCCTGGCACCAGTGAAAGAAAAACGTTAAACCTCAGGAGGTAAGAAGGAGGGACATTTGTGATTCTGTCTTTCTGAATTCCCCAGAACCTTCCTCACAAAGGAAAAGTCCCGGGTGTGGCTCTCCCAGATTGTGCAAGTGTCTCAATAAACTGAACTGCCTGCCGGCTCTGCCATGCCCTGCTGGACAGCTCTGATCACATGATCATCCTTCTCCTCAAGGTCACTGAAAAATCTCAGGAAAGCAGAAGATGGTCCTAGCCCCTGAGCCTCCCACACAGAACACCTGCCAATACCTCCAGGTGTCTTTCCAAACCACCCCCCCCAATTCCTGTAGCTATCATTCAGCCATCCCTAAGGAGCAGGTGAATGCTACCTGACAGGTGGCACAGACAAACAGGACAGACTGGACTGACTGCCTCAGGTAACACCTCCAAAAACAAAAAGAAGTACTAGACTCAGTTATTTGTATTGAACTGGGAGCCCTAAGGCTTGCCAGCTGTCCAGGAGGCAACACTGGAGAAACTGCCAGCCTGTGCTCGCTAAGTAGGTCCCACCTGGGGTGGGGGGGTGGGAGGGCGGATGACAACTGTAAGCACCACATTCTTCACAGGAGTGCTCATGCGGAAGCCAGGCGTTACCTTACTTCCCTCCAGAAATGTGGTGACGTGCACTGCAGGAGTGATCGTAAGAGACCTTCAAGTGTTTAAGCAAGCACCACCCATAGAGCCTGTATCCACAGATGGCTGTGACCTCTCCAAAGTAAGGCTATTCTTGATTGGGGGGAGGGGGCCCTCCCAGAAGGATAACTGACTTGTTAATTATGTGTCATCTGCTCTGAGGCATTTATGCCTGAAATGGGAGTTATCCAATTAGAAATGGTGGTTTGCAATCTGTCCCTGACTTTAGCTGAGGTGAACAATGAGATCGTGTCAGCCCTGGAGCCGTTCAGGTCAGCGTCAGCTCACGGGCCAGGGCCAGGGTCGTTATGGACGACAGAACTGCCCTAGACTTCCTGCAGGCGAGGCCAAATCTGTGCATTCCCTAATACTCCTGCAGGACTTGGGTCAAGTAGAAAGTCAGTACAGAAACTTAAAGAGAAAGCCACTGGGCTCTCTAAGGCAGACCCTGAAGGTTTATGGTATTTGTTCAGCTGGCTGGTCTAGGACCCTGGGGAGCATAGATGAGGTCAAGATTGCAGCTTGGCCTCATCCTGCTACCATGTTGATAGTACGTAAACTAAATTACATGTTTTATGAGACAAACTGAATGGCTCCAGTCCCAGGCTCTGTCAGATAGATTACTCAGGGTGGCCAATGAAGAGCGTAATCACGGGAAATTTTACCAGAAGCCAAGAAGGGAGAGACATGAGGGGTGAATGCTGTTGGAAGGCAATTATCCTCGGGCCCGCTGCCTTTCTGTTCATCTTGTAGGTGGAGGCGCTGCCTCTCTTTGTTCCAGACTATCTTAAGTATGTCTGTCCAGCGAACAGCGAACAGCCAGGAAGGAATCAGGAACAAAGGGCAGGTTTGTTCACTATCTAGCACAATAAAGACGTCACCTCCCTCCAGGATTAAGGTCAGGCAGGCTTACTGTCCATTATGAAGGTCTGGAGGTTCCTCTCCTGTAACAGGCTGCACTGCAAATGTAGGAGCGGCGCCACCACAGGCATCACTCACCCTCCACACAGCCCTCTACGGAGCGTGGGGCTGGGAAACCAGCAAGAATGCTAACAACTCCGATCCTGCTACTGCCATGAGGAATCAAGTCCGATGTCTCTGACTGAGAAGTCTTGTGTCTTCTACCAGCATCCATGAAACTATGGCAGGCTAACTTGTTAAACTGCAGTTAGCTACATTTTTTTGTGTGTGTGCCCCTACATATCTCAAACTCCTTCCTTGTCTGACAGTTCCAGCACAAGATTAACTAGTACAAATTCTGGCTAAATTTTGCTTGACATGGAATTAAGTTTAGGTACTCATTATTCCACAGAAGGAAAAATAGAGATTTCACTGGAAAGGAAAAAAAAAAAGATGGGTCACCACTCACCTTGGTGTGCTCCTAACTCCCAAACACTCATACTGTGTTCTCCTTTACAAGGCCGCCTGACAGGCATGGTGCCTCCTGGTTTAGTCGTAGGATCTTCCCCTTTTCTCCTTGGCAAACTCATCCACATTCAGGTCTAAATTACTCTTAACACTCACATAAATTTTTCTCTATTATAGACCTCTCCTCTGCGCTACAGAATCATACAAACACCTGCTATGTTCCTCTGGGATATTTCAATGGTACCTCAAAATGAATGTGCCCCAAATCACACACAGAGTCGACTTTCCTTCCTACTTCAGTTCTCTATCAAGTTATATAGTTCAGACATCTAGCACTTATTTCATACCCAGTATCACTAAATCTTGTCACATTTACCTTTAAGTACAAGAAATTTGTTTCCTTCTGTTTCCAACACTTTAGTCAATCTACTATCATCTCTCACCTTGGCTACTGCATCTGCCGTCTAACTGGTCCACCTGCATCCAATCTAGCCTCTTTCCAATCTGTTCTCCACGGTATAACCATGGTGATCTTCACCAAAAAAGTAAACTTGCAAAGACAAAATGAAAAAATCTGAAGCTATCTTACCTGCTTAAATCCTACTTAAAAGAATATCCCACATGGTTCCCAGTCTTCATGGGAAAAACAAATTCAAAATGGCTCAAGTTCTTTCCATATTTTTCTCAAACATCATGGTGTCCACAACTCTCTTTAAAATCATCTTTTTTTCATCCTTCCCATTTCCCTCACACACTGTAGAACTATTCAGGACACTATTTCAAATTACTTGAAAAAACTTTTCTCTGAGTTTACTCCCTCCCCAGTCTCCCAATTCAAATCATGAAAGCCCACATCACAACCTGTCCAGCGGTGTACAACCCTCCATATGACAGGGTGAGTGAATAAAGCAGGAGGAGGAGGAGGGGAACGGGCTTGGAACATTTGTATAACAGCAGCATGCATATGTTCACCAAGCCAAAGTTAGCTTTTCCAAGGAGACCAATTCCTTCTCATAGTTGAATTTCCTTACTTTCACACTTTATCTTTAGATGGCAAAAGAAGAAGTCTGATATAAAGAAAATTAGTTTTCAATTCTAATATAATAACCATAAAATTCAAGAGTATCTCAAGCTGAGAGGGACTAGCAGGCTGTAGCACCCTACAGCAATCCCCAGACCCATGAAGCACAGGTGAAAACCACTCATTTTTTTTTTTAAAAGGGCACACAAATGTGAAATCAGAAAGCCTTGGTTTGAACACTCTTTCACTTACTAGTTATGAAATTTTATACAAGTTTTAACTCACTGAGATTCCATTTTGCTTATATAAAATGGGGACTGGGATAATATTAGAATCTATTTATAATATTGCTTAATACAAAAAGTACCAGAAAAAATTAACCACAACTGAATCATATTTATCAAACTATCCAATCTACAACCCTGCAATTAAGGCAAAGTATTTTCCAAAATATTAATATAAAAACATGGACACAGCACATGGTGTATTAGGAACACTATAGACGTTGAAACTGGAGGACATTAAGCTAAGTGCAATATGTCAGATACGGGGCTGGGGGTGGGGGAGACATATCATGATCTCACTCGTATGTGGAATCTTAAAAAGTTGAACACTAGAAGCAGAGAGCAGAATGGTGGTTACCAGGGGTGAGGAGGTGGGGGAAATGAGGAGATGTTAGTCAAAGGGGACAAAGTTGCAGGTGTGCAGGATGAATAAGTCTAGAGATCCAATGTACAGCATGGTGACTACAGGTAATAATAATAATAATAATAAAGATTTTAGAAAACTCCTCAGAGCCCAGTCTAACAAGCATTAAGGTTCTAGAAGCTTGAAACTCATTGATTCCAAGGTAGACAAGTCTTAAAGGCTAAAATTCATTTGAAAGAAGAAAGCAGATCTTACAGATATGGGTATCAGTAGGACAAACTAGAGAAAAGATAGAAACCCAAAGACAAGTTCTGATCAATGACCATGCTTGATGATTCAGCACCTTAAGGAGAACTGATAAATAGAAGGAATGTATATGACATACATTTGGAAGTAATGAATCGAATGAACAGGCACAGGGTGATCACCTTGTAAGGCATTAGTATATTCTTAAAGATCTTATCTATAATCCAAAACTCACAAAAATTCAAGAACTAAGTTTAACACAGGACAGTATTTGTTTCCTGCTTAAACATCAAATGACAATAAAATAGTTTAACAACTCCCCTGTCCAGTTTTGAAATTACACAATGGTTCCTAATTATTTTTTTAATTTGAAGAAAATCTTCACATTTAAAAAATAATTTTTTGAATTTTATTATTATTTTATATTGCACTTTAAGCACATAAAATGAAACAGTACTGCAATGGGCTGGTAACAAAGACATACCTGCAGTAGCCTAATACAAAGTAAACAAGGCTTGGATCTGGGTAACGTTAAGAGGCACAACCTAGAGCTAATAAAACACAACTAGAGGGGCTTCCCTGGTGGCGCAGTGGTTAAGAATCTACCTGCCAATGCAGAGAACATGGGTTCGAGCCCTGGTCCAGGAAGATCCCACATGCCGCGGAGCAACTAAGCCTGTGCGCCACAACTACAGAGCCTGCGCTCTAGAGCCCGCGAGCCACAACTACTGAGCCCACATGCCACAACTACTGAAGCCCGCGTGCCTAGAGCCCGTGCTCCGCAACAAGAGAAGCCACCGCCATGAGAAGCCTGCGCACCGCAACGAAGAGTAGCCCCTGCTCAACACAACTAAAGAAAGTCTGCGTGCAGCAACAAAAACCCAACGCAGCCAAAAAATAAATAAATAAATTTATTTATTAAAAAAAAAAAAAAAAAAAAAACAGGGCTTCCCTGGTGGCGCAATGGTTGAGAATCTGCCTGCTGCCAATGCAGGGGACATGGGTTCGAGCCCTAGTCTGGGAGGATCCCGCATGCCGCGGAGCAACTAGGCCCGTGATCCACAACTACTGAGCCTGCGCGTCTGGAGCCTGTGCTCCGCAACGAGAGGCCGCGACAGTGAGAGGCCCACACACCGTGATGAAGAGTGGCCCCAGCTCGCTGCAACTAGAGAAAGCCCACGCACAGAAACGAAGACCCAACACAGCCATAAACAAACAAACAAACAAATAAATAAATAAAATTAAAACAAAAAACAAAAACACAACTAGAAAACTCTCCTGGCAGACTTAACCATGACAAGTACAAATAATATCAAGAGTTGTGAGAAAGAATAATAGCAATGGGGAACATAGGAAAATCAGCAGAAATATTCTACCCCCCAAAATAACCAGAACACCCTGAATAACCCTAAGAAACTCCCTCCCCATGCGGTAATAAACAGTGAAATGAGAGTTTGACAGATTAACCTGAAAAAAAAAAAATGTGTGGCCTTCAAAGCCAAGTACAACACACCGCACCTACTCACAACCAGATACACGTCTCACTCCTCCACTCCCATCCAATGTAGTATTGATGCCAAATCTTCCCAAACTGATCTTCAGCTTCGAGCCTCTCAATAAAAACCCTAACGGGGTTTCTCATGGTTTCAAAATACATACGGAAGGGCAAGGGGGAAAGAATGACCAAGACATGGTTTAAAAAAAAAAAAAGAAAGAAAGGGGGAGGTGGGGGCTTGCCTGCTGACATTTATTATAAAGCCAAAGTAAATAAAACAGTAGGGTTCTTAAGTAGGGTTAAATAAATGGACCAATTCAACAGAAGATACAACTCAGAAACAAACTCATGATCATAAGGAAACTTGTTACCTTACAATGATTGCACAGGAGAAAAGAAAGCATTATTTAAATAGGGCAACTAGTTTGCCAGATAGAAACACAGAAAATGGATCCCTACCTCACGCTAGAGGGAAAAAACCAACTCCAGATTCATTAAATGTAAATGCAAATAAGTGGCAAATTTATACTTGAAATATTACATTAATGAGAATGAACTACTATGAATGAAATATATGAAATACAGATAAATAGTAGAAACATAACACTGAATTAAAAAAGCAAGCTATACTGGGCTTTGGTTTTGACTACATACAGCCTGAATCTATTTTTATTAAACCCAAACCCAAACAAAATTAAACAGTAACTATTTAAGGATACATATAATTTGTGATAAACTTTAAAAGGGCAAGGAAATAATGATAATAATGCCCCTTGGGAGTATAGATTGAAGCACAAAGGTAGAAAAAACAGAATTGACCATTTTCTAGTTAACTTTGGTGGTAGAGTCACAGATGTTTATGCTATTATAAAATTTATGTTACATTACATTTATTCTTTTGAATGTTATTTAGTATAATTTTTTTAAGTCTTTAAATTGCACAAAAAGCACAAATAGAGCACAGAGAAAAAAATGACTACTATTCCTGGAGCATTATCAGAAGACTCCATAAAAGAAACCTCACTTTAGCCAGCCATATCTGGCAGGCCAAAGAGAAGAAAGTAGACGGGGTGGGGGGGGAATTCCAAGCAAAAGGAACAGTATAAGCAAAGGCAAAGAGGCGTGAAAATACAACACCTGCCTAGAGATTGGAGAAAATTTTAAATAGAATGAATAAAAATAAGTTGAACTCTACTCATATTAAGAGTTATTAAAGAAAGACTAAAGAAATTAGGAAACCAAACTTGACAAGTTCTTTTTAAAGGGCCAAGCGGACCCTTCATAGTATGAGCAGAATGAGAATTGAACAGGAATAGGTAAAATAAATTGTGTAGAAAGCAAAGGTTCGAAGGAAAGAACAGTTACAATATTCCAAAAGTGATTCTATTTAAAAGAAAAACAGTGTTTTCCAAAATGAGTGTTGAAATAAAAAGATAAATTTCACAAGTAGACAAGATTTTTAAATTGCCTTTTAAGACATGATTACTTAAAATTATTGTATGGAAATATGTTGTTTTAATTATACTCTCCCTTACCACTTTGGGAAGTTGGGGGGGGCGGTGTGTAAAGAAAGCATATGCTCCTTTTAAACATCCTTCAGAAAACAATCCTTTTTAATTATCAAAAGACAGGCGGGAAAGAAGTACGACATAGCAAAATTACTAAATATTTCACATATTTTCTTCAATATCATATCCGAAGGCCTACTAGCCCCACAAATGACAGTGCCAATACAGCGAGGTCATTATAGGTTTCAAGCAAAGAACCTTGTATGTAAGTAAAAGCACAATAAATGCTCGCTGAATGAGTAACTACAGAATGAAAACCAAAACACTTTTGCCCTGAATAGAAAAAGGAGAGGAGTATGAAAGGGGTAGAAAAAGTGTAAAAGAGTCCTGAGACCAGCCACACACAGAAAGCCTTCAGCTAAGAAAGAGACAATCTTTGTCTGTTACTGCTTATTTGGACCAGACTCTGGAAATGGCCCTATGCCCAAAATTCTGTGTTACAGAGCTTTGTTCAATAAGCTTGAAACAAGGTCCCAATCAACTGCGAAGTTAACTTGATTCAGAATGACCTATATATACACACTATAAAACAGACCTATTTAGAAAAGATGAGCTGCAAAATAAGACTCTGGTGGAAGAACATAATATAAAACACCCAGATCAGAATTATTCTGAAACATTTTATCCTGGGAAAAACTGGATCTGTCACTAACACATTGGCCTACACCCAACTTTAGTACAACACAAGGACACTTTTCTGTCTCCTCCCCTCCTGCTTAAGAAATATAATGCACACTATACAACACTCTACATGGCAATTATGTGTCCACATCAAAAAACAATTTTTTGTGCTTAATTTAGTGATAATCATTTTTGATCCAAACCAGGATCTAAAGTAAATATGAGCTTTTAAGAGAACATTAGATCACAGTTCATCTTCTACATGTCACTCATAAACTTGTACTAATTCCCCAACTCCTTACCCAAGAATTAACATTTGTTTTAATATCTCATGAGTGTCCCTCCCCTCTCAAAAAGATAATATATTTAAAATTCTGTAGAAATGTCAGGCATTATTATCTAATGACTTCAATAGCATAGACTCAGGAAGCACACTGCACAGATTTACAAGTAGACTCTACCATTTACTAGCTGTGTAGCCTTGAGCAAATTACTAAACTACTCTATGGCCTCAGTTTTCTTACCAGACAAATGAGGTTTAAAAACAAAGAATTTTATCAACCTCACACAGTTAATATGAGGATTAAATGAGGTAACATGTATAAAGGATTTTCAACAGTGTCTGGCATGGAAAGAACTAAATAAATGTTAGCTTTATTTATTATTTATTATTATTATTATTATTATTATTATTCTATGTTCCCAAATCCATATTCAAGTGTTTAACTCTGAGTTTACCAGATGATGTTAAACCTGTTAAAGCTTATAGCCAATAATAAATACAATTCTTGGGCTTCCCTGGTGGCGCAGTGGTTGAGAGTCCGCCTGGCGATGCAGGGGACATGGGTTCGTGCCCGGTCCGGGAAGATCCCACATGCTGCGGAGCGGCTGGGCCTGTGAGCCATGGCCGCTGAGCCTGCGCGTCTGGAGCCTGTGCTCCGCAACGGGAGAGGCCACAACAGTGAGAGGCCCGCGTATCGCAAAAAAAATAAAAATAAAAAATAAAAAATAAATACAATTCTTATGAGCAATCTTAGAAACTAAAAATTGTTACTTAATTCATTTAAGATGTTCCAGCTATATTAGACATATAACAAGGAGTGTAAATCAGTATTATCAGAAGAGTCAAATCCAACACTTTAAAAGGATTTGGATTGTACTTAATAATAACCTCTCTGAGCCTCATTTCTTTCATATTCATCACAGGAGTATTTTTGGTCCTGTAATTCTTCTTACAAGAAAGGACAACATTTGGGGATATTTATACAGAAAGAATATTTAAAGATACAAGTTGGTAGATGAAATTTAGAGATTAAATTTAGAGGATTGATTACATTATTTTATATTTATATATATATATAAAATTGAATATATATATATTTTTTCCTCCCCAAAATGATAAAGGGAAATAAGAGGAGGAAAATCAGTGGCCAAGAACTTCCAATAAATCACTGGATCTCAGAAAGCAAATGGAAGCAAGGTAACTAACTGAACAGAACAACAGAAGAAGCTAAAACCCAAAACACCCATAGACAGCAAGGCAATTTATTCTAAAAGAAAAAAATAACCCTTGAGAGGCTAAGAATTTGGAAGCAACAGTTTCTTTAGACTACAAAAGTGAGGAACAGACTCAAAACCACAATGAGATAGATACCCCTGGACATCCACTAGGATGGCTATTTTAAAAAAATAGATAAAACAGAGATTGTGAGGATGTGGAGAAAACTAAAACCTTGATACACTGCCAGTGGCAATGTAAAATGGTGCAGCCACTTTGGATAACAGTTAGCAGTCTCTTGAAGGGTTAAACACAGCGTTACCAGAGGATCCAGCAATTCCACTCATAGGTATATAACCAATATAACTGAAAACATATGTCCACACAGAAACTTGTACACAAATGTTCATAGAAGCATTATCCATAATAGCCAAAAAGTAGAAACAGTCCAAATATCCATTAACTAATAAATGGATAAATCTGATATATCCATAAAATAGAATATTATTTGGCAATAAAAAGGAATAAGCACTGACACATGCCACAATATGGATAAGCTTTGACAACATCATGCTAAGTGAAAGAAACCACTGCAAAGGACCACTTACTACATGATTCCATTTATATGAAATACCCAGAATAGGCAAATCTACAGGGATAACAAGTAAATCGTTAGTTGCTTAGGGCTAGGTGGAGAGAGGATGCAGGGATTGGGGAGTGAGAGCTAAGAAGGATAGGGGGTTTCTTTTTTGGGGTAATGACAATATTCTAAAATTGCTGTGGTGATGGATGTGTAACTCTGTGACTATAACAAAAGCCACTGAATTGTACACTTTAAGCTGGTAAATTGTATGGTATGTGAATTCTATCTCAATACAACTGCTCTTCTTTTAAAAGTGAGGAACAGAGCTAAAAGCTGGAGAATTGAGTGTCTGTATACTGAACTGTTGAGTTCGCCGTCCTTCCACTCACCATGTTCTCAAATGCCAGCTTTTCCTCATAAACACAGCTCTCATGAAAGAAATTAGAAAAACTCTTCACTGCAGAAACAGAACAGCACAAGAAAAGACTTCTAAATACTGAAGACTTGGGTGGGGCCCTGCCCAAAGCCCAACCCCCACAACTGACAGTCTCTGTCACATATTTATAGTTTCTACTTAAGCATTTCAGTTCCTCACTGTTAAATAGAAGCAGACTAGGATCACCAGATTATTTGATATAACATTGCATGGGGGGTGGGGGAGGACCTAAAACAAAACAAAACAAAACAGAAAAAAGGAACATGAAAAAAAAAAATTTACAGAGACTAGAGGAATCTTTTTAAAAAGGATTTATATTATATGAAATATATATATTCATATGTCATATATGTTTATATATTATATGAAGAGTAAAAGGTAATTCATTAATAAATAAGAATCCAACTTGTGAAAAAGAGCAAGAAAATTCTTTTTTTTTTTTTTTTTTTTTTTTTCCTGGGGTACGCGGGCCTCTCACTGTTGTGGCCTCTCCCCTTGAGGAGCACAGGCTCTGGACGCACAGGCTCAGTGGCCATGGCTCACGGGCCCAGCCGCTCCACGGCATGTGGGATCTTCCCGGACCGGGGCACGAACCCATGTCCCCTGCATCGTCAGGCGGACTCTCAACCACTGCGCCACCAGGGAAGCCCAAGAAAATTCTTAAAAATTAAAAATAGTAAAACTTAACAATATAAATATATGATACACTGGAATTTATAGTTGAGAAAGTCTCCCAAAGATGTAGAAACTAGAAAGGAAAACAGTACTAAAATATTAATTCAGAAGGTCTAATATCTGAATAGAACATCTAGAAAAAAAAGAACAGAGAATACACGGGAAAAGAAATTATCGAAGAAATAACACTAGACCCGCCCCCCCAAAATATAGTAGCATATCCCCCAAGTGCCAGCATAATGTTCTTTCAAAAGACCAATACCGGGCTACCCTGGTGGCGCAGTGGTTGAGAGTCCGCCCGCCGATGCGAGGGACATGGGTTCGTGCCCCGGTCTGGGAGGATCCCACATGCCGCGGAGCGGCTGGGCCCGTGAGTCATGACCGCTGAGACTGTGCGTCCAGAGCCTGTGCTCCGCAATGGGAGAGGCCACAGCAGTGCGAGGTCCGCGTACCGCAAAAAAAAAAAAAAAAAAAAAAGACCAATACCAAGTTATTTCCCTGTGAAATTTCAAAACACCACAGCTAAAGAGAATAAATATTCCAAAGGTTTCCAGAGAGAAAAAGACAAGTTACATACAAAGGATCTAGAATCAGAGACATATCAGACATCTCAATGACAATACTGGAAGCCAGAAGAAATGGACTATATTGCCTTTCAAAGGAAAATAATTTTCAGTCTAAAACTAAGGGCAGTACAGCACAGTGATAACAAGCAGATTCTAAAATGAGACTTCCTAGTTCAAATAATGCCATTTAATAGCTGTATGATCCTGAACGAGTAATATAACTTCTTTGTATATCAGTTTCTTCATCTGTGAGATGGGATTGTTGTGAGAATTAATTCATAGGTGTTCATGTGTGTAAAAAGCCTAATACACAGTACTTACTATAAAAGTGCTCTAGAAAGCAAGACTGGGTAAAGAAAGGGGCGATACAGAACTTAGCTTTTCACTATAATCCCTTAGGTAGTATCTGACTGGCTTGGACACACTCACATATTATCAGACGGACAGAGGGAATTGTGAAGTGAAGCCCAATGCTAACACCTGGGCAGAGAAAAATATCTATATGCCTTTAGCGCAAATGAGACAGAAAAATAGAAAATAAAAATTGTATTGAAAGAGAACCACCTGACCAGACAGTCAAAAAGGGAAACAGGATGTTGTGGGAAAGATTCTTGGTCTGGTTGAGCAGCAGAACCAGAGTAATCCAGGACAGGCTGGGTCAGATTAAAGAAAAAAGACACCGTTTGTTGATAAGAGTAAAACAGAGTACTTAAACAGAGAAACTGACTTTTAATCACAGTTAAATGACAAGCTTGTTCAAAGATGAGATTCACTGAGGCTTTGGGGGTTGGTTTTTGTTTTGTTTTCTTTTGAGGCTAAATTTAAAGCATTTTAAGTTAAAAGATAATAGGAAAATAAAAGTAAGAGAAATAAGACCTTATATCTTATTAAAACTCAGGAATACCTTGTTAATATAAGGAATACCAACCGAGGCAATATGACAGATTAGATAACCTGAAAAGTCTCCCACTTACAAACTGCCTAAACATGCTTGATAGACTATGACAGCATCTTTTTAAAATTTAGTCCAATATTAAATAGAGCAAAGAAAATCCAGGGAGAAGGAGAAAGGAGGACTAAAAGAGCAGAAAATATGAAAGAAGCTATTCTACAGGGGCTTGCTGGCCACTAACAAATGGGCTTAGACTTTTATGCCAAATGGGAACTAAATATAAGGCCTTGGCTTGCTGAAGGTGGGAAGATAGAACTGACATGGCAAAAGGAACTTTGCAAATGTGATTAAGTTAAGGGTCTTGAGAAAAGAAGATTATCAGGATTACTGATGTGGGCTCATGTAATCACAAGGGTCTTTAACTAAAAGGCAAAGAGGGAGGCAGGACAGTTAGTGCTGATCAGAGTGATGCCATGTGAAAAAGACTCAACTGGCCATTTCTGGCTTGAAGATGGAGGAAGAGGCCACCAGCTAAGAAGTGCAGGAAGCCTCTGGAAGCTAAAATAAGGCAAGAGAACAGCTTCTCCCATAGAATGTCCAGAAAGAAAAATCCTGCCCACATCTCAATTTTGGCCCCAGTGAAACCCATTTCATATTTCTAAGCTTCAGAACTATAAGATAACAAAGTTGTGTTAAGACATTAAGTTTCAGGTAATTGTTATAACACCTCTAGGACACTAATACATACACACACACACACACACACACTGGAGAGGAAGGGGGGCAGTTATCCAAGATAGTATAACATGTTCCATGAAGTTTTCAGTTACAAAACTCTAAATAGTCCTGGATTGATAGTATCCCTAAAACACTTGGCAGAACAGAACTGTCTAGGAATAATCAATTTATCTTATCAATGTATTACCCTTAGCCTGCAGAGAGATCTCAAAGATGAGATCTTAAGATGAGCTCAAAATCAAAATTCATAAAACACATAAGGAAATAATTCACCATAAGCAGGAGGCAGCATACACACATCACATATGCACATACATATACATGCACACATACACAATAAGGCCGCCAAAGAATGTTAATCCAAAAGAGAATGTTAATCCAGAGGAAGGAAGGAAGGAAGGGAGGGAGGGAGGGAGGGAAGGAGGGAAAAGAGAAGAAAAGAAAAGAAAAAGAAAAAGTAACAATAGATGACATGAATAAAAAGTACAGAATAATGGTGGTTCATCTGAATCCAAATATATCAATAACTACATTAAGTGTAAATGCAATAAATGCCCCAGTTAAAAGAAATAGCACACTGTATTTTTCTGGGGGGCTTGCAGCATCTCAGTTCCCGAACCAGGGATTGAACCCAGGCCATGGCAACAAAAGCCTGGAATCCTAACCATTAGTGCACGAAGGAACTCTCACACTGTATTTTTTTTAATCCAGTTATTCTTAAAAGAGACAAATCTTAACAGGAAAAAGTTGAAAGTAAAAAGAATGGAAAAGTTCACTTTGTTATACAGCAGAAACTAACACAACAATTATACTCCAATATAGTAAAGCAATTATACTCCAATAAAGTGAAGCAATTATACTCCAATAAAGATGTTAAAAAAAAAAACAACAACTAAATTACATTACCAGAGGTCAGGACAGTGATTACCTTTGGGAAGGAGGGGTGGGTGGCAGGTGGGAAGAACACAAGGATGATTGGCTATGTTGTAGGTCTTGATGAAAACACAGGTTTTTCCTTTGTGATAATTCATTTAAAATGTAGGTTTACATTTTGTGCATTTTCTACGTGTGTTATACTTCAATAAAAGGTTAAAAAAATTTTTTTAAAGAATGGAAAAGATAAATTCGATATATAAATATGTAGTATAATGATATCAAGACAAAATAAACTGTAATTTAAAAAACCCTAGAGCCGGAGAATCCTTTATTCCATAGTAATGCTGTCTTTCATCAAAAATATTTTTACATGGGGCTTCCCTGGTGGCGCAGTGGTTGAGAGTCCGCCTGCCGATGCAGGGGACATGGGTTCGTGCCCCGATCCGGGAAGATCCCACATGCCGCGGAGCGGCTGGGCCCGTGAGCCATGGCCGCTGAGCCTGCGCGTCCAGAGCCTGTGCTCCGCAACGGGAGAGGCCACAACAGTGAGAGGCCCGCATACCGCAAAAAAAAAAAAAAAAAAAAAAAAAAATTTTTACATGAATTTATCAATGGAGGTTTTATAATTTATACTTTGCTCTTCAAAAGAACAAACCAAAAACATTAGAGAAGCTACTTTCATGCCAAGCTTGGTGGGGGAACAGTTTTAGAAAAAATGAACACGTGGGACTGCACATAAAACTGCAGGTGGCTAGAAAGGAAACCAGCTCAAAGGAAAAATAACTAAAAATAGGCTTAGAACAGTGATTCTGACTGCCTTCATTTGGATTTTCAAATTATTTCAGAGCTAAAATGTATACAATTTGTTTTTAACGAAGATGGTTGGTTATTTTAGAAATAAGTTCTGCCATCATTAGATATACTTATTTATAACTTAGAAGTTCTCAAGTAACACTTGCAATTCAGAACCAAAGGATTTTTAAATCTGAAAATTTTTTAGATCTGAAATGATCGTAATGACAAATATAGCAAAATAAATTATTCCTGATTAGTTGAAATAAAAATTCCTATGACAGCAAATTTTGTTGGATCTCTAACAAAATATTTTTAGGGATGTTATGCCTTGATGTACATGCCAGATTCTTTACAGATTTCCTCTATCTTTATATATTATTATGGATTTACAAGCCCTAATGCTAGAAACACTTAGAAAAAGGCTTAGAAGTAAAAAAAAAAAGTTTCTTTAAAAAATTAAGACAATGAAAGTAGTTTTTAAATAGGAAGCTATTGCCTCCAAAAAGTTATCTTTAATTTATCACATGAATCTAATCATGAAGAAACAAACATTCATATTGACATTCTACAAACTGACTGGCCTATAATTTTCAAAAGTATCAAGGTCAGGTGAAGTCAAGAAGTCAAGGGTAGACTGAGGAACTGGTGCAGTTTGAAGAAGGCTGAGGAGACATGATAACTAAATGCTTCTGAACTGGGTCTTTGTCCCATAAAGCTATTGAACAAATTGGCAGACAAGTGGAATGTGTGGATTAGATGGTAATTAACCTGATTTTGATGACTGTTTTATGGCTATGCAGTAGCATGTACTTACGTCTAGAAAATACACACTGAAGGATTCAGGAGTGATGGGGCATCACAGCAGCAGGTTATTCTCAAACAGTCCAAAACAAAAAAGTTCTTTGTCCTGTACGTGCAATTTTTCTGTGAGTTTAAAATTGTCCCTCCTCCTCCTTCAAAAAAATATTTTAAGTCACCTTTACTACTCAGTGATAAAAATGAGAGCAAGGCTTTTTTTTTTTCAAATTCAATGATTCAGAGGTATTTAGCAATCAATGTTCCATTAATCTGTGGAGGAACACAACCAAATAAGGTTTCTCTAAAATAAGGATACAATGACTTTTTTTTCCATCAACTGAAATTAAAAGGGGATGCCCCCATTCAAAACTGTTACAAATTCTAATGGCCCTGAAGTCTCTGCATTGAGCTCCTCTAAAGAGATTCTGAGACCTTCCACTATAATATCCTTCCCTTTTATTTGCTGAATAAATAGACGTATGCATGGTAGGCACCAGAAATACAGCAAAGGTGACAGTGAACCCTATGGAAGGCAGACAGTGAATAGGACAAATTAACGATGTAATTCTAATAATAAATTCTATGAAAGGGAAGTATAGGATGCTATAAAAATAATTGACAGAATTCTAATAAGATGTGTGCAGGTGGGAGGCAGCCAGAAAGGGGAACTGGGGAAAACCATCCTTTAATAAAATTTAGGGTAAGACCTCAAGGATGAGTGGGAGTTAGCCAGGTGAAACATGTCTGTAACAATACTAGCCAGGACACTGACAGGCAGAGAGATTTCTTATCCCTGGAATTTAAAGGTCCGAGGTGGGTTAGTAGTAAGGGATAAGGCTAAATATAAAGGCAGGTGCCAGGCCTCTTAAAGAAACTTAAATGTTGTTAAAAAGATTTTAAGATTTTTTTTTCTGGCAGTCACTGATTTTCAAATCTTTCTGTTGTTCATCCTAATTTCAAATCAACTCTTACACAGAATCTCATTATGTAATATAAACAAAAGTAGCACTGTCCTGTCTAAAGTGGAAAAGAGGGTGCTTTAGAACTTCACCAGCTGAGCTTCCTGCTTCCCTAAGTGAGGGCAAAGGCAAAAACAGGAGGAAAGAGAGGGGGCAGTATCAGAAATAACACATGGTGGGGCTTCCCTGGTGGCACAGTGGTTGAGAGTCCGCCTGCCGATGCAGGGGACACGGGTTCGTGCCCCGGTCCGGGAAGATCTCACATGCCGCGGACCGGCTGGGCCCGTGAGCCATGGCTGCTGAGCCTGCGCATCTGGAGCCTGTGCTCCGCAATGGGAGAGGCCACAACAGTGAGAGGCCCGCATACCGCAAAAAAAAAAAAAAAAAAAAAAAAAGAAATAACACATGGTGGGCTGTATTAGCCAGATTTCCAATCAGAAACTGATGAACTATTCCAATTAGAAAAATTCAAAGAGCATTTATAACAAAGAGGGACTAAATACAAAGGAATGGTGAGGGATATGGGAACAGAAAGGAAGGTACAGGAACTAGTGTTAGCAGCAGCAACGGCACCCCTAAATCTAAAAGGACAAGGGCAGGAGAGATTACCAGAACGAGGAAGAGAAAGTCACACAGACAAGGCCACCAGGAAGGGCTTTATTGAGGGGAACAATGACTTGTCTTGGGACACAGCCAGTCCACCAGGAAGAAACCAGGGAAATAAATATTCTGAGCTTACCTTCCTCACTGCTTCCGACCTGCCCATGTCCACACAGGCTGCACCCTATCTGAAGCCGGAAGTCACAGACGCCCACTGACATAATCCATACAGTAAACCTCCCAGGGTAAAGACCAGCGGGGAGAGAACAGATCAGGAAGACCAAACATAAGCTATGTGTCATGAAGGAGTAGGCACAGAAGTACAAGGAAAGATCAAACCTAGCCTTCTGGAACCAAGGAAAAGGTTTCCATGAGACCAGGACAATTAAGCTGAAGCCTTAACAATGAGCAGGAGTTAGCCAGGCAGAGGAAATCGGGGAGACAGACATTTCAAGCAGAGGGACTAGCCACTACAGCGGCACACTGCTAGAACTCTGATGAGGAGGTTTGAAGCACAGAGTGTGAAGGAAGGGAAGGAATGAAGCTACTAGAAAGGCAAGGGAAGACAAGATCATGCTTGCATCAATACCACACCAACAATCCAGCCTTTGTCCTGAAGGCAAAGTTTAAGGATTGAAATATCATCTGATAGAGGTGGGTGTGGGTTTTTAATAAAAGTAGTAGGCACAGAGATTTTCTTTTTAATGGTAATGGTCAATTCTCGCTCTTATTTGTTGACCAGCTCCTGCCTGGTTGTTTCACAAGAACTGCAAGGCAAAGTGTGAGTATGGAGAAGACTGCAAACACTGACACTATGAAATTACAGGTTCTAATCCACTTCAGCCTTTTTTTAATTCTCCACACTTGGACTTTCTCAGGGAACAGGTGGGCAAAAATATTTTCAGTGACCACATTAAGTACTATGTTTAAGATTCTGAACCAAATCATTGATAACTGAAAATTTACACTAGGGTACATTCATTTTCCTTTGAAATGGAGAACTTTCTAAAAACAACAGTGAGGGACGTCCCTGGTGGTCTAGTGGCTAAGACTCTGCGCTCCCAATGCAGGGGGCCGGGGTTCGATCCCTGGTCAAGGAACTAGATCTTGCATGCCACAACAAAGATCCCGGCAATGAAGATCTCAAGTGCTGCAACTAAGATCCTGTGTAGCCAAATAAATAAATAAATATTGGGCTTCCCTGGTGGCACAGTGATTAAGAATCCGCCCGCCAATGCAGGGGACACGGGTTTGAGCCCTGGTCTCAGAAGATCCCACATGCTGCGGAGCAACTAAGCCCGTGCGCCACAACTACTGAGCCTGCACTCTAGAGCCCGCAAGCCACAACTACTGAGCCTGTGTGCCACAAGTACAGAAGCTCACGCGCCTAGAGCCCGTGCTCCACAACAAGAGAGGCCACCGCAATGAGAAGCCCACACACCGCAACAAAGGGCAGCCCCGGGGGCTCGACACAACTAGAGAAAGCCCGCACGCAGCAACGAAGACCCAACACAGCCAAAAATAAAACAAATAAAATAAAATAAATAAATTTAAAAAGCTAATGTTAATAAATAAATATTTTAATTAATTAATTTAAAAAAAAAACAGTGATGCTTATTCATAAAGGACTACAGATTTTCTGAAGTTCCACATGGATAATTTAAAGATTCAAGGATCTGCTCCTTGCCAGACCCTAAGGGAGACACTAGGGACACAGTGATGAACCAAACAGATGAGGTTTCTGTCATCATTAAACTTACCTCTAAGAGAAGGAACAGGCATTAAATAAGTAAACAAACATAATCACAAATTTGTCACGTGCCACAAATAAAAGCAACAAGGAAGAGGTGGCAAAAAATATTTCTAGATTTAAAAGAAAGATATCACTGCTCCTTTTTGCAAAAGCAACATCCATGGAGTAGAAGGAGACAAAAATCAAACCACAATGGACTGAGGCATATATATGTTTCAAGGAAGAAGATGCCACAAGATGACAGATTCAAGAACTTAGGCTGTGAACTGTCAAGAGAGAAAAGGTAATATCTCAAAATGCATGGTAAGGAATGCTTTTTTTAAGATAGGGGGAAAATACTTAATGTTGATTGGAGGGGGAATTCAAGAGAGGCTGAATATAAGAGAAAGAGGGGATGATTAGCTATGATGACTAATAATGCCAACGTTTTATATCCAGGTGTTAGGCTAAATGCTTTATATGCAATTCTTTATTTCATCTCTAAGGTCAGCTCTATAGTCCCAATTTTGCATATGAGAAAACTAAACTCAAAAAAGTAGGTTATCTGATCAAATCACATGCTGGCAGAACTAGGATTCAAACCCAGATCTTTATGACTTCAAAGCAGACCGTACCACACTCTCTCATTCAAAAAATACTTTTCAAACCACCTCTTAAGCTCTGGTTAACTACGTACTGAGGATACAGAGATGAGGAGCTCCTGGGGCACAATCGGTCGGGGTGTGGTACTTACACAGGATGGTCTTTACCTTCAAAGAGAGAGGAAGGGGAGACAGACATGTATCGATACCTCAGGTCACTGATACAAGGAGGAGCAAGTAAGAGGGCAGAGCACAGACTGCGTCAGTAACCCTACCCTGAGCTAATCAGTGAAGGCTTCATCTGGTGCTTATGTTAAGCAGAACAGAGATGAACAAAGTTAATTCCAACTAAGACAGATTACGGAAAAGCAAAGAAGCACAAAATTGCATGCTGTGTTTGGAACACTTCAAGAAGTTGAGCGTGGCAGGAATGTGATGAGAGTTGGAAGAGACCAGACCAAAGGGCCTTTTATGCCACGCTAAGGTATCTGACGTTTAAACCACAGCAAGTGAAAAACCATTTCCAGGCTTTGAAAAAAGATTAGGCAACTGTAAAGACCCAGCAACTGATTAGGAGGTTCAGGCTATAGCCTGGTGAATGGCTTACAGACAACCAAAAGGTCAGAAGATCTGGAAAGAAACTCCCAAACTAACCGCTTATAATCTAAACAGAAGGGCTTCCCTGGTGGCTCAGTGGTTGAGAGTCCGCCTGCCGATGCAGGGGACGCGGGTTCGTGCCCCGGACCGGAAGGATCCCGCGTGCCGCGGAGCGGCTGGGCCCGTGGGCCATGGCCGCTGGGCCTGAGCGTCCAGAGCCTGTGCTCCGCGGCGGGAGAGGCCACAGCAGTGAGAGGCCGGCGTACCGCAAACAAAAACAAAAACAAAAAAACAGAAGAAGGAGGGTTCCAAAGTCCCTTTTTTTTTTTTTGCGGTACGCGGGCCTCTCACTGCTGTGGCCTCTCCCGTTGAGGAGCACAGGCTCCGGACGCGCAGGTTCAGCGGCCATGGCCCACGGGCCCAGCCGCTCCGCGGCACGCGGGATCCTCCCGGTCCGGGGCACGAACCCGCATCCCCTGCATCGGCAGGCGGACTCCCAACCACTGCACCACCAGGGAAGCCCCCAAAGTCCCTTTTTGAAAAACGTAGCCCTTATTCTAAGTGAGATGAGACCAGTCCCCAGTTATTACTATTGATTAGGACAGAACTAAAATATGGTTTAGCCCAAACTTTGTGATCAACAGGTAGGGGTTTGGAGGTTGCTTCCTCAACACCGCAAAGAGACTATCTGAGGCAGGATATGGGCTTGGGTGATTCATTTCTCCAAAAATATTACTGAACAGAGGCAGGATAGCCTGCTGTCTGCCTTAAAAGTAAAGAACAGAGTCTCAGGTTTCCAAAGGATCCTCTTTCCCTTGCTTCAAGGCTTAATCACATCAGTCTGCCATCTGATGACGGTTAGGGAAGACTGATACTCTCTTTTTCTGCTAAACATGCTGCTCTGATTCAGGAGCTATATATTTCCCACCAAGCAGGTAAGAGAAGCTGAGAAGCAACAAAAGCATACACCTACTCCCCTAATGAGACACAAGCTGTAATTCAGCTTTATCAATGAAACCAAATCAAAGAGAAATGAACTACAATTTAGAACTTCAGATTTATTTTTCCAAACTAACCTCCAGGTACATTCCTCATTCCAAATAAAACCTACATCCTAGTCACCCTGAACAAGCCATCATGTCTTTGTCTAACGCCATTGCCTCAGACTGGAATGCATTTGCATTCCATGTCAATATGATAAATGCACAGGCTCCCTTCAAACCCCAACTTAAATGTCACTCCTTCAGCGCCACCCAAACTACATGCCCACAGGACTTTTTTCTCTATTCAAATGTTTATTAAATATTTCCATGATTGTACTGGATAGTATACAAACCAACCCCTCCTAAACAGAAATTTTAACAAACACTTACTGAATGCTAAGCATATGGCAGGTTTAGTGCTAGGTTCTAGAATTTTAAAAATTGAATAACAATACAATCTGCTGCCTTTCAAAAACTTCCCAACTACAATAAAAAACATACATAGTAAAGGTAGCATTTAGGGTAAATGGATGAGGAAAAAAAGAGAAATAAGACCAGAATGAAAATCAATGCAATGGATGAAAATCAATTCTACACACACTCTTTCACAAAACTGAAGAGGAGGGAATACTGTCCAACATATTTTGTAAGACCAGCACTACACTAACACCGAAAACCACAGACCAATAACCACTGGTATGTATATTTTACCAAACACACAAAAAAACTTAAAAAAAAAAAAGAAGAGTAGGCTTACTGAACCCAAAGCTAAAGCTGAAAGTGGTAATGACTAGTCAGTCAGTAAGATGAGTAAGGACTCCATATTTCTAGGCTACCTATTGATACTATACTGCCAGTTAATTAAATGTGAATTTAAAGCTTTTTACAAGCTGTTACCTGTGAGATATGATTGATGGAAGACTCCATTCTCCGAAGCTGAGAGGCTTGGATGTCCAGCAGTTGGAGTACATTGTTAGCCAATGCATTTATTTGATAAGCAACACTAGCTAGGGATTGGGTCGTGTAGGCTTTGGTCTCTTCTAAAGCTTTTCTCTTGTCTGTAGCCTGAAATAAGAACAAAAACAACCAATATTTATTTAGGTTAACATTCATTAAACATCTGTTCTATAGAAAGGCAGAGTTATAATTTATATTTTTTAATAGAAAAGCCCAACTGAATCAAAAAATTTATCGGACCAGTCTGATGAACCACAAAGCACTCTACCCTCGGACCCTAATAAAGGCATGTGCCTCAGGTCCTACTGCTCACTCTCTGCCTGCACCCTGCACTGACCTCCCCGTGTGTCCCCTCAAGGCATGCTGTGTATCTCCTCCAGGACCTGTGAGTAATGTCTCTATTTCACTTTCCCTTCTAGTCTTTTGTTGAACCTTGAGCTCACCATCCATGACACCCTGGGGCTCTACTTAACAAATGTTAATTTAACAAAAAACTCACATCTACTAGTCCAATGATATGGACTAAATCCATTCTACCTTACATTCCCGTTTACATTAATCACCATCAGAAATCCAAACCCCCCATTAACCATTACAACCAAGTTTCTCATGTCCACCAAAACTACTGTAAATCTTATGACCCCAACCTTTACCCATCCATTCTTCCCAAACTCTAGTACACAACTCAGAGTCAGACAGTAAGAAATGTTCAGAGACAAAGTTCAGAGCAAAATTCAAAGACAAGTGATAAACCCTGGGGGGCGGGGAACAGGGTGGCCAGCAACTTGTATCACAATTAATATGTAATCTAAAAAGTAAAAGGCCAAGAATAAATAGAAACAATGGAATAGAGATCTAACAGTTCAAAAAAAAAAAAAAAAAAAGAAGCAATGCAACCACTCTCAACCATTTTTAAAAACATTCAACATCGCTCATCATAGACAAGAAATGCAGATGCAAACTAATATGAGATACTATTTCTCACCTATCCATCCAGCAAAAATCCAAAAATGGGACAAGGTACTCTGCAAAGTTGTGGGAAAGACTCTCTGATACACTGCTGGTGATAGCCAGCAAAATTACACATGGCCTTATTTTCTGTCCCAGTAATTTCACTTTTAGGAATCTATCTCAAATAATCACTGGCAAAAATATTACATAATTATTCATTACAGCACTATTTGCAATAGAAAAGACTAGAAACAACTGATATAACCAGCGATGGGGGACTGGTTGAGTAAACTATGGGAGCTCCAAACAGCAGAGTACTATACAGCTCTAAGAAGGAACGTTGAGGGATGTCGTTATTACCACTACACTCGATCTCCAGAATATTGCTAAGGTTAAAAAAAAAAAAAAAAAAAACAAGATAGAAAATAAAAATGTTTATTGAATGCTACTACTTAAGAAATGGGGAGGGCTTCCCTGGTGGCGCAGTGGTTGAGAGTCCGCCTGCCGATGCACGGGACACGGGTTCGTGCCCCGGTCCGGGAAGATCCCACATGCCGCAGAGTGCCTGGGCCCGTGAGCCATGGCCGCTGAGCCTGCGCGTCCGCAGCCTGTGCTCCGCAACGGGAGAGGCCACAACAGTGAGAGGCCCGCGTACCGCAAAAACAAACAAACAAACAAACAAACAAAAAAAGAAATGGGGAGGGATTCCCTGGTGGCGCAGTGGTTGAGAGTCCGCCTGCGGATGCAGGGGACACGGGATCGTGCCCCAGTCCGGGAGGATCCCACATGCCGTGGAGCGGCTAGGCCCATGAGGCATGACCGCTGAGCCTGCAGGAGAGGCCACAACAGTGAGAGGCCCACGTACTGCAAAAAAAAAAAAAAAAAAAGAAATGGGGAAAGATACATAAATATATGTTTTTATTTTTTAAGAGAAAAGGATAAAACATAACATCTTTAAAAAATAATTACATATGGGGTCAGGAGTAAATAGGTTGGCAAGAACATGGATACGATTCTTTAAACATACCTTGTTTTTAGATTTGTTTTTGGAACTATGTAAATAATTCACACAATTATAACAAAATTAAATTTTAAAAAGGAATTTCCCAAAATTAAATGTAAAATTAATCAAATGAGCCTGTGCATCCAATTAGTGGCTTAACCAGAAAGAAAATATCCTAAAAGTGGCTTCAAAGCACAGAAATTTGATTGTACATTCTTTTTTTTTTTTTTGGTGGTATGCAGGCCTCTCACTGTTGTGGCTTCTCCCATTGAGGAGCACAGGCTCAGCGGCCATGGCTCACGGGCCCAGCCGCTCCGCGGCATGTGGGATCCTCCCGGACTGGGGCACGAACCCACGTCCCCTGCGTCAGCAGGCAGACTCTCAACCACTGCACCACCAGGGAAGCCCCTGATTGTACATTCTTAATGGGGCTTATCCTTAGGACGAAAACAACTGAAAGAGGAAAACAAAAAAAAATACTAAAGCTGTTTTCAATCACTTTGTTGCTGATGGCCGTTGTGGAATTATTATCCTGAGACTATTGTTTGTGTAGTGTGGGACAAAGCAAGTCATTACTTATGTTTAAGTCATTGAGACCTGAGATGTTTGGCATAATTCAAAAGAAATTCTGATGTAAGAAGAATGAACTTAAAAAACTATCGTCCTGGATTTAAAGTGAAAGCATTCATTTGAACCTAATTTTGATTTTATCACATATTATGTATCAATATCCTAGTTCTGTCCAACAAAAAGGCCTAAATGTAAAACATGGTGACTGTAGTTAACACTGTACTGCATAATTGAAATCTGCTAAAAAGGTAGAACTTACATGTTCTCAGCAAAAAAAAAAAAAAAAAAAAGATATACATGAAGTGATGGATGTGTTAACTAAGTATTGTCAATGGAATGATAGCAGATACGGGTGCTACTTCCAGGCCTAGACGTAAAAACTTCCCATGCGTCTTCCGATGCAATGGTTAAAGTAAAATGTAGCCCTACAGGGCTTCCCTGGTGGTGCAGTGGTTGAGAGTCCGCCTGCCAATGCAGGGGACACGGGTTCGTGCCCCAGTCCGGGAAGATCCCACATGCCGTGAAGGGGCTGGGCCCGTGAGCCATGGCCGCTGAGGCTGCGCGTCCGGAGCCTGTGCTCCGCAATGGGAGAGGCCACAACAGTGAGAGGCCTGCGTACCGCAAAAAAAAAAAAAAAAAAAAATGTAGCCCTACCAAAAAAATAAAGCTGTATTTAACAGAAACCATTTTACACTGCTTCTATTTTAAATTTAAATTTAAAATAATTAAAATCAAATAAAAATTTAAAATTCATTTTCCCAAACTAGCCACATTTTAAAGTGCTCAAGAGCCATATGTAGATTGTGGCCTTACTGGAGACAGTGCAGTTCTAGTCACAGTTAATTTTCTCTATAGACCACGGATTTAAAAGTTAAATCCGCACAAGAATTACTGTTGTCACTTATTTCAGGTTTGTAAGTTTAGTATCCAATAGTTGGTCTCCCTCGTGCTTTTTTGTTTGTTTGTTTGCGGTACGCGGGCCTCTCACTGTTGTGGCCTCTCCCGTTGCGGAGCACAGGCTCCAGACGCGCAGGCTCAGCGGCCATGGCTCATGGGCCCAGCTGCTCCGCAGCATGTGGGATCTTCCCAGACAGGGGCATGAACCCGCATCCCCTGCATTGGCAGGCAGACTCTCAACCACTGTGCCACCAGGGAAGCCCTTCTTTGGTGCTTTTACTGTATTAACTACCAAGCAGCCTTAGTATGTTCCAAAGGATCACACAAAATGGATTATAAACCAGAAGAAAAATAGCACTTCTCCAAGGAGCTAAAACAGACACTGTTAATCAATCATAGCAGTCTTCCTACAAAAGTCTAAATACTTTTAACTAATCACTCTAGGAGTTGACACGATACGTAACCCATTTGCCATCCCTGTTTTATGCCACTTACGAAGTTTGCTTAAAATGGAAATAAACGTATTCATCTTTAAAGGAAGTTAATTATTTAAAAGAGTTAAACTCAAAATAAACAATGTAGCCAAGAACTAAACAGGAAATTCCTTAGATAACTGAATTTTCTGAAGAGCCCATATATAAAACTAGCTCTCCCTCATTTATCCACCTGTGGATCCCAAGCTTAGCTAGAGAAAAGAAACTTTTCAAGTAAAACTACTCCTATTAAGTCCTTTTCTTGCCCCTCAAGGTGACTACACAGGCAAAATAATCTCTTGTTTTTCACTCCCTAAAGTGGAAATTACGAGTTATAAGCAATCTCTCTCATACCTATACATTTATCTTTAACCACACTTCCTCTCCCACGTTCTCAACCTTCCCATACGACCACAAGAAAAACCTTTCTACCTCTATTACAAGTAATTACTTAAATCCCAAAAGAGACAGAGAGAACATCCTCATCATGAGTATGCTTAGAAAGTAATGCAGGGCTTCCCTGGTGGCACAGTGGTTAAGAATCTGCCTGCCAATTCAGGGGACGTGTTCGAGCCCTAGTCCAGGAAGATCCCACATGCCGCGGAGCAACTAAGCCCGTGAGCCACAACTACTAAAGCCCACGTGCCTAGAGCCCATGCTCCACAACAAGAGAAGCCACCGCAGTGAGAAGCCTGCACTCACCAGAACTAGAGAAAGCCCACGTGCAGCAACAAAGACCCAACGGAGCCAAAAATAAAATTAATTAATTAAAAATTTTAAAAAGTAATGCATTCTAAGTGAAAAAAATACTATATGGTTTCATTTTTGCCTGCTTTTTTAACAAAGAGAGAGAGAGATAAATTTAAAAGTTAATGTACCATGGTCCTATCATTCAAATTGACCTTGTTAACAGTTAATAGTGTATTTTCTTCAAGTCTCTCAAGTACATGTATGTATACAAGAATGTAAAACTTACCATAACTCTGTAGCTACATAACCTTTTTCCATTTAAAAATATACCATGGGGCTTCCCTGGTGGCGCAGTGGTTGAGAGTCTGCCTGCCGATGCAGGGGACATGAGTTCGTGCCCCGGTCCGGGAGGATCCCGCATGCCACGGAGCAGCTGGGCCCGTGAGCCATGGCCGCGGAGACTGTACTCCGCAACGGGAGAGGCCACAACAGTGAGAGGCCCGTGTATCGCAAAAAAAGAAAGAAAAAAATATATACCATGAGCATTTTCCCATGTGCTATTTTTCTCTTCCTATTCTTTTTTAAAAAACAATTTTCAATAGCTTCATGATTATGGCAGTAACTGTTTGTTGCCTACTCTCATTTTAATTCCTCTAATATTAAGACCCTGATCTTAATCAGGGCATCAATGTGAAAAGCAAGTTCAAATCCCAACTTCCTCTAAATAACCAAACAAGAGATGGCATTACTTCGTAGTTGTAGGAATTCAATGGAAAACATGCACAGTGAATTACAAATATCTCCTACTGTTCCCCTGGTTAGCATAGAGTCTTATATATATGTAGAAAGAGTAATATGATAACCCCATGTATCTGTCCTTCAACTTCAATAAATGTCATATTTAGTTTTAAAAATTCACATTTCACTTGGTTTTATAATGTTTGCAAAGTTTTATATCTAAAATATATTAAAAATTAAGTTTCACTGATTTTTAAATGAAGTTAGGACCCTTCTTAGAAAATATCTTAAAATACCCATTTTAATATAGATTTTTTTTAAGGAACTATTTTTCTTTTTTTTAATATAAATTTATTTATTTTATTTTTGGCTGTGTTGGGTCTTCATTGCTGCGTGCAGGCTTTTCTATGGTTGTGGCGAGCAGGGGCTACTCTTCGTTGCAGTGCACAGTTTCTCATTGCAGTGGCTTCTCTTGTTGTGGAGCACGGGTTCTATGCATGTGGGCCTCAGTAGTGTGGCACACGGGCTCAGTAGTTGTGGCTCGCGGGCTCTAGAGTGCAGGCTCAGTAGTTGTGGCACACGGGCTTATTTGCTTATAGATATTTTTATATCATATGAAATATGATATCATATGATATGATATGATATCATGATATCATTTATATCATATGAAATAAATACCAAAACATCAATACTGTCATTTTGCTCTAGCTCCACCTTAAATCTGTATTCCTCAAACACTACTACTGTTGATTTATTAAAGGTACTTGTTTATTGGGAATTTCCTGGAGGTCCAGTGGTTAGGACTCTGTGCTATCACTGCAGAGGGCACAGGTTTGATCCCTGGTTGAGGAACTAAGATCCCGCAAGACATGCGGTGCAGCCAAAAGAAAAAAAAGTATTTATTTATTTTACAAGTCTAATAAAACTAATCACTTTCTCCCAACTCTTCTCTGTAACATTTTAGCTGTATAATTAAGTTCCAAACAAACACTAACCTATAAACTAACTTTAAGAGCATCATTTCTAATGCAGGGCCCGACTATTGAAAGATGTCCTACAGGGAAAACAGCCTATACCTAGCACATATCCTACAGTACTAGCCTAATAACATTTCAGAAAAATAGTATGACAAATTAAAATGTTCTCTTTCTTACTCACCTTGAACCCTTCTTTAAAGTCTGACAAGAGGATGTGAAAATAGTTTGTTTTCTTTGAGGAACAATAATTTCTCTGTGTCCTAACTGCAAGTGGTTTAATAACCCTGCTTAGGTAACAAAACACGGGTCTCTTGTGCATTGAAAAAAAAAGTTTTGACCATCTTGCTTCTGTCTTTACCTTTCCTCCCACTCTTTGTAGAAATGTCACCACACTGTATCGGTTTAACAACTTCTAACTTAACTCTAATCCAAACTTGCCAGAAACTTTTCCAAAGTCAGTATTTTTCCCACAGAATATTTCAAATATTTAAATAAGGTTTTTCCAATGAAAAAATGGAAGATATTTCATGATAATTCATTAAAAAATAACCCACATCTACCAAAAAACACCATATTTCAATGACTCCAACAAAACAGATATGTCAGAGGCACCATTTTTATGTATCACTCAGAAAAACCCTACCAACTCAATTATGTCAGAATGCTTTCTTATGAAGAAATTTTATTTTATACTTACAGAAAATGTTCTTTGGGATTTAGGTGGTGAACTTTGTATGTCACTCTTAATCATAGAGTAATACCAGCTATAGAGCTCATTTTCAAATTTTTCCAACTTCCAAAACAAACCCTTTACATCTTTTGTTCTGTATGATTCAAGATGTAACCAAACCTTGTGCACAGCTCTTGACAGTCATGTCTATTCAGTTTCCTTAAAACTAGAATATCCCTTCCTCCCAACCCTGACCTTTTTTTTTCTTTCAAAACATAGACATTATTTTAAAATTCCAGGCCAGCTGTCTTATAGGAAGTCCTACAACCTGGATTTGTCTGATTGTTTCCTCATGATCAGATTCAGATTAAACAGAGAGGCTGGAATAATATATAGAAGATGCTGTAAACTTCCTACTACATGTGATACATCTTTTAAAATAAGGTTCCACCTTTATTCCCGGGACTTTGCTCCAAGCTCCTGACACTAATTCTGTAAACTCTGATGCTGGTGCTATCTTAATCTTACCAGGAGGTATCAAAAAAAATTTTTTAAAGAGAAAACCCAAGGCTCTTTTCTTTCTTCAAATGGTCCTTAAATGGTTTGACTCTTTTCTTTCCTCAAATGGTCCTTAAATGGTTTGTTGACAGGCTGCAATAATACAGTTATACCAACAGCAAAACCATCCAAATTCATACAAAGACAACTGGGAACAATAACAACTGTTGCTTGGCTGATAGCTTTTTAAGGACAACATTAATTGTAAAATGCACCCCAGTTACAGAAATGTTAAAATGCGGGGGTGAGGAGAAAGTTTCTTAGAACTGCTAAAATACACTCTATAAAGTTTAAGAACTCTTTTTTTTTAAGAAGTATGTTAATGTTAATGAGAAGGATTTAAAATGTCAACTTTTAATACCTGTAACAGGAGGAGTTTTATATACACAAAACAAAATATCTACTTTGCTGAAGGCCACCTAAGTATTTGGTTAGTTTGAGACTTGAGAAACTTTCCAGGAGGAATCCATAATCACTTCGTGGAGAGGGATGTGAGGATTCAGGAAAAAAGAGCACACAGGCCAAATCCTGGTTGGAGCCATGGGGATTAGGGTATGTATGCATACACTCAATACCTAGCTAACATTGAAAGGATCTAATTTTTCTCCAACACAATACCTATTCCAATAAAAGTAAAAAGGAAATAAAAAGAAACCCTACCAAGTTACAGGAAATATCCAGCAAGAAGAATAAATTTTTTGCATAACAATTCAGGTTGAAACTTAGTCACTGTAAGCTCCAGCACAGCTCCTCCCCACCACCTCCCACTTAAAGTAACTGCTAACTGCCTAACAGTCCTTTCATTCCAGCAAAATCCAGGGGAAATCCCTGCTGCCTGTTGTGTCACACAGTTTTGAGGTACAGGAATGGGAGTTGCTGCACACGCTCTTCTTTAATTGAAGAGCTAACACAGAACAATCAACAGCTGGTATACTCATATATATACTTTTAAAATAAATTTATTTATTCATTTATTTTTGGCTACACTGGGTCTTCATTGCTGTGCACGGGCTTTCTCTAGTTGCGGCGAGCGGGGGCTACTCTTCGTTGCGGTGCGTGGGCTTCTCATTGCGGTGGCTTCTCCTGTTGCCGAGCACGGGCTCTAGGCGCACGGGCTTCAGTAGTTGTGGCTCGTGAGCTCTAGAACGCACGCTCAGTAGTTGTGGCGCACGGGCTTCATTGCTCCACGGCATGTGGGATCTTCCTGGTCCAGAGCTCGAACTCATGTCCCCTGCATTGGCAGGTGGATTTTTAACCACTGTGCCACCAGGGAAGCCCATCAGCTGGTATACTTATTAAATAACATTCCAAATTCAACTCTAACGTAGATTATGTTTTTAAACCTTCACAAGTCAATTTATAACTCCAGGGCATTTCCAATAACTAAATAATTACGTTCTGAAATTTTAGGTTTTACCCTAATTATAGCCTCAGTCAATGACACTTATCCCAGACTCATTCCTTTACCATCCTGTACCATACTACAGGATGGTAAAGGAATTATATTTATAAAAAACAGGCTTAATGAAAACCTGTAAAAACCCAGTTTTAGAAAGAGCAACTACATTTAAACACAAAATAAGTTAAATGTATTAAATAAGTTAAATAATGTCAATGTATGTCAGTAAGTTAATTAAGTTAAATAATGTCAGTGTATTGTTGACAGAATATATTCCACAGGAGTCCAAGACACTGGGTTCCTTCCATCAACTCCTTCCATGTTAACTAATTATCTTCTCATATAATCTTATTTCTTCTTAAAAGGAATTAAACTGAAAGAGCCATGATGATCAAGAGTGTTGCCTGGGCAAGCACTTTAACATTCTGCTGGAGGGTGCAATTAGACAATATGTATCACGGTTCTTTAAAATGCATATATTCTTCACTTCTAGGAATTACCCAAAAGAAATAAAAGGCCAAGTGCAAAGAAACTGTATGCTCAAGAATGTCCACACCTTTGTTTATGACAGAAAAAAAAAAAAAACCAACCTAGAAACAATCTAAATGGCCAACGACTGGTGGTTAAAATATTCATGTATTAGAATGCCATGCAGTCAATAAAAGTGATCTAGGTATTTACCAACAAGGAAAATGCATTAAGTCAGAATTCAAACTGGGAAGTAGAACCACTGTGAGTTACAGAATAAGAAATTATAGAATTTTACTTCACACAATTATAGGAATAGCTGGGAAAGTTGTGAAGGTCCCAGAGGGAAGTATGAGGATCAGAGTCATCAAATAGTCTATCTGAGACACCCAACACATCCAGCTGCAGAAAAGCAACTGCAAAGGAAAGACTCATGGAGAGATCTGGGAAGCTGTAGGTCTCCCACCAGGTGAGTGGGCCTGACGCCACTGTTGATCAAATTATCAGCAACCAAGAAAGAGAGCTGGATGCAGAGCAAAGGAGACCAAGGTCAAGCTGGAACCCACCAACACCTCTGCATCTCTCACTGAATCTTACCACAAAAACCTTCAGAGGTTAGTGAGTGTTGCTTACACAAATTCTCTTTTAGCCAATTCTAACCCACACACATGCAGGGAAGGAACCATACTATAACTATGCCATACACAATTCCACCTTAAGTAAACTGATATAGTATGAACCACCGTGATACCCTCTGTCAATATGGTACACACACACCTCTGTCATCACATTCAGCTCCTGAATAAAAACAACAGCAAAATCACGCTTCAGTCTAACATAATGCAACCATCCTTCATACAACCAAAAAGATGCCATCTCCCCAAAAGAGAGTACAAAGTCTACTTTCTCTTTGAGTAATGTTCTTTCCTTTCTTAGTTGAGTTGTACTTCCCCTTTGATATCATGCAACTTAAATATTGAAATACAAGGTTAAACACTAATAACACACCTTAAGTTAATACAGAAGAATGGGGGGGGCAGAGAATAGGTTACTATATACACAAATATTAAGATACAGAACAAATATTCATAACTACTAGAGTTTTCATTCTATAACTGGTCATGAGGTCATAGCTGGTGTTTATCATAATTTTCTTCTTCTATTATCCATTACATATTTCATTTGCCCTCAGCAATCACCTCATATGGTTGTTGTTGCTTGCCTGGTGGGCTGACTCAAACCTTCTCTGCCATTAGCAGCCCTACTTGTACTGGGTTGTTTTCGTTTTCCATTAACTTTTTTATCATAGGAGACGGGAGTGGTAAAAGGCACTCCAGAGGATCTCCTGCATTCCAGACATACTCCTCTTTACCCCCATTGTGTAGTAGCAACCCAATTTCCACTTGAGAGTCAGGATCAATCACAGTAACCAATACAGTAATCTCCTGCTTTGCCTGTTAGTTCACTGGCATGAGGAAGCCAAAGTGACTGGTGCTCAACTTCCAGTTTAATAGAACCAGCGCTGCATTTCCCAATAAAAGCATTCCTCTCTTTGGAACTAAGAACTCTAAACCAGCATGCCCCAGAGTTGTGGATACAGAAGAAAAATTTTTGGTAGTGGATCATTACGGGTAATAGTGAGAAAACGTCACACCTCGTTTCCACCTCTTGATTCCCTGACATATGAATGCTGGCTACAAGAGAAACCCCACCACACACCAGTGGCTGATTCAGAGACTAGACCACATCTTAGAGAACACTACCCCAACACTGCAAAGAATTGCCACCAACTGGGCAGTGAGTCCTCAAAAGGACATTCCACTGTTCTGTCAATTCAGCTCCTTCAGGCTAATGGGGAACATGGTAAGACCAGGGATTCCATGAACATGAACCCAATGACACATTTCACTTGCTGTAAAATGCCTGGTCAGAAGCAATGTGATATGAAATACCAAGACATAATTAAGGCATTCTGAAAGTCACAAAGAGTTTTGGCAGAAACAATGCAGGGAGGGAAAGCAAATCCATACCCAGAGTAAGCAGCTTTTTCAGGGAGAAAAAAGTGCCGTCCGCTCCATTATGGAAGTAGTGAATGCAAACCACCTGCCACCAGATATCTGGCTGGTCCCTCCAGAGGAATGGTGCCCTCTTAGGGGGTCACTGGTGGCTCTCTGCTATCGGCAAGGTGGTCATTCAGCAGTAGCAGTAGCCAGGTTGGTCTGGTGAGTGGAAACCCATGTTTCCGAGTATATGCACAATCTCCATACCTGCCACCATGGTCATGAGCTCACTGGGCAAGGATAGAGGTGGATAGGGAAAGAAGGTGAAATCCAGAGGTAATGTCCTGTCCACCTGATCACTAAGATCCTTCTCTGTTGAGGTTGCTCTTTGATGGGCATTCACAATGAACACAAATATTACTCTGTGTCCATTTGGAAGCATATCTATATATCTATTCCCCATACTTCCAATTATGTTCCTTCCAAGCCCATCATCAATTAGCCGAACGATTAGCTACTGCCATGAATTAGAGTGGGTCCACATCTCTAACCATCTCTTTCAAGACAAAACAACTAGGTGCACTGCTCAAAGACCTACTAGTGGTTTGCAACAAGTATTTACTGTATAGCACAGGGAACTATATTCAATATCTTGTAATAACCTATAATGGAAAATAATCTGAAAGAAAAAAATATATGTATATATAACTGAATCACTTTGCTGTATACCTGAAACTAACACAGTATTGTGTATTAACTATACGTCAATTAAAAAAAAAAGATCTATCCACTGGGAGAATTTCCCTTCACCACTGCCCTTCTGGGTAACTGCTGAGTATGGCTATAATGCTACAGATGTCCATCTTCAGGTGGTACCAGCATATTACGTAGAACCATCTGTAAACTAGACCAAAGTGTTTTCTTCCTCAGTCAACTGGGACTCCTCATGAGGCCATAGGTGTGGGGTGAGAGTGAAGAAGCAAAGAAACAGGAGGATGAGTATACACCATATGGAGTACACACCACAAGAGAAGGTATATAAAATACTCAGTAATAAAAGCAAGATATAAAATGATTATGTACTTGCTTTTTTAAAAGAAATGTGTATACACCTCAGAAAAGGTCTAAAAGGAAATGTATCAATACAGTAGTGGTCATCTCTGGGTGATTTTTAAGTATTCTTTATATTTCTCTATATCCAATTTTTTAAATGATCATTACTCCAATAACAGGAAAAAATGATTATTTTTACTAAGAGAATTCTCTTGGTATAATCTTAATGGGAAAAAAAACAGAATATATATCTGTGTATATAGTGTGACCTAATTTTCTTTGGTATAATTAAATACCTACACAAGCTAACTCATAAGATAATGAGAGAAGATACATCAGCATGTTAACAGTTGGATTATAAATAATCTGTGTTTTCATCCTTATCCTTTTGTGACATTTCCAAATGTTCAACAATAACCATGTAACATTTTTGCAGACACCAGGAGACTAGGAAGAAGGCTGTCTTAGTACAGCATGAGGGGGAAACAGAATTTGAATCCTTGATGACACTGAGCTAAAGAATTAACCAACAGTAGGATAATCTTACCTTGGAATTTCTTGTGATATAAAGTAATAATAAATGTTTCTTATTGTTTAATCTTAATTGAGATGAGTTTACTACCTGCAAACCTAATGCATCCTAAATGACTTAACTTTTTTTTTTTTTTTTTTTTTTTTTTTTTACGCTACGCGGGCCTCTCACTGTTGTGGCCTCTCCCGTTGCGGAGCACAGGCTCCGGACGCGCAGGCTCAGCGGCCATGGCTCACGGGCCCAGCCGCTCCGCGGCACGTGGGATCTTCCTGGACCGGGGCACGAACCTGGGTCCCCTGCATCGGCAGGCAGACTCCCAACCACTGCGCCACCAGGGGAGGCCCAAATGACTTAACTTTTATATGAGGGAGGGGGAGAGTAAGTTTCCCAAAAAGGGTCTTGGTTAAACTAGAAATTAACAATTTATAGTAATATTCCTAGTCATATAGACAAAAAAAAAAAATCTATTAGAATAACTTCCAAATTACCAAGACTATTTTCTAAACTAGTCCACTAATTTATAGCTGACTGTGTTATTCATTACAATTTATCTGAAAAATCAGCCTAGTTTGCCCTTCCCACAAGGCAATTATATTTTAATCTGTATTAGTCTGCTCAGGCTGCCATAACAAAATACCACAGACTGACTGGCTTAAACAACAGAAATTTATTTTCTCACAGTTCTAGAGACTGGAAAATCCAAGATCAGGATTCTGTTTCTGGAGCTCTCTTCCTGGCTTGCAGAGACCTTTCTCACTGCGTCCTCATCCTCTGGTGTCTCTTCCTCTTGTATAATAAGGACACCAGTTCTGTTGGACCAGAGCTCCACCCTATGACCTCATTTAACCTTAATCACCTCTTCAAAGGCCCTATGTCCAACACAGTAGTCATATGGGGGGTTAGGGCTTCAACATATAAATTTAGGAGCAGGGGGCATAATTCAAACCATACCATCATTTTTCTTCTTGAACATTAAGAAATATATCCATCTTACGAATACCCCAAATGTACTCCTGATAGTAATACTTTTAACAGCATGTATTATTGGTTTTCAAAGCATTTTTCACGTAGTAAACTAAGCAGACATCCTGGTTTCACAGATAAGGCACTATGTAAAGCTCAGAGATACTAATTTGTCCAAAGATCCCCTAAACGGTAAATGGTGGAGCTAGGACTGTGTACCACACAGTTCTTAATCTTGTCATATGCACTTAAAAGATAGGAATTTTATTTAACCTAATGTTCTGAACAACAGAAGCAGCTTGGGGTCAGAAAGAGGAAGGTCAGAAAGAGCAAAGGACAGGGTTCAAAGCAGAATAAAATTAACAGGAACATTAGCTTGGAGGTAAGCAAGCGTTAGTCAGCAGGCCCAACGGAGAAGGAAATATGCCACAAGGCTAGAGAAATCCTACAGACCCTTGAGGAATTTGGACTTCATCCTGAGGCTAAAGGGGAGCCACTGAAGGATTTTCAGAAAGAAAAGACATGACTAGTTTTTGGCTTTAGAAAGATTACTTCAGTTGCAGTTTTACCAAGTGGATTGGGAAAATACAGACGAGAATGGAGACAGGAATTCTGTTATAATATGTACCCTGCACCACACACAAGAAAGTCATCTTTACGTTAAATACCCCACGAAGACAACTAACAATGAGGAGAAAGAAATTTGGTGAGGTTAAGTAACTTGCCCAAAGGAGCACTGCTAGGAAGAAATAGAGCCACCAGGTTTCCAAAGGCCATGGTCTCCCCTACGCCACACTGCCTCCCAGTCTACAATTCTAAGAGGGAACAAAGTATAGTTCTAATGTGTCACAGTGAAACCACTGAAGTATGTCGTCTAAGATGAGCCACCCCAAGTCATCATAACTAATTTGTGTACCACATGAATTTTAATTAACTGGAAGGGAAAAAAGAATAGAGTGAGAAAGCTGACTTTCTCCAGATAGCTGAGAATGTTTCTGATCTACGAAACAATTAATGCTCCAGAGAGGGGATCTATAAATGAAAAAAAAAAAAACTTAAACATTTAACACTTTTCTAAGTTATTCCTCACTAAAGGAACAAATTCACATCTTTAATTCATACCCAAATAAATGTGACTTTGCTAGGAAATTACTAAAGGAACAGAATGCATCATTTCACAAACTACAAGGTAAGGTAGTAGTTAACACTGTCACAATCAGCACCACCCTTAATTAACTGACTTGAGAAAAACAAAGTACTTCTGCTTAAAAAAAAAAATCAAGGTTCTATAAATATCAACAAAAGTACCTTGTGCTACCACTGACTCTGCCTATTTCCTCACTTACACCAGCTTACAATACAAGTCTCACAGAAACAGTCTTGGCTATCTCCATCCTAGTGATTCATTAACCACATTTTCCAAACCAAAAATCATAACTAGTATGACACTATCTGACAAACTACCTTTACCTTAATTTGTTATATAAAAGTATAAGAATTACAACAGTATGAATCAATTAACAAATCTTTACTGAAATCAACTAAATTTTCTAAATTACAGACAGCTATTCCCAAAAACTGTGGGACAGAGAGTCATTTTTACAACTACTCCAAAAAATCTAAGACATGAACAGAGGAACATTCTGTTAACACCCATCAGTTATAAAAATAGACAAAAGAAGGAAAAATATTTTATTAACTAATTACCACAAACTGAATCCAAACCAAATAATTTAACTGATCAGAAATCTAAGTACCAATTAGGGAGATACAATAATACTAAAAAGAAAGCCATCTGACAAAATATGTACAAGACCTATTTGAGGAAAACTACAAAACTCTGATGAAAGAAATAAAAAAACTAAATAAATGAAGAGATAATCCACAGTCATGCGTAAGAAGACTTGATATTGTCAAGACATCACTTCTCCCCACCTTGATCTATAGATTCAATGGAATCCCAATCAAAATCCCAGGAAGTTATTGTGTGAATATCAACAAAGTGATTCTAAAATTTATACACAAAGATGATGTCAGCCAGATAGCCGAGTAAGACACCCCTCATCGTATCCACCTTCAACAACAATTTTGCATCTGTCCTTGGACAAAAGGGAGCTGTGGGATCCAGAGAAGAGACTATAAAACTCAGGAGCAGTCCAAGATCAAGGAGAGCTGTTTTAAGACAGACCTGTACTCATGGTCTCAGCTACAGACTCAGAACCAACTCTATATCAGAGGCCATGGCTATAGCCCCATTTCGCTTTGGTTCTGACACCAGCACCATATGCCAAGGGGCATGGGAGGACTCTTACCCACCTGTACATTCCATAAACTTGAGCCATAAGCACCACCCTCAGGAAAGCAAAAAGGAGGCTGTCAGCATCCGGCCTGGTAGTTTGCAGGATCAAGAGAATGCAAACAAGCTTAAGAATTCTGTCACAAGGAGGAGCAAGAAATGTGGGGCATGGGAGGACTCTTACCCACCTGTACATCAGGTAATACATATACAGGCATTCAGTCTCAGATATGAACCATGAACTGGCCTGTGAATGAGTTCCAGCCCCTCGCAGCTGCAGTCCAGGAGCCCCTAGAGAACACTAATTTAGACAATCACCCACAGGTTAGAGAACCTCTGTAGAAGTCCAGGAGTCCAGTTGAGAAGTTCCAGCCCACCACTGGAACAAAAGAAATCTGAGATAAGATGCATTGGAAAGGGTAAGAAGCACAGTTTGATTTTACCCACTTTACCCATCCCTTCAAGGCAGCACAGCTCAGAGCCAAAAGAACACTTCTCAGCCAATGACTTCTCCCTCGAGGTAAAGTGAGAGCAGGTGAGGGAACGCCTAGCTTCCCCAGCTGTGTGACACACTGCCAAAGAAGCCCCGTCCAGAATACTGAGTCGTGAGCAGCAAAACTAGGAGGTGGTGAGTGGCTGGGAGACCAGCAGCCCGACCTTGGTGCGGAACACAACAGAAGGGATGTGGATCCTACTAAGCACGTCAAGGACTCCATTAGGAGGCCCAAGCACAAGCTCCTGGGGGTGCTGTGCCCATAGATACCCCCACACTGGCCCACAGGCGCCACCAGTGCCCCTCGTGCCCGACCCCACATACCCCACCTCATGACGGGCTCCCGTGAGTGCTCCACACAGTACCAAGAGTGAGCTTTTGCAGCAGGCTAGTGAGCACGCACAGAAAGCCGGCCTGAACCTGCAGGCCTGGGAGAGACCATAAACTTGAGCCATAAGCACCACCCTCAGGAAAGCAAAAAGGAGGCTGTCAGCATCCGGCCTGGTACTTTGCAGGATCAAGAGAATGCAAGCAAGCTTAAGAATTCTGTCACAAGGAGGAGCAAGAAATGTGGAGCAGGAATGTCCACAGAAGATATATCAAAGCCTCGGAATCCCTAGCAGATCTGACAGAAGATATTTCTCTCCTGCAGTCAATTAGTAAAAACTGGAGGAGGTGACTGCTACTTCAAGTGTGAAGACAGCAACACAAGAATTCAAAGAATATGAAAATTCAAGAGAAAATGACACAATCAAAGGCTCACAATTTTCCAGTAACCAATCCCAAAGACATGGAGTTCTGTGATTTACCCAATAAAGAATTCAAAACAGGGGTTTCAAGGAAGCTCAATGAGCTACAAGAAATCAAAAAGATAATTTAACAAAGTCAGTAAACACATGAACAAAAATGAGAAGTTTAACAAAGAGAAAGAAATCATAATAAAGAAACAAATTCTGGAGCAAAAAAATGCAATAAATGAAATAAAAAATGCAACAGAGACCATCAACAGCAGCATGGATCAATCAGAAGAAAGAAACTGTTAAGTAGGAGACAGGAACTTTGAAATTATCCAATCACAGGAGAAAAAAAGAATGAAAAAGAGTGGGAAAAGCCTATGTGATTTTGGGGATATGATAAAAAGAAACAATTTGTGAATTATTGGAGTCCCACAAGGAGAAGAGGGCAAAAAGTATTTTTAAAGAAATAATAGCATAGAACTTCACAAAATCTGGGGAGAGATTTGGACACCCAAGTTCATGAAGCTCACACGTTCCCAAACAAATTCAAATCAAATCTTCCGCAAGGAACGTTATAATGAAACTGTCAAAAATCAAAGACAAAGAGACTCTTAAAAGCAGCAAGAGAGGGCTTCCCTGGTGGCGCAGTGGTTGGGAGTCCGCCTGCCGATGCAGGGGACACGGGTTCGTGCCCCGGTCCGGGAAGATCCCACGTGCCGCGGAGCAGCTGGGCCCGTGAGCCATGGCCACTGGGCCTGTGCGTCCGGAGCCTGTGCTCCGCAGCGGGAGAGGCCGCAGCAGTGAGAGGCCTGCATGCTGCACAAAAAAAAAAAAAAAAAAAAAAAAAAGCAGCAAGAGAAAAGAAGCTTGTCACCTACAAAGGAATACCCATAAGGCTATCAGCAGATTTCTCAGCAGAAACCTTATAGGCCAGGAGAGAATAGGATGATACATTCAAGTTGCTTAAAGAAAAAACTGCCAACCATGATTACTTTATCCAGCAAAGTTGTCTTTCAGAAACAAATGAGATATAAAGACTTTTCCAGACAAACAAAAGCTGAGGGAGGTCATCACCACTAGGTCTGCCTTATGAGAAATGCTGAAAGGAGTTTTTCAACATGAAATGAAAGGATGCTAATTAGCAACATGAAAATATACAACACACTGGTACAGGTAGGTATATCCTATCCAACAGCAGCAGAATACACATTCCTCTCAAGCACACACAGATCATTCTCCAGGATAGAATCTATGTTAGGTCACAAAACAAGTCTTAGCAAATTTAAGGAAACTGAAATCATACCAAGAATCTTTTCTGACCACAACGGTATGAAACTAGATACCAATAACAGAAGGAAAACCGGAAAATCCACAAATATGTAGAAATTAAAAAACACACACCCGAACAACCAATGGATCAGAAAAGAAAACAAAAGGGAAATAAAAAAACATCCTGAAACAAAATGGAAATATAATTTATGGGATACAGCAAAAACAGCTGTAAGAGAGAAGTTTATAGCAATAAATGTCTACATTAAAGGGAATTCCCTGGTGGTCTAGTGCTTAGAACTTGGTGTTTTCACTGCCGTTACCTGGGTTCAATCCCTGGTCGGGGAACTAAGTTCCCGCAAAGCATGTGGCACAGCCAAAATAAATTAAAAAGAAATGCATTTTAAAATAAATGTCTACATTAAGAAAAATATCTCAGATAAACAACCTAACGTCACACTTCAAGAAAAAAACAAGAACAACCTAAGCCTAAAGTTAGCAGAAGGAAGGAAATAAAGATCAGAGAGAGACCAGAAAAAATAGGAAAGATCAATGACACAAAGATATGGCTTTTCAAAGAGACAAACTAAATTGACAAACCTTTAGTAAGACTAAGGGGGAAAAGACATGAATAAACAAAATCAGAAATTAAAGCAGAGACATACAACTCATACAATAGAAACATTAAAAAAAATCATAAGAGACTCCAATAAAAAATTATACACCAACAAACTGGATAACCTAGAAGAAATGGATAAATTCCTAGAAACATACAACCTACCAAGACTGAATCATGAAGAACTAGAAAATCTGAACAGACCAATACAAGTAAGGAGACTGAATCAGTAATCAAAAATTTCCCAACAAAGAAAAGCCCATTACCAGATGGTTTCTCTGGTGAATTCTACTAAACATTCAAAAAGGAATTAACATCAACCTTTCACAGGCTTCCAAAATAAATGAAGAGGGAACACTCTCAAACTCATTTTACAAGGCCATCATTATCCTGATACCAAAACCGGATAAGAAAACTACAAGAAAAAAAAAAAATTACAGGCCCATACCCCTGTTGAATAAACATGCAAAAATTCTCAACAAATATTAGCAAACTGTATTCAACAGCATAATAAAAGGGCCATACACCATGATCAAGTGGGATTTAACCCTAGGATTCAAGAACAGTTCAACATAAACAACTAACATATGTAATAAGTGTGATGCATATTAATAGAATGAAAGATAAAAATCATATGATCTCATTAGATGCAGAAAAAGCATTTGACAGAATTCAACATCCTCTCATGATAAAAACTCTCAACAAATTGGGTACAGACGGAAGGTAGTTCAACATGATGAAGGCCACAGATGACAACACCATACCCTAAGGTGAGAGTTTGAAAGTTTCTCCTCTAATGTCAGGAATAAGACAAGGGTGCCCACACTCACCACCTCCATTCTATTGTACCTAGTACTGGAAGTCCTAGTCAGAGCAATTAGGCCAGAAAAAGAAATAAAAGGGGGCTTCCCTGGTGGCGCAGTGGTTGAGAGTCCGCCTGCCGATGCACGGGACGCGGGTTCGTGCCCCGGTCCGGGAAGATCCCACATGCCGCGGAGCGGCTGGGCCTGTGAGCCATGGTCGCTGAGCCTGCGCGCGTCCAGAGCCTGTGCTCCACAATGGGAGGGGCCACAACAGTGAGAGGCCCGCGTACCGCAAAAAAAAAAAAAAGAAAAGAAAAGAAATAAAAGGCATTCAAATCAGAATCAGAAAGGATGCACAAAACAATCTGTTCACAAATGATATGATCTATACACAAAATGCTAAAGACTCCATCAAAAAAAAATTAGAATAAAAGAACTCAGTAAATTTGCAGGACACAAAATCAGCACAAAGAAATCAGTTGCCTTCCTATACACTAACAATAATATATCTGAAAAAGAAATTTGTTTAAATCCCATTAATAGCATACAAAACATCAAAAACAATAAAATACAATTTTTTGTACTGGTTTGTATGGATGCTACACAATAACATCAAAAATAACAATAATATATAGGAATAAACTTAACCCAAGTGGTAAAAGATCTATACTGTGAAAACCATATGACTTTGAAAAAAGAAACTGAAGACACAAATAAATGAAAAGATTTATCATGTTCATGGATTGGAAAAATTAGTTATTGTTAAAACGTCCACACTACCCAAAGCCATCTATAGATTCAATGCAAGCCCTATCAGATTTTCAAAAGCACTTTTCACAGATAGAAAAAAAATTCCTAAATTTTTTATTGGAACTACAACATATTGGAAATAGCAAAAGCAATCCTGAGAAAGAAGAACAAAGGTGGAGGCATCACACTTCCTGATTTTAAACTATATTACAAAATGATACTAATCAAAAAAATTATGTATATATAAAATATACATATAGTACTAGTGTAAAAACAGATACAAAGACCAATATAACAGAATTAAGAGCCCAGATATTAACCTTCACATATACAGTCAAATAATATTTGACAAGGGAGCCAAAAATACCCAATGGGGAAAGGATAATCTCTTCAATAAATGGTGTTGAGAAAACTGAATATTCACATGCAAAAGAATGAAACTGGACACCTATCTTACACCACTCACAAATATCAACTCAAAAAAGGATTAAACATAAGACCATAAAACTCCTAGAAGAACACAGAAAAAAGGCTCCCTAAAATTAGTCTTGACAATGACTTTCTGGATATGACACCAAAAGCACATGCAAAAAAACTCAAAAATAAATAGGTGGGACTATATCAAACTAAAAGGCTACAACACAGCAAAAGAAACCATCAACAAAATGAAAAGGCAGCCTACAGGATGGGAGAAAATATTTGCAATCCGTCTATCAGGTAAGGGGTTAATACTGAAAATATACAAAGAACTCACATAATTCAATAGCAAAAAAAAATTTTTTTAATTTAAAAATGGGCAGAGGACCTGAATAGACATTTTTCCAAAGAAGACATACGAATGGTCAACAGGTACATGAAAAGAGGCTCAACATCACTAATCAACAAGAAAATGCAAATCAAAACCACACCTCACACATGTCAGAATAGCTATCATCAAAAAGACAAGACATAACAAGCACTGGCAAGGATGTGGGGAAAAGGGAACCATTGTGTCCTGTTGGTGGGATATAAATTGGTATACCCACCATGGAAAACAGTATGGAGGCTTTCAAAAATTTTAAAACAGGACTACCATATGATCCAGAAATCCCATTTCTGGGTGTATATCCAAAGGAAATGAAATCAGGATCTCAAAAGGATAACTGCACTCCCATGTTCACTGCATTATTCATAATGGCCAAGATATGGAAACAAGCTTAACAACCTTAAATGTTCATCTACAAATGAATGGATAAAGATATGGTGCATACAAACATACGTGTACACACACACACACACACACACACACACACACAGAGGATTATTTCTCAGCCACCAGAAAGAGCAAATCCTGCTATTTGCAACAGCATGGTTGGACCTTGAGGGAATTATGCTAAGTGAAATAAGTCAGACAGAGAAAGACAAATACTGTATAATATCACTTATATGTGGAATCTTAAAAAGCTGAACTCAGATAAACAGAGAGTAGAATGGTAGTTGCCAACGGTGGTGGAGAATGGGAAAATGTTGGTGAAAGGGTACAAACTTCCAGTTATGAGATGACTAAGTTCTGGGGATCTAATGTATAGCTTGGTGACAATAATTAATGATACTGTATTATATATTTGAAAGTTGCTTTCACCACAAAACAAAATGGTAATTATGTGAGGTGATGGACGTATTAACTAACCCTATTGTGGTAATCGCTTGGTAATGTGTATGTGTATCAAATCACCATGTTGTATACCTTAAACTTTTACACAACATTGCATGTCAACTGTATATCAATAAAGATTGAAATTTTTAATAAATATAGTTTATCTAGAGAGTCAAAGGACCAAGAATAGCCAACACAATGCTAAATACAACTTTGAGACCAAAGTTGTACTACCCAACTTCAAGACTTACTATAAAGCTACAGTAATCAAGACAAGTGTGGTTCTGGCAAAAGAACAGACAAATAGATCAATGGAACAGAAGAGAGAGGCCACAAATAGGCCCATATAAATACAGTCAATTGATCTTCGACAAAGGAGCAAAGGCAACACAACGGAGCAAGGAAAATCTTTTCAACAAATGGTGCTGGAACAACTAGACATCCACATGCAAAAAAAAATGAATCTAAACAGAGATCTTACATACTTCACAACAATTATCTTAAAACAGATTACAGACCTACCCAAAATGCAAAACTATAAAACTCCTAGTTTTATAGGAGAAAATCTAGAGACCTTGGGTTGGGCGATGACTTTTCATTTATTTATTTATTGGCCACACCACGTGGCTTGTGAGATTTTAGATCCCCGACAAGGGATCGAACCCGGGCCCTCGGCAGGAATCGAACCACGGAGCCCTAACCACAGGACTGCCAGGGAATTCCTGGGTGATGACTTTTTAGATACAACACCAAAGGCATAATCCATGAAAATACAGAACTGATAAACTGGACCCATTAAAGTTAAAATTTTCTGCACTGCAAAAGACACTGTCAAGAGCATGAAAAGACAAGACACAGACTGGGAGAAAATATGTGCAAAATATGCCTGATATGGGAGTTCCCTGGTGGCGCAGTGGTTAAGAATCCACCTGCCAATGCAAGGGACATGGGTTCGAGTCCTAGTCTGGGAATTTCCCACATGCCGCGGAGCAACTAAGCCCGTGCGCCACAACTACTAAGCCTGTGCTCTAGAGCCTGCAAGCCACAACTACTGAGCCCATGCGCCTAGAACCCATGCTCCGCCACAAGCGAAGCCACCGCAATGAGAAGCCCTTGCACCGCAACGAAGAGTAGCCCCCGCTCACGACAACTTCAGAAAGCCTGCTCGCAGTAACGAAGACCCAATGCAGCCAAAAATAAATAAATAAATATATATATATATATATTTCTTTAAAACCTGGTAAAGAACTGTTACCCAAAACACACAAAGAACTCTTAATCGCAACAATAAGAAAACAAATAATCCAGTTAAAAAATGGACCAAAGACCTCACAGACATCTCATCAAAGAAGAGACACAGATAGCAAACAAGCATAGGAAAAGATACTCCACATCATGTCATCAGGGGAATGCAAATTAAAATGAATTATCACGGGCTTCCCTGGTGGCGCAGTGGTTGAGAGTCCGCCTGCCGATGCAGGGCACACGGGTTCGTGCCGCTGTCTGGGAAGATCCCACATGCCGCGGAGAGGCTGGGCCTGTGAGCCATGGCCGCTGAGCCTGCGCGTCCGGAGCCTCTGCTCCACAACGGGAGAGGCCACAACAGTGAGAGGCCCGCGTACCGCAAAAAAAAAAAGAATTATCACTACACACCTATTAGAATGGCCAAAATACAGAACAATGACAATACCAAATGCTGATAAAGATACAGAGCAACTAGAACTTTCATTCACTGATGATGGGAATGCAAAACTGTACAGTCAGTTTGGAGGTGAAAACTTACGTATACACAAAAACCTGTATACGAATGTTTATAGCAGTTTTTACTCATAATTGCCAAAACCTGGAAGCAACCAAGATGAACAGATAAATAAACTGTGATACATCCACACAATGGAATACTATTCAGAGCCAAAAATAAATGAGCTATCAAACCATGAAAGGACACGGAGAAACCTTAGATGAATATTACTAAATGAAAGAAGCCAATCTGAAAAGGTTACATATTGTATGATTCCAACTATATGATCTTCTTTAAAAAGCAAAGCTTAGGAGACAGTAAAAAAAAATCACTGGTTGCCAAGAGTCAGGAAGGAGGGAGGGATGAATAAGTGAAGTACAGAGGATTTTTAGGTCAGTGAAACTACTGTGTACTGTAGAATAATGGTGGACACATGTCATTCTACGTTTTTCAAAACCCAAAGAATGTACAACATCAAGAGTGAACCCTAAACTATGTAAACAAACTATAGACTCTGGGTGATAATGATGTATCAGTGTAGGTTCATCAGCTGTAACAAATGTACCATCCTGGTGTGGGATGTTGATAATGTGGGAGACTGTACATGTGTAGGGGCAGACAGTACATGGGAAGTCTCTGTGCCTTCCATTCAATTTTGCTGTGCATCTAAACCTGCTCTCAAAAAGTCAACTGGAAAAAAAAAAAAAAGAAAGAGAAAGAGACAGAAAAAAATAAATCCATTCACCTCAGTATGTTAGCTCAAGCACAGTTTTAGTGCATCAACAGTATAGTTCAGGCTGTAGAACAGGGCTCAACAACTATGACCCTCAGGCCAAATACTTATGCCCCATTTTTGCAAACAAAGTTTTATTAGAACACCTTCACACCTATTAATTCACATATCATCTATGGTTTTCTTACTACAATGGCAGAGTTGAGTAGTTGTGACAGACCACATGGCATGCAATGCCTAAAATAATTATTATCCGGCTCTTTGTGAAAACATCTGCCCACTCCTGCTCTAGAACAGTGATTTCCAACCTTAGGTGGACATCAAAACGCCTGGTGAGGGCTTCCCTGGTGGCGCAGTGGTTGAGAGTCCGCCTGCCGATGCGGGGTACACAGATTCGTGCCCCGGTCCGGGAAGATCCCACATGCCGCGGAGCGGCTAGGCCCGTGAGCCATGGCCGCTGAGCCTGCGCGTCCGGAGCCTGTGTTCCGCGGCGGGAGAGGCCACAGCGGTGAGAGGCCCACGTACCGCAAAAAAAAAAAAAAAAAAAAAAAGTGTACAATAAAAAAGGAAAATATACAAGATAAAAATCAGGTTATCCAATAATATAAAAGATAAAGGCACGACGTTAATACACAGACCACAGAGACCACAGAGTACTACATAATAAATCAAAGCCATAAGTTTGGCTCTGATCTCCACGAATCCACAAAGATAAAGGAACAAGATCATTACATGACTTACAGTATCCATGAGGTCAAAACATCTTGGTGGAAGTAAACTTTTTTTCGAAGACTTGTGCGTGACTATAAAAGGAATGTTTTATTACAGTTCTTCTCAGCGACATAAATATGTCATTTATTCCTCTCACCTTACACCACCTTACCTCTTCACTCAAAAATGAAACAAAAACCCTGAGAGTGGCAGGGTTTTCATATAGACAGTACCATGCTACCTGCCTGCCTTTCTTTTCTCTCTCTCTCTCTTTTTTTTTTGGGGGGGGGAGGGAGGCAGGGGGAGTAGGGGGAATAAGGATGAGTGTAAGAAATGCACAATTGAACTGGAGATAAGTGGCTCTATATTCCACAAGATATGATTAAACACTATAATAAATCCAGTAACGCAAGCAGTCCCCAAGTTATTATACTTAGTTGATACAAAAGGGATTTATTCAGACCTATAATTCATTTCTCCTGCATTTACCCACTTACTGAACGGCTTCTGTTGATTATGCCAAATGTGTCCAGATGAAAGAACACAATATATATCAGGGCACAGCAAAAAAAAAGCACAGTGTCATCTTACCAGTGTTAAATTTAAAATGTGGTTTCTCTGTTTTCAAATGTGGGAACCACTACACTGGTTTTCTACAGTTTAATGCCAGCAGTTTGGCTATATTTTTGACTGAGACCTCATCTCCTCCACTACCCTCCCTTGCATCTGACACTATCAAAAACGAATTACGTGTAGCTCTTTCAAACTTGCCGTGGTACACATGATTTTCCTACTACCTAGATCCCTTGCCTCCCAACCTCCCCTTCTGCTTAACTCATGACTCAGAAAAACTACCTCCATGAGAAATTTAAATTTCTCTGAAACCCCCAAACATTGCACTGTTCCTTAAAATTCTCTCTGAAAGTTCCTTTTCCAATGGGACAGTTCTCAATCCACATATAAGCCACACATATTTTGAAGGTACTTATAAAAAGATTCTAAGTGTCTAAAAATCCAGCCATCTAAAATACAGAAGATTATGACAGAATATCAAAATTAATGTTAGAAGGAGGAACTTGCCCCTCAGCCTCATGACACCACAGCACACAGCCAGAGAGACCTTAGAGTGCCTTTCCTCTCTCCTCCCGCTGCCCACTTCTGCCCACACTGCCAGCTAACAGTCAAGGCTTATTCCTATTTTCCAACCCACTGCTCTGCCAATCAATTCAATTGTGGAGGAGTAAAAGCTGGAGTGCGCCGGAACCAACTGTGTACTAACGGCTGAAAAAGAGAAGGTCTACAGATTCACTTCTGTGACTGCAAATTACCTTCTGTGGGCATATTGGCTTTATGCTGGAGGAGAATGGCTCCAGGTAAAATAAGTCATCTTTGAGTTCTCCCTTTCCCTATCCACCCTATCTCCTTCACCGAGCTTCCTGATTCTTCTTCTTGCACCTATCCCTCCCTTTTCCATCTTACCTGCAGCTATCTCAATTCAAGAACAGATACAACAGTCCTCTAGCTTGTCCCTCTGCATCCAGTCTGCCCCTTCACAAATCCATCCTGCACCCATGCCAGACGACTCTTCTCATCCTCTGTGCAAAAAGTGGAAGGATACAAAACAACTTGACGGTGGCTTGGGGGAGGGGATGAATAGGCATATGGGGAGAAGAAGGAAGGGAAATTCTAGGTTTTGCTTTTAATACAACTTAATTATTTAATCTTTTATGGGAATCTATTAATTACCTAGATGCTCTTTTAGAAAAAAAAATGCTGCTTGACATTTTTTCTTTCTGTAAGCAAAATTCTACTAACTGCCAAAACTAAAATTAAAAACCTTTCAAAAGTTACAATTATTTTCTTCTATACAGAACGTTTCCTCATTTAAATGTAAGTACTCCAGATCAATTTTCTCTTCCCTAAATTTAAGGCTTTATAATCTTCTATCATTCAATGATTTTTACATAACTATACTGCGTATAACATAGACATCACAACACCTAGAGTCTTTCATAGAGTAGGCAATTAATAACTATTCGTTGAGCATCAAACAACTATTTGTTGAATTACTTTTAACACATCTCTACAGCCTCAAACACTCCTCCTTCTAGAAAAGAAAAATAAGTAGTCACAGCCCATCACAATGATTCCAGGCACCAGAGAGCTTAGATAATCCACGACCACTCGCTACCATCACCTCAAGACCAGCCTCCCACCATCTCCTCTTGAGCTCCTTCCAATCCATACATACTCCAGCCTCCTTCCAATCTGTTCTCCACTCTAAACACAAGTAATCTTTAAAAAGTAAAAATGATGTCATCCCATTGCTTAAAATTTTCAACGTCTTCTCATCTGCCTCAGAAAACAGACCAACATCCTTAACATAGCCTATAAAAAACTTATTTGATCTGGTCCCTACCTAAGTCCCCACAGATCACTTTCCCCTCTTTGCTCACTATACTCTAAAGCACACAGGTTTATTAACTTGTTCAAAATCATTCTGCTCATAGAGAACGGACGTATGGACACGGGGAGGAAGGGAAGGCTGGGACAAACTGAGAGAGTAGCACTGACATATATACACTGCCATGTGTAAAATAAATAGCTAGTGGGAAGCTGCTGTATAGCACAGGGAGATCAGCTCAGTGCTCTGTGATGACCTAGAAGGGTGGGATGTGGAGGTTGGGAGGGAGGCTCAAGAGGGAGGAGATATATGTATACATATAGCTGATTCACTTTGCTGTACAGTGGAAACACAAGATTGCAAAGTAATTATAACCCAATAAAGATGCAAAAAAAATAATAATAATAATTCTGCTTTCCCTCACCTTTGGGCCTGTACACATGATGTTCCTGTTCCCTCTGGTAAGGACATTGTTGTTCCTTCCCTCAAAATTTCTTGGTTAACTATATTAAATTCGGTTAATTATATTCACCCTTCAGATCTCAATCCCAACATTACTTCTTTGATATGCCAGGCTGGGTGGGAGCAGCTGACATACACTCTCATGTCGACATGTGCTTCCCTAGATAAAATTTATTACAGGATGTGATTTATTTGATTAGCGAGAGAAGCAGAGATTATATCTTAAGGGCAACCATTACACCTGATTTGCAAAATATACTTAGGCACGTGATAGTCAAAAACTGCTGAATAACTGAATAAGTGACAAACTAATATATTCTGTCATACAGTGAAGTATGCTACATATAATTACACATATTTCACTTTATTGGGCATTCCTATGGTTCCAACTTGGGAACCCATAAAAATTTGCCAGTTTTCTTTAGGATTTTTATGGCATTCTCTGATTATTCTGAAAGAATGGGAGTATCACCAGTTTGTCTCCCCACTATTCACAGTAAAGTCTAAATATGACTGATTATTAATTTTAATGAAATGTGGAGGTGAAAAAGAAAAAAAGATTTCACAACCTTTTTGATAGGGAAATGGTTTAAAAGAGAAATGGATTAATCCAAAGCTTTTTTCATGAAAAGCATAAAAATATATAACAGAAGAGGGAAAATGTCAGAGAAACAGCTGAAAGAAAAAACATATTCTCCATTTTTTTGTCTTTTTCTACTACTTTAGTTGGGTCATTTTTATTTTTACATTTTTTTTAAACTTATTTTTTGTTTTGTTTTGTTTTGTTTTTGCGGTATGTGGGCCTCTCACTGTTGTGGCCTCTCCCGTTGCGGAGCACAGGCTCCGGACGCACAGGCTCAGCGGCCATGGCTCACGGGCCCAGCCGCTCCGCGGCATGTGGGATCTTCCCAGACTGGGGCATGAACCCGTGTCCCCTGCATCGGCAGGCAGACTCTCAACCACTGCGCCACCAGGGAAGCCCCATTTTTATTTTTTTTAAGACATAAATACTTTAGTATAGAAAAGGAAGATATGTACCATAGGTAATATCAGCAACAGATTTCTTCAAATCTAATTTGGAACATACTCAAATTAGAAATAAATGATTATGATAAACATTTTAAAATTAGTGTTTCATACTGCTTCATAAAAATCATATAATTTAAACAACTTCCTATTAATCAAATAAATTTATTCAAACAAATTACCAAACTTTTGGCATGGGTAAAATTTGGAGAAAACAGATATATAAAACTAAAACTATTTCAAAATTAGTGTTGAAAGGTGAAGTATACAGAGCAATAATAGGACCCATAATATAAGAAACTACCCAAAATGATTAACATAGTATATGCTGTACTAAGAGAATTCCTACACAAGGAACTTTAAATTTTTTATGAGGTATTTACACAAGCTTTTAGTCAGAGATGCACACTACAGATAGTGCTATACAAAGATATTTAAAATTCAGAGTCCCACTATTACCATAAATGGAAGACATTAAGTCTACTAAACCAATCATCTATACCAAAGTTTCTCCAAGTGGGGTCTGCGGACTAATGAGGATCTCTCACACCCTTTCTGGAGGTTCACAAGGTCAAAACTATTTTCATAATACAAATGCTATTTGCCTTCTCTTCTGGCAAGATGCCTTTTAACATTCTGTGTAACAAAATGAAAAGTATATATAAAGTAATTCTGCTGCATTCTAAGTACAATAGGAAAAAGCACTTGTGCAATTTATTTGCAAGCTGAATAAGCCATTTTTCCATGGAACTTCAAAAAACAACTGACAAACTATGGTTAATCAGATTGGATATGTGGCAGACATTTTCCTAAAAATGAACGAAGTGAGCCTATCATTTCAAGGAAAATAATTGGCAGTGTTTGTTGCCAACAGTAAAATTCGAGCTTTCAAGTAAAAAATAGAATTTTGGAAACCTTTCATCCACCAACGTGAGCTGGGAAGCTTTTCAATACTTAAAGACTCATAAGATCTGTAGCGATATTAATGAATGTGATTTTTTTTCATATCATATAATGAAGCCAGTCACTAAAGAGATGCAGTAATATAAAAACAATGCCACTCTTCTCATTAAACTTTTTTTGTTTTGGAAACCTATGGATATTTTCCAAAAAATTATTATTTACATTATTTATGTTAAAACCCATTACATTTTATTTTAAATGAATTAATAAACGTTTTAAACTTCTCCATTTTAACTTTTGATACAGTAAATATTGATAGATATAACCACCTAAAGGAAAGTTCCCTGGGATCCTTGATATTTTTTGAGCGTATAAAGGAGTCCTGAGACCTTAAGTTTCAGTACTGTTGATCTATACTGTGAAGGAATAAAGACAAAGATGTTCTAATTTAACACAATCTCACTTGTATTTTCTCTCTTCAGCAAGACTGAAAAAGTGATTTTAATAAAAAGATTTTAAGAATGTTTAAGAGAGGGGCTTCCCTGGTGGCACAGTGGTTGAGAGTCCGCCTGCCGATGCAAGGGACACGGGTTCGTGCCCCGGTCCGGGAAGATCCCACATGCCGAGGAGGGGCTGGGCCCGTGAGCCATGGCCGCTGAGCCTGTGCATCTGGAGCCTGTGCTCCGCAACGGGAGAGGCCACAGCAGTGAGAGGCCCGCGTACCACAAAAAAAAAAAAAAAAAAAAAAAAGAACGTTTAAGAGGAATCACAGTTCATAACAATCTGAATTAAACCACTTCCTGAACAACCTACTTATTCAGTATCTTGATACCTAAATTATGACAAAGTAAACATTTAAACATAACATTTGCTAACAACAAAATAGAAGGAATAAGTGTAAGTAAATTGGCGATTTTTTTTTTTTAGAGGAAATTGAAAAACTAACTCAGAAACAAACTAATGAAAAACATCAGAATTATAGGGCTAAAAGTTAGAGACAAACTCTGCTAAAACCCATCAGAATTGTAACTTTAGACATAATCTAGTTCAAACTCACCCTTTTTTAGAAGATACAATAAAAGAGTTAAAGGCTGGTTAAAATACAACTAATTCATGATAGAATGAGGACCAGAACTAAGCTTCCAGACTCCCTGAACAGTTCATGTAAACTTTTGAGAGCTTATGTGCCAGGCACTGGAGATATGGGAATAAACAAGACAAACGTGGTAAACCTGCTTTCTTGTAGATCAGCATCAAGTGTCAAACATATGTAATGAGCACCACAGAGGAAACATGTAGCATTCTATGCGAGCATTTAATAGGGTATAAATTGACCTGGTGGGACAAGGAAGAGGTGTTTAAGAAAGAAACCTTAGGACTTCCGGGTAAGATGGCGGAAGAGTAAGACGCGGAGATCACCTTCCTCCCCACGGATACACCAGAAATACAGCTACACGTGGAACAACTCCTACAGAACACCTACTGAACGCTGGCAGAAGACCTCAGACCTCCCAAAAGGCAAGAAACTCCCCACATACCTGGGTAGGGCAAAGCGGAGAGATTCCCGCACAGAGGAGCGGTGCCGAGCAGCACTCACCAGCCCGAGAGGCTTGTCTGCTCGCCCGCCGGGGCGGGCGGCGCTGGAAGCTGAGGCTCGGGCTTCGGTCAGAGCGCAGGGAGAGGACTGGGGCTGGCGGCGAGAACTCAGCCTGAAGGGGGCTAATGTGCCACAGCTAGCCGGGAGGGAGTCCGGGAAAACTCTGGAGCTGCCGAAGAGGCAAGAGACTTTTTCTTCCCTCTTGGTTTCCTGGTGCGCGAGGAGAGGGGATTAAGAGCGCTGCTTAAAGGGGCTCCACAGACGGGCGCGAGTCGCGGCTGAAAGCGCGGAGCCCAGAGACGGGCGTGGGACGCTGGGGCTGCTGCTGCCGCCGCCAAGAAGCCTGTGTGCGAGCGCAAGTCACTGTCCACACCGCCCTTCCGGGAGCCTGTTCAGCCCGCCACTGCCGGGGTCCCGGGATCCAGGGGCGGCTTCCCTGGGAGAACGCACGGCGCGCCTCGGGCTAGTGCAACGTCACGCCGACCTCTGCCACTGCAGGCTCGCCCCGCACTCCGTGCCCCTCCCTCCCGCCCGGCCTGAGTGAGCCAGAGTCCCCGAAGAGGCTGCTCCTTTAACCCTGTCCTGTCTGAGCGAAGAACAGACGCCCTCCGGTGACCTACACGCAGAGGCGGGGCCAAATCCAAAGCTGAGACCCAGGAGCTGTGAGAACAAAGAAGAGAAAGGGAAACCTCTCCCAGCAGCCTCAGAAGCAGCGGATTAAAGCTCCACAATCAACTTGATGTACTCTGCATCTGTGGAATACATGAATAGACAACAAATCATCCCAAATTAAGGAGCCAGGAGTCAGTGCTGTGCCTCTGAGGTGGGAGAGCCAACTTCAGGACACTGGTCCACAAGAGACCTCCCAGCTCCACATAATATCGAACGGCGAAAATCTTCCAGAGATCTCCATCTCAACACCAGCACCCAGCTTCACTCAACGACCAGCAAGCTACAGTGCTGGACACTCTATGCCAAACAACTAGCAAGACAGGAACACAACGCCACCCATTAGCAGAGAGGTGGCCTAAAATCATAAAAAGTCCGCAGACACCCCAAAACACACCACCAGACGTGGACCTGCCCACCAGAAAGACAAGATCCAGCCTCATCCACCTGAACACAGGCACTAGTCCCCACCACCAGGAAGCCTACACAACCCACTAAACCAACCTTAGCCACTGGGGACAGACACCAAAAACAACGGGAACTACGAACCTGCAGCCTGCAAAAAGGAGACCCCAAACACAGTAACATAAGCAAAATGAGAAGACAGAAAAACACACAGCAGGAGAAGGAGCAAGATAAAAACCCACCAGACCTAACAAATGAAGAGGTAATAGGCAGTCTACCTGAAAAAGAATTCAGAATAATGATGGTAAAGATGATCCAAGATTCTATTTCCCAGATCCAAAATCTTGGAAATAGAATAGACAAAATGCAAGAAACAGTTAACAAGGACCTAGAAGAACTAAAGATGAATCAAGCATCGATTAAAAACACAATAAATGAAATAAAAAATACTCTAGATGGGATCAATAGCAGAATAACAGGCAGAAGAATGGATAAGTGAGGTGGAAGATAAAATAGTGGAAATAACTGCTGCAGAGCAAAATAAAGAAAAAAGAATGAAAAGAACAGGGGACAGTCTCAGAGACCTCTGGGACAACATTAAACGCACCAACATTCGAATTATAGGGGTTCCAGAAGAAGAAGAGAAAAAGAAAGGGACTGAGAAAATATTTGAAGAGATTATAGTTGAAAACTTCCCTAATATGGGAAAGGAAATAGTTAATCAAGTCCAGGAGGCACAGAGAGTCCCATACAGAATAAATCCAAGGAGAAATACGCCAAGACACATATTAATCAAACTGTCAAAAATTAAACACAAAGAAATCATATAAAAAGCAGCAAGGCAAAAACAACAAATAACACACAAGGGAATCCCCATCAGGATAACAGCTGATCTCTCAGCAGAAACTCTACAAGCCAGAAGGGAGTGGCAGGACATAATTAAAGTGATGAAGGAGAAAAACCTGCAACCAAGATTACTCTACCCAGCAAGGATCTCATTCAGATTTGATGGAGAAATTAAAACGTTTACAGACAAGCAAAAGCTGAGAGAGTTCAGCACCACCAAACCAGCTTTACAACAAATGCTAAAGGAACTTCTCTAGGCAAGAAACACAACAGAAGGAAAAGACCTACAATAACGAACCCAAAACAATTAAGAAAATGGGAATAGGAACATACATATCGATAATTACCTTAAATGTAAATGGACTAAATGCTCCCACCAAAAGACACAGAGTGGCTGAATGGATACAAAAACAAGACCCATATATATGCTGTCTACAAGAGACCCACTTCAGACCTAGAGACACATACAGACTGAAAGTAAGGGGATGGAAAAAGATATTCCATGCAAATGGAAACCAAAAGAAAGCTGGAGTAGCAATTCTCATATCAGACAAAATAGACTTTAAAATAAAGACTACTAGAAGAGACAAGGACACTACATAATGATCAAGGGATTGATCCAAGAAGAAGATATAACAATTGTAAATATTTATGCACCAAACGTAGGAGCACCTCAATACATAAGGCAAATACTAACAGCCATAAAAGGAGAAATCGACAGTAACACAATCATAGTAGGGGACTTTAACACCCCACTTTCACCAATGGACAGATCATCCAAAATGAAAATAAATAAGGAAACACAAGCTTTAAATGATACATTAAACAAGATGGACTTAGTTGATATTTATAGGACATTCCATCCAAAAACAACAGAATACACATTTTTCTCAAGTGCTCATGGAACATTCTCCAGGATAGATCATATCTTGGGTCACAAATCAAGCCTTGGTAAATTTAAGAAAATTGAAATTGTATCAAGTATCTTTTCCGACCACAATGCTATGAGACTAGATATCAATTACAGGAAAAGAGCTGTAAAAAATACAAACACATGGAGGCTAAACAATACACTACTTAATAACGAAGTGATCACTGAAGGAATCAAAGAGGAAATTAAAAAATACCTAGAAACAAATGACAATGGAGACACGACGACCCAAAACCTATGGGATGCAGCAAAAGCAGTTCTAAGAGGGAAGTTTATAGCAATACAATCCCACCTTAAGAAACAGGAAACATCTCGAATAAACAACCTAACCTTGCACCTAAAGCAATTAGAGAAAGAAGAACAAAAACATCCCAAAGTTAGCAGAAGGAAAGAAATCATAAAAATCAGATCAGAAATAAATGAAAAAGAAATGAAGGAAACGATAGCAAAGATCAATAAAACTAAAAGCTGGTTCTTTGAGAAGATAAACAAAATTGATAAACCATTAGCCAGACTCATCAAGAAAAAAAGGGAGAAGACTCAAATCAATAGAATTAGAAATGAAAAAGGAGAAGTAACAACTGACACTGCAGAAATACAAAAGATCATGAGAGATTACTATAAGCAACTCTATGCCAATAAAATGGACAACCTGGAAGAAATGGACAAATTCTTAGAAATGCACAACCTGCCAAGACTGAATCAGGAAGAAATAGAAAATATGAACAGACCAATCACAAGCACTGAAATTGAAACTGTGATAAAAAATCTTCCAACAAACAAAAGTCCAGGACCAGATGGCTTCACAGGCGAATTCTATCAAGCATTTAGAGAAGAGCTAACACCTATCCTTCTCAAACTCTTCCAAAATATAGCAGAGGGAGGAACACTCCCAAACTCATTCTACGAGGCCACCATCACCTTGATACCAAAACCAGACAAGGATGTCACAAAGAAAGAAAACTACAGGCCAATATCACTGATGAACATAGATGCAAAAATCCTCAACAAAATACTAGCAAACAGAATCCAACAGCACATTAAAAGGATCATACACCATGATCAAGTGGGGTTTATCCCAGGAATGCAAGGATTCTTCAATATACGCAAATCAATCAACGTGATACACCATATTAACAAATTGAAGGAGAAAAACCATATGATCATCTCAATAGATGCAGAGAAAGCTTTCGACAAAATTCAACACCCATTCATGATAAAAACCCTGCAGAAAGTAGGCATAGAAGGAACTTTCCTCAACATAATAAAGGCCATATATGACAAACCCACAGCCAGCATCGTCCTCAATGGTGAAAAACTGAAACCATTTCCACTAAGATCAGGAACAAGACAAGGTTGCCCACTCTCACCACTCTTATTCAACATAGTTTTGGAAGTTTTAGCCACAGCAATCAGAGAAGAAAAGGAAATAAAAGGAATCCAAATTGGAAAAGAAGAAGTAAAGCTGTCACTGTTTGCAGATGACATGATACTATACATAGAGAATCCTAAAGATGCTACCAGAAAACTACTAGAGCTAATCAATGAATTTGGTAAAGTTGCAGGATACAAAATTAATGCACAGAAATCTCTGGCATTCCTATATACTAATGATGAAAAATCTGAAAGTGAAATCAAGGAAACACTCCCATTTACCATTGCAACAAAAAGAATAAAATATCTAGGAATAAACCTACCTAAGGAGACAAAAGACCTGTATGCAGAAAATTATAAGACACTTATGAAAGAAATTAAAGATGATACAAATAGATGGAGAGATGTACCATGTTCTTGGATTGGAAGAATCAACATTGTGAAAATGACTCTACTACCCAAAGCAATCTACAGATTCAATGCAATCCCTATCAAAATACCACTGGCATTTTTCACAGAACTAGAACAAAAAATTTCACAATTTGTATGGAAACACAAAAGACCCCGAATAGCCAAAGCAATCTTGAGAACGAAAAATGGAGCTGGAGGAATCAGGCTCCCTGACTTCAGACTATACTACAAAGCTGCAGTAATCAAGACAGTATGGTACTGGCACAGAAACAGAAAGATAGATCAATGGAACAGGATAGAAAGCCCAGAGATAAACCCACGGACATATGGTCACCTTATCTTTGATAAAGGAGGCAGGAATGTACAGTGGAGAAAGGACAGTCTCTTCAATAAGTGGTGTTGGGAAAACTGGACAGGGACATGTAAAAGTATGAGATTCGATCACTCCCTAACACCATACACAAAAATAAGCTCAAAATGGATTAAAGACCTAAATGTAAGGCCAGACACTATCAAACTCTTAGAGGACAACATAGGCAGAACACTCTATGACATAAATCACAGCAAGATCCTTTTTGACCCACCTCCTAGAGAAATGGAAATAAAGACAAAAATAAACACATGGGACCTAATGAAACTTAAAAGCTTTTGCACAGCAAAGGAAACCATAAACAAGACCAAAAGACAACCCTCAGAATGGGAGAAAATATTTGCAAATGAAGCAACTGACAAAGGATTAATCTCCAAAATTTATAAGCAGCTCATGCAGCTCAATAACAAAAAAACAAACAACCCAATCCAAAAATGGGCAGAAGACCTAAATAGACATTTCTCCACAGAAGATATACAGACTGCCAACAAACACATGAAAGGATGCTCAACATCTTTACTAATTAGAGAAATGCAAATCAAAACTACAATGAGATATCATCTCACACCAGTCAGAATGGCCATCATCAAAAATCTAGAAACAATAAATGCTGGAGAGGGTGTGGAAAAAAGGGAACACTCTTGCACTGCTGGTGGGAATGTGAATTGGTACAGCCACTATGGAGAACGGTATGGAGGTTCCTTAAAAAACTACAAATAGAACTACCATATGACCCTGCAATCCCACTACTGGGCATATACCCTGAGAAAACCATAATTCAAAAAGAGACATGTACCAAAATGTTCATAGCAGCCCTATTTACAATAGCCCGGAGATGGAAACAACCTAAGTGTCCATCATCGGATGAATGGGTAAAGAAGATGTGGCACATACATACAATGGAATATTACTCAGCCATAAAAAGAAATGAAATTGAACTATTTGTAATGAGGTGGATGGACCTAGAGTCTGTCATACAGAGTGAAGTAAGTCAGAAAGAGAAAGACAAATACTGTATGCTGACACATATATATGGAATTTAAGAAAAAAAAAAGGTCATGAAGAACATAGGGGTAAGACAGGAATAAAGACACAGACCTACTAGAGAATGGACTTGAGGATATGGGGAGGGGGAAGGGTAAGCTGTGACAAAGTGAAAGAGCGGCATGGACATATATACACTACCAAACGTAAGGTAGATAGCTAGTGGGAAGCAGCCGCATAGCACAGGGAGATCAGCTCGGTGCTTTGTGACCGCCTGGAGGGGTGGGATAGGGAGGGTGGGAGGGAGACGCAAAAGGGAGGGGATATGGGAACATATGTATACATATAACTGATTAAATTTGTGATAAAGCAAAAAATAAAAATAAAAATAAAAATTAAAAAAAAAAAAAAAAAAAAAAAAAAGAAAATGGGACTTAAAAAAAAAAAAAAAAAAATCTTCCAACAAACAAAAGTCCAGGACCAGATGGCTTCACAGGCGAATTCTATCAAGCATTTAGAGAAGAGCTAACACCTATCCTTCTCAAACTCTTCCAAAATATAGCAGAGGGAGGAACACTCCCAAACTCATTCTACGAGGCCACCATCACCTTGATACCAAAACCAGACAAGGATGTCACAAAGAAAGAAAACTACAGGCCAATATCACTGATGAACATAGATGCAAAAATCCTCAACAAAATACTAGCAAACAGAATCCAACAGCACATTAAAAGGATCATACACCATGATCAAGTGGGGTTTATTCCAGGAATGCAAGGATTCTTCAATATACGCAAATCAATCAACGTGATACACCATATTAACAAATTGAAGGAGAAAAACCATATGATCATCTCAATAGATGCAGAGAAAGCTTTCGACAAAATTCAACACCCATTTATGATAAAAACCCTGCAGAAAGTAGGCATAGAGGGAACTTTCCTCAACATAATAAAGGCCATATATGACAAACCCACAGCCAGCATCGTCCTCAATGGTGAAAAACTGAAACCATTTCCACTAAGATCAGGAACAAGACAAGGTTGCCCACTCTCACCACTCTTATTCAACATAGTTTTGGAAGTTTTAGCCACAGCAATCAGAGAAGAAAAGGAAATAAAAGGAATCCAAATCGGAAAAGAAGAAGTAAAGCTGTCACTGTTTGCAGATGACATGATACTATACATAGAGAATCCTAAAGATGCTACCAGAAAACTACTAGAGCTAATCAATGAATTTGGTAAAGTAGCAGGATACAAAATTAATGCACAGAAATCTCTGGCATTCCTATATACTAATGATGAAAAATCTGAAAGTGAAATCAAGGAAACACTCCCATTTACCATTGCAACAAAAAGAATAAAATATCTAGGAATAAACCTACCTAAGGAGACAAAGACCTGTATGCAGAAAATTATAAGACACTGATGAAAGAAATTAAAGATGATACAAATAGATGGAGAGATGTACCATGTTCTTGGATTGGAAGAATCAACATTGTGAAAATGACTCTACTACCCAAAGCAATCTACAGATTCAATGCAATCCCTATCAAACTACCACTGGCATTTTTCACAGAACTAGAGCAAAAAATTTCACAATTTGTATGGAAACACAAAAGACCCCGAATAGCCAAAGCAATCTTGAGAACGAAAAATGGAGCTGGAGGAATCAGGCTCCCTGACTTCAGACTATACTACAAAGCTACAGTAATCAAGACAGTATGGTACTGGCACAAAAACAGAAAGATAGATCAATGGAACAGGATAGAAAGCCCAGAGATAAACCCACGGACATATGGTCACCTTATCTTTGATAAAGGAGGCAGGAATGTACAGTGGAGAAAGGACAGTCTCTTCAATAAGTGGTGCTGGGAAAACTGGATAGGGACATGTAAAAGTATGAGATTAGATCACTCCCTAACACCATACACAAAAATAAGCTCAAAATGGATTAAAGACCTAAATGTAAGGCCAGACACTATCAAACTCTTAGAGGAAAACATAGGCAGAACACTCTATGACATAAATCACAGCAAGATCCTTTTTGACCCACCTCCTAGAGAAATGGAAATAAAGACAAAAATAAACACATGGGACCTAATGAAACTTAAAAGCTTTTGCACAGCAAAGGAAACCATAAACAAGACCAAAAGCCAACCCTCAGAATGGGAGAAAATATTTGCAAATGAAGCAACTGACAAAGGATTAATCTCCAAAATTTATAAGCAGCTCATGCAGCTCAATAACAAAAAAACAAACAACACAATCCAAAAATGGGCAGAAGACCTAAATAGACATTTATCCACAGAAGATATACAGACTGCCAACAAACACATGAAAGGATGCTCAACATCTTTACTCATTAGAGAAATGCAAATCAAAACTACAATGAGATATCATCTCACACCAGTCAGAATGGCCATCATCAAAAAATCTAGAAACAATAAATGCTGGAGAGGGTGTGGAAAAAAGGGAACACTCTTGCACTGCTGGTGGGAATGTGAATTGGTACAGCCACTATGGAGAACGGTATGGAGCTTCCTTAAAAAACTACAAATAGAACTACCATATGACCCAGCAATCCCACTACTGGGCATATACCCTGAGAAAACCTTAATTCAAAAAGAGACATGCACCAAAATGTTCATAGCAGCCCTATTTACAATAGCCCGGAGATGGAAACGACCTAAGTGTCCATCATCGGATGAATGGGTAAAGAAGATGTGGCACATATATACAATGGAATATTACTTAGCCATAAAAAGAAATGAAATTGAACTATTTGTAATGAGGTGGATGGACCTAGAGTCTGTCATACAGAGTGAAGTAAGTCAGAAAGAGAAAGACAAATACTGTATGCTGACACATATATATGGAATTTAAGAAAAAAAAATGTCATGAAGAACACAGGGGTAAGACAGGAATAAAGACACAGACCTACTAGAGAATGGACTTGAGGATATGGGGAGGGGGAAGGGTAAGCTGTGACAAAGTGAAAGAGCGGCATGGACATATATACACTACCAAACGTAAGGTAGATAGCTAGTGGGAAGCAGCCGCATAGCACAGGGAGATCAGCTTGGTGCTTTGTGACCACCTAGAGGGGTGTGATAGGGAGGGTGGGAGGGAGATGCAAAAGGGAGGGGATATGGGAACATATGTATATGTATAACTGATTAAATCTGTTATAAAGCAAAAAAAAAATGTTATGCTGTTGAATTTAAAAAAAAAAAAAGAAAGAAACCTTATTGCTGTCATCCACCAACATCCTCATCACTCCCCTCCTTCTCTAAGGACTCACTAATTCATCACTATTCCTATCATATTCTTAGTGATGGCAACATTCACTCAGATAATCCACCCAAAACTCTTGTCTCTCAGTCATTTGACTTCCTGAACTAAAACAATTTTTTCTTCCATTTTTTCTTCATCACTGTCAAAACCTCCCATGGTCATCACTAGTAATTACACCATTTCCAAAAATACAGACTTTAAAAATCCCACATTCTAAATATCCAACTTCTATCTCTGCAGTTTACTCTAGTACCTCGATTCCAACTATCCTTACATTTCATGGGACTTCCCACGCACTAATCGTCCCAGTTTTTCACTGTCTATGTCGCAACTAAGATGTGCTGCGAGTATAAAACACACATCAGATTCCAAAATTTAGTACTTTAAAAAGAATGTAAAAAAAAAAAGAATAAAATATCTCATTAACAAACTATTTTTTAATATACATTTATTTATTTTTAATTTTGGCTGTGTTGGGTCTTCGTTGCTGTGCGTGGGCTTTCTCTAGTTGCGGCAAGCGAGGGCTACTCTTCAATGCGGTGCTCAGGCTTCTCACTGCAGTGGCTTCTCTTGTTGCAGAGCACGGGCTCTAGGTGTGCGGGCTTCAGTAGTTTTGGCATGCGGGCTCAGTAGTTGTGGCTCGCAGGCTCTAGAGCGCAAGCTCAGTAGTTGTGGCATGCAGGCTCAGGAGTTGTGGCTCGCAGGCTCTAGAGCACAAGCTCAGTAGTTGTGGTACACGGGCTTAGTTGCTCCACGGCATGTGGGATCTTCCCGGACCGGGGCTCGAACCCGTGTCCCCTGCATTGGCAGGCGGATTCTTAACCACTGTGCCACCAGGGAAGTCCCTAACAAACTATTTATGTTGATTACTTATTGAAATAATTATATTTTGGATGCACTGGGTTAAATAAAATGTTATTAAAATTAATTTCAACCTATTTCTTCATACTTTTTAAATGTGGTTATTAGAAAAATTTTAAATTAGATATGTGTCTCACATTATATTTCCATGAGACAGTGCTAATGTATTCTGTGATGAGTCCTAAACATGGATCTCTAACTCTGACTCCTCCCTAAATTCCAGAAAGACCATCTGGCCTATCTATTTCATTGTCTAATATAATGCAGACTTAACACACATCCACAGCAGTACTCTTGGTATCCTCCTGTCCATGTGCTACCATCCACTGACATAGTTAGGAAAACAATTTAAACTAGGAGTCATCCTTAACATTCCTCTTTCCCTCACATCCAATCCACCAGTAAGTCCTCTTCAGCTCTGCCTCAAAAATATCCAACCTCTCCCCTCAATTCCTCACCCCGCCACTTAAAGTACAGGCAATTCTCATTTCCTGCTTAGACTAGTACAATCCCCTCCCTGCTGGTAATTCTGCTCTTGCCTTCCCTTCAATATGTTTTCCACTCAGTAGCCTGAATGATTCTTTCAAAAAGTAAATCAAGGGACTTCCCTGGTGGCGCAGTGGTTAAGAATCCGCCTGCCAATGCAGGGGGCACGGGTTCGAGCCCTGGTCCGGGAAGATCCCACATGCCGCGGAGCAACTAAGCCCGTGCGCCACAACTACTGAGCCCACGTGCCACAACTACCGAAGCCCACACGCTCTAGGGCCTGTGCTCCCCAACAAGAGAAGCTACCGCAATGAGAAGCACGCACACCACAATGAAGAGTAGCCCCCACAACTAGAGAGAAAGCCCCCGTGCAACAATTAAGACCTAACACAGCCAAAAATAAAAATAAATAAATTAAATAAATTTTAAAGAAAAAGTAAATCAAGTACTCTAATGATAACCCCATCACACCTGGAATAAAATCCAACCATTTTTCAAAGCCTCCAAGGCCCTACACGATCTGGCCCCTGACAATCTCTCTGACCTCTCTCCTCCTAGTCTCCCTCTCAGTAACAACCCTCTAGACATTACCCTTACAAAGATTTTTCCAGTCTCAGAGCCTTTGCACTTGCCTTTTCCTTATATCTTCACATAGAAGATGCCCTATCTACCCTCTAGGTCTCAAATCAAATGTCACCTCCAGAGTATCACTTCCTACTTCCCAAGCTAAAGAAGTCCCCCTTCCCGATCCCAATTTTCTTTATCCTGTCACCCTATTTTATTTTCTAAATTTTCTACTTCCAATGTGAAAGTCTTTTTTTGGGGGGGGGGAGGAGTTAATTATCTGTCCCCTCCTCTCTGTAATGAAAACTTCCTAAAGGTAGGAACTTGGCCTCACTCACTATTCTATCTGTGGTACCTAGGATAGTACCTGACAGTTAGTAGGTACTCAAAGGATTTTGATCAAATGAAGAATGAATGAATGAATATAGTAATTTTTCATCTGAACTATAAGACCTGACAAATGAGTAATATTCAGACCAAGAGGAACAAGTTTTCTAGTCAGAGAACATTTGCAAAGGCAGAAAAAACCAAAATTTCAAAAACGGAAAGGCCAATATGACTGGTAAGACGAGGGTAATGGGATGAATGCAGTAAGACTAGAAAGACAGGAGCTATACTATATATGGCCTAATAGGCCTCACTGTGAAACTGCATATTTATGAGGAATCACTGACTAACTTTTAAGCAGGGAAGTGACATGATCAGATTTCCATTTTGAAAGTGACACTCAAGTGGCACAGTGTGGATAATAGGGAGGTGATCAGAGGGGGATGTGTGGTGATGTAAAGAAGACAGAAGCTACAGCAGTTTTCTAAGCTTTACACTAGGAGATGGAATAGACAAATTTAAGAAGAAGATTCAACAGGACCTGGTACAGATGAATCAGTAGTGGTAGCTGGGGAAGGAGGTGCCAGGAAAGAATAATGGAGGAGCCAAGAACGATGCCCGGCTTTCGAGTGCATGAGTCAATGGAAAGTAAGGAGTAGGAGAGACTGGGGACAGGTGATGAGTTCAGTTCCTACAAGTCTGAGGTACCTGTGACTCAAACAAGCAGATACATGGATGGAAACTGCAGTGGAAGAGAGATCATTCAGATGGGAATAACTAAAACAGCTAAGGTGGTAGGTGTAGAAAGGAGCTCATACAAAGTCACTGTAATATTTCAAGGTAAAAGAGAACAAAGGGCCAGACAGTAACAGGAAAAAGTAGAAAAGAATGCCATCACAGAAGCCAAAGAATTAGGTTTAAAAAAAAAAAAGGGTATGATCAATTGTGTGAAGTGACGCTGAGAAAACAAGCAAGAAAAGAACTAAACACTGATCAAGAGGCTTGAGATGTTTCGATTCTGACTGCACAAAATCAGTAAAGAGAGAAGAAATAAAGATATGAGAAGTGTAAGGTTTCTAAAAAGGCAAGCAAGGATGGGACCCAGAGCAAAGATAAGGACTGACCTTAGCTAGGAGGAAGGACACCTCTCCTCCATTACAAGAAAGAAGCAGAATAGAACGAATGAGGACACCAGTAGGCTTGGAAATGTAGTGGTAAGAAAGTACATGTCGTATACAACGAGGTCTAGTTTCTCTATGAAATAAAAGATGAGAAAGGAAAGAGATTTTAAAAGGGAAGAGAAAATTTAAAACAGTATATGGTGTAAAATGACGTGGAAGGACTTCCCTGGTGGCGCAGTGGTTAAGAATCTGCCTGCCAGGGCTTCCCTGGTGGTGCAGTGGTTGAGAACCTGCCTGCCAATGCAGGGGACATGGGTTCGAGCCCTGGTCTGGGAAGATCCCACATGCCGCAGAGCAACTGGGCCCATGAGCCACAGCTACTGAGCCTGTGCGTCTGGAGCCTGTGCTCGGCAACAAGAGAGGCCGCGATAGTGAGAGGCCCGTGCACCACGATGAAGAGTGGCCCCCGCTCGCTGCAACTAGTGAAAGCCCTCGCACAGAAATGAAGACCCAATACAGCCAAAAATAAATAAATAAATTTATTTAAAAAAAAAAAAAAAAGAATCTGCCTGCCAATGAGGGGGACATGGGTTCAAGCCCTGGTCCGGGAAGATCCCACATGCCGCAGAGCAACTAAGCCTGTGCACCACAACTACTGAGCCTGCGCTCTAGAGCCTTCAAGCCACAACTACTGAGCCCACGTGCCACAACTACTGAAGCCTGTGCACCTAGAGCCTGTGTTCCACAACAAGAGAAGCCACCACAACGAGAAGCCCCTGCACCCCAAAGAAGAGTAGCCACTGCTCTCCACAACTAGAGAAAAGCCAGCGCACAGCAACGAAAACCCAATGCAGCCAAAAAATAAATTAATTAATTTAATTAAATTAAATGACTTGGAAAAAGATAGTGGGATTGCTGGGCTATACTGAGGGCTCACTTCTGAGTGGTAACCATGATTTTTAAATGGCACTAATCAATCCTTTCCACTACACTGCCTTCTTTTTTTTTTTTTGCGGTACGCGGGCCTCTCACTGTTGTGGCCTCTCCCGTTGCAAAGCACAGGCTCTGGACGCGCAGGCTCAGCGGCCATGGCTCATGGGCCCAGCCTCTCCGCGCATGTGGGATCCTCCCAGACCAGGGCACGAACCCGCGTCCCCTGCATCAGCAGGCGGACTCTCAACCACTGCGCCACCAGGGAAGCCCTACACTGCCTTCTTAAAGTGTTTGTTACTACAAGTCTTAGGTTGCCAATATTTGAACTAAGAAGTATCTTTCTCCATATGCTGCATTACATACCTTTCTGGTGTTTAAGTAGAGGGCATTAATTCCCCATGGCCCAAATAAAAAGGGTTCTCACAAAGTACCACACTTGCCTTTCAAGAAAATAGAAAATAAAATTTACCAAACCCAATTTTATCACAGCATGTAGAAATTACTAACAGTGGGGCTTCCCTGGTGGCGCAGTGGTTGAGAGTCCGCCTGCCGATGCAGGGGACGCGGGTTCGTGCCCCGATCCCGGAAGATCCCACATGCCGCGGAGCGGCTGGGCCCGCGAGCCATGGCCGCGGAGCCTGTGTGTCCGGAGCCTGTGCTCCGCAACGGGAGAGGCCACGGCAGTGAGAGGCCCACGTACAGCAAAAAAAAAAAAAAAGAAATTACTAACAGTAATTAAACATAAAGTCAGGAAACAAACTAAAGGTAAATTAAAGTTTTTCAGTAATACACTTTTTCATTAACGTTAGTATTTTTGTTTCCTTTAAGTTTCAAGGAGATAAATAATAAAATTTTGCTCCAATCAAAAGCAGTTGAGAATATCCAACTGCACATCTTATGTACTATGCCTCACTGAAGCTCTAAATAAGAATATAATTCACATCTGACTTAATAATTAGATAATCTCACAGAAGTGTTAGAATTTTTTAATTTTAAAATATACTATAACTGAAATACTTTCTGCCTTATTATCAGCAATATGAGTTTACCAATTGTACAACATAAAGTTTAGATATATTCGTTAAAAGCTGTATATGTGAGTGATATTACAAGGGACTTGTCCTGTCTAAGCTATGTATATGTCTAAAAAGTTTAAAATTCGTGCAATTACCATATTTGATATTACTTTGGTAATCAGGGGGAAAATTAACTTCACATATAAAGTGGAAAATTAGGCTCCAAGCTTTAATTCACACTGAAGTTCTGAGTGTATGTTCATGCCTGGAATTCCTTCTTAACACTGCAGTACAATGGTAGAAATTCAAAATTCTCTACATACAAAATTAGGTAATTATGTATTTCACAACAAAACACCACTATGAAGGACTCCTAGGTGTATATATGGAAAAGAACTGAAAACAGGCACACAAATACTGTACATGAATATTCATAGCAGTACTATTCACAACAGCCAAAAGGTAGAAACAACCCAAATGTCCATCAAAGGATGAATGAATAAACAAAATGTGGTATAATATACATACACTAGAATATTACTAAGCCATAAAAAGGAATATAGTACTAATACATGCTACCAAGTGAATGAACCTTGAAAACATTACGCTTTATATAAGTGAAAGAGACACAAAAGGCCATGTATTGTATAATTCCATTCATATGAAATATATAGAATAGGTAAATTCACAGAAACAAGGCAAACTGATGGATGCCAGGTGCCGGCGGGGTGGGATGGGGACAAACTACTTAACAGGTATGGGCTTTCCCGAGGAGTGATGAAAATGTTTTAGAATACATCGAGGCGGTGGTTGCAGAACACTGTGAATGCACTAAATACCACTGAACTGTATGCTTTAAAATGGTTGGTTTTACATTATATGACTTACAGCTCAATTTTTTAAATTCTATTATGAAGCAGATAATATAGCTATGTTCTAATCAACCTATGGCAGGAATTACTAACAAAATTGTAAACTTAAAATACGTTAACTATTTTAAAGCTTTCTACTCCTTATTGTCATAAATAAATCATAATAACATTCATTATCTTTTCCCCCACATATAGAAATTGTGCAATGGATTTAAATAAGCCTTTTATCTTTTAGAGATACGTACTAAAATATTTACGGATGAAATAATACATCAAAGATGGACTTTACAATAATGACAGACAGACAGGAGAGGATTACAGATGAAAGGAGACTGGCCATGAGTTGGTAATTGTTAAAGCTGGATGTTGAACACGTCGGGGTTCATTATGCCGTTCTCTCCACATCTGGGTATATGAGTTTTTAATTACTGTGCTAAAAATTAGTAAAATAAGACTTTAAATGGTTTCCTTATACTTTAAGCTATACCTGAGATGGTACTGCCAATATTCTTTAGTTGATATAAATCACAATTCCACAAACATTTGCTGAACTTGCTAAGCACAGATGCGTATCAAAATTAGAATCTATTTGATAACAAATAAACATTATCTTCCTTAGGATGTTTTGTTTTGCTTCCAGGTTTTTTTCACAAATACTAGTTCACTACCAACTATTTCTCAGAAAATTTCATTTTGTAAATGAAGAAAATTAGTAAATTAGTTAGTTAAGTGTACCTATTTGGGTTGACACAGAGTGGTAATACTAAAAAACTTCAAGTCTCCTTTCTATGGAATTAATGTTTACAGTTAAAATCATCAGGTTAGCTATCTCCTTTAAAAACAAAATCCAGTAATTGCCATTTTCCAAAATCAAATAATTGCCATTTTCTCAATACCATACTTTTTTTAAAAATCCCGTATTTTTTAGGATGGTGTCTTATTAAATAAATATTAAGGTCTAAAAAGTTTGTAGCCCCAGGGTTTGACTATTATTCTTCAAAAGTCAAACCATAACTTCAGTGAAAATTACAATCAACACAAAAAGACATTAGAAAAAATATATAGCTCCCCCCAAATTCAAACGTTTAAATGCTCCAAAATTAGCTTTCAACTGTCACTTTTACCTTACTTTTCTTACCAACACTATTTTCATGGAATTACATCTACACAATCTCCTCTAATGTCTGACTCAAACTCTTGTCCCAATATTAGCACTCTTCTTCTCTAGCTAATACATTCTTGCCTATTAACTCACAAATTTCTAATTCCTAGGACATAATTTAACTGAAGATACAGTTATTCTAAATGGCCACAGAGGGACTTCCCTGGCTGTCCAGTGGTTAAGACTCCGAGCTTCCAGTGCAGGGGGGATCCCTGGTCAGGGAACTAAGATTCCCACATGCCTCGCAGCACGGCCAATAAATAAATAAATGGTCATAGATCAGAATCAAAATTGCCCAAATACCTCTTTTCTACCTCAAGGAGTATTAGCATTGGGCTTCCCTGGTGGTGCAGTGGTTGAGAGTCCGCCTGCCGATGCAGGGAACGCGGGTTCGTGCCCCGGTCCGGGAGGATCCCACATGCCGCGGAGCGGCTGGACCCGTGAGCCGTGTCCGCTGAGCCTGCGCATCCGGAGCCTGTGCTCCGCAACGGGAGAGGCCACAACAGTGAGAGGCCCGTGTACCGCAAAAAAAAAAAAAAAAAAAAAAAAAGGAGTATTAGCATTCTTCAGCTATCAGAACCAACTGGAGAAAGCAGAAGCACATAAGAGTAATTAGAAAAGTGTTCTTATCCTAAGGGATTCTTTCAATCATTTTCTTAAAAAAAAACCCTCTTCTAAAGATACAAACATACTAAAACTGAGGATCTAAACACACCAGAACTAGATCACAGTACCACACGTAAAGTTCTTATTATATTATAGTTACAAAAGGAAAAAAAGAGAGATGAATGGACTTTCATTAAGACCTAATATGCAAGGTCAGATTCTGCCTGCTTGACAGCAGCATTAATGTTTAATTAATGTTATGCCATGATATAGGTCAATCTAACAATTAACTGAGGATTTTCCATAAAATTATCTAAAATCCCATTTTATTTTGTTTATTGAGATATGATTGACATATAATACCATATTAGTTTCAGGCGTACAATATAATAATTCACTATTTGTATATACAGCAAAATGGTCACCACAATAAGTCCAGTTAACATTAAACACCACACAAATTAAAAAAAATTTTTTTCTTTTTCTTTCTTGTGGTGAGAACTTTTTAGATCTACTCTAGTAGCAATTATACAATACAGTATTATTAACTAGAGTTACCATGTTGTACATTACTAAAACCCTGTTTAATTCATTTAGATTTCCAACCTATACCTCTAATTTTGCTAGCCAGTGTTTTACTCAAACTTCCAAGTGCAAGTAAGATTGCTACCATTTCCAATCTGTCCTAATCTCCGCAAGCACTTTGACATCTTTACCTGAACATAGTTTGTGTGGAAATCAGAACTACCCAAAATATTTCAAGACATTTTTTGTTTTGCTAACTTCTACTAATTCTTCTACAAATTTCCTTATCACAATTGCAAAGCTGATTCAGAACAGAAAAAAAAAAAAAAAGGCAAAGATGCACAAGAGAAGAAGAGGATCCACTGAGCTCAGTGAAAAACTAGCCTATGATTCCTGTAATTCAATACTTCAAGTGCCAAAGCTACCATCTTTTGTGATCGGGCAAGTCCCCAAATTACAAACATACCTGTTCTTATATTACAACTTGGAACTCACAGGAAACAATAGTAAAATAGTTGTTAGGTTCCCAGGCATGATCCACAAGAGTCTATTCCATGACATTTCTGAACTAGTCTGAGTTCTAGACTCATTCGCATCTGGAGACAGGTGATATGGAAAGAGCATAGCCTATGGAGGCTGTCAAGAGTTAGGGAGAAATCCTGACTGCCAATCCCTAACTGTAGGATCAAACAAAAATTCATTTAACTTTTCCGAGTCCCAATTTCCTCATCTGGAAGAGAATACTGCCTATCACAGAGAGTTTTTGTAAGGATTAAAGGTAATACAATTCAACCAGCACAGACTGTGAAAGAGTAGGTACTCAATAAGTAGAAGCAAGTTACTCTTCCCTTTTCTATTACCCTCTTCATACATTCTTTTTATCCACTTAGGATACAGAATCAGAAAATCTGGGTTTGATTCTAGGCACCATCTCATACAAGATATGGGACTTTAGGCTAGGTATTCAATGTCTCTGAACCTCACATTGCTCATTTGTTTAAAAAAAAAAAGGAAGAAAGAAAGAAAAAAGATCATAATTATTGTAATAATTAAGTGACATTAGTTTATAAACGGGAATATAAACTGTACAGTACCAAAAATGTCAGCTCTTACCTACTCTAAAGTGCTCCCCCTCAAAAAATTATCTGCCTTCCAAGATCACATGGGTATAACGAGCAAATGAATATAAACTGATGTCATGAGTGGAGGAAATCAAGCTAAATTAAGTAGCTCACTGATGACATCCCCTTCATCTTCCCAGACTTTAGGATATACTTGTTAACCCAAACAAGCCCCTGTTGGCGAAATTCCGGGGAAAAAATTAAATTAAAAAGTTAAGCTATAAGGAAGACTTTTCTGTCCTTACCCAACCTATGCTGAGAAACCTTTCGTAAGCAGTTTCTACTCCTTTTCACTTAGACCTCCTTCCTATTCCTCAAAATAATCCCCATAACAAAGGCGGTATGGACCCTAAAGTAGAGCAAAGAGAACTGGCCAGATAAACAAACAACTCTTCAAGTTGAAGAGTGACTGTCCTTGACACAATCCACCAGAAAATTCAAACTAAAGGTGGGAAAAGGCAAAGATTTTTCTTTATGTCTATACAAATGTTTATATAAAGCACACTCTCTATTTTGAATATTATTTTCCTGTAAGAATTTCAAAAACCCTGTCCTTTTTAAGATAGTGGACTCTTCTGAGAAGTTTTGCTATTAATAAAACAATTTAATAATTAAAGTCAACAAGACCAAAAGAGCTAATAAAGTGCTCAAGGACTCAATTGCACTACAGCCAAAAGAACTTGCCAGCTAAACACCTTACCTGAACTGTACTTCCAAACTGTAGGAAAACAACAAAATGAAAAGTAAATTCTCAGGATAAAAATCACTCAGGCAATAATTTAACTCACCTTGGGTATAAAAAAATTCTCAAAACACAAGTGACCATATACCTTCCCCAAGAGAAGGTATGTTTACATAGGGTGTTAGCCCTTATCCAATCGGTCACAGAAGGGATACAGAGAGATTTCAAAAGACGCCTAAATGGATATTTCTAGTACTATTTGTTCCCTCTTCACAGTACCACAGCACATCACGAAATCAGCTACCACCACATCAACTTCCACCAACTGCTCATCATCTTCTGAGCCTGTCAGAGCGTGACCCTGTCTCAGCCTCCTGGGAAGGGAGCTAGTGGCCAGCTTCATGCAGCCCAAAGTTTAAAAGCTATTACAGTGCTGTGTATGAATTTCATTCTTTTTCCCCCCCAGTATTTCTAAATATCTCACTGGTGTCAAGTTTAGGACCACCAAAAAAACTTGGGGCCAGTGACAGTGGATCTTGGCATCATGGTACTAACATGCTTAAAAGACTACGTGAGAAACAACATGATTTATTTAATTAGGGATATAATGAAATTTTAAAGTGCTTCAAAATTACGATGGCAAGAGGGGAAAAGAAAAGGGTCAGGGGGAAAAAAAACTTACAGCACACAACTACCTGAAAAAGAAATAGCCAACAGACAGGTTAAAACACGTTTGCATTGGCCAACACGTAGCAGTTACCACACTATGTATGTCAGATTTCCCAACATGCAAAACGAAAAGAAGCCACCCCTTTATGAAGTGCCTATCTGCTGACTTCTACAAAGAAATGACTTTTCTAGAAAGGGGGCAATATAACTTCCTGTGCTCTCGCTCTGACTTTCAAAATCTTTAAAACCTTCAGCAAACTGAGATTCACTTCAATTTTAAGGTTCTTCATGTGAAGTTGAATAAAACGTGTTTATTTTTAATATCGACAAACTACAGAAAACTTTTCTGCTTGAAAACTATATCCACATTTCTACTAGATTTTAGATTTTTTTAAAAGCTAAATATAAAGTTTGCAAAAACAAGTAATACAGTAGATGTGGCAGGGGTTCAACAAGTTTATCAGCGGAATTCCTAAAGTAAAAGCTTGAAAAAATTTATGAGATGAACTCCTAGTAGTGCTACTGAAGATACAATGTTACTGATATGGAAATTGAGAAACATTCAAAATATTCTGAAAACAGTATCTCCTTCTAAAAATAGAGGAAAAGCATCTGCCAACACAGAAACCACTGGTTCTTAAAAATGATAATCACGTGGGATGCATTTCTATAAATACTTTAGTTCTGAACTGCAATAACCCCAGCCTCTGAAAGCACGTTTTGGTCATGCCTTACCACTAACAAGCGAATTTTTGGTGCCATTACATTGATATAAAGGACTCTGCTACTTTTATTTGCTTCTACTGCAAACTGTTAGTTTACGCAGTTAAAGATCTACAAACCAAACTACCACACAACATAATTCACTTTCAATCAATAAAATAAAAGCAAACAACCAACCATCTGCCATAGATAAGGTCCCAAGAATTTTCTAAAAAATTTAGAATGACGTATTTGACGTTCTGGTTCTAGTTCGGGGATTCATTCTCTACATGTACTGTAAAGAGAGAAACCTCAGGAAAAAAGCAACCGGCGATTACACCATTCTATTTTAAGTTAAGTTACTTAAGAAGCCAGCAGTTCAAGAACTTTTGGGGAACAGAGAGTATTGAAGCCATTTTTCCAAGCAGTTAAGGATAATTTGTGCTTTACACTAACGACCGCCCTAACAACCTCTAGAATACATTACGGTGGGGGCGGAAGTGAAAATGATGAGACGAGGGGAGAAAACCCGACTTGAAAACGGATAGGCAGGCAGATTTACAAACCTTCAATTAACGGAATTCGGAGATTTAACTTATCTTCTACGCCCTCTCTCGCTCCCCACCCGCTTCCTCCTCTCCTCGGGGGAGGTCTGTGTGATGTGACTCACGACAAATTTTAAAAATAAATAAATAAATAAAAGACACACCCTCTGGGCTGAACTGACATACTCTCGCCCCCACCCACCCTCCCCCGACGCACCCCCCGCTTCTCCTCTCGTTCCTGCCGCTCCTCCCCGAGCCTCGTCCCGGCCCTCTGCTCTCCGCTCGCTCGCCCGGTCCGAGACCCTCGGCCGGCGGAGAGGCGGCGGGGCGGCGGCGGGGGGCTCCGGGACGGAAGGCCGGCGGGTGGAGGGCGGCCGGGGGGCAGCGCGGCTCGGGGGGCCGAGCCCGCGGGGAGGCGGACGGCAGGGGGGCGCCGGACCGCGGCGGCCGCGGCTCCGGGCTCCTTCGCCCATTTTCTCTCTCCGCTTCTATGGGTTTCAACCACCACGGCCACTTCCTGTATTGCAGCCCGGCCACCCGCTCTCTCCCCGACTGGGGCTGGGGTTGGGGCTGCCGCTGAGGTTAGGTAGTTCCCCACCCCGCCCAGTGGGCTGGTCACTCGGGCGGCCGGCGGCGGGTCCTCGGCCCGGCCGGCAGCGCCCGCCCGCGCGCCCGCGCTCCTCACCTGTATGTAGTTGTTTTCACAGTAGTCCGCCACCCGGGTCAGATTCTGATAACTCTCTATCAGCGCCCTCTTGCCAGACGGGATCTCCTCCTCTAGTAACATCTGCAGCTCTGCCATTTTCCACCCCTCTGCATCGCTTCCTCTCGCGTTAAAGAGACAGAGGCTGCAAGGTCCGCGGAGGTTCCGAGCACCTCACAGCCCGGACACAAACCGCCTGCCCGCCCTCCCGCCTGGTATTGTGGGACGGCACCTCCTCCTCGCCCTCCTCACGCTCTCCACCCGCCTCCACCCACTTCTCGCAGCCTCCCCAAGCTCGTTTTCTCGCGAGCCTTCCTGTCTTTGCCTCCCCCTTCCCGCAACCACGGGATTTTTCCCCCACTTTGGCATGGCCTTCTGGGAATTGTAGTCTCTCACTGGCTTGGCCGCCCATCGAAAACGCATGCGTCCAGGGAACCTCAAAAAAAAAAAGACCCGGGAGGAGAGCAATTAAAGAACTTGGAAAGAGAGTGGTGGTTTAAATCCCGAGTTTCTTAACAGCTCCGGGAGATGGCGCCACAGGGTGATTCTAGAGAATGAAACCGGTTCCCCGAGAAGGCTGTAAAGCTTGGCAGAACTTGGTTAACTAGGAAACGCCCTTGAATCAGATACCCATCTGATAAGGATTTAAAAGGACTAGAGTATGGAAAACTCCAAATCTTTACTTCCTCTATCTTCTTAGAGATAACGCGACTCGGGCTTTACTTTCTAAACTTCTGCAGGCTTTACTTTCTAAACTTCCTCAATTCACTTAAAATTTGGGCAATACTTGGGCTTCCCTGGTGGCGCAGTGGTTGAGAGTCCGCCTGCCGATGCAGGGGACACGGGTTCGTGCCCCGGTCCGGGAAGATCCCACATGCCGCGGAGCGGCTGGGCCCGTGAGCCATGGCCGCTGAGACTGCGCGTCCGTAGCCTGTGCTCCGCAACGGGAGAGGCCACAACAGTGAGAGGCCCGCGTACTGGAAAAAAAAAAAAAAAAAAAAAAAAAAATTTGGGCAACACTTGATATTAACAACTCTATACCAAGCAATGTACTCAACATTGGGGGTACAAGTTGAGTAAGGATACTCTGTACACTTACAGACCCACGATTTAAAAACAAACACATATATATAATATAAAAACGATTTACTATGTTGTACACCTGGAGTCCCCTTAAAACCATGATCCCTTATTGAGTTTATGATTAATCTATATCCAAAACTTTATTCCTTTCTCCCCTCTGACCTCAATCCTGTGCTAACACTAATCAACCAACATCAGATGACTATAGTTACTGCTGTCAATAACGTCTTTAATGCACTAAAATCGCTGTTACAGGTATCATCATTAAGGTAAAAACTCAGGATATTTCTCCAGGGCAAGGTGAGCTCACAGACCGTGGACCATGGACCACCTGGCCAGAGAATCATAAACTGGAGACATTCTGACTCCCGAAACCACGATTAAGGAATGTCACAGAAATGTCACCGGGCAACGATTAATCCCAGTTTCTTTGTTTCTCACCTTTAAAACACCTGTAACTCAAAGACCAAGCTGGAGTGGGTCTGAGGCTTGTCTCTCACTCACTTGGCTTGGCGCCCTGCAATAAACCCTTACTCTGCTGCAAACTCCCTCAGTCAAGAGTTTGGCTTTCTGAGCCATGAGCACACAAGCGCTTTGCTTGGTTACAAAACTAAGATAATACTGTAAATCAACAATACTTCCATTAATTTTTAAAAATAAAAAATAAAACCAAACAATTTTTAGTACTATCACGTCCTAATCTCTTATTCTTTGACTCTTTGCGTGTATCTCCCTACATTTTTGAAGTTTTGTACAGGTTGTTTCTCTACATCGTGTAAAATCATTGTGCTTTTTAAAAAATCATCAACTGCTTTGGAATAGTCTAAAACACCCTATATTTCAAGCTTTTTATTTCAAGAGAAACATTAAATGCTTTTGATATAATGGACTATGAAAAGTATTGTCCAAAGGTCGAAAGGAAACTAATTTAAAGATCATTTAAAAGTCCATATTTTCATCTCTCCATGAAGTCATTTAGAATCACAATAACTATAAAAATAATAACATGACAACCAAATGTTTAAAAATTGACCCATGAATAGGTATTTATTGGATATTGCCTTTACTAGGGGCCAATGATGTTTAGCCTCTACAAGGAAAAATTTATATCTTCTCCAACCTGAAAGAGATAACTACACCCAGTCACCAGATTCTTTTTTTTTTTTTTTTTTTCCGGCCGTGCAGCTTACGGGATGTTAGTTCCCTGACAAGGGGTTGAACCCTGGCCGCATTGGAAGGGCAGAGTCCTAACCACTGGACCACCAGGGAATTCTCCCAATCAAGGATTCTAAGGTCCATAAATCAATAAATGACATACTCTCCATAATAATCCGAAATAGACATAATAGTCTTTCTTTAATACTTATCATTAATCCAAACATCATTTAATACAAGTTATTAAAATTTGATGTATTCTTGAATCTGGTCTCTACACGAGCCAGATTTAACTATGGAAATCACTAAACTTATTTCCATATACTGACACATTTCAACAACATTGGGGAGTGATTAGGCAGGTGATGCTGCTTTACTCTTTTCAAAGTCCTATTAGATTTCCTTAATGCACACAACTCAGAGATAAATGACCTAAAGATTCTTTTCTATCTTTACCAAATAAGGCAATTTAAGCTTACACAGGTTAAAAGATTTAGCTAATAGCACTGAAAATAGTAGTCAAGTTCTCTGACTTCTAGAACAGGTCTTTCTACTATCCAGTTAAAACTTTCTCTTGAAATATTTATGGCTTACATAAAGTCCATTCAGTGAAGTTACCCCTCATACCTTTAAGGTGATTGAGTTGAATATGCTATCCTTTGTATTTTTATTTAAAAAAACAACAACTAGTTTCCCTTACAATGATAGTCTGTAATAAGGCAATATTTCCTTTAAAACCAAATAGGATTTGTGGGGATAAAACCATAAAACACCAGCACCATACTATAGCCATGGGCTTTCAATATTTTTTGACACAATGTGAACCAGGATATATATATATATATATATATATATATATATATATATATATATATATGTGCAGGTTTAAAAGTTTCACAAAACTAAGTATGATACTCTGATTTTTCCTATTCTAATTCAGTTTATTTAATGCTGGTAAGGACTATGAAATTGATCTCATGATCCACTACAGAAAGATGACCCATAGTCTGAAAACCATTTTTCCCTTCCACTAAATTAAACAAATATGACCCTTTACTAAGCATATATTATCATAAATTTTTTTAAATCACAGTTATTAACAGACCAGAAAAAATGTATTAAAAGACTTAATAGAATAAAACTTAGCTAAAGTAAAGGACCTGAATTTCTATATCAAAACAGCTTACTCTGTACAATCTTAATTAAAATCCTAACAGGTTTTTTGTAAAAATTGACAAGGTGATTCTAAAAGTTATCTGAATGCAAAGGCCCTAGTACAACCAAGACAACAGAAAAATGAAGTTAGAGGACATACACTACGAAATTTCAAGATTTACTAAAAAGCTACAGAAATTAGGACAAAGTGGACTTGGTGAAGAACATACAAATAGTTCTTTGGAACAGACACTAATATATGCAGAAACTTATTTTATGACAAAAGTGCCAATGAAATTCAATGGGAGAAAGGATTCTTTTTTCCCAATAAATGTGCTGGAGCCATTGGACATTTGTTTTTTTCATATGAACATTGAATTTACATCACCCAATACTCCAAAATTTATTCAGGATATATCACGGTTCCAAATGTAAAAGGTAAAGCAATAACGCTTCTTCAAGAAAGCATAGAGTAACTTCACAAGCTTGGGGTAGGCAAAGATTTCTTAACCAGGATACAATAAGCACTAACAAAAAAAAAGAAAAAAAAAGATAAATTGCTTTTTTTTAGGGTTTTTGGTTTTGTGTATAAATTGCTTTTTAATAAAATGAAAAACTAAGCTATTGTATTCATTTCCTACTGCTGCTGTAAAAAATTACAACAAATTTAGTGACTTAAAACAACACGAATTTATTATCTTACAGCTCTGGAGATCAGAGATCTCACTTGTTTAAAATTAAAATGTCAGTAGGGCTTTGTTCCTTCCGGATACTAGAGGAGAATGCATTACCTTGCCTTTTCCAGCTCCTAGAGGCTACCTGCATCCCTTCACTATGGCCACTCCTTCCATCTTCATGTCAAAAGCACAGCATCCTCAGGTCTCTCTCTGACTCTGCTTCTGTCATCACAACTTCTTCTTCCCGACTCTGACCATCAACCTCCCTCTTATAAGGATCCTTTGACTACATACATCCCACCTAGATAATCCAAGAAAATCTCCCCATTTCGAGATTCTTAACTTGATTACATCTGCAAAGTCCCTTTTGCCATGTAAGGTAATATACTCACGGTTTGCAGGGATTAGGACATGGACATCTTTGAGGGGCCATTAGTCAGCCTACTATAGCCATCATTAAAATTAAAAGTTTGTTCATGAAAAGACACTATTAAGAAAGTGAAAAGATAAGCCACAACACATACATTTGAGAGAGGACTTGTATCTGGAATATATTAAAACAAAACAAAACAAAAAAGCTCCTCCAAGTCAATGGGGAAAAAAAGAATTAAAAAAAAAAAAGGAACAACTGAAAAAAAAAGAAGATGACAACGGCACTCCACAAAAGGCCAATAGATAAATGAAAAGGCACTCAACTCATTATTTATCAAGAAAATGCAACTTAAAACCACAATAAGATAACTACACTCCACCAGGATGTAGTGTAAAATTTAAAAGACTGTACTACATACCCTTTAGAATGGCTAAAATAAAAAAGTCCTGACAATAGCAACTGCTACTGACAATGTAGGGTAATGGGACTTTCATATATTACTGTCTGTAAAATGCTATAGCCACTTTGGAAAACAGTTTAGTAGTTTCTTATAAAGCCAAAAATATACTTAATAAATAAGCTAGCAGGGACTTCCCTTGTGGTCCAGTGGTTAAGACTTCACCTTCCAATGCAGGGGGTGAGGGTTCGATCCCTGGTCGGGGAACTAAGATTCCACATGTCTCGAGGCCAAAAAACAAAACAAAAATAATAATAATAATAACCTAGCAATCCTAATCCTAGATATTTACCCAAGAGAAACAAACACTAATGTTCACACAAAAACCATGTGAGTGTTCACAGTAAAAACATTAAAAGCTGGTAACAACTCAAATGTCCTTCAGCCAGTTACTGAACAAACTGGTACATCCAAACAATAGACCACTATTCAGCAATAACATGTAATGAACTATATATATACACAAAGTCTTAGATGAATCTCAGATGCATTTTGCTAAGTGAAAGAAGCCCCCCTCCCCCTCAAAAAAAGACCAATAGTACCTTGTGTTGGCATAATGTATTGCATCTAGCACACACTCACACACACACACACACACGAGGGTATATACATGAGTATACAAGTGTAAAAGGGCACAATCACTTTGGAAAACTGTTTGGCAGTACCTGTTAAAGCTAAATATACACCTCCTCAAGGTCCAACAATTCACTCCTAGGTATTTATTCAAGCAAATAAGTATATATGTCCACAGAAGGATATGTACAAGAATGCTCAAAGCAACTTTATTCATAACAGGCAAAAAATGGAAACAACACAAAAGCCTACAAACAAGGGAAAGGAGAGCTAAATGGTGGTATATTCATATAATGGAAAACTATGCAGCAGTAAAAGGACCAAACTACTGATAAACACAACATGGATGAATGCATCACTAAATGCACTCTCAGAGGTGAAAAGTTTTATCAAGTGAAATTAACCAGACATAGAGTGTATCCTATATGATTTCATTTCTATGAAGTCAAAAAACAGGCTAAACTCATGGACGATGACAAAACTCAGAATCGTAGTTAACTGTTATAAGGGATAGATTGGAAAGGAACATGAGGAAATCTTCTGGGGTACCAGGAATATTCTATGTCTATTCACCAACTGGTTGGTGGTTACAGGGTTGCATATGTAAATAAAAAATCATCAAGCTGTACTCTTAAAAGTAGTGTGCTTTACACAATTTAATGTATGTATATTATATCTCATTTTTTAAATGAATAAAGAAAAAATATTTAAAAAAAAATCTCACCTAAAAAAAACCCAAAAAAACAAAACAAAACAAAACAAAAACAACAACAACAACAAAACTCACCTAGGGCTTCCCTGGTGGCGCAGTGGTTGAGAGTCCGCCTGCTGATGCAGGGGACGCTGGTTCATGCCCCGGTCCGGGAAGATCCCACATGCCGCGGAGCGGCTGGGCCCGTGAGCTACGGCCGCTGAGCCTGCGCATTCGGAGCCTGTGCTCCAAAACGGGAGAGGCCACAACAGAGAGAGGCCCACGTAGAGCAAAAAAAAAAAAAAAAAAAAAAAAAAAAAATCTCACCTATAAAAAGGAAAAATCAACAGACAATATGAAAAACAAAACATATACATCTTGGCAAATTTATTGAACTTTAAGGATAAAAAATAAAGGAATGGGGCTTCCCTGGTGGCTCAGTGGTTGAGAGTCTGCCTGCCGATGCAGGGGACACGGGTTCGTCCCCCGGTCCGGGAAGATCCCACATGCCACGGAGGGGCTAGGCCCGTGAGTCATGGCCGCTGAGCCTGCACGTCCGGAGCCTGTGCTCCGCAACGGGAGAGGCCACAACAGTGACAGGCCTGAGTAACGCAAAAAAAAAAAAAAAAAGGAATGTTCTAAAGAAACAGTAGGTTACCATCAACAGAAAAAATATCAAGCCAACCTTTTCCTCTGCAACAGATGTCAAAAAACAATAGAACAAAGTCTATAAAATCCTGAAATGAAATTAATGTGATTCAGTGATTCTTTACCTAGTGTGGAAGATGAAAACATCTAAACAGAAAGTTAGATATAGTTCATCGTAGATAACTGAATTGGATTAATAAAAATAAATGGTTGTTAGAATATCGAAGATAGAATGAAAAAGCTTAAAAACTACCAAAGAGAACAGACAGATTTTTCTACAAAAGAATGATAATTAGCAGAGCTCTTACCAACAATAATAGATACAAGAGATAAAGGAGTTATTTCCTGAGACTGCTGAGGGAAAATAACTCTCAACCTAGAATTTAAACCCAGCTAAGTACCATTCCAAGGATGACATGGTTCAGACATAGAGGAGAGTTTAGCACCCAGAAACCTTAAATTTAAAAAATATACATTTTAATGCAGACAGAAAATGTGGAATAAAAGAAACAAAAATGAAATTCATTGGTGAATTTGATTACCTATGGATTAACAGAATAAATTTTTTTCAAGTTAAAAAATTAACTATCTGGGATTTTTCTTTTTTTTTTGGTTTTTAAAAATATTTATTTATTTACTTTTGGCTGCACTGGGTCTTCGTTGCTGCATGCGGGCTTTCTCTAGTTGTGGTGAGCGGGGGCTAATTAAATTAACTAATATAATGTTATATGTCAGTTATAACTCAATAATAAATAAATAAATAAATAAATAAAACAAAATGAAAAGGCAAACCACGGACTGGAAGAAAATATTTGCAAAACAAATATTTAATAAAGGAGTTGTATCCATAATATATAAAGAACTCTTACAACTCAATAATAGGATAACAAACCAATTTTTTACAGGCCAAAAGATTTGAAGAGACACTTCACCAAAGAAGCCATACAATGGCAAACCCCCCCAACACACACACACACACAAAACCCACAAAAAGATGCACAATGCCATTAGTTATTAAGTAAATGAAAACTTAAACCACAATAAGATTCCACTACATAACCGATAGGATGACTAAAATTTGGATGTGGACCAAATGTGGCTCTCATACATCACTAGTGAAAATGCAAAATGGTAAGACCACTTTGGAAAACAATTATGTAGTTTCTCATAAACGTAAAACACATTTATCTTATGATCCTGCAATTCCACTCCCAGGTAATGAAAACATGTCCACAGGAAGACTTATAAGCAAATGTTCAAAACAGCCAAAACCTGAAAAGAACCATATGTCCATATAGATAAACTGATTGTAATATATCCACATAATGGAGTACTACTGAGCACTAAAAAGGAACAAACTGATACACACAACAGCATGGATGAATCACAAAAGCATTATGCTCAGTGAAAGAATATACACAAAAGGCTACATACTGTATGATTCCATTTATATGAAATTTTAGAAAATGCAAAAAAACAACTACAGTGATAGAAATCATATCAGACTTTGCCAGAGGCCGGAAGAGGGATAGGGGAGTGACTCCAAAGAGACACAAGTAAACTTTTAAGGGTGATGGAAATGTTCTACGTCATAATTGTAGTGGGGTTACATGAAAATATACATTTGTCAAACCTCATGGAATTGCACATTTAAAATTTGTGAGTTTTATTGTAACTAAATTACATCTAACTGAAGATGACCCCAGAAAGTACAGGCAGGAGAAAAATCCCTTGCTTCGAATATTAGAGAACAGGAAAAAGTTACATATTTTTGTTGCCTTTGATATATGATGAAAAGTCATACAATCCAAAAAGACAGCTTGCCTCTCCCAGTCGTAAGGGTGACTAAATGCTCAAGAGTTAACATTAAGTATTATAGGTACACATTGTGACACTAAATTATGAGCATGATGCTAACTTTTGAGAGTCCAACTTCTCTCCCATCATGTGCACTTTTATAGTATTTAATGCTTTAGTATTTTTTTAATGTTAATATTTTACTTTATTTATTTAGGCTGCGCCACGCAGCATACAGGATCTTAGTTTCCCAACGAGGGATCAAACTTGGGCCCTCAGCAGTGAAAGCATGGAGTTCTAACCACTGGACCACCAGGGAACTCCCTGATTTAGTATTTTTCTGTGGGGTTATTTTTTTTTCAAATAAATCTCAACAGAATAAAGAATAACAGTATTAAATTTGATGGATTCCTTGGGCTCCAGTTGAAAATCAGACATTGTACGTTTCATTTCATGGATGTCTAGTCAAGCTAATCATTTTGGTCATGAAAAACAGTTTGTAACTGCCAATTCTGCACATGTGCTTGGAGAGAAATTGAAATTTCATGTATTCCACTTTGAAATAGCAGATTGCTGACGACCATAAAGAACTTAGTTCAGAGGGATGAAGAGACATGCCAGGCAAAATCATAATTTGGACTATCTTGTTATCTGACACACAAGGAGGGACACTGCATATACTTAGAGAACCTCAGACTCCTGGGAAGCTAATTCACAATATTGCATCCCAGGATACTAAACCGGAAGTTAGTGGTCAGCAAACCAGAATGTAGAGGAGCGATGTGGCACAGTGGACAGAAACCAGGAGTCCGGCAACCAGGGTTCTTCTCCCCCATCCCCAGGGTCCCCATCCACTACACTATGTGACATGATCACGTTCTCAAAAAAGAAAACAAGGAGAGGGGAGTGTATTAGTGTACTCGGGCCACCGCAACAAAATAACCACAGATTATGTAGCTTAAGTTTATTGCCTCACAGTTCTGGAGGCTGCAAGTCCAAGATCAAGGAGTCAGTAGGTTTCTCCTGAGGCCTTTCTCCCTGACTCGAAGATGGCCATCTTCTCACTTTGTTCGCAAGCGGCCTTTTCCCTGGTGTCTCTCCGTGTATCCTAACCCTCATCTTTTTTTTTTTTTTTTTTTTTTTTGCGATATGCGGGCCTCTCACTGTTGTGGCCTCTCCCGTTGCGGAGCACAGGCTCCAGATGCGCAGGCTCAGTGGCCATGGCTCACAGGCCCAGCCGCTCCACGGCATGTGGGATCTTCCCGGACCGGGGCACGAACCTGTGTCCCCTGCATCGGCAGGCGGACTCTCAACCACTGCGCCACCAGGGAAGCCCCCTAACCCTCATCTTTTGATAAGGACACCACTCATATTGGATTAGGGTAGGACCCTGTGACCTCATTTAACCTTAACTACCACTTTAAAGGCCCTACCTCCAAATACATTCACAGTCTAAGGTACTTGAAGTTAGGACTTCAACCTATGAATTTTGGGGGGACACAATTTAGTCCATTGCAGGGAATTAACGGACATCCTAAGATTCTACAACCCTCAATTATTACCTTGCCTTGTTTCTTTTCAAATTAACAGTACCACCCAAGAATCCCCAGAAAAGGAAGGAGGGTTAATAGGACACTCTGTTTGAACAGTTTAGCAAGACAAGAAGATTTCAGGGGATGAAATGAACTGTAAACACTCCAAATTTTATTATAGTTTATGGTGGGTGTCTTTTTATGCAGAGTCATGACATTTGTAGGAGGTCAAGCCCATCTGCCAGTTTTCAGGCAGGCCTGATTCTTTTAACACAGAAAGATCTTTCTTGGACACATTAAGCCAAGCCAGTGTTATTTAGTGTGGAGCAAGCTGTTATCATGAAATAATTAAAAATTAGCAATGGCTAAAAATGAAAGGCGCCTGGGGTGGTTGGGGAAAAAATATACCCTTTCAATGAAATCTCATGTTGTGTTTTCTTCTTTTCCAGAAGCTACAATATTTCCAGCATGATTTGACTGAATTAATAGCTTGTTAATTTTGGAAGCTGCTGAACCAACACAACCTCCTCCACTTCCCTCTCTCAACTTCAGGAGGATGCTGCACATGTCTGCGACAATCAGAGCAGCTGACCTTGCCAGCAATAACAAGGGTTACTTTCTTTGAACCTAGTGGCGAACTGGGTACTAGCAACGGCCCTTCCCTGAACTTCATCCCTCCAACCCTTCCAGTGGTTTTAACCAATCCCCTATTGTTAGAAATATCTAGAGTAATTTCTCTTTCCCTGACTAATACAACTGAACAAAATGACATTTAAAAAGTCTAAAGACAGGGACTTCCCTGGCGGTCCAGTGGTTAAGAATCCACCTTCCAACGCAGGGGACGCAGGTTCGATCCCTGGTCAGGGAACTAAGATCCCACATGCCGAGGGGCAACTAAGCCCATGTGCCACAACTACTGAGCCTGCACGCTCTAGAGCCACAACCAGAAAGAAGCCCACTCGCTGCAACGAAAGATCCCACGTGCTGAAATAAATAAATAAATAAATAAATAAATAAAAGTCTAAAGGCAAATGACAATTCATGTAAAGTTAGTATTTCTTTAGTTGGAAGTTACAGAAAACAACTCAAGATACCGCAAGAAAGAAAAAGGGAAAAGGGGGCGGGAAAGACAAAGAAAAAAAGGATTACATTACGAAAATTCAGGCTTACTCATAGAACTCAAAAACAGAAATGTAGTCAGTCCTAAATAAGTACTAGTACTAATCATGGAGATTCCTCAGTAAATTAAAAATAGAATTATCATACGATCCAGAAATCCCACTTGTAGGCATACACCCAAAAGAATTGAAGGCAAATAGCTCAAAGATATTTGTATACTCGTGTTCATAGGAGCATTATTCAAAATAGCTAAAATGTGGAAGGAAGTGTCCATCAATGGATTAAAGGATAAGCAAAATGTGGTATATACTTACAATGGTATATTTTCGGCCTTAAAAAGGAAGGAAATTCTCTGATATGTTACAAGATAGATGAACTTTTTTTTTTTTTTGGCCACGCAGCATGTGGGATCTCAGTTCCCCGACCAGGGATTGAACCTGTGCCCCCTACAGTGGAAGTGTGGAATCTTAACCACGGGACCGCCAGGGAAGTCTAACATGAATGAACCTTGAGGACATTTTTCTAAGTGAAATAAGCCAGTCACAAAAAGACAAACACTATGTGATTCCCCTTATATGAGGTGCTTAGAGCAGTTAAAATGATAACAACAGAAAATAGAAGGGTGGCTGCCAGGGACTGGGGAGAGGGAAGAATGGGGAGTTATTGTTTACTGGGTAGAGAGTTTCAGGTTTATAAAATGAAAAGAGTTGTAGGGGTAGATGGTGATCTTGGCTTCACAACAGTGTTAATGTGCTTACTGCCACTGAACTGTGCACTAGAAGATGATCAAGATGGAAATCTTTGTTATGTTTATTTTACCACAATAAAAAAGAAAGAAAGGAAGATCTCACATCAGTAACCTAACTTGTCATTTTAAGACACTGGAAAAGGATGAGTAAACTAAATCATCCTAAGTAAAGAAGAAGGAAGGAAATAACAAATATTAGAGAAAAAAAAAGCTTCAGTCATTTACACTCAGTCAGCAAGTCTGTCCCTTTAGTTGCATCCTTACCTGCTGTGAATATTTTTGGTGTTTATACTTTTGGCCAGTATACTGAATGGAGAATGGCATTTCATTATTTTAATCTGTATGCTTGAGTATCTCTTCGTATGTTTATTCTTTATTGATTAGTCAGATTTCCACTTTTAAAAACTGCCCGTTCAAGTCCACTGCACTTTTTTGTATTAAGTTGTTCACTTTCTCTTATTGATTTGTAGATGCTCCTCGTATGTTAAGGATATTAAATGGGTTACAACACCTTGTATGACTTTACAATTACTTTAGTCTTTGCTTATGGTATTTTGCCATTCAAAAGCAAAACATAAAAACAAAGAGAAAAAAATGTGTTCAATAAATATAAGCATTTCTGATCAAAATTGTTGTTTGCCCTCACAAATCTGTTCTTCCCTTCCTACTGTTCACTAGGTCATCCAAGTAAACTACATTTCTCAGCTTTCCTAAGAGGCTAGATGTGGCTGCAAGATGAAGCTCGTTACCAACGGGATTGAGGGGAAGGGATATATAAAATTTCTGACTCACTTGTTTCAGTGACTTATCTCTGGACTCACCTCCTGGCTTTCCTTAGCACCAGCTGTCAATGGTGGAATCCAAGCCTTTTTAGACTGAGTGCAGTTAAACTCCTTTATGGACAGTTGTGTTCTTATAAGCTGAGATTAAATAAACTGTCCACCGAAGACTTTCTACTACCAAAACAATTTAAAGAGTCCAGTACAGCTGATGTGAATTCAGGAATAAGACCCAAGGACTTCCCCAGTAGTCCAGTGATTAAGAATCCACCTGCCAATGCAGGGGACACGGGTTCGAGCCCTGGTCCGGGAAGATCCCACATGCCGCGGGTCAACTAAGTGTCCTACAACTACTGAGCCTGCTCTCTAGAGCCCGCATGCCGTAACTATTGAGCCCACGTGCTGCAACTACTGAAGCCTGTGCACCTAGAGCCCGTGCAACCAGAGAAGCCCGCACACCACAACGAAGAGTAGCCCCCGCTCACCACAACTAGAGAAAGCCGGCACACAGCAACGAAGACCCAACGCAGCCAAAATAAATAAATAAATAAATAAATAAATATTCAAAAATTTTAAAAAAGAATAAGACTCAATCTCTGTTAGTGTTTAATTTGTTATCTTGACAGATATGAATCCCATAAAATAATAAAGGCATAAATTTACTATATTTTGCCTCTATATTGTATGCTGTTTTATTTTGGCAAATTGCAAGTGTGGATATCTTAGGCCAATACTCTACACATGATGCAGAAGAATTTTAGACTCAACTATTCCACTACTGACCAGTATTACACGCTTTTTCATTTTCATAGAGAATCAATAAGGAATACTTCAAAAATGTTTGCAAGAATTCAATTATAATCATATAATTTTAAAGAACACCAGTGTTTTTTATTAGAAAATTAGTTAATATCTCTAACTATGATCATAACATCAATAAAATGGATCATGACCAGGATTTTTAAAAATAAAAAAGAGAAGACAATTTTAGAGTATATAACACAAGTATTATTTAATGAAAATTTTGTTTTAAATAATATATGTATAAGAGTATTCCGTGGTGATGGAAAACACATTTCTTATTTGGAAACCTAGTCTGAAAAGTTTGTAAAATGCTTGGACCACCAGATCAAGTCGATGGAGATGTCCATATAAGAGCAACACTTTGATATCAACCCAAGGAGCAGGGTAAATAGGAATGTAATCCTAATAGTCCTGTAAGTGTTTTGAGCAAACAGTATCTTTTTTTTCAGATTTTATTTATTTAGTTTAATTTGTAAGACATTCACATGGTTTAATATTCAAAAAGCTCAAAAGAGTATGCATTGAGAATCACACCTGATTCCTAGTAACCAACCCCAGAGGCAACAAATGTTATTAATTTCTTATAGGCCTTGTAGCTCTTCTATGCCCATAAAAACAAAAAATTTTACCTAAATCGTACATAGTGTTCTGCCTCCTTTCTTTTTTGTTCATTTAACCATATCTCAGAGATCATTCCATATCATACGTTAAAACTGCCCCGTTATTCTTTATGGTATTTTACCGATTGGATGGGTCATAATTATTCACTCAGTTCCATGTGGAAGGACATTTAAATTTTTTTCAAACTTTATCACCACAAAACTGCAGTGAAGAGTTTTTATTTTACATAAGAAAATATAGCCCTATATGTTATCAAAACATATTTAAGGGAGTTCCCTGGCAGTACAATCGTTAGGACTCGGCGCTTTCACTTTTGTGGCCTGGGTTCAATCCCTGGTCGGAGGAACTAAGATCCCACAAGCCGCTCAGCACAGCCAAAAACAAAATAAATCAAAACATATTTAAATGTTACTATAACTTAAACGGTTTTGTAATGGCACATGAATAAAGAGACAAAAGAAAAAGAATAGAAATTCCAGAAAGAAGCCCCCAAATATAATAGGAACTAGTTTGTTCATTCGTTTGCTTGTTTAAGGCAAATCCATTTACCCGTCTGAAACACACTGGCCTATTCTGAAGGAGAACAGTCCAACCTTTTAATTCTGATTAATCCTGGATGAAAACAGTTTACTGGATTTGGCTTTGCTGAAATAAACACAAAGGCCTGAATTATAAAAAAAAAAAAAAAAAGATTTGCATTGCAAAATTAAGTTCTGTGAAGTAGGATTTCTCCATTTTCCCACCATTTCCACATTTTCCAAGGGCATATAATTTATAAAGTTGAGTTTTTATTGTGACAATATATGTATAACATAAAATTTACTGCTTTATTTTTAAGTGTACAGTTCAGTACTGTTGAGTATATCCGCAATGTTGTACAACCATCACCATTGTCCATCTCCAGAACTTTTTCATCTTCCCAAAGTGAAATTTTATACCCATTAAATAATAACTCTCCATTCACCCCTCCACCCAGCCCCTGGCAACCAGCAGTCTACTTTCTGTCTATATGAATTTGACTACTCTAGGTACCTCGTGGAAGTACAATATTTGTCCTTCTGCTACTGGCTTAGCATAATGTCTTCAAGGTTTATCCATGTAGCATGCGTCAGAATTTCCTTCATTTTTTTAAGGCTGAATCATATTCCATCGTATGTATGTTCCACATCTTGTTTATCTACTCATCTGTTCATGGACAATGGGGTCCACCGTTTGGGTATTGTCACTAGTGCTGCTATGAACATGACTGTACAAACATGTGTCTGAGTTTCTGCTTTCAAATACATGTCCAGAAGTGAAATTGCTGGGTCATATGATAATTCTAATCTCTTTTTTTTTTTTTTTTGGCCACACTGCAGGGCTTGCAGGATATTAGTTCCCTGACCAGGGACTGAACCCGGGCCCTTGGCAGTGAAAGTGCAGCATCCTAACCACTGGACCGCTGGGGAATTCCCTGATAATTCTATATGTAATTTTGTCAGGAACTGCCATACTGTTTTCCAGAGCAGGTGCACTATCTTACATTTCCACCAGCAATACACAATGGTTCCGATTTCTCCACATCCTCACCAATACTGCTATCTTCCGTTTTTTTGATAATAGCTATCCTAATGTGATGTGACGTGGTATCTCACTGTGGTTTTGATTTGCATTCCCCAATTGATTAGTGATGCTGAGCATCATTTCATCTGTTCATTGGCCACCTGCATATCTTCTTTGGAAAAATGTCTATTCAAGTCCTTTGTACGTTTTAAAATCTGTTTTTTGTTGTTGCTGCTGGGTTGTGGGAACTAGTATTTTTAAAGGGGGCATTTCAAATCGGGGGGAAGAGATTAATTATTCAATAAGCAATGTGGGGCAATTGGGTACAATTCTACAAAATAAATTTGTTACACTTCTCATATTTGCTTTTTTCAGGGAAATAAAATATTCAGATAAAAATGTAGACCCTCGGGGCTTCCCTGGTGGCACAGTGGTTGGGAGTCCGCCTGCCGATGCAGGGGACACAGGTTCGTGCCCTGGTCTGGGAAGATCCCACGTGCCGCGGAGCGGCTGGGCCTGTGAGCCATGGCCGCTGAGCCTGCGCGTCCGGAGCCTGTGCTCCACAATGGGAGAGGCCACAACAGTGAGAGGCCCACGTACCGCAAAAAAAGAAAAAAAAAATGTAGACCCTCTGTGCGCCATAACCAGTCCCTCCACCCACCAAGGCAATCACTAGCATGAATTTAGTGTTTATCTTTCTATTGAAAAATATTTTACACATTACGTTTGTATAATTTATAATTCTGTTTTTTGTGTTTTATATATTCTACAAATTTTTTTCCACTTAACATTATATTCTTGTGATTCACAGTCAAATGGTCCATTCCTTTTTCATCACTGTGTAAGTATCTCATTGTTTAAATGTTCCACACTTTATTATGCATTCTCCATTTGAAGGTATTTTGGTTGTTTCAAGCTGTTTACTATTGCAAACAGCTTTCTGATGTTTATATTTTTATATTCAGGGAATTTGGAAGGACAAATAGACCAAACAAGGCTGGTGCTGGTATTCATGATGTCATCAAGGACTCAGGCTCCTCTTCTTCTTGATACATTGACTCTTGTTATATATGGGGTAAGATAGCTGCTATGCCTCTATCCATCTCAACAACTTTTCATTACGAAGAAGGATGAGGGTAAAAGGCAAAGAGGCAAGCCAACTAAATCTTTACCTGTAAAAACTCCTTCACAGAAGCACTATCCAGCAACTGCCATTATACTCACAGACCAGAACAGTGACACATGGCTACCTTTAGCTGTAGGAGAGTCTAGGAAATTGAGTTCTTAGCTTTTTATAACCTCCAGAGAGCAAGGGAGAAGGGAGTTGGATATAGAGACTATCACTCAACATACGTGTTGAGGGACTTCCCTGGTGACGCAGTGGTTAAGAACCCACCTGCCAATGCAGCGGGCATGGGTTCGATCCCTGGTCCGGGAAGATCCCACATGCCGCAGAGTAACTAAGCCCGTGAGCCACAACTACTGAGCCTGTGCTCTAGAGCCTGAGGGCCACAACTACTGAGCTCACGTACCACGACTACTGAAGCCCGCGCACTTAGAGCCCATGCTCTGCAATGAGAGAGGCCACTGCAATGAGAGGCCTGCGCACTGCAACGAAAAGTAGCCTCCCTTGCCACAACTAGAGAAAGCCCGTGCGCAGCAACGACGACCCAACGCAGCCAAAAATAAATCCCCCCCCCAAAAAAAATCTCTTATACCGTATCAATCATAGTAGTTCTGCTTTCCTAACCAAACTGTAGCTGATACAAAAATAGTCTTCATGGATTCATAACAAAGTACAAACTCCTTTGCATGGCATATATGACCTTCAAGTCGGCCTCAATCAGTGCTTTGACCTTTCATCCAGTCCTTTGACCCACCTTCCCTCATAACAATGCTGCCATCATGTGAACAAACTTGCCGCTAATCACATATGGTGTACTGTTTTAGCTTTTTTTTCTTCCAGTTTTACTGAGATATAATTGAAATACAGCACTGTATAAGTTTAAGGTGTACAGCATAATGATTTGACTTAACATACATCTTGAAATGACTATCACAGGAAGTTTAATAAACAAAAAAGAAAAAAGTATTTTTTTACCTGTGATGAGAACTCTTAGGATTTACTCTAACAACTCTCATATATATCATACAGCAGTGTTAACTGTATTAATCATGTTGTATATTACATCTCTAGTATTTATTTTATAGCTGGAAGTTTGTATCTTTTGACCATCTTCATCCAATTCCTCCTCCCTCCACTTCCCACCTCTGGTAACTGCAAATCTGGTCTCTTTTTCTATGAGTTTGTTTTTCTTTCTAAGTATAATTGACCTACAACACTATGTTAGTTCCTGGTGCACAACATAGTGATAACGATATTTCTATACATTACAAAATGATCACTTGTTTTAGCTTTTCTACCTCTACCTAGAATGACTCTCTCCCCATTCCAGAAGAACCAGCTAAAAAGTTGCTTCCTCTGTGACATCCCCCTCATCTGTCACATAGATTTAATCTTTCTCTTGTTCCCATGGCACTTAAATTTTTTAAATGAAAGTTTTAATTGAAGGATAACATATACAAAGAAAAATAAACAAATCTTAGTTATGCATTTCAGTAGTTACACAAAGTGAACATACCCCTGTACCCCTGTGAAAAGCACCTAACTCAAGAAATAGAACAATACTAGAACCTCAAAGTTCCCTCTTCCCATTTCCAGACACTATACCTCCAGCCTGAATTTGAACATACGTTGGTTTTGCCTGTTTGAAACTTATGTAGACAGAATCATACAATACGGTCTCTTTTGAATCTAGATTCTTTTTCCTTGTGCCTCTGAGATTCACAGAAGATGCTGAACAGATGTAGTTCATTTGCTCTCATTGCTCTTCAGTGGTCCATATTTACTTATTCCACTGTTGATGGTCACTGAGTTGCTTCCAGGTTTGGGCTGTTAGCAAACAGTGCTATTATGAACACTTTTGTAGTTGACTTTTGGTACACATAATATAGTGTTTTTTATATCTTTCAGTTTTAACACTTCTGCATTGTGGTGTAATTATTACATTACATGTCTGTTTCCCACACTAGACTGAGTTCCCTGAAAGGCTTTGTAACTTCAGTGTCAATTACATTACATGAGACACAGCAGGACTTTTAAAATGTTTGCAAAGGAAGGAGCATCTAAAAGAATCCTTTTTATTTTAATATTTATTCCTTTATGATTCTTAAAACCCTTAAACATACTATTTTACCTTTCTTGTGGTCATGTGTAAGAAGTGGACCCATTCTTAATTAAAATATCTGTAGAAACACATGATCAAGAATGCTTTATTGGGGGCTTCCAGGCTTCCCTGGTGGCGCAGTGGTTGAGAGTCCGCCTGCCAATGCAGGGGACACGGGTTTGTGCCCCGGTCCAGGAGGATCCCACGTGCCGCGGAGCGGCTGGGCCCACAAGCCATGGCCGCTGAGCCTGCGCATCTGGAGCCTGTGCTCCGCAATGGGAGAGGCCACAACAGAGAGGCCCGCGTACCGAAAAAAAAAAAAAAAAAGAATGCTTTATTTACTGCAGTGATCATTTCATAATGTATACAAATATCGAATCATTATGTTGTACACCTGAAACTAATATATTGTTATATGTCAATATATCTCAGTTTAAAATAAATGCTTCATATTAGGCACTGTACTGAAAGTACTAAAAGGCATTAGTGTTCCATGAGATATATTTTAGGTAGAATTACAGGATTACATAATTGGAAGGCACCTTAGGAACTGATTCAATCCATCATATTCATCATTACATTTCAGTAGGAAGTACCACATCTAAACCAGCACAGTTACAAGAAGGGGCTACTTTTTAAATACCTTTACCTGAATAACCTCAATTTCTTTTCTCCTTACGCTATTCTCCTTGATTGGAAATTCACAGTACCAGCAAATGGAAATACAACAGAAATCACTGGCAGAAAAATTCTTATTCATAACTTAAAGACCAATGTACTGTAAATTCGCTTATTACATAAGCTTAATGAACAGTTGCTAAAATGAAGTCCTAGATACGAAATGAATACCCAAGCCCTCTTATAAGTATGCACGACTGACTGGAACTGAAAAGGTTATATAATAAAAGAGCATAGAAAGAGTAGAGGAAACGGTAGATATTAAACACATAAAATCTCCCTAGTTGGACACTGTTAGTTCCTTACACTCTGGTGTCCTGGAAAAAGCCCAAGATATAAAGCAAGAGTTTTTTACATTGACTGACTCCTGGCTCTGTCTACTTGCTCCTGTACTTACTGCTACTTGACCCTGGGCAAATGAGTTAATATGGTTCAATTTCCTCATTGACAAACACCCTACAGCGTTTTTGGAATACATGTTATGTGCTTGGCAAGTATCAGGCACTCAGTAAGCCGTAGTTTCTATTACCTGGACGGTAATCTAACAGCACACGATCTCAAAGTTAGTAAGCATCAGGACCAAGAAATAAGACCCCAGTTCTCCGACTCCAATCCAGTCCCACCGGGATACCTCTGAAAGGTACCAATGAGTGTCCATCCCTTTGGCTGGAAGCGGATGTGGTGTTTTGAAGTAGCACAAAGTGCGACGCAGCAGGAAGGCGGGATTTCCGTCACAATGGCTCCAGCATCTGCGGGACAGAGAAAACGAACCGGAACAGATGGAAGGAACGCCCGCCGCCAGAGGGAGGTGTCCGGAAGCGCCCGAGCGGGGACTACATTTCCCACAAGCCCGCGGGGGCAGGGCGAGGGGCGGGCGTCGGGGACCTTATCGGACAGGCCTAGCCCGGCAATACCAAGGTAAATGCCGGCACTGCGGCTCCAAGGGAAGAGTAACTTAGAGTCTGCGCCTAGATTTGGACTAGTCACCCTCCTAACCCATCCCGAACTGACAAAGGGACCTGGCGACTTTGGGATTTCCGGGCCGCAGAACTCCACCCCCAGAACCTATAGCAGTACCCCCGCGTTGGGCCTGGGGGCGCTTCCTAGATGCCTGAGGACGCGGGGCGATGTGCTAGAAAGGTGAAGGCCCAGGGTACCTCTTTCTAGGGTTGATGATCCGTACTGGTCCCTCGATCGCCCCTCCCCCACGCCCTGTCGCCCATTAGCTCGGGCTGGAGCTGTACGGAGCCCGGATCCCTGGGGTTCGAAGTCGGGGTTGGTGCAAGGGAAGGTGCTCTCCCTCCCCCCGCCCAGTCTAAGTAGCAGGCAACCTCCCCTCTTCTTTGGTTGTTGCTCGGACGTCCTTGTCTCGGGGCGGCTAAAGCTGTCAAAGACCTTCGAGCCAAGCGCTGCTAAGCACCTCCATCCAGCATCCCTAATCCTTTCACGTACCCTTTCGGGTGTTAGGAAGATTGCCGCTGGAGAGGCTAAAGTAACTTGCCCTCGGTCGCAGAACTTAAATGGCAGAACTTAAGGTTCGCACCAGGCCTCCCTGGATCTAAAGCTCTTTGCTTAAGTCCCATCACCTTTCTCAAACCTTAACCTAAGAGAGGACAGGCGCTGGGGACCACAGTCATTTTTTTGCCCAGCGGTGCCCACACGTGCTGCCACCCCGCCTCGGCTGCCCTGGTGCCGACACATCGGTCGGGCCTGTTCAAACAGCGAGCCTGGGGCCCTCTGCCGATCCATCTCGCTGCTCTTCTTTTCCGCTTTCTCCGGCCCTTTTCCAGGGACAGACAGGCGGCGCGCGTCATCGCCAAGGCTGCTGGGCGGGTGGGTGGAGTTTGCTGCGCGGCGACGGTGGCTGTAGCGAGTGGGTCCCCCCAAGACTCTGGGGCGGGGCTGCGGGGAGGGCGCGGACGGACAGACGGACCTCGCCGGGATGGGGGGTGTGGCCGCTCCGCCAGGGCCCTGCCGGTGGGTCAGCGGCACAGCGACCACCAGTGCCCGGGGCCCCTCCGCCTTCTGCTAGAGATGCTCTTCCTCTCGGTGAGTTGTTTTTCTGTCTGGGCGGCCCGGCCTCCCCAGCCTAGGTCACGCCCCGGGGAGGAGGAAGGAGCCGGGCCATCTCAGACTGTGTGGCCTGGATAGGGCAGGGCCTCGGGGAACTGACCAGCTGCGCTCCGGGTCCTCCTCCCTTTGGGCATGTTGATCCGCGGCTGCGCCCCATGTTCCAGTTTCATGCAGGCTCTTGGGAAAGCTGGTGCTGCTGCTGCTGCCTGATTCCAGCCGACAGACCTTGGGACCGGGGCCGGCGCTGGAGGCTGGAGATGGCGGACACGAGATCCGTGCATGAAACCCGGTTTGAGGCGGCGGTGAAGGTGATCCAGAGTTTGCCGAAAAACGGTACGTGCACTTAGGCCCGGCTGGACAAGCCTTCTGCAGAGGCTTGAGGCCCCAGCTTCTGAATCTCACCTCCTTTAGCCTTCTTTCTGCTTCTAGTCTTGCTTATTTAACCTACTTCTTTTTTTGCGTTGAAAGGGCATGTAATTGAAGGGGAGGTGTCGGATGGGAATTAATTGCCTGCTGATCTTTCACGCCTGAGACAAATATATTATCCATATTTTAAGCAGTTTATATTGTTGTCGAAAAGACCCTTAATGACTGCGGATTTGGGTATGTTTTTTAAAAATCTGGGATGGGGATGCCTAGGGCCGCATACTCATAAAGTCTACTTTTTGAAAACTTTTGATATGAAGGGAAAGAAAGGAAAGAACAACTATATTCATTTGTAAAACGATTTCTCTTGTTTAAAAAGTATATATATATTTACTACTTAAAAAAAAAAAAAAACCTGTTCTATGGTCCTAGTGTTCTCGTTTCATACTCATATGGGACCTTTGAAACTTGGGTGAAAAGTCATTGGAGCTGTTCTTTCATATTTAACCTGTCGTTTCTCTGGCTTCTGTCAAGATTTTTCTCTTTATCGTTGGTTTTGAGCAGTTTGATTATGATCTGTTTTGGTATGGTTTTCTTCATATTAATGCTGTTTGGGGTTTTGCAGAGCTTTTTGAATTTTTAATTTTATGTCTTTGACAAATGTTGGGAAGTTTAAGGCCGTTATTCAAATTTTTTTTCGGTGGAGAGGCTTGGAAAGGGGGAATTTGACTTTTCACTTCATATCTTTCTGCAATAAACGTGTATTTTTCCACAATAAATGTGTATTTTTTTAATGATACTTTTAACTACTATCATTGTGCCAGAGTGTAAAACTAACTGAATATAACACTAATATATTACTGTAGTATTTAATGTCATGTTCCTTATTTTCATTAATTATCATTTGGCTAAGTAATGAATGTTCAATACCATTAACAAACATTCAGTAAGTGTAGACACAAAAGGTTTTGAAAACAAATATATACAAAATAGCTTTCCTTTTGTAATCTCAAACACCAAATTGGAGGAGGACATACATATGAGGGATTGAAAGAAAAGACTGAATGAACAAAGTGTAGAGAAATAACATAGGAACTTATTTAGGTATTGATTTTTTAAATGTCTGATGAAGAGAGTTTACAGGAAGGCATGATTCTAAGAGTTTTGTTTAAATGGTACCTTCATCCTTACTTCTAAACCACACGTTTTTATATTTTTTGAAAATTGATAGAGCTAGACTTGATGATAGTTTGCTATCTTTGATGACACCATATATCACTTATTAGGAAACCCATATAAGTGTAAATACAGTTTGTGTTTATATAACATTTAAGAAGGTATTGCCAGTTAAGAACCTCTGCCAAAGGGCAGCTGGGTAGGGCAATGTTCAGTACTGTACTATTATCTCCTGAAACTAAATTGATAATAATTGAAGCAGAAGTATTGTTATAATGAATCATTAAATAGTTTTATAGTAAAACTTTTAACTTGTGTCATCTGTCCTGGATTATTTTGCAAATATTCTTATAGTTTTTTTGTTGCTTGCTGCTTAATCTTTATCTATGGCATAAAGTTATAATGAATCCTATAGCACCTATGTTTGGTATGCCCTTGACCTTTAGAAATTTATTTTCCTATAGAATGTTTTAAAAACATACATATCAAATGCATTGGGTTGGCCAAAAAGTTTGTTCAGGTTTTTCTGTAAGATGTTGTGTGTGAGCACCTTGAGGACAGAGACTATACTTTATCTAGTGTCTTATACACAGAATATATTCAATATATGTTATTAGTTTTTGCTCTAACCTAATGTATATGTTACTCACCTTAACCAATAAACTTTTAAATCTCAGTTGATTGACTTACTGAAGATATTATGAGATGAGGCTTTTGATGTTTTCATTTAAATAGGTAACCATTTTTAACTATAGTTTCTCCATATTTTTCCCCTCTGCTATATAAAGACTATATCATTGAAACACTGTATCTAATGGATACTCCTAAATGAGCATATATTGTGTAGATAATTTATTATTGTGATTTTGGAATTAATTACTCACTCTTGGCCAAACCTGAAACACCAGCTCTCAGCTTGTCTGTGTTGTAATTTTCACAATGTTTATAAACTACTAGCTTTTGATTACTGCATGTTATCAGATTATTATGCAATCTATGAAGTTTTAAAAACATCTTTTTACAGTTTAAATTTTTGTTTTCATAATAAATTTTGGAACAAAAGTAATGCACAATAAATGTAAATTTTTCTAAAATGCAAATAAACAAAAAAGGAACTAGAAGTAATCTATATGTGACAGCGATATCGATCCTCTTTTAACATTTTGACATGTTTCCTTCTACTCTGCTTTTTAAGTATATAAGTACTTATTTTGTAAAAATGGATTGCGCTGGATATGCTGTTTTAAACTGCTGTTTAACTCTCATTTTATAGTAGATCTTGAAACTTTTCTCATGCTATTTTTTATATTTTTCTACAGTAAAATTTTTAAGGGTGGTAGTTATAAATAATCCCATAATTTATGTATATCATAATTATTTAGCCAGTTAGTTATTATAAAACATTTATATTCCAATTTTTCTCTCTCATTAAGAGTATTGCAACTTATAGCACTTGTTCAAACAATTTGAAAACTTTAAACATAAAAAAGTTTATTGATAAGCTAGAAACATGTGAAGACTGATCCTCAAAAAATTGGCATGTCCAAAACTATGGAGGTAGGAAGTGAGAAATCTATTTTATCTTGGATTAATTCTTTTTCTACCACAGTACACACTGGTTGGCTTTAGCCAAAGTTCCTAATCCCCTGAGAAATTGGAAATTTGGCCAAGAGAAGTTGAATTTCTTACTGTTGCAGTTTTATTAATAATATACATATAACTTTCGTTTGTGCTAGTCAGTGTGGTTTGTCACCATTTTTTAATAGAAATACCTTACTACGGTTGCATGATATAGTTATTCTATATTTTAATTTATTTGTTTTTTTAATGACATTTGCCAGTTATTTTGGTTACATCTACAACATGTTTATTCGTTTATTCTCTTATTTATTGAACTATATTAGGCGTTGTTATTAAAGTGTAAAATCTCAGAGATTTTTCAAATCAAAGAAATAAACTGAGCCATAACTTTTGTTTCTGTAAAATAAGAATAAGTTGTCTGAACTATTAATGAAATATTAAAAATCACTGTTAGTAAGCTAAGCATTAGCTCATCAATTGTGTTCTCCAAGTGATCTCACTTAATGTATGTTTCCAATAGGTTCATTCCAGCCAACAAATGAAATGATGCTCAAGTTCTATAGCTTTTATAAGCAGGCAACTGAAGGACCCTGTAAACTATCAAGGCCTGGATTCTGGGATCCTATTGGAAGATACAAATGGTAATTTTATGTAGAGAGCTATGAAAGAATTTTGAGTTTAATGACATAATTATCATATGACTGTTACTTTTGTGGTTATGGATTATTCTGTGCACAAAGTATTCTAGGTACTGGATACATTTTTATCCTCTATGTACTCATTTTTTTTTATTTTAAAAAAGGGTTTTTTAAAAAAATAAATTTATTTATTTTTGGCTGCATTGGGTCTTCATTGTTACACACGGGCTTTCTCTAGTTGCAGTGAGTGGGGGCTACTCTCTGTTGCAGTGCGCGGGCTTCTCATTGCGGTGGCTTCTCTTGTTGCGGAGCATGGGCTCCAGGCGTGCGGGCTTCAGTAGTTGTGGCATACGGGCTCAGTAGTTGTGGCTCGTCGGCTCTAGAGTGCAGGCTCAGTAGTTGTGGCGCACGGGCTTAGTTGCTCTGCGGCATGTGGGATCTTCCTGGACCAGGGCTCGAACCTGTGTCTCTTGCATTGGCAGGTGGATTCTTAACCACTGTGCCACCAGGGAAGCCCCCTCTGTGTGCTCTTAACAAAATTTCACACAAATAGGAAGGTCTTGGGGAAGAAAAGAAGACAATAAAACCAAAAGAGGTAGATTTATCAAAGATATAAAAGCATTTTCAATTAGTGTTTCTTTATGGAGTTTGTTCTTTTTATTATTCCAAGAATAAGTCCCAAACTACATTAAAGAAACAACAGACTCTCCTGCCTCTTTTACCTGCCAAGAAGAGGAGTGACCTCTTGCTTGTCAGGTGACCTTGTTTGCTTTGAGCCATTGAGATAATAAATAACTAGAAGCATGACTCAGGTTCTGCCTTACTTTTTCTCTAAGCTGTCACTCTTATCCCACTGTACTTGAATAGAAATTTCAGTTTTACTATATTTAATAGAATCACAAAATACCTCTGCCATGTTTCCAGTTGACTAACATTTGATGTTCTTAAACACTATTGAAGAGGTGACAAATGTCTAACAGGATGTCTGATGTCTAACATGACCATACGTCATGTACGTCAGGAACAGAGTGTGCTAATTGGCAGAGTAAGTCTTAAGAGCCACATGTTTTGATGGCTAAGTTTCTTCACCCTGCATTGGAAGTCCTTAAACTCCTTTGAGGATTTCTTTCTTTTTTTTTTTTTTAACATCTTTATTGGAGTATAATTGCTTTACAATGGTGTGTTAGTTTCTGCTGTATAACAAAGTGAATCAGCTATACATACACATACATCCCCATATTGCCTCCCTCTTGCATCTCCCTCCCACCCTCCCTATCACACCCCTCTAGGTGGTCACAAAGCACTGAGCTGATCTCCCTGTGCTATGTGGCTGCTTCCCACTAGCTATTTTACATTTGGTAGTATATATAAGTCCATGCCACTCTCTCACTTCGTCCCAGTTTACCCTTCCCCCTCCCCGTGTCCTCAAGTCCATTCTCTATGTCTGTGTCTTTATTCCTGTCCTGCTCCTAGGTTCTTCAGAACCATTTTTCTTTTCTTTTTTTTTTTAGATTCTCTATATATGTGTTAGCATTCGGTATTTATTTTTCTCTGACTTACTTCACTCTGTTTGACAGTCTCTAGGTCCATCCACCTCACTACAAATAACTCAATTTCGTTTCTTTTTATGGCTGAGTAATATTCCATTGTATATGTGTGCCACATATTTATCCATTCATCTGTCGATGGACACTTAGGTTGTTTCTGTGTCCTGGCTATTGTAAATAGAACTGCAACGAACATTGTGGTACATGACTCTTTTTGAATTATGGTTTTCTCAGGGTATATGCCCAGTAGTGGGATTGCTGGGTCATATGGTAGTTCTATTTTTAGTTTTTTAAGGAACCTCCATACTGTTCTCAATAGTGGCTGTATCAATTTACATTCCCATCAACAGTGCAAGAGGGTTCCCTTTTCTCCACACCCTCTCCAGCATTTATTGTCTATAGATTTTTTTATGATGGCCATTCTGACTGGTGTGAGGTGATACCTCATCTTTGAGGATTTCTTAGTCATGTACCTTCCTCTAAGATCTTTATGACTAGTCATATTAGGTTAAATCTAAGAGCAATATGTTATTTAAGTTGTTGGAAGAAAATTTATTTATTTACTTAATGATTTTCCTCAGAATTGACCTTTGGTGGAGTTAAACTGCTTCTGGAAAATATCTGTAAAATGAGAGGTTTTCTTTTTAGGCAAAAATTTCAAAGGGCTCTTCTCATTATTTGAGGCTTTAAAATTTTCCTGTCCCTCACATTTTCATTTTTTTTTAGAAGTAAGAAACCTTTTCCATTTTTCAAGAGTTAGACTCTTATTTTTTAATATAAATTTATTTATTTATTACTTCTGGCTGCGTTGAGTCTTCGTTGCTGCCCGCAGGCTTTCTCTAGTTGTGGCGAGCGGGGGCTGCTCCTCATTGCGGTGCGCGGGCTTCTCATTGTGGTGGCTTCTCTTGCTGTGGAACATGGGCTCTAGGCGCGCGGGCTCTAGAATGCAGGCATGGGCTTCCTTGGTGGTACAATGGTTAAGAATCCGCCTGCCCATGCAGGGGACACGGGTTCAAGCCCTGGTCCGGGAAGATCCCACATGCCGTGGAGCAACTAAGCCCATGCACCACAACTACTGAGCCTGCGCTCTAGAGCCCGTGAGCCACAACTACTGAGCCCGCAAGCCACAACTACTGAAGCCCAGGTGCCTAGAGCCCGTGCTCCGCAACAAGACAAGCCACTGCAATGAGAAGCCCGCACACCGCAACTAAGAGTAGCCCCTGGTCGCCACAACTAGAGAAAGCCCACGTGCAGCAACGAAGACCCAATGCAGCCAATAATAACTAACTAAATAAATAAATAAAAAGAAAATTAACCAAAACTTCTGTTTATTTGAAACATGACTGTGACAGTTCATGTAGAGTTTCTAAAATGTTCATTTTTGTCACTGTTATTTTTAATGATATAAAGACTTTTTTTTTTTTTTTTTGCGGTATGCGGGCCTCTCACTGTTGTGGCCTCTCCCGTTGTGGAGCACAGGCTCCGGACGCACAGGCTCAGCGGCCATGGCTCACGGGCCCAGCTACTCCGCGGCATGTGGGATCTTCCCGGACCGGGGCAAGAACCCGTGTCCCTGCATCGGCAGGCAGACTCTCAACCACTGCGCCACCAGGGAAGCCCGAAGACTTTTAAAGAGTTCTTAGCAAATAATTATGAACAGTCTATGGTCTCTGTAATGTATATAGAGATTATAGAGACTATATAATGTAGTCCCTATAATCTATGGTCTATAGATAGGTTTTGTACTAATTAGTTTTAGCTACTATTTAATTTGCCATTTTATTCACTGTGATATTTTTCTTCAAGGTGGTGCATTTAAAGAGATCCTTTGGAAACATTAATATAGCTTTAAGTAAAGCCTGTTTTAAATTAATGATCCTATAGCAATAACTATAAATTGTATTCTGAGCAATTGAAATCAGGCGTCTTTCTGTAGTTAATTGGATATTTTTATTTCTAGGGATGCTTGGAGTTCATTGGGTGATATGACCAAAGAGGAAGCCATGATTGCATACGTTGAAGAAATGAAAAAGGTAGGGAAAATAATTCACAATAGAAAATAAAACTACTTAGAGCAGTTTAAAAAAAAAAATTTAGTTATTTATTAATTTTGGCTGTGCCAGGTCTTAGCTGTGGCCCACGGGATCTTCGTTAAGGCATGTGGGCTCTTTAGTTGCGGCATGAATGTGGGATTTAGTTCCCTGACAAGGGATTGGACCTGGGCCCCCTGCACTGGGAGCACAGAGTCCTACCCATTGGACTACCAGGGAGGTCCCTATTTAGAGCAGCTTTGATTTAGTTTTGTTATCAAGCAAATTAGCTGCTTTGTTTTTAGGAACAAAGAGATTGTAATATGTTAGAATATAGAATCTAGATTATTGAGCTTATCAGGGCTTTATCTGTCTCATCAAAGTTCATCTTGAGGTAAATGTTTTTTCCTTCAGATATGTCACATTGTGGGGACATGCTATTTTCTTTTCTTTTCTTTTTTTAATAAGTTTATTTATTTTATTTTATTTATTTTTGGCTGTGTTGGGTCTTTGTTGCTGCATGCGGGCCCTCTCGGGTTGCGGCGAGCGGCTACTCTTCATTGTGGTGCGTGGGCTTCTCATTGCAATGGCTTCTCGTCATGGAGCATGGGCTCTAGGCACGTGGGCTTCAGTAGTTGTGGCACACGGGCTCAGTAGTTGTGGCTTGTGGGCTGCACAGGCTCAGTAGTTGTGGCATATGGGCTTAGGTGCTTCGTGGCATGTGGGAATCTTCCCGGACCAGGGATCGAACCCGTGTCCCCTGCATTGGAAGGCGGATTCTTAACCACTGTGGCACCAGGGAAGTCCCGTGTTTTCATTTTTTCATCTTTCTTATCTTTCTCTATCGTTGACTTCTGCAGGAAGTATATAGATAGGAATCTTTTCAAATACTGATTTCCCTTACTCAGGAGTGTGGGACTTAACTGGGCTGTCTTGAAAACATTTCTGTTTTGAAACTTTTTATGAGAAATAGGTAACAAGACTGCCCAACACTGTTCTCATACAAGTGTTGACTCATAAGTTGAGATGTTTCTATCACTGGATTTATCAGTAACAAGCATTTTTCTGTGAATGCAAAAATCCTTCAGAAGCAGAATAAGACAAGGATGCTTTTAGTTTCTCTGGTAACTAGTAAAGAGGGCATTCTTTATTAACTAGCTCTTCAAGGAGCAAATTAATGAAGAAATCATGGATTTTTGATTTTGATCATCAGTAAGATGATCTTACTGCCTTTTTTTTTTTTTTTTTTTTTTTGCGGTACGCGGGCCTCTCACTGCTGTGACCTCTCCTGCTGCGGAGCACAGGCTCCGGACGCGCAGGCTCAGCGGCCATGGCTCACAGGCCCAGCCGCTCCATGGCATGTGGGATCCTCCCGGACCGGGGCACGAACCCGTGTCTCCTGCATCGGCAGGCGGACTCCCAACCACTACGCCACCAGGGAAGCCCGATCTTACTGCCTTTTTATAAAGGAACATTTGTATTGCTATGTTGGTAATGGATCGGAAGTTGTGAAATCTAGATCTGAATAATAATCTTAAATAGTCTTTGAACATAGAGAAAATATGTAAAAAAGGAATATTTTTTTGCCAGATGCTTTGATAGTATTAATCTCTGTAGTAATTTTTATTTGGTAGATTCAGAGTAATTTGTTTTGTTTTAATGTCTTCTACATTGCTCAAAGTTGTGCACTTTGTTACAGTTTCACAATTTTTATTTGGTGGACTTTGTTTTTCTATAAAAGAGGTCAGAGCTTAGTTCTTTTGGCTGTTAAGTATATCAGTAGCAGAACAAAGGAGTCTTTCAAAAGCAGAGAGAACGATAATGTACAGCTTTGGTTTGATAACATTCTTTTTTCTTTAAATATTGTTATAATCTTTCCTCATTCCCTCCATTTTAACTATTTAGTGGTAATTACTTTTAATTGTATTTTGTAGATTGATACAGAAAAGACATGTGTGTATATATATATCCTATTATTTAAAAAAAGAAAGGAAAACAATAATGGTATCATATTAAACATACTGTGCAGCTACTAGCTTTTTGCCTGTAAAAAAAAATTTATAGATATTTTTCCAGTCAGCACACACAGAACTAATCATAGTCTTTTTAATATCTGCAAAATATTCCATATATAGAAATACTTTATTTTGTCAGTCATCAGTTGATGGCTCTTTATTTGAATACTTTTCACCTAATTTACCTTGCTCTTTAAACTTGATGATTCTAAATTGGCCCGTAGTTATGGAGGTGTCTGAAAATGGTTGCCAATTCCTACTTTACTTAACACCCTTTTAAAAACACTACCTTGGGCTTCCCTGGTGGCGCAGTGGTTGAGAGTCCGCCTGCCGATGCAGGGGACACGGGTTCGTGCCCCGGTCTGGGAAGATCCCACATGCTGCAGAGCGGCTAGGCCCGTGAGCCATGGCCGCTGAGCCTGCGCGTCCGGAGCCTGTGCTCCGCAATGGGAGAGGCCACAACAGTGAGAGGCCCGTGTACCGCAAAAAGAAAAAACAAAAACAAAAAGAAAACACTACCTTGGTGTTAAAGAACAGACACAATAATTTTACTCTAACCCCAAAATTTTCTATTTTATTTTACATTAGTGCCTTTAGTGCTTAATGCACAATCTATAGCTTATTGTATAAAATTTTACACGAAGCTTATGTAAAATAGTTTTCAAAATAAGAACGCTTTTAAATTTTTACTTGAAATTTTCCTAGGGTGGTATATGCATCAATATGTAATTAACATAGATACTTTCAGGTGTCTATAAAAGCACTTCAAATCTCAAAGTTATCAGTAAGTAAATTATAAATATATTATTTGGTGCTAGTGTGGATCACATTAATAGTTGGTTTTCACAGGATTTGTTTCTTTTGATTACAGATTCTTGAAACTATGCCAATGACTGAAAAAGTTGAAGAATTGCTACATGTCATTGGTCCGTTTTATGAAATTGTAGAAGACAAAAAGGGTGGCAGAAGTTCTGATTTAACCTCAGGTTGGACTCTTTTACCTAGTTTTTCATTCAGCAGCTGATACATTATGCATGCATTAATATTTATATTATATGTCTAATTTTTTTTTTTACTTTCACATGCCAGTCCGAGTGGAGAAAATCTCTAAATACCTAGAAGGTAGGAATAATGAAATCCATGTGAAACTTTGGTTTAAAATTTATATGCCAAAAGAACTCTGCACAAATTTATATAACTTATGGGCTTTTCACTCAAGAGTTTTCTTTTAAGCAAATACATTGCATAAAGTTCCAAAATATTATAAACCCTAATTTTTTTTTCGGAGTTTAAAAAAAAATTTTATGTTATATTGGAGCATAGTTGATTAACAATGTTGTGTTAGTTTCAGTGTACAGTGAAGTGATTCAGTTATACATATACATGTATCTATTCTTTTTCAAATTCTTTTCCCATTTAGGTTATTACAGAATATTGAGCAGAGTTCCCTGTGTTATTCAGTAGGTGCTTGTTGGTATAAACCATAATTTTTACCCTTAGGTTATTAAAACATGACAGACGGTTCATTTGCATACAAAATTATAACAGAATTCATGGTTTTATTTTTATGATTCATATTTCATATTTTCTATTTTGCTTTATGAATTATATTAGCTAATTATATTAGCTATTATATTGCTATGGCTGAAATGACTTGCTGGCTAATTTTAAGTGAATATGTTTATAGTATGGTTTAACTCTAGTGTAGCTAGCTAAAACAAGACGTCAGTGAATTCACCTCACTTGGTCTTTTTTTTTTAGAGTTCAGTTTTCATGTTCTCAGTAACGAATTGAAAGTCTTATCTTTTTACATACTAGCAGGAGCTGAATAATCTGCAGACTTGCTGGTATTAACCATAAACATTTGCTCTTTAAATTGTTTTAGAAAACAGAGTGAAATGAGCTCTAAGAGTCATTCTAAATGACAATTATATATGTTTTAAATAAAAATCAGCCTGGGGCCTCCCGGGTGGCGCAACAGTTGAGAGTCCGCCTGCCAATGCAAGGGACACGGGTTCGTGAACTGGTCCAGGAAAATCCCACATGCCATGGAGCGGCTGGGCCCGTGAGCCATGGTCGCTGAGCCTGCGTGTCCAGAGCCTGTGCTCCGCAGCGGGAGAAGCCACAACAGTGAGAGGCCCGCGTACCGCAAAAAAAAAAAAAATCAGCCTGGCCATCCTTTTTTGTTTTCTGGCATTCCATTCACAAGGCATCTTTAATTAATTAATTTATTTATTATTTTTGGCTGTGTTGGGTCTTCGTTTCTGTTCGAGGGCCTTCTCCAGTTGCGGCGAGCGGGGGCCACTCTTCATCGCGGTGCGCGGGCCTCTCACTATTGCGGCCTTTCTTGTTGCGGAGCACAGCCTCCAGATGCACAGGCTCAGTAGTTGTGGCTCACGGGCCCAGTTCCTCCGCGGCATGCGGGATCCTCCCAGACCAGGGCCCCAACCCGTGGCCCCTGCATCGGCAGGCAGATTCTCAACCACTGTGCCACCAGGGAAGCCCTGTTTCCTCTTCTGATCTTCAAAAGATGCTGCTGAAAATAACCATGTGCAAATGTTACTTTACATATGTGGAAGTATATCTGTAAGAAATTATATTAGAAATATAATCGTTGGATCAAAGGATGTGGGCGTTTGATAAGTGTTTCCAATTTTGTAAGATATTGCCAAGTTGCAAGACAGTTTGCAATCTTCAGTTTGTTTCTTAAATAAAGCATCTTGTTAAAAGTAGCCGTTGAGGGCTTCCCTGGTGGTACAGTGGTTGAGAGTCCGCCTGCCGATGCAGGGGACACGGGTTCGTGCCCCGGTCCGGGAAGATCCCACATGCCGCGGAGCGGCTGGGCCCGTGAGCCATGGCTGCTGAGCCTGCGCGTCTGGAGCCTGTGCTCCGCAACGGGAGAGGCCACAACAGTGAGAGGCTCGCGTACCGCAAAAAAAAAAAAAAAAAAAAAAGTAGCTGTTTAGGCCCAGTAGAACAGATTATCTATGTCACATGGGCTTTTTCAGAATATATATACATAGTAAGTTTTGAAATCAGGAAGTGTAAGCTCTCCAACTTTGTTCTTTTTCAACACTGTTTTGACTATACTTTTTTTTTCTGGCCGTGCCACACGGCTTGCGGGATCTTAATTCCCTGATCAGGAATCGAACCCACGCCCCCTGCAGTGGAAATGCAGAGCCCTAACCACTGGACCACCAGGGAATTCCCATTTTTGACTATTGATTGATTCCTTGCATGTCCCTATGAACTTCAGAATCAGCTTGTCAGTTTTTGCAAAAATGGCCAGCTGGAATTTTGTTAGGGATTGCAATGAATCATAGATCAGTTTTGGAAGTATTGTCATCTCAACAATATTGTCTTCTAATCCATTTATTTAAATGTGCTTTAATTTCTTTCAATTGCTAGTTATTTTATTCTTTTGCTGCTATTGTAAATTGAATTTTCTAATTTCATTTTTCGATTGTTTGTTGGTAGCTTGTAGAAATACAATTACTTTTTCTTTATTGATCTTGTATCTTGCAACCTTGCTTGACCATTTATTAGTTCTAATAGTTTTTTTGTAGATTACTTAGGATTTTCTATGTATGAGAGCATGTCATCTGCAGAAATCATTTTACTTCTTCCTTCTCAGTCTGGATGTCTTTTATTTATTTTTCTTGCCTTATTGCCCTAACTAGAACTTCCAGTACAGTGTTAAATAGAGATGACAAAAGCAGACATCTTTGTCCTTTTTTTTTAAATTAATTTATTTTATTTTTGGCTGCGTTGGGTCTTCATTGCCGTGCGCAGGCTTTCTCTAGTCGTGGCGAGCAGGGGCTGCTCTTTGTTGAGGTGCACGGGCTTCTTATTGCGGTGGCTTCTCTTGCTGCAGAGCGCGGGCTCTAGGCACACGTGCTTCAGTAGTTGTGGCACATGGGCTTAGTTGCTCTGCTGCATTAGAGATCTTCCTGGAACAGGGCTCGAACCCGTGTCCCCTGCATTAGCAGGTGGATTCTTTTTTTTTTTTGCGGTACGCGGGCCTCTCACTGTTGTGGCCTCTCCCATTGTGGAGCACAGGCTCCGAACGCGCAGGCTCAGTGGCCATGGCTCACGGGCCCAGCTGCTCCACGGCATGTGGGATCTTCCCGGACCGGGGCACGAACCCGTGTCCCCTGCATCGGCAGGTGGACTCTCAACCACTGTGCCACCAGGGAAGCCCAGACATCTTTGTCTTGTTCCTTATTTTAGCAACAAAACATTCAGTGTTTCAACATTAAGTATGATTCTAGTGAGTTTTCTTAGATGCCCTTTATCAGATTGAGGAAATTCTCTTGTATTCTCAATTTCTTCAGCGTTATATTCATGAAAGAGTATTGGATTTTGTCAAGTGCTTTTTCTGCATCCGTTGTGATAATCTTGTGGCTTTTATCCTTTAGTCTATTAATAGGGTGTACTCCGTTGATTTTTGGATGTTGAGTAGGGCTTATTAGTAATTCTCTGTGCTTTCTGCAACTCTCGTCACAGAACTGCTGTGATGCTGTCAAGTAGTTTTGCTGCAACCATCCATTTGATGGGGGTTTTGGGGATTCCCTGATGCTTTGTTTTGTTGAAGGTGTCTGTGGGTGGTGAGTGTTTCTGTTTTTTATTTATTTTTTTGTCATTTGTTTTTTTTTTTTTTTTTTTTCTGGTTGTCAGGGAAAGAGTAAGGGAGATTCAAAAGCTATGCTGCCATCATGATTCTCTAAGAGAATAGACCATAATGCCTATGATAGAAATGAAATTTTACTCCTTAATTCTACTAATTAGGGAATATAATAAGAATAAGAATATAGGCCTGACTGTTTAAGATGAATGGAGATTTTATATGTTATTTGGGATGCATGGCAGCATCCAAAATGGACTTGTATAATTGAAAATAAAGCCCAGAAGTTTATGGAGGAAGACCACTGTTTTTAGCCAAGAGCCACTTAGGATGCCTTCAGTATCTCAGAGTTACAGAACTATAATTCCCAGTATCACAGAATGGGGTCTAGTAACCATCAGCACTGGCATCACATGGGAGCTTTATGGCAATCCAGAATCTTAGATTACCCCAGACTTACTGATTCACAACCTACCTTTTAACTAGATCTCAGGTGATTCCTATCCATGTTAATGTTTGAGAAGCTTCCATGTATTTACTCTCAAGGTATGACTTTGGGTAATAGGACAATTTGCCTTTTTAAGTGATTAATCACATTTACTAATGCTTTTTTTTTTAAAAAAGCTTAACTGTAAAGACATAATAATGTAAGTTGTGCACCTGAAGCCCTAAAGGTAATAAAAGGATAAAAAACTTTTTAGGGGCTTCCCTGGTGGCTCAGTGGTTAAGAATCCGCCTGCCAATGCAGGGCATGCAGGTTCAAGCCCTGGTCCGGGAGGATCCCACATGCCACAGAGCAACTAAGCCTGTGCACTGCAATTACTGAGCCAGCGCTCTAGAGCCTGTGAGCCACAACTGCTGAGCCCGCGAGCCACAACTCCTGAAGCCCATGTGCCACAGCTACTGAAGCCCGTGTGCCTAGGGCCCGTGCTCCGCAACAAAGAGAAGCCACCGCAATGAGAAGCCTGTGCACTGCAACAAAGAGTAGCCCCCGCTCGCCACAACTAGAGAAAGCCCGCGTGCAGCAACAAAGACCCAACGCAGCCAAAAATAAATAAATAAAGTTATTAAAAAAAAACTTTTTAATGTAGTCCACCTATAATATTGATAAGATTGCTTTTAGGGCCAAAGCTATTTATGTTTTCAGCATGCTAGCCTATAGCAACTGTCTCTTCATTTACTGTGTATTAAAGATCATTCATCTCTTAACTTTACATTTTGATCGATGTTACCTTAAAAATAATTTATCCACTGCCTTGTTCAGAAAGGATTTAAGATAGCTTTATCATTTTGTTGTGAACTGATAACTGGAGGAATTAATGGAATGTATGTATATTTACTGTCAAAGAAAATAATACTGTTCATTATATGTTAAAATTCTAACTTTTTACTTCAATATTATTTTATTAGTTATTTGTGAATTACAGTATTATTTTAAAATTACAACATGATTGTGTGTTATAGCGTTACAGATTAAATGGTCATTTCATATTTTAGATCTTGGTAATGTTCTAACTTCTACACCAAATGCCAAAACTCTTAATGGTAAAGCTGAAAGCAGCGATAGTGGAGCTGAATCTGAGGAAGAAGAGGCCCAGGAAGGCGTGAAAGGAGCAGAACAAAGTGATAACGGTAATCTTTGGGTTATGAGCTAATCACTCTACATTAACTAAGGCAAAAGGCTATGGAGAGGTTTGGACTTATTTGGCATTGTGTGCGATTAGGGCACGTGGAGGGATGTGGGCTGTTGACCCTATAACCAGGTTCGTTGTGGACCAAGAGGCTCTACTACAGAGTTCAGGGACAGCCAACCTTAAGCATAGATGGATTGATGTTAATTGAAGGCAAACAAGGATAGGCCACTCCTCTAGATGGAATGCCTGAAATGCTGCATTAGAAATGTATTCATTTAAGGTATTGTGCATATGCATATGAATATGCATATGTTACCAAGGAGAGGAGACAAGTTAAATTCTCAATATCTTGTCAAGAATGGCATGGATTCCAGAGAATAGGATACAGGCAGAGTTCTGATGAAGAGGGAATATTGGAATCGTGGGGTACTGCATTAGGGGGGCCTTGTGAGTAAGAGTACCAGTGATTCTTGGGGAGACTAGTTTAGAAAGGGGAGGCAGAAAGACACTAAAACAAACCATACAGCTTAGTTTTGCCTTCACTTTCCAGTAAAGGCTGACAAATAATACCTTCTTTGAAGGCTCTTTTTATTGGCTATGTAGACCTATATATGGCTGGATCTCATAGAGCAATTTGCCTATGCCCGAAGGAGTGAAAAGACCTCAAGAGATTTATCTCTTAAAAGGGGTTCTAGAAGATTCACAGGGAACTGAAGCAGTTTTGAAACCAACACAGTTTGGGTGAGCTCTCAGCATATAATTAACCCCTTTTCAAGGAGCATCCCATCTCTCTGATCCACGTAGGAAGCCCTTCAAATGGATTATGGTAGGCTGGGGAAATGACTACCTGATATTAGAACATAGTGTACAGAAGTTTTCCTACAGTGAATTTTTATGAATCTCTCCATTTTCACATAAAAGATAAGAAAATGATGAAGAAATCTGCAGACCATAAGAACTTGGAAATCGTTGTCACTAATGGCTGTGAAAAAGACAGCTTTGTTCAGGGTGTACAGAACGACATTCATGCCAGTCCTTCCCTGAATGGCAGAGGCGCTGAGACAGTAAAATCTGTAGATCAAAACTTGGAGCAAACTGAAAAAACTGCTGTCTGCGTTCACCAAGGTACTGTCACATCAAAGTTGTTTCTCTGGCTTCTTTCCTATGAATAATATATTCTTTTAATAATTTTAGGATATTTAGGAGGTGCTGAGAATTTTTAAAACCTCTATTCAGTAACATCTTAAGGTTTATTAATATTATAAGGCTTTATAACTTTGAAAGACCGAAATAGGGCCAAGCCTTCTATATTTTTCTTGAAATATTTTTTATTGTGTTTTTGTATGGAATTTAAAAATAAGAGCTTTGAAATTTTTACTTTTATTACTGATGTTTCTTTTAACTCACATCTCTAATTATATGATACTTTTGTTCTCAGGTCAGCAAAATAAGGTATAGTTGTTTCATAATTTATGGCTCTAGGAGTGAGCCTATAGTGTGTATACAGTGAATTATTGACATTGCTGTAATTCACTAGAGAAACCAAGAAATACCATTTCTTAATATAATAACCAAATGTGCACAGTTGCATCCCAAATTTAGGGTCCTAGCCGGTAGTTTTTTCTTATAAAGTTATTAGGTTTTTATAAGTTTGATCTGGACAGTGTCTTTATAATTCCATGATAAAATACTTCGTAATCTTTTTTACATAAAAATTACTGACTAAATTTAAAATTTTGGTAAGTTAAAAGAAAGTAAATCAAATTTATCTCCCAATATGAAATGGTAAATCAAATTTATCTCCCAATATGAAAATAATATAGAGCAGATAAATTTTGAAAATGTAATAAATGCATTTGTCTTCAATTAGAGAATAATTATTCTACCTGGACATTTGTATATATTTAGATGTAAATGATGATCATGTTGAAGATGTTTCAGCAATTCAGCATTTGACGAGTGATTCAGACAGTGAAGTTTACTGTGATTCCATGGAGCAATTTGGACAAGAAGAGGTAAAAATGACATTTTTTAATTGGTAAATTTTCAAAGTGATATATCAGAATTCCATGCATAACTTCTGTTAATAACAGATGTGTATGCTGTTCACCACTTTGAAAACATACTTCTAACATGTTTAAACATTTGTATTTTGGTTTTTTTGTGAATTAAAAAATATATAAAATTCCTAAATATTCAAAAATGTTTAAATATTATAATTTATAATGTATTTACATTTATAAATATTCTGAGAGAGGTGGGATGGGAGGCAGAAGGTGAACTCCTTATGCTAGTCCTTATGTTTGAGACATTGATAACAGCCAAGAAGACTGAACAATTTCAAACAAATAAATCTGTTCTTCACATTGACTAATACATTGGACTGAAATTTTAAGTGGAAATACTTTTCAAATTTCAGTTAATTAAGATTTGGTATTGAAAACTAACATTTGGAAAACCACTAAAAGTACATGAATTTTTTTTTTTTCTCTTTGACAACTTTTTCTGATAACGACCAGGGTGGTTTTGACGGCTATATTTATGTTTGTTGTTTTTACATCCTCCCCCTGGTCTTTCCCCACCACTGTTCTAACACAGTGCTTTTTAAATTTTTAAAATTTATTTTGTTTTATTTTAAAATTAAATTAATTAAAAAATTTTTTAAATTTATTTTTTTATTTTATTGAAGTATAATTGATTTACAGTGTTGTGACAGTGCATTTTGAATACAGTAACTCTGGATATTTAAATGTTTCTTGGATGAATGACTGAGTCACGAGCACAGTTCACTGCCAAACATCTCAGGTTCTTTGCTTGTATATAAATCATCTCTATCCCATTTCTCCCCTACAGATGGGAGGCAGAATATGAATTGAAGACATTTTTTAGAAAAATAATATTTTCTATAATAACATTAAAAAAAATACCTCTTTATAAAACCAGTCATTCTTCAATTATCATGGAAACCTTGTGGTGTATAACTACGTGCTTTACGTTTGTAGTCTTTAGATAGCTTTACGTCAAACAATGGACCATTTCGCTATTACTTGGCTGGTAATCCCAGTCAGCCCTTGGAAAGTTCTGGTTTTCCTGAAGATGTTCAAGTATCTCCTGGGAATGGCAACAGTGGGGACACACAGGCGACAGCAGTGGAAGGCAAAGGTGAAGTAAAGCACGGAGGAGAGGATGGCGGGAGTAACAGTGGAGCGCCGCACCGAGAGAAACGGGCTGGAGAAAGTGAAGAATTCTCTAACGTCAGGAGAGGGAGAGGTGTGTAGCGCTTGTTTTTTGTTCTCACTGTCTTTATAAACGAATTAATGAAACGGGGAGGCTCTAGATAGGAGAGGCACCAGGACTGTCACTCTGCAAAGGGAATGTTGAAAGTTATCCTCGCGGAACATCTGACCATTTTCCTTTATGTCTGGTTCTCTCCTTTGACTCTACAGGGCATAGCAGTGTATTCTTTGAAGGTGTGGGAGAAAACATGTCTATTTCCACATCTTTTATGCAGTTTTTTAAGGTAGCCAAATTTATGTTGTATCACCTCCTTGAATGCTCACTGATTGCTCCAGCTGTGCTGCTGCTTTTTTCCTACTATAGGTGAAAATCTGAATTCCTTATTGTTTCCCATTTCCCTGCTTAGGTCAAAAGACATCATTTCAAGCTGATAAATCAAGTAATAGAGATAAAAGAACATTTAACAGTACAGAGGGAAACATTAAGAATATTAATGTGACCAGGTAATAAAGAGTTGAGTGGGGAAGAAAAGTAGGAATATTAATTTACAGTTGTTTATAGTAAGGAATCAATAGGTACTGTCAAAATAGCCATTTGAACAAAAACAAACCTTTCTAATTTATCAGAAAAAAATACACATTTTTAAAACAGCAGTGAAAACAAACCATGTAGTAAAATATTTTTTAAAACCCATAAAACAATGCATAATATAAAAGACTTAAGATCAAATGTATTTGTGAAAGCAGTACAAGTAAAGAGGCTCTACTCACCTACTTAAAGAAGAAGGCATTTGGATTGGTTCACAAAACAAAGCATAACTTCATGCTATAGTCTACAAGAGGCATATTCAGAAAGTAACAAATAAAAATATAGGCAAAGGTATCTCACACAAATGCACATTAAAATAAGACAAGGTTAGTAATCTTGATATCATGGAAGATTAATTTCAGGACAAAAAGCATTAAGATAAAGAGGGCCACTTGTAATGTTAAGGTGTGCAGTAGAGACTTTAAATTGTTAATATCTTATATAACATCAACACTTCAAAAAGCAAAATCTGCAGATGATATAAGGAGAAATAGGGAAAATCATATTAATATTCAGGAGACTTTAATATCCTTTTTTTGGTCTATATGAGAGTATAAGGACAAAAACATAACTAAGGATAATGAGAACCTTACTAACATAATTAATTTGGTAAATCTAATTGGTAGTTATCAAACTGTGTACCATGATACCTATGGAACCTGATAATTCTAGATGCTAAATTTTTCTTTGTTACCCTTATGACACCCAGGCAAGAAACTTTGGACTGTATTTCTTATTTATTGTCACCGTTGTCTCCCCCTTTCTACACTTGGTCCATCAGATAAACCTGTAATTCATTCTCTCTAATGTCTTCCTTTCCAATTTGATAGCCAGGCCAAGCTTTTCATTTTTCACTGATTCAGAAACCTCTTAAGCTTGTATGACTGTTCTTATTTTCTAATTAAATACATTCTCAAAGTGATCAGGATAATCTCTCTCTCTTTTTTTTTTTACTAAGACACATTCTTCCTATTGAAGAATATACAGTATTTTTTGTCTGTATATATGCCTATATATATATATATATATATATATATATATATATATATATATGTCTGCCTATAAAGCTTACACTCCTCACTTTCACATGGAACTTGATTCGACCTGTCCTTTGCTCTTCCTGATGTTATCATCCTCATGTTTTCATCACTCTAGGCCATCTGGCCTCTTATATGGAGGAAGGATCTGAAATATAAGGCCATCTGTCATTTGAATATATATATATATATTTATATATATATATATTTATTTATATATATCGCTTATCCAGGAAAAGTCCCCAACACAGGGCATTTCACAATGTTCAAAGAAAGAGAATAGAAAACAATTCCCCCGTTACCTCAGCCCCTACCTCTAGTCCCACTCAGAAGAGCCTAATATAGAAGCAACAGACACTGATGATATCAAGCCTACAAGGTCAGGTCTGGGCCAACATACCAGTAGGGCAATGTCAACGCGGCAGGAAACCCACTCTATTTAGGTAGATTGATAGAGTTGCCTGTGTCATAGATAAACAAGCTGACAAAAACTGACCTGGGAACTATGTAGATATCCTACAGACAAGGAAAAAATAAAAAGGAGAGTAGAGAGGGGGAAAGGCGCTTAGGATGCAAACAAAAGATCTGTTTTGGAAGAATATATATGCCAGAAAACAGAACATTTTAGATAACCAGTATTCCTCACTCAATAAAAAAGAATATAAACACTTACAAATAGGAGATCGAAGCAGAGATGATAAGCCTAAAAAAAGGCAATTGCATAGGTAGGGGGAAAATTGGAGGCATAAGTAATAGTTATATAATTTATAAATACATTGGAAACAGTAAAGAAGAGAATTGACATGGCAGAAATGCAAGTCATTCATTTATTCAAGAAAGGCAGCTTATACAGTTTGGGCAGAGGGCCCCTCTTTACAAGAAAAAATACAAATTTGTGAATATTTAGTTAAGAAAAAGGTCACAACGTATTACTAGGACCTTGGATTCAGGTTTCTTTCTTTAGGTAATTTAACAAAATTGTTTATATGAAACGCTTCCTGTTTAAAATCTGACTTTACCCACCTACAGCTCTCTACAGCTCCCAGAAATCACAGGGGCCCGTACAGGGGGATGGGCTGATACTCCTGTCTTTGTGAAGGCGGTTTGAACACTGAGTATTACAAAGGATGTAGTAAAGTGAGCAGAGACAGCAGTAGTTCTCTGTCACCATCAGAACCCACTGATAGACCATCACAGAATATGTCAGGCTCTTAAGGATGCAGGAAAAAACTAAGCCTCAAATTCGACTTCCCACTTTTTTTTTCTGTGTGAATTCCAGACCAATAGCTGAGTTCAGGAATGACCACTTCAAATTTTACTTCCTTTCAATACAAGAGTAGAGGTCTTCTTGAAAATGGCATCGAGCATTTCAGTGTACTCTTTGGGGTTTAACTTGGCAGATGCTGTTTTGGACTTCCCTGGTGGTCCAGTGGTTAGGACTCTGCACTCCCAATACAGGGAGCACAGGGTCAATCCCTGTTTGGGGAACTAGGATCCTGCATGCCACATGGCGAGGTCAAACAAACAAACAAACAACTGTTTCAGCCTTTGTGAAAAATAACTTGGCAACACTCATTAAGAACCACAACAAAATTGTTATCCTTTCACCCAGGAATTCTTCTTTGAATTTGTCTGACCTAAAGAAATCAACAGAAATTTGGACAAGAATTTATATACAAAGACATTCATTGCAATGTTATTTGTAATCGCAAAAATTTGGAGTCACCCTATCTAAAAGTGCAAAATGATTGAGTAAATTATTTCATGGTCTTACTAGTGAATTCATATAGCTGTTTCAGTGTTTTTGGAATTGGAGTAAAATTTAATGATGCACGTAAATGTTCATAATATTTTTTTAAAGTAGTACACAAAATCACGTATAAAGGATAATGCCAATTCTGTAAATATAGGCGTAGAAAAAAGAACGTATGGATAGACAACAAAATGTTAGTAGTAGTGAGATTTCAATATAAGTGTAATGGAATTTATAAGAAAAACCATTTAAAAACCTTTTGGGAGGCTTACAGTGATCAAATAGGAAAACATGGCTATTTAGTGTAGCTTTTAATACTCCAAAGAAACAGCCTCATATTTTTTCAATCTTGTTACTGTATTAGTGAAGAATTTTTAAGAATGTACCCCAAATATGCGTATTATTTGTGTATTATATACATTGAGTCATGTACTAGTATATTAGGTACATTATAAAACCTTAGCAAAAAAAAAAATTAAGACTATAAATAGAAGTCTATACCTATGTCAACTTCTTTGATTTTAATAGTTTATTTTGTGTACTTCCTGATTGCTTCCACTCCACTTTGGAGATTTAGGTCTCAAAGAAATAGAGGAAAAATGAAAAAAAAAAAACACAAAAAACACCCCACCATTTCTACTTTTCTAAGAGTGATTAAAACTAACTTATTTTGCTCTCTTAAAATAGGGCACAGGATGCAACATTTGAGTGAAGGAAACAAAGGTCGGCAAGTGGGAAGTGGAGGTGATGGGGAACGCTGGGGTTCAGACAGAGGGTCGAGGGGCAGCCTCAACGAGCAGATCGCTCTCGTGCTCATGCGCCTGCAGGAGGACATGCAGAATGTCCTTCAGAGACTCCACAAACTGGAGACGCTGACGGCATCGCAGGTAGCCTTCCTCATTTGTCTTGTCTTCATCTGCTGTTGATCCCATCAAACAGTGTGTAATTGGAATCTGTGTTAATCTGATTTAAATGAACCATACAAATGATACCCAAAGCTTATTTTAGCAGTTAAGTAAGATTATACGTTTAGGGAACCAGGCTCAGATTATGTTTTATCAAGAGGTATATGGTGTGTTCCAATGAGAAGAATATTCAAATACACTGATTTGAATGGTTTTGCTAAGAAAGAGACAAATTCTGGATCCACAAAATGCTAAACAGTAACAGTTTACAAAATGCTTTTTCTTGTTAAATGTGTGATTTTTTGGTATGTGCATTTAATATCTTTCTTGCTAGACTATAAACACTGTGATTGTAGGGACTGTATATATACTATTTTATTTACTGCTGCTAAAGGACAGAGCCTTGTTCCAAGGAGGGGGCACAATAAATATTTGCTGTTAGATTAAAAAAAAAAATCTGATTTACACACATCAATGGAATTTAATGGTTTTTAAAAGGATCTACTTTTGAAAATATTATTTCAGAAAAGACTGACCCAAAAGCCAAATACTACTTAAAATAATTGGAATTTTTCAGCATATAAAATTAGCAGTACCATGTTGGAGACAGGAAGAAGAACACGAGAAGAATAAGAAGTGTTGAACAGTGCCGTTTGTGGCACTAATAGAGACCACAGCTAAAGTCCTAGGGTTCACCATTGAAGGGCCATCCTTTTGTAGTAAGCGTTGTCTTCTATCTTGACCTCTTTTTAAAATGCTGTGGAGGTAATACACTAACTTACCCATTCTTTACTGTAAATTAGTTTTAGGCTCAAAACTTTCAAGCCAGAGAGAAATGTAGAGTTATGATTTGACCTCCACTATGGTTTGCTATAGCTTATCATGAATCTCCAAAACAGATATTTGGATATTGTTCACATAATCTTTACACTTTTACAGTTTTAATAATCAAGTCTATAGTTCTCAAATGTGTTTGTAAGTTGGTAGTTTATATGGAAATCAAGGAATTAATAAGAAATGTTGAGTAAGTAACTTAATAAGAATGTAAAAGAAGTAATGGTTCTGATTAATTTGAGGTTTTATTTTGATAATTTTATATTATTTGAACTATAAAATGTCAGAGATAATTATTTGGCTAGCAATTTTAGGGACTTAATTTGGTCACTATGAGTTTCAGGATAATCAAAGCATAGTTAGCAGAAAAATCAAGAGTTATCCAATATCTCACCCTTTAAAAAAAAAAAAAGATAGGAAATAGAAAAAATTACTGTATTTTTTTTTCTTTTTGTCAAAGCTAAATCAGTTTCATTTGTGTTGATAGGCAAAATCATCAGCATTACAGACCAGTAATCAGCCCCCTTCACCGGTAAGAAATTATTATCTTAAATCTAAGTGCCAGAGTTTCAAATAAGTTACAGTAAATTTAGATTATATGACATCCTGAAAGTATTCCAAATGAAATCTACCCTTTAGAACGTTGAAGTTTAAAATATATTTGTTTTGTACTAAGTCTGAGGTACTTCTGAAAGTCTACATTCTGAATTACGCTCTAAAATTATCTCCCTCCCTTTAGCAGGAGTGAGATCTATTATTAGTTATATAGTTTCAAAATTATGGTGTGTTTTTTAAATTTATATGTGCAATATGTAATAGATTGGTGACCAGCTTATTTTATTTTCTCAGAGACCATCTTGGTGGCCCTTCGAGATGTCTCCTGGTGCATTAATCTTTGCTATCATATGGCCTTTTATTGCCCAGTGGTTAGTGCATTTATATTACCAAAGAAGGAGAAGGTAATATGATAGTTTTATAATTCAAAGTGGTATGTAAACTCTTATACTCTATAGCAGACAGAGCTTTCAGTGGCAGTTAGGGAGATAGGTCCATTTTATAGATAGATTGTCATACTGAGCATTCTGTACTGATCGTGAGACTGAAACTACCTTGGAAATGATATCTAGTGGGTTTTTAGATACTTGTTAGATTAAATTTTTTTCACTTGACGGCATCTAAAGTATTTGTACACCTTTGATTTATGCAACAGCAAGAAAATGATTACAGGCTTAAGTTTTATGTCTTATGAAGAAACAGTGTTCTCAAAGTATGATTTTTTTCGGGGGGGCCCTTTGCTAATATTAAAGGACAACAGATAAGAAAACTAATAATGCCTGCGTGCTCTCTATACCTTAGAAATATAGACATTGGCATTTCAGAAAATGTTCATCCTGGTGGTTGACTAGAAATAGGGCTTATTCTAATTTGAGGGCCAGAATTCCAGTTTGGATGCCAGGAAATAACTCAGATAAGTCTGAGAATAATAGGTTCGAATCCTTGCAAGTGCTCTGAGATTGTCTAGATGAGGAATAACCTGAGGCCAAAACTCTTGCGTTCAAGAAAATTGTTAAAAGCATTTTTTTGGACACTATGTAAACTGAATTACTCTCCCTGGATGGGCAGATGGACAAATATTTGTCATTTGTGGCCTCACTGATTATGTTTCTGGTGTTTCATCACCATTTCCCATTAAGTCAAAACAGATGGGGAAAAGAGATAGGGGATTTGGTGGTAAGATTTTAAGTGCTCTCTTACATATGTGCAGTAGAAACACATTTAAAAAAAATCTACGAGTTTAAATAATTATAGGTCTGTTGTTCCTCTACCAAAGAACCCACATTTCTAATTACTGCACGTGATAACAAAAGCAAAAACCAAACATTTACCCTTCTCCTACGTCAAAGGGCTAAGCAGCACACTAGTCTAAGTGCTCCAGTGAGAATGCTTTATAGTAGAGAAACGGAAATGCATGTGGCCTTAGGTGACTTGGTTTAGTCTTCCTTGTTCTCTGCTTATGTTAAGACTGTTTGATTTATGTTCATAAATGAACTCAATACGTTTTCTGGTACATTAATGTTCTTGGAATATACTTGCTCACTTAAAAAACTTTTGTGAGATTTCAGAAGCCTAAGTTGCCTTCTCAGTATCATTTACCCCCTTTCTAAGCCATCTGTGTGTATGTGTCATTTCAGCTGTTAAGATACAGACCTTGGGACTATATCTATAGATATAGACTATAGACCGTGGTCCAGTGGTTAAGAATCCACGCATCCACTGCAGGGGGTGTGGGTTCAATCCCTGGTTGGGGAACTAAGATCCTGCATGCTGCATGACGTGGCCAAAAAAAGGGGAAAAAAATATATAGACCTTAATTTAAATCCTTTCTTTTCTTTGTTCACACATTTTGTGTTTCTCCTGTGACGGTTGGGTGCTATACAGTGTTTTAAATCCTAATATCCCTGACAATAGGAGGAAAAAAGAACCAAACCTTTTTTCAATATGTGGTTATACTGGATTTAAGCGGCTGGCAACAGTGGTGCTAACGGGAGGTGTTTACATGTTTTGCAATGCATTTCAAAGTTCTTTTTCATGCTTTCCTTTGTAGAAACTTGGGGATTGGAGAATAGAAAAATTCAACGCATGACAAAAAAACCTAAAGTTTACTTCGATTAATAATTTATTTCATGCTTAAGGTTGAAGCAGCTTGTCAGTTTATTAAAGACTGAAAAAACAAACTGTACTTTGCTTCAGCAGTCACGGAAAATTGCAGTTTTTCTAAAATTATTATGATTTTTTAATGTTCCTTACTTGTAAAAGTGTATGCCATTTCTCCTAAGTATTCCTTTCAGTTGTTGACAGATGTCTCTGAATGGAGAAACTTTTCTCTGTTCCTAAGTTACTACTTTGTTCTTATTGAATCTTTATCCAGTTTTCCAATGTCTGTTAGGTATTTAATCCTTCAAAGTTGTAAATTATTAGTGCTCTGCAACTGCATTTTGATGAGACGTAGTGTTTTTATGTATTGTTTCCTTATATATGTAAGGAGTCAACTGGGGTTGGCTATGGAAATAAGTTTTGGCTTGAGGGGATGTAGGCATCTTTTAATCTGGCAGTGTTTAACAGGTTTTAATCTGACAGTTATAGGAAAGAAGACTAGAGAACATGGTGCATGGTTTAGGGAAGACAGGTCTGTGTTAGAGATGAAGAGAAAGATCTAGAAATCCTCTTAGGATGGGAAAAATGTGGCCAGGAGAGGGTGTGCCCTACTTATAACAGGGCCCACCCTGTACCTCATCCTCTAGCACAGTGTCTGGCATGTATTAGGCTTTCAATAAATATGTGCTGAATACATGGCTGAAGGCCCACTCTGGGCAGGATGGCAACTGAAGTACCATGTGACCTGGAGAAGCTTTGATGTTATTTAACATCTGGATGCAAACACACACTGAGATAATCCTATACACGTGTAAAATAAGTGGTTATCTATTTGTGGTAAGCTTTAAAAAAAAATTTTTTTTTACATGAAAAGTAATACTTAAGGTCCACTGCTTGATTCTTTTTTCCCCAGTATAGAAGAATATAAATTTTTTTATAGTTGATTTACAATGTTAATTTCTGCTATACAGCAAAGTGATTCAGTTATACATATATATACATTCTTTTTTTTTCATATTCTTTTCCATTATGGTTTATCATAGGATATTGAATAAAGTTCTCTGTGCTATACAGTAGGACCTTGTTGTTTATCCATTCTATATATAATAGCTTACATCAGAAAAATATAAATTTAAAAGTAAAAGAGATCTCATATCACTCTGAAGGGGATCTGAAAAACATTCTTTCTGTATGTGCTATGAAGAGTATCATCTGCAGACCTGTTCAAAATCAGGCCCTGAACAGCCTCCTATGGTACTACCTCCCCTCAGTTACCTAACCTGGTCATTCTGCTATTAAAATTATCCATGAGTTAAATACTGAAAGCAGGCCAGTTTTTTTTTTTTTTTTTTGGCTGCAGGGCGGCAGCTTGCAGAATCTTAGTTCCCCAACCAGGGATCAAACCCGGGCCTACGGTGGTGAAAGCACCGAGTCCTAACCACTGGACCGCCAGGGAATTCCCTGAAAGCAGACCTTTTAAGTCCACAAGACTATTCTTAATCTATTACACAAAGACCTCACTTCTCAGATACTGCATTTTTTACAAACTGAAGGTTTGTGGCAACCCTGTCACAAGCCTGTCAGTACCGCTTCCCAACAGCATTCAGTCACTTCATGTCTCTGTGTCATATTTTGGTAATTCTTGAAATATCTCAGACTTTTTCATTATTATTGTATCTGTTATGGTGATCTGTGATTAGTGATCTTTGATGTTGCTACTATGACTTGCCAAAGGCTCAGATGATGGTTAGCATTTTTTAGCAATGAAACATTTTTTTAATGATTTTTTTTTAAAGGGAACTTTATTTTTATTTTTTGGCTGAGTTGGGTCTTCGTTGCTGCACAGGCTTTCTTTAGTTGCGGCGAGTGGGGGGCTACTCTTTGTTGCAGTGCGCGGGCTTCTCACTGCAGTGGCTTCTCTTGTTGCAGAGCACGGGCTCTAGGCATGCAGGCTTCAATAGTGGTGGCACGTGGTCTCAGTAGTTGTGGCTTGCGGGCTCTAGAGTGCAGGCTCAATAGTTGTGGCACACAGGCTTAGTTGCTCCTAGGCATGTGGGATCTTCCCGGACCAGGGTTCGAACCCATGTCCCGTGCATTGGCAGGCGGATTCTTAACCACTGCACTACCAGGGAAGCCCAATAAAGCATTTTAAAATTAAGGTCTGTACAGTTTTTTAAGACATAATGCTATTGCCACTTAATAGACTATAGTAGAGTGTAAACTGTTATATGCACTGGCAAACCAGAAAATTTGTGTGACTCACTTGATTGCGATATTAGCTTTATTGCGATGGTCTGGAGCCGAACCTGCATGATCTTCAAGGTCTGCCTGTAATTTGAAGGAAAGGATGTTTCTAACCACTTTCCTTTATCAGTCTGTCCAGGTTCATAAATGTGCTGGTAGGTGGTTTCCTTAGAGACAATGAGCTTTCAGTTTTTATTTAATAAAAACTGGATAGGGTGGGACAGGTCTCAGGAGAAACATTCTTCAGATGGAGCCTGGGGAAGGTGATACTGGACCAAAAATTCAGGCCCAGGCTTCTGAGGCAGGGAAAGAATCTCAGCAGTCCAGGCAGAGCAGAGAGTTCAGTGGGCTGGGGAAAGGCAAAATGTTATTCCTGTTTTCTTATCTGTTGTTTTCTGTAACTTTTCTTCTCTTACCACACTATACCCTACATTTTACAAGTTAATTTTTTATAAAAGGAGAGAAAGAGCTCACTAAGTGCCTGGAAAACATCCCCAAAATTCCAAAGATAGTGATAGTGACTTATGTCTCTTCTATTTCCCTATTACAGTTGAAGATTGGGGGGTTCATAGACCAATTTGTGTGTTTTTTGGTAAATCTACAGATCTGGTAAATCTTGTATAGCAGTCTGCATCACGTGGGTTCTTAGTAAGTGTTGCTAACTGTTCAGGCACCTCCCAACTAGCATTTCTGCTGAAGTCTCACTCAGGCAGTCTTTACAACCACCCACGATTCTCTTCCTCCAGGGGCCATTTTTCTTCATGCCAGAGTAATCTCCTCCTGTTATGTGAAAATCCAACTGATTATTTAAAATGTCACTCCTGCCAAGGTGTACATAAGATTCCTGCAGAGGATAAGGAGTGGTCTGATTATTTAAAAGATCATTCCTGCCAAGGGGGTTGCATAAGAGCGTTTCTACAGAGGAGAGGAATAAACTTGTAATGAGAGAGTTTCAGGCATTTTGGCATCTGGAATGCTGAGGAGGGTATAGAGATTTTACAGCTGTGGGTCCTTTCCCAGAACTCAGATCACATGCGATTGTTGTGCTCACAAGCCCATTCTTCTCTGGTAGCTCACTCTGCTATCAGTAAAACCATCACATTATACACATCTGAGTTGTTGGTTTATATGTCCCTCCCATCCCCATCCTATCAACTAAACTGAGAGATTTTTTGAGGGCTAAGAGCCTGCCTCAGAGATGTCTGAATCCCCAGTACCTGGCACAGTGCCTGGAAAATAACAGATACATAATATGTGTTGATTAAATGAACAGTCCAGGTTGTGTATCTGTCAACCTTTTTTTTTTTTTTTTTTTGCGGTACGCGGGCCTCTCACTGTTGTGGCCTCTCCCGTTGCGGAGCACAGGCTCCGGACATGCAGGCTCAGCGGCCATGGCTCACGGGCCCAGCCGCTCCGTGGCATGTGGGATCTTCCCGGACCGGGGCATGAACCCATGTCCCCTGCATCAGCAGGCGGACTCTCAACCACTGCGCCACCAGGGAAGCCCAACCTTTTGTTGTTTTATGAAGGTTTTTTGTTTCAAAACTTTCCATTTTGATAAAATTATGAAATAATTTGCAAAAATCTGAACTGTGGAATAGCCAACTAGAAAAAGATGAGAATCTAGAAGCTATGAGAGGAATGTACATTTAAATCGTTTGTTAGAAACTACTTGGTAATGTCATCACTTGCAGTTGGATCTTTCCTATTGAGCTCTAAGTGACACGAAGTAACTTCATAATGATCATTTGTAATTTTATGGTTTTATTTTGAATTTGAATATTATTATTATGTTAACATCAGCGAATTCTTTGGTATGGATGTGTTTCATATTCAGGTTGCATTTATACTCATAGGACATTGTTTTTTTCCTTTCTTTTCAAAGAAAATTGAACTGAAGAAAATATTTTACTGAAGAAGACTACTGGGCCTGGATGACCTCGGGATGAAATGGATTGTGGAGCTCACACGAAACTCCTAGTTTGTGATGATTACATTTCTTTTTGTTGTCCAGTAGTTTGGTTTGTGTACATATATACATATATATATTTTGCACTACACAAATGATAACATTTTAAGGACTAATATTGCTGATACTTGAATAATCAATCTCAACTAGGTTATAAGTAACAGACTTAGATTTACCCTACCCTTGAACTTGAAGGACATTAAATTATTAATTATTGTTTGGTAACATGTTTACCTGATTATCTCCCATAGAGAAATATAAGCTGCTTTTCCAAGGTACAGTTGTGATAATAAGAACAGATTTATAACTGGGTATTTTTAATTTTCTAAATTAATTATGAGAAAGTATGCAAACCAGGAGTGAATTTCAAATGAGATGAAATCGACTTTCTTTCTTAGTCACTGAACCACCATGCGATTCAGTAGAAAACGACTGGAAGAATCTTCTCCACGTCCACTTTGTGGGCTGCCCATAATCTTCCTTGGGCATGCGCAGCTCTAACTTTAGTATTCAGGCATCATTATGACAAAGTAGAGCCCTATGTACTAGGCTTTGGTTTTACAAATGATTCACAGAATAGACATAACCCGCTAATGGAAATGATGAAGAACGGGCTTAACGTGTTCTGAACCTGTGGATCATTAATAAGATTTGTATTCAATCATATACATGGATTACTTTGTAATAATTTTCCTTTAACTGAGGACATCTTGTTTCTGCTTCATAGGGTGCTTTGAAATATAAAATGAAAACTTATTTATACTCTTTTTACAAAGGTCAAAGAGGAAACACAGGAAAATCACTTTTCTGCAACTGGTAAACCACACAGACCGGACTCTTAACCTCTTAGTGCCTCAGTTTTTCCTTCGGGGTATAATATTGGAGATACACCTATTTCACAAGGGGTATTGGAGAGATCTGCAAGCTAGCAGGCCATATGCTTCCATTTGAATAAGACATACCCAACTAATGTAAATTTGTGTCTCTCCTCCACCTCCCACATTTAGACTAAGAAGAAGACTGTAATTTAGATCCTTGAAGGCTTTGTTTGGAATTATCCTTCCCGCATGCCTTTTAAAAGTCCCTGCTCATGTAGATGTACCTTATGCTTTAAAGGTTTCTCTGATACAAAGGTTTAGTATCAAATAATTTTTTAAATTCTTGGTATGTGTGATGTTGGGTTTAGCATCATGTGTTCAGAGTGTTCTCAATAAGAGAGAAAGTAATCCATCCCTAGTCTAAAGGGTGGTTCTTTGTTTACCTGAAGAAAAAAGTATAAGAATACAATTTGCTTTTCTGAAGACTCTTTTTTTCCTTATTTTTTTTCTTACATGTAACTTGATGTTTTTTATTTTTTAATCCCATCTTGATTAAAATGTATCTGTCTAAAGAGATCTACTAATATTTGCTTTTTAAAAGCTGTCCTCTATTTATTTACGGAAAAAAATGAAGCCGGTAACTGAATTATATGTAAAAATAAAATTTAGACCTGTGGGTCGGGAGTTATTTTAAAAAATTAGCTATCAATCTGGCATCAGAAAATGGTGGCTTTTCTCTTAGTATATAAATAAATAAGATGCAAAGTAAGAATGTAAGCAGTTGTGATTCATTACAAGCAGTTGGAGGTAACTAACTCCTAGGGATAACCATTTGTATCCTATTCCAAAGTCTTATTTTATAGTTTGAAAAGCACTTTGCACACAGTTCTTGTATATACAAGTAAAGACGTAATTATAGGATGTAGTGTTACTGCTTTGTTTAAGAAGAACCTCATTTAAAATTGACAGCTATGGTATTTTTTTAATGATCTACTTCTTTTCTGTTTCTTTATTGTAAAATTAAGTTAAAAATAAAAGGTTAATGAAAAATGTTATGGTTTTTATTCCTTGTTACTGTTAGAAGTGCATTGATTATATAAGGATTAAATGAGAATAAATAGTAGGGGTTCATAGGAAGTAATTGTGCCTCGTTCAAAATAAAGCCATGCTATTACATGTAATTTTATAAAAATCAGAAGCAGGCTGAAGTTGAACTCATTTAGTCATTTGGCTGAAAATGTTACTGATCGTGTCAAAATCTTAGTTTCAATTCTTATTCCAAATAGGTAGCTTCCCATAGCCACTCAGTGTGGCCTTAGTCAGCCATGTTAAATACATACAGTTGGTCTTAGGTAGAAAATGGTGAGAAGGTTTTATGTTTTTAATACAAATGTATAACTTGTAACTTCTCCAGATAGTGATAAAAGTGATGTTAGCTGTTTGTAACATTAAGATACCAGTGTTCTGGGGCCTGTAATAGGAACCTAACTGCAGTGGCTTGAGTTTTTTTTCCTCATATACGAGGAGTCCAGAGGTAGGAAGTCCAGGGCTGGTAAGGTGCTTCCACAATGTCCTTAGGGACATAGGTTCCTTCTGTCTTTCTGTTCTGTCATCTTGAGGGTGTGGGCCTTGTCTTCATGTTCGCTAAATGGCTGCTGTATATCTCGGTCCAATGTCTACATTACAGGTAGGCAAAGATCCTTACCCGATCAGGAAACAGTAACTTTCCTGGAAGTCTCACACAGGATACTCCTTCTCCATCTACTTGGCTAGAACTGGGTCTCATAATTATATCTTTGTCTATAAGAAAGAATATTATTTAAAGAATAAAATTGTTTATAGAGATATAATTTTACAAATTTAATTTTGCCCGTACACAGGAAAGGCCATGTCTTTTGGCCTTTAATACACTTAACTGAGTTCTCTTCTTTCTCTATTTGTTTTTCTTTTCTGCTTCTCAACCCTTGTCTTCCCACTGACCTTCTCTCTCTCCATTAATCCTCCTTCCCAATGGAACCGCTTTTTCAAGCTGAAAAACGGTAAGTGTTCTTTTCCTTTTTCAAAAGAAACAACTAAAAGAACTTTTAAATACGTACATAATACAGGGGAGGTGTAGCCATTGTTATTTTCTCTGCCCAGCCCCCGTCCCTGCTCCTCCTGATAACAGCATCACTCTCCTTGCCCTTCCCCACGGCACAGAGCTCCTCTTCCTCCACGGTAATCCAGCCCTACCCCCCGAGCCACAGTAATGGGCATGTGACTCAGACCTGGCCAGTGTCTATCTCATTCTCCTCCTGACCACAGTGACAGTCCTAGGGAGGGGTGTATGACCATCAGTGAAGCAGTCAGAGTTATTCTCTGGATTTATTTCAGGAAACTAGAGGAGAGAGCATTTTGCCTTTTCACAGAATATTACATAGTTGGGATCATACAGTATGTAGCCCTTTTAGAATGGCTTCTTTCACTTTGCAATATACATTTATGGTTCCTCCATGTAATTTCATGTCTTCATAGCTCATTTCTTTTTATGTTTTTATGGCTATGTGTCAATAAAGTTTTATTTACAAAACAAGTAGGGGGCCGTATTTGTCCCATGGGCTGTAGTTTGCTGACTTCTGATTTAGGTAATTCATTCCTTTTTAGCACTGATTAATATATCATTGTCTGGATGTACTAGAGTTTATTTATCCATTCACCTATTGAAGGACATCTTGGTTGCTTCCAAATTTTAGTAATGATGAATAAAGCTGCTGTCAACATCTGTGCATAGGTTTTTGTGTGGTTGTAAGTTTTCAACTCATTTGGGTAAATACTAAAGAGCTCATTGCTGGATTGCATGGTAAAGTTACGTTTAGTTTTGTAATAAACCACCAAACTGTCTTCCAAAGTGGCTGTACCATTTTGCATTCCCACCAGTAATGAATAAGGGTTCCTGTTGCTCCACATCTTTGCCAGCATTTGGTATTGTTGGTGTTTGGGGTTTTAGCCATTCTGATAGGTGTGTAGTGGTATCTCATTGTTGTGTTCTCTTTCTCCTTGAATTACAGGCTGTAAGGTTATTACCAGGGAGATCCTGGGGCTGTATATCCTGCCACTTGGAGGAGCCTTAGATAATAAGGCCAACATCTAGACCTAGGAACTTAGATAAGAGTCAGAAACAGTGAGTTCAAGTCCTTTAATCCAGTTAATTCTGAAAACACTACCCCTATGTTTATACAGTTTGTTTACATGGGTTAATAAATTTGCCTTCTTACTTAAGGCAGTTTAAGGTAGGTTTCTGACACTTGGAACCAGAGTCCTGACTAGTATAGAACATGCATGATTGTCAGGACTGAGTGTAGGCTCTGAAGCCAGACACTCTAGGTTCAAATTCTCTGCAATCGTGGGAAGTCCCTTACCTTATGTTTCAGTTTTCGTATGTATACAATGTGGATAAAAATACCTCATATACAATGTGGATAAATACCTCATATACAATGTGGATAAAAATACCTCATAGAGTTAATATATGTATAAAATACGTAGAGTGAATATGTAGAGTGAATACAATATGTAGAATTTGTATTTAATTTTTGATAGTTTGATTAATATGTGTCTCGGCATGTTTCTCTTTGGGTTTATCCTGTATAGTACTCTCTGTGCTTCCTGGACTTGATTATTTCCTTTCCCATGTTAGGGTAGTTTTCGACTATAATCTCTTCAAATGTTTTCTCAGACCCTTTCTTTTTCTCTTCTTCTTCTGGGACCCCTATAATTAGAATATTGGTGCGTTTAATGTTGTCCCAGAGGTCTCTGAGACTGTCCTCAATTCTTTTCTTTTTTTTTTTTTGCGGTACATGGGCCTCTCACTGTTGTGGCCTCTCCCATTGCAGAGCACAGGCTCCGGACGCACAGGCTCAGCGGCCATGGCTCACGGGCCCAGCTGCTCCGCGGCATGTGGGATCTTCCCAGACCGGGGCACGAACCTGCTTCCCCTGCATTGGCAGGCGGACTCCCAACCACTGCACCACCAGGGAAGCCCTGTCCTCAATTCTTTTCATTCTTTTTTCTTTATTCTGCTCCCTGGCAGCTATTTCCACCATTTTATCTTCCAGCTCACTTATCCATTCTTCTGTCTCAGTTATTCTGTTATTGAGTCCTATAGTATTTTTAATTTCAGTAATTATGTTGTTCGTCATTGTTTGTTTGCTTTTTGAACTGCTTCTTTTTGATACTTCTATTTTGGGAATTATCTATTTACTTCCCTCTACTGAAAAACAATTTTTTAAATTCATTTATTATTTATTTGGTTGCGTCGGGTCTTTGTTGCAGTAGGCGGGTGGGCTCCTTAGTTGCAGGTCACCAGCTTCTTAGTTGCAGCACATGGGCTCCTTAGTTGCAGCAGGCAAGCTCCTTAGTTGTGGCTCGCTGGGTCCTTAGTTGTGGCATGCAAACTCTTAGTTGTGGCATGCATGTGGGATCCAGTTCCCAGACCAGGGATCAAACCCAAGCCCCCTGCAATGGGAATGCGGATTCTTAACCACTGTGCCACCGCCACCAGGGAAGTCGCCCCTATACTGAAAATTGAAGATTTCATTCTTTTTCCTTCCTTTGCAGTCACAGCTCATGTGTAAACAGTTTACTGTTTATCAGTTTGCTACTAAAGGATATGGTAAAGGATACAGGTGGACGTGTAGATGGAAGAGATGCATAGGGCAAGGTATGCAGGAAGGAGTGTGGAGCTTCCGTGCCCTCTCTGGGGAGCACCATTCTCCCAGCACCTTCACGTGTTCACCAACTAGAAGCTCTCCAAACCCTGTACTTTGGGGATTTTGATGGAGGATTAGTCACATAGGCACAATCAAATATTAACTCCATTTCCAGCCCCTCTCCTTTCTCTGGAGAATGGAGGGTGGGGCTGAAAATTCCAAGCTTGTTTGTTTTTTGTTTTTTGGCCCCATGGCATTCAGGATCTTAGTTCCTCGACCAGGGATTGAACCCGTGCCCCTGCAGTAGAAGCGTGAAGTCTTAACCACTGGACCACCAGGGAAGTCCCAGAAAATTCCAAGCTTCTAATCATGGCTGGGTCTTTCTGTTGATAGGCCCCCCTACAGGAGCCCACCCAGAGTCACCTCATTAGAACAAAGGACATTGCTATCACCCAGGAAATCCCAAGGGAGCCAGAAGCCCTGGGTCAGGAACCAGAGTCAAAGACCAAATATGAGAACAAAAAAAATCCTCCTGGTGCTCTTATCCCTTTGGAAATTATTGATAGAAGTATTTTAGGAGCTCTGTGCGGGAACAGGAGGCAGAGACCAATATATATATTTTCTGTTATCTCTTACCATCCTCTTTTCTTTCTCTTTGGATGCTTATAGGATATTCTCTTTTTTCTGGTGTCTGAAATGTCACTTTGTTGTAAGTTGGGATGTATAGGAAGGGTATTTGCTGCAATGATGCTATGTAACAAACCAGCTCAAAACTCCCATTCTTTCACCCTCCTCATCCCATCCATCAGTAAGTCGTATTGATTGCACCTCTAAAATATGTCTTGAATCCAGGTGGGCTGGTTCAGTAGCCTTTTACAGTCTCTCTCCTTCAAATGTTGCCGTGACCAGTCCACTTTCCATAGTTATAAGAATGACCCATCCACAGCTGGCTTGGTATTAACTGAAAGGAGTCCTGGTGGAAATGGTAAATATTTGCACAATCTTTTGGACTCTGAGCATGTTCTTCACTGGCTAAAAACAAGATGGTTCTTCCTGGCAAACAGAGTGATCAGGCCTGAAAGTGATCTTCAAGATGTTTTGGAGATTAATAGCAGAGTTTTATACAGCAACCATTTCCCAAACCCCAAATTAAGACAAATATTCTGAGAAGTAGTAGGGTACTTAGGGCTCAAATAATGATCATTTATTAAACACCTTTTATGTTTGCTACATACTTTGTATAATTTAATTTAATTTAATTAATTTAATTAAATTATTTCTGACAAAGGTACACTAAAGTAAATTAATTCTGACAAAGGTACACTAAAGTAAATACATTTTCTATATTTGTTTAACAGTTAGTGGAAGTGGGGAGAAAATTATTTTCAATTAATAAAAATTATATCTAGTAATGAATGCAGATTTCTCCTGGCAGAGCAATCTGTTCTTCAAAGACATGTATGCACACACATCCATACAACTGCCAAAACACTTGCATTTTTCCATTCTTATTCTGTCTCAGGTTCTTCCTTAATGAGTATCTGAACCCACAAAAAGGTTTAAGTTTAGATAATAAATCACTTGTTCCCAGCAAACACCATTACAGCATGCAGAATTCCAGGTGGCCATAGCTGCACCTGCTAGGGCTGCAACAGCAAACTGTTCTTAACTTTTCCACTTACGGGCACTGTCTCCTGCATTGGGAATAGGTTCAATGTACATCTCCCTCGATTATTCAGTAATGTTTCAAATCCCTGATAAGACTGGTGTCCTGGAAGTTCCTCATAATTAATCTGCACAATACAGGTAGACAATCAGAGTTTAATCCACCCAAGGTTTTTTACTCTGGCAGAGCAATGGTTTAAACCATTTGTGCTTGATTCCAAAGCCAGTGTTCTTTCTAGTACTTGAAAATTCCAAAAGAGGATGACAAATAATCCTAGCTTTTACCTAATTTAAGAGAAAGATGTAATTTACATTAAACAAAGTTTTAATTGTTAACAACTGTATTTTGAACATATTATTGTTAGAAGAGGTGACTATTAGGAGGATTAAATCTGAGTAGTCATAACTAAAACAAGCTCAGTAAAACCATTAAATCATGGATTCAGTTACATTGCAATGATTATTACAGTGTCTCTTTCACTGTAACAGTTTTAAACTTATATTTTCTTCGTCAACTACATTAGTAACACGGCTCGTACTGGGATGGTGATGGAAAGTAAAAACACTCAAGCCATTTTGCAAAAGGAACAATAGTATTTAATAGATTAACAGAAAATTTACACATGGTACATTTAAATTTGAACTTTTCTCTTTTGGGGGGTAAGTCTGCAAAAAACCTGAATGAATTTAAGATATGACCTGTGAAGCTGAATCATAGTGTATCTATATTTAAAAGAATGATGTTGACAGAGAATATATCGAAGTATGTTACAATTATATTTACTAAGTGAAAGTAAGTTAGTTATTTTTTTAAAAGAATCCGGCTATTCTGGTAATGCTGCATACGTTTTAAGCAAATTATTTAAAAAAGTAAACCATTACATTTTTTGGTAAAAATGAACAAGCTGTTAAAATTGCTACAATATATCTCACCTAAGCTCTCCAGTACTATTTTAAATACATATGTATTGTAGAAAAAGCACCAGAAGCAGTCAAGGCAGCAAAACTGTATTCATAGCAAAATAAGCCAAAACCCTCGTGCTTTTGTTTATTCCTCATTCCCGAAAGGAGTTATATTACTGAATGAAGGAATTTTCCAACTGCATTTTTGAGGTCACAGTTACAGCCTTAAATGATTGGCTTTTGCAGGCAATCAGGTACAGATAAATTACACTAAAATAAAACTGTATGATGTTTTTGTCATATTAACACCAAACTGAATGGTGGACTGAAATGAACAGATGAGAAAGAAAATCAAGCTCGAGGCTCACTCTCTCTAAAGTGGTCATGTTTCTAGTTTTACTGAAGCATTAATTTTCATAAAGTGCACTAACAAAATAAATAAGTTGAAAAAAGCTTTGAAGATCTATGTACAACTCTGAGATTAAGATAAATTACTGATTATGTTCTTGATAGCCTTTTAATGCTGTGGAAGCTGTAACATACATGAAAAGCTCATTGATCCGGGTAAAATAATGATTTTTCCCCCCTTAGATCAATCTAGTATTAAGGCGTATGTAATTATGCTAGCTTATTCTATAAGGCAAGGTTAGATTAAAGGGAAAATTTATGTGCTATAGGCTAAATCCAGATACTGTCAGGTGCTGGGCATTATTCCTGGCTTCAAAATAAGATGTATCAGTTTCATTGTCTGGTTGGGGTATGAAAGGCATCGTTTGATGCTGTAGATTTTCCCAGTCCACATCACTGAAGAGAGGATGATGTTTCAACTCTTAGGAAAAATATCAAACAAAGCAATATCATGACACCATTACCAAAGTCCTATTTTACAGGAATTAAAGAGAGACTGTCCCACATGTAGCTTGCCCTGGTTTACTATGTCCGTTTCACAGACATTTTAAAAACATCTGTCTCCTTCTTCAACCACATACTTCCCAACAGCACACACTGTCGTTCTGTATGTCACCTGGCATATGACAGGTGCCTTAACGGAAGCTTATCTTCCTCACTGCCTGCATCTTCTCTCAGAATCCCTGACTCGATGAGAGAAGACAGCCTGGCCTACTTCCTGCTGCCCGACACGGCTTCCACACCACTAATCCTAATCTTCCATGATTAATGCCCCACTTCTTATTCCAATTCCTTGCCACCTGCTTTGATCTCTGTAATCCTCAGCATCGTCACCCTAGATTACTTCAGCAGGAAGCTCATCCTCCAGTCCCTTGCTCTCTTCCCTGTGCTCCATCCTTATCCTTCCTGGTAATTTCAACATACACACTGGTGATATTTCTGACACATTCTTTCTCTTCCTGGTTCTTTGATTTCTTTGATTTCACTGACTTGCATCTCTACAACACACCAGCCGCCCAGCAGTATGGCCACATCCGAGTCTACTGCTTCCACTTACAAAATCTCAACTTTGCCTTCCCCTTTAACTACATTTTCCTTCTATCTAGTAAAATGAAATCTCTTTTGATCACACAGGTATTTAGTTGGCAGACATAGCCGCCCCTCTCCTCAACTATTCACTTCATTAGGCAACAAATAAAGACAGCAGAAAAATGAAGTGTCAATTAAGGCAGTATACAAACCAAAAAAGCAATTAAATTTAAGGAAAATATCAGAAGATGACTACACAGGAAAGAATTGTTTGTCTGTATTGGGGGTAAGGGGCTGGAAAATCAATATGTATATATGATGGATTTTCCATAAACTAAAAGACTGGTAGGAAAAGGGATAAAAGAGCAAAAATAATTCACATTTAGAGAATTTATTTGTCTCAACGGTTCAAGCATGTGTTACTTTAGAGTTATTTGTAGTATTAACTCGAACTGGGATATCTGGATGTGATGTGATGCTTCGTGATCCTCTCATCATAACTATTTATTTAAACTGAATCCGCAAAGGAATTCTAATCTAGGTTAAGATTAACTAAATAAACAGTTGTTGAAACAACTGTTTCTTAACTGAAGAATACCCCTATCTGCTTCACTAGGTAAACTGTTCATTTAACTAATGAACAAAAATTTGAGGTCACTGGTAAGAATGTACTGAGCAAGTTACAGGGCATTATAGCCATTTTCTATACAACAGTTTCCCAACTTTGTTACAATTGACCTTTGGGACCAGATAATTCTTTGTAGTAGGGACTGTCCTGTGCACTGTAGGATGCTGAGCAGAATCCCCGGCTTCTACCTACTAGATGCCCCCAACTGTTGTGATAACCAAAAAATGTCTCCAGACAACGCCAAATGTCCTTTGGGGAGCAAAATCATCAGCAGTGGAGAAGGCTGTTCTAAAGCAATTTTTTTTTATTTTTTATTTTATTATTATTTTTTTTTGGCCGCACCTTGCAGCCAAAATAAAAATAAAAATAAAATAAAAATAAAACTGTATGATGTTTTTGTCATATTAGTTCCTTAGTTCCCTGACCAGGGATCGAGCCTGTGCCCCCTGCAGTGGAAGCTTGGAGTCTTAACCACTGGATCACCAGGCAAGTCCCCTAAAGCAATTTTTAGAGCTTGGTTTTCAAATGTCTGCATTCTCACTTTCCATAAGTTTTTGCTCAGATTCCACTCTTCAGGTCTTCCTGGCCACCCCATCTAAAAACTAAATCTCTTGCCTTCACTTTGTACCCTCTCACTTTGCTTTCTCTCTTCATGTACTTACCACTAGATGGCGTTATGTTATGACTGTTTGTTTACTTCCTGTCTTTCCACTAGAATGTAAGTTCTAGAACTTAAGCACAGGGATGTGTCTGGTTCATCCCTAGGATACCTCCAGTGCCTGAAACGAAAACACTGCCTAGCACCTAGAAGTCACTCTATGGGATTTGTTAAATAAATAAACTGTTGACTTCATTGGAGGCAACACCTAGAAGCTGATGTGAATGACATATTACTAAAGTCCATTTAGTAATATACCCTACTTCACATGGAAATGCATTTTGAGACACAGTGCATAGTTGTCTCTATATATATACATTGTGACAAAAAGGATTTTAAGGCAGCTGCTAATGAGATTTACTGGTGTTTCAAAACTGGGTTTTAAAATTAATTGGAATTCCCTGCACTGGAAAGAACATTTGAATGGGTCACAATGCACCAATTTTGTCTTTTTTGAGGCAACCTGGCTGTGAAGAATGCAACAAGGAGTCAAAGTCCGTAAAAATATTTGATAATCAATAATGATATCAGGGACTTCCCTGGTGGCGCAGTGATTAAGAATCCACCTGCCAATGCAGGGGACACAGGTTCGATCCCTGGTCTGGGAAGATCCCACATGCCACGGAGCAACTAAGCCCGTGCACCACAGCTACTTAGCCTGCACTCTAAAGCCCACGAGCCACAACTACTGAGCCAAATCAGTAGTTTGGCTCAACAAATCAAGGGTAAAAGAGTTAACTAACACAAAACCTTACCTTTCATTCCAGCTCTCTTTGTATCATCAATGGTTAAGAGTATTTCTACAGCACTTTGAGCATTATCAGATAACTTTTCTTCACCTTCAGGCCAAGGGATATCTATAAATACAAATAAACTTGTTAATCATTGCTCAAGACAATAATACACAGATAAATGAGATAAATGAATCTATCTTAATAGGAGAAAAAGAATCACCTCTTTTCAGAATATTCTGGAATACTTGCTGGGGTGTTTCATCGTTGAAAGGGGGAATTCCTGTTAGAAACTCAAACAAGCAAACTCCAAGTGCCCACCAGTCTACTGCAGGACCTGGAATTTAAGAGGAAGCAGCTGAACTTGCAAGCATTTTCTATACATGTTTGATCAACTAAAACATTAACTGTGGATATTTGGGCACAATGAAGACCCAAAGGCTCGTTTCCTTAAGGCTTTCTTCTGGCTTCCAAACGTGCAAAGACCCAAATTACCTTCCTTTAGGCAATGTGGTAATTACTTTCTTGGAAAATATTGGGCTCCATAAGATGATATGGAAAAAGCCGAACGAACTTTTTGGCCAGCCCAATAGAAGTTTAGATTAGCAATTAACATGGCTAGTTAAAAAAAAGTTTAAAAAGTTATTAATAACCTCTGATATTCTGGATACTTATTTGTGCTAAATCCTAAAACACAACCAAGGAATGCATTTAATCTAAAAATTATTCTCTAAAAGAGTATTTCTTAATTTCAAATCAGGAAACAATACCATTCAGATGATTCTATAGCCCACTCGTTTCACAAAGGAATGAGATGAGGTAGTAATATTAATGCAAACTGGAGGATAACCTGCTAACTAGGGAAAGCCTTACCTACAGAGGGTTTTTTTTTGTTTTGTTTTGTTTTTGCCACGCACACCATGTGGGATCTTAGTTCCCTAACCCGGGATCAAACCCGTGCCCCCTGCAGTGGAAGCACAGAGTCTTAACCACTGGACTGCCAGGGAAGTCCCCTTACAGAAGGTTTTAATGTGGCTTTATTCCTTTTAAGAACATAGAGGGACAAATTAGTTTAACAAAAAATACTCATTTAAACTATTGCTTGAGGAGGTAATTAGAATATAAGTCTTAATAAATAGGTAAAACTGATTTCTTTCTTTAAAAATTTTTATTGGTGTATAGTTGCTTTACAATATTGTGTTAGTTTATACTGTGCAGCTAAGTAAATGAGCTATACATATACATATATTCCCTCTCTTTTGGATTTCCTTCTCATAGGCGTTCCCTGTGCTATACAGTAGGTTCTCATTATCTACTTTATACATAGTATCAGTAGTGTATATATGTCAATCCTAATCTCCCAATTCATCCCACACCCAGGTAAAACTGATTTCTAAATAAAATCTTCATTGGAAGCATCATTTGTATACAAAGACATTTTAGACAATTATTTTAAACATGACCTTATAATCTGGTTTATACGCTTGTTTAGATACATCTATGAACAAAATGTTTCCTAAGCAAAGGTTAATTTCAGTCCAAAAATGATTAACTTCCATATAAATTAAAAATTGAGACTCTAGTCTAGATCTAAATTTGCCTGAAAATTACTCTTTAAAATCAATTTCACAAGACAACCCTCAGAATGGGAGAAAATATTTGCAAATGAAGCAACTGACAAAGGATTAATCTCCAAAATTTACAAGCAGCTCATGCAGCTCAATATCAAAAAAAAACCCAATCCAAAAATGGGCAGAAGACCTGAATAGACATTTCTCCAAAGAAGATATACAGATTGCCAACAGACACATGAAAGAATGCTCAACATCATTAATCATTAGAGAAATGCAAACCAAAACTGCAATGAGGTATCACCTCACACCACTCAGAATGGCCATCATCAAAAAATCTACAAACAATAAATGGTGGAGAGGGTGTGGAGAAAAGGGAACCCTCTTGCACTGTTGGTGGGAATGTAAAGTGATACAGCCACTATGGAGAACAGTATGGAGCTTCCTTAAAAAACTAAAAATAGAACTACCTTATGACCCAGCAATCCCACTACTGGGCATATACCCTGAGAAAACCATAATTCAAAAAGAGTCATGTACCACAATGTTCACTGCAGCACTATTTACAATAGCCAGGAAATGGAAGCAACCTAAGTGTCCATCGACAGATGAATGGATAAAGAAGATGTGGCACATATATACAATGGAATATTACTCAGTTATAAAAAGAAATGAAATTGAGTTATTTGTAGTGAGGTGGATGTACCTAGAGGCTGTCATACAGAGTGAAGTAAGTCAGAAAGAGAAAAACGAATATCGTATGCTAACACATATATATGGAATCTAAAAAGAAAAAAAATGATTATGAAGAACCTAGGGGCAGGATGGGAATAAAGACGCAGACCTACTAGAGAATGGACTTGAGGACATGCGGAGGGGGAAGGGTAAGCTGGGACAAAATGAGAGAGTGGCATGGACATATATACACTACCAAATGTAAAATAGATAGCTAGTGGGAAGCAGCCCCATAGCACAGGGAGATCAGCTCGGTGCTTTGTGACCACCTGGAGGAGTGGGATAGGGAGGGTGGGAGGGAGACACAAGAGGGAAGAGATATGGGGATATATGTATATGTATAGCTGATTCACTTTTGTTATAAAGCAGAAACTAACATACCATTGTAAAGCAATTATGCGCCAATAAAGATGTTAAAAAAATCAATTTCACAAAATTCATTACTGTGGTTAAGCAACTACCACCATTTCATTTTAAAACAAGTAGAAAAAAAAAAACAAGTAGGAAAGCATCATGGAATGTGCCATTAGAAAAAACAATCACATGCATTTAGAGAGCCTTTTCATCTGCAAGCCATGTAATCCCATCTTCCCTAAGGAACACAAGGTACAAACAGTCTCTAGGCTTCTATTTCTATAGTAATCACTATAAAAACATACAAAACACCTCGGTTAGTAGGCCTTTTAAGCAGCACTGAGAAAGAATTATTCCAACAGCTCAGATAATATAACCAAATAACAGAAAAGTAGGGGGAAATCAGGAAAAAATGTGCATTTTAATTTATTTTACTTAGGTTAGAAATTAGTACCTTTTTCCCAGCTCAGCCGAAAATGTACTCATGTCATGTCAAAACATACATGATTTTTCCATGGATATGTCATACATACCCATATACTTGAGTCAAAGTCTAATAAGATCATGTATTGTGATAAATCATATTATCAATTATAAAATAAATCAATTATAATATATATCATTAGCCAGAGATATAGAATAAAGTTGTTTTATACTACTGGCTTTCTAATTTAAAACCCACTTCTTTAATTTGTAAATTGATACTGTTAATTCCTTTCTATTTTCTAATAATAATAGAATTGAATGATTTAGAAAATTCAAGCCCTTCTGTAGCCACTAATATTAATATTTTTATCAAGCCTATTTCTTCAGTTGTAATAAAAAAAGCTATATCTACACTCTCTGCTACCTTTAAAAGTTATAAAAAAATTCCACATGCCTAAATTTGTTTTCACAGAGAAGAGCAATCTCTCTGGATGTCTTCCTGCTCAGAAGACAGAAAACAGTTCATAAATGAGCTGAAATGAAAAAAAATTTTGTATGCAGTGTGATCTAGTTAGACTTCGTTCAGTTAAATGTGCTTTGCCATGTTCCTTTATGGAGAAATTTACTCACCCAAAGTCAGAGATCCTGCATGTAAGAAAACAGGAGCTAGGTACATTGTTTCAAAGTTATGAGTTCATTCTCATATCATTCATTGAACTAGAAGCCAGGTATTGTGCCAGATATAAGAGATACAAAGATGAGGAAGACATCTTTCCCTAAGGAGAAAACACCCTACTCTGGGAGAGACAATACAGGTAATTTTTTTTTTTTTTTTTTTTTTTGCGGTACGTGGGCCTCCCACCGTTGTGGTCTCTCCCGTTGCGGAGCACAGGCTCCGGACGCACAGGCTCAGCAGCCATGGCTCATGGGCCTAGCCGCTCCGCGGCATGTGGGATCTTCCCGGACCAGGGCACGAACCCGTGTCCCCTGCATCGGCAGGCAGACTCTCAACCACTGCGCCACCAGGGAAGCCCAATACAGGTGATTTTAACACAATTTTAAGAGAGCTGAAACAAACATATGCACAAGAAGCTGTGGAAACTCAGGCCAGGGTCCCTAAGTCCCCTTGGCTGAGGGGAAGACATGGAGGGCATCAGAGGTCTCAGTAGGATGTTTGGAATTAGAAAACTAAAGAGCCGACGTGAGTGTTTCTGGGGCCTGGGATTCCAGGGAAGAGGTTAGAGAGCAGGGAATTGTATTTTAAAATTATAAATTGCTATCTATTATTTATTTTAAACACTATGTATCAAATTACTTTTATAGAAAATAAAAATTTTAGAATATTTCACTAGCTAGCTAAGATAACTAACTACATGTCCCACTAAAAGAGTGGCAAGATCTTATCAAGTAAATCTTTACATTTGAGGTTTACTTTCATACTGTATCCTAAGTTGGAGAAAATGTAAATTATAATATAGGAAATGAGCTGGCAAATCTGTGACTTAGCAAAAAGGACAAAGTACCAAAACTAGTTAAGTGCCCAGAGGAACTTAGATGCTTTGGCGGATAAAGAAAGGGGAATGTTAAATGTGTCTGCTTTCAACATTGTAGAGATTATTGACAAGGGTGAGTGAGGGCTGCCAAGGAGCTCTCCTGGAGGGCTATGCACAAGGAGAACTCAGATTCTAGATATAGCAGTGAATAATTAGTTCTCCATAATTGATCAAGGGATGCTTTATGGAAGAGGTGACATTTGAACTGATGAGCAGATGAGAAGAAATTTGACAGGGAGGTGACTGGGGACTGGCTTTTCTAAACTAAGGCAAAACGAAACAGAACAGGACTTCCCTGGCTGTCCAGTGGTTAGGACCCTGCGCTTCGACTGCAGAGGGCATGGGTTCAATCGCTGGTCGGGGAACCAAGATCCCACATGCCACACGGCGTGGCCAAAACAAAACAAACAAACAAACAAAAAACCTACTAAGGCAAAACAGTTGTGCAAAATAAGGAAAATGTGAAAATAAATGTGTCTAAGTAAAATGGGAAAATAAGGCCTATAAAGAGACTAACTGAGAGACGAGACTAGCATGAGAGCTCAGAGCCTCGAATCAGTGACCTGGCTTTCTTTTTGCAGGTAGGAAGGAGCCACCAAGCCAAACACTTCCTCTGTTTCACGGAGAAGAGTAGCATGAACTCCATTATGCTTTAAGAGGGAAAGTCTGGTGGCAATGATTGCAAAAAAGAGAACGAAGTTGAGGAGATCAAAGAGAAAGTTATTAAATGAAGGAAAGGGAAAGATGAGGTTCTTACATGGAATAGTGGCAGAGATGAAAAAGTGAGGAGACACACTGCAGAGATGTAATTCATCGGATTTAAATGCCTGAAGGTAATGAAGATGGTGAACAGAGAGACGGAACAGAGGAAGAGCAAGCTAGAGGACAAGTCGAGCTCTGATACATAGCATCTGAATGACAGTAGAATACAGAATAGGCACTTTGGCCACGTGTCTGCTGCCTAGAGAAAGTCGGGATTAGAGACAGATTTTTTTTTTGGCCTCGTGGCATGTGGGATCTTAGTGTAGGCCCAACTGTCTATTCCTGAACCCAAACTAAAATAGACCTGGGGAGACATTTAGAACAAAGACAGTAGAGGGGGTGGAAGGCGGGACCTCTCTGGATCATTGAGACTAAACCAGCAGGCCAAGAACAAATGGCTGCATGTCTTCTTTCCTATAATAAAGGCCATATATGTGAGAAAAGAGTATTGCACGAGTTCATTTTCTTTTACATTACACAATCTAAGTACTAAAGAAATTTAAAACAATTTATCTCAGAAGAAAACATAGTGATACTTCGAAAACGCAAGATGTGCATGCCTTACCGTGGGCCCTGATTAACAGCAGCTCTGGTGCGAGGTAGTCTGGAGTTCCCAGAATTCGCCCATCATCCACGGGGGCCGCCCCCCTTCTCACACTCTTTGGAGTTCGGTATGGAGTTCCTGACTTGACCTGATCTGGGGTCTGCTAATTTCAAAAGAGTTTAAGACACAATAAATATCTTAATTCCTTTTACAGTGAACAGAAATGCTAAAACAAAAGAAAAGCTAGGCTGCTGGGCATAAGAGATACACTCAAATACTTGATCAGTTTTGAAAATGGCCTTGTAACTAATTATAATTATGAAAAGTCCTATTGTAAAAAGCCCTAATTATAATAATGAAATTCAATAGCTTAGATAACACCAATTATTTCAGTAAGAGCTGGAAATGCAAGAAACAATGAAAAAATCCACAAGAAAAAATTCTTGATAGGATGGATCAATACAAGCTTGAGAGCAGTCACAGAGGGAGGCTGTGGCTGACAAATGAGTGAATTACTAGGACAATGCACACAACAGAACTACACATAAATAACCTCTCGTGCTAACTGGCATTTATGGTTTTAAGGTATTTTGTTGTCTCACAAGGACTCTGTGGGACCAGCAGGACAGGTGTCATTATATTTTACAGACAAACGGCAGACAGAGGCTCTGAAGATAAGGACTTCTAAGTCACTCAGTAAGTTCTAAATAGAAAACTCAAGTCTTGTAACCCTACAGTCGAGGTTTACACTTTCTGTATTATGATGTCTCTCCGAAGGAAGGAAAAAATGAAACTTTGGGTTTAAAAAGATAAAGGTTTAGGAAAAAAAAAAGGATTTGAAATATCTATTTTTCAACTTTCTTCTATAAAGGAAAGAGATCATCTAAATATGTCCTTAAAAGGCAGTAAGGTAGATGGACTTTAATTTTGTATCTCAGAGTTGCTGTGATCAAGTGAAAATATGTGATTGTAAATATGTAAACATGTTATCTGTAAATATGTGAAAGTATACAGAATACAAATGAAGGAGGCATTGGAGTTAAGAATGATAAACATTGCTACCTGCTTTACCTTTCTGTACTAAAACCTCCAAGGAGCCATAGATTCCCAACAAGCAAAACAAAACTATATGATTAATATTATATAGTCTAGCTGACAGGCAAGTGTCTGGCCTTAATAGTTTATTTTTCTAAAATCTAAAGGACAGAACATTAGCAAGTGATCACATACCTGATACGGCATGTAGGATCTTTCTTTCTGAGTAGGGGTTATAGCCATGGGATATGAACCACTATAGGCACATGAAATATCCATCATATCTAAAGAAGTAATGCTCATTTTGGATGGTTCTGAGCTATTGGATGCATTAATATGACTGTTAAAACTCCGAAAAGCCACAGCATTTCTTTTAGAGGTTAATGTTTTCAACGCCTCCAAAGAAGGAGCTAACATTTTTCGGTTGCTGTCTTGGACAGCAGGACTCTCATCACCTCTCGGCAAGGTGCCTTCTTGGCAGCTGGGGGATGCAGGAAGCACGTCTTCAATATTTGATTCTTCCAAAGAGGATTGTTTGATGCTTTTATCTGGATCTAAGGACTGCCTTCCTAATGGACTTTCCATGATGGAAATTCCAGGAAAAGATGAATCAGAGTCCATGCGGATACTTTTAGGAGTTCTATCATCATCGGAACACAGGAAACTAGAACTTAAGTAGTCTTTCTTACTATTCTTGTCACAGTCGTCATCCAGTTCACACATAAGGTTTTTTGCTATCATTGGGACAGGGGATTTTTCTGGGGTTTGTTGTTTATCAATGAAAGAATTGCCCATGTTCTCCTTATTAGCACCGTCATTTTGCTGATCTCTGTATACCGACAGCTTAAGGTCCTGGACTTCAGCTGTTAAGCCTGTCCTTTGATTGGCATAACCATCTCTCATTTCATTACTACTCATATACTCGATACAATTTTTTTTATTCTGTATAATTTCCTGACAAGGACTGGAGTCAACTAACTCAAAACTTCTTTTACAACTTCTTTTCCCAAGGTGTTCTTCAGTCACCCCACTGGAATCCACAGCACATTGATGTGACTGATGGTAACCAGACTGGCTTGTGTCAGCAGCCAGATGAATATTATTTACATCCAGTTCTCTTGCTTCCCAAGAAACTTCCCCAGAAGAACATTTTTCAGCAAGGTTTCCACAAGAGTTTCCAGTGGCAGGATCGGCACTGCTGTTATGAATGGGAGAAACGACTAACTCAAGATCCCTTTTATTGAAACTTTTGGTCTCCATGGCATCTGTAGATTTTGTACCTAAAGGCTTTTCGACTATATTCCAACTCATCACTGTAGAGCCCACTGCGTTGTCGCTTTCCTAAGAGGGAGGAAAAACCGGTTAAAAAAATTATGTAAAGCTGAGAATCTTTAACCTTTTAAACCTCTGCCCACTTAAGTGGGATAACTGACCCCATAAGCTACGATGGGTAGCTCTTTCCACATTCCTGTGGAGAAACAGAACAATGATAATGGAGAATTAGAAAGCAATATAAACAATTATAGTATACATTTATACACATTATTTTGAGTGAAACACTGGTATAAAATTTAAACCAACTATTCTATAATATGTATTTGATGGTGTATTACATGTTATTTAAATAGGACAAATTAATAGGAATATATTCAGGCAAAACTGAGGGTAAGGCTACATTAGGTATATATCTGCTGCGCAAAAGGGATGATTGTTTTGTATTTCAATCACAGGGCATGAAATACAGTTAATGGAAAATTACAGGCTAAAAATATTGTTAATGTAAACACATATCACTTCATACAAGTATAATAAAACCAAGCTGACAAGATGAAGCTAAACTAATGGCAATTTGTAATTAAAAACCCAAAATAACAGGAGTTAATATCCATTGTCAACAATATAAACTGATGATGCGTTGATAACAAAGTGCTTTTCCTGAAGACTGCTGGAATTCCAACTCTGCAGGTGCCCTTGTGTGATCAGAATTTTGGACATAATCTTGCAAACTGGCATATGGTAATCAGGATTTTTACAAGATTACTCAGTTAGAGTGAATCTTCAATAAACCCTAATAGTGCATATTTTGATATGTGAAAAATCGAACTTTATTAACTTACTTAGTAATAGTAAGGAGCAGTTAGTCATGAACAAAAAGACAATTCCTAAAGTACAACTCACTGCTCTGGAAGCACAGAAAATGATGCATTTGGAGATTAGCAAGTTTATCAGCGGTCCCCTGTGGTCCATTGTCACTCCTCCAACCTAAGCTGAGAGGCTCTACTGTAACCCAATCATTGCATTCCTTAGGGATGCAGCCGAGGGAGGAAGAAGGTTAAGCTATGTGTAGTTTGAAATATTATAGTACATGCTTTCTTGAGTAGAAAAGAGGTAAAATAATAGAACGGAAATCTGGCTTTTCCTGAAGCATTTATTACCTAGAGGGCAATCAATAAGGAGAGAAGGAAAAAAAGACTGAGAAACCCTGCCTTAACTAAAAAATAATTTGACCTTACTCCTAAAATACACATATCCAACAATAATGAAGAAAATCATGCTACTGAGAATAAGGAGCGAATACAGTCCAATTTATTTTATCAAATGGAAGGTTTACTCTTTGTGTATTAACATTATTCTAAGCTAACATTATTTTGTCAGCATTCTATAAAGGAAACTTTATTATATTTTTAGTTCCCCTCAGCTTTAATAGCTTTAAAAAGCCCGAAACAGAATATATAAATAAAGTAAGATAACTTTCAGTAAATTTATTCACTTGGTAAGCAATCTCCTCAGAATAGATACTTTCAAAGACACACCTACATTACCTTTGTGGTCTAAAAGTTATTTCTGATCCAAAAGAGTTACCATTCCATTAAATGAGAAACTGGCAGAAAACAGTAAAGAAGGAGGTAGTATAAGTTTAAAAGAAGACAGGTTAAAAAAACTCAACAATCTAAGGTCTGTGTCAGGGTAGGGAATTAAAAAAAAGAAGTCCATCTAGATGCCTGGAAGCCAAACATTTACTATTAATATACTGCAAAAATAAAAAAATTGGAATCTCTGGAATCTCATATACTGGGCAAGAATAATTTCACACTTGAATGAGAAATGAAATATTTCAAGAGAATTTGACAGAATATATAGGAAAATGAAGAATACCTTGACTGTCATTCATGTAACCATTTCATTTCCTAACAGAATTTGTATGAAAAGGTACATAGCATTTCTATCATTAATTTGACACACATAGTTGGTTTTGGGTAAGGTGAATGTCACTCTGACCTGGCAATCCTTTTCCCATCTGGGACTGCTGTGGCACTCGGATTCCACACTGGACATGAAGGTGTGGGATTGACTGCTGGTGCTGGATGTTGCCAGCCTTTTCCTAGACTGGAGGAGATGGGAAGTTAGACACTTCACAGGCATCCCGGGGTGGGAGGCAACGGTTTCAAGACCTGTGGAGAAGAGAAAACATTGAAGCTTCTGTCACATCTTTCCTACTTTCCCGCTGATCCTGAATCTTTACAGATAATTAGAAAAAGTATTAAGTATTTCATATCAGAACTATTTCCATGTAAACATTATTTCATCCATAAGGATGGCTTTGGGTGGTTTTGGCATACAAGTACTGTTCTGAAAGTTAAAAAACAAAGCAAAACTCAATATTCATAAAGTAGAAATCAGGACAAGGGAGCAAATTTACATAATTAGGAGGAAATCCATTTTGAATAATCATTATCCAACTTGAAACTTTTCTTGATGAAGGACCATTATTGATGTGCTATATCCAGGTGTGCTAGGAGGCTGGAATGGGACTACATTTACTTGATTCAATTTGTATTTAATTAAAACTGTGGCTTTATTTTAATGTTGATGTTTATATGCTTACAAGTGTGGAATTATACACATCCATAGAGACTTTTTTACACCACTGGGTAAAACAAATAATAGTGATTTGTCTAGGAGTGAGCCAGTGCAAGAAAGCAGCACCATCTATATGATACAAGTTCCTGTATCTTATATACAAATAACGATGCTAAAAATTGTTGCTCTGGGACTTCCCTGGTGGCACAGTGGTTAAGAATCTGCCTGCCAATGCAGGGGACACGGGTTTGAGCCCTGGTCTGGGAAGATCCCACATGCCGCAGAGCGACTAAGCCTGTGCACCACAACTACTGAGCCCGTGTGCCGCAACTACTGAAGTCCACGCGCCTAGAGCCTGTGCTCTGCAGCAAAAGAAGCCACCGCAATGAGAAGCCCGCACACTGCAACGAAGAGTAGCCCCCACTTGCCGCAACTAGAGAAAGACCGCACGCAGCAATGAAGACCCGATGCAGCCAAAAAAAATAATAAATTTTAAAAAATAAAAAAATAAAAATTGTTGCTCCTGAACTTAAAATGAGACACAATAGATAATCATGCTATTACTAAAGATCACAATACATGCATGTAAGGATTTTATATGTATATAAAGAGATATGTATATCTTGTTTTCTCTTTTCTGAAAAGGGTGAACATGACTTTAATCCCAAGTAAATTCTTAGTTTACTATAGTTTTTTTGATGTAATAAACCTTAGAATTTTAAAACTGGAAGGAGATTTGAAAGTCCATCTAAAACAACTTTCTCTTTGGCACATAAATGCTCTCAATGGGATTCCTGAGACTCACTGGACACTGACCTTGACATCTGAGTAAACTGCTCAGCTGCTTTTCCCCAGCAACATGGGAACTTGATCTAATGCGTCTGCACACTGTATATTTGCTACTGAGCTCCTTCTGGATCACCGATACGATCAGACCATTCCCTGCTTTGAAACTTTTGGTGGCTCCCCTTTTTCTATAGTTTACATTCCAGGCTCTCTGTAACAACACTGATCCTTCCCCATGTACCTTCCCCATCTACCTGCTAAACTTCCTTTTTCTTTGCACATGCTTCCCATTCTCACATGTTGTCCTGTTGTCTAAAGGTGGAAGATACTTCCATGTGTCCATGCCTTTGCTCATGCCTCTATATGAAATGCCCTTTTCTAATATACTTGGAGCTATTAAGATCCTATTTCTCTTTTTAGGTCCTGCTTAGCTGTTCCTATATCTTTATTTAGAACCATTCTTGATTTTTCCAGTTAGCAATGATCACTTTTTGTGTTGGATCATAGTATTCTTCCTATGGCATTTATTTTATAGGACTGTTATTATTATCTCTTTATACCTACAATCACCACAAAATTACAGGTTCTCCGGAGGCAAGGACCTCTCATATTCACTCATGTGACCAGCACAGTGCCTACCACGTTCTGATCAGATTAAAAAATGGCTGAGGGAGATGCAATCATTTCCCTTAAGAACAAGGCTATAAATCACATCTGCATATCCTATATTTTAACAGTTTTCTGGGTTTTTTTTTTTCCCAGCCACACCACACGTCTTGCAGAATCTTCATTCCCTGACCAGGGATTGAGCCCGGGCCACAGCAGTGAAAGTGCCGAGTCCTAACCAGGACCACCAGAGAACTCCCTAACAGTTTTCTGTTTATCAAAGTTATATATATATTTCAGCTATTTTGATGTTCACAGAAGTGTTTGAAGAAACAAGAGGAAAGGGTCAGTGGACAGAAAACTATATTTGCAGTCAGGAATTAATTGACCCACTTACTAGTATGTAACTGAAAGTTTTCAAATATTAATTTTCTCATTTGTAAAAAGGAGGCAATTCTTTCTATCTGTCTACCCATTCATCCATTCATCCAAGATATGCACAGATTTGAGGACCAAATTCTAAACAAGGTAAAATCTATGGAAAAAACAACACTAATTACCCTTCAAAGCATCATTATTCACATTCCCAAGATGATGAACATGCATGCAGACAACTAAATTGTCCACTGTTGATAAGTTATAGAGGGTAAGGTTAAGTGCTATACAAATGTCCCACTTGCCTCCTTTACTACTTGATTTTTGTCTTTTATTGTGTAATAATTAAAAACCATACCTTTACTTCAACTATTGTATTTCAGAATCTTTTGGAAATAATTTTATAAAGGCACAGAATAGTACAAATACTACATCTTCTCCATATAAGACTTCCATAGATTCAGTATAGTAATATTCACCCAATGATCGTTACAATGTTATAGCTAATTGAAGAATTAACTTGACATTTTATTCTGTTGATTTAAAGATCTGCAACAACCCCTGTCAGAAATGGCATTTACATGATAAAATAGAGGAATGCCACAGAGCATTTGAATATTTGAATATTCCAAAATACTTTGTTTCTCAAAAGATACATTTAATGGAATAAACTACCTTTTCTTTTATACTCACATGATTTTAGTAGTTTGCTAGAACAAGGAGTAATGTCCTTTTGATCTATAGACATAGGACAAGTTAGTCCTTGAGAAAGCTGTGATGTTTCAGATACATGGGTTGAAAGAATATTTGCAGAGTCTTGACTTCTTTCTGCAACTGGTGTGTGCTATGAAAAAGAGAAAGAGAAAAACAAATGCTATGATTTACCTTCACAAAAACACCACCTAAATGCATAGACAGTTATTACACCTAAGTAGATAAAATATTGAAGTAATTCAACATGCTTGATATTTTAATTCATTTAAATGGCAATCATGAAAGGGCATATTATATGAGTTTTTTCTTATCAAGTACTTACAAATCCCAAAGAGCTGATGAGAGATAATACTTGTCCAGGGGTTCTTGAATAATAATCTTGCCTAGGTTTAGCCATAGATGGTGTTGTAAGAATATCCATCATATTGATATCTATGTATGGAAAGAAAAGTGTATGATATTCTTCAAAAACTTCAACTGTCATTGACTAAATCAATACTTATTTGTTCTGAACTTTGCCTCACTTTCCACATTATTAACATTATCTGTAAAGTTGTCTTGTGCAAGACAAATAGAGCTAGGAAAGCCATCACGCCATACAGGAAACATGTACGACTAAGCAGACAGAGAAATACAAACACCATATGTTCCCTCTATATACAGAATACAAAAAACAAAACAAAACAAAAAAACAAGCTCAGGGATACAGAGAACTGATTGGTGGTTGCCAGAGGTGGGGGTAGGGGGTGGGAGAAATGGATGAAGGGGGTCAAAAGATAAAAATAAATTAATCAATTAAAAAAAGATAAATACAAGAGTGATATCTAACTGGCAAAAAAATAATTCTTGGTAATAAAGTATTAGAAAAGGAGGTTGAGGGGACTTTCCTTGTGGCACAGTGGTTAAGAATCTGCCCACCCATTTTTCACAGAACTAGAACAAAAAATTTCACAATTTGTATGGAAACACAAAAGACCCTGAATAGCCAAAGTAATCTTGAGAAAGAAAAACATAGCTGGAGGAATCAGGCTCCCTGAGTTCAGACTATACTACAAAGCTACAGTAATCAAGACAGTATGGTACTGGCACAAAAAAAGAAATATAGATTAATGGTACAGGATAGAAAGCTCAGAGGTAAACCCACACACATATGGTCACCTTATCTTTGATAAAGGAGGCAAGACCATAAAATGGAGAAAAGACAGCCTCTTCAATAAGTGGTACTGGGAAAACTGGACAGCTACGTGTAAAAGAGTGAAATTAGAACACTCCCTAACACCATACACAAAAATAAACTCAAAATGGATTAAAGAACTAAATGTAAGGCCAGACACTAGAAAACTCTTAGAGGAAAACATAGGCAGAACACTCTATGACATAAATCACAGCAAGATCCTTTTGGACCCACCTCCTAGAGAAATGCAAATAAAAACAAAAATAAACAAATGGGACCTAATAAAACTTAAAAGCTTTTGCACAGCAAAGGAAACCATTAAAAAGATGAAAAGACAACCCTCAGAATGGGAGAAAATATGTGCAAATGAAGCAACTGACAAAGGATTACTCTCCAAAATATACAAGCAGCTCATGCAGCTCAATATCTAAAAAACAAACAACTCAATCCAAAAATGGGCAGAAGACTTAAACAGACATTTCTCCAAAGAAGATATACAGATTGCCAACAAACACATGAAAAGATGCTCAACATCACTAATCATTAGAGAAATGCAAAACAAAACTACAATGAGGTATCACCTCACACCGGTCAGAATGGCCATCATCAAAATATCTACAAACAATAAATGCTGGAGAGGGTGTGGAGAAAAGGGAACCCGCTTGCACAGTTGGTGGGAATGTAAAGTGATACAGCCACTATGGAGAACAGTATGGAGCTTCCTTAAAAAACTAAAAATAGAACTACCATATGACCCAGCAATCCTACTACTGGGCATATACCCTGAGAAAACCATAATTCAAGAAGAGTCATGTACCACAATGTTCACTGCAGCACTATTTACAATAGCCAGGACATGGAAGCAATCTAAGTGTCCATCGACAGATGAATGGATAAAGAAGACGTGGCACATATATACAATGAAATATTACTCAGCCATAAAAAGAAAGGAAATTAAGTTATTTGTAGTGAGGTAGATGGATCTAGAGTCTGTCATACAGAGTGCAGAAAGTCAGAAAGAGAAAAACAAATACCATATGCTAACACATATATATGGAATCTAAAAAAAAAGAAAAAAAATGGTTCTGATGAACCTAGGGGCAGGACAGGAATAAAGATGCAGACATAGAGAATGGGCTTGAGGACATGCAGAGGGGGAGGGGTAAGCTGGGACAAAGTGAGAGAGTAGCATAGGCATATATACACTACCAAATGTAAAATAGATAGCTAGTAGGAAGCAGCTGCATAGCACAAGGAGATCAACTCAGTGCTTTGTGACCACCTAGAGGGGTGGGATAGGGAGGGTATGAGGGAGACGCAAGAGGGAGGAAGGGAGGAGATATGGGGATGTATGTATATGTATAGCTGATTCACTTTGTTATACAGCAGAAACTAACACACCATTGTAAAGCAATTATACTCCAATAAAGATGTTAAAAAAAAGACAAAGGAATCAAAACCTATCCATACAAAATAAAACATAGCACAAAACATTGAAGATAGTAAGAGAGAAAAACATGGGAAAAGGAACTATAAGAAAGTTCTTTGGAAAGAACTATGCTTATTTACAATGTCCCTAGGAAAACTTCCTGTGCTTTCTGCAGTCTCATTAACACTGGATCTTCAGCTCTCCTTTTTTTCTTTTGGCTAGCTTAATAGTGTAAAATGATTCATTTATTACTTTTTTAAATTAGCATTTCTAGTGCTACGAGTAGTGAAATTAACATACTTCCATATATATGTATTTGTGAATTCTGTGTTTATTTTCTCTGCCCCTTGTTTATCAAGGTGGTGGTCATGTATATTTGAATAATTTCTTTAGGTATTAGTTGTCTATCATGTTGTAGTTATTTTAGTCATTTTACTGATGTTTAATTGGTCAGCACCAGTTTCAGTAGGGATAAAAATTTGGAAGAACAGAAAGTGTCAGTTCCTCTTTGAAGATCCAAAGATCTTCAAGGACATTTGAGGATATAACATTAGTTAATCCGTTTTCGTCTTTAATTGAATGAAAATACCAGTATACTTTTTTAGCCTATTGCAGAAAAAAATAATCATCAAATTTTATTCATTATAAACTAACAAAGAAAACAGTATAAATTAATGAAATGTAGTGTCTAAAATGTGTTGGATTTTTTAAAAGGTACTTACTTGCTGTGTTACTTACCTCTATTCAAAGTAACTTTGGAAAGGCCAAAATCTGTTAGTTTAATATGACCTTCATTAGAAATAAGCATATTGTCTGGTTTCAAATCCCTGCACATATAAAAAACAAATAGCAGATAACTAAAAAAGAGCTAGTGTTGATTTTAGAATTACCAGCGAAAAAAACAGAAAGTTACAGAACAATCAAACCCGACTTATTTTCTCTCATTGGTGGCTTTGAAAGTGCAGAAAACTCTCAAAAGCAGACTATATTTTGTATATCTGAATCTACAAGAAAGTTAACTATTTAATGCTAGATTATCTTTGGCATTATTCATTACATATTCTATTAAAATAAATAAACTTCATTAGGTAAAATAAACCTCAAGCCAGGTCAAAATCATATTTACCTCTTTCAAGGAGGGTGAGATTAAGCTTTAATCGAAAAGAGCCACTTAACCTTTCTTTGCAAAGAGCAAAACACTGTAAATCAGCTGGCATTATAACATATAGCACTTTTATATGATGTACAGCTAAAGGAGTGGAAAAAAGATTCAATATTCTCCACAAAATGGGATACCCGAAGACAAAGCAACATATTCAAAACACACAGGGAGATGAAAGAAGAGTTGATATAATTTCTAAACTCACACAAGTTACTACTAAACTTTAGATAACCCAGATATGTGGGGTTATGCAAATATTTAAGACTCAAATATTCAATACATAATTTGATTACTTGTGCTTTAAGTAATAGTTTGGAGAAAAGTCAGTCTTTACCTGTGGATGATTCCATGTCTATGAAGATAGTCTAGAGCCAATGCCACTTCAGAAATATATTTCACAGCCATCTCTTCATCAAAATAACCATATATGTGTAGGAGAGACTTGACATCTCCACCTATGAGATACTCCATTACCTGTCAAAAGGAATATAAATATTGCAAAATAAAACTAATATGACTACTTTAAAAATATCTTACTTGAGCATTACAGTTATGCATTTTTAGCATGGTCCTATAAGACACATTTTCTTGGTGTCACTCAGTACACATCAATACCAGGTTTACTCATACTGCCATATACTTTTTAAAATTTAAATTAAACTGTTCAGTCTGAACAAAAATTCAGACATACACAAAAGGTGTGAGAAGAGCAGGATGACTTCTCATATTCTCTCCATCTACATTTGCCCATCATTAGCACTTTGCCACATTTGCTTTCTTCCTCTCCACATATATGAATATAAAAATGAATATTTATGCTAATCATTAACATGATTGTTACATAATAAACATAACACAATTATTAACATCATTAACATAAATGCCTTACATGCATGTATTTTTGTTCAGATTAAACAGTTTAATTTTAAAAAATATGGCAACATTAGCAACTGGTATTAGTCTATAACTTTAAAATTTTGGCTGACTAACTCAAGAATAAAGTTGAAGAGGTCATCATGTATCTCCCAACAAGGTCATTCTTATGTAACGAAAGCATAATAAAATGCACGGAATTTAATGCTAAAATAATGCTATTACCTGTTGTATAGTCTGTATTCAAATTTCTCTGATTACCTTAATATTCTTCCTGATGGCCTCTCTCCTCGTCTCTCATGCCCAGGCCAGGACCATGCATGAGATTTAGTTGTCATATCTCTTTCGTATCTTTTAATCTGGAATAACTTTTTGCCTTTTTTTGGCAGGGTGCTGGATGGGGTATGGGACGGTCTTTCATGACATCTGATTATTTCCATATGATTCAATTCAGGTTATGAATTTTGGGCAGGAATACTACAAAATCGATGTTGAGTACTTCTTAGTGACTTCCACCAGATGACACTGCTAAATATTAGTGTGTTCCATTCCTGGTAATGTTAACTTTGATGACTTAGTTAAGGTGGTGACTTCCAGGTTTCTCCACTGAAGAAGTATTTTCTCCTTCTTTGTAATTAATAGGCAATCTGGTGAAGATACTTTGAAACTATGTAAATACCTCTTTCCCCAACAAACTTTCAAGCAATGATTTTAGCATCATATGACTGTACATGATTTTTGCCTGAATTCATTACTGCTATGAGGCTGCAAAGCTCTATTAATCCTTCTACATGTACTAGTCATTATTCTCAAAATTTTCTATAGTTTCAAGCTATAAAATATTGCCTACTAAGGACTTGATAATATAAGGTCATTTCTTTCCTCTTTAAGGCAATCACTTCCCTGGTACACAGAGGTTAGTTAATATTTGGTGATGGTATGAATCATTAAAACATTACTAAGCACAAAAACTGTGCTAGCATGGGGAATATAGCATGAATAAAATGTAACTGATGCACTTAACGATTATAATTTAGTAGGAGGGAAATAAGTAAGCAAACAGATAACTGTATTTGAGCTCATGAGAATGCTTGTTTTCTCACACCCTTATCAACAATGATTATCAATACTTTTTGTCAATCTAAGGAAGAAAAAATGAACTTGTTTAAATGTTTATTTACTTTTAGGGAGATTTAGCATCTTTACACTGCTTTTTGTCTTGCATATTTCTTCTCTGAATCACTTGTATTCTTTGCCTATTTTTCTACTGGGGTATTTACCCTTTCTTACTGACCATGTATAAGGTATTTTGTGTCAATGTAGGCTTTATTTTTCACTTAGTAAGATGTGCACCATTCTATTAAAATAATCACATCAGTTTTCTTCTAATACTTTTATGGATTCCCTTTTCAAGTAGAAATCTCTGATACAAAAGGGGAATAAATGAACTTTGCACTATCTCAAGTTTCATAACCTCACAGAATTATTTCAAGTGACTTCAGAGAACAGAATCTTGACAGTACATACATCATAAGGGCAAAAAGAATTGCAGAGAAATCCTAAATTGAATCCAGTTGTTTTAGTGTTAGGAAAACAATACTGGTATTGCTATGTTGAAAATACTATATGCATATATATATATATATATAGATAGATAGATAGATATAGTTAGGAACCCAGATTCTCAGGGTGAAAGAATACAAATATTTTTCAAAATATTTTTATATTTTATATATTTTTCAAAAATGTTAACTAAAAATTCTGTAATTTTCCTTTGACCTGGAAATATCAGCATGAACTCATGATATATTTTTCTATAAAAATGTGTGTTTCCTAGTCTGCCCACTGAGAATGCCTAAAAGGAATGACAACCTAGTGGCAATGAACTTTTCTAATCACTACCTCCTAGATCACGGTCTCTAGACACTATTTCCCAAAAATGAGCTAGACCTCCTTGCCTAGATCTAGTTCAGGATATTTGCAAAATGAGCCTTAACTATCTTGTCATGACAGAAAGCAAGGAAGCTATCAGAATACTAGGATAGTATAAAAAGACAAAGAAATGAACTGAAGGGGCTCCCACTCACTAAAGATGGGACAATTTAAACACAGAAAAAAATGACTGCAATGGATTAAAACACATCAAAACTACAACATTCCATGAATTCATAAAGATACTTTAAAAAACACACTTATTTAGAGGTTGCACTTCTGAAAACTGGTGATGAAAGGGAAAGAATCAAGCATTTATTCTGCCTTCCTTAGACAAGCTGTATTTCAGAGTAATGAAATAGATAATAAGGGAAAGTTCTTTATGATGAATTCCGGCTAATAAAAGCTGAAGGAATAATAGAATATTTTAAAATCATCATTTTGAAAACCTTAATAAAGAATCCAGGCATTAGGGTAAGCTGGGATGAAGTGAGAGAGTGGCATGGACTCATATATATTACCAAATGTAAAATAGATAGCTAATGAGAAGCAGCCACATAGCACAGGGAGATCAGCTCAGTGCTTTGTGACCCCCTAGAGGGGTGGGATAGGGAGGGTGGGAGGGAGACGCATATATATGTATATGTATAGCTGATTCACTTTGTTATAAAGCAGAAACTAACACACCATTGTAAAGCAATTATACTCCAATAAAGATGTTTAAAAAAAAAAAAAGAATCGAGGCACTGAATCACAGGATGCCAAGACCATTACATGAAAGGTTGGTGGAGGAGTTGACATGGATTAAACAAATTTGGTGAAGTGTTGCCAACTGGTGAACTTGGATGATGATATATGGGAGTTCATTATAGTAATCTTTCAATTTTTGTATATGTTTGAACGTTTCCGTAATAAACATTTCCATCTTTATGTTCCTTGTACTTAGCATAGTACCTGGAAAGTAGTAATCAATTATTTGTTGTTATTGTGGCTAAGTTTAGTCATACTTTATCTTTTTGTCTCAAAGTAGCTTTGATTTCTAGGAAATCTTTTGTCTAAGCCAGTGCTTCTCAAACTTTAACATGCCTGGGGATCTTGTTAAAATTCACAGTCTGGGGAATTCCCTGGCAGTCCAGTGGTTAAGACTCGCACTTCCATTGCAGGGGGTGCGGGTTCGATCCCTGGTTGAGGAACTAAGATCCCACATGCCACACAGCACGGCCAAAAAACAAAAAACAAACAAACAAAATCACATTCTGATTCAGCAGACTTGGAGTGCAGCTTGAGATTCTGCATTTGTAATAAGCTCTCAGAGGATGCTGATACTGCTTGTCTGTGAACACACTTTGAGTATCAAGGATCTAAACCAGTGATGAAGTTAGTACACAAGATATGGCCGCCTATCTGATCTCAGGAATAATAATTCAAAAATATTATAGTAGGGACTTCCCTGGTAGCACAGTGGTTAAGAATCCGCCTGCCATTGCAGGGGAGATGGGTTCAATCCCTGGTCCGGGAAGATCCCACATGCCGTGGAGCACCTAACCCCATGCACCACAGCAGTGGAGCAACTAACCCCATGCACCACAACCGTGCTCTTTGGCCCATGGGCCAGTTTGCCAACTATTGGCTTAAAAGATGTAAAGTCAATTATTCTGTTTGTTTACACTAAACAGAAGCTATTGGAGTTACCAAACATTTAATCCACACACTGTCTCTGAAGTCAGAAGAACCTCTAGAACTTGAAGTCAAAACACCTACCATCCTCACCTCTTCCTGCCCCCACCCAAATTCCTCATTAGAATTAAGAGTGTAAGCTGTTGTGTTAAATGAAAAGCAAGCAGCTCTCCAAGTCCATACACCCCAAATCCACCACTTCCCTAAATCTTTCCTTATTATACCCCAAGCTTTATGTAGTATTTCTATTATGCATCCTTTACTTAGCAAATATTTGTAGCACTCTGTGCCACACACTGTTCTACATAGTTTATATCAACCTATTGAAATTTTATAACAACCTTTGAGGCAGGTACTATTATTATGTCCATTTTGCAAATGGGGAAACTGAGGTGTGATAGTTCATTTTATGTGTCAACTTGGCTAAGCCATGGTACCCAGATATTTGGTCAAACACTGATCTAAATGTTGCTGTGAAGGTATTTTTTAGATGAGATTAACATCTAAACCATTAGACTTCGAGTAAAAGCTGATTACCCTCCATCATGTGGGAGGGTCTTATCCAATCAGCTGAAGGCCTGAAGAGAAAAAAAATTGAGGTGTCATCTCTTTCTCCTCCAAAGAGGAGGGAATTCTACCTCTTCACTGCCTTTGAGCTTGAGCTGCAACATCAACTCTTCCCGGAGTCTACAGCCTGCTGGCCTACCCTGCAGATTTTGGACTTGCTCACGCCATAAACATGTAGGGCAATTCCCTAAAATAAATCCCCCTCTCTCTCTCTACACACACACACACAGACACACACACACACACACAGACACACACACAGACACAGGCAGACAGACAAACACACACATACACACTCTATTGTTCTTTTTCCCTGAGAACCCTAACTAACAGAACAGGTAAAGTAACTTGGCCAAGGTCATAAAGCTAGTAAGTGCAAGATCTGGAATTCAAACCCAGGTAGTCTGAATCCAGAGACTGTAATTCTTAAGTCACTGGGTTCAGTGATTTCTGAATGAAGAGAAAATGTCAAGTTATTTACTCACCAAGTAGACATTGTTTGCTGACTGCAGTGAATAGTACAAATGCACAATGAAAGGACTTTTGCTTAGGGCCAGGGCGTCCCTCTCAGCTTGTACTTGATGAGTCATATTTTTGTTGATCATGTCTGCTTTTTTGACAACCTGTAGTACGTAACATGACAATAGACACATCCATTTTATTTTTTATGACAAAGTATTCTCAGGTTTCCAAGTTGCTGTCATGAAAACAATCAGAGAGAGAAAACACAGATGTTGTTTGGACCTTACATTGCCAGCGGGGAAACTCTGCTAGAAAAACAGCTAATATGGTGAAAACAAACAAAACCTTCTTTAACATAGAACTGCTTATCATGGTATCAAGTGGCAAAAGTATCACATCCCTTTTGATAAGGAAAAAGATGTAAGCAAATGCTCCTTGACTACCCTGCCTATTAGCAGAAAAAAAAATCTGTTCTATTCTTCTTACAGCTAAGCCAAAAGATAGTAATGTTCCTAATACGTCCCCAGATAATCAGGAATGTAGGCATAGAGAAAGAGTAGCTAATTCATTTTTTTAAATTTCTGGTTCTTTGATGGATGGAAATAGAAACAGAAAGAGGAGGAATGTATGTTTGTTTGCCTGGGAAAAAAATTTCTTAAAAATGGTTAGAGTTTACTGAAACTTAATGGTCTCAGATGCTGTGTTATAGAAAATAACTAACTACTCTTTTAAAATCTCAAGGTAACTGGTAAGGAAGCAAAACTATAATCTACATTAAAATTGGAGCACTAGGGCTTCCCTGGTGGTGCAGTGGATAAGAATCTGCCTGCCAGTGCAGGGGACACAGGTCCGATTCCTGGTCCGGAAAGATCCCACATGCCGCGGAGCAACTAAGCCCGTGCGCCACAACTACTGAGCCTGCGCTCTAGAGCCTGCAAGCCACAACTACTGAGCCCACAAGCCACAACTACTGAGCCCGCAAGCCACAACTACGGAAGCCCACGCACGTAGAGCCCGTGCTCCGCAACAAAGAGAAGCCACCGCAGTGAGAAGCCCGCGCACCGCAACAGAGTAGCCCCCGCTCGCCGCAACTAGAGAAAAGCCCGCGCACAGCAACGAAGACCCAACGCAGCCCAAAATAAATAAATTTTAAAAAAAATTGGAGCACTAAACTGAATAGTTAGTAACATTGAGATCAATTCTCAGGAAGATTACAAGTCAAAAAAAGGCATATTTCTTCCAAAGATTCAATAGAACATGTAATAAAACCATTAATACGCTGTAAATTCCAGCCTTAGAGCCTTTCCGTAAGAAAACAAGGGAAACTGACAGAGCCAGTCTGAAACATGATTTCACCTATCATTCCACTAGATTGCAAGCTCTATGAGGGCATGTTCGTTTTGTTACCACTGTACAGACTCTACACACAAAGCGGATATTCACAAACACTTATCAAAAAGTGTATTGGTGTTTTCATTTCAACAGCTAATAGGGACTGGTTAGTATAATAGAAGGAAACGCAAAAAATCTTGGGAACATATGAAGCGAGGGAGAATTAATTTCAGTAGGGTCGGTCTGAAAGGTCAGGAAAGGTTTGAAGGGGGGCTAAGATGAATCTTAATACATAAATAACATAGGTGGAGAAGAGTAGAGAAGGGTGGAAGGAAGGCACTTAAGGAGGAAACAGAATAAACATAAGTTTGGAAGCAAGACAATACACAGCATTCAAGGACTAGCCAATTGTCTGGCGTGGCTAGAACATAGAATAGGTAGACGATACAGTGGAAGCTTAGAGCCAGAACTTGGAGCATGACTACTTTTCTAAGGAGTTTGGACTTCAGCTTGCATGGCACAGCCAAAGGAATAAAATAGTGATTCCAGTTAGGGGCCTGTTCCAATAGACTAGGTATAGAAATGAAGGCCTGACGAACCTTAAAAACATCATGTCAAGTGAAAAAAGCCAGATGCAAAAGACCATACATTTCATGATTCCATTTATATGCAATGTCCAGAAAAGGCAAACCTATAGTGATAGAAAGTAGACTGATGATTACCTGGGGCTAGGGGTGTTAAGGGGGGGAGACATTACAGGTGAGCAAGAGAGGTCTTTTCAGGGTGATGGGAATGTTCTAGAATTGGAATGTGGTCATGGTTACTCTATATTTAATTTACTAAAAACTGAATTGTACTTTTAGAAAGAAAGAAAAGAAAGAAATGGAAAAAGTGAAGTCCTGTACTTGGGCAGACTTGGGAATGGAATGGAAGGGGTAATACGAATGAATATGAGACAGAATTGACAGGCCTAGTTGAGAGAGAGAATATACAGATGAAGTAGAGAAAAGTTAAAATGACTGAAGTTTCTAGCTTGAATGACAGAGATGGTGGTATTATTACATGGAGAGAAGGAACACAGGAGGCAGTTAGGTGGAGAGGACTGTTCGAAGTTAGGCAAGCACAATTCCGAGGTGCCTGCTAGATATTCACACCGCAATGTCCGACAGGAAGTTGAAACTGCATCAGACTGCTGGCTTCTTTCCTTTATCACCATCACTCAGTGCTGAGATGTGAGTAATCTGAAACTATGGGAGTGGATGAGAATCAAGAGTGGCCAGAACAGCTTCAAATATACTGAAAGCTCCTGAATGCTTTGGAATGATATATACTACTGCAAGGATAAGGGAGTGATTTGGGACATATTTCAGCTCTGTCTTTAAATATAAGTACATTCTAGATTTATAGAATGAAGAGAAAAGTGGGGTTTAATGAGATCTTTTTGGTTATATAGGTCAGAAGTTAATCTACATCACAGCATGCTGACTACAGTTAATCCTACATTGTATATTTGAAAGCTGCTGAGAGACATCTTAAAAGTTCTCATCACAAGAAAAAAAATTTGTAGCTGTGTCATGATGGTTGTCAACTAGACTTATTGTGGAGATCACTTCGCCACAGACAAACACTGAATCATTATGTTGTACACTTGAAACTAGTAAATGTCAGTTACATCTCAATAAAAAAAATGAATCTGTCAAACTGATAGAATTAAAATATAATATGGAAATAACTGTTTCAAATTTAAAGTTTCAACCCTAATCCTGGTAAAGACCAAATTAGTAAAAATGATTCAGAAGTTCTGGCGTCTCCAAGCTTTCGCGGTGCGAAGAGAAGGGCGGGGCAGTGGTGGCACCGACTTGCCCGCGTTGTCACCCCAAGTGAGAAGTCATCCCACAGGGCTCCGGAGGTTTCAGTGAGCCAGGCACCCGTCTAGTCGTTCCTGCGGCCCTGGGGCCTGCCCAGTTCAGGGGGCGGGAAGGAGGGCCGAAGGGCTGGCCTCTTTCGCTTTCTTTATTCCTTGACTCTTACCTTCACCGCGTACAACCTGTTGCCTTTCTGCCCCAGATACACCTTCCCGAAGGCGCCGCGGCTAATGGGCTTCACTATGGTGAACTCTTCAATGGAGGGAGGTCGTGGCACCGGGATCCTATTCACGAACTCCCCTGTCGGCGTGCCTCCTCCACCCTCCATCTCGCCGCCGGCGGTGGTCTCCATAGCAGGTCAGCCCGGATGCAAGTCTCTGTCAGCGACCAAGAGCCCTTTCGGAGCCGCAACTCCCGCCAACTGGTTTCAAAGCGAGGCTCCGCCCACGCCGCGCTTCGGCAGTGACGTCACCCCGTCGCTGCGCACGCCACGCCCAATCCAGTGCGGCCCCGCCACTGTCACCTGCTCTGCGTCGACGCAGAAGCCAATGAATGTGAAGACGGGGCAGCTGGGAAATTCTTGAACCAACCACAGACTCTTCCAGGGTGACAGTGGCTCACGTACCCCGTTTGTAGTGACAGGGGGCGTCACAAATAGTTCTTGGCAAACGGGGAAAGGGATTACGGGGGCTTGAATCTGAATCGAGGGATTTGAAGAGTTTTCTCCCGACCTCCAAACGAGGCTGGTGGGACCCGGCCCTCATCCCATTTTTTTTTTGTTTTGTTTTTTAAACTCCTTTGCAGCCTCCCACCCGCGGGAGAAACGTAAACCAGTTCGGTCTGGTCCGTGAAACAATGGCCAGTGAAATCACAGAATGTGGAGAAGCTGGATGAGCAGGATGCGCATGACTGGTCCTGTAATTTGATATTTTAACAGGATGTAACTTGCCTATTTGAAATAGGAAGAGTTATTTATTGTGGGGAAGATAAAGAGCACTTAATTGTAGCAAAAGAGGTTATAATAGCTCAAGGCCCAATCAGAACAGGAGAATATATTGTAAGTATTGATAACAAAGCTGGAGAAAGATTTTAACAGGGTCCGTGTCTTTCTTTCCCCTTTAAAAAGAAAACTACAGCCAATGAGTTCTAGGGCTCCGGCGCGTGCATTACTCAACGTCAACGTGAACTACCTCGGGGGGCGTCAGCTGCCCCCGAAAAGGCGGAGCGTTGACGCACGCCCCTGTGAGGCGGCCTCACCTGGCCCGGAAGTACTGTTGCTTTAGCGCCTTGCCTTCCGGGGCAGATTGTCTGTGTTTGCAGCAGCTGTAGGGAGGGGAGGCCATTTTCCGTTTCTAGGAAGAGTGAGGGCGAGAGGAGAGAGAAAAGAAGGGGAAAAAAGGGCTCAGCGCCTCCCCGCCGGGCCGTGGACAAGAGGGACAGTTTCGGCAGGCGGGTGAGGTCGCTGACGGCCTGGAGAAGATGTTTTCCCTGTCGAGCACCGTTCAGCCCCAGGTGGGTCCCGCATCCAGTCCATTTTTCTCCCCCCGCCCTGCCCGCGTTTGCCGTTTGCGTTTCTTGGAAGTGGTTTCTCTTAAGAGATCGTAGGAGGGAAGCATTTAATCCAGTTGGAGTCCTGGAGTCCTGGGGTTGAGAAGGGATCGGGACGACGCTGAGAGTAAAGGGCTGACGATGAAGCAGAAGCAAAATACGAGCTTGATGGAGACCTTGGCTTATCGATTTGATTGCGTGGAATTTTTGCTACAGAACCCATCAGGCATTGTTCAGTTCTAGACATTCTGGGGTGGGGGTGGGGAGGGGGCAGGGGAAGCGTCTGCCGTAGATGTAAAGGGAGCAAGTGATGTTCCTTTTCCATCCTTCCGCCTCTTCAAAGACTTTCGTCTTCACAACCCGATTCTCTGCTCTTTCTTTTAAATGGAATTTAACCCAAACATGCTATAAAAATTTGAATAATCTTCTATGAATGCTTTCTCTCTTTTTTTGACCAAAAGTAAGAAATAAATATATATTGATATATTTAAGTTATTCACTGCTTGCACTTAAAATTTTGATTCAGCCTCCTCCCCCTCTTTTCATTTTTGAAGCAAAAGGGCAGAGAAAAAAGATTCCAAGCGTTTTTATTTTTAATTCTTCTTTCAGGAGTAATCACCGGTGGCAATGTTTTGTTCTTAGTTCATTTAAAAATCTTTTTTGATGGTGACATTTTGATTTTTTTTTGAGAGTTCTTCACAGTTTTTCAAATAGACAGTTTTTGAAACATTCCGTTTTAAAAATAATTTTTGACGTTCTTTAGTTTCTTGGTTAAAGCATATAATTATGTCTCTCTATGTAACCTCCACTCCCTTTTGTTTTGTTTTGTTTTGAATTTTGCTAGTACTGGTGGGGTAATAAAAAATGAAGTGGTTATTTATTGGGCATCAGTAATGTGCTAGGTGAACAAAGCAAATGTGGAATCTTGATGATATGAAGTAAAAAATGAGTAGGAGTTAGCCAAGTGAAGAGTGAATAGATGTAAACAGGTAGACAGAACATCTGGAGGTTCTGAGATAGTGACAAGCCTAGCTGATTGGAGGAACAAGAATAAGGCCAGTGTGGCTAGAGCGTGGTGATTAAAGGGCCAGTGACGGAAAGGAGGTTGGGGAGAAGACCTGATGCAGATCATACAGGGTGTTACAAGAAGGGACTTTGGGCTTCATTTTAAGTTTGTTGGAAACCATTGAATGCTTTTAAGCATGTTAAGGAGTAACGTGATCAGATTTAGATTACAATCTATTACAAAGTAATAGATTACTCTGGCTTCTTGCTGTGTGGAGAATGTGGAAGGACAGAGTGGAAATGTTTTCAGTTTAGGATGTTATTGCACTAATCCAGAGAGGGATAATGCACCGCTAAGTGGTGACAGTGGTTATGGAAAGAAGGGGATGAGATTTATTTTGAAAAAAGAACAGAGGGAATTCCCTGGTGGCCCAGTGGTTAGGACTTCATGCTTTCACTGCCAAGGACTGGGGTTCAATCCCTGGTTGGGAAACTAAGATCCCAGAAGCCGCGCGGTGCGGCCAAAAAAGAAAGAAAGAAAAAAGAATAGAATTTCATGAGGGATGATGGAAAGAGGTGTTTCTGGGTTTGATCAGCTGGATGCAAGTAGGTGTTATTTACCAAAATGACCGGTGTCTGGAGGAGTCCTACCAATCGTTTGAAAAAGAATTAGACTTGGCTTGCTGAATACAATATTAAACCTTTTGAAACTGAACTGCAAGAAACTGATGTCAAGAAGACCCAATTTTAGGAGAATTTATCATTAGCTGAATAGAGTTAGTGGTATGCAATGTCGGTAGAGGTAGTGAAGGAATTTGCTGTACTACAGGCAGTCCTAACTGGACTCATGTAGGACCGTTATATGACACAGAAGTTCAACCTTTTCACTGAGGAGAGATCAAACCATCTTTTAGCAGTTTAAATTCTTTATTGAATGAGAAGAGGTACAACTAATTAAAATAAAACTTTTCAAGGTTATAGACAGGGAATTCCCTGGCAGTCCAGTGGTTAGGACTTCACACTCTCGCTGAGGGCCCAGGTTCAATCCCTGCTCGGGGAACTAAATTCCCAGAAGCCGCATGGGGAGGCCAAAAAAACAAAAACAAAAACAAAAAATGTATAGACAGAAAATATGTATCTTAAAATAATTTGATTCCTATGGTTTTTTGTTTGTTTGTTTGTTGTTCTTGTTTTTTGGTCACGCTGCGCAGCTTGTGGCATTGAACCCAGGCCCTCAGCAGTGAAAGCGTGGAGTCCTAACTGCTGTACCGCCAGGGAATTCCCTGATTCTTGTAATAGTTTTAAAAGAGCTTATTGTTTCTTTCTGACTCTAAAAATAATACACGCTAATTGCCAAAAATCCTGAAAAGAAAAATATAAATAAGAAAGATCACCTATAATTTCATCACCCCAATAGATCACATTTTAGAATAAGTTCTTTCATCCTTTTAACTCTACACAAGTATGTGTATGCATACTTTTAAGAAAAATGTTACATAAAGGTTTGCGGCTCGCTTTTTTCATTTAAAAAACAATGTTATGAATTTATTTCTGTATCAATAACCATGGGATGAAAAGTCTTTAAGTGAAATCTGGAGTCAGATTATCTGTGTTAGAATCCTTCTTCCTCTAGTACTTTCTTGCTGAGAAAGTGTGATAGAAATGTAATAGTAACTAATGTTTATAGCTGTTAGGAGGATTAAATGAGATAATATAAGTAAAGTACATAGTTCAAAATGTGGCATATAGTAAGAGCCCATTTAATTTAATCATTTACTCAACAGGTATTTATTTAGCATCTACTGTGTGCATTATTGCACTGGGATACAGTATTAAATGAAACAGAGGAAGTAAGGTAGAGAAAAATAAAATATAAAGTGTTAAGTTATATTAAGTATAACATAAAAACAGTTTATATTAAATAATTTATAAATAAAATAGAGAAAAATAATAAAATAGAGGGAAAAACCCCTTGCCACATGAAACTTATGCTCCAGTGGGAGAATGTGGTATAATAAATAAAAACTATTTGGTCTTTGTTCCCAATTCTTAGCACAGAGCTCCTAAAACCCTTGTAATTTCCTGTGTGATGGGCATGTCTTTATTCTTAAAGCCCCTCTTTGGATCACACCTGGATTTACGCTAATGAGATGACTTAGATTGAGGTTTCTAGTAAATAATATATAGGTAAATAAGTAAATATATGAAGTGTGTTAGATAGTGAAAATGTCAAGAAGAAAAAATAGAGCAGAAAAAGGCAATAAGGAATATTTTTTAGGGGAGGGTTGCTGAAATCTTACATAGGTTGTCCAGGGAGTAGATGCATGAAAAGATGACTTGTGAGTTAAGAACTGAAGGGAGAACAAACTATGTGACTAACTGGACGGGAGGGAATAAATAGCAGTGCAAAGTCCTTGAGGTGAGGGCCTGCCAGGTGTTTTCCAGGAACAGAAAGGGGGATGCAGTGGTGGGAGCAGAGAGAAGGAAGGGAAACTTAGTGGTGGGTCAATTCGGAGAGGTGATAAAGAGCCAGGGAGGGCTTTCTGTGTCATCGTTGTTAGGACGTTGACTTTTATTGTGAGAATAGCCATTGGAGGGTTTTGAGCAGAGGAGTGATGAGATCTGACTGGCTTTAATAGAGCAGATTCAGGGAGAGAAGTTAGGATGCAGTTGTAAAAGTCCACATATGGATGATGGTGACTTAGAATAGGGTGGTGCAGTGGGGAAGTTGAAAAGTATAAAATTCTGGGTATATGCTTACTTGTTTCATGTCTGAGAAATATTTCATTTTTGTGGTGGTGTCATTTGTGTAGCCACTCCCCTATTGGACATTTCTAGCTTTCCACAAATTTTTAAATATTTTGATGAAAACTGTCTTCTGTGCATATGCAAGCATAGATCATTACTTACTAGATTATTTCCTTGGAATAAATCCCTAGAAGTTAGATTGCTCGAATGGTGAAATGTATGTATTTTTAATACTTTTGCTGTATATAACCCCTATACTATCCTGAAGGGATATACCAGTTTTCTTCCTACCAGCAATAATCTGAGTATTTATAATTTTTAATGTATAGTTTTGATATACGGTGTATATTTAACTTTTTACAATACCCAATCCTGACAATAAAAGTTTTTTTTCTGTTTTTATTTTAAAAAGCACTACTTATTTTCAGCTTGTATCTTTTTATAGGTTACAGTTCCTCTGAGTCATCTCATCAATGCCTTCCATTCACCGAAAAACACATCTGTTTCTGTCAGTGCATCAGTTTCTCAAAACCAGCATCGAGATGTAGTGTCTGAGCATGAGGCTCCCAGCAATGAGGTAATAGTTTTTACCCTGGGTGTGTGAGAAAGTTTTTTTGGTTTAGTACATTGTAAACATGCCTGAAATAACTTTCTATGTTTAGGCATTTGTAACAGGGTGATTTCTGTCTTCAGCTTAATCTCCCTTTTACGATTAAAGATGTCCAACTCTGGCTTTGTTGTACATATAGAAATATTACTTTGTTTTATTTTTAACATTTAATTTATAAAAAATTTCATGTGGCAGTGTATTGGTATTCACTTTCTACGTTACTGCTTGTGTAATATCATTTAGATATTCTTCTGTGTTGCTTCAGTGGTAGCAGGGAACCTACAGTTAACTCCATAATTCCCATAATTCTCAGGAAAGATAGTATAGCAAGAAGTTATCATCTACTGCCTTATAGGAGCTTTCAGTGTAAATGAGCAATTAGAATATAGATACCTGAAAGTGAAATGTATAAGCTATGAAACCGTACGTTGAGTATTCAGAGAATTAGAAAATCATTGTGGCCTAGGATATTGCGAATTCCCAACCTAGGAACCTTGTGTTTACAAGATTCATTAATAAGATAGTTGCTTGTAGCTCAGAATACATTTTTCATAGTAAACATTATAATCTATAGTTAAGTTTCTCAGAAATCTCTTTAACCATAAATAGCTTATGTTCTTAGTCCTGATATCAGGGGCTATGGCAAAGGACAGTAGAGGAGGAGTTGAAAAAAAGTTTGCGGGACTTCCCTGGTGGCCCAGTGGTTGAGACTCCACGCTTCCAATGCAGGGGGCCCGGGTTCGATCCCTGTTCGGGGAACTACAATCCCACATGCCACGTGGCGCAGCCAAAAAAAAAATAGTCTGCTTTTGGTGGGGGTGGGATGGAGGGTGGTTGTGAGGTGAGTCTTGGGATACAATTTTACTTAGATGAAAAGTTTGTCTTTATGCTTTCCTTTTTTTTTTTCTTTTTTAATTGATTAATTGATTTATTTTTGGCTGTGTTGGGTCTTCGTTGTTGCGTGTGGGCTTTCTCTAGTTGTGGTGATCGGGGGCTACTCTTCGTTGCAGTGCACAGGCTTCTCATTGCGGTGGCTTCTCTTGTTGCGGAGCATGGGCTCTAAGTGTGCAGGCTTTAGTAGTTGTGGCTCGTGGGCTCAGTAGTTGTGGCTCACGGGCTATGGAGCGCAGGCTCAGTAGTTGTGGCGCATGGGCTTAGTTGCTCCGCGGCATGTGGAATCTTCCCGGACCAGGGTACGAACCCGTGTCCCCTGCACTGGCAGGCGGATTCTTAACCACTGCGCCACCAGGGAAGCCCCTATGTTTTCCTTTTATATATCTGCCAAATTCCTATTGCCTCTGTCTATAGGCAATCCATTCTTGTATTCTGTTGTGACACCCTTCTTCCAATTTACAGCCCAAGAGCTTTGCTAATGATAAGACTGTATGTATCAGAATTGCTACATGCAGCAGTATTATGTTCATTTTAGAAATTTTGGAAAATATTATATAGGTAGAAGAAATTAAATTAACCTATGATCCTGCTTCTCTTTTTCTCACTTGTACTTTTATATTTTGTAATAGTTGGATCATACTGTATATGCTGATTTAGATTTTGCTTGATCATTTTAATAGTCTTAAGAACTTTTTATTCCATACATTTTCTTTATTTTTAATGACTTTCAGAGTGTTCATTTTATGATGTTCTGTTGTTGGATATTGTTTCCAATTTTTTGCTGCTCTAAACAACACCATTTGTACTCTCCGTGGTGCTAAATGTTTGACTATTTCATCAAGTGAAATGGCTAGGTCAGTAGTGAAGTACATTTTGGGGGCTTGAAAAGTAGCTAAACTCTAGAAGCCAATGTTGAGCTTAAGACTAATGGTCTCAGATACAGAATTGGTGTCTTATCCTCTGATTTACCTTCATTATTCTTATGGTTTATCATTGATGACTGTTTGTTATTGCTTCACAAACATTTTCATTCTTCTTAAGCACCCTCCCTCATCTCTACTCGCACTTCCTTTGCTCTGAGGTTACATTGCTTTCATCAAGTCTTGCTCATCCAAACACCCACTTCACAGCGCAAGCAAAAAACTTTCAACTTCCTTCAAGCTACTGCCTTCTTTTCCTGTTGCTTTCAGACTTCTTGAAAAAGTAGTACTCTGAACTTAATATCTATTCTTGCTAAACTTTTATTCATACTACATCCCATTGTAGTTTGGCTACTACTTTTACCATTTTATACACTTGTTTTGGTATATTTTGTTGACTTCCTTAGCAGTAAGTACAGGCCTTTTTAAAAATCCACATCTTTTTCATCTTTTCCTTAGCATTTGACCTTGCTGAACATCCACTGCTTTCAAAATACTTCATAAATTGAATGATACTACATTGATGGGGTTTTTTTTTCTCTTTCTGTTTTGCTGGGCTTTTTTATTGCCAGCCTTTTACATAATGTGTGTACATTTATCTGTAATCTAATTTTCATTTTGCATAGTCTCACAGATTATATATCTTAATGTCTATATATATTTATACGCTGATAACTCCCAAATCTATCTCCAACTCTGAAGTATCTCTAAAGTTTTAAAGTAATTATCTGGTGGCTTATTAAAATACCCCTCTGGATAGGCTCCAAGGACCTTGAAATTAAGATGTCTAAAACTGAGCTGCTTCCCCAGATTCCAGTGTATTTGATCTTAGAGTGGTTTTAGCCCCTCTTCATCAGTCTGGGTCCAACCAAGAGAGAGAGACCACATAGTCATTTGAACAGTGAATGTTTAATATGAAAAAATATATAATTTTTTAGTTTAATATTTTAAAAACCCTGGTCTAACAGGGGATTAGAATAACTAGGGATTGGCTAGTAATAAGTAAAGAAAATTCAAATATATAGGACTTGCAGATTCAAGAAGCAGCTAATCCTCCCAGGACTGAGAGCTTCCCAGGAAGAGTTCTCCACCCCTGGGCTGAGGTTCTGAGGTTGTTGGAGAGGGCATGGCCTTGGCTCACTGAATGGCACAGGAGTCACTGGTGCAGTGCCAGCTGAACCTGATGGAAATCTGCCCCCTCGAGTACCAGGAGAAGCTGTTCATGGGGATGTGTGTTACTGGAAAAGCTGCTGGGTACTGCTGGCAACTGTGCACTGTAGGAGCCAGGCTTTGGAGAAGCTGCACGAGTGGCAGGAACCACTCCTGGAGAAACCATGGGTGTTATGTTGCACACAGGAGCCCGCTGAGTGAACACAATAGCCTGAACCCAGAGCAGAAACTCCTCCTACAATGTCTCTCCAGTGCCCTCTACTGACAGCTTAATGTTCTAGCCAACAAAGGAAAAATATTTAAAGAGCCCAGATCCATGAACATGGAGCCAAAAAAAAAGGATGAAGAGGAGCTAAGAGACAACAAATCAATAACCAGCACATCCATCCAGAACCCTTCTCCCTCACAATCCCTATACTTTACTGGTTTCTTCAAATGTCTGTTGTCTGTGACTTGGTATTTGCATCCTTCTTAGTCAGGGCTCAGTTTGGGTTCATACCATTTTTCTCTTGTTACATCAGCCTTCTGTTCTCCAGCTTATCATCTTTGTCTTCTATTTTCTTCCTATAAAACAAAACTAATGATATTAGCTATAGAATTAAATTCAAACAAGGCTCTTCACAATATGGCCATAGCCCATCTTTCTAGTGCTTTCTTCAGTCACTAAACTTTTTACTGCATCTCAGACATTCCAAGCCCTTTGATGACTTTTTGTTTGCCCTCTTCCCCAAGGTTTCTGCCCCCATCATTTGTGAATTAAGTGTTACTTCAGTGAAGCCTTATCACTTAGGAAATTAGTTGTTGTGTTCTCTCATGACTTTTTAAAAAATATCTCTGTAATAGCAGTTACCTTATTGTATGATAATTATCATATTCATATGTACCTTATTTCTCTTTATGTTCCTAGGACTTGATACTCAATATGTAAGGGGCATAAATTTCTGTCTTAGTTAAAAATCTGCATTTCCCTTTGTATTATAAATAGACTTTTTGGTTTCCCCATTTTAAAAGATAAAATATCTTTGCAGCTCTTGAACATTGTAGTCCTTCTGATTCCATTATAATAATGTGCTTTATAGTCTACAGTTTTTTGTTTTTTTTGTTTTTTTTGTTTTTTTGCGTTACGGGGGCCTCTCACTGTTGTGGCCTCTCCCATTGCGGAGCACAGGCTCCGGACGCGCAGGCTCAGCGGCCATGGCTCACGGGCCCAGCCGCTCCGCGGCATGTGGGATTTTCCCAGACCGGGGCACGAACCCGCGTCCCCTGCATCGGCAGGCGGACTTGCAACCACTGCGCCACCAGGGAAGCCCCTAGTCTACAGTTTTTATTACCTTAAAAAGCACCTTTTAAGGGCTTCCCTGGTGGCGCAGTGGTTGAGAGTCCGCCTGCCGATGCAGGGGACACGGGTTCGTGCCCCGGTGCGGGAGGATCCCACATGCCACGGAGCGGCTGGGCCCGTGAGCCATGGCCGCTGAGCCTGCGCGTCCCGAGCCTGTGCTCTGCAACGGGAGAGGCCACAGCAGTGAGAGGCCCGCATACGGCAAAAAAAAGAGCACCTTTTAAGTATTTTATTTCATCCTGCCTTTATCTTACTGTATATCCTAGGATATGTAGATGAGCAAGGCGTCATCTCTTCCATTGATCCATATTATCTTGTTGAGAAATAGGCAGGATATATTTTATAGTCATTTTCCTAATGAAGAAAAGGATTCTAAGAATATGAATGACTTGTCACAAAGCTAATATTTGACAAACTCCTGAACATCAATCCAGAGCTATGTAATCTGGGGATCTGACTACATCAGTCATAAAAAGTTAATGCTTTACTTGGTCTGTTTATTTTTGCTGTCCTTACTTGAAGTTTTAGCTGTTTGAGGCTTGTCCGTAGGGTCTCCCTGTCAGCTCATTTGGACAAGAAAATAGCTCACCCCATCCTATTTCTAATTATTTTAGAACTGTTTTAAGGTGAGTGTATTTTCTTGACTGGTTTTCACACATCTTCTACTTTGTTTAATTTCCCTCCTTATTAGAAGTTAGATATGGCTAACTTAACCTTTCTGTTCAAATAAGAATCTCAGCAATTCTTTATTGGATGGGCTTTTGTTTATGGTCATTAGGGACTGGAAGAAGTTTTAAAACTCCATAGACTGGTGATACTATTGGGAATATGATTTTTTTAACCTGTGTCAAACCTCACATGACTGACCTCAGTAAAACTAGAACTAGAAAAATATTCATACAAATTTATTTTTTAAATATTTGAAAGAAACGGGGAATCAATACATTTGTTAGACTTTAAAAATTCACGTTGTGGGCTTCCCTGGTGGCTCTGTGGTTGAGAGTCCGCCTGCCGATGCAGGGGACACGGGTTCGTGCCCCGGTCCGGGAAGATCCCACATGCTGCGGAGTGGCCGGGCCCGTGAGCCATGGCCGCTGGGCCTGCGCGTCCGGAGCCTGTGCTCTGCAACGGGAGAGGCCACAACAGTGAGAGGCCCGCGTACCGCAAAAAAAAAAAAAAAAAAAAAAATTCGCATTGTTTCAATTGATAAGTACTCTTCAAGTTAAATAGTTTGATAATAATGCTTACTTGAGATAAACAGCAAGGACCTACTGTATAGCACAGGGAACTGTATTCAATATCTTGTAATAACTTGTAATGGAAAATAATCTGAAAAAGAATACATATATTTATACATATATAAGTATATGTATATATAACTGAATCACTGCTGTATACCTGAAACATTGTAAATCAACTACATGTCAGTAAAAAAATAAAAATTAAAAAATAATAATGCTTACTTGGTTGAATTAATCTTTTACAGCCTGTACTTAACTTAAGGGACCTTGGATTATCTGAATTAAAAATTGGACAAATTGATCAACTGGTAGACAGTCTACTTCCTGGAATTTGTAAGGACAAAAACGTTTCTTCCCACTGGCATACATCTCATGTATCTGCACAGTCCTTCTTTGAAAATAAATATGGTAAGTTAATATATTTTGTGTCCCAATGAAGGTAAGCCATTCCAGTACTATTGATAATTTAATTGATACCACTTATTAATACACCTCTGGTTTCCAGTGTTTCATTACATTGTTGATTAGAGTTGTTTTTGTTTTTTTTTTTTTGATTAGAGTTTTGAAATTCTCTCTAGGAAATAGCAATTTTTTGTTTCTCTGTGCTCTTAGCTAAAAGACTTTAGCTAGACATATATATTTTTACCTCTTGGTTTGAATTTAATTTCATTGGCAGCTATATTTCTATATCATATAAAAAAAGATAATCCAAAGGACAAGTGATAGACAATAATATGATGAAGAAATGTGATTAAATTTGCAATGCTTTTAGATAAAAATACAAAAAGCAGAGTCATACATGGGCAAATGAAAGGCAAAACTCATTTTGGTTTTTCTAATATTCGGTAAAATTATTTGTTGTATTTCATGACTTTTTTGTTTGTTTGACTGTTAGAAAATTTACTTTTTACAATTTCCCTCCAGGTTGCTTAGATATATTTAGTACTTTACGTTCCTCTTGCTTGTACAGACAACATTCAAGAACTCTTAAAAGAATTTGTTCAGATCTTCAGTACTGGCCAGGTATGAAGCAACCGTTGTACTTATTTTGAAAAAAATAATAGATTTATTTAATCTATTCAGATTTGTCTTTTTCAATGATATTAATGATTAGAAACATTCATTTGTAGCTCACAGTAGAACTTGGAGAATATTTGGAATCAACTAGTTTGGGTATATCTGTGTAATTTTTAACCTGGGAAGTATAACTAGATTTTGAATGTGAGTGACAAGTGCCACAGTAAAGGAAACTCTAGGGAGCTCACCTATACCTGCTCCAAAACAATTAAGCACATTTGTTTACTTCTCTCATTTTCAAAATCCCATTGCAATGACAAAAAAAGATAAAAAAGAGAAAAAAGTCAGGGCAGCAGCAGAGGGGTTTTGTAAATGGACCAGAAATTTGATGACTTTCTGGAACTTGTAAAGTAGATGAAACCCCATTGATATCAAAATCCAATATGTATTCATTCATATTTATTTAATATCAGGCGCTACTGATAGGTGTTAGGCGAGAGTGATAGTTATGTAACTGAAAAAGACCTATGTTATCAACCCTCATGACGCTTATAGTAGAGTGACATGAAAGAGGTGTGTAATGCTAATTCCAGTAAAACTTAGGAAAAATCCCCAAGTTCTAAGTCAATAATAGTGAGCTCTGGGGTAGCTGATTTAGTGAAACAGTTGAAAGATTGCGAAAAGTGGGCCAGTCACAGAACAGATCTGGCTTGCAACTTTTAGACAAAAGAACACATTTGTAATAACCTGTCCGTGTGTGTATGTTGAAAGGGGACTCCTGGTATGAGGGTTGATGCCAAAGAGAGAAACAAGATAGTAACCAGGTTACTTTGGACTTAAATCATACACTAAAGGTACCTGCTCATTTACCATAAGTCCATGTTTTGTAGTCTAAATATATTTACCACTTTGATAGTTTTGAGGACACCTGGCTGCAGTTAGTACTGATCATTGTGTTCTTCTTTACAAATACAAATGGTTTGCAAGAATCTCCACATTTGAGGAAAATCTACAGCATGAAGGAGAGGCACCAGGTTGGGCAAAGAAATCTCTTGTGTAGTTCTTTGAAGAAATGGTTAATGTAGAAGACAGAAGAATACTTAAGAAGGATGATACACTCATTTTTAAATATTCAAGGAAGAAAAAAACTGAGCACGTATTAGGGTATAAAAAATATCTTAATAAATTTTCAAAAAGTTATAACTCAAAGGTCAGATTCTCTGATCATATGATAAAACTGAAGTCAAATAATAGAAAAGATGCCTAAAAAACATTCCTAAATATGTGGAATTTTTTTTTCTCTCTTTTTTTTTGCGGTACACGGACCTCTCACTGTTGTGGCCTCTCCCGTCGCGGAGCACAGGCTCCGGACGCGCAGGCTCAGTGGCCCTGGCTCACGGGCCCAGCCGCTCCACGGCATGTGGGATCTTCCTGGACCGGGGCACGAACCCGTGTCCCCTGCATTGGCAGGCGGACTCTCAACCACTACGCCACCAGGGAAGCCCTGTGGAAATTTTTTTTTTTTTTTATAAATTTATTTATTTATTTTTGGCTGTGTTGGGTCTTCTTTGTTGGGATTTTGTTGCTACGCGCAGGCTTTCTCTAGTTGCGGTAAGCAGGGGCTGCTCCCCGCTGTGGTTCACAGGCTTCTCACTGCGGTGACTTCTCTTGTTTCGGGCTTCAGTAGTTGTGGCACACGGATTCAGCAGCTGTGGCTTGTGGGCTTAGTTGCTCTGCAGCATGTGGGATCTTCCCGGACCAGGGCTCGAACCTGTGTCCCCTGCATTGGCAGGCGGATTCCCAACCACTGCGCCACCAAGGAAGTCCCGGAAATTTTTAAAGATACTTTTCTAAGTGTCTTGTGGCTGAATGGAATTGAAAACAAATTATAGACAATTATTCCTGAACCACAATGAAAATCTGCATATCTAAATCTTTGGGTTGAGGACAAACTGAAGCTGAAGGCATTGTATGAATTTTAGGAAATAAGGAAGATGGGAAATAAATTGATTAAATATTTATTTTTAGAATTTCCTTAAAAGAACGTGAGAAATTAATATGGATAAGACACATTAAATTAAATGAATATAACAGCAAGAAATGGTTTTAATTAAATCAGGAATAAATTTAGGGCTTCCCTGGTGGCGCAGTGGTTGAGAGTCCGCCTGCCGATGCAGGGGACACGGGTTCGTGCCCCGGTCTGGGAAGATCCCACATGCCACGGAGCTGCTGGGCCCGTGAGCCATGGCTGCTGAGCCTGCGCATCCGGAGCCTGTGCTCCGCAATGGGAGAGGCCACAACAGTGAGAGGCCCACATACTGCAAGCAAAAAAAAAAAAAAAAAAAAAAGAATAAATTTAATTTGGAAAGAAAATAGAACAAACAGTCTGATTAAGAAATGATGAGAAGGGCTTCCCTGGTGGCGCAGTGGTTGAGAGTCCGCCTGCCGATGCAGGGGACACGGGTTTGTGCCCCGGTCCGGGAAGATCCCACATGCCGTGGAGCGGCTGGGCCCGTGAGCCAGGGCCGCTGAGCCTGCGCGTCCGGAGCCTGTGCTCCACAATGGGAGAGGCCACAGCAGTGAGAGGCTTGCGTACAGCAAAAAAAAAAAAAAAAAGAAAGAAATGAGAAAATACAGTGTTAGAAGTGAAAAGTGGGAACTGTCACAGATAATGAAGATTTTTAAATTGTAATGTATATAATTTTATATTGTAAATAAAAATATGTTGAAACATAATTATTTGAGTTATAAATTATTAGCAGAATTGACCCAGGAAGAGATAAGACAATAACTATAATATTTGAAAGATAATATCTTTCGAATATAATCTCTTTGCCCCAAAGGCACTAGGCTCAGATGGTTTTATGGCTGTGTTCTGTTTTCCAAGGTCAGGAGTCTTCCTGTTACTTAAAACTTTTTTAATAAAGAAAAAGATAGACTAGGCTTCCCTGTTTATTCCATAAGATTACTGATACTAAAATATTAGTACAAAAAAGAATACAATAGATTAATTTCACTTCATATAGATATAGAAATCCTAAGTAAAGTCTAAAAAGGCACATATAGAAATATCCTAAAAATTATGATTAAGGAATACAAGAATGATTTAACATTAGGAAGTATGTTAATTTATCATGTTAATTGATTAGACAAGAAAAGGATTATTATTTGTGTATGATAAAAAGGCATGTGAGGGCTTCCCTGGTGGCGCAGTGGTTGAGAGTCCGCCTGCCGATGCAGGGGACACGGGTTCGTGCTCCGGTCTGGGAGGATCCCACATGCCGCGGAGCGGCTGGGCCCGTGGGCCATGGCCGCTGAGCCTGTGCGTCCGGAGCCTGTGCTCCGCAATGGGAGAGGCCACAACAGTGAGAGAGGCCCGCATACCGCAAAAAAAAAAAAAAAAAAAAAAAGACATGTGATATATCCTAATTATTATGCTTCCTAAAAACTTGTAGAATAGATACTTTTAAAATTTCTGAAGTGTATCTGTTAGGTTCTCATTAATATGAGAAACAGGATGTCTAGTATCCTGTTTTTGTTCATTAATTTGGAGATCCTGAAATATCTGATTAAAAAGAAAAGGAAGTTTTATATAAGTTAAAAGGGGCAAAATTATAATTAGGTGATACGATTGTTTACCAGAAAATTCAGTAAAATCAACTGAAAGGCTGCTCTGGTGCCATAGAAGATAAATGCATAAAAATCAATAGCTTTTTTTTTTTTATCCTAGCAATAGGATAGCAATAGGATCTTTATATATCCTAGCAATAGGATCTTTATTTACAGATCGTTCAAAATCCATTAAATCTTGTATCCTGACAAGAAATATGCAACATGATATATATATACACACACAGATGTATATATGTATGCATATGAAACCTGACTGAAGGAAATAAGAGCTGAGTAAAATAAAGTGAGAGAGTACTGTAGTCCTTTTCAGAAGAACTTAGCGTTCTAACATTATCAGTTTGCACCCAGATTTTCAGTGCAACTCCAATCAAAACTCGAAACATTAGTTAGGAAAATAAAGAAGTTGATTTTAAACTTGGGCATAAAAAGGGAATCAGATTATTTTCTTACCCCTTTAAAAAGTTCCAAAGAACTGAAAACAAGTAGAAGTATTAGATGAAGTCAGTAAACTGCCTTTAAAATCTTAGTGTGAGGATGAGACTCTTTAATCAAAGCACAGTGAAGAAAACACTAAAGATTAAAAGGCATGGCTTCATTAACCTTACAAATTACTGTATCACTTAATTAAAAGACAAAGACATTAAAATAAATGTTTGAAATATACATGACTAAAAGTATATATAACATCCATATTCTGCAAATGAAAATGGAAAAATATGAAAGGTCATGAGTGCTCAGTTCACTAAAGAAATAAAAATAATCAATAAAAATTTAAAATGTGGGCTTTCCTGGTGGCGCAGTGGTTGAGAGTCCGCCTGCCGATGCAGGGGACACGGGTTCGTGCCCCGGTCCAGGAAGATCCCACATGCCGTGGAGCGGCTAGGCCCGTGAGCCATGGCCGCTGAGCCTGCGCGTCCGGAGCCTGTGCTCTGCAACGGGAGAGGCCACAACAGTGAGAGGCCTGCGTACCGCAAAAAAAAAAAATTAAAAATGTTTTCAAAAATTTTCCTCACTTCTAATCTGAAATGCAAATTGAAACAAAATGTTACTTTCTGCCCATCAGATTTTGTACAAATGAAAAAGATTTTTATTTATATTCAGTGCTGCAAAGGATATGGAGGAAAGGACACTCATATTCATTAGTGGGTGTATAAATCCTTGACAACATCCTTTTGGAGGACAGTTTCTTAGTGTTAAACAATTCAAGTCTCACAGTGTCACTTTTAGGAATGTCGTCTGTGTGTGATGAAAGATAACATGTACAAGATTTTTAACTGCAGCATTATTTTTAGCAATAAAAACTAGGAAACAGCTAATGCCCATAGTAGGGAAGTAGTTGAGTAAATTGCCGTACCCTGATAAATGGGAAAACTGTAAACAGCCATTAAACTGCATGCACTGTCTGATCTGTTCTGAAAAATATCCATGATAAATTGTTAAGGGAAAGAAGACAATTGCAAAAAGTTATGTACTATTTTTATAGAAAGAGCATGTTTTAATACATAGAAGTATAGTCATGGAATTGTTCAGTTGGTTACTTCTGGAACACTTCAGCACACTTGTAACTAAAGTCATTAAAACGGATTGAATCTGTAAATCAACTTTACTTTTCTTGGTAATTTTAAAATGTAAAAACAACAACAAAGAACTGTGTTAAAAAATAGATAATAACTAGGATGTACGGGAATAGTGTCAGAGTTTTGATTCTTAACGCACTTTCCTTATAAAAATTTAAAATGAGAAGTAAATGTGATACTGTTTGATTCAGTTTTCATACAGTCTCGGGGTTTTAAAACTTTAAAATCAAGGACACGACGTCTGCAGTCCACTTCTGAAAGATTAGCAGAAACACAACATACAGCACCATCATTCGTGAAGGTAATTAGACCTTTTATGCTGTTTGAAAAAGCAGTAATTTTCAAGTTATTAGAAAGAACCTTCAATATCTGATTTCTCTTGCTGACTAATAGATTTTCTTCCATTTTTCCACTTAGGATAAACGATTAATATCCTGTGTAATCAGTATAGCTAGAACTCTCCTGGGTGCCAAGCTTATCTTTCCATTAGCCTATTAGACATCTTCCTCTGTTGTTTTTTTTCCCCTATCAATCTATACCTGCTTATGTATTCTTGGATAAGTAGCATCCACCCAAGCTAGAAACCTGCTGGACAGCAATGATCTGTCCATCTTCTCTCACCTCCCCCATCCATTAATCACTAAAATCCTGTTGGTCCAGCCTCTTAAGTATTTATTTCTTAAATCTGTCTTCACCCCCAGTTCCACTGCATAGATAGATCATAGTTATTTCTTGCCTAGATTCCTCTCATAAACACTCATTTAGTCTCCTTGCCTTTAGTTTTGCTACCTTTAGCCCAGCCTCCAGACTGCCATCCACCAGACTGTCTGAAATGTATCAGTGTAATGGTTGTATTCCTCTGCTTTATTGTCAGACTTCTGCCATGGTACATATGGCATTTCATCATTTGGCATTCTGCCTACCATTTTTGTGTTCTCATCTTTCAGTGTGCCCTCCTCCTCTCTTGGTTTTTTTAAAGTCCTGTCAAACAAGATTGTTTATAGCTCTTGAACACTAAAGGCTGCTGTTTCATGGCTCTGTCAAATTACTCATGCTCTGTGTTGCCGTGGTTTAGCTGTGCCATTCTCTGTAAGGCCTTTACTGACCTCTTAGGTAGCAATTGTTTTACCACCATACCTAGTACCTCTAACATAGTACGAAAATGACTTCAAAAACTTAGTTATTTGTGTATCTCTGCCCAATAGACTGAAAACATTCAGATGATTGGTTACTTATCTTTACATCTTCAGAACTTATACAGGACCAGGTATATGAAAGGTGCTCAGTAAACATTTAATAAATGAATGAAGTTTTTCCTCCAGCAGAAATAAAGGAATGTGACCTATTCTAAGCCATTAGAACCCTAAGTCAACATGTGACCTGTTAACTGTTCTCGGTATAGTTAGTGGTCTTATGTAGAGAGTTTCTCTATATTAATTGCTGCAAGTATAAGGTCCAGTGTTAGTTTCCTAGCTATTGATTATTTATTGTTGAGTCTTAATTCTTCACATTGACAATAAAAATTTTTAGTTCTAGAATTTTAATGAATTTTTTTGTGAGTGGTGGTTATATTTTGGGGGAGTATTATCTGTATAGTCAGCTGATACTGATGTGTTGTTTGCGTATTTAGGGGTTTCTTTTGCGGGACAGAGGATCAGACATTGAGAGTTTGGACAAACTCATGAAAACCAAAAACATACCTGAAGCTCACCAAGATGCATTTAAAACTGGTTTTGCAGAGGGTTTTCTGAAAGCTCAAGCACTGACACAAAAAACCAATGGTGAGTTGATCTGACAGCATCCATATTTAGGGAAGAATATCTGAAAGAAAGTTATAGTCCTGCCTTTAAGTGATTATAATAACTTTTCTAACAATTTCCCAACATTTTATTGGTTATATTTCATTATATTTGTATCTTAAGCTGTGGTGTAGAAGTGGGAATATCTGCTGGCACTTTTCACTTTCTGAAGTGAGAAGCCAAAGTCAGCGATAGAAGCATGAGTGGCTTCATGAAGTTTTTGGTAACAGGTGCTGAAAGGCAGTCATGGAGATTATGCAAAACATGCCAGGCTCCAATATTGCATGTGGTGAAATGTGATTACCATCAGTAACCTAATATTTGCATTTCATTGAGCTGTCATTTCTCATTGATATAATTTGATTTAAGGCTTTTTCTTTTTTCTCCAGATTCTCTAAGAAGAACTCGCCTGATTGTCTTTATTCTGCTGGTAGTTGGCATTTATGGACTCTTAAAAAACCCATTTTTATCTGGTAGGGGCTCTTTATATTTATCTGACTTTTTTTTTGTCTTTTATATACTCATTTCTTTTTCATAGTTAGTCTATCTAAGACTTAGAGATAAGAAAACATTAAAGTTTATAGTTCCAGGGTCTAGGTCTTTCATTCCTAAGTCAAGACTTCTCAGATTGGGTCACTTTAAGATTGTTTTTTGCATTGAAATTAAAGTTCCAAGGATTATGTTAGAGTGGAAATGTTAGATCTACTTCTGGTAGTGGTTAGTTCCCCAAGTTTTTAGAAAATGATGCATATCCAATAAAATTTTAAAAACATGTAGAAGAATTTTATAATAGCAATACAAAGTATAATAGTCATCTATTTCAAAGACAATAATAAATTGAATTTTGTAAAAATTAACTTATATGGAAAATTACTTTAAATAGAGTCGCAGATTTTCTCAGTTTGCAAGTCTAAAATGAATAATGTCAGGTTTAAGCGGTTCCAATTGCTTTTTCAACTATCATTCAGTTTTTACCCCGTGTTTTCTCCTTTCTTTATGATGGATTACCTTGAGAGAAAAAAACTGATTTACAATTAAGAACATTGGTTGACCTGTATAAGGAATCATTCCCAGAACTTGCATGTAGCCCCAGTTATTTTAAAACTTGTTAGTGGCATCAAACGTGAGATGAGGTTTTAACATCTAGGAATAGCCTTTTTATATCTAGATCTGCCTTCTCTTGTCTCCTTTTTTTCAAAAAAAAAAACCAATATAGGGATGATAGGTGATATCAGCAGGGTGGTGGAGGGGTGGGATGAGCTCTGATGATTATTCCTTTGTGTTTCTTAATTATGTACAATGGAGTTTGAGAACCATTGGTTTAAATTTTTATTATTCGATATAAGAAGAGGAAAATTCTTAGTTTTAATTGGAAAGGCAAAGATGTCATTTTATTATGAATCATTTATTCCTTGAACACCATCTCAAAATCCAGAAGACCTAATATCTACTCCTCACACTGATTAAATATATGTGAACTTAGATATTTAATTTTTCTGGGCTTTCTTGCGTCTGAAAAATAAGGTAGTTAGAATTTTATGAATCTATCAAATACGTAAACATTTGTTTTTGTCCCTTTAGTCCGCTTCCGGACAACAACGGGGCTTGATTCTGCCGTAGATCCTGTGCAGATGAAAAATGTTACCTTTGAACATGTTAAAGGAGTAAGTTAAAAAGTTTACCTTGATCTCCTCAAACATTATCTTAATTGTATTTTATTATTCTAAAAGTTGAAATAATAGAAAATATATATATTGGTCTCTGTCCCATGTTCCTGGCACAGAGGTCCTAAAACCCTTGTTGTAATTTCCGAAGTGCTAAGAGCACCAGGAGCATCTTTTGTTTTATTGTTTGGTCTTTGACTCCGGTTCCTGACACAGGGCTTCTGAGTCCCTTATAATTTCCTGGGTGATAGCAGTGTCCTTTGTTCTTTTTTTTTTTTCCCACCTGGGCCACACTGCACGCAGCTTGCCAGATCTTAGTTTCCCAACCAGGGATTGAACCCGGGCCCACGGCAGTGAAAACTTGGAGTCCTAACCACTGGACCACCAGGGAATTCCTGCAGTGTCTTTTGTTCCAATGAGGTGGCTCTGGGTGGGCGCCTGGATGGGGGCCGGTCACCAGAAGGACCCAGCCATGATTAGGGTCTTAGAACTTTCACCTCCACTCTGTTCTCCAGAGAGGGGAGAGGGGCTGGAAAGGGAGTTAATAATTGATCATGTCTATGTGAGGAAACTCCCATAAAAATCCCAACAGGTCCGGGTTCAGGGAGCTTTCAGTTGGTGAACACGTGGAGGCGTGAGGAGAGTAGCGTTTTCAGAGAGGACGTGGAGGGGCCTGTGCCTCTTCCTATGTCCCTTGCCCTACCTGTCTCTTCCTTCTGGCTGTTCTGAGTTATATCGTTTCATAATAAACCAGTAGTCTAGCACCTAAACTGGTTTCCTGAGTTCTCTGAGCTGCTCTAGCAAATTAATCAAACACAAGGAGGGGTTGTGGGAACCTCCAATTTATAGCCAATTGGTAGAAGCACAGAGACAACCTAGATTTGGGATTGGCATCTGAGGTGTTTGTGTGTGTGGTGCTAAGTCTTGTGGGACTTTGGCCCAAAGATGTGTTTCACGTTCACCCCTTCCCAGGTACTTTCTTTTTAACACTGCCCAATGTACTTGAGCTTTCTCACTGAGAGTTATTTAAAGTTGTGTAATGTGAGGTTGCAGGTTGGCTGCAAATATGTTATTACACCAGTGTAATTTAAAATAAATAAATATGTGAAAGTACACATGCAGAGGCTTTTTTTTTTTTTTTTTTTGCGGTACGTGGGCCTCACACTGCTGTGGCCTCTCCCGTTGCGGAGCACAGGCTCCGGACGCACAGGCTCAGCAGCCATGGCTCACGGGCCCAGCCGCTCCGCGGCATGTGGGATCTTCCCGGACCGGGGCACGAACCCGTGTCCCCTGCATTGGCAGGCGGACTCTCAACCAGTGCGCCACCAGGGAAGCCCTGCAGAGGCATTTTTAATTTACACTGGTAGCCAACATTTTTAAATTGAAGTTTCACCCACAAAAAGATTTCTGGGTTGTTTGTTCATTTGTTTTTTGAACATTGAAGCCTGGAGCACTAGGCCTGTATTCTTTGGCAGAGCCATGTTGTGGTTGTCTTTAAAAGGACTGCTGCTTTCCAGTTCAGCACATTGCCACCACTATTGTTCTACATCTGGCCTTCTGCACTCATTGATTGATACCGTTTTGCCACTAGGAATTTGCATTTGTGACTTCTGGTTATATGCTGACTAGTAAAATGGCTCACCATTTCTGATAGGCAGCTTTCTTAATCTTATGTCAGAGTTTTAAAGTTGAACTAGTATTCTGATTGCCATTTTTGTTGGCCAGATTGGGCTTTATTTTTGCTAGAGATCTCAATTCTGCAATATTTTATATTTTGGAGATTAAATCTTTAAAATTTTTTTTACCACAGCCATTTATAAAACAATATTAGTACACTATAGCTTAATTTTTGTCACTGTTCTTTGGCATTTGTCAGGAACTAAATCGTTTATAATCTAGTAGTAGTTCCTTGTAATGAAAATGATCTCATAACTAATCACAAATTAATGTTATAACTTAAACACAGACTCCCTTATCATTAATATATAGTAAGACCACATAATTTGCCATTGAAGCTTATAACCAGGTCCAAAAAAGTTTTGGATTTGAAACTTACTACGTGACTCTTTATATTAAATGCCACTGACACATTTAACAAGAATTTTGAATATAACAGTTCTTTTTAACCAAAGGAAGCAGTTAAAAAGGGTTTTTGTTGGGATATATAAGGAGACTTCATATAACTGGCATCGAGGGTCGGGAGAAAACTCTGAGTATTTCTAAAGGGGCCTTTTTGTATACTTTCACCGAAACAAAAAGCTAAGTTAATTTAATCTGCAGTTAAATTTATGATATTCAAAGAGGGTATCTTGGTAATATAATAATTATTTGGTAAATTGTATCACTTTAGGTGGAGGAAGCTAAACAAGAATTACAAGAAGTTGTTGAATTCTTGAAAAATCCACAAAAATTTACTGTTCTTGGGGGTAAACTTCCGAAAGGTAAGATATCTTCCCTTTCGCGTAACTTGACAAAATACTGTAATATGTCACTAATTTAACTTTTATCAAATTTGACTGATCAAAGTTTAATTCTTAATTGCTATTTTACAAATAAGTGCTCATTCTGAACATACTGTTCTGTAATCTTTTTTTTTTTGGTAATTTAAAATTTTGTTATAATTTCAAATTTTAAGTAAATTGCAACAATAAATAGTACAAAGAACTCCCTCCATACTTTTAACTCATGAGACTCAAAATTTTTTTAACATTTTGTTCTATTTGCTCATTCCTTTCTTTACATAACATGTATTTTTTAAACCATTTGCAAGTAAATTATAGATGTCATGCTCCTTTGCCCCTAAATACTCATTGTGTGTTTCCTAAGAATTATGGATATTCTCTTTACACCACTTCAGTACAGTTATTAAAATCAGGAAATTTAACATAGATCCAAAACTATTATCTAATTCAAAGTCATATTCAAATTTCAACATTTGTCCCAATATGTAAACAGTATTTAAATGATATAGGAGAATTAGTTAAGGAGCAGATCCTGAAGTGAATCATTAGTAGAGACAAATACGTTTTGGCTATGTTTCAAAATATCGGTCATTGATGTGCCTTCAACTGCAAAGCTATATAAATTAATAATTATTTGTTATAAGTTCATGTCAGGCTTTGTTTCTGATTTTTAATTTGAACCATTCTTGTTTATTTTTTCTTTTAGGAATTCTTTTAGTTGGACCACCAGGGACGGGAAAGACACTTCTTGCCCGAGCTGTGGCCGGAGAAGCTGACGTTCCTTTTTATTATGCTTCTGGATCAGAATTTGATGAGATGTTTGTGGGTGTGGGAGCCAGCCGTATAAGAAATCTTTTTAGTAGGTTTTAACATATCTTTCATACAGTACTAATTTCTCTTAACTTTAGGGAAAGAGGGTTTCTCACCCTTTCTTTGCTACCTGTTTCTGATTGATATAATTGGCTGAAATAGCCATTGTAGGGTTCTGGTTTCAGATAACTTAGTGTGTGAGCTAAAATAGAACTGTACTTTTTTTTTTCCCCCAATTAGTCGGAAGAGCTAGTGGAAGTGCTAGATTGCTGGGTGAGGCTGGGGGCTACTGAAAAGCTGGGTTTTTGTTTGTTTTGTTTTGGGGGTTTTTGGGGTGTGTTTTGTTTTCACCTTATTTATCAATTCTTTTTTTTTTCTTTTAACTTCTTTATTAAGCTGGTTGCATAAAAGATATATATTCTCATATTGACAATTCTTGTCATGAACAAAAGCAACAAAAATAAGGCAATAGTAAGATGTGCTTCACATATAAACAATCATGCAGTAGTAGGAAATCTGGCCCTGTACAACAAAAATTTAGGTAGTAAAATGTGAATAAGCCCTGTATTCAGAAGATACCCAAATGTGTGAGCAAAGACAGCACACCGATAATAGAACCCACTTAGGTTCCTTGTTTATTACGCATAATTCCTTAATTATCCATTTGTGAAATAAGAATAAACATTAAGAAGCATGGGATCCAAATTGCATTCATTTTCACAATATCAATACTAAACTCAAAATAGCAACTTCATTGAATATAAATGTTAAATGTTTCAAAAGTAAAAGACAATCTTAATTTTTTGTAATCCTATGAATAGAGTCTGCAAAAAATAGTAGATTATTTTACTCTACTTACAAGGAGACTAGGCCTCAGCCTGCACTGAAGGAGTATGAGCAACAAACGACAGCAAACAAATATCATTAGGAGTAATGCCCGTACATATCAAAATATCTTGGTGAACCACATTCTACTTATATAGCCAATCTATTAAATAACCAGCATAATGGAAGCTTACGCCTCATGCAAGAGAATTACTAAATTAACTATATATCTATTAGAAATTTCTAAACCCCACTCCCAAAACAATTTTAGTACACCTATCAAGTACTGTAGGTCATTTAGAAAAACAGAAATAAAACATACACACAGCCTTTGTATTAAAAATTTTCATAACCTATAAACAATGTTCAGATATAAACTGTGAACTAAATGTTTTTTCTAAATATGATTTATGTAATCAAGACTTTCTTAAACAAAGACAGGTCTTAGGAATATGATCTGTACAAACTTACAGTAGTGTATATTCCAATAGAGATTTTCTTCCTATTATGATATAACAATATAACTCTTTTCTGAGTGAAGATATATGTTAAGGCTTAAGGTGTAAACACTTTGGAAGGCAAACAACTTAGTGAAGAAATTACTGTTCATTTAAAAATGTGTATCATCTCATAATAGGCCCCAGAATTTTCGAATTCACATGTGAGAATACATTTACATGTTAAATTTCTAGGAAAGGCACAAGCTTTATGTAAAAAACCAGCAAAATTTTAAATGCACCAATTTATTGAAAAAGCCGTTACTTTTATTAGAAACAAAAAATGCTTCTCAAGATGTTGGCAACAAGTCATAGTATAGACGTCTGTTTCAAACAGTGTGCTTCTCTCTTCAATTATAAATTATATTCCAGTTGGAGAAGGAATACCTCCTTGGCTATGGGAAGTAGAAGTATTTGAGGGACTGTGTAAGCTGGTCTCTTTGTACACAAACCATGCATTTCCTCCCCAAAGTATCATTCAGAAAGCCAAAGATCACAGATACATTTAGGGATCCCATAGTAGTCACAGAGCCAAAATGACATATCACTCCTTGTTGATTACAAGGCAGAAGTTCCTGGACAATATTGTGACCAGTAGCTGTTTTAATATCTGTAAGAGCTTTATCCCAGGCTGAAGTGCTCACCAACCACAAAAAAGTGGCAACAAGAGTAACAACAAAGTCAACCATGGGAAGTTTTCGACTATCACAATACAGGTTCGTGTAACCAACATAGAGCAGCGATGCAGTACAGGAAGACAAAGACTGCAAAAGTAACATAGAACTGTGCAGAAGAAGAGTAATCTCCGATAAGGACGTGAATTTTCCAATCTACATCACACATATTTACACCTTGAGGTGCCTGAAATGATGCTTCATTCAACCTGAATTGATAACCAAAAGTAGCTGTAATCGTTTTATTGTCAGAAACTTCAGGATGACAAGCCACTTGAATTTCTGTTTTGCCCTTAAAACCTCCACAGGTGGCAAAAGCAAAGACAGAAGCAGTCCACTTGAGGACCTTGATGAAGCCGAGTGGCTCCTTTCGCGGGTTGAGGTTGAGCTGGAAGGAGGACATCCTCTGAGGGAAGGAGGGAAAGAGTCAGGACGGTGGGGCGGAGGAGGAGGGGGACCGAAGAGACAGCTGCCCGGCCGTGAGAGAGGGCACGCGGGGCGGGCCTATCAAGTTTTTAGTATGTATTTTAAAAGTATTTGCCTCAAATCTGATTGTATATGGTTTGTACAGCGAGGAAGAATGAATACTCAATGGTATAATTTTTTTTTTCTTCTGAGGCTACTGTTCTTAAATCAGTTAAGAAGGACCTCCTTTTATGTATTTTCTCCCTACTGAATGTCTTTTTTTGGCTTTTTAACTGTCTTAAAAGTTGTTAAATATTTATGCAATTTTATTTTAAAAGTGTTGATTTTATTAAACTTATTTGAATCTTTTCTGTCTTCTTAGGGGAAGCAAAAGCAAATGCCCCGTGTGTTATATTTATTGATGAATTAGATTCTGTTGGTGGGAAGCGAATTGAATCTCCAATGCATCCATATTCACGGCAGACCATAAATCAACTTCTTGCTGAAATGGATGGGTAATTGAATCTTCCTCTGTCTTTAGAATTTGGTGATATATTTGGTAGCATACTAGAGATAGGAAAAATTCATGTTTATAGGCAACAGAGTAGTCCCTCGTCCAAGAAGTAAAGACAAGCTATTTTGACTATTGTATTGTTTTTACTAATGGGATCATTGATAATTGTTACATCAACTTCTCTTAAATTAAAAAATAGATTTTTCATTTACTGTAGCATGGCAGGAAAGCAGTGATTCCAGCTGAAAGTAGTAGTCTCTTTGGAGATGTAAAGGGAGAATACCCTTATCCCTACACTGTTTGTGACTAGCTTTGAGTGTTGCTGTAGATCAAAAAAATGTTTCTTAAAGTCATATAAGACATTCTGGAAGTCTAGGAGCAAATAATTTGAATTGGTAAACTTGAAAATATTTTTCAAAAATTAGTCGGGGACTCAAGCTTTTTGTGTCAGGTCATCTCTTCCTAACTAGAAAAATTATTATGAAGGTATGTAACCACAGATGACTTGGTGATTTATTATTAACACTTTTATTGAAGTGCACTGGCATTTTAAGAAACAATTAGAGATGCCTTATCATTTTGGGCATTAAAAAGATCAATCCCTTTTCTTTGCTGTTAGTAAGATTAACGATAAACAGTTCTGCACAGAACATTTCTACATGTGTGCTGTTTTAATTTTCAATGAAAAGGTCCTTTTTTTTTAATAATAGTTTTAAACCCAACGAAGGAGTTATCATCATAGGAGCCACAAACTTCCCAGAGGCATTAGATAAGTAAGTATTAAAATTTTTGTGATATATTCTAGAATAGTGATGAACTTTAAAAATATTGTGCTAAGTGAAGGAAACCCATCACAAAACATCACATATTATATGATTGCTTTTATATGAAATGTCTAGAATAAGCAGATCCATAGCAACAGAAAGTAATTTAGTGGTTGCCAGAGGTTAGGGAAAATGGGGAATAACTGCCAGTAGATTTGGGGTTTCTTTCAGCTGTAGAAGAGAGGGAGGGGGTAAAAATTCTCTAAAATTAGATTGTGGTGATGGTTGGGCAACTCTGAATATATTAAAAACCACTGGGTTACGCTACCAAATGTAAAATAGATAGCTAGTGGGAAGCAGCGGCACAGCACAGGGAGATCAGCTCCGTGCTTTGTGACCACCTAGAGGGGTGGGATAGGGAGGGTGGCAGGGAGGGAGACGCAAGAGGGAGGGGATATGGGGATATATGTATATGTATAACTGATTCACTTTGTTATACAGCAGAAAATAACACAACATTGTAAAGCAAATTATACTCCAATAATGATGTTAAAAAAAAAAACAACACTGGGTTTTCGACTTCAAATTCTATGATATGAAAATTGTATCTCAGTAAAGCTGCTAAAAGAATCTTCTCACAACTTAAACATCACAAAGCTTTTGGGTGGGGGGTAGAGAGGATTTTTAGAATAAAATTGACTATAGTTTAAATTTTTTATTGGTTTTATTATATAGAAGTTATTCATACTTTCATTTGATCTAATAGTTGGTTCTTGCCTAAGACTCTAGTTTAACATTTTGTACTTAATAGCAGTAAGATGGATGTGTAGCTCTCATAATAGATTGCTGTAGAATTATTTGTTCCTGGACTGGCTGACTTGCATGTCTTTGTCTCTGAAGGGTTGTATGCTATCTAGATGCACACATTTATCTATATGAACCTTTGTTCTGCCTTCTGGTTATTGAAACTGTTATTTGAGCCACGTTTTATAAGGAACTAATCTGAATATTTATGTTCAAAATAAATATTGGTTGCCATTGTCTTTCCATCTTCTCTTTAGGATGTCAGTCCTGTTTAACTTGACCTTCAGCACGGTCAGCTTATTAATTTATATTTTCTTTTTGTATTCTCCCTTTAGCGCCTTAATACGTCCTGGTCGTTTTGACATGCAGGTTACAGTTCCCAGGCCAGATGTAAAAGGTCGAACAGAAATCTTGAAGTGGTATCTCAATAAAATAAAGTTTGATCAGTGTAAGTCTTAATTCGATGATACATTATCTCCATAAAATGGTAATATATCAATCCACCCTGTTTGTGGTCCTTACTCAGGATGTCTTAAAAGACAAATTCCTTTAAATGTCTATTTTTCTCTCCTCTTGTTTGTCCATAAAGTCCATTTCTCAATTAATGTGTGTCCAGAGATTCTGTCATTTTGAATCCCGATTCTAAAGAAATTTTTCTTTTGAGTACTTAGATAATGCTTGATGAAATCTATGTATAAATGTTTCTTTAGATGAATGTAAAATATAAAATAATATAAAAAGCACCTGTATATTATGAGCATAGTACCTCATGATATAGTCACTTTGGGGCCAAAAGAGGGGAAGCAAACTATAAAACAAAACACATGGAAATATTATGGAACTACCTGAGTAATAAAAGCAGCTATTAAAGCTGCAGTATTTTCAAAGATATCTGAATCAATTCTTAAAACCAAGTATGTTTCCGATAATAAGGGGGGCTTTTATGTCCAAAGTTATTTCAAGATGAAATTCTGAAAACAAAATGTCTATGAATGTGCTTTTTCAGTTTGTGGTTAGGCCATAATTAAAGGTTTGTAAATCGTTATCTGGCAACTCTACCTTTCTTTGTTTATCACAAAGTTATTTAAATATAAGAACTTTTGTGATTTGTCCCAATGACAATTTTAATGGTGTGTTTAATAGCAGTTTTGGCTTTTTCCCCTTAGAATTCAGTGAAGTAAGCTTTTGTAAAATTACAGTTCATGATGGCTATCTTCTTTTTTCTTTTGCAATGTGAGTTCTTTATGAAGAGCTTTTTATTAGCTCTTCTGAAATTTTAATATTGTGTCCTGTCTGCATATAGCTGTTGATCCAGAAATCATAGCTCGAGGTACTGTTGGCTTTTCTGGAGCAGAGTTGGAGAATCTTGTGAACCAAGCTGCTTTAAAGGCAGCTGTTGATGGAAAAGAAATGGTTACCATGAAGGAACTAGAGTTTTCCAAAGATAAAATCCTAATGGGTAGGTTTTCTTTTTTTTCCCCTGTTCATTATGTTAGAGAAAAAATTCTTTTTTTTTAAATTGCCACTTGGTAATTTTTGGTTTGGTGGTAATTCACTCTTTTTTTTTTAATTTTTATTTATTTATTTATTGGCTGCATTGGGTCTTCGTTGCTGCATGCGGGCTTTCTCTGGTTGCGGCGAGCAGGGGCTACTCTTCACTGCGGTGCATGGGCTTCTCATTGCGGTGGCTTCTCTTCTTGTGGGTGCGTGGTGCTTCAGTAGTTGTGGCTTATGGGCTCTAGAACTCAGGCTCAGCAGCTGTGGCGCATGGGCTTAGTTGCTCCGCGGCATATGGAGTCTTCTTGGACCAGAGCTCGAACCTGTGTCCCCTGCATTGGCAGGTGGATTCTTAACCACTGCGCCACCAGGGAAGTCCGAGAAAAAACTCTTAATTTTGAGAGAAAGTTTATAAAAAAGAAAGGTATAGAAACATGCAAATATATACTCTAACAGAGCAACACAGTTTGGCCTGTTACAGAACAAATATATTATAACTTATATTACACTCTTTGGGGGGCATGAGTGCCCATGTCTTTCCTCTTGTCTGATATTGCTGATAAAAGAATAGTTAATTTTACTGTTTTTCAGTATTTAATTTTTATTTTAAATCTTGAATTGCCTTCAAAACAGGTTAGTTGTGATGTTCCTGTTAAATTAGAAGTTTATTTTCTAGAAATAGAATAAAGCTTTTCCTTTTGATATAAGGATTAAGATGATAGTTTTTAGAGTTTGGTTTTCAGTTGACAAATTATGGTTTACATGTGTTGTAGAGTGGAATCTACTCATTTTTTAAACTTTCACACTTTTAAAATATTTATTAATGATATTAAATCATATGACTCTAAGAATGACTTTGAGGCAAAGGAGCTTCATTCATTTAAATATACCTTCCTAATGGAGTATTTTACTTAAGTAAATTTTTATTCTTAGGGCCTGAGCGTAGAAGTGTGGAAATTGATAACAAAAACAAAACAATCACAGCGTATCATGAATCTGGTCATGCTATTATTGCATATTACACTAAAGATGCTATGCCTATCAACAAAGCTACAATCATGCCACGAGGGCCAACACTTGGACATGTGAGTATCTTTAGTTTTTCTTTTCTTTCAAATAGTGCTCCCCAGGAGCTTATGTAGAAAATTGCTGATGAAAACATTTCAAAAGAAAATTCAGCTACTTCCTAGGTGTGTTGATACTTTCTTCTTTAACTTCCTCAACTGTCTTGAAATCAGACATACTTGTGAAATTTACCTGCTAATAAAGGATATCCTTAATATTTCAGATAATATATTTACATTATGAAATGTAATTCAGGAATGACAGCAAAATATAATTCTTAAATATGTAGTTGCTCTTTTCCCCTCGAAAGAAATTATGTATCATAGTGACTGGTTCAATAGTTTTTCTGAGTTTTTTCTCATTGAGTACAAGTTTCATTTTCATATCTTTCTAATTATAGACGTTTTATTTTTATTTATTTATTTTTTAAATTTTATTTTTGGCTGCGTTGGGTCTTCTTTGCTGCACACGGGCTTTCTCTGGTTGAAGCGAGAGGGGGCTGCTCTTCATTGCGGTGCGTGGGCTTCTCGTTGCGGTGGCTTCTCTTGTTGCAGAGCACAGGCTCTAGGCGTGCGGGCTTCAGTAGTTGTGGTACATGGGCTCAGTGGTTGTGGCTTGCAGGCTCTAGAGCACGGGCCCAGTAGTTGTGGCGCACAGGCTGAGTTGCTCCGCGGCATGTGGGATCTTCCCAGACCAGGGCTCGAACCGTGTCCCCTGCATTGGCAGGCAGATTCTTAACCACTGCACCACCAGGGACGTCCCTATAGACATTTTAAACATTTTTGTGCAACGAGGGACAAACAGTTGTATTGCAACATTAACTACTTATTATTTATAAACTGCACTTTTGCTTTCCTCATTTTATACATAGCTGGTTTGGTAATCAATCACCATGACCACCTCTATTAAATGCCGCTGAGCTTTCAGCATCATGGTATTAAGTAAGGTCATGAGAGACAAATGATAATTCAGGTTATTAATGTAAGTGTTTCAAAACTGTGTCTGAATTTTTTCTTTGGTTTTCAATTGTCTAGGTGTCCCTGTTGCCTGAAAATGATCGATGGAACGAAACTAGAGCTCAGCTTCTTGCTCAGATGGATGTCAGTATGGGAGGAAGAGTGGCAGAGGAACTTATATTTGGAGCTGATCATATTACAACAGGTTGGCTGTAAAGAATAGCTTTGGTTCAAATTGTGTTTGTTGGTTTAAAGATTTTTTTTTAACTTGAGTTTTATGTATATTTTAAAATTTTAGGTGCTTCCAGTGATTTTGATAATGCAACCCAAATAGCAAAGCGGATGGTCACCAAATTTGGAATGAGTGAAAAGGTAATGGCTAATTTTAATCCTTCCTCATGTATCAAATGTTGATGTGCCAAGTGTCTCTTTGTGAGAGAGGGTTCTCATTATAAATTGATAGATTTTCCCCTGTCTCATTCCAAACGGATTTAACAAAGCTTGCTCTAAACTAAATGTCATTTTCTGAGAAATGTAACATACTCTTTCCATTCCAGCTGCTCAAACAGTAAGAGTTATTACTTCATGAATTAACCAAATGATAATATAAATTCTTTAGCTTTTTTTATTCATATGACATCGCAGACCTACTTGTTGAGCTTGCTTACTTTGCCCTTTCCACATACTTCACGTTCCTACATTATCACTGTGGCTCCATAAAGCAATTCCAGTACTCTGTGAATTGTGGATTTCTGGACTAGAATAGCTGCTAAGGTTTTCTAAGAAGGTACTCAGAACGATACTTAGGATTTAAAATTTTCTCTCTTGCTCACACTTTTTAGTATTATACTATCAGAAAAATAATGAAGTTTTTTGCCCTCAAGGGCATTTTTATATTGTATTTTTTCCTTGCCCCCATGATATTTATTTTCTTATGTATAGGATAGTACTTCCTCTGTTACATATATTAGTGTTGGAGATTTTTCTGTTGGATTTCTTTCTTTTCATTGATTTTAGCTTGGAGTTATGACCTACAGCGATACAGGGAAACTGAGTCCAGAAACTCAATCTGCTATTGAACAGGAAATCAGAATCCTTCTGAGGGTAATGATCTTTTTTTTTTTAATGTTTATTTATATATTTAGTCAAAATGTGCCTAAATTTTTGGGTGCTTGCAAAAAAACTAAAGTTCCTCTGTTTTATAAAGTTAATAGGTGCACCGTTGCTGCCGTGATTAAATATGTCATAGACTGGATCTTTGACATAGACTGGAACCCCTGATCATAGACTGGATCTTTATTTTATTCTGGCCATAGGCTAAGAACAATTTATATATATATATATATATTTTTTTTTAAATAAATTTATTTATTTTATTTTTGGCTGCATTGGGTCTTTGTTGCTGCACGTGGGCTTTCTCTAGTTGCAGCGAGCAGGGGCTGCTCTTCATTGCGGTGGCTTCTCTTGTTGCTGAGCATGGGCTCTAGGGCACGGGCTTCAGTGGCTGTGGTGCGGGGCTTCAGTGGTTGTGGCGTGCGGGCTTAGTTGCTTCGCGGCATGTGGGATCTTCCCGGACCAAGGATTGAACCCATGTCCCCTGCATTGGCAGGCGGATTCTTAACCACTGTGCCACTAGGGAAGCCCAGAACAATTTACATTGTGATTTAAATATTCAGTTGTACTTTAGCTGATATATTTCTAATATTTTATGTATTTTCTTTAATTTGATTATTTTACTTGGACATGGTTATGTTCAAAATGTCTAGTAATTGTATTGTGTTTATATGACCTGTGCTTCTTGGTGTTGGTAAGTTCATTTTTACATTTTCCACCCAATTTTATAAGGACAAAAATATAATTCGCTAGTAAAATATTGGCATAAACATTGTACAGGCAAATATGACACTGCCAAAAATGAACTGTTATTACTGCCGTTATTCATAAGCTGATAAACTTAATTCAGACTCACCTTTGGAAAGAGAGTTGAAGGATTTAAATGAAAAGTTCAAGGTGGGTTGCAAAAAAAAAAATCAAATGTATGGAAGTCAGGGATCACCTCCAATGATACTGTATTACAGTATTGAGAGGTGAGTGTGTTACCAAGTAAAAGAATGGAAATTATATCTTTTCTGGCCATTCTAGATTGAGTAAATTGGGTGAAATCTCAAGAGGCAAAAGGAGCAAACTCCCTTTCCTTTTAGCACGTATACTGAAAAGAGAAATAGATTTCTGTGTTCACAGACCTTATTTAGAAAGCAGATGAGTACAGTGTATACTTTTATTTCTTAAGTAGCTTTTTGTTTAAGTAGTCCTCAGTTATCTCTATGATAGATTTTGAGGTTAAAAATGTACCATTTGAAAGTATGAAAGAGTTATCTTTAGGGAACCAAGCTTTTAAATGCGTTTATCTTTCATAAATAGAAGTCAATAGATTTTATAGTTTTTTTAGGGTGCATAAAGGCTTTTTATCTCATTTAGGGTTTTTGCTTCTCCTAAGGTTTCTGCCTCTTACATGTCTGCTTTGTATTTCAGGATTCGTATGAGCGAGCAAAACATATCTTGAAGACTCATGCAAAAGAGCACAAGAATCTAGCAGAAGCTTTATTGACCTATGAGACTTTGGATGCCAAAGAGATTCAGATTGTTCTTGAGGGGAAGAAATTGGATGTGAGATGATAGCTCTTGATGCATTGTTGGTTTTATTGCAAGACCATAAGTAGCACTGCAGTAGTCGTATTTTGCAACACTTTTCTCTCATTCTTGGTATCACTCAAGGGTGTGAAACACTTTGTCGGTCTTTTGTCACATTTATCTAATTTTGATTACTCTCATGATGGACAACTACTGCAAACAGCAATTTATTAAAGAAAATAAAGAACTATCAGGATTGAAAACAGCTTGTTTGAGAAATGTCAATCAGTTATTAAGTTGAAAATAAGTAATGATTTTATGGTTGGTTACAGTGCTAGATGTGAATAGAAATTGTGCCTTTAGCTCTTGGGAAGTATTTTTACTTAGGAAAATAAAATTCTTGAAGGATTGTCTTTATTTCTAGATAGTACCACTTATCTTTGATAAAGAAATGATGCTATTTGGCTATTGGTAAATCATATTTCTACATACATCAGTGGAAACTTCATTAAGATGCACTTAATTATGATCTAGATTGACCATATATAAAGTGTTTTTTTAAAAACCTAAGAGTAGAGAATTGTGAACCTACAGATACAATCGTAATTTAAATGATTATTATAAGCTTTTTAAAATGCAGCTTGCATTTTCATGGTCTTTTTTTTTTAACATTACCATCACTCTGAAAATGAAGTTTATTTCAGAGCAGCAGTATTTTGTTAAATAAACAAGTAACACACCTCAAATTATGAATAACTATGTAATTATGCTTTGCGTTAAAACCAAAATAAAACCAAAAACCCAGTCCCATTCAGAGTGAACTTTTGAATTATGCTGTGTTAGAAATGGAAAGTTGTGTTTATTTTTCAGTCAGATTTTGTGAATATGAATGTGTTGTTACAGAATTTACAGATGACTTTATTTAACTCAGTAGAAAAATTATTTTAGAGCACATTGTATTGGTTTTACAACCATACTATATTCTTTTTTTTTTTTTTTTTTTTTTGCGGTACGCGGGCCTCTCACTGTTGTGGCCTCTCCCGTTGCGGAGCACAGGCTCCGGATGCGCAGGCTCAGCGGCCATGGCTCACGGGCCCAGCCGCTCCGCGGCATATGGGATCCTCCCAGACCGGGGCACGAACCCGTATCCCCTGCATCGGCAGGCGGACTCTCAACCACTGCGCCACCAGGGAGGCCCCATACTATATTCTTGAAGTGATTTTATTAAAATTACCTACAGTTTTCTAGTAACTTTTAAGCTGTATATGGTCTTCGTTGAGGTTGGTAGAGGGAGCTTGCTACATGATATTCTTGCCCTTTATTTGGGTAATTTAAAATTTTGATGTACTTTCAAACTTAGAGAAACATTACCAGAATAATACAAGGAATTCCCATATACCCTTGATTCAGATATACCAGTTATTTTCATTTGCCCGTTTTTTATTGCCCCTGCTTCCTTTCTCCCTTCCTCCTCTCTTCCCTCCCTCCTTCCTTCCCTCCCCTTCTCTCTGTGTTTATATATATATGAGTATACATGTCTTTGCATGGACACGTTCTCATTTGTCTTGGTAGACTTCTAGAAATTGCTGTGTGATGTGGTGAGTTTCTGTTTAACTTTTTAAGAACCTGATGAACTGTTTTGAAAGTAACTATATAATTTAATGTTCCAACTACCAGTGTATAAAGGTTCCCGTTTCTCCATATCTTGTACAGTGTTTCTTATAGTCTTGTCTTTTTGACAAAGCCAATCTAGTGGGTATGAAGTAGAATCTCATTGTGGATTTAATTTACATTTCCCTAGGACTAGTGATTTTGAACATCCTCTGCTAGGCTTTTGGTCATTTGTATATCGTCTTTGGAGAAATGTCTGTTGAAATCCTCCCTCCCCTCTTTGGGTTGTTGTCTTCTGTGTTGTAAGAGATCATATATTCTAAAGACAAGCCCTTTATTATATGGATCTTGTTTTTTTTTTGTTTTTTGTTTTTTTTTTTGGCGGTACGCGGGCCTCTCACTGTTGTGGCCTCTCCCGTTGCGGAGCACAGGCCCCGGACGTGCAGGCTCAGCGGCCATGGCTCACGGGCCCAGCCACTCCACGGCATGTGGGATCTTCCCGGACTGGGGCACGAACCCATGTCCCCTGCATCGGCAGGTGGACTCTCAACCACTGCGCCACCAGGGAAGCCCGATCTTGTTTTTTTTTAATCCAGTCTGAAAATCTCTGTTGTTTGAGTAGGGTGTTTAGTTCATTCATATTTAATATTTATGTAGTTGCTTTTACATCTGCCATTTGCTATTTGTTTTCTGTTTTTCTCATATCTAAAGAGATCCCTGTATTCCTCTTCTTTTTTTTTTGGCTGCACAGCATGGCTTGTGGGATCTTAGTTCCCCAACAGGAACTGAACCCGGGCCCTTGGCAGTGAGAGCACGGAGTCCTAACCACTGGACTAACAGGAAATTCCCTGTTCCTCCTATTGTGAGTTATGTCTTAGCAGTTGCTCTAGGGATGACAGTACGCATTTATCACTCGTAATCACAGGCTCCTTCAAAATAATACAAGTTTAATTCTGTCAAAATGTAGTAAATTTGTTCCAGTATATCTCCTTTTCTTTCCTTTGTGCTATTGTTGTCATGTTATATCTGTACGTGTTAAAACAACTTAATACAATTATTAACTACTGGTTTATATAATCTTAAGTCCTCTGTCTTTATCTGGGGATGTCTTTATTTTGCCTTTTTTGTTTGTTTGTTTGTTTGTTTTTTTTGCAGTACGCGGGCCTCTCACTGTTGTGCCCTCTCCCGTTGCAGAGCACAGGCACCGGACGTGCAGGCTCAGCGGCCATGGCTCACGGGCCTAGCCGCTCCACGGCATGTGGGATCTTCCCGGACCGGGGCACGAACCCACGTCCCCTGCATCGGCAGGTGGACTCTCAACCACTGTACCACCAGGGAAGCACAACAGTTTATTCTTTAAGCACTTTGAGTGTGTCGTCCCACAGCCTCTGATTTCCATTATTTTTGGTGAAAAGTCAGCTGTTAATGGTAATTTTGGTCTCCTTTTCCGATAGGTTGTTTTTCACTTGCTGCTTTCAAGAATTTTTTCTTAGTCTTGTCTTTTAACAGTTTGACTATGATGTGTATAAGTGTGGATATCCTTGAGTTTTTCCTATTTGGGATTCGTTGAACCTCTTGGATCTGTAGATTAATGTTTTTCATCAGATTTGAGACGTTTTTGGCAATTATTTCTTCAAATGTATTTATTTGCCCTTTCTTTTTCTGGGATTCTCCTTTCACATATGTTGATCTGGTCTCTGAGGCTTTGTTCATTTTTTTCATTGCTTTTCTCCCTCTCCTCTTCAGATTGAATACTTTCTGTTGATTCAGCTTCAAGTTCACTGATTCTTTCTTCTTCTTTCAACTGAATTTTTCATTTCAGATATTACATTTTTCAGCTCCAAGTTTCTATCTGGTTCTTTCATATACCTTGTATCTCTTTACTGAGATTCTTCATGCATTGCATCATTTTCATCATAGCTCTCATTAATTCTTTAAACATGAATTCCATTAGTTCTTTGAACATGTTCATAATAGCTGCTTTTAAGTCTTTGCTCATTCTAACATCTGGAGATACTCAGTTCCTATTGAATGCTTTTCTTCCTCAGTAAGGATACACTTTCTTCTTTCTTTGCTTTGTAATCTTGTTGAATTTCAGATAATGTAGCAATTACTAATTCTGAATTTTTCCCCCAAGGGTTGTTCTTGTTTTATTTAGTAACTTGCCACCAGTAAATTTGTGAAATCTGTCTCCACGGCAGTGTGCAGTCACCAACGTCTCTACTCGTTTTTTAAAGTAATAAATCTTGCTTCCTAAGCGTTGCTGCTGGATTGCATAGCTTAGCATATAGCCAAAGACTGGACAGAGGTTGTGTTCAAACCCCATCAGTCAGGCCTCCACTCTGCCAGTGGATCTGTGTGGGCTGGCAAGTACATACAGTGTTCAGGTCATTTTCAAGTCTGCTCTGGTCTGAGCTTTCTGATGGGCTTTTTTGCTTCTCCCTTGTGCATATGTGCAGGCTTTGGCAACCGTGGGTATGTGGGTGGCCTGAACCAGCTTCAGTTTCCGCTTTGCATGCCTGTACATCTGGAGTATATAGAGTGCTTATCAAACCCAGATGGCTGTCTTACCTCCTAGAACTTCCAGTGAAATCCCTAGCTACTCTGTTGTTTGCCCCAAACAGGACTACAACCTCACTGAGCCTTGTTTGCTTACCACTGAGCTCCCAGGTTAACTTACAATGCATCATATCAAATGAGTCCCCTCTGGCAGTGACAACAAGCCTTGTTCCCTGGGTCTGCTGTTGCCCTGGTTGAACTACTGCACCTGTAGACCTGGCCCGGGATGTGGCAGCACAGTAATCCCACAGGCTCACAGGTTCTTTCCCTAACTGGGTTTCATGAATAAGCACTTGTTAGTTGTAGATCTTCAGTTAATTTCCAGAGTGCTGAAATGGCTGTTTTATTAAACAGTTTATCCAAATTTATAGCTGCTTTTTAAAAAATGGAGATGATTTGTCAACCTCCTCCCCTCATCATGCCAAAAGTATATTTCCCCAGCTTATTCTGAATCACATTTCAACCAAATCAGTTAAATAAGGATGGACTTTGAGAGAACTTGTAAACTTTTTAAAGCTGTCCATTGAAAGCTACCACAATGCCAGAGTTTTACAAGTAACCTATACCTATTGAATAGATTACTTGTGGTAATTGATACATGTTTTATTTTTAGATATTCTTTGTTCATATTCATTTTAAAGTAAATACTGAGTTACTACAATCTGGCTAGTTATAAGCATTTTTCTTAATGTAAGTATTTAATATTTTAATAAAATATGTTGGAATGTAGATTTGATCTTTGAATTGAAAAAATAACACCTAGTCGTGGACATAAAATTTGGAGAGTTGATACATTTGAACTGAGGATTTTATTTCTATGCAGATTCTCCCCTGCCCCCATTCTGTCACATGAATCCCTATTCTTTTGGGCAAGAATGTGATTCCCTGACACACACCCCTCCCCACCTTTTAAACAGAAACTTAATTTAGTTATGTATCAATGCTTCATATGGGAATATAATGGGTAGCTAATCTGTTATGAATTTGAGAATGTATTTCATGAAAAAAGAAATTACAGAGCTGCCAAAGAGAGAGGGTGAGAGCAAGAGAGGTTGTAAAACCTGGTTTGGGGAACTCGATATGAATCTAATCTCCCACAGTTCTGGGAGCAGGTATGTAACTCATACCCAGGGAACCTGGAATCTGAAGGAACTGGTAGGTTACTTTGGCTCAGGACAGGAGAAGAACTGCTAATGTGTTGAGACTGTTCTGCACTCTCAGCATTTGCTTTGACAAAGACTGTTTGAGTGCTTATCGAGGACCAGATGTTAGTCAAGCGTGAAAGAGAGAAAGTGAGCCATGGTGGTGGATCCACGTTGGATACCGCACAAAAGGCCACTTAGAGGCGTGAACAGGCCTCAGAACAGGATAGTCCAAAGTGGGGCTCTGGATTCCTTAAGAGCCAAGAAGAAAGAATGGATTACATTCACTTAGGTCAAGGGAGTTACAGGTGAGAACAGCTGTGGGCACAGAAATGCCCCTGAGAGAGAGTCAGCTTTAAAACAATTGCCAGATCCAGACTGCTCAAAACCATCTCACATAAGAACTCTACCGCCCCCTGCAGTTTTGAACCTGGCAGCATGGGAAACCATAATTAGCCAGCTGAAGGAGGAAGGGTGGGATGAGGCAGGAAAGAAGGGGACCATGCCTGCTTTCCACCCCTACTGCAGGTGGTCTGCCTGTAGCATGGCCTAGCTGATTAACTCTGACTTGGCATTTTTATAGTTCTGTATAGTTATGTGGGGCTGGACATTGTTTTTCAGTGCTTTGTGAGTTAAAGCAACTCTGGACTTCTTATTACTTGAGAGTAAGGGTTTTCAACCTGGGTTGGGAGAAGAACCTCTCAATATTTAAAAGGGTAGTGGGAGATGAAGTTGCCTTCTAATTATATCCCATGAGTCAAAAATAGTGGTTACATATATTAACAGATTTTTGTTGGAACACTTTTCTGGGTGATATAATTCTATTCATAAGATTTTTCAAAATTGAAATATTTGTGTAATTTCCATCATAATCATGTATGGGATATGTGTGTGAGTAACTATTTTAACAAAGCTTCTAATGTCTTGGTATTTTAAAAAAATTTTATTGAAGTATAGTTAATTTACAGTGTTGTATTTCAAGTGTACAGCAAAGTGATTCAGTTGTACATATATATCTATATATATTCTTTTCCAGATTCCTTTCCATTATAGGTTATTACAAGATATTGAGTATAGTTCCCTGTGCTATACAGTAGGTCCTTATCTGTTTTATATATAGTAGTATGTATATGTTAATCCCAAACTCCTAATTTATCTCCCACCACCGCCCCCCTGCTATCCCCTTTGGTAACCATAAATTTGTTTTCTGTGTTTGTGAGTCTGTTTCTGCTTCGTAAATAAAATAAGTTCATTTGTATCATTTTTTTTTAGATTCCACATATAAGTGATATCATGATGTCTTTCTCTGACTTGACTTCACTTAATATAATCTCTAGGTCCATCCATGTTGCTGCAAATGGCATTATTTCATTCTTTTTTATGGCTGAGTAATATTCCATTGTATATGTATACTACATATTCTTTATCCATTCACTTGTCAGTGGACATTTATCGAAAAGATACATGCACCCCGGTGTTCATAGCAGCACTATTTGCAATATCCAAAACATCATGGAAGCAACATAAATGTCTTAGTATTTTTTATATGATTTTATTTCCTCCTCCCCCTTATATGATATTTTATTGTACTATATTATGGTTCAGTATTCTTTCCCCTTAAAATTCCTATGCAATTTAGTCATGTTATATTTCCATAATCATTATCAGTTTAATACTTTTAATATTGAAATAGCTAATCTAGGGATTTAGTAGAATGATCTATTTATTGTTAAAATGGGGACAAGAGAAACTGCTTTTAGTTGATTACAGCTCTTATTTCCCCCTTTATTCTGTTGATAACATTTTTATGATTATGTTAAAATTCAGGAATTATTTTGTGGGATCTTATTCTTTGCTCTCCATTTTATGTTGGTAAACTCTAAGGTTCTTGGGGACTTCCCTGGTGGTCCAGTGGTTAGGACTCCTCACTCCCAATGCAGGGGGCGCAGGTTCAAACCCTGGTCCGGGAACTAAGATCCTGCATGCCACATGGCGCGGCCAAAAGAAAAAGAAGAAGAAGAAAAAAAAAGCTGTTCTCTAATTTATTGTTTCTGTGTCTGCCTTTTCCCACCTGGTGTTGAGTTCTAGGAAGGAGTCTTGAACACTAGTATCTCTAAGACTAAATGCAGTGCTTTATAGGTAGACAGCTAATAAATCTTCAATGAGTGAAAGAATAATGGGCATTCAGTAGATTGATCCTAATTCCCCCATCAGGCAGAGCACTGGAACAGATGGGTCAGATTCTCCATAGACGGTTAAATAATGCCATAGAGAATATGAGTAGTAAGTGGTTTTTTCGTCTTTGAAAATATCGCAGTGACTATAACAATAAAGAAGATGGAATGTCTTCCTGAGGAAAATCTGCCTTCTTTTTTGGAAGATAAAATGTGCAAGGTAGGACTGAGTGCCAGGCTAACAGTATCTTTTACATAGAAGGATCTGTTAACTGGATAAAAAGATAACTTTAAGACCTGCAGCATGTGAAACTCCTTAAGTATTCTGGATTGATTTCATACAAGATGTGTTTTATCTTTGATCAACCAGTTGCCTCCATTCACAGTCCTGAGGCATGTTAAAGACCAGTTGTTGGTAAACTTGAGATGTTAGGAATGTCTGTATAACTCTCCTGGAAGTTCTGAACTAGGTGATGAAAGAGACAGAGGTGCGAGAAGACGGAAAAAGAAGAGACAAAATATGGAGGATTGGAGAAGATGGTTGCTAAAGGATTTCCAGGAAGAACAAAAGAGAGACTGTTTATATTATTTGGAAATAAGCATCGTTATCTAAAAAGAAACCCAAATCAACTATAACCAAAATATCAAATGACTGAATGATTATAAGAAATTTGTGAATCAAACTATGCAAAGCCTGGGGCTTCCCTGGTAGCGCAGTGGTTGAGAATCTGCTGCCAGTGCAGGGGACACGGGTTCGATCCCTGGTCCTGGAAGATCCCAAATGCCTCGGAGCAACTAAGCCCGTGTGCCACGACTCCTGAGCCTGCACTCTAGAGCCTGCGAGCCACAACTGCTGAGCCTGCGTGCCACAACTACTGAAGCCCACGCTCCTAGAGCCTGTGCTCTGCAACAAGAGAAGCCACCGCAGTGAGAAGCCCACGCACCGCAAGGAAGAGTAGCCCCCGCTCGCTGCAACTAGAGAAATCCCGCGTGCAGCAATGAAGACCCAACGCAGCCTAAATTAATTAATTAATTTTTAAAAAACCCAAAACTATGCAAAGCCTGGTGCACAACGTTTCCTGGTGGAGGGAGCACAGCTCCCACCAAGTAGAAGCATCTCTGCTAGGCCAAAAGGTTCATAATTTTTTATTTTTAATTTTGCTGAAAGATAATGTTTTATACTGTTATAGCACAAAGAAAACTGACTTCAAAATTTATCAAAACTTAACGTGATTTTTTTTCTTCTTGTTTGGGAAGTTGATAGGAGGGCAAGTGCATACTTGTACCCTGGTTCTGCTTTCTGTATGCTTCTTCATCCTTGTTAGATTTTAAGATTCTTAAGTTCATGCTTCTTCTTAGTGTCATAAGATCTCCTCAAATCCTCTCATAAAATTTGAAGAAAGAGTTGTTAAAGGAGTACATATAAGGTAAAAAGAATGTCTCTCTTGGTTGGGTTTTATAAAAAATACACCTTTTCTTTTTTTTTAAAATACACCTTTTCTAAAAGTGAACTGTTAACTATGCTTCTCAGTACCCCGAATCACAAATTTCATTTATCCACCAAACCTGCTGTTGGTCACTGTTAGAACTGATTATATGGTTAGCATTATATTTTGTAAATTACTTGTGATGCCAAGGTGATGTTTAGGATTTGTGCTTAACTCTGGGGGAAATATTTCTTTAAATGGATAATGCTGATTTTTTAAAGAGGGTTAACATAAATCATAACAGTGGGAAAATAAATTTTTACCAGAACTTTCAAACTATCTCCTATTTCCTATGCACCTAATACCATCAGCATGAAGTCATCCACATAATGTGTAAATTTGATGTCCTGTAAGGTAGTGAGAATATCAAGATCTTGGTGGATTAAATTACCACAGAATTATCAGCATTTGATGAGCAAATGTTGTCTTGAGGCAAGATGATGAAGTTGAACCCCTATCCATATCAAGTAAGAGTAGAAAGCTTCTGGTACCCATGGTTAATTTGTGAACTGATTGTATCCTTTGATCATTAAAAAAAAAATTTAGGGGACTCCCGGGCGGTGCAGTGGTTAAGACTTCACCTTCCAATGCAGCGGGTGTGAGTTTGATCCCTGATTGGGGAGCTAGGATCCTTCACGCCTCACAGCCAAAATAACCAAAACATAAAACAAGCAATATTGTAACAAATTCAGTGAAGACTTTAAAAATGGTCCACATCAAAAAATCTTTTAAAAAAATTTAGTTCCTTGATTGTAAACAAAAAGAATGTTTTATTAATTATGCATGTTAATGCTTTATCTGTATTTGCATTTATACTGATTTTGTGTGTGTGTGTGTGTGTGGGTGTGGGTGTGGGTGTGGCTGCACCGGCCCTGGCAGCGAAAGCGCCAAGTCCTAACCACTGGACCGCCAGGGAATGCCCTATACTAAATTTTTTGGTCACAAATTTTATGTGGCCAAATGTACTGATATTTTCTTTTGACACTTCCATTGTTTTTGTTTGAAAAATCTTCATAAACTTATAAATAATACCACTCATCCATATTTTCTTCTAAAATATTTAATGGTTTCACTAAAAAGACTAAACATTTTTACTAACCTGGAGTTTCTTTTGGTGTATATGTTGAGATATGTAGTTAACTTCTTATCATTAATTGATTTTTCCCAAACCACTTATTAATAATTATATAATTCTCATTGATTTGTATAGTTTCTCTTATGTTAATATGTTCTCACCTCTTACTGTTTTCCAGTAATATGCTTATTCTTCTGTAGGCTAGTATTTAATAATTATATTTTTATATTTACTAATTATGTATTTTATAATCTAACAGAAAAAATTTAATTTATCTTAACTTTCTTTAAACATATTTAAAGCTATTTTAACTAGAAACAAATCACTATATGTCTATGCAAAAGCAACATATGTTTATTGCTGAAAAGTTAGAAAATATAAATAAGAAAATAAATATGAAAGAAGGAAGACCTTAGTAGTGAGAGTGGATGTAGCTATGCCTCATTCTCCTAGCACTGGGTCCCCCACGTGCAAGGTTCTGAGGGGTGATGTTAAGCTTTTGCCTTACCTCCTTCCCCTCTTAGAACCCACTTGGGTCCCAGGTTAGTGACTGAGGCGCCTATTTTGTATCCAGTGAAAAAAGTTTGGCCACAAAGGGGATGGCCATAACACCTTTCTTGGTACCAACTCCCTATAAAACTAAGAGGTCCTATGTTTGCCACAGACTCTGGAGCAAAAAACGGCTTAAGACTTTATATGAAGTAGAGATGCTGACCCATTTTTCTTGTAGATGGAAGTGCATTGCTGGCTGACTGTAGTCATGAGAAAATAAGCTCAGTACCAATAAGAGAATAATAATAAGAGAAAATAAGCTCAGTGCCTTCTCCTCATAGGAAGCAAAGACCCTCATTGGAAGGGCTAAAGTAGGCACGTTGCCAACTGATGCTCCATATCCTCACAATGCTGGGGGGTCAGGGGCACAGGGGATAGTCTGGATTCTATGGGGGAGAAGTATGGAAGTAAAACGGCTGAAATTTTAACTTGCATTCCTAATGAGTTTCAATGTTTGAGAGTTACAAAGAAAAGTTACAAACACCCCAGTCTGCCTATGGAATCTCAGGAGTCACAGATGGTGTCTACTCTGGCGAAGGTAGGAAGAGGGTGAAAATTTTTTCCAGCTATAAACTGCCATGATAAGCAGAAATTATCCTAAGGGGGCCACAGAGTTGAGGGGTATGTTGGGCATGAAAATGCTCAGATCAGGTCTCCAGTGCTAGGGACAGGGTAACCAAACATGCCAGTTTTCCCAGGACTGTCTTGGTTTTATCACTGATAGTCCTGTGTCCCAAGAAAGCCCCAGTCCTGGGCAAACTAGGGAACCTACTTGGGACACATAGTAGACTGACAGCCCCAGCAGCTGTCCTTCAGGATCCACGTCTGTGTCTGTCCTATGCCCATGCTTCCCACGACTGCTCCCAGCCATTGTACCCACAATAGGGGTAAAATACAGGCCCTTTCCTGGAAGATGGAGGATTTATTTATCATATGACTTTGGCTCCAGGATTCCCCTTTGGCCTGGCCAGAAATGTTAGAACTGTGCTGCAGTTTTAGACTCTCTCTACCCAGTCCTCTTTGTTTCCCTCTATCTCCACTTCTTCCATTCTTCCTAGCTCCCTCCCTCCATAATTTTCTATGGCCACTTAACATATTACCACAAATTTCGTGGCTTAAAACCACACATATTTATAGTATAGTTCTGGAGGTCAGAGGTCTGAAATGATTCTCACTGAGCTAACATCAAGGCTGCATTCCTTTCTGGAGGTTCTAGAGGACAATTAGTTTTCTTGTCTTTTCCGACTTGTAGAGGCCACCTGTATTCCTTGGTTTGTGGCCCCTTTCATCTTCAAAGCCAGCAATGACCTGTTGAGTCTTCCTCATATCATTCTGACACTCCTGCCTCCTCCTTCCACATATGAAGGACCCTTGTGATTACACTGGACCCACCTGAATTTGTTAAGGCATCCATAACATGTTTTTCATCATAAAACAGGTATTACTCTGACATTATTAATTCCATTAACATATGTTAAATAAATATTAAATAAATAAATATGCAGGAAACCACCAGGGCATTATTTGAGTCTTAGATAGGCATGGGAGCTCTAAGCAACAACTTTACTTTAAAATTTTATTTATTTATTTATTTGGCTGTGCCAGGTCTTAGTTGGCAGCACTTGGGCTCTTTTAGTTGCAGCATGTGGCATCTAGTTCCCTGACCAGGGATCGAACCTGGGCCCCTGGCACTGGGAGCGTGAAATCTTAACCCCTGGACCACCAGGGAAGTCCCTAAGCAACAACTTTCTAGAGGGCATCTGTTTGCAAAGAAATCTGGGAATCTTAGCTTTCAAGTGCTTGGGGATCCAGGTAGCATTTGACAAGGCCATACAGAAGTTCAGAGTTGGCCTAGCATATACTCCTTGAGTATCTCTGGTCTATACAGAAACACTAGAGTCAACCAAATCTTGACAACCTACCTGGAGTCCTGGTGTGTGGTTCTTACCTCCCTACAGCCTGGTAGTGTCTTTGACCCTCATTCCAGGCTGCATCAGCAAGTGTCAGAGTCTTCTTCAGATGTCACAATAGGGAGCCTTTACTGGTCTCATAGGTCACACTGGGGAGTACTGCGGAGACAAATAGAGGACAAAAGATAATTTTCTGGTTGGGCTATTATAGGAAGAAAATTGTGGGTGATCAGAGTTGAAGCCAGTCACACACATCAAAACCATTTGGTCCAGCTAAGCTGGATAGACCTGAGAAATGTTTTTTTGTTTGTTTTTTGTTTTGTTTTTGTTCATTGCTCTTTCACCGGTGAAGACACTGTCCTGGAACCAGCTATCACTTCAACAGGGACCCTGCCTCCCTCCAGAGTTTTTCGGCACAATTGCTTTCTTTCTTTCTTTCTTTCTTCTTTTTTTTTTTTTTGGCTGTGCCACGTTCCCCAACCAGGGATGGAACTCGTGCTTGCTGCAGTGGAAGCGAGGAGTCCTAACCTCTGGACCTCCAGGGAATTCCCCCAGCAGCAATTTCTGCTGAAGGTCTGGACACCTGACTTCTGAGTCGCTAATTCCAAACAATTTGTTGTCAAATCATTCAACCTACAAAGCACAAAATGGCATTAAATGGCCTCTGAAGAATAAGTACCTAAATTAATATCTACGCATTTGTCTTGCTGTAAAATATGGCTGCCAAACTTTCAAATTTTGCTGGTGCATCTTGTGCAATGGTGGTATCTGTTACTTTTTAATTTGGTTAATCAAAATTCTTAAAATCATTAACATGATTTTGATCTTGAAATCATCAACAAATGTAATAGGAACCTGCTGAGTTTGGGGATAGCTGGTTTTGTATTAACTGTTGTTGTGAGCCTGCTTCTGCTTCTGTCTGTTTCACCCACAATACCAGGTTTGGTTTAATTGTATTGTAACAGTATAATTACAGTAATTGTATAATTACTGGATCAAGTACTACATTAAAAGGAGTTTCTGTATACCGTCGCCTGTTTCTACCAGTATGGAGTATGGAGTCAACCTATTTTGCTTTATTCCTAAGAAATGGAATAAAGATGGAAACACAAATTGCAGATAGAGAAAGATGGAAGCAAGGGAAAAGATTATTTAAAGTTTGGGAAATTTTAAAGAATATGGGACAAGTATAAAGCATAAGAGGTTTCATAACAATGGAGATAAGATTCCATAAGGTCACTATGATGATTAGATTTAGGAGTGGGAAACAGATTTGGGTGGATAAAGCAAAGGAGCAAAGAGACTATTAAGAGGAAACACGAAAGTTAGATGTCCCTATTAGTTAGCTAATTACTGAAAAATTTGGCTAATAGAATTTTAGGGAAATTTAGCTATATTGATTTTTTAAATTTGTAGCAACGATCTTATACTTCAGTAAAAAACAGAGTGCTTGTTTGCATTCTACTTGATTTTCTTCATCTGCATACTATTCTTCAATATTCTTCAATCTATACCAACCAGTCTGTGCCTTCCTTAAGTACTGCCAGAAACTATCAACTCTTTCTCCTGTTACAAAATTATAGCTTAAAAAAGTCCTTCACTCTTGTTGTCAAACGAATACACAGATATCAAACAATAATCATTTACAAATTATAATGAAAGAATAATATACCATTACAAAAAAAAAAAGCGCCCAGATACAGATATATCAAGAAGTGTACAGGATTTACATAATGAAAAAAGCTACCAAAGGCTAATGAAGGACATAAAATAAGACAAATTGAGAGACATAACATGTACCTGGATACACTGATACAAGAGACTGATTCTCAGTTAAAATTCTCTTAACCTAATTACAATCAAAATCTCACTAAGATCTCTCTTTAGCTTGGCATAGTGATTAAAAATTCATCTCAAATAATGTAGAGGTAAACATTTCCAAGAGAATACTGAAAAGGAAGAATAAGGAGGGGAACCTTGGACCTGTAATAGATATTTATATTTTATACACTACTGACGCTAGAAGAAGCAGACCAGAATGGAAAACCCAGAAACAGAAAAAACATCCGAGAATTAAATGGAAGATTAAGGGGTAAACTCGGTGAGGAAAGATGGATTGTTTGGGACAAGTGGATAACCATTTTTTAAAAAGTTCTCATATGTTACACCATGCTCCAAAATAAATCTTGAATTTAGAGATTTAATTAGGGGAAAATAAAAACAAAAACTAAAATATAGGTGAAGAAAATGTGCAGACGGAACGCTGGGCCACAGGGGAGGGTCAGGAGGCACGCGGAAACGCGTCTTCATTTCATCTGGAGAAACTGCGTTGGTTTCTCCTAAGTTTGCACTTGATGACACCTGTCGCCACAGTCTCTGGAACCATGAAAACAGCTTTCTGTACTTACATCTGTTAAATTCCATGAAGAAAGCCTGGGGCCCAGAGGGATGTGGAAAGGAATAAACTGAGGGATAAGGAGATTTACAGAGTATTTTTAGGGGAGCTCTCTGGGGGACGAGGCCTTCAGCATCCTGAAGCTCCACTCCACTCTAGCCCCAGTCGCATGCGAAGACGACTCTCTCACGGAAGATTCTAAAATTTGCAAATGTCCAGAAACGCTCAGCCAGCTCGCACCACCGTTGGAAAACAACCCAGCGCGACCCACAAACAATCGCAGAGATTTGGGACTTTCGGGCCTAGCACATGCGCACTGGGCACTCCTGCGCTCCGTGCCTCTGTGCGCAAGCGCAGTGACGCCGTCTTACAAGGCGCGCACGCGCACTGTGTTTAGCTGTAACGCTTGGCTAGGGTTATTCTGGGCTGAGAGATGAGAAACCGCGGAGCTTCCCAGCTGGGATGTTGTGGCTAGACCGCGTTGGCTTATCTGTACCGCTAGTGTTAGGCTCAGGAGACTGTGAGAAGCTGAGGGGGAGGTGAGGTGTGTCTGAAGCGTGTAGGCTCTGCGATGAAGAAGATTTTTGGCTTCGGAAGTAAGAAGGGCGAGTCGCCCTTTGGCTCCTCCACCAGCCCGCGGAGAGAGAGCGGTAATCGGGTCAACTCCCGGCCCGAGTACCACATCCGACACAAGGATCTCGGGAAGGTCCACAAAGCTGCCAGCGTGGGCAACGTAGCCAAAGTGCAGCAGATTCTGCTTGGGAAGAATGGCTTGAACGACAGGGACAAGATGAACAGGTAACCGGGGCGGGCGGAAGGAGGCGGGGCGGGCCTGGGTGGGGCCCCTGCTGTCAGTTTCCCCTCCGAGGCTCGTGGACACCTACGTGGGGTCCCGCGCCCCGCAGACTTTATAGGCAGCAAAAGCCTTAGCTGGTTTCGGACCCGCTCATGATTCCCCGTATAGAGCACTTTACTGACAGTTTTAAAGTCATTTGGCTGAATGTCAGTAATCACAGAAACGAAATTAAACATGAACAGCATCTTATTTTTAATGTACACATTTTTATACCGTAATGTTATATGTTACAGAGAAGTGCATAATGAGGAAAATAATTCTCATGACAGATCAACTTCTGTACTAAAAATTCTTCAGATACAATCCAGTATCTTTTTTTAAAAAAATAATTTATTTATTGCTGTGTTGGGTCTTCATTGCCGTACACGGGCTTCTCATTGTGGTGGCTTCTCTTGTTGTGGAGCACGGGCTCTAGGCGCGCGAGCTCAGTTAGTTGTGGAACGTGGGCTCAGTAGATGTGGAACGTGGGCTAGGTAGTTGTGGCTTGCCGGCTCTAGAGCGCAGGCTCAGTTGTTGTGGCCCATGGGCTTAGTTTCTCTGCAGCATGTGGGATCTTCCTGGACCAGGGCTCGAACCCGTGTCCCCTGCATTAGCAGGCGGATTCTTTTTTTTTTTAAATTTATTTATTTTAATTAATTTATTTTTTGGCTGTGCTGGGTCTTCACTGCTGCACGTGGGCTTTCTCTAGTTGCAGCGAGTGGGGGCTACTCTTCGTTGCAGTGCGTGGGCTTCTCATTGGGGTGGCTTCTGTTGTTGTGGAGCACGGGCTGTAGGTGCGCAGGCTTCAGTAGTTGTGGCATGCGGGCTCAGTAGTTGTGGTTTGCGGGCTCTAGAGCGCAGGCTCAGTAGTTGTGGCACATGGGCTTAGTTGCTCCACAATATGTGGGATCTTCCCAGACCAGGGCTCGAACCCGTGTCCCCTGCATTGGCAGGCGGTTTCTTAACTACTATGCCACCAGGGAAGTCCCGAGCCCATCCTTGATTCAGGAACCATTGCCTTCACAGGCTGAAATCTTAAAGGTTGGAGGCTGCCATTGAGCAGGGCTCAGGGTTGAGGCACAGGGGTGATTTGGGAGGGGAGCCTATAGGAAGGAAGATATTTAGGCAGTACATAGGGAAGGAGAGGCACAGCTGCCAGGACTCTGTTTCTACAGCACTGTCTCTGCTTGGGGATCTGAGTGCCTATGAGGGTTTTTAAGAGCTAGCTATTTATGTGGACCTGAATAAGGCAGGACCTGTATAGGAAAACTAAGTAGACTTTATAATTTTTAGTGTTTTAATCTCTCTGGGAATAGTTTAACATATAAATTAGACATATAAATTTGTTCTTTGACTTTTGTACATTTAACTTTCAAACATTTCAGGGGACTCCCTGTACTGTTTTAGAGTAAAGGGAAGGAATGGGGCCTTCTTTTTTTTTTTTAAATACATTTATTTATTTATTTATTTAATTTTTGGCTTCATTGCTGCGCGCGGGCTTTCTCTTTGCGGCGAGTGAGGGCTACTCTTCGTTGTGGTGCACGGGCTTCTCATTGTGGTGGCTTCTCTTGTTGCGGAGCATGGGCTCTAGGTGTACGGGCTTCAGTAGTGGTGGCGTGTGGGCTCAGTAGTTGTGGCTCGCGGGCGCTAGAGTGAAAGTTCAGTAGTTGTGGTGCACGGGCTTAGCTGCTCCGCGGAATGTGGGATCTTCCCGGACCAGGGCTTGAAGCCGTGTCCCCTGCATTGGCAGGTGGATTCTTAACCCCTGCGCCATCGGGATAGCCCCGGGAGCCTTCTTTAATAAGTGGTTTCCCTGCTGGAGAACCAAGACTGCCATTTTTGACGGACACAGATTACTCTTTGAACCAGGCATGGACAATGGAGAAGGAACAGCATATCCTTCTACTTTGTTTTAGGTCATCAGGTTTGTTCCAGTTCTGGTAAACAAACGTTATGTTACCCATTAATTGGGTTTTCAGTTCAGGTTTTAGGACTTCTGGTGAAAACAAATTATTCTCAGGCTCTGCCAGTATATTGGCTGTCACCCTTTGTTATGGGAACTAAGAATGGGTCTTAGCTAGATATTTCATAGGTTGGGAGAGATGGAAGCAGAAATAGGTAACTAAAAGCTTTTCTAAAACAGAGGCCACATTTTAATGATGTCAGGAAACATCACTTAATATATAGATAACCAACCTTTCACTTGATTTTTTTTGTTTGTTTTTGGTTTAAGAAATGAAGTCACTCATTTTTGTTATATATTTTTGCTCTGAAGGCTTTCCAACAAACCTGGTGTTGATGATTCATGGCCTACATCAGATGATGAAGACTTAGATTTTGATACCAAGGTAAAGTTCTCTCCTGTGAAATTAGTTTTCCTGCTTTGAATTTAGTTTTGTGTAGTATTAACTTTTAAAGTTTAGCAGTGGTCTACCTCTCATTGTTTTATGTTTGTAGTAGAAAGTTGGTCAGAGCAAACCATTTTATAAAAATATGACTAGTTGAATTTTTTTTTTACTTTGCTAAATACTGAAGGTCAGGGCTGAAGAGAAAATGGGCTGGGAAGTAGATAGTGACAGGAAAAGTGTATTGGGAATCGATTTCCCACAAGGGAGGAAATACGAAATTTGGTCAAGGATAAGGATTCTTACTGTGACTTTTCAACCATACTGATGTGATTTCTATATACTCATGCTTAAATGAAATCTTTAGTGGATACAGTTACTTACTGTAATAATTATAGAATTTTCCTGGGGCCTTTCAGTTCCAAAACTATGTAGCATATATCATCTAGTTCTTTTTTCTTGGACAATTTTTATTTTGGTATCATAGAGTTGTTAGGAGAGAACTTTTTTTTTTCTCTGTTTTGTCTTTGGTTCTGCATTAAGCCTAAAATAACAGTCGAAATTATGGAAATTTAGAATTTAAAATTCTGTTTCTCAAAATCCATATTATGAAGGGATTTCACTGTGTTTTCTGAAGCATTCCATTAAGTGTATATTCAGGGAATTCCCTGGTTGTCCAGTGGTTAGGACTCCACGCTCTCACTGCCAAGGACCCAGGTTCAATTCCTGGTCGGGGAATTAAGATCCCGCAAGCGGTGCAGGATCTTATTTCCCCAACCAGGGGTTGAACCCGTGCCCACTGCAGTGGAAGCATGGAGTTTTAACCACTGGATCGCCAGGGAATTCCCAATACTTCTTATTCTTAAAGCTCTTGTTTTCTTCTCTAGAATGTCCTGAAACCAAGCTTAACAAAGCTAATGAGTGCTTCTCAGCAATCCAAGAAAAACAGTAAGTTATTTGAAGACTGTCCTTCTTGTGTTATTCACTGATTTGAAATTATGGATGTTCTCATGTACTCCACCTTGTTTTCACTATAGTAGAAGCAAAATGTGGCATCGTGAGACCAGAAGAGAGAACCTTCTTTGAGCACAATAGTTCTGATAGTGGAAATGAAGATGTGGTCGAAACTTTTCCCAAACCATCAATCCAGGGCGTCTCTCATCCTGCTTTCCCATCACCTGAACCTCTCCCAAAACCTCTCAAGTCTTCAGCAGGCCTTGGTCTTACAAAGGTAAGTTGTTCTGTTTTGTTTTTAACTTTTTTTTTCTGTGCTTTTTCACATACCAGCCCCCTGATTCTTACAGTGATGAAAAGGATCCCTTACAGAAATGGAATTCCTCAAGATCACGATAGAAAACAGTGTAATAACAAGAGCAATATATGTGCAGGATTAAGATTTATGAACGTTGGTGGCAGTAAACCATTCTGAAGTATGCCATTATGAAAGGAAAGAATGAGAAAGCAACTAGAAAGAACAGCTAGATGAATATGAAGATGGGGAGGGGGATGAAGGGGAAGAATTCATTTAAGAAGGACAAGATGAATTTAAAGATTGAATGAGGGTCAAGGTGAGAGAGATTATTATACAAACAACAGAAGTGGGTTAAGTGAGAGCAGGAACTCTATATTATAAAATATGATAGAAATTATTTCAAATTCAAATTAACAAGAGAAAATCAGGTCATGGGAAAAAATGCTCGTACTCTTTTGAATGACATATAGTTGATTTTTATGAAGAACTGAAAGAATTTGATCCTTACCTTTTTTTGGTTGTTGTTGTTTTTTTTTATTTGAAGTGTAATTGATTTACTATACTGTGTTAGTTTCAGGTGTACAGCAAAATGACTTGGTTATACATATATATGTATATATCTATATTCTTTTCAATTCTTTTCCATTATAGTTTATTACAAGGTATTGAATATAGTTCCATGTGGAAGTTAGTTTTAATCTGAAGTTTTTTCCTTTTTAAAAAATTCTCACTTTTAAATTAATAAGGTTATGTCTTATATTTAATCTAGCAAAACCTTTGTTCATAGATAATGCAAGATGAGCTCTGTTTTAGGCCTTATCAGATTTATTATGAATTAAGAATTTTGGGCCCTTCTGTTTCTGTGGTTTCTTACTTACTGTTTGGTATATACTTAACTAATTTATCTTACTGTTTGGTATCATCTTGGTAGGTGTTTTAGATCTTTTTGAGAATAAACAGAGAGGAAATAAATAAGTATTTTATCTAGACTTTCACTAAGATTATAATTTCTAATTATGTAAATGAGGTTCTTAATTTCAAGTCATTAAATGAGAAAATTTTAAACTGCAACAGTCTTAAAGAAAAAAATATAGAAATCATTTTTTCTGGAGAGATTCTGATTTATCTTTTCCTAGTAATATCTGCACATAATGGGCACATATACACACATCAAATGAATGAAATCACAATTTATGATTTTTTTCTAATATAAACTACTTGTTATTATAAAATAATAAGGAAGGAAAAATTACCAGCAGAGTGTACAAAATTATCTTTGCAAGATAATTTTTTACTTTTTAAAATATCTCCAGCAGTAGTTACATTTCCTGTTATTCTTGAGAAACTTTATTAACTTCAGTATTTGTAGTTAAACTAGCATGTAAATATTTTGTTATACAAGTTAAACTAACATGTAAATTTTTTCATATCTAAAACTCAGGAATCCTGGTTACTTGATTTTTTAGTCCCTTTGTTCTTCCCTCATGTGAATATTGGGTCCTGTTTGTTAATCATAGATGTATCTGAGAACTTTTAAATCTCCAACTTGGATAATCATAGTTTTACTAATTTTTTTTAGTTCTATATCATTTCCCCAATCTTTAACCGCCATTCTATAAGGCGTAGATAGGAAGAGTTATTAGCGTGCTGTTCACAGGTGAATAAGGAAACCATGTGAATTTTAAAATAGGGTTTTATATTTCTTCCGTACATCATAGTAGTACTTAAAAATGCCTCATAATTCCATAATCACATAAACATTCTCTTCTACAATTTAAAACTTGTCTTTTAAGATTAATTTTTGAAAAGGAGTCTTCTTGTAGTCTCTTGAGTTGGTGTTTTACAATTAAATCTTTTCATTAAACTTAAAAATGCTTATTGCTATAATATCCCAGAAATGAATATTTGCGCATATTCATGAAAGAGTATATTTTATATCCTTAAACAAATGTTGTAATATATAATCAAAAAATTGAATCTCATAGTTTTCTTCCCCAGTCTTGTTTATATTTTCAAAAGTTCAGAACTCTGCATAGGTTTGCATCATTTAATTATACCAGGTTAGTATATTTTACAGATATTTATCTTAACATCATATGCTTTTCCTGAATAAGTTTATCTATTACTAATCCAAATGCATGTATCCAAATCTTTCCTCTAAGTCCCCTGGGTGCCTCAAATTTGTTATGCCCCAAACTGAAGACATTGTCCCTGATGCTTTCCTCTTTCCTGACTCTTTGTAAGCTACTCTGTCATCTGTCTTCCCCATCCTAGTAGATAACATCACTGAAATACCGAAGCAGGAAAAATCCTGGACTCCATCCCTCCCTGAAATCACCACATCCTGTTGCTCATCAAGTTCAGTATTTTCTACCTGCTTACCATTTTTCATTTCCTATTGCTTTCTCACTTATAATTTTGAAATGCTCTTTTCTAGTTTTGCTCCCCTGATGTTCATCTTTACGTTGCTGCCAGAGTGACCTTTCTAAAATATGTTTGTGAGGATGTAACACCTCTACTTATGTAGTGGATCCCCATCACATGAAGGAGAAAGTTCATGTTCTAGGAGGACACTTGCTTTTTTTGGGTTGGCTCTGATCCTCCAGTTTTGTCTCTCCATACCATTCCCGGTAACTGTGTTCTAGTTTTCCACGTGACTTGTTATGTTGTTTCACGCCTCGTCCTTTTGCTCAGGCTGCCCTTTCTAGAATCCCCTTCACGTCCCCGCTCTACACTGTGTGTGTCTTTTAAGACACAGACCTGTCTTTGCAGCATTTCCTGAGCTACCCAGATACAGCTGACTCCTCTTTCCTTTGTGCCCTTCCTGTACTCTGTTCACATCAATTGTAGAGCTTTTGAATGATGCTTTGCTGTTCTTACTTGTTTTCATGTAGCTCTACTTCTCCTAGAATACAGAGCAGAATCGGTCTTCTATTTATATTTCCAGCTTTTCTCCCAGGATAGTGCCTGTCATTTGATAGATCCAGTAAATGTTTGCTGTCTTATTGATTGATTGAATGACCAAATGAATGAATATGATGTTTTCTGGAATGAGGTGTTTGTTTTATTTTGTTTTGATTTTATAGGAAGGAGCAACAAATCCAGAAATTGGAGAAAAAGAAAATGATACTGATATTGAAAGTGCTCCACAAGAGCAAACAGATCATAACAATTTGACTTCTGTTGATGGAGCTCAGAAGAATAATAGGAGTGGTAAGTTAGTGAATATTTATGAATTTTTTTCTATGCTTAAAGGCTAGTCTAAAAACATCTAAAGTGTGTAGATCCAAATACACTACCCGTTTCTTTTTTTTTTTTTTTTTTTTTGTGGTACGCGGGCCTCTCACTGCTGTGGCCTCTCCCGTTGCGGAGCACAGGCTCCGGACGCACAGTCCCAGTGGCCACGGCTCACGGGCCCAGCCGCTCTGCAGCATGTGGGATCTTCCCGGACCGGGGCACGAACCCGTGTCCCCTGCGTCGGCAGGTGGACTCTCAACCACTGCACCACCAGGGAAGCCCTTTTTTTTTTTTTTTTTTTTTCCATTTCTTTTAAAGTATGTTTCTTTTGCTCTGTTTCTTCAGAAGTATCCCTACTACTATCAACTTTTTCTTCCTGAAAATGCCTCAACCTTCTGAAATTCTTTTCTGCTACTTTATTTTATTTAAATATTTGTGGGTGGAGATAGACATATATGTATTTAAAATTCATAGTAGTAAATGTTCTCATTAATGTATCTGTGGCTGCATTTTACAGATATGATGTCAGCATTAGGATTAGGAGAAGAGGAAGGTATAGAATCGCCTTGGGATTCTGAGGTACTGTCTTCTATTATTATTATTTTTATTTTAAAATATAAACAAAATAAAAAATAATAAATAAATAAATACAAAAAAAATAAAATATAAGCACTGAGTGATGTTAAAACATAAAAGGGGGGATGCTTTGACTTTACTTTCTCACCTTTGCATTTGCCCATCAAAATTTTTTCCTTATATTTTTAACCTGTAATTAATTAAATAATTGTGTGCTAAGTATAATAACTACCACATAGTGCACTTTTGTTAATTTGCAAGATTCACCTAATGAAACCAGTGTAGCACAGAGCAAAAACCAAGGCTTAGAAGTCATAAGGAATCAGTTTGGGTTCTGAAGTTAAATTTATCTAAAAACTGAAGCATTATTCCAGGTCAGCCTATGGCCAAATGTATGTTTCTTTTTTCTTTTCTTTTTTAAAAAAATTTTTTGTTGGAGTATAGTTGATTTACAATGTTGTGTTAGTTTCAGATATATAGCAAAGTGAATCAGTTATACATATATCCACTCTTTTTTCGATTCCTTCCCTATATAGGCCATTACAGAGTATTCAGTAGAGTTCTCTGTGCTATACAGTAGGTCCTTATTATTGATCTATTTTATATATAGTAGGGTGTATCTGTCAGTCCCAGTCTCCCAAGCAAATGTATGTTTCTTTGGTGCATATGGATGTGTAAAACTCGTAGTGAGGTTCAGAGAGAAACAGGTTGAAATGTAGTTTTTTACCACTTAGACCTGAAAAAGATAGTGCCTGAGACTTGAAAGTATTATTACATTTGGATTTTCAAATAGATCTGCAAGGAACGTTTCAAGAGAAGCAAAAGAATGGGGAATAATAAGGATGTGGCGTTATAATAACAACAGTTTGGTTTAGCGATGTTTTAATAAGTACACAGCATTTTGGATAAACTAGTGTGCGTTGAGTACCTTTATGGCAGCCATACTTGAAGTAACGTAAATATAAAGTAATGATGACCTGTTGTAAGGTGACAGCTATGGAAAGAGATAAGAAGGGCCTGATCTGTTAGATATAGACAGCTGCTGCAGTGATACAGCACTGTGTTTAAAGTCAAAAGACATGGTAGCATCCTGGTTCTGTCACTAGCTGTGGGATCTCGGAAAAACTTGTCTACCCTGGTTGAGCGTCAGTGACCTCCTTTGTAAAAATGGTACTGGTACCCACTTCTCAGGTATGTGTATGGAACAGATGTGGTAACAGCTGTGAACACACCTTGTAAACTGTAAAGGGTGCTATAGAAATGTAAGACAAAAATGATCACAGTGGCAATTAGTGACTCACTAAATGCTGGGGCACTTTTTTAAAACCTGAAGGACAATAAAATGACAGTAGTGTTAAGAATAGGAAAATTAGAACGGGCATGTGGATTTCTAGCTTGGGGTATGTTAAGTTTCTATAGACTGTTATTGGAGATCTCCTATAGGTATCAAGTGCTTTGGTACTTGAGGTCCTCTCGACATTTTAAATGTTTTGATCTTAAATAAATTCCTGTTATTGAATACCAACTATGTACTGGGCAGTTAGACACTGACTGTACCAATTGAGGGGTTAGGCTATAGTGGTGGGAACATAAAACCAAACAGAAATCCTTTATAAGTCACTGTTAAGTCCTTCATTTAAAGAAAATGGAGAGGGCTTCCCTGGTGGCGCAGTGGTTGAGAGTCCACCTGCCGATGCAGGGGACACAGGTTCGTGCCCAGGTCCGGGAAGATCCCACGTACCGCGGAGTGGCTGGGCCCGTGAGCCATGGCCGCTGAGCCTGCGCGTCCGGAGCCTGTGCTCCTCAACGGGAGAGGCCACAACAGTGAGAGGCAAAGAAAATGGAGAATGTTACGTTAGACAACATTGAGAGAGTTTGTAGTTAGGATGGGGATGGGAGTGGGAGTGGAATTTAGGTAGTCAGAAAAGATCTGCATGTGAGAATAGCTACCAAGGGGAGGATGGGAAGGAGCCAGTCACGTGAGGATCCAGGGGAGGGACATTCTGAACAGAGAGAACAGCGGATCCCATCTGTTCGTCATTACACTCTCGCATCTTGGAATGACCAGGAAACAGGAAGTGTCCTTACAATCACTTTTATCACTGTTGTTGTATGTAGAAGATAAAATGTGCATAATAAAAGCTTGGCACATTTAGATGATTAATAAATAAAAGTTCTTATTCTTCCCTTATTAAAGCTTGCTGTACTTTTTTGAAGAGTTGCATAACTATATTTAAATTTTTTGCTATTATTTAAACATAAAAGTTTTTCTTACTACTTCGCTATTTTATTCAACTATTTTTCCTATCAATAAAAATTTTATGAAATAACAGATTCTTATAAGCCCTTGTTTACCTAAATGAAGCAACTTCTACAGTGTTCTGTTTATGCTTAACATGACATACTTCATGGTTTCTTTTCATGCCAAGTATATTATTTTAATACTAAAAAATTTCTGTCTTTAGAAATATTTTAAATGTATAGCAAGTGTACTTATTAAAGAATTTATTTAAACACATATTTTTAAAAAATACTCTCTTCTTTTGACAAGGAATGCAAAGTAGAGTTAGGTGTTTTGAAGTTAATTCTTTGCTGAAATGTGCCTGTAAGTCAGGCACATTTTTTGTCGGTGAAAATAATTCCTCTGGCTTTCCATGCTCAGTTTACAGAGTCAGTAGCCAAATGAGGATAAAAGATAGACTTGATCTAGAGAGTGTATATGAAGTTTTCTATTTAAATGTTTGGGTTTTCAATGCATGCTTCTCTTATTTTTGAATCTAATTGCTTGTAAAGTAGGAAATTTTTAAAAAGTAGGGTATTTTCAGCTATTAGAAGGGGATTAGGAAAGCTTTATGCAACTCATTATTAATATCAATTTTAACAGAGTATCTCTGAGAGTCTTCCACAGAAGTATGTTGATCATTTATCTGGAGCTGCAGGTCAAAGAGGAAAAAATATATTAAATGGACAAGTAGAAGGTAAGAACTATATTTTTATGAAAAAGTCATCTGGCAGCATGTTGATTTAAAATGGGAATTCTGATATATTCTAATAGCCAAAGAAAATCACCTGTCGGTTAAGAGGAAGAATCATTCCTCACACTGATTTCAAGTTGAACTGAGCCTGTCTCATTCTGGAAAAGAAGTGCTGTATCAGAAGAACTAAGCAGCTACATCTTTTTTTCTAGTCAAAAATCCATCAGCAGTTTTTAGGCAGTTTTTATTTGGCCAAAAAGCAGTGCTTGAATACTTAACTGTGTGCTGTGTTCTATTTAAGTTCTGACTGTCCAGATGTTCTTTTGTAGACAACATGCCATGATATAATCATCTATCTCCATGTCTGTTATCAAGTTACACTGTGAAGTGTGCCACCCTTTTGAGGTGGTCCTCAAAGACACAGTTTGCTTGTTGTTTAACCAAGTGTCCTAAAGCATGTACCTGAAGTTATATCATTTTTTATTCTAAAAAGCTATGCAGCTTATATTCTGAAAACTATTAAAAAACATAACACTGTTGATGTAAAAAAAAAAAGAAAGAAAATCACCTGTCAAATGCATAGTGAGGAAAAAGACGAGAAAAGGGGGGAAGCTGTGTATCTTATCTGGTGTCAGCCACAGATTAAATTGAGAGTCCCCTTTAAGGAGCTAAATTATTAGTTCCATTTCAAGGTACTCTACAACCTAAGGAAAGTCGGGAAATGAGGAAGAGGAAAGAAGGACTAAAGAATGAGAGAGGCAGAGGTTACAGGGAGTAAATGAAGGAAAAGGAAGCAGGGGTCTGTGGAGGACGGGGGCAAAGTAAAATAGGTCTTTAGAAAAAGGAAGAGAAGAGTATTTGAAACGTGAGACAAATTTGAAGTGAGCTTCCAGCACCGAAACTTGTCAGAGATGAACAGCAAAGCTTTCCCACTCTTACTGTGGGAATGTAGAAGCAGACTCATAGATCAGAGTTTCTCAAATTTTAATTAGTCCCCTGGGGACCTTGTGAAAAGTGCACATGCTGAGCAGCAGGTCTGGGATTGTGCATTTCTGACAAGCTCTCAGAGTCGCAAGGGTGTAGGCTTGCATTTAGAGAAATCTGGAAGAGGAGCCACTGGATAGTTCAAGACAGAACAGGATCAAGGAAAAGCATTATTTTGTTTTTCTTTCTGAGTGTGTTTATAGCCAGAGGGTAGCAAAGCGTTGAAGTAGAACTTATAGATGTAAGGTGCCACTGCTAAGCAAAGAGGAAAAAAGAAGTGGTGGGGATGATCCATAAAAAGAATGTCAAAGGGGAAGAATTAAGACCACAGATCCAGAGACTACCTTTGAAGAGGAAAGAATATAGTGAAAGGAAAGAGGGGGGGAAAGAAGGGTGTTAGGGAGGTGATTGTGGAGGTGATGAGGAAACTTGAGAGAACTCTCGTTAGATGACTTCAGTGTATTTACACTGAAACAAGGTTAGGTCATTGCTGCTCCAGAGAATACTGGAAGAAGGAGTGGGTGCTAGAATTGAAGTAAACCCCAGCTCCTCCTTGTAACTATCAGGCATCAAAGATATATGTTGTGTTGGTATGTGTTATTCAAATGAGATTAATTTGAATATGGAAGCATTGGTTGCTTTTTTTTTAAGATAGGTTTTTTTTTTTTTTTTTTTTGGCTGCTTGGCTTGGCATGTGGGATCTTAATTTCCCCGACCAGGGATTGAACCCATGCCCCCTGCAGTAGAAGCATGGGGTCTTAACCACTGGACCGCCAGGGGAGTCCCTAAGACAGCTAATTTTTTGATGATAATTGTTTCACAAAAATCCTTTTAAACATGAGCATGATATACTGAACCAAACTAATTTTGGAAACAAAAAAATTAATAGGGTTCATTCCCTAAATGCTAAAATTGTTATTTTCAGTAAATACTACACTGATTTTGAAATATGAAAGATTTTTAATATCTAATAATTCTGTGGCAGTAAAATTTCCTTTTTCCTTTTTGATAATCGTACTTCGATATTGAAAACTTATAATACGTTATTTCTTAGATGTGCCTTATATACCTTCTTGCATGAGTGGATCGAGAAACTTTAAGATGACTAAACTAGAGGATCCAAGAAATGTAGGCATACCAGTAGCCCACATGGGTATGGAAAAAAATGAATATTTTTATGAACTATTATTCTACAAGTGTATATCCAAGCTGATCAGTTCATAACACTTTCTCCGATGAGAGATGAATTATACATTCAACTGAACTGTCATCCCAAATGTGCACTTCCTAAATTACGGGACAAATTGAAGAACATGATAAATACTTGTAGTATAATGGTGTAAATGATGCTGCTGTATTGCATTCAAGATATGCTGTTGCATTTTACCATCAGCTTTCACATTCACCTTCTCGGGGTCATGATTTGTTCCTCTGATTAAAGATCACTTTTCTCCTCATCAATCAGCATGTTCACATTGGTACATGTGCATTTTTCTATTTTATAAAGGCTTTTGGAACATAATCTTACTTTTGAAATCTTAACTGCATGTTTTGTTAAACCTGTACTCCTATTTTTTCTTCAGTATCTATAGTGGATTCGTATGTCTGTCTTGTTGCAGTCCTAACTTCCCCCAAGAAACAAAACACCAAAACCTAAAGTATTCAGTGCCAAGGCCAAGCATGAGGATTCTGCTCAGTACTAACTGCATGAATATATAGTTGGCTTTCATAGTTACGTGTAATTGATTCTATGTCCCTTTTGCCTTTTAGATTCTCCTGTAAAATATCCTTACTTGAAGGTAAAAACATATTTTTATCTTGAATTATTAACTACAGATTGTATCAAATGTACCTTATTTATTAATCAACTTGCTTCAAAACCCATTCAGCCTGCAGTTGGAGTGAAAGATTCTGTTCCTAATAAAACAGTAGGAATGAAGGATTTACAAACATCCAGATCAGGTAAATTTTGTAGTGCAAATTTCACTCTGGAAAGAGGTACACTAAAATATTTGAAATGCTCACAGCCTTCATATCCCTAATTCTTTTTTCTTTTGTTTTTGCAAATTTAATTGAAGGATTTGACATAAATAAGGCACATGTTATTGTTGGTATTCATGTTTTGAAAAAATATTTACAAGCATAAGAAAAAGATATTTTTAAAATGTAAGCTTTAACTCAGATGTTTCTATGTATGTTTCAATACCCTAAAGTTCTCAGTTTGGAATCTCTGTACTTCTTAGGGATTCTCAGAGGTTAATTATTAGATTCTAAGATTTTTCCAGTTTTATAAAATGCTTATTTGAATTCTGACCTTTACCTAGACTAAAGCTTCACTTGCTAACATGTCAATTGTACTTCAACTTTAATTATTTCATTTTAGTGGTGTTACACGGATGAGCTTAAGCCAACCAGATGTTTTGATTAGCAGACTGTGTGTGTGTGTGTGTGTGTGTGTGTGTGTGTGGTCTTTGATTATTAAAAGTGGGGGAAAGTAATCATACCTTAATGACGATTTGATAGACACAATCTTTTAAAACAGTAATTCTGAAAGTTTTTGGCTTTAAGATCCTTTTATTTATTTGTTTGTTATTTTTTATGATCCAGATATAGGATCCTTTTATACTTTTAAAAATTATTGAGAATTCCAAGGAACTTTTGTTTAAGTAGGTTGTATCTACTGATGTTTACTGTATTGGAAAATAAAACTGAAAAATTTAAAATACAAGCACACACAATCATACATTCTATTAGCCATTAGAAGTATGATGTTATCACATATCTTGTCTCTGGAAAACTCCTCTGTACACTTAAAACAGAATGAGAATGGAAATAATGTTTACTGTTATTGTGAAAATAGTTTTGACCTCTTGGACCCCTTGAACGGTTGAGTCTTGGGACTCCAGGGATGCTCAGGTGACACTTGAGAACCACTGTTTTAAGCCATTTACAGAGCTCATGGATGTGAAATGATAAAGGGACCCTTGTGATGAAACAGGCTTTAAACTTTCACTTTTACATTTCTTGCTTTTTTCTTTGATTTGTCTTTTTTTAAATATATACAGCAGGTTCTTATTAGTCATCAATTTTATATACATCAGTGTATACATGTCAATCCCAATCGCCCAATTCATCCCACCACCATCCCCAACCCCCTGCGGTTTTCCCCCCTTGGTGTCCATACGTTTGTTCTCTACAACTGTGCCTCAATTTCTGCCCTGCAAACTGGTTCATCTGTACCATTTTTTTAGGTGCCACATATATGCGTTAATATACAATATTTGTTTTTCTCTTTCTGACTTACTTCACTCTGTATGACAGTCTCTAGATCCATCCACGTCTCAACAAATGACCCAATTTCATTCCTTTTTTATGGCTGAGTAATATTCCATTGTATATATGTACCACATCTTCTTTATCCATTCGTCTGTCGATGGGCATTTAGGTTGCTTCCATGACCTGCCTACGGTAAATAGTGCTGCAGTGAACATTGGGGTGCATGTGTCTTTTTGAATTATGGTTTTCTCTGGGTATATGCCCAGTAGTGGGATTGCTGGATCATATGGTAATTCTATTTTTAGTTTTTTAAGGAACCTCCATACTGTTCTCCATAGTGGCTGTATCAGTTACATTCCCACCAACAGGGCAAGAGGGTTCTCTTTTCTCCACACCCTCTCCAGCATTTGTTGTTTGTACATTTTCTGATGAAGCCCATTCTAACTGGTGTGAGGTGATACCTCATTCTAGTTTTGATTTGTATTTCTCTAATAATTAGTGATGTTGAACAGCTTTTCATGTGCTTCTTGGCCATCTGTATGTCTTCTTTGGAGAACTGTCTATCTAGGTCTTCTGCCCATTTTTGGATTGGGTTGTTTGTTTTTTTAATATTGAGCTGCATGAGCTGTTTATATATTTTGGAGATTAATCCTTTGTCCGTTGATTTGTTTGCAAATATTTTCTCCCATTCTGAGGGTTGTCTTTTTATCTTGTTTATGGTTTCCTTTCCTGTGCAAAAGCTTTTAAGTTTCACTAGGTCCCATTTGTTTATTTTTGTTTTTATTTACATTACTCTAGGAGGTGGATCAAAAAAGATCTTGCTGTGATTAATGTCAAAGAGTGTTCTTCCTATGTTTTCCTCTAAGAGATTTATAGTGTCTGGTCTTACATTTAGGTCTCTAATCCATTTTGAGTTTATTTTTGTGTATGGTGTTAGGGAGTGTTCTAATATCATTCTTTCCATGTATCTGTCCAGTTTTCCCAGCACCACTTATTGAAGAGACTGTCTTTTCTCCATTGTATATCCTTGCCTCCTTTGTCATAGATTAGTTGACCATAGGTGCGTGGGTTTACCTCTGGGCTTTCTGTCTTGTTCCATTGATCTATGTTTCTGTTTTTCTGCCAGTACCATATTGTCTTGATTACTGTAGCTTTGTAATATAGCCTGAAGTCAGGGAGTCTGATTCCTCCAGCTCCGTTTTTTTCCCTCAAGACTGCTTTGGGTATTCGGGGTCTTTTTTGTCTCCATACAAATTTTAAGAGTTTTTGTTCTAGTTCCGTAAAAAATGCCATTGGTAATTTGATAGGGATTGCATTGAATCTGTAGATTGCTTTTGGTAGTATAGTCATTTTCACAATATTGATTCTTCCAATCCAGGAACATGGTTTATCTCTCCATCTGTTGGTATCATCTTTAATTTCTTTCATCAGTGTCTTATACTTTTCTGCATACAGATCTTTTGTCTCCCTAGGTAGGTTTAGCACAGGCTCCAGACGCACAGGCCTAGCGACCATGGCTCACGGGCCCAGCTGCTCCGCGGCATGTGGAATCTTCCCGGACCGGGGCATGAACCCATGTCCCCTGCATCAGCAGGCGGACTCTCAACCACTGCGCCACCAGGGAAACCCTTTGTTTGGTTTTTGATTGTTCTGTTCATTGATGTTTGGTGGATGAATTTGTAAATGAATCTTTGAGATGTTTGTGTGCCTGTAACCTGGTGACATCTGGTATTTCCCAGATGGTTTGTTGGAGTTTTAGGTAATTAGAGGTATTTCTTAAAGAAGTAAATATTCAGCTAAAGATTAAGCTTAATTTAAATTGTCATTTGATAAAATTTTTTAAATTTATTTTTATAAAGATTATGTCTTTTATCTAACTGTTCTAAGTAGTTAATTTTAACTAAACATATAGATTTGTCAGCAGAACTAGACTTAGAAATAACATCGGAGGAAGCACAAGAAAGGCTTGATGGAAGTGAAAATAACCACTCACAGGTATGTAAAAATGTAAATGTAAATTTCTGGCTCAATATTGTTTTCTATGCTTTAACAACATAACAGAGTTCAAATGAAATTACCTTTCAAAATTAACCTCTTAGAATTGATAGATAATAATTTAATATTTAGTTTTTATAGTGCTTTAATTACAAAGCTTAAAATATTGTTAGAATCTATTATAATTTATAGTTAAACTTTGTCCTTGGAATTGAGGCCAAAATTTTCCTGAATATTGTTTGCTTCTTCCTTACATGATAAAGAAGGTGATAATCAAATACTGAATCGTATGATTAAGCAGTTGAAATTATGAACAGTATATCAGTGATGGTCCGTGAGTTAGACTCATGGAAGGAGAAATCATTCCCAGCTGTTCAGAATTTGCAGTTTCAAATTGCCAGTCACTAATGCCAAGATTAAAGATTTATTCTGTCTTGTGACCTCTATGTAATCGACCTAAGGATCTACATTCAGGGAGAGAAGGGGTCATACAATCAACCCAATTGCCTATTAAGGAAGCAAACCTTCCAGAATTGGACCTTCGTTGTTAGGGTACAAACAATAACTTTCTAATTTGTTTCATTTCAGGGTAGGAAACCAGTAAATAATATTAAACAATGTTTTATCCACTTTCATTAGTGGATATTAGAATATAATATAACTGAATGAAAGCAGGTATTATATCAACGTATAATACTATCATAGTATATAATTTGCATTAAAATTTAGGAATTTGTTCCTCTTTCTGATTGGTGTTAATTGATTTTGGCGCCTAGTAATTTAAGATTTGTCTATTCTCCAGTTACTAGTCCTTAAAAAAAAATCCTTACATGCACATAGGGACTTTTTAAGGTACGGTGAGGTGAAATATTTTTAAGTAAGGAAGGCTTTGTAACATTAAAAATCATCTCCTAATTCATTTTTGGTAGATTTAACATATATGAATTATTTAGTTCAAACAAACAGTGACAAAATTGGGTTTGTGAGTTCATGTTTTTCTCCTGTTTTAGGCTAAGGCAAGTTATTTTTCACTTCTTAGTTGTAATCCAGTGACTTGTGAGTAGCTAAACATAGATTAAGAAGTTTAATGGTTAAATTTTAATTATTTTCTAATTTTTCTTTGTCCGTACTTGATTACTTAAGGATAAAGTTATTTTACAAACATGTACCCTGACAGAAAAGACATCTGAAACTCAAATCAAGCCAATTGATCTTCCGCTTTTGCATCTGCAAAAAATGCCTCAAGAACCAGAAATGAATAAGGAATGTGATAGAGAGGACATATCTGTATGTTCAGGACTTCCTTGTGTACAAAAGCATGAGGAAATGTGGATCAAACAAGGCAAATTAGGGTGGAAAAATAACTTCAAACGCATCACAAATAAGTTAAAGCGGAAGTTTGGTGGAATTTTTGAAAAATACAAAATTACTGTTTGTCCTGAGGAAGAGCCACTACATGATAACCCTAAAGAAGGAGCAAACATAAAGGAAATACCTTCTAATTTGACAAATAATATACCTGACTGTGAGGCAAAAGATGCATTTGGAGTGTCTGTCTCTCTAGCATTCCAAGCATTTCCTGAACAAAAAGAACCCAGTCTTGAAAATGTTTTTCCATCTTATTTAACCTCCGGGTCTTGGGGACATGCTTGCCCGTCATCTTCACAGCTTTATTTAAATGAAAATAAATTAGACTATGAAAGTGATAAACCAGACACTGAACATGTTTTTAACAAAAATGAGGAGAGTTTTTATAATGATACAGAAAATAAAAAAGTAAGGGACCCAGTAGTTACATTTGAAATGCAAGAAGACCAAGAGTTTGCTATGCAAATGTTACAAAATATGAACCAAAATACCACTAATTGGAAATTAGACATCGGATGTATACCTCAGTCTAGTGATCCCAAAAGACTTTTTTTTTTTTTTTTTTTTTTGCGGTACGCGGGCCTCTCACTGCTGTGGCCTCTCCCGTTGGGGAGCACAGACTCCGGATGCGCAGGCTCAGCGGCCATGGCCCATGGGCCCAGCCGCTCCGCGGCCTGTGGGATCCTCCCGGACCAGGGCACGAACCCATGTCCCCTGCATCAGCAGGCGGACTCTCAACCACTGCGCCACCAGGGAAGCCCCCAAAAGACTTTTTGATTTATGGCTTGCCTGCTCCAATGAAATGAAACACATGATTCAAATAAAAAGTCGTGATATTTCTGCTGTTACAAATACTTATAAGAAAACCAAACCAATACAAGAGGGTTTTAAATATAAATTACACTCTATAGTATGGGAAGGAAGCAGTGACTGAAAGAAGGGACATAAACACGTATTCCTGCTAAACTAATCTCTTTATTGTGCTTTAGTGTATGCGATCTTCTCTGCTTTACTCAATCGCTTGGCACTTAGAATTCCAACATGGCCACTTCAAGATATTTTTAATAACAAATACATGTACTCCCACATATTCTTTAATCACCACTCTCAGATGTTTCTGTTGAGTCAGACCTTTACATTATGTTGTTTAATAAAATGTGGTAAGTTTTGACATGTATGATTTTATCATATAGGTAGTATAAACCCTCAGCAAAAAAAATTCAGTATTTATCTCCAAAGGAGAAAACTGAGTTTTGACGTGCAGTGAGGTTTTTTTTCCTTCCAGTAATAGATTTTTAAATTCGTTTGTTTGCTCTTTTGTGTAAGAGGAGCATTGACTGAGTTTGAAAGATAGGCAAAAATCTGTAGATAGTCTCCTTTAAAAGAAAAAGAGATGAGCCCTACCCCCAACTGAGGCATTAAATTACTTTGCCAAAGTCACACTTTTAACTTATCTGATTAATCTGATGAATTCATTTGGTAATTTATCAGATTCAGGGTTACAGAATTGTATCATCTCTTTTGGTGCCATGAAATGATAGGAAATGCCACTTTAGGGGCTTTGGACAAATCATTGAACCTTTCTTGGTTTTATTCCCACTATTGGTAAATAGTGGGGCTAAAGTAGATAATTACTTATATACCCTTTAGCTATAAAATTTCATGGTTATTGAATGTGAAATTGGGAGGCATTACTCATTTTCCAGAATTCCACACTAACTAACAATTCATCAATTTCACTCTACTCCTGTTTTTTGGTAAACTTTGGTTCATATATTTTAGTGAACACCATCACTTTTTTGATATTCCCAGGATCCAAATGAAAAAAGAATTGTAAAAGGCAGTGGGAGAAGAATAGCTTCAGTGCAGAAAGAAGGATGTTTCCTTTTTGTTACTCAAGCACCAAGGTGTCACATCCTCTAAATTTGGCTGTTTAATGCAAAATCCAGGTGGTAAAGACCAAAGAGGACAAATTTTGTGTCTTTGTCTCTTTATTTCTCTATCTCTGCCATCAGACAGGGAAGAGTGGATGTGAATAGCTGCACAACATTAAGAAAGCCCTTTTTGAAATTTTAAAAATTTTATTTCTTTTCCTCAAACAGAAAGCAGCAGAATTTACAAAAATTTCAATGACTTGTAATTAAAAAAATTAAAGTAAGCAAAAAACTATTTTTATTGCTTAAAACCGGGGCAAACTCTGAGTCAGGTAATTAATGACAATGAAAAGGTCTTTATAATGAATAAGGTAATAACAATTATATGTAGTGTCAAACTTTCATTAAAGGTTGAAGAAGCAAAGAAGAAGCACAAAAGTAGTGAAATGGAAGTATCAGAAAACATACATGATGCTGATGATAGTGGATTAATTCAACAGAGAAAGAGCAGAAAAACGAATAACCAACAGTTTCCTACCATGGAGAATGAAGATTCTGATAGGTAAGCCTATGTCAGTATTTAACAATAGATAATTGTTATTTTCCTATAAAACAAGTTCTCATTTGAGCTAATGTTCATGATTAACAAATTTTATATTTTACTAGGGTTATAGTTATTTCTAATACTCTTGTCCTTTAGCCTTAATACTACAGTTAATTGGTTAACACACCACCATATTACAGTATTAGAGTATTCTGGATTTAACTGTATACTTACCTTTACCAGTGTGTTGTATATTTAAATATATTTTATGTTACTAATTAGCGTCCTTTGATTTCAGCTTGAAGACTCCTTTCAGCATTTCTTGTGAGGCAGGTCTAGTGGTGATGACCTCCCTCAGCTTTGCTTTGTTTGGGAAAGCCTTTATCTCTCCTTCATTTCTGAAAGACAACTTTTCTGGATAGAGTATTCTTGGTTGGCAGTTTTTTTCTTTTAGCACTTTGAATATGCCGTCCTACTCTCTTGAAATCCATTGATAGACTTATGGGGGTTCCCTTATAATTTACAAGCCTCTTTACTTTTGCTGCTTTTTTTTTTTTTTTTTTTTTGCGATACGCGGGCCTCTCACTGTTGTGGCCTCTCCCATTGCGAGCACAGGCTCCGGACGCGCAGGCTCAGCGGCCATGGCTCACGGGTCCAGCCGCTCCGCGGCATGTGGGATCTTCCCGGACCGGGGCACGAATCCGTATCCCCTGCATCGACAGGCGGACTCTCAACCACTGCGCCACCAGGGAAGCCCTACTTTTGCTGCTTTTAAGACTCTCTCTTTGTCTTTGATTTTTGACAGTTTTGTTATAATGTCTCCTGGCGAGGATTTCTTTAAGTTGAGTTTGTTTGGAGACCTATGAGCTTTAGGAACTTGGATATCCAAATCTCTCGCCAGGTTTAGGAAGTTCTCAACCATTTTTTCTTTAAATAAGCTTCTGCCACCTTCTCCCTATCTTCTCTTTCTGGAACTGCAATGATTTATGAATTATTTCTTTTGATGGTATCTGGTAATTCATGTAGGCTTTCTTCCCACTTTTTCATTCTTTTTTTCTTTATTCTCCTCTGATTGGATAATTTCAAAGCTCCTATCTCTTAACTCACAGATTCTTTCTTCTGTTTGATCCATTCTGCTGTCAGTGCTCTTTATTGCATTTTTCCTTTCATTCATTGTATTCTTCAGCTCCAAAATTTCCATTTGGTTATTTTTTATTATTTCTATCTCTTTGTTAAACTCCTCATCTTGTTTGTGTATTACTTTCCTGATTTTATTGGGTTGTCTCTCTGTGTTTTCTTGTAGCTCACTGAGTTTCCTTAAAACTACTATTTTGAATTCTCTATCAGGTAGATTGCAGATTTCCATGTCTTTGGGATTTGTTACTGGAAAATTATTGTGATCTTTTGGTAGTGTCATGTTTTCTTGACTTTTTTTATGTTACTTGAAGTTTTGCATTGCTGTCTTTGAATTTGAAGTAGCAGTCACCTCTTCCAGTCTTTAATAACTGCCCTCTCCAATGTATCCCAACTTGCATTTTTTTGTTCCAGTGGTATGCTAGCACTTCTCTGCTGGAAACCTGGATTTCCACAAAGGCTCTCTCGTCTGTGGGTGATTGTCTAAGACAGTGTTTTCCAGGGGTTCCCTGGACGTTGCTAAGAGTGGCTGGAGCCAGTTCATGGGCCATGCAGGGTCCACAGCTGGGGTGTGGTCTGTATGTCTGTTACCACTTGGGTGGGCAGGACTCTTCCCAGGTCCCTTGGTTTATGGTGCTGGATCCTGCAACTGCCACAAAGCCACTTTTGTCTGTAGATAGATGCCAAATTGTTGCTGGTGGTGGAGGGATACTATGAGGTACCTATTTTTCAGCCCTGATGCTGACATGACCCCAACATGTGGGTGTTTAAAAGTAAATTTTCCCCCCAAGATATTTCCTTGAGTTCTTCTTTCATGTTTTATGTACCTCATGTTATTTTAAAAAATCATGCAAATTAAACATTATTATATATCAAAACAAAACAAAAAAATATGGTAGAAATCTAATTATTACTCCCATGTCTAAGAGTCATTGCTTTTAGGCAGTGAACTTCAGCTTTTCATTGTAGCACTTGAGGTTCTTCAGAATGTCTTTCCAGACTCATCTCTCTGCTTCCTTCCACGTATTTTGTACTTTTCCTTCCAAGTTTCTAGGAAACACCTAGACTCCATGTGTCTAATCTTTGTGCTCACATTCTAATCACCAAGCAGAATGATTTTCTCCATTTTCTTTTCCTCATGACCTCCTCTGTTTATTTAACCTCTTCTGTAAAGCTTTCCTATGTTCACTTATAACTTTCATATGTCAACTCTTACATATCACATTGTATCATAATTGTGTATCTGTCTTTGAAGCAAGAATTTGTATTTGCTTGCATATGGTTGGTACTTCATAACTGTTTTGTGAACTAATAAATGACTTATGATGGGTAAGAGTTGGAATTTTACAAAAATTGGTTTTTTATTCTTTATCAGTAGAATTATTAGAAAACATTGGCTTTTTAATGGATTTTTTAAAGTAGCGGTCCTGGTGTACATATGAAGGAAGTAAAGAAAAATGAAAATGAAAAATGGACATCAAAAGAATGTGTGATTACACCAATGTTTGAGAAGGCTGATTCACTGATTGGGGGTCTGCTACACATGAAGGATGACAGCAGTTTAAGTGGAGTAGATCAGGATGATGGCAGGTAAAATCTACAAATTCTTTTAGGTCAAGAAATATTAGCACTGAATACTTTTTCTGGAAATAGAACAGCATAATATAGTGTACAGGCCATGACAGGAGTATTCTCAACTATACCAGATGAACGCTGCTGAAAGGTTAAGATGAGGACGAGTGGCTTTGACCAGAAGTAGTTTCAATAAATATTCCCCATGGAAGCTGGACTGTAGTGAATAAGTATAAACAGCTCCTTAGGGAATATTTACTGGGAAAGGCAATAGAGAACTGGATGGTAACTGAAGAGGAATGTGGAGTTCAAGGGAGTTTCCTTTCTCTTTTTATGTTAAGATGGGAGTTTTTTAGAGTATGTTTGTATGCTGTTGGAAATGAGCCAGTAGAGGATGCATTTATTCAGTTTAATCTTGTTTGCATGTCCAATATTAGAAAGCTTATTGATTGTATTACATTATCTTTAAAATATTATAGTAAACTAATTGTACATAATACTTCTATTCACGTATAGTTTTATGGTAAGGTCTTGTTCATTGATTTTGAAGTGTAATATTCTTATATAATTGAATATGCAGATGAGTACTTAAAAGTTATTCTATCATACATAGATTTTAAAAAATTATATAATCATAAATTTACAAACATGTAGGCCATACTGAATAGGATTTAATCATTCCTTGATAATTCTAGATGACAGTATCATCATGAGTGGCTATGGTTTTGTAAGGTACTCTAAAACAGATTATGTTAACTTCATAGTGGTTTAGATTCCAGGGAAAAGGGTAAGATTTTGTTTATATTTGATAGGAAAAAAACTATTAACAATCTATCACAGATTATTACTTTTGGATTATAAAGTTCTAAATTACAAAAGTCATGCTTCCTGTACCAAAAGTGTCATTAACACGTATTGTGCGCTAAGTATATGTTGAATGTATGAATAAACAGCTGAATGGGTGAATGAATGCCTGTTGATGAATTTCTTTACAAAAGCAAATCTTTATTGAAAATAGAATTCCAATATTGCCTAGGTCTAAAGTCTTTTTATTTTTAAAAAATATATGTAAGATTCAGAAATTATTATTTATAGTTATAACTAGACATGGAATAATAATACAGATTCATTTGCTATCATATTACTTAAAAACACTTAAAAATAAATATTACCTTCTCATCATATTGTGAAACACAAGTATTGAAGCCAGATTTCCTGGGTTTGAATTCTGGGTCAGCTGCTGATCTGCTGTATGGGCTTGGGCAAGTTACTTAGCCTTTCTGTGCTGCATTTCTTCCTGTGTAAAAAGGACCTAATGTATTACCTCTCTCCCAGAATTGTTGTGAGGATTAAAATGCCTTTAAGACATGTAAGGTGCTTATAATAATGCATAGCAATTACATAGTAAGTCCTCAAAAAGCTAATATCTTGATTATTAAAAAAGGGTTTCTTTCATATAAGGACTTAATACTTTCCAAATAGGTTTTAGTGCCATAAAGTTAGTTTTTATTGAAAATGACAATAACAAAAAACCCTGGTATATTTCTTCCTATCAAATAATGCAAGTAACATTATGTTTTTCCTTTTCCTTTGATTGTCAGCTTAATCTAATTTAATGCTTTGTTAATATTATTATGGTGTATTTTCTTTGTCCTTTAATGTTACTCTTTCTATTTATTGTTTAATCTCTTTTATAGAAAATTAATTACCAATGCAAATATTTTATGTAAAAAACAATAGGTTTAGGTATTCTTTGTATTTTAAGTATTTAATATTTGCCTGAAAAGAATTGTTTGTTGTTTTAGGGCTACAAAGGAAACATCTAATGAAAAGAACAAGGTAGAGTAAAAAATTAATTATAAAAAATATTATCCTGTAGTAAAAAATTACTTTGTGAAAGGTATAGTGGAAAAATAGAAAATCTTCCTTTGTTGTAGAAACATTTACTTTGAAAAAATAATTTAGAAACACTGTTGATAAAATTATCCCTTTGATAAAAAATCTGTTCTTTTAAGAAGTATCTGTGTTGTTGCTTTAATAAAGAGATATTTATCACCTCTGTACACTTAGTATATTTTATAAGTATTTTGGGGACATTGTGAAATAGTATTTTTTATTTGTAGGTCAAAGAGCAAATTAATTCTATGGATGACCTTGATGACTTAAGTCAGTCATCTGAAACAGCTTTTGAGGATTGCCAGATACTTTACTCTAATTATAAGAATTCCATGTTTCTAATACAACAACTTGGCATGGAGTGTAAAGGTAGGACCATGGTATAAATATAAAGCCTTTTTGTGTATACTGTTGTAATATTTGGTAGAATTCACCAGTGTAGCCATTTGGGCCTGGAATTTTCTTTGTGGGAAGGTCTTTAAGTAGGACTTTAGTTTCTTTTTTAGATATAGGGCTATTTAGTTTATTTGTTCTTTTTTTTTTTTTTTTTTGCGGTACACGGGCCTCTCACTGCTGTGGCCTCTCCCGTTGTGGAGCACAGGCTCCGACGCGCAGGCTCAGCAGCCATGGCTCATGGGCCCAGCCGCTCCACGGCATGTGGGATCTTCCTGGACCCGGGCACGAACCCGTGTCCCCTGCATCGGCAGGTGGACTCTCAACCCCTGCGCCACCAGGGAAGCCCTATTTGTGCTTTCTTGATTGAGCTTTGGTATTTTCCCTCTTTCAAGGAATTTACCCACTTCATCTGAGTTGTCAAATTTATTTACATAATGTTCATAATATTACTCTGTCAGTCTTTTAATATCTATAGAATCTGTAGTAATTTCTCATTACTCATTTCTGTGAAATTGGTAATTTGTGCCTTCTCTCTCTTTTTTTTTTTCATTATCAGCCTGGCTAGAGGTTTATCACTTTTATTCATCTTCTGAACATATTTGGTTTCACTGGTTTTTTTAAAAATTATTTATTTATTTATTTATTTTTGGCTGTGTTGGGTGTTCGTTGCTGTGCTCAGGCTTTCTCTAGTTGCGGCAAGCGGGGGTTACTCTTCGTTCAGTGTGCAGGCTTCTCATTGCTGTGGCTTCTCTTGTTGTGGAGCATGGGTTCTAGGTACATGGGCTTCAGTAGTTGTGGCACGCGGGCTCAGTAGTTGTGGCTTGCGGATGCTAGAATGCAGGCTCAGTAGTTTTGGCACACAGACTTAGTTGCTCTGCGGTATGTGGCATCTTCCTGGACCAGAGAGCAAACCCATGTCCCTTGCATTGGCAGAAGGATTCTTAACCATTGTGCCACCAGGGGAGTCCCTCACTGATTTTTCCATGTCTTTTTTGTTTTGTTTGTTTTGTTTTTTCTCATTGATTTTTTCTTTGATGTTTTTTATTTCCTTTCTTCTGCTTGCTTTGGGTTTACTTTGCTCTTTTTAAAAAAATATTTATTTATTTATTTTATTTTTGGCTGCATTGGGTCTTTGTTGCAGCACGTGGGATCTTTTGTTGCAGCACGTGGGCTTCTCTCTCTAGTTGTGGCGTGTGGGCTCAGTATTTGTGACACTCCAAATGGGGTGTGGGCTCCAGCGTGTGTGGGCCCTGTAGTTGCGGCATGCCGGCTCTCTAGTTGTGGCTTGCGTGTTCAGTAGTTGCAGCGGGCGGGCTTAGTTGCCCCATGGCATGTGGGGTTTTAGTCCCCCGACCAGGGATTGAACCCGTGTCCCCTGGATTGGAAGGCAGATCCTTAACCACCGAACCATCAGGGAAGTCTCCTAATTTGCTCTTTTTCTGGATTTTTATGTTGGAAGCCAAGTCATTGATTTGAGACCTTCTTTTCTAGTATAGACATTCAGTGCTATAAATTTTCATGCAAGTAAGCAGCATTCCACAAATTGTAATATATTATGTTTTCATTTTTATTCAGTTCAAAATACTTTGTAATTCCTCTTTTCATTACCTCTTTAATCCAAGGATTATTTAGGTGTGTGTTATTTAGTTTTCGAATATTGGAGTATTTTCCAGAAATATTTTTGTTCTTGATTTCCAGTTTGATTGCTTTGTGGTCAGAGAACATACTTTGTATGACTTAAATCCTTTTGACTTACTCCTTTATTTTATAACCCAGAATATAGTCTTCTTTTGGTAAGTGTTCCATGGCTACTTGAAAAGAATGGTGGTGTTCAAGTCTACAGTATCCTTGATGATTTTCTGCCTGCTCTTTCTATCACTTATTCATTGAGGGGTATTGAAATCTCAGACTGTAATTGTGGATTTGTCTATTTTTCTTTGCAGTTCTCTCAAGTTTTGCTTCATATATTTTGAAGTTATTAGGCGCATAAACATTTAGAGTTGTTATGCTTCTTATTAATTGACACTCTTATCATTATGAAATGACCTTGTTTATTGCTGATAATGTTTTTTGCTCTGAAGTCTACTTTGTTTGGTATTAATATAGCCAGTCTAGCTTACCTTTGTTTTGTCACATGTTAGTGTGGTATATCTTATTTCTAACCTTATTACAAATTTATGTTTGTATGTTTAAAGTGCATTTCTTATAGGTGGCATACAGTTGGGTCTTGCTTTTTGATCCAGTCCGACAATCTGCTTTTTCTTAAAAATTAATTAATTAATTTATTTTTGGCTGCGTTGGGTCTTCATTGCTGCACACAGGCTTTCTCTAGTTACGGCGAGTGGAGGCTACTCTTCGTTGTGGTGCACAGGCTTCTCATTGTGGTGGCTTCTCTTGCTGTGGAGCACAGGCTGTAGGCCCATGGGCTTCAGTAATTGTGGCATGTGGGCTCAGTAGTTGTGGCGCATGGGTTTAGTTGCTCCATGACGTGTGGGAGGACCAGGGCTCAAACCTGTGTCTCCTGCATTGGCAGGTGGATTCCTGACCACTGTACCACCAGTGAAGTCCCTGACAATCTGCTTTTTAATTGAGGTTTTCAGACCATTTTCACTTAATGTGATTATTGATACAGTAGGTATGAATCTGTCATTATGCTGTTTGATTTCTGTTTATCCCATCTGTTCTTTGTTCCCCTTTTCTTTTTCTGCCATCTTTTAGATTAATCAAGTAATTTTTATGATGTAGTTTTATTTCTTTTTTGTTTTTTTGGTTTATTAACTGTAACTCTTTTGTTTCACTATTTTAGTGGTTGCTTTAGGGTTTACAGTATTTTACTTAGGGTTATCACAGTCCACCTTCAAGTAATATTGTACCACATCATATATAGGATAAGAATATTACAAAATAGTTTACTTCCACTTCTTTTCTCCTTGCCAGATCCTCCTGGATCTGTGGGCTTGTGGTTTTCATTAAGTTTAGAAAGTTGTTGGCCATTCTTTTCTTCAAATATTTTTTTTCTGTTTCTTTCCTCCACCTCTTTGGGGCATTGTATATTTAGCCACTTGAATTCCTGCAGGGAATTAAGGTCCCGCATGCTGTGCGGCATGGCCAAAAAAAAAAAAATGTATTTGTTCAATGTATGGATGAGTGAAGGTGAAAATGCACAGTGCTTTATACATAAAAATTACTCATATATTTTATTTCTATCTTTGTTTTCTTCCTAATGCAGATTCTGTTAGCTTATTGAAAATTCAGGATGCAGTTCTTTCATATGAAAGATTAATAGAACTTAAAAAAGATCACTGTGAACTACTTACAGGAAAAAATAAAAAAATGGAAAGTAAGGTTACTGGGCTACAAAAGGAGCTATCAGAAACAAAAGAAATGAAATCACAGTTAGAGCATCAAAAAGTGGAGTGGGAACAAGAGCTCTGCAGCTTGAGGTATTGAACATCTTGGTTTTAAAGAAATATTTGAACTGTTTTTATTTACTGTAATACTACAGATGTGTATTTACTTTAATACTACGGGAAGTTTTATAATTGCTAACTTACCTGCTGGGATTTTACAGGGGAGAAAACTTCATTAGTATTGTGGAGTGTGAAATTCTTGGAAATAATACAGCAAGTTCTTAACAGTGGATACTTCTACTAATAATTTAATGTATATATTTCCAAATCATCATTTTCATGGCCATACAGAAGTTCTCCATACGAAGCCTCATTTTTTTTGTAATCTCTCTTTTTTTTAATTTTATTTTTTTATACAGCAGGTTCTTATTATCCATTTTATACATATTAGTGTATACATGTCAATCCCAAGCTCCAAGTTCATCCCACCCCCCTGCTTTCCCCCCTTGGTGTCTATACGTTTGTTCTCTACATCTGTGTCTCTATTTCTGCCTTGCAAACCAGTTCACCTGTACCATTTTTCTAGATTCCATATATATGCGTTAATATACGATATTTGTTTTTCTCTTTCTGACTTACTTCACTCTGTATGACAGTCCCTAGATCCAACCACATCTCAACAAATGACCCAACTCCGTTCCTTTTTATGGCTGAGTAATATTCCATTGTATATATGTGCCACATCTTCTTTATCCATTCGTCTGTTGATGGGCATTTACATTGCTTCCATGACCTGGCAATTGTAAATAGTGCTGCAATGAACATTGGGGTGCTTGTGTCTTTTTGAATTATGGTCATTATTTTTTTAGCAAATTGAATTTCAGTTATTTTTCATTTTTCTGTATTATATTTAATGCTACAAGGAATGTCTCTTCTGTAAATTCATTTCTACATTTCTGATTATTTATTTTGAATAAATTCTTTAATATTGTGTTATTTGGTTAAAGTATGAGGACTTTTAAAAAAGGTCTTTGATCCATGTTTCTAAATTGTTCTCCAGAAAGTTTATATTACTTTACACTCCCACCCACAGAAGTATGAAATGGCCATTTTTTTCAAGACAAAATTTTTTTTTAAATTTATGTAGTTTTATTCTTAACATATGCATGGATGAAATAGAAGGTAAAAATGGAAGGTGATTACTGATTAGTTTATTCAATATCTCTTTCATACAGAGATAAAATTAGTTCACAGGTTTGTGCTGAAAGCACAAAATACTCTCTATTTAATTAATTAATATGGATCCTGCCTTACGGGATTTAAAATTATTTATTAAATAGATAATAATCAACAAGTTGAAAATGTTGCAAAAGAAGAAACATAAAAAGTGTAGGGCAACAGATATTAGACTCCCTAGCCTAGTCTTGGATTACAGTGTCTGAAGATATATGTTCTGTAAAAGGCATCTGCAGATTTTATCTGGCACTGTAAGTCATTTAGGGGTACCTGTAGTATTTTATGAAGTTGAAATTTTATTTCTAGTGAACTTATAAACTTGTTTCTAAACAACAGCTTCTCTTTTTAACTAGTAACTAAATTATCTGTCCTAAAGGAGGAGTAATTATGACAGTGTGGAAAACAGGGTAATTTTCAGCCTAACTTCACTGAATAATTTCAAAATTTCTTTCCTACACTATTCACCAGAGTTACTCTTGACTAAAACTTACTTAAGTGGCAGAATGTTTTTCCATTGCTACCTTTCAAGTATATATATCTTTATGAAGAGATTGAAGTGAGGAATTAAAAATATGAGACCTAGAAAGGAAAAAAAAACTGGAGAACAGAAATTTCATTAGGATACTAAATCAGCAGGTGAAGAGCCAGATCATAAAATGAACTTTTTATTTTCTAACAAAACACATTTTAAGGTAAGCATATTTAACTGCAGATTCACCCTAAAACAAGAAGAAGAGAAGAGAAGAAATGCTGACATGTTATATGAAAAAATTAGGGAGCAGTTAAGAAGAAAAGAAGAGCAATACAGTAAAGAAGTTGAAATGAAACAACAACTTGAACTCACTCTCAGAGCACTAGACATGGAACTGAGGACTGTGAGAAATAATCTGAATCAGGTAAGTTAATCTTTGGTGAAAATTTCAAATTTCCAACAGTATTTCATCAGTATTATTTGTAATATCTCTTTGATTTAATATGTATTATTTAGGTTTAAAACAAATAAAAAGTGTTATCTCATCCTAAATATGAACTATGACATTTATAGCTTAAATTATTAATTTCTTGCCATTCTTAGCTTCTAATACATGCTCTGTGTATGTTTTCTGAATCGAGGAATGGCAGGTAAATTGAGCTTAATGATTAACATAATGATTGGCATTTTTGGTCCATTCGAAAGTAATATTCTTAATTCCAATCCATGTGTTAATTTTGGCTTTTCTATGTTAAAATACAGGGTAAATTGCCTTGAGACTGTGATGGAACTAGTTAAAAGCTTTGTAAAAAGATTTTCTTTCACAATACTATATCTCCCTGTATTTTTGCTCTGTGATACGTTTAGCAGTCATTTAAATTAAAATCTTAAGTTATTCATGTGGGATAAATATCCTTGTGTTTATTTTAAAAGGCTACTTCCTTTTAACAGTTTTTTTTTTTTAATTCTGCTCTTAAGCTTTTGACTTTTTTTTTTTAATGGTATGAGACCAAAAACCTCATGAAATGTGTCTCCAGGTTGTAGAAGAGCGAAATGACGCTCAGAGGCAGCTTTCTCGAGAGCAGAATGCCAGAATTTTACAAGATGGAATCCTGACCAGTCACCTTGCCAAACAAAAGGAGATAGAAATGACTAATAAGGAAATAAATTCTCAGGTATTTTCTTTAATCATTTTCAAATATTTGTGGATATGTATCTGTATATGTATATATTTTAAAAACCAATACTACACATCACAGACAGTGTAGAGGATATTTAAAACCTATTTAAGTATATTTTGGGAGGGGGTGACGTTTCTCGTCCATTGGATATTTAATATTTTTAATTCAAACATAATTGAATTATATTTGATCAAATTTAATTCAAGTAGTATTTTTAATTCAAATCCATTTGTCTGCAACAGTCAAGCAGTGACATACAATAGCCTCATCCAAGGAGAGGCTTTTAATATTTTCCATAGGAACTGATGAACTTTTCATAATGTCAAAGCTATTGCTACCATCTAGAAAAGTCTGCACCCTGATGGCGGTTTAGGCAGGGAAGACCATGTGTGCTCCACCATCGACCACACTACCCGACCAAATCCCAGCACTGAATATGTTCTTGCCCTCTGCTTTGGAGTGAACATGTCAATCACTATGCACCTCATCATTTTCAGTGTCTAAATCAGAGTCTGTTCTTGGCTTCACTGTCATTTCTTTAACCAGTACCCCATCAATGACATTTTCACATCACTTACAATTTTTCAGTATCTTAAAAGCTGCAACATTAGTTGTAAAAACATTTTTTTTTTTTTTTTTTGCGGTACGTGGGCCTTTCACTGTTGTAGCCCCTCCCATTGCGGAGCACAGGCTCCGGACGCGCAGGCTCAGTGGCCATGGCTCACGGGCCCAGCCGCTCCGCGGCATGTGGAATCTTCCTGGACCGGGGCACGAACCCGTGTCCCCTGCATCGGCAGGCGGACTCTAAACCACTGCGCCACCAGGGAAGCCCATAAAAACATTTTTGAGCACTTAAAAAAAAATTATTTCCTTAGAATAAACTTACAAAATTACCAAAAAAAAAAAGAGAAAACCCCAAAACAAACAAACAAAACAACATTATGGTTTTTGGCAGTGATTTCACTTCCTTGATAGATTAATAGAGAGGTTAGTTTATCCCTTCCACTGATGGTAAGGAGGAAAGGTATAGCCAGTTCAGAGACCGTCTTTCGGATGTCATTCTTCTACTTGTGAGAAAATTAACACTTTGCTCCATGTAGTGTCCTATTTCAGTACAAGGAACTTTTGAAAATAGTGATAGATATGCCGTAATATTTATTTAGTGATAATTTATTGATAAGTATTTTATTTTTAGTGAAACAGTTCATTGTATTTCCCCCTACCTTACTATTTTAAGCATTATGAAGAGAGAATATAAGTTATTGCAACAGCGAATAATCTCACGATTTTCTAAGATCTCTATAAATTTTACCTTATTTACCACTAGTGTATGCACCATAGTGAAATATAAGGCTCATTTCATATTTATATGTTTGTACTAGAGAACTAGCTGTGGTTTGGTGTAAGAGGACTCATAGTAAAGTCAGAAGACCTGGAGAAAAGCCTGCAGCTTGCTTGTATTTTTGACTTCCTCATTTCCAGGACTGTCATAGCTAAATGAGTTAATTGATGTTTGTAGAAGTGCTTAGTACAGTTATCAGTAGATGTAATTCTTGTAACTGACTATAAAAATATTAGAAACATAGAATATTTATGGAATATTCTCAGGAAAAAAAATTTTTTAGGAAATTTAATCTGTCGAAATATATACAGAGGTAAGGCTTTTACTATGGGGTAGCTGTATAGGTTAGATAGCAGATGTAATTTTTTTTTAAGCTAGCAGGTGGTATTTTATTTTATTTTTTATTGAAGTATAGTTGATTTACAATATTGTGTTAGTTTCAGGTATACAGCACAGTGATTCAGTTATATATATATATATATATATATATATACCTTTATAGATTCTTTTTCCAAATATTGAGTGTAGTTCCCTGTGCTACACAGCAGGTCATTGTGGGTTACCTGTGTTTTATATAGTAGTGTGTATATATTAATCCCAACCTCCTAATGAATCCCTCCCCCTCTTTCCCCTTCAGTAACCATAAGTTTGTTTTCTACGTCTGTGAGTCTCTTTCTGTTTTGTAAATAAGTTTACTTGTATCATTTTTTTAGATTCCATGTATAAGCGATATCATATGATATTTGTCTTTCTGTCTGGCTTACTTCGCTTAGTATGACAGTCTCTAGGTCCATCCATGTTGCTTCAAATGGCATTATTTCATTCTTTTTTATGGCTGAGTAGTATTCCACTGTATAAGTATATCACATCAGATGCAATTTTTAAGTGTAGTCAGATTTATTAGTCTTTTATTTTAAGCCTTCTGGGTTTGTTATAATTTAGAGAAAGGCCTTTCCAATTCTGAGCTTCTTAAGAATTCTCCTGTGGTTTCTTTTTTACTTTCATGGATTCATTGTCTTCAGTTAAATTTTTGAACTTTTGAAGATTTCTGCCTGTAAGAAGTCTGAGGTTTGTATCCAACCTTATTTTTTCCAGTTGGATATCCACTTATTGCAGCCTTTTCATTGTATAAACATATAGGTTAGTCTTTCAGAGGAAATCATGAAATGTCCATTTATTGAGTACTAGCTAAAAATTTCCTTTATTTCACTTAGGTGTCCGATAGTCCTGAAAAAGAAAAAGATCTGTTACATAAAAACCACATGTTGCAGGATGAAGTTGCCATGCTAAGACTGGAAATAGACACAATAAAATGTCAGAACCAGGAAAAGGAAAAGAAATATTTTGAGGACATTGAAATTGTAAAAGAAAAGAATGATGATCTTCAAAAGACAATAAAACTGAATGAGGAAACATTAACAAAGACAATATTCCAATATACTGGACAGCTTAATGTTCTGACAGCTGAGAATACAATGCTAAACTCTAAGCTGGAGAATGAAAAACAAAGCAAAGAAAGACTGGAAACAGAAGTGGAATCCTACCATTCTAGACTGGCTGCTGCCATACATGATCACCATCAAAGTCAGACATCAAAAAGAGACCTGGAACTTGCCTTCCAGAGAGCAAGAGATGAGAGGTTACGCTTGCAGGACAAAATGAATTTTGATGTGTCTAACCTGAAAGATAACAATGAGATGCTTTCCCAGCAACTTTCTAAAGCTGAAAGTAAATTCAGTAGCCTAGAAACCAAGCTCCATCACACGAGGGATGCTCTCAGAGAAAAGACTTTGGTGTTAGAACGTGTACAGAGAGACCTAAGCCAAGCACAGTGTCAAAAGAAGGAACTTGAACACATGTATCAAAGCGAACAAGGCAAAGTGAATAAATACATTGGAAAGCAGGAATCCTTAGAAGAGAGATTATCTCAACTCCAGAGTGAAAACATGTTGCTCAGGCAGCAACTGGATGATGCGCAAATCAAAGCCGACAGTAGAGAGAAGACAGTAATTAACATCCAAGACCAGTTTCAGGAAATTGTGAAAAAACTTCAAGCTGAAAGTGAAAAACAAGGTCTGATGCTGGAGGAAAGGAACAAGGAGTTAATCAATGAATGTAATCATTTAAAAGAGAGAATGTATCAGTATGAAAATGAGAAAACAGAAAGAGAAGTAAGTATCCAAGAAGAGAAATAATTCTCAGACTTCCTGAAAGAAAATTCAAAGTGATTCTGATTATGGCTAAATGTTGAATCTAGTTGAATATAAATAATATATAGACTATAAATCTATAGACTGTAAATCAGCCTAAAAGCATACCTTGTATCCAGCAAATAAAGAATTAGACCTGAGAGGTGCTTTACTTTGAGTAGAGACATTGTGTCACCTATGAAATTTTAAGAGATTAAGTTATAAATTGTTAATGGGTATAGACAGGTATTAGTAATTTACTCTTCTACTGCTAAGATAATAATTTTAATCTTTATGTCACCACATTTTAGTATCATGATGAAGCAGATAAATGAAACGCTCAGATCTAAAATGAATTATTTTGAAATTAAGGTTCAGTTGTGTGTATTACCTTGACAGTCAATTCCAGTTTTCCCAAATGAACTGATGTGTCGATGCCATATCTCATAGTACTTTTCCTTCAGTAGCTTGTCATAACTTTTTAGTTGATATAATTTTATTTTTATTCATGTCAATTTGAATTAATTTGGGAAATAGTTCAGCCTCAAACCATGTATTCTTATGACCTCTCAACTCTTTAAAGACATCTACTTTTCATTAAATCATAATTTGGGATTAAAGTAGTGAGCTTTAGCAAAACTATACTTGATTTAATCTTCCCACTTCTATTTATAATTTACTTGGAACATTTCTACAAATAATTTGCTCATAATTCTCATTTCAAGGCTCAGTTACTATCATTTGGATATAAATCTGTCCAATACAAAGAGAATTGTAGCTCTCTGTGACTTATTAATTTGGCATTGGACTCCCATTTTCAGACTAGTGAGGGGTGGCAGATTCATGAGTAGCAGGAATAGGGTGGAGGACAGGGTCATAGGGGCTGCTATCGGGAGGCAGAGGGAGGCCCTGAAGGTCTTATTTTAATTCTGGGAATTAAAATGGGAATGACCTCATTTTAATTCTGAGATAGGAATCTATTGAGCACTGGATTGAATATGTGAGGATCTCTGAAGTTAATCGAAGCCTCCAGTAGAGAAGAGGGAAGATGTTCCCACCACTCGTCCCACCTACACACCCATTTCTTTCTGAGACTTGAGGAGGTCCTCAAGCTCAGCAAATTGATCGGGAAGGGCGGGGAGTGGATGGTGGGACTGAATCCATTGTCTAAGTAACTTAATAGTGATAAGGCCGGAGGGTAACACCTTCTGTGTCTTAAACCAAATTCAGTGAGCAGGAAGGTGCACATACAAGAAGAAGGAGACAAATTGATGTCTCTGGTGATAGTTTTCAAAATACATAGGTTGGAGTTATCTATTATTAACATAACTTAATAATAAGGTAATTTATAAAATCAGTGACAGAGTATCTTATTAGGCACTTGTGAGACAACTTCAACAAGAACTGGCTGATACCCTAAAAAAGCAATCTATGTCAGAGGCTTCACTGGAGGTCACGTCACGTTATCGTACTAATTTAGAAGATGAGGCACAGGATTTAAAGAAAAAATTACGTCAAGTCACAAGTCAGGTATGTATGAAATTTAACGTGTCAATACTTAATGTATAGGATAAAGTGTTTTAGGACACTAATTTTCATGGACGGCTTTCTTTTGTATTTTCGTTACAAGTAAATTTATTACAAGTTTGTTATCTTTATAATGCACTTGTTTCTTAAACTCTGACTTTCATTCTGTTATTTGCATTATATATTTTTTCTTACAATATTTACTCTTAGGAAAGTTGAGAATTGTGCGTGATTCCTCACAGAAGTTGAGAGACTTTTTTTTTCTATTAAACAGTATTTTTTAGTGATATCTCTACTACCATGATGAAGCAAGCCAGATAAAATCAGAGGATAATGTTTAATGGAATGTTCCATAAAATTGTCATTTTTCATCTTCACTTTCGTGAATGGATATAGTATCTGTGTATATTTATTTCATGGATTTCAGAATAACTTGTGCAGAAAGGTCATTATACAAACCAGTTGAAGTTAGGCATTGCCTTCATTTTCTTTTCATTTTAGATATATTGTAAAAGCATAGAGATACTCAGATCGTGTATAGTATGTACACCCAAAATAGAAAATTAAGAAAATTATCTAGATCCTGCCATTGTATTTTTAAGAAAACTATTGAGATAATTCACATATCATATAATTCACCCATTTAAAATGTGTAGTTCAATCTCTCCTTGTATATTCAGAGAGTTGTGCACTTGGCATCAATTATAGAGCATCTCCATCACCCCCAAAGGAAAACCCTGCATCCCTTAGCCGTCACCCATGACCCCCATCTCCTTCAGCCCCAGCAACCACCAGTCTAATCTCTGTCTCTGTAGATGTGCCTATTCTGGGTATTTCATATAAATGGAATCACACAGTATGTGGTCCTTTGTGATTAGCTTTTCTCATTTGACGTAACATTTTCGAGGTTCATCCATGTTATAGCGCATATCAGTACTTGCATTTCTGTTTATTGTTGAACAGCACGTTATGTGGCTAAGCCGTTCATCCATTCATCAGTTGATGGGCCTTTGGGTTATTTCCACCTTTGGGCTGTTAATAATGCTGCTGTGAACAGTCATTTACAAGTTACTGTGTGGACATAATTTTTATCTCCCTGCTGTTGGATTTTATCCTCTGAGTTAATTGGCTGATTTCACCTTTTCTTGGCCTTTACTCATGCTGTCCTTTCTGTCTTTACAGTTTCTTTTCCTCCTGCCTAATCCTCCATTTATTCAGACCTGGCCCCCAGTCTTCTCCATGAAGCTCTCTCTCTGACTGTCCTAGCTCTCATTGACCCTGTCATCTAGTCTGTGAAGAACAGTTTAGCCCTTAATTTTACACTGTTTTAATTTTTTTCATGAGAGAGAATCTCGTCTAAGTATAAATTTGTCTAACAGGGAATATTTATTGATATGCACGGCACCTGTCTTGCATAAATTGAAAATATTTTAGCTTAACAGTTGCTAGGATACAATTAAGTACTTTATACCATACCAATCATTTTTTCTTGGAGATATTGATATAATAAATCTTTTATTAAAATGTATTTTAAGCAATTAAATATGCAATTAAAAGCTCTTAATCTAATAGAGGAGAATTGTTCAATTAAATGCTCTTTTTTTTTCCCCTCACTCTGGAAAAAAAAATCTAAATTTGCCTTCCTTCATTATGCAGCCAGAACTGGGGATTTTCACATTTGTAGCACTTCACCAACTGTAAAGCTCTGTGGATAGCTTCTCCGACATCCATACCACATAACCTTAATTTTCTCATCCGAGTACTTTCTAGACATAAACAGTTGCTGGGAGTGAATTGATTCAGAACTTTGATTTAGCAATAGGATGATATTTCCATGCCAGTGACTTAACCCTTCCTCTGATGGTCATGTAAGTTATGTACCACTCAATCCAGGAGGTGCTATTTGCATATTAGTCCATGATCACTGCCCACTGAGTGGTACAGAGAGGTGGTAACTTATAAATTATTATAAGTGGAAAAAAGGACTAGTGGAATCAGTGAAAGTTTTTGAAGTACTGGGCACATACATTCTGGTCCTCATGCTCCCTGTTTACTGCCAATTTCAATGGTATGGAGAATGATTTCAGTGTGACTTGTACAGGAGACCACTTCTGTTGGCATGCCATCTGCCTAAAATATCAAATTGTTTAAACATAAAATACAGCAATAGTAATAATTCTGATTGTAAACACTTAGCATTTACTATGTGCCACGTACTTTTCTAAATACGTTATGTATACCCCCCCCCAATTTAATCTTCCCGACGTCCCAGTGAGGTCAGTGCTATTATTATCTTCATTTTACGGCTGGAGAAACTGAGACAAGAAAATTTAAGTAATTTGCTCAAGGACATACAGCAAATAACTGGTGGAATTGGGACTCAGACCCACGCATTCTGGCTCCTGTGTAGATTCTACCTCTCACACTAGTCCCTGAAGCATCTGGTTGTCACCAACAGTAGTATGTAGTGTGAACATTCATAATCACTGGAAGAGCTGTGGTCATTCACATATGTGGATATTTAAAATTATAGTTGGGTATAGAGCGTGGAGTAAAAAATATAAATGTCTTCCCCCATTTGGCCAATTTATAAATTTGTGTATTTATTTGATAAAATATAATTTAAAGCATGAATGATGTTGTGGTTTAGTACTAGAGGTCAGTAACTTGTAAAGGGCCAGATAGTAAATATTTTAGGCTTTGTGGTTCACAAGGTGTCTGTTGTAGCAACTCAACTCTGCTGTTGCAGCAGGAAAGTAGCCATAAACAATATGCAGATGAAAGACATAAAAACAGATGATGGCGGATTTGCTAGATTATCAGTAATTTAAAAAAATTTTTTCTCCTTTTAGTTGCAAGAAGCACAGGATCGACGTACAGAGGCCATGAGATGTGCTGAGAAGACGCAGGATCACATCCAAAAGTACAATTTAAAGCAGCACAGAAAATAACTTACGTATAAGTATAGAGCAGATAAGCAGTATAGTATGAGAATTATGTCAGTTATGACAATAAATACATCTTTGTGAAGCTGGGTAAACATTTCAGCTTTGAGCTATTTTGAAATGCATAATTTTTCTCCATTATTTCTAAATTTTTCACATTATCCACAGAACACAACTAGAAAACGGCACAATTGCCAAATCATCTACTTTTCAAAATTCTAAGAACGTATGTAATTGAACCTGCAGGTGTTTGTTCAGAAAATCTGTGGTATTTTAAAATCTATGTGTGAGAATAATTATTTTAAAATATGCATTTTAGGCTTGAAATTGAAAATGCCGAGTTAAAAGCTACAGTCAAAAAGCAAGCGGACAAAATTGAAGAGTTTCAGAAAAACCTGTTAAGTACAAGTTCAGTAAGTCAATCTCTTAATTTCTGTCATGCTGAAAAGGAATTTTAATGTTTTTACTAGTAATATATAAGAATATTTTGGACAATATGAAAAGTCTCATTGATAAAAGAGTTTATTTTTATATTGATACTACTTGCTACTAGTAGCATAATTCCTCTTTATAGAGGAAGTTGACTGAAATAATAAAATTGATTTTTATAGTAAGATTTTAATTAAAAAGATTGTGACAGTCCAAAAGCAATATTTTATATATACCACATTTTGTTTATTCATTCATCTGTCAATGAACACTGTGATTTTTCCACCTTCTGGCTATTGTTAATAATGCTGCTATGAACAGTGGTACACAAATATCTGTTTGAGTCCAGAAATTTGAGTAATGATTTGATCTAGAATTCTGAATTTCCCTTGTAATCTAAACCCTCCAGTGCTATTTTGAGAATGAATTACTTTTAATGTTGTAGTTCATTTTCTTTATCAAGAAGGAATACTAGGTCACTATGCAAGCATTTTTCTGAAAGGAATGTATTTTTTCCTTTCTTGGATTTTAGTTTACTTTATTTTTTAAAGATTTTTTTGATGTGGACCATTCTTAAAGTCTTTACTGAATTTGATACAATACTGCTTCTGTTTTATGTTTTGGTTTTTTGGCCAGGAGGCATGTGGGATCTTAGCTCCCTGACCAGGGATCGAACTTCCTGCATTGGAAGGCAAAGTCTTAACCACTGGACCTCCAGGGAAGTCCCCCTTTTTTCTTTAAAAAAAGAAAAGAGATGCCAGTGAAAAAGTAGAAATGGCTGCTCAATCAGGGCCTTACATAGTAACAGGTGCTCCTAGCATAGCAAGTTCAGGAACAATTTTTTTCCCAGACAGTTGAGTTAATCAGCCTTTCAAAGGTGTAACAGCCAGTCTCAGAGAAGACTGGTGTGTAATCCAGGATTCCAATTTATAAGTGTATAGTGAAAGCTATGTAACTATTTACCAAGCAGAAAGGGATTCTCCTGCCGTTTATACTCTCCTTTGTAGGGGAAGCTACCTATGATTTAAAAATCAGAAGATTCTATTGTGAACCCTAAGTTGGAGGGATGAGGTAGATGCACCTACCAACTCGTTTCTTTCCATCACAATAGTTAGATTCATGCAGTGTCATTATACAGATATACCTGTCAGGGGAACTAGAACATTCTATTGACTGGCCCTTATTGTGTTCAAAGAAACATTGAAAATTATTTTTTCTAGACTTGATATGCATTAGTCACATTGTATTAGCATACTTTTCATACAAGTGACAATACAATATGTTGACAAAAGGAGTCTCATGTGAATGAGAGTGCCAGATGTCCCCTTACATTGTCACACAAATCTATTCGGGTATCAGAAATTGAAAATTTTGTAAGGATACCCCACACTGATTAAGCGTATTAAAAAATAATGAGGGATTTTCTGTAGATTCCTATAGAAATGAGTTAGGATTATGACATAGAATTATTGGCCACTTTAAGGTCTACACAAATCAAAAATTTAATGAGACAGCTTTTCACCAACTCAGTCAGTAGCCCTGGCTTCTCCTAAAGTTCTCATCTCAGGAATCCCCAGGCCAGAGCCAACCTGAGTTAAGATATATGGTCAGCACAGTGTTGAGATGAAGAATCTGGGCTGGGAAGAAGAGAGAGCTCTAGCTGACTCAAGACTCCAAACAATATAGTTGAGTTCACCTGAAAGGAGTGTCAGAAGACTCCCATAAGGTCAGGTCTCTATGGAATAGGAAATTATTCAAAAGAAAACAAGGGCAGGGACTTCCCTGGTGCAGTGGTTAGGAATCTGCCTGCCAATGCATTGGACATGGGTTTGATCCCTGGTCCGGGAAGATCCCACATGCCAGGGAGCCACTAAGCCCGTGCACCACAACTACTGAGCCTGCACTCTAGAGCCTGCGAGCCACAACTACTGAGCCCATGTGCTGCAACTACTGCAGCCCACGTTCCTAGAGCCTGTGCTCTGCAACAAGAGAAGCCACTGCAGTGAGAAGCCCGTGCACCACAGTGAAGAGAAGCCCCCACTCACCTCAACTAGAAAAAGCCCACACGCAGCAATGCAGATCCAATGCAGCCAAAAAAAAAAAAAAAGAAAACAAGGGCAAATAATTGATAATCTGATCCTTTTGAAAAACTTTCGCATTATAAAAGAAAATAAAGACAAAGTATGCTGGTCAACATCCTAAGGGTGAGGGTGCCCCCCAAGATTAGAAAATAACACTACACTCAAAGTAACACCAATAAGAATAAACATAAAGTGTCCAAGAATAGCTCTGTACAAGGATAATCCACACCGAGTAATGGCTCATGAGTGTGGCTGAGGATGTTGTCTATGAGGAGCAAGAAGGGGGAGAGAAAAGTACAGGTGATCTCAGCAAAGGGGTCAAGGCTGGAAAGGTAGGTTAGGGAATCTGGTACGATGCCTTGAGATATAAGGAGCCCTGAGAGAATTTAGAAAGAGGATTAGAAAGGGTCAAGGACTGAACATCAAGGGTTACTGTCATTCAGACTGAGGTGGGCTCAGAGGAGCAGAGGCAGAGTGTGGTCATGTTTGCGGTTGCTGCTGAGAAGTGAAGCAGGGTAAGGACTGAAGAAGAAACGGTTCTTGATGACCCTCAAAACTTTTAGTGGAGTTACAAGATTGAAAGTCAATTTAGTGTAAAAGAAGAGAATAAGTGATGAAAGATGAATTATGGATGAGACCGTGCGTTAAAGAATGTAAGAGTCCAGGGCTTCCCTAGTAGCGCAGTGGTTAAGAATCCACCTGCCAATGCAGGGGACACGGGTTCGAGCCTTGGTCCGGGAAGATCCCACATGCCGCAGAGCAACTAAGCCTGTGCGCCACAACTACTGAGCCTGCACTCTAGAGCCCGCAAGCCACAACTACTGAGCCCATGTGCCTAGAGCTCATGCTCTGCAACAAGAGAAGTCACTGCAATGAGGAGCCCACACACCACAACGAAGAGTAGCCCCTGCTCACCACAACTAGAGAAAGCCCGCACACAGCAACAAAGACCCAACACAGCCAAAAATAAATAAATAAAATTAATTAATTAATTTAAAAAAAGAATGTAAGAGTCCAGTAGCGGGGGTGAGGGAGAAAAAGGATGAGAGAAAAAGCTACAAGAGTCAAGAAGAAGTTACATTTTTTTTTTTGCGGTGCGCGGGCCTCTCACTGTTGCGGCCTCTCCCGTTGCGGAGCACAGGTTGCGCAGGCTCAGCGGCCATGGCTCACAGGCCCAGCTGCTCCAAGGCATGTTGGATCTTCCTGTACCAGGGCACGAACCCGTGTCCCTTGCATCAGCAGGCGGACTCTCAACCACTGTGCCACCAGAGAAGCCCGAAGTTACATTTTTATTTAGTGTATAGAAGACTTAAACTTTATTTAAAGAGAAGAATGGTTAATAGAAATGTAGAAATTGAAACCTATGGAAGAATGCTTACAGAGAATGAAAGGCTTTATCTTGTGTGGGAATTTTTCAAAGATTATATTAGTGGGGGCTTCCCTGGTGGCACAGTGGTTGAGAGTCCGCTTGCCGATGCAGGGGACACGGGTTCGTGCCCCGGTCCGGGAAGATCCCACATGCCGCGGAGCGGCTAGGCCCGTGAGCCATGGTCGCTGAGTCTACGTGTCCTGAGCCTGTGCTCCGCAATGGGAGAGGCCACAACAGTGAGAGGCCCGCGTACCACAAAAAAAAAAAAAAGATTATATTAGTAAGATGTGATTTAACAAAACTTGGAATATCTTAAACCATTGATGAAAATGTTTCTAGGGCATCTTTAGAAACTAAAACGTAAATATAACCACTCTTTAAAAAAATTTCATTAACGTGTAAAAACCTCTGGGTTATTTATTTACTTATTTATTTATTATTATTATTATTATTTGGTTGCTCCAAGTCTTGGTTGCAGCATGCGGGCTCCCCAGTTGCAGCAGGTGTGCTCCTTAGTTGTGGCATGCAACCTCTTTGTTGCGGCCTGCATGTGGGATCTAGTTCTCTGACTAAGGATTGAACCCAGGCCCCCTGCATTGGGAGCACGGAGTCTTATCCACCATGCCACCAGGGAAGTCCCAAAACATCTGTTTTTAACAAATAAATTTTGGCAATTTAAATTCTAGAAAAATGATGAAAATGAAAAATCAATATAAGCTGTTTCAAGAAAAGTCATTATTTTTGAAATCTGTCCTTATTGGCATCAGGTTTATAAACTGTGTTTCACTATAAACGTATATTACTCATGAACTCATGAGAAGTAATATTTTTAAGAAAGAAGAGTAAGTCTCTAGGTTTTAAAAAATAATTTAAAAAATTTGTTTTGAGGATGAAAAGGAGCAATTAAAGGAATATATTGAGTTAAAACAGTCTCTGGAATATAGTTTGGATCAAGAAATGAAGAAAAATAGTGAATTAGAAAAAGAGATTACTGGGTAAGATTTTAATATTTCTGATAATTTCAACAATTAATTGATTTAACTATAATTTTGTTTTATTAAAACCTTAGATACAAATTCATTTTAGATGTGTATATTCATACTTAAACAAATCATCCATCCTATTTAAAAGTTTACTTTAGAAACTCACAGCACAATCTGAAACTGTTTTGAGTGCCCCAGTATTACAGTTCCTCTTTAATGATTTCTAAAACAATAACAATAGTGTGCCTTGCATATAGTAATGTCACTCTGCTCTTCATCATCGACCTTGAATTTTTATGTCTGCAAGATATCTTTGCTCTTTTTTGGTAATCCTGCCTCCTTTTAGTTGTGTTCTTCCCCTTCAGCGTTCAAGTATTTTAATATCTAAAAACCTATTTGTGTCACTGTTTAACAACATCAAAAACTATCTTGATTTTGCTTATATTTTCTTTCTGCTCTAAAAGTTTAGTTCTAAAATATACATAGAAAAACATATGTATGACTTAAAGAATAATAAAATTAATGATCATGTTTTGACCACTCAGATTAAAAAAAAAAATAGAGTGTTTCCCAATGTCTGTGATGCCTCCACATGGCTTCCTTTCTGGTTATTTGCTGAGCACAGTTAGCCCTCAGCATCCGCAGATTCAACCAACCTCAGATTGAAGGTATTCAGCGGGAAAAAAATTCCAGAAAGTTCCCCAGAGCAAAACTTGGATTGGCCTCAGGTGGCAACTATTTCCATAGAATTTATTTACATTGTATTTATAACTATTTACATAGCATTTACCTTGTATTAGGTATTATAAGTGATCTAGAGATGATTTAGAGTATACAGGAGTATATGCTTAGGAGGACTTGAGCATCTGTGGATTTTGGTATTGTACTTATGGTTCTTCCCTGATTCTCATTAGTATTTTTCTCTCATTTAATTTTCTCTACATTGCTTGGCATTTTGTTAAAATTGTGCTGGGCAAGATTTCTAGATCTCTTAAAACAGCTTGAAGAGACTGGTACACATTCTCTCTCTGCTGATTTCCTTTTTCATGAAGCTCAGCCTGGTTTTTTTCTCCGTCAACTCAGACTCCACAGATTTTTCTGTCTTGTTTCTTTTTCTATTTTGAGTGAGTGTCGATGTTTTTTGTTTGGTTTTGTTTTTGTTTTTGTTTTTTTTTGCGGTACGCGGGCCTCTCACTGCTGTGGCCTCTCCCATTGCGGAGCACAGGCTCCGGACGCACAGGCTCAGCAGCCATGGCCCACGGGCCCAGCCGCTCCGCGGCATGTGGGATCTTCCCGGACCGGGGCATGAACCCGTGTCCCCTGCATCGGCAGGCGGACTCTCAACCACTGCGCCACCAGGGAAGCCAGTGTCGATGTTTTTTTGCATGTTATTTCTTTGCTTCTTGTAGAGCCTGTGGTCAGTAGGTACCAAAATGTCTTTTTGTGTCTTTTCAAAATATTCATATATGATATGCTCTTCTTCTTCAGCTTGGATACTGATCTCTGGTTTATAACTAGTATTTAATAATAAGTTAATATTTCATATCAACATACTAAAAATGGATACTAAGAACAGCTTACTTATAAGAACCGTATAATATATGTATACACATACTATATTAACTCTTTACTTAGCATGTGTCATAAAATTTTTCTTCATATTATTTACCTAAGATTTAAATTTAGTTATTATGCTTTCAAACAATATTAGATTAGAACAGATGAGAAAGGATTATAATTTATAGAGTTTATTTTATATGATAGAACATATATCTGTTTAAATAGTTATTAATTATCTACTCTTAAAGAACTTGATTTATTCATTCTATGCATTTCTACAGACTTAAGAAACTCTTAAAAATGCCAAGAAGGAAGTTAAATGAATATGAAAATGGAGAGCTTAGTTTCCATGGAGATTTAAAAACCAGTCAAAGTGAAATGGATATTCAGATTAATATGCTAAAACATAAGGTAATTTTTAATCAGTTTTGGGACCCAAAAGTCACTTAATTGGGGGAAATATAAATCACTCCATGCTTTGAGCAGTGAAACATAGATTTGTCTCTTAATTTTTTAGACTTGATACCAGTAAAAAAGACAACTTTTTCCTATATAATTTTTCCATAAAAAGGGCACACTGTTGACTGTTTGTGTCTTGAACCATGGCTAGTGATCTGAAGCTGAGCAGCACACCATTACCCCAAAGCATCCATTATTTTTTGGTGACAGCTTTATTGAAATATAATGAACATACCATGCAGTTCACTCATTTAAACTGTACAATTCAGTGACTTTTAGTATATTCAAAGAGTTATACAGTTATCACCACAATCAATTTTAGACCATTTTCATCACCCTAAAAAGAAACCCTATACTTTTTAGCCATCACCCTGTGCCAGTTTTCCCTTCCTCATATTCCCAGCCCTAGTACCACGACTGTACTCCCTGTTTCTATAGATTTGCCTATTTTGGATATTTCATGTCAGTGGAATCACAGAATATGGGGTCCTTTGTGACTGCCTTCTTTCATTCAGCATAATATTTTTAAGGTACATCTGTTTTGTAGCGTGGATCAATACTTTATTTCTTTTTATTGCTGAATAATATTCATTTGTATGGACATACCACATTTTATTTATCCATTCATCAGTTGATGGACCTTTGGGTTGTTTCCACTTTTTTGGCTATTGTTAATAATGCTGCTATGAACATTCATGTCCAAGTTTCGGTGTGAACATATTTTTTTCATTTCTTTTTGGAATATACTTATCAATGGAATTGCTGTATCATATGGTAACTCTGTTTAAACTTTTGAGGAACTGCCGTACTGTTTTCCAGAGTGGCTGCACCATTTTACATTTTTATCCAAAGTGTGTAAGCATTCCAGTTTCTCTGCGTGCCCACCAACACTTGTCATTACCTGTCTTTCTGATTATAGCCATCCTAGTAGGTGTGAAGTGGCATCTCATTGTGGTTTTGATTTGCGTTTTGCTGTTGACTAATAACATTGAGGCACTTTTCATGTGCTTATTGTCTATCTGTGTATCTTCTTTGAAGAACTGTCTATTCAACTTTTTGCCCATTTTTAAGTTGGATTGTCTTTTTATTATTGAATTGTAAGAGTTCTTTTTGTATCCTAGATACAAACCTTCGATCGGATATAGGATTTTCAAGTATTTTCTCTCATTCAGGAGCTTGCCCTTTCCCCTTCTTGATGGTGTCCTTCAAAACACGGAAGTCTTTAATATTGATGAAGTTCAGTTAGTCGATTTTTGTCTTTTGGTGTCATATCTAAGAATTGCCAAATCCAGTCATGAAGATAAACACCTGTGTTTTCTTGTAAGAATTTTGTAGTTTTAGCTCTTGCATATTGACTTAATTTCTACATATGGTATGAGGTAGAGGTCTAATTTTATTCTTTTGTATGTGGATATTCTGTTGTCCCAGTACCATTTGTTAAAAAGACTATTCTTGTCTCATTCAATTATTTGGCACTCTTACAATCAGTTGGCCGTAAATGTGGGGCTTTCCTTTTAGATCCTCAATGGTAACGCATTGATCTATATGTCTGTCCTATGCCAGTACCAAGTCAGATTTTATGAGAATTCTTTCTTAGTCATCTTGCATCTTACCAGTTGTTTTATATAATAGTAAAAAGTCAGTGTAGTGGAATGTCTTTAACTCTACTTCCGTGGAGGTTTTTTGCCTCTTGAAGGAGCCTGTGGCCAGCTTATGCCTCACTGACCCCATGACACAATGGGAAGTAGGTTTACAAAGGTAAAGTCCATTCCTTTTTTTCTCCCTCCATTCAGACCTTTAGTCTCTCACCCAGTGCCTCCCACTTCACTCCAGTTTCCATCAAATCTTGGTCACGAGATCTGCTGACTTAGTCTGCTATCTGCTTCATTATGTTTAGCTCATTATAATTCATAGACTCATCCATAGGTTTCACCATCTAGGAGAAGATTAAGTCTGGGCTGTCAGCTTTCCTCATTGGAAGTCTCTCTAAGCCATCATGTTGCAATTCACAATTAAATCATCTTTTAATGTGGTTCTTGTGTGTAACACTCATGCTGATCTTGTTCTTGATATAGATCCTGCATTCTCAGAAACCACAGTTCCCTGTATCTACCTTCTTTTATTTAAAAAGAAAGAGATGCATAGCTGTACTTTATAGCTTAACACATAATGAATAGAATAACTATTTCATCCCATCCAAAGAAAAATTTTTAAGAGTATAGCTGTTAAAAAACCGGGTAGGGCTTCCCTGGTGGTGCAGTGGTTAAGAATCTGCCTGCCAATGCAGGGGACAATGGTTCGAGCCCAGGTCCGGGAAGATCCCACATGCCATGGAGCAACTAAGCCCATGCGCCACAACTACTGAGCCTGCACTCTAGAGCCCGCAAGCCACAGCTGTGGAACCTGTGTGCCACAACTACTGAAGCCCATGCGCCTAGAGCCCGTGTTCCACAACAAGAGAAGCCACTGTAATGAGAAGCCTGTGCACCTCAACAAAGAGTAGCCCCTGCTCGCTGCAACTAGAGAAAGCCTGTGCACAGCAACGAAGACCCAACACAGCCAAAAATAAATAAAATAAAAATTTTTTAAAGGTAATAATTTATCTGGGACAAATAATAGATTAGTAATTTGAATTTCAAAATTTCAAAGCCAGTTTGTATGATATAGAGAAGCACTGTGGTACAATGTAAAAATGAGATATCCTACCTTCCCTTACAAACAAGCTTTAAGTAAGGTAAAGGAAAAATTGTATTTAATTATATACTGCCAAAGGACATTCCATTTGTTTTACTACTGAGAAGATTAAAAATGCTTCCATGATGTTTTATTTCCTCTCTGAGGAAAGGACAATGAAGATTGAGTCCTAGATTAATAAATATTCAAAGTTGCCTATCCCTTAGAATTTCAGTTAATTGAGATGAGGTAAAAAAGTCTGATTTTGGTAATTAAACTGATGATTTCTAGTTGTTTTTCAACTCTTACACTTCATATGTCTCCTTGCCTACCAATCTTCCTTATCTTCAAACTTGAGGGGAAATTCTGAAGAGGCATACCTGCCTATTTGTAAGAAATTGTAAGTGAAGGGAACCTGCCAGAAACTTCCTCCTGAATAGTTCTTAGGTCTTTCTTCTAGTTATCTCCTTCTCATCAGCATTGTTTGTCATTTTAAATTAATCTCAACATTTATTAGATTCCAGTTTATAGGAAACCAATTTCTACTGTGTCTAAGTTATGTTTCTTATTATCTCTTTTTTTTATCCACTTTTCTATCTGTTTTTTCCTAAAAATCTCCTCAAAGTTTAGTAGCTGAAATAAGCAACGTTTATTTTGTTCACAATCTATACTTAGGAAAAGCATAGCCAGGACAGCTGGCCTCTCTTCCCCTCAGTTGGAACACCTACCCTGAACACCTAGGCTCTCTTTGTGGCCTGAGCTTCCTCACAACATGGGGCTGGGTTCCAAGGTTAAGAGCCAGGCAGAAGCTGTGTTGCCTTGTCTAACCTCGCCTTGCAATTCACACAGCATCTCTTTCACCATATTCTGTTCATTAGGAATAAGTCACTTATGCTTGGCCCATAGTCTACCTTTTTTTATGGGATAATTTTTTTTAAAAACTTATGGATACATTTAAAAACCAGCATAATCTACCCACTGGCCACAATTTTTATATTCCTTCCACATGAAGAATACACTTATCCCTACTCAGTTCCCCCACAAGTCTCAATTGTTACGGTGTCAGGCTCGGGCTTGAGTCCAGGATCTTACCATCTTTCACCAGGTACGGATGGGGATGAGGCTCCTGGGTGTGGTTTCTAGAGTATAGCCCCTTGAGTACCAATCCTCTCAGTATAAGACTTGAGAACTAAAGGGACAAATTTTCTGCCACCCACATACCCAACATTCTGTTAAACTGCTAAAGACTCTCCCCTTCAGAAATGGAAAATGGAAGACATGCTGGTCCATAGCAGTTCTGAAATACAGCCTGATACCTGCTGCCAGCTCTGTGATTAGGACTTAGTCCCAACCATGGAAGTGATTCTCCTTTGCTGTACCCTCTGAGCTCTTTGTTCTGTCCTTTTCATCAGAAATGACCTGTGTTTGCAGCTGAGTAGTGTTTCTCAAGCCAGCAAAGGAAGAAAATGACACTGAAACCTGGAGGAAGGGGGACTTACAGAACTTCTAAGAAAACCCCAGAGGCCTCTTCTCATTTTGCACTGTCTTGGTCTCTGTTAATCCAAGCTAGCAAGCAGTGTTTTTGCTACCACAGTTCTCTTTAAAGCTTTGAATGTCCTGTGAATTTTATTGGGGTTCATGACATTGGAAAAGCTACCCTCCCAAATCTTTTTGAGATAAGCTCTTCCCCTTGGGCTTCTTGTGAAGCTGTTGTAGGACGGTAGGACAGGAAACTTTGTAGGATGATGCCTTTAAAATTCTTGTGCTTTTTTAAGATCCTTAAAGGAATTTGAGGCACCAACTTAAGTCTTTCCAGGGTGTTAATAAAGGGTTCTACAGTCTTGGCTTCATCTTTAGACCATGTTTTCCTGGCAGCACCCTAAATCTGATCTTAGCCCAGAAGCTATTTCTCTGTTTTAGCATTATTTGGGCATGTGGAGATGCTGTAAATGGGATACAGATATTTGAACCCAATGACTCCTGGATCCTTTATATTTAATAGTCTTTTATTTTAGCTTATCCCTCTCATCAATTTTACTTTCAGCTGCTTTGTCGCTAGAGTCCCCCTTCCTCCAGGTTGCAGTGTCATTTTCTTCCCTTGCCTAGAAGCTGTCACCTTCAGCCTCTTCAAGGGCCGTCAGACTTCCATTAACAGTCTTGCGAAGCCCTGAGAATTTCGTGAGATAAGTGTCAAAGAATTTGTAGACATGTTTTTTTTTTCTTTTTTTTGCGGTACGCGGGCCTCTCACTGTTGTGGCCTCTCCCGTTGCGGAGCACAGGCTCTGGACGCGCAGGCTCAGTGGCCATGGCTCACGGGCCCAGCCGCTCCGTGGCGGCATGTGGGATCTTCCCGGACTGGGGCACGAGCCCGTGTCCCCTGCATCGGCAGGCGGACTCTCAACCACTGCGCCACCAGTTTAAAAACATGTAGACATGTTTTTAAACTACCACATCCACTTGCCTTGTCTTACCAAACAATCATTCTGTCTAAAGGGAAGTAGTTCTTCCCAACTCAGTGTCATTGAAATTCCAGCAAGTTTTTTTGTTTGTTTTGTTTAGTATGTTCTCTTATTCTGTGGAAAGTAACAAAGCATTACAAGAATTAATGGCATTTTTTTGTTCAGAAAAATGTATGGATCATCTCACTAAACTATTACACTGGGAGATGTGATTTCTCCTTAACCCTGTGAAGCATTTCTCCTTGGAATGCAATTCAAATTAGCATAAAATATTTGTAGTTCAGAAAAAAGGCTTATGGCATTAGAAGCCATATTTACAAGACTCATTAGAGTCTGATTTTCAGAGTCTTATTTTGGGAGGCATTTATTAATCAGCCCTAAATAACTCAATATGATATCCCTAAAAGTTTAAAAATCATGGAGGGTTAAGATGGGGGTGGGGAAGGAGTAAGAGGCTTTCTACTAAGAGGTGACTTATAGTCATTTTATGGAGGAAAGACATGAAACAATAGAAGAATAAAAGTATAAAATCAAATGCAAATTTTGTGTAACAATGATGACAGTGAAGGATATATATTTGTGGCTCTTGGTGGTTTGAACTTTTTTCTTCATTTTCTTAGTAATTCAAGGTCCTACACGCTACAATATAGACACCATTTTATTGTAACTGAATTTATTTTAAAAGTTGATACTGGTTTTGAGTTAGGCTATTCTCAGTCTACGTCCCTAATTACCAAGCGATTTTATTTTATTCATGCAGATTGATGACCTTACAGCAGAACTGGAAACTGCATCTTCAAAATGTCTACATCTGGGTACAAAAAATCAAGTTCTTCAACAGGAGTTATTATCTATAAAAGTAATGCAAAAGAAATGTGAAAAACTAGAGAAGAATAAAAAGAAGTTGGAACAAGAAGTAGTGAACCTCAGAAGTCATATAGAAATGAATATGATAGAACACAGTCAAGTAGAGCAGTATAAACGGGAGGTTGAAGAAAGAGCAAGACAGGATATAATAGAAAAATTAAAAGAAGTCAACCTATTTTTACAGGTTAATTTTTTGATCTGTAATGTGCTTTAATTCACTTCACTATAAATTACATTTCGGATGTATACATTTTATGTGTTTCTTCTACTTCCCTTATAGCAGTTTGTTTTGTAAATTTCTGGAAGGAAGGTGGCATTTGTTTCTCCCTTTAAATATTTCAGTTTCCATCATTATTCTCACTAAATTGATCTTTCAGAACATTTCTCACTAGAGAATCATTTTATTTTTAAGACCAACTGGTATAAAACAAAACTATTAGGATGAAAAGAAAATATTATGATTTACAAATTGTACTATACTCTTGGATTATTCTTAGCTGTATTGTTCAATTTAAAAATTTTTAAATTGATCCTATTATTCTTTGAATTATCAGATTACATGAGTATGAATATAAGAATGATCCAGGGCCTCCCTGGTGGCGCAGTGGTTGAGAGTCCGCCTGCCGATGCAGGGGATACGGGTTCGTGCCCCGGTCTGGGAGGATCCCATATGCCGCGGAGCGGCTGGGCCCGTGAGCCATGGCTGCTGAGCCAGTGCATCCGGAGCCTGTGCTCCGCAACGGGAGAGGCCACAGCAGTGAGAGGCCCGCGTACCACAAAAAAAAAAAAAAAAAAAAAAAAAAAAGAATGATCCAACTTTAATTTTATAATTAAGATTTAACTCAGTTTACATTGATGATAAATATTTTTAAAGTTCAGCTTTTTTTTCACATTTAAAATTGCTCTCTGAATCATTGACACAAAACTAAAGGGAACAAATATACTATAATTATTCAGGTTATAATTATTTTAAACATGTATGTTTTTATTTTACTTTAGACACAAGCAGCATCTCAAGAAAACTTAGAGCAGTTAAGAGAGAATAATTATGCTTCAATAAGAAGTCAAATGGAACTCAGAATTAAAGATCTGGAATCTGAACTCTCCAAAATGAAAACTTTTCAAGAAGATTCTACTAAAGCAGAGTTGGAAAAATATAAGCAACTCTACCTCGAAGAACTAAAAGTTAGAAAGTCATTGGCAAATAAACTAAACAAGTAAGTCAAAACATAGAATCATAGAAAATAAATTTAAATTTAGCTCATTAATTTGCCTCTAAAGCATAATTTTTATTGAGCCAGGTTCATGAGATTAGTAGGAAGTGAAAGCTAACTAGATAGTATAACTTTGGAAAATGATGTTAGTAAGTGAAGTCACCTTTAAAATGTTAGTCCAGTTTGCATCTCCCCACCTTTTTGTTGGTTTTACATAACTTTATTTTTTATATTTTCATATATTGGGTTGGCCAAAAAGTTCATTTGTGTCTTCCCGTAAGATGTTACTGGAAAAACCCAAACGAGCTTTTTGGCCAACCCAATAGTTAACCTGATTTAGTCTTTAAGCTAAGTGTTTTTGAAACTTTGTAATTTAGATAAAATTTCTTGTTGGAATTCCGGTAAATAGAAACATTAACGAGTTTAATTATTTTTTGGAAGATTACAGCTTAAACGCAAAGCGTCACATTTTAGCATTTGGTAAATTTACTTTCTTGATTATGATCTTTGGTATCATCGCTAGAGGGCGCCCTGAGACAAACTACTGTATTTGAAGTTTTTCTACTCTACATAAAGGCATGCTTGTGAAATAAGGGGAAAGTAACAGAGGGGCGAAGGGCCGTATAATTCACAAAGTGTCTAAAAATAACACGGTGGCCTGCGTGAGGGTGTGCGTGGAAGACCGCAAGGGCAGATCCCACCCCCAGTGCCTCAGTAACAGTGTTACCGGTACCTGTCCGCAGCCTGTTAGGAACCGGGCCGCACAGAAGGAGGTGAGCGGCGGACGAGCCAGCAAAGCTTCACCTGCCGCCCCCCCATCGGCCCCCGTCGCTCGCGTTACCGCCTGAACCATCCTGACAAGCCCCATACACCCCCATCCATGGAAAAGTTGTCTTCCACGAAACTGGCCCCCGGTGCCAGAAAGGTTGGGGACCGCTGCTCTAGATTATTCCTCAGTGCCGAATGCTTAATTCCTCTGAGGTAATGAGTGAAATGTGTATACAGGGGTGGTGAAAGCAAATGCTTGAAAATGTCTTTGAGGGATGGTTTGGTTTTTCATCCCTGAACTGGTTTACTAAAGGTGGGTGTCTAAGTGCAGCCATCGCAGAAGGCAGCAAGCGTCACCTGTTAAGCCGTCTCCATCGCTGACGCCATTTCTCTCCTCTCCCGACTTTGACTTACTTGTTAGTTAAGGATCCCCCAGACACATATATACTTCTTTAGAACAATTTTCCACCTAGAATTGTTTATAATAGGTCTGCTCTGACCCATTTTCAGTGTTAAAACGTGGTTTAATGGGACATTCCATTTACTATTATGGCAATTTAAAAAATGCAAATCATTTACGAATCATTTAGGGAAAATGCAATGAATGAAATTGGTGTTTTGCCGTCTTCCCAGGACTAATGAGAGGCTGGCAGAGATCAGTACCAAACTACTGGTGGAGAAACAGCAGAACAGACCTTTACTCAGCACTCTTACTACGAGGCCAGTCCTGAAGCCACCTTGTGTAGGAAATATTAATAATAGTTTAGTGCTCAATAGATATCTTACTCCAGGAGAAAACTTAGAGATTTCTACCTCAAGTTCACGCCCTTCACGTGAGAGCATGGAGATGTACTTGACCAAGGTTAGTTATATTATCCTTTTTTCCTTGGGTTTCAGATTTCTGATAATAATTCTTGTTTTTAATTTGGTGAAATTCTGAATTGTTTATTTGACTTACACACACGAAGTAAAAGCCATAATTAATTGTGCTAATAAAGAGACAGAAATTTTATGATTTTTTAAAGTCCCTGGATTTCTCATTTTCAAGAGAGATTTATCATTAACTTTATTCAGTAAATGTAATTAAACTGACATTTCTTGAAAAACTGCAGTTAAATCCTATTTTAGAAATTAAATATTATTGCCTAATAACCAAAGATATACTTTCTAATTGATTTCAGTTTGGCAATGGTTCATAATCATTTTCAAGTTTTGCTGCACCCTAGTTTTTCTACCCCTAAGCATAAGTGAATGATTGGCATCCAAACACTTAACCATATATGGATTTCTTTTGTTTAAAGGAATCCTAGATAAATCCTTTGTGTAAATTAAATAGACTTGTAGCACTAAATAGGTTAATTTCTGTTTTTAAGTTAAAATTTTTTGTTGTTTTCGTACATGAGAGTGCATCCTTAATTGCTATTTTACTTAGAGCATTTTTATTGAATTTTTATAAAATGTCTCACTGAGCAATTGTAGAACATTTCTAAATACGTAAATAAAGCAAATATTTAAATTTTTAAAATGAAGTCCACTTATGTCTCTATCTTGCCATCACCTGGATGAATGATGACTATGATGGGGAGTCTTTAAATTGCAACTGGTTTTCATTGTGTATCATTGTTATTAAAATATGCATCTCACTCAGTGCACACGGGGTTATGGTTTTGATGGTGTTTTCATGATGTTCCTGATGCAGAGAAAAGTAGCCCTTGTTAAATGAAGTCTCAATCTGTTTTCCCATTTGGCTTCACGTCGTAAGAAATCATAGAAGAGCAAAGCTAAGGTTTCTTAGACAGTGCTGTGGCTAAATTGGGTCTAAGTGCTTCATGAAACTGGACTCCAGGGTCAAAAAGAAAATGCATGTCAAGCCCTCTGTCAGTTGCTAAGCATGATGTAAACTTACAATGTTCTCATGAGTTGTCACCCAAAAAATCAAACAATGTATCATTTTACAAGATGAAGATGAAAGAGTGTGTGAATGCAAAAACAATGTGAGAGAAAATTTCTGCGGGAATTTTTTCCTTTAATTTTTTTGGAGGAAAGAGGCGTTTATTTTTTTAGTAATTCTAGATAAATCGAAAAATAGTTTATTTTAAACTCAATGTTGTAGTTACTAGGTATACATAGTTCCCTTGTGGGGTCTTTGCCAAATCGTGCTGGTTTTAATAAGAGAGATTGAAGAGCACTACTTAACTCTATCAAGATGCAAAGACATGTCTCCATAATCACTACAGAATGCCGCGGAAGAGTTATTATACAGTTGTTGTTCACATAATTCTTAGTAAGACTTACAGAAAGAAGGTGCCTTCTAGAATTGCTAGGAATATAATTATTTCTACTAGGAAAACATAAAATAATACTATGAGAGGTGTTAACGTACTATCTAAAATGATAGAAAGAGGTGGGTTTTTGGATGGGACATGATAAAACAATAGCCTTCTAAAGGTTTTAGCTATGACTCTACAAAGTAAAATGTTAAAAATGGCATTAAGATTGCATTTGTTTATCATTCTCCTTTATTTGCAATGTTTTAACATTTTGGACTATTCCTACTGTGAAGTTTTATCTTACTCAGCATTTTCCCCTAACTTTAAGGAAAATAATTATAGCAAAGTACTGCTCTAGGTGTGTGGTTTCAGTTGCACTGGTTGTAGCAGCAAGCTTTCTCCATGTACCTAACACTTAGATTTATTACCTCCCTCACCAGTACATGAAGTTCAGTCTTAGCAGTTGATACCATTGTGGGGGTAGGAGATTACTACGTATCTGTCTTGCTAATTTTACCCTCAGTTTTCACATTGTAGTTAATTCTGGGATGTTTTGTCCTATATATCAGAAGTAATTTTACAGTTTTTTTCAATTGTGTTATTTAATTATATTATTATAAAATACAAAAAGTTAACATTAGCCAAAATAGCTACATCACTGTTAGATTTTCTTGCACATAGAATTTTTTCAAGAACTGAAAACTTAAAAATCTATTCCAGACAATTTTATAACAGACACAATCTCACTGGTTTAAAGATTTTTTTATGTTCAAGAGTTTTTAGGTATTTGTGTGCCGAACACGATGCATGGCCACAGTAGTTAATAAATGCCCTTTAAATCTGTCTTAAGTAGGAGGATTACATTTTACATTGACTGATTTTGGACTTTTGGTGCATTACTGACACTTTGAAAATTTTTCTAATGATTTATTTAAGTAATTTTAAAAATTGCTCAAATGTCCATTCAGTTTAGCAACTCCCTTTCTAAATGTGGTCATACAAATGCACTGAAGCTAAAACAATTAATATTCCTAAGACTTTGACTTTTTATATGACACAACATTTTGTGTCTCACCAGAATATTGAGTCACATTTCTTTTAAAAAAAATAGGCCTCGTCTTTACATCACCAAGGCAGTGCCTGTCCACTCTTGAGTTTTAACTCTAATCAAATTACTACAGTAGTTAAGCTAGTTTCTCATAAGGCAGAGGCAGAGTTCAATAAACTTGTTTATTGTCTCAGTTTATTATATCAGTATAATCCTTCTTGTTCCCACTTCATTTTGTCCACATGGACAAATGAGTAGGCATTTTATCTTTTGAAAGATAGAGGTAATAGTTCAACTTCTTAACAGTTCTTTTTCTTTCATTCATTTTTTTTCCTGTACTTAGTTTTTCAGCTCTTTGATCTACAAATTCTTCCTCAGTTCTTCTCTCTGCAGCAAAATATATGTACTTAATATCTACAGACTGCCAAGTGTAATTTCCTTCATACCTTAGCCTGTTTACAATTGGATAATGAATTGAAGTGATTTAAATGACTTGATTTTATTACATTTTCATGACATTTAAAATGAGTGATATCAAATTTTAAAAGTATCAATAATTACTGAAAATAAATTAACTTTGGAAATGAGTGTGCATGTGTATGTGTGTGGTGTGTATATATTTATCAGATTGGTCTTAAAAAGAGAGTGCAACATTATTTTCCAGCCTGCAGTCTCAGGTATAATTTAACAGTAATACATTATGGTTGGGTGAACGAACACATGCTTGTTGCGCTTCATATTGTTACTGGCTTCACTACGTTTCTTTCTAAAATGTTCCTTTCACCTTTCCCCTACTTTATAGTGGGGGTTGTTTTGAACAATGTACATTAATTATAAAGTCAGGGAAGAAGAAGAAAACGTTCCCTCAGTGTCGTGTGGTCCTCTGCCTTGTTGGAGCTGTGGTGGGTAGGTGGCAGATGACACTTCTCTTCCCCTTGTGAGTTCAGCACGTGGGAGTCAGCAGCTGGAGATCAACTAAGGAGCTTTGTTACTGACACATTAACTAACGAATTGGAGGACGTGCTTTAGGTGTGCAGTCACTGTGGGCCTCAGAATACTTCATCCCAAATTAGGCCTAAGGGGAGGAAGCAAATGCCCGACCCCCACCCCAGGGCAGGCTGCTTACTGTGGGCATGAGAGCAGACCCCAGTTTCCGGTGCTGAGGGCACACACACCTTCTCAAAGAAGAGATTCAGAAGCAAGCAAGCACTTCTTAGTTCCTTCTCCGAAATTCACGCATTGGGTAAATCTCCCCTCCTCTCATGAGGAGGGTAGGAGTATAAGTCCTCACGTTGAAACATTAGGCCAAGGAATTAGCCTATAATTTCTGACTGGATTTAAATTCTAATTGAGATTACACTCATGTTTTTTGTACATACAAACTAATGATGAGAGATTGAAGTATGCTAGATGGTAAAGAGAAATCTGTTTTGTGTTTTAAATTTTGCCATAAATAACCCACAACGTGGATAATTCATTTGTTGACTCATTTCGGTAAACCAAGTTTTATTTGGAGGAACCGAATATCCTTTTAAAGAAGAATCTCCTCAGGCTTCCCTGGTGGCGCAGTGGTTGAGAGTCTGCCTGCCGATCCAGGGGACACGGGTTCGTGCCCTGGTCTGGGAAGATCCCACATTCCGCGGAGCAGCTGGGCCCATGAGCCATGGCCGCTGAGCCTGCGTGTGCGGAGCCTGTGCTCCGCAACGAGAGAGGCCACAACAGTGAGAAGCCCGCGTACCGCAAAAATAAATAAGTAAATAATAATAAAAAAAGAAGAAGAATCTCCTCAATTTTGGCCTGTGTGATTCAACTAAAGATTTTCTCCTTCAAGTTCCCTGTCCTGTGGTTAAAAAAAAAAACCTGTGCTTTATAAATTAAATATATTGACTGCTACTAATAGGAGTTATGATAATTTATTCTTGTTCATGCCTTTAAAACATATAATTTAGTTAGAAAGCTACTATTTCATGTCTCATGCATCAAACGTTATTGAGCTACATGACAAAGTTTTACATATTCATTTTCTCTGAGTTATAGTTAAAAATCTATGTGTTTTTTTTTCTTTATCTGAGGAAGTAGCTGGCGTAGAACTCTCTCTAGACTCAGTGAGAAGGCCGTTGGCTTTGTGACACGTTGGCTTTGTGACAAAGCCTCTCTGAGCCTTTGTTACCTCTTTTGTAAAATTAGGGACTTTGACTAAATCAATGACTCTCATACCTTAAAAAATTTTCTTTCAAGGAAAAGAACCTTTCTTTTTTTTAAAAAAAATTTTGCATGAAACTGTATTATATAAAACAGAGACAAATATAGAGCTGTTTAGCTAAAGGAGTGGCGGAGACCCTGAAGCTGTGACTTCTTTTTCCTTCAATCCTGCAGTGTCCTCAGTGGGGGACCTTCCATTTCTATGGGACATAGTTTGGAAACTACCAGTTGTGAGAGAATCCTTCTAACTAAAAATCTTTAAAATTAAAACTTGCTGATATATTGTTTTCCTGTGTATAATTTTCTCACCTTTCTGTGTTTTTGTTAAATGGAAAAGTTTAAAGAAAAATGCAGGTGTGTTCTCCTTATTATTTATTTTATTTTTTTTGCGGTACGCGGGCCTCTCACTGTTGTGGCCTCTCCCGTTGTGGAGCACAGGCTCCGGATGCACAGGCTCAGCGTCCATGGCTCATGGGCCCAGCCGCTCCGCGGCATGTGGGATCTTCCCGGACCGGGGCGTGAACCCGTGTCCCCTGCATCGGCAGGCGGACTCTCAACCACTGCGCCACCAGGGAAGCCCTGTCCTCCTTATTAATGTTTGACTACCAACTACTTCCTCCATGATCTTCACCTAGAAATCAACATAAGGGTCTCGGAAGTACATGTTGAGGAAAAGAGCTTTTGGGGGAAAAGAGAGTAATCTTACACAGGTCATTCCCTAATTCAACGCATGTAAAAACGTGACCTACATTTTGCAGTGTTTATTAATGGTAATAAAAAATTATTTCAGTAAAGGCTTCTTCCTTCATCTGTTATGAGTTATTAATTTCACAAAACCTGTCTAGTAATGTTGTCACATTATTCATTTCATAGGGCCTCTCTACAGTGCTGTTGTCAGAAAAGTGTTATGGAAAACAGTCTCTGAAAATATTGGGAAACCTGCTAGCCAAAAAATTTGTCTTCGCACCTAAAATTTACAAAGGCGTTGGCTATCATGATATCATTATCATCACAGTGTTTGTTATGTTCAGTATACTATTTTAGACCCTGTTTAGTGAGAGGGTGCCTTTTATAAGAAAGATTTTTAAAAGAACACTCTAGGTGGAGACACTTGTAAGACAGTTTGAAATGTTCCCACACATTTCATAATTAAGTAGATAACTATAATTAGTCAAATGTTTCAAAAAGTTGGCCCTAATTTCTAGAATGGAAACAAAGTTACAGTTAAAGAATTATGTATTGTTTTCCTTGTTTCTAATTCTAGAAAGTCATGAATCAGAAACTGAGTTTGAAAACTGGCTCTAGCCTCTACTTTTCCTTTCTTCAAGCAGATTTTCTGAAATAAATGTTTTAGTCCTAATATAGACAGCAAAATACCTTTACTTAATTTTTTGCCAGTAGAATTTTGACATGACATTACAACAGAACCATTTTCTCCATTTTATGTATTTAAGATTCTATGTTGAAAAATTATTACCATAGAACATACCTTAAATTTTTAGTTATATAGAAGTGTAAGAAAGGAAAACTCATTTTAAAGAAAGATCCATTAGAGTAAAAAACTGATTAAACTTTTATAAAGAGCAATTTTTCTAAGAATTGCAAAGTAATGCATTCATTGTAATATATAACTTTAATCGTTTAAACTTGTTTGTACCAATAAGATCAAATATCACCCTCTGAAATTATGTATATTCAATAGACTGATATTTATTGTACTTTTTATCAGATTAATCTAAATAACATTACATATATATGTTCTTTATTATCTAAAATCAAAATAAATAGGAATTTATTTTATTTTATTTATGTGATTATTTTTCTATTTAAGCAATCCTCAAATTAGGTCTAGTCTCTAGAAGTATTATTTAAAGGCCACATTTCATAAGCTATACATCATTCCTACAAAAGTCTCTTGTCTAACTTAAACATAATAATATTTGACTTATTTCAGATGCGGCAGGAGTTGCAAAATGCTATAACTAGAGAACTAGAAAAAGGTATGTTGCTGAAATTTATGAATTAAATTTAGAATTAAATTTCTGAAATAAACTGTAAATATTCAGTAGTAAATGGCATCTCTTTCCATTGTTTGGATGAGAGATACTATTGATAGGTTAAATATCTTTTCTTATACATATCTAATGAAAAAATGTGAAAGAATGAACATTCATAATGAAAAATATCCTGATTCCTCATTTATTCATCATGTTCCATAGCTTTAAAAAGAAAATCTCAAAAAGTCTATGTATTTCTTTTTATTTCTGGCTATATCCTTCCTCTCTACTTCTGCCATCCCTGTGGAACTGTCAACCTGCACGCTGACACTATTAGAAAACATGGGGTTTATCAACTTCTCAAGTTTCTGGCAGTGATTAAGGCCAAAATACCCAGACTCAAGCAGTCACGTTCGTGTAGCTGTCACTTGGTGGTTGACATTAAAATTTCCTGTCATTGACTTTGTCATTGGTTTATCTTTCGCTCTCAGGAAAAATTCCAAATTCCTTATCATGGAATAAAAACACCCAAATCAGTTTGGGTCCTGCCATAGTATTCAGCCTTATCTCTTTACTACCTTCCTCTGCCCCTTTGCTCTACATCTAGTCAAATAGACTACTTACAATCCCACAGGTGCTCTTCCTCACCTTTAGTCTTTGTATTTGCTTCTTCCCTCCATCTCCCGTACTTTTTCCTTGTCCTTCAGGTATCCATTTACATACCACCTCCACCAAAAAGCTGACAGTATTGACACAAAGCTGGGTGTCACTTCTGAGTATTCCTTGTACCCTCTTTTATACCTGTCATAGTATTTATGACTCTGTATGGAAATTGCCTGTTTGTCTGTTTTTCCAGTTTATAGTATGATTTTTCAGGGTGGACTGTGTCACCTTCATCTTGTAATTTCAGTGCTTGTCACAGCACCTTAGCAGATGGTTGTTGAGTAAATGAATGACGAACGAGAAAGCCAGAAGCTCTGATACTCAGCCACAAGAGCAATTAATTCATTGTGCAACCCCAGGCAAATTATATAATAGTAATCTTGTATTTTGTGTTATGTCATGTATAGATACTTTTCATTCTTCTGAACGCTTAGAAAGGTCTCAGGGTTTTTTTTTACTAACTTATATTTAGTTAACTCAAGTATTTTAGGTAAAGAATATAATCCTTTCTTTTTCTTTTCAGATGCTGCTGAATGTGAATCTGGATCCTATAGCGCTTCTCCTCTAGGAGCTACTGATGAGTCAAATCTAAATCAAGATCTAGTTTGGAAAGCATCACGAGAATATGTACAGATTTTGAAGAAAAATTATATGATCTAAAGGATAAATAGTAAAAATTTCCCTACTGGGTTGTTTGCATAACATTTTAGTTGTTTCCCATTAAACATGACGTGAAAATCTTGATTAAAGGAAAATATTTTTGTATTATATGTGTATGATGAAAATTTATATAGTATTTTAAACCATGTTTCTCTGCATCTAACTTCCTTTTAAGCAGATTTTGTGAATCAAAACACTGTTGAGTTTTACACACTCAAACTGAGCCCTGATACCAGCACCCAGACAACCAAACTTGTCATTAATATATAGTGGTGTTGATTGATAGCTTTTTTCTATTTCCAATTTTATCACTATATATAGACCTAAAGATTTAGACAGACATCATTTGGATATACTGCTGCTATGGCTATTGTCAATGTTTTGTTTTTTTTTAAATATTATTTATTTTTGACTGTGTTGGGTCTTCGTTGCTGCATGCGGACTTTCTCTAGTTGCGGCGAGCGGGGGCTACGGGCTTCTCATCGTGGTGGCTTCTCTTGTTGCGGAGCCTGGGCTCTAGGCGCGTGGGCTTCAGTAGTTGTGGCAGGCGGGCTCTAGAGCACAGGCTCAGTAGTTGTGGCGCACAGGCTTAGTTGCTCCATGGCATGTGGGATCTTCCCGGACCAGGGCGAACCTGTGTTCCCTGCATTGGCAGGAGGATTCTTAACCAGTGTGCCACCAGGGAAGTCCTTATTGTCAATGTTTTGATGTATTACAATTGTTATAGTGCCATAAAACTTAGTATATATAACTTTAAACACTGATTCATAGATCTTTCCTCATGGAGAAATAAAATTTGCCTAAGACTTTTCACCTTTTCTATTTATTTACTTACTTACTTTTTGGAAACAGTCTTAGAGAAGAGTTCCAAGCACCAGACTCAAACAGACATTTTCATAAAACCACCATATCTCCCATATATTCTCCTAATCTAACATTTATCTTTCCTAAATGTCATTTGTTCTCCCATAAGTGCCCTTCCCTCCCCCCACCAAGAAGTCATGTTTTTCAGAAGATGCCTTTCTCCTACTCCCTGTCACTTAAGTAGTATATAAGCCCCCAGTTGTAGCCAGCCCTTCAAATCACGTTTCTTTGTGAACCCCTGCATGTAGTCATACACAGGTAAATGTTTTTTTCTCATGGTAATCTGCTTTTGTCAATTTAATTTGCAGATTCCCAATTAATGAACGTAAGAGGGTAGAGGAAGTGTTTTCCTTCCCAACAATTCCAAGAGCTAAAATGTTAGTGACTCTTACTTACATCCTTTATTCCCTTTTCTTCTGTCCTTTCAGTGTACTTAGTTGGCAGAACTTCATAAGAGATTGCTTATCGTTCTCCCCCGTAACCTTCACCCAGGCATCTACGCGCTGCTGAAGAAAATTATTCTACTACTTTTATTTAGTTAATTTGCATCTTCTTTCTTCACAATGTCGATTTCAAATCTCCTCTCTCTGTAAACTTTTCACGCTGTTTTTTCCCTCTCATGTGTACCAGGCAATCTCATTTCTCACGAGAAACTTCTTGAAAGATTTGCCTGTATCCCCACCCGCTCTAGGCTGTCTTCTCCTTCCCCCATTCTCTCAAAACTACTCCGAAGTCACCGATGACTTCCACATCGCTAAATCAAAGTGACACCTTTCCAGTCCTTGTCTAACTGAATTTCTCATTCCTCTTGGCTTTCAGTATAACGGACCTCTTTGAGACACTCTCTCCTTTTGGCTGGGCTTTTTTTTTTTTTTTTTTGCGGTACGCGGGCCTCCCACTGCCGGGGCCCCTCCCGCCGCGGAGCACAGGCTCCGGACGCGCAGGCCCAGCGGCCACGGCCCACGGGCCCAGCCGCTCCGCGGCACGTGGGACCCTCCCAGACCGGGGCACGAACCCAGGCCCCCCCCATCGGCAGGCGGACTCCCAACCACTGCGCCACCAGGGGGGCCCCTGGCTGGGCTTTTAATACTCTTTAATTTCATCCTGAATGCACCCACAGCGTATTGGGATCGGAGACAGTCCTTATTAATATCTCACAGTAAAGACACAGGCCTTCCCCCTCGCCTAGGCCTGCACCTGGGGCAACACGGTGAGAACAGGTCAGCTGTTCTAAGTCAGCAGGTGAAGGGGCGGGAGTTAGCCGTCCTTCTCTCCTGGGAAGCATCTCCTCACTCTGGCCTTTGGTATGTAAGTAAAACTGTTACCCACCCCAACAAGGGTCCTTCTGCCCAGTGTCGCCCCCACCAGTAGAATGAGTTGGGTTCAGAAGCAAAGGAAAGCTTTACTCTTTTTTTTTTTTTTTTGCGGTACGCGGGCCTCTCACTGCTGTGGCCTCTTCCGTTTCGGAGCACAGGCTCCGGACGCACAGGCACAGCAGCCATGGCTCACGGGCCCAGCCGCTCCGTGGCATGTGGGATCCTCCCGCACCGGGGCACAAACCCGTGTCCCCTGCAGCGGCAGGCGTACTCTCAACCACTGCGCCACCAGGGAAGCCCAGAAAGCTTTACTCTTTGATCAAAGAATGCAGAGGCACAAGCTCCCGCTCAAGAGGCTGTGGGCGGGACTGCTTCACAGGGATCCCATCAGCAGGGGAGGGGGTGGAGTTCTCGCGGGGCAGGCGCAGGCGCAGCTGCTCCCCATCGCAGTGCCCACATGGCCCGCCACCGCCATCTTGATTGGGGGTGTCGTGCGCAGCGTTCCTGCATACGGTCGGACCTCCCACCCCCAGCTGGAGCATTGGCGCAGACATTTCACACCCGGCACTCGGGTCTGAAGTGCTGGATGCGAGGCCTCTGCACGAAGCCCCCCTGTAAGCCAGTGAAAGCAGACTAAGCACAAAGGCAAAAAAGGTTAGACTTTATTTTACTACCCAGATTCTATTTTTATTTCCTGGGAACAGCTAATGGGCTTTGCCGGTGATGAAATCTCTCCAGGAGCCAGACCCGGAGTCTCCAAGTTTCTGGGCCTCATTCCTCCTTGAAATGTGAATTCCTAGGGAGATGGTGCAGCTTCGGAGGCCTACTCAGAGCTGTAACTATTTGGTCCTCCTGGGGGGATGAGACTTTATGAATCCTTTCAGATCAGAGCAATTAACTAGACAAATGGCTGTAGATATGAATCTCACACTGCACAAAGAGTCTCAGAGGGCCAGGGCTTTTTACAAGATCGCTGAGAAATCCCAGGAAATTTTGCTTCCCCACAATTCTACCCCTCATTCCGGAAGGAGCTTTAGCCCCAACATCGGCCACTGTAACCAGTCCAACTAAACTTGAAATTGGTGGGCACCAAATCCTTTGGGTTTGTCTTAGCCAACACTTAATCAGAGCTACGATCAGCAGGACCCTGACTTAGCAAAAGAAGTTGGTCTCAGCTGAACTCCCCCAAATCTCAGGTTCAGGTATCTAGCCGAGTCCCCCAAACCATTAGGGACGACCTTGGGAAGGCAGGTGGCTTCCTCCTTGTGTTTCCATATTAACCTTTGCTATCTGGCCCAAGGCACTGTAAGGAAGCAAAATATGTCACCCCTAAACATGTCTCTTTGGCACGAGAATTATTTTAGGCTGAATAATTTTAAGAAGTGGAAGACTCAGGAAGTCTTTCTTTTTACCACCCCCTTAACTGTTGAAGAGTTTAGATAAAGGGCCTGGTCCGAGAAGACCACCATCACCAGAGACACCTAGAAGGAATATGGGCTAGGTGCGGTAAAGGGCACTCCAGATTTTTACAGGGAGTTCCAAACATTTGCTTTTCCATCTCCATGTGAATTGCCTTCCTCCACTTTGTAGTCCCAAACCACTACCCATAACATCCTCTTTTGTCTTTAGCTGAAGATGGTATTTAAGGGGAGGTTTTTAGCCATTCTGGTGAGTTACTCAGTTTTCCTGGGTCTCTCCCATGTATATAGGAAGTATACATGTTAGTAAGCTTTTTTTTTTGTTTTTCTCCTCAATCTGTCTCACATCAATTTTATCCTGAGACCAGTCAGACGAACCTAGAAGGATAGAGGAAGGTTTTTTTTCTCCCCGACAGCACATACCTTAGTACAGGTAGCGATGCTAATTTACAAGTGGCACAGACTTTGCTTCGCCTGCAAGGAAGGAATCTATGGCAAACTCTGTTATCCATACAATACTAGCCAGTGAGTTGAAGCTCACTTGAATGGCTTCAAGCTGAGGTGGGGTCATTGTGTTAGTCATACTGCTCGCTGCAGGACCGGCCAATAAATTGAGAGACGAGTTGTTGGAGCAAGGAATAGCGACCTTATTTGCAAAGCTGGCAGGCTGAGAAGATGGGAGACTCATGTCCCAAAGAACCATCTAGCCTGAGTTAGAATTCAGGCTTCTTTTATACTGAAAGGGAAGGGAGTAAAGTCAAACACTTCCTGGCTCCCATCAGCCTCCTGAGGGGAGGTGTTACTTTTTTCCTCTTTTTCCTCCCTGCAGTCATTCACAGGTGGGCCTGGTCAGCATGCTTCCTGGGAGCTAAACAAAGGTACTTTAGCTTAATGCTCATTACCTGGGAGGCAGGGTTCCCAGAGATGGGCCATTGTGTATAATTTAAGCTTGTAGGCAACATCCCCTCAGTGATTAACTTGTAATAGAATATGAAGGTTCTTCACTTTGTATGGTATTGTACAGTTATTCACTTCAGCAGAAGTCAGGGACAAATTTCATACTGCCTTTTGTGAAAGAAAAATAAAAATGGAGTCGGTAATGCTCCCTAAAGAGGGCTCTCTAAAGTGGACCTGGGAGGCCATTAAGGGGTGTGACATATGCAAGTCTCAGCCTGGATGGGATCTGACCTTTTGACCATTTATTGTCCTAATGAAGTCATCCAGAACATCTGCCAGAAACTCAAGATACTTCTTGGACCCTACCCTAAAATAACTTGTGATCCCTTAAGGACAAGTATTTCCTGACTCGTATCAGAGTCAGTCATAATTCTCATCAGGCAATATTTTGTCAGCCTGTGGCATTTTGTCTTTATAAGCCCCTGACTCTCTCTCGGAACACTCAATTTTACGTGAATCTGTGTCTCCCGAATTGAAATTCTTTTTTGTTCCTTCCAGTTTTATTGAGATATAATTGACATGCAACACTGTATAATTTTAAGGTGTACAGCATAATGATTTGACTTATGAGATGATTACCACAATATATTTTACTATAATTATAAACATAACTATATCCCTGTTGCCAAGATATAGTGAAACATAACATAGCCCTGCTGCTGCTGGGATATAGTAAAATTATTAGTCAGTGTTCTCCAGAGGGGAAATAAAAATAGTATGAGGTTATCTATCTATCTATCTATCTATCATCTATCGTCTATCTATCTATCTCTGTCAACAGGTCTGAAATCTGCAGGGTGGGCCTGCAGGCTGTAAATCCAGGGAAGAGTTGATGTTGCAGTCTTGAGTCTGAATCCCCAGGACAATAGTCTGGAAACTCAGGCAGGGTTTCTATGCTTCAGTCTTGAAAAGAGTTCATTCCACTTTGGGGAACCTCAGTCTTTGCTCTTAAGACCTTCAACTGATTGGATGAGGCTCATGGACATTATGGAGGGTAATCAGCTTTATTCAAAGTTACTGATTTAAATACTAATCACATTTAAATACACCTTCACAGAGGGGACTTCCCTGGTGGCGCAGTGGTTAAGACTGCGTTCCCAATGCAGGGGGCCCAGGTTCGATCCCTGGTCAGGGAACTAGATCCCACATGCACACCGTAACTAGGAGTTTGCATGCCACAACTAAAGGGCCTGCGTCCCTCAACTAAGGAGCCCACCTGCTGCAACTAAGACCTGGTGCAACCAAATAAATAAATAAATAAATAAATAATTTCCTCAAAGAATACTTAATGGTATGGTAAAGTGCTCCAAATGTGATGTTTATAAAAGCAGGATACAAAACTGTCTTTAATATATATATATATATATATATATATATATATATATATATATATTTAAATACCTTCATGGAAACATCTAACTTGTGTTTGACCAAACGGCTGGGATCATAATCTAGCCAAGTTGGCACATAAATTAACTATCACACTGGGCAGATATTTTAACTATCAATTTTAAGAAGAATATTGAAATATTCTAATATTTTTCCAGTTCTAGGCTAGGTTTTATGGAGAACCTATAATGCAACCTGTATGTTCCTTCCTGCCCCCCTGCAAGAGTTTTTTATTGTTTTACTTTTAAAATTTTTTTATTAGAGTATAATTGCTTTACAATGTTGTGTTAGTTTCTGCTGTACAATGAGGTGAATCAGCTATATGTATACCTATATCCTCTCCCTCTTGGACCTCCCTCGCCCCGACCCCCATCCCACCCACCTAGGTCATCACAGAGCACCGAGCTGAGCTTCCTGTGCTTTATAGCATGTTCCCACTAGCTAGCTATTTTACACATGGTAGTGTATATATGTCAATCCTGTTTTTCCAGTTCATCCCACCCTCCCCTTCCTTCCTGTGTCCACATGTCCATTCTCTACATCTGTGTCTCTATTCCTACCCTGCAAATAGGTTCATCTGTACCATTTTTCTAGATTCCACATATATGCATTGATATATGATATTTGCTTTTCTCTTTCTGGCTTACTTTACTCTGTATAACAGACTCTAGGTCCATCCACATCTCTACAAATGACCCAATTTCATTCCTTTTCATGGCTAAGTAATATTCCATTATATATATGTACCACTTCTTCTTTATCCATTCTTCTGTCATTGGACATTTAGGTTGTTTCCATGTCCTGGCTATTGTAAAGAGTGCTGCAATGAACACTGGGGTACATGTGTCCTTTTGAATTATGGTTTTCTCAGGGTATATGCCCAGTAGTGGGATTGCTGGGTCACATGGTATTTCTGTTTTCAGTTTTTTAAGGAACCTCCATACTGTTCTCCATAGTGGCTGTATCAATTACATTCCCACCAACAGTGCAAGAGGGTTCCCTTTTCTCCATACCCTCTCCAGCATTTATTGTTTGTAGATTTTTTGATGATGGCCATTCTGACCGGCGTGAGGTGATACCTCATTGTAGTTTTGATTTGTATTTCTCTAATAATTAGTGATGTTGAGCATAGGAGTTTGTTATTGATTTTGTTACCAAACCAAACTTGGGTCCACTTGCCCAGTGCACAGCAAAGATAATCTACTGACACCAGGTTGTGATGAAGGAAAGTGTGGCGTTTATTCCAAGGTGCCCAACGTGGCGCCAAGCAAGGAGAACAGATGGCTCAGGCTCAATAGACCCAAACTGTCCGATGGTTTTCAGGGAAGGGTTTTTAAAGGCAACATTAGGGGTGAGGGTGTAATGTGCCAGATGAGCTTGTGTACATCCTTCTGGATTGGTTGGCAGTGAGGTAACAGGGTGGTGTTTTGGGAATCAACATCAACCATCAGGTTCCAACCGGTCTGAGGTCTGTGGGCTTGTGGTCAGCATGCAGTTAACTTCTTCCACCTGGTGGGATTTTCAGTGTCTGCAAAACAGCTCAAGGATATATATGGCTTAGAATATTATCTATAGCCCTTGAGGAGGAACTAAAGGTCCTTGACTTTGTTTTATGGCTAAACTATTATTATTTTGTCTTGCTTCACTATTTTCCTTTTTTCTCACTTCCCTAATTACATTTGCTCTTTGGAACTGGGGGAAAGCCTAGGAGGCTAAAGGTTTTCTACAAACAAGAGGCAGGGGCCATGGGGAGGTCCCCACTGGGTCCTGCTCCATTGCAATTAGCTTTTCTTTTTAACAGTGTTTCCCCCCTTATTTTTAATGGTTTCAAGAGGAGGGGAGAGGGTTCCTAGTTAGTTTTTCAATCATAACCCACCTAAACTGGAAGGTCTAGAAAAATCTCTCTCCTTAAAATAAAATAATCTGCGTGTCATATTCCCTCACCTCAGATAGTAAATGCGTGTTATATCATTCGAAAAGCCACAAAACCAAAACCAGCCAATTCCAGAGCTCTAGTCTTTGTGCTGGATGCTAGAGAAGCAACAACAAATAAAATGTGGCTTCTTCTCTCTAATTGTTTGTTACCGGTTGTCATTTTGATCCTTATGCTAATGACTCACTGGAGTAAATAAAACAAAATCACTTTATGAAACTGCAAAGAAAATGGAAAGGAAGTCGTAGGAAAGACCACTTAGCTTCTGAGATATTTATTAGGAGTTGGAGAGATTTGTTCTAAAGGGATATAAAGCCTTGTTCCAGCAGGAAACAATTAAAAAAAATTTTATTGGAGTATAGTTGACTAACAATGTTGTGTTAGTTTCAGATGTATAGCAAAGTGAATCAGTTATATATATATCATACCTATATAGATCCATTATTTTTCAGATTCTTTTCCCATATAGGTTATTACCGAATATTGAGTAGAGTTCCCTGTGCTATACAGTAGGTCCTTATTAGTTAGTTATCTATTTTATATGTAGTATTGTGTATATGTTAATCCCAGTCTCCTAATTTATCCCTCCCCCCCATGCTTCCCCTCTGGTAACCATAAGTTTGATTTCAAGATCTGTGAGTTGGTTTCTGTTTTGTAAATAAACTCATTTGTATCATTTTTAAATTAGACTCCACATATGAGTGATATCATATGATATTTGTTTTTCTCTGTCTGACTTACTTCACTTAGTATGATAATCTCTAGGTCCATCCATGTTGCTGCAGATGGCATTATTTCCTTCTTTTTTTATGGCTGAGTAAAATTCCATTGTGTATATGTACCACATCTTCTTTATTCCTTTCTCTGTCGATGGGCATTTAGCTTGTTTCCGTGTCTTGGCTATTGTAAATAGTGCTGCAGTGAATGTTGGGGTGCTTGTATCTTTTTGAATTATGGTTTTCTCAGGGTATATGCCCAGGAGTGGGATTGCTGGATCATATGGTAGTTCTATATTTAGTTATTTAAGGAACCTCTATACTGTTCTCCATAATGGTTGTACCAATTTACATTCCCACCAACAGTGTAGGAGGGTCCCTTTTCTCCAAACCCTCTCCAGCATTTATTGTTTGTAGATTTTTGATGATGGCCATTCTGACCGGTGTGAGGTGATACTTCATTGTAGTTTTGACTTGCATTTCTCTAATGATTAGTGATGTTGAGCAGGTTTTCATGTGCCTACCGGCCATCTGTATGTCTTCTTTGGAGAAATGTCTATTAAGGTCTTCCGCGCATTTTTTGATTGCATGGTTTGTTTTTTGATATTGAGCTGCATGAACTTTTTGTATATTTTGGAGATTACTCCCTTGTTGGTCACATCATTTGCAAATATTTTCTCCCATTCTGTGGGTTGTCTTTTCATTTTGTTTATGGTTTCCTTTGCTGTGCAAAAGCTTGTAAGTTTGATTAGGTCCCATTTGTTTATTTTTGTTTTTATTTTCATTGCTCCAGGAGGTGAATCAAAAAAGATTTGCTGTGATTTATGTCAGAGAGTGTTCTGCCTGTGTTTTTCTCTAAGAGTTTTATAGTAGTCATCCTTACATTTAGGTCTTGGATTTTGAGCTTATTTTTATGTATGGTGTTAGGGAGTGTTCTAATTTCATTCTTTTACATGTAGCTGTCCAGTTTTCCCAGCACCACTTACTGAAGAGACTGTCCTTTCTCCATTGTATATTCTTGCCTCCTTTGTTGTAGATTAATTGACCATAGGTGCGTGGGTTTATGTCTGGACTTTCTAAACTGTTCCATTGATCTCTATCTCTGTTTTTGTGCCAGAACCAGTGTTTTGATTACTTTAGCTTCGTATCATAGTCTGATGTCAGGGACCCTGATTCCTCCAGCTGCGTTTGGGAGGATAGCTTTGGCTATTCATGATCTTTTGTGTTTTCATATAAATTGTAAAAGTTTTTGTTCTAGTTCTGTAAAAAATGCCATTGGTAATTTTATTGATAAGTATTGCATTGAATCTGTAGATTGCTTTGAGTAGTATAGTCATTTTGACAGCGAGAAGCAATTTGCTCAGGATGGTTCTAGGTATGTGGTAGGCACCTGATATTCATTAAATCAGATCTGATTTTCCCAGCCTGTGACTCTTTGCGTCCAGCAGATGGCGCCAAATGACTGGCCATGATTCCAATACATGGGCTCTTCTTTGGAAAACATGAAATGTAATTATAAAAGCCCAGCACCTTAAACAGAGCATTCATATTGTCCGTCTGCGACGCTTTCTTTTGCTCTATTTTAGCGTGATGTGAATCAAAATGAGAAGCAGACAGTAAAATGGTTGCCTCTCCTGGCATGTGGTAATATTGTGGAATAATGAAAATGTAAGTCAAACACAGAGACAGCCCAGTAAAACAGCACCTAAACACAGAGCTGGTGTGGGGAACTCGTGTGAGTGTGTGTGTGTGTGTGTGTATGTGTACTTCTGAGAAAGATAATAAAGAGTGGAAGTGATGAAACATACTTTAATAAAAGGTAAAGAGAAAATATTGTAGAAAAACCTATAAAGAGAGTAAAAAAGTTGGAGATGAAAGAGAGAAAGAGAAGGGAGAGCTCAAGGGAGCATGAGACTAGGCTACATGGATAAAAGTATTGACATGGGAACTCCAGGAGACAGCATCCTATTCCTCTATTTCTTGCATTTCTAATAATTGAATTTCTAATGAATATCATACAAGTAGAGGACAAGAAAAAAATACAGTAAGTCATCTGGAACCAATTCAATGGAATTCTTCATTTCAAGGGACTCTGACTTTGTCTCACAAAGACTGGGAATGTTCCATACCCCTCACAGCACCTGTTACAGAAAGTGAAGTCGAAGCTGCAGGTACTGAAAGAGGAAACTCCCTACTGTGGAAAAGGAGAAAAGAAAAACGCAGCGTTGAGTTCAAATAGTAGACCTACTGAGTTCACTTCTTTGTTAAGCTTTTAAAATCTCCCCCATTAAAAGAGAAAGTCTGCCTCAGATAAGGGGGGCTGTGAAGAGGGAGGTTGTTCCTGCTGCATCGAGGGATCTATCAGTTCAGAAGCTGCTTCCAGAACAGGGCCACCCACACCCTAATTCGGAAAACAGTTCCCTGTGTCCTACGTCACCTGTTGGGAGACATTTCAAAAAGGAAGAAAAAGAAAAGCAGTCATGAGATATTCCAATGAGCAACCACAAGCGACCACTGAAGCCAGGACCAAGACTCTACTACCATGGTTTGCCCAGGAGACTGCGGCTCCTCTTAGGAATCCTGCAAGTTATAAAACTCCTGAGTGAAATGATGCTACAGGCAGAAGTGTCTTTAAAGCATCATAGTATAAAATATTTTGGGCTTCGCAATTTACCTCAGTTCCAATGACCTTACCAAAAACTAAACTTGCCTAAAAACTAGAAGTCCCTTTCTTCCAGGAGAGTTGATTTGTTACAAAAAGAGTATGACACCCAGGTTCTTACAGGTTTGAGTTTAATTATAAAATCTATGGAGGGGAGAGGTGTTTAATCCAGATTATTCCAATTAATCCTTCAAAAGATGCCTTCCTTTTTTTCTTTTGGCCGTGCCACATCTATGCAGGATCTTCGTTCCCTGACTAGGGATCGAGCCCATGCCCCCTGCAGTGGAAGGGCAGAGTCCTAACCACTGGACCGCCAGGGAATTCCCCGAAAATGCTTTCTAAACAAGCTCTGATAAGCCAGTGGCTCTCAAATTTGTGTGTTAATGAATCACCTGGGGTGCTTGTTAAGATGCAAATTCCCAGGCCTAGCTCCAGACTCTGATCAAAGAGGTTGGGTTTGGAGCCTAGCAATTTGCATTTTAAACAATCATTTCAAGTGATTCAGATGCAGAAGATCCAAAGACCTCTCTTAGAGAAATATTGCCCTAAGCAAAGGCAGGATTGGTCATTCAGGGAGGCCTTCAAACTCGCTTCCCATATGTCCATCCATCCATCCATGCATCCTTTCAGTCATTCCCTCCCTTTCTCCTGAACTCATTAATTCAAAAAACATTTCTGGTGCCCTTGCATTGTACTAGGAGATGTTGGACCTAGTAAATACAAAGAGACTCAGTTCCCGCCTGGAAGGTATTTTATACCTAATGACTGATAGGCTGATATATATATATATATATATATATACATATATATATATACACACACACATATATTATACATATATATATTATGTTAAATATATAATCTATTTATACTATATATAATATATATATGAATGACAATGTCAAGTGGTAACTGTAGAATTTACAGCTGTGATACCAAAGAGTGTTGCAGGAATTTAGAAGAAAGTTGCCTGGACATGAGCTAGTGTGGCTGGGAAAGGAAGACATCTCCACGGAGGGTGTGGGATGTGGCCTGGGCCCTGAATGATGAGGAGTAGGCAGGATATTTGAGAGGAAGGAACAGTATTAGCTTCCTATCATGCTTGTTAAGCAAGGTCATTATTAATACCCATAAGCCTGCACTAAAGATAGCAGAGTGGCAAGGCATGGTCAGGGATTAAAAGGATAATCTTATTAACTGCCTTCAGAGGAGCCATAAAGGATGAGAAGCCAAAAGTTCCTGACTCAGCAACATCATCTCCTTCTTTTTTTCAGTATTCTGGTGCCAGTTGGACCATTTTTTTTTACTTTAATAAGTTGATAAATAGTAGGAATGCTTGACATGGCATGTTTACTGTATATATCCTGTTTTTCTCTTAGGTCCATATCTATTTCATCCAGCTGCTTTAAAAAAGTTAAAATTATGGTCATAAGACATAAGACGGGCATAGACAATTAGCATCATCAGAAGAGGATCAGAACTGTTCGAAACCAAGGGAGGAAGATGAGTTTAATTAAAAATTACTTATGTAGTAAGGAAAGCTGTATTCCTAAAGATTTATGCTTAGACATATTATTATATTTAGCTATATTTTGCCTATCTCATTACGTGAAAGACATTTTAATCTAGCTACTTTGTTTTTCTTCTCCAGCTCTTCTTCCCAACAACCACAAAGCATCAAAAACAAAATATTTAAGCCAATTTCGTCCAGGAGTTTTCATTGACCGTGTGGAGAAGGGGTATTACTATATACCACCACCACCACACTTGGTGGGAAAGGGGACAGACTCTGGAGCCAGACAGTTGGGTTTTTGGGTTTTTTTGTTGGTTTTTTTTTGCGGTACTTGGTCCTCTCACTGTTGTGGCCTCTCCCATTGCAGAGCATAGGCTCCGGACGCGCAGGCTCAGCGGCCATGGCTCACGGGCCTAGCTGCTCTGCAGCATGTGGGATCTTCCCAGACCGGGGCACGAACCCGCATCCCCTGCATTGGCAGGCGGACTCTCAACCACTGCGCCACCAGGGAAGCCAGACAGTTGGGTTTTTAATCTTAGATCCGTCACTTACTATCTTTGTGGCTTTGCTGTGCCTCAGTTTCCTAATCAGTAAAGTAGACACAAATAGGGTCTTGTGATGGTTAAAGGAATCCATACATACACAGCGCTTAGAACAGCCCACATAGTAAAAGCTCAGTCAGTGTTAGCTATTGTCATGAGCTCTGGTGTTGAGGAAGGTACACAGGAGCGAGTTTCTTGGGATATATAGATAGGTTGGAGAGATGTTAATATGTACTTGAAAATCAACTCTAATATGGGCCTAAAAATATTCAACACCGCCCTGAAACTTTTTCTTTTTTAACATCTTTATTGGAGTATAATTGCTTTACAATGGTGTGTTAGCTTCTGCTTTATAACAAAGTGAATCATCTCCTACATATACATACATCCCCATATCTCCTCCCTCTTGTGTCTCCCTCCCACCCTCCCTATCCCACCCCTCTAGGTGTTCACACAGCACGGAGCTGATCTCCCTGTGCTATGCGGCTGCTTCCCACTAGCTATCTATTTTACATTTGATAATGTATATATGTCCATGCCACTCTCTCACTTTGTCCCAGCTTACCCTTCCCCCTCCCCGTGTCCTCAAGTCCATTCTCTACGTCTGTGTCTTTATTCCTGTCCTGCCCCTAGGTTCTTCAGAACCTTTTTTTTTTCTTTTTTTTAGATTCCATATATATGTGTTAGCATACGGTATTTGTTTTCCTCTTTCTGACTGACTTCACTCTGCATGACAGTCTCTAGGTCCATCCACCTCACTACAAATAACTCAATTTTGTTTCTTTTTATCCACCCTGCAACATTATTTATATTCTTCCCTGTCAGAGGAAATGTTTAAGACTGTATACAAGAATGCACAATAAAAAGCCGTATGACGCAGGTCTTAAATATGAGAAGTACAAGGGTAAGGACATAAAGGAGAACCGGAGAAGAACTCGTACAAAATGCATTCATGGCCTTTGTCTCTGAGCTTTCTAGTAACCATTGGAAAAAGGGAAATGATCGGTTACGCACAAGATAAAAACAGGCCAGTTGTTCAGGAGAAACACATTTACTTACAGAATTAATGATGCAATTAAGACCAGAGAGGATACTCCCAGAAGTCGTCTTTAGGATGAAGCTGTGTAATATAATAAAAAACATCTTTAACATCTTTTCATCAAATGAACCAGAGTTTCACAGGGTACTCCCATGACGCTCCTCCAAGCACATGTCAGTAGAAGTTCTATGAGGAGACGACATTTGTGCGCAGTGCTCAGCTCTGTGTTGATGCTGCTCTGTGGAGAGGAAGATTTTAGAATGTCTGGAACACCCATGACTTACACCCATTCCGAGTTGTTTAGCTTCTTAAAGCACAGTTGTTCCTGTCCTCTCATTTCATCCTCAGAAACCTCTCTGAGACTGGCATTATTAAGCCCATTTCACAGATAAGAGACTGAATCTGAGGGTAGTTGGACAGCTAGAAAACTGTGGGGGAGGATTTGACCTGCTGACTCCCAAGCCCTCCCCAGTCTCTGGCTGTGCCTTCATCACCAGACTTCTCAGCACCCTGCTCCCTCTTCCTCGCCTCTCATTTATTTTTTTAATCCATTAACATCTGATTTTTATGTCTGCAACTCCATTTAAATTGCTCTGGCAAAAGTTGCAAATGATTTTTTTTTTGTTTTTTTTTTTTGCGGTATGCGGGCCTCTCACCGTTGTGGCCTCTCCCGCTGCGGAGCACAGGCTCCGGATGCGCAGGCCCAGCGGCCATGGCTCACGGGCCCAGCCGCTCCGCGGCATGTGGGATCTTCCCGGACCGGGGCACGAACCCGTGTCCCCTGCATCGGCAGGCGGACTCTCAACCACTGTGACACCAGGGAAGCCCGCGAATGCTATTTTTATTGTCAAATCCATTTACCCTTTTCGCAGCTTTTTTTGTTTGTTTGTTTTGAAATCATCGATTCTTCACTCTTTGGCATCCTGTTCTCCTTTGGCTTTGGGGGCACCAAGTACTCCTGGTCCTCCTCCCCCTCTCCCCTGTTCCTTCTGTCGTCAGCCTTTAGGACCTGCTCCTCTCCACCCACCTCCCATAGGTTGGAGTTGCCCATGGTTCCATCTTTTGTCCTCTCCTCATTGTACTCTATGCACTTCCCCCAAGAAAGCCAATCCTCTCCCATGAATTCAACTGCCATCTTGAAAACACTAATTCCCAAACTTACACGGTACTTGCGTCTTGTAGGGGGTTGAGTTCTAAGATCGGGGTCAGAGGTGAGAATAGCATTTGTCAACACGAGACTTGTTCATTGTTTTCTCAGTTGAATTAGAGATGAAACAGCTGGCTCAAATTTGGAGCTATGATGCAGGAAAACGTTTCTTTAAAGACTGGAATTATACTCAGAATGGTGAGATTTTCATACTGTGAAGACCTACAAGCGAAATGAACCCATTTGGAGGAAGAGCAGATTCACACCTCCCATTTCTCCATCAGTTCAGAGCCTGGAGCCATAGGGTAAAATTGCATAAAGAAAACAATTTAAATAATTCTTCCCCACTCTCGCGCACAGGTGAATTTGCATATGTAAAAATGACTCCCTGTGTCTCTACAAACTCCCACTGCTTGCCTATTAGACATTTTCATTCGGTTGTCCCACAAGATTTCAATCTCAACTTGCCCAATATTTAATCTATTGTCTTCACTTCCCACTCAGTTTTAATTAGTTATAACAAGATGTGCACTGTATATTATTGCTGTGACAAAGATACTCCCAATTCTTAGTAGCTTAACCAGTAAAAATGCATTTCTCGGGGCTTCCCTGGTGGCGCAGTGATTGGGAGTCCGCCTGCCGATGCAGGGGACACGGGTTTGGGCCCCGGTCCGGGAAGATCCCACGTGCCACGGAGGGGCTGGGCCTGTGAGCTATGGCCGCTGAGCCTGCGCGTCCGGAGCCTGTGCTCTGCAACGGGAGAGGCCGCAACAGTGAGAGGCCCACGTACCAAAAAAAAAAAAAAAATTAGAAAAAAAAATGCATTTCTCATCTGTGTAACAGTCCAAGGCAAAAGTTCCAGGTCAGGAGATGGAGGGTGAAATGGGGCACAGGAGATCCACTCCACAAGGTCATTCAGGGATCCAGACTCAAGTAGTTGCAGCCACCTTCAATATATGGCTTCCAAGGTTGCCTTGGTGTGAGAAGGAGGGAGCAGAAAAGAGGATGGCAAAGGCCCATCTGAGTTTTAGTGTCACATTACTGCTGTCCCACTCCGTTGGGCCACCTGAATGCGTGGGAGGGGAGCATAGCACCCAACTTTGGTGGAGAGTCTGTCACACTCTCTCTTCCTCTCCATTTCTGATTTTTTCTTCCACCAGTATTTGCTGTGTCTCAGTTTCCTCTTCTGTAAAATGGACCAACAGTTGTACTCCTCACAGGGGTTGTTGTAATAAGTGAGATAATCTATGTAAGACAATTAGAATGTGCCTGACTCATAGTTGATGCTCCAAAGTCGGTTAACTACTATTGTTATTAGTCAGTTGCAGGAATTCATCAGCTACCCGGTTGCACCAGGCTATAAACTCTCTTCCCCATAACCAACTTCACCAAGTCAGTGAGTCCTACTTAGTTACTTAAGAAATACATGCATATTTATGTTTCCTTAAATGCAAGGAATAATGCTTCTTACGTGGAAATTAAAACATATGGATTTGGGGACTTCCCTGGCAGTCCAGTGGTTAAGATGCGGTGCTTTCACTGCTGAGGGTGTGGGTTCAATCCCTGGTCGGGGAACTAAGATCCCACAAGCCATGAGATGTGGCCAAAAAAAAAAACAAAACAGAAAACAAACGTATGGATTTGGATTAAAAAAAAAAACCAAAGCCACTCTCCTTGGGGGATCCAATGTATTCATATGGCTTCAACCGCCATCTTTAATATGGGTCATATACGACCTCTGTGACTGGATTAGAACTCCCCGCTGGAAGAGGTCTACAAAAATCTTCTTATTTCCTCATTTTAAAACTGAGGAAACTACAGCCCGGGTAATGGCAACGCTGGCACTCAAAGCTAGGTCTCTGCACTCCAATCAAGCACTTCACTGGACTCAGCTCCCTTCCTACACGAGCACGTTCACATACTCCTCTTGATTCTCATTCCTGTGTTGACCTCCTAGTTTAATTTCACAGAAAAATAAACTAAGCCAAAAAACCAAACAGTCGTCCTCACAATTTTTAGTTGGTGCCTATTAAACGAAAATGACTGCTGCACGAATTTTCTCTAATCACCTATGTTACCAAACCAATTACGAGTCCAGAGTGTGTACTAATTTCTGACTCTTCTGCCGGGTTACTGGGATCCCTTCCTGCTTTTTCTTCTGAGCAGCAGATGGCGCTGTGCACAAGCCTGGAAACGTTTTTTTCCATACACAGGGAAAGTTGAGGGAAGATGTGCTCAAGTTTCTTGCTAAACACTCCTTAATTTTATAGGCATGCTTACCCTCCTCGTCCCAGGTTTGCGTGCTCACAATGAGTGTGAGCTGTGAACTAACAGGCACGAGTGATACTCTGTGTGTAATTTGTATGGTCCAGGACATTGTGGCAGGGACTGCTGGTTCATCATTGAACTTGCTTCCCCTTCTTCCTGGTTACTCAGCAGGACCACATGTTCTGGTTTCCATCATAGTTCACTTTGGCCGTGTGACTGAAATGTAGCCAACGGAAAGAGAGAGGAAGTGATCTGTGCCATTTCCAGGGTTCGCCTATATAAATCTCCTGTGCTTTTTCCCCTCCACTTTCTGGATGTATGCCCAGGATGACCTTGGAAATCATGGGTTGAAGGTGGCAGAGTTGCTTCCATCCCGGGTCCCTGAATGACTGCATGGAGCCAGGTACCCCACTGACTTGGGCCCACATTGGGCTGTTACATGAGTAAGAATTAAAGTCTCATGTGTTAAGCCTCTGAGATTGTGGACTTTTTGCTGCAGTGGTTAGTCTACCGTCACTGAACAAAATTAATTGGTGAAACCTACTGTTCCATGTGATGTTTTTGGGGAAGATGTTTAAAGAAGTATCCAAATTTCTGCACAATTGCATATCATTTTCCCACATCAGACACCAAACAGGAAGTGACTGTTCCCTGTCAAAGGAGGTTTCAAAGGCTTCCTCACCCCAATTGTTTCAGCAAACAAAGGACTTGATCTGCAGCCTGGAAGGCAGGCAGATAGCAGGGAGAATGCAAACGAACTCAGGATAAAGACAGAGAATGGCACGTGGTCGAGTTTATTTATTGAGCAAAGCAGATAGCCAGCAAGTTGCCGAGCATATTGGAGTTAAGTAAATCCTTCAGTAGGAATAAAGGTACTGTAATAAGGACTGTCCATGGTGGGGAGATTGTCCTTAAAGCTGGCCACAAACAATTTCTCCCCTCCCTGTATACATAAGTTTCTCCTACATCAAGAGGGGTGTTCTCTCTCTTCTCCCTTGAATCTGGGCTGGCCTTGTGACTTGCTTTGGCCAACCAAATGCAGTGAAAGTTCTGGGCATAGGCAGCTTCCACTCTCTTGGAACCCAGCTGCCATAGTGTGAGGAAGCCCAACTAGACTGTGAGATGAAGAGAAGCCCAGGTGGGGAGAACTCAGAGGCTCCAGCCAATGGCCAGCACCAACCACCTGCCATCTGAGTGAAGTCTTCTTGGCTGTTCTGGCCCAACTGAGCTCCCAGCTGAAAGCAGCCACATAAGTGACCACAGTGTACACCACATGGGGCAGAAGAATTGTTGATGTAAAGTCAACCAACCTACAGAATCATAAGAATTAATACATCGTGCTCTTAGTCATTATATTTTGGGGTGGTTTATCCTGTGGCAATAGATAACCGAAGTGCAGGAAAAGTCATAAAAGCTCTGGAGCAGATGCTTCAGGACACGGCAGAGGACAAGGCAGAGAAGAAAATCCTTCAACAATAAATTCCTGAATCCCCTATGATTGAGTCAGCTGGGCCAGGAGGACCCAAAGACCATTGAGATGCAATCCTTGCCCTCATGGAGCTCATGGCAAAGCAGAATGACAGAAATGCAAACAAACAGCTAGTTATTGGACTGGCTGTTGAGTGGGGGACAAAAAAATGGGAGCCATCCATTTTTAAGAGCTTAAGTTGAGTTTATAAGATGAATAGGGCTTGATGAGTAGCTGAAGGGGATTGCAGTGGAGGAGCAGAAGCATTCCAGGCATGGGGAGATCACACACAGAGTCAGGAAGGGGTGGATCGTGATGGTAAAAAGAGGGAGCACAGGCAGCCTGCAGAAGCCGGGCTGAGAGCAGGCAAGCCAGGTGAGGCCCACCCTTGCAGAGTGCCCTTGTTCTTAGCACAGCTGCCTGGCTGGGCTCGGTGCCGCCCTCTGCCGGACGACACCGGGAGTTGTGTCACCGCCATGCCTGCCCACGCAGCTCACCAGGGCCAAAAGAGGAGCTCTTATTTTGGTCTGAGCGGTGTACAAATGAAGTATCAGGTTCAGGTTTGTAAGTGACAAGAGAATAAAAAATCAACATCCCTCACTTGTACAAGTGGTAACCCTTCTGTTTCTATCACCTATGGTTTTTCACAAAGAGCATCAGTTTGGGCTCTCTGTGCTTTTATTACATAAACCAATAGTCGCCAAATGTTTTTTTTGTTTTGTTTTGTTTTTTTTGCGGTACACAGGCCTCTCACTGTTGTGGCCTCTCCTGTTGCGGAGCACAGGCTCCGGACGCGCAGGCTCAGCGGCCATGGCTCACGGGCCCAGCCGCTCCGCGGCATGTGGGATCCTCCCAGACCGGGGCACGAACCCGTGTCCCCTGCATCGGCAGGTGGACTCTCAACCACTGCGCCCCCAGGGAAGCCCGCCAAATGTTTTTATCTCACTAATTTTAACCCTCCTACCTACAAAAATAAGTACATAACACTACTTTCAGACCTGTGGTATTAGAGAAAGAGAAATGAGTTCTCTTTCTAAGGGTGGAGGGGAAAGGCTTTACCCCTGGCCCTACCACCTGTTTTGGGGGCCAGGAGTATCTGAAATTAGATGTGAAAGAAGATCCACTGGATCTTCTTATTTAAAAAAACATTGAATTTAAACAAAAAATTATGGTAAGAACACTTAACATGAGATCTACCCTCTTGACAAATTTTTTAAGTGCATAACACAGTATTGTTAACTACAGGCACGGTGTTTTACGGCAGATCTTTGTGTTTTTAAGACATTTTACGTAAGCCATACAAATACATCATCAATACAGGTGAATAACGTATCCATGCAAATATGTATATGGAAGTTACCAGAACAAGTCAGGTAAGCAGTCAACAAGGTTTGGAGAATATACTGCCCTTGTCGTCTGTGCCTTCCAGCCTCCTCCTGAAGTCCCTAAGAGGGGCCCTCCCATCCATCCCCTGAGGGAAACAGCTGCACACCTTCTGCAAGAGGAACCCAGGAAATGGGCTTCCTCCTGTCCCCTCCCCGGCAGCACATTCCTTGGCTCTGGTCCATTTCTGCTTTGTCTTGTCCAGGCAGAACTGTTTAGGCCTGAAGTCTTCTCCTGCCCAGTCAAGAACTTTCATCATTACCCTTCCTCTCTCCTCACCACCCCTTGGGTCTAGGGCCTGATACCCACCTGTCCCAGGCCCGCTACCTCCTGCCCTCCTGCCCACTCTCCATAGCAGCTGGACTCCTCCTTTCTCCCCAGCCTTGCCTTGATAATATCTGAAGTCCGTCCTTAGTAGATGAGTGTTCCACCTAGTGGCAGCGCTTCCCTGATTTTGCAGAAACAGTAATATCAATACAATAATAACAGTAGTGACAGTAGCCACATGTATGCTTACGAGGTGCCCTGAGCTTTACTTTATAGGATAACCTGCAATGCCCACAACAGTTTTGTAAGGTGCCGCCATCATTCCCACTTAGGGATGAGACAGTTGAGGCCAAGGGTTTAAACTTAAATATTTGAGCTGGAATTTGCACACAAATGGCCCACCTGTCACCAAAGCCTGCATCTTTCTGTTGCACCCCATGGTTTTTCTTTATCACTGTGGGGATTCGTTTATATTAATGCCGAATCAGTGCTGGAATGGCCTTGCTGGGTGAGAACTATCCCTCTTCATCCCCAAGCAAACAGTCTTAATTTGCAGGCTGTGATCAAAGTAGACAGATAGATAAATGAATGGATAGGAAGATAGAGAAAATAAATTCATTGGAAATACTTGAGGTTCATTTGGGGACAGAGAAGAATAATTCAAAGGAATTCCAGTGTCTAGAGCTTTGTCTTACTCACATATCCCTATTATTACTTTTCTCAAAGCCCAGGGCCCAGAAACAACCCATGGGTTCTGCCCTCCTACAGATGTGGTTTATTTAAGCATTTAAACGCCAACATCCCACCTCCTGGCAGTCGGATTTCTCGCGCTCTGACAGCTTCAGAAACTAACCAGGGATACCACGTGGCTATGCAGCAGCCCGGGGGCTGCACAGACCTGCAGGCTGCACTTCCCTTTGTCGTGGAGAAATAACTCTCCCATCGCTCAGCCTCCTTCACAGGCTGAAAACAGACCCTCCCCCCCACCACAGGCGCATCCGTGGCCGTGATAAAGAAACGTCTCTCTTCACCCCGCGCGCTCCCAGGTTAACACCTGGCCAATTTCACCGCCTTTCGGGTCGGCCACTGCCCGTCCTGCGGAACCCAAAGTGACAGATTGACGCCACGCTGTGGGTTTGGATCAGAAAGTGCCCTTGAGCAGACGTTTATTCTCTGCTACTTCCCAGCCTTGCTACTACCTGGAAGAGCCAATGGAGGGAGAAAACAAAACAAAAGCTCGTTTCTTGCTCTTGGGAACTAGGCAGAGGGATGTTGGACATCCGCTACAGCTGTTCTCCACACCAGGGAGACATTGAATCAGAAGACAATGCGTCAGCCCCTCAAAAACAGGGTGAGAGCCCCTTCCGTGCCGAGGCAGTGATAACAGCCCCCGACTGCATGCACGTTAACTCCCCCCCACTGTCCCACCCCAGTCTGTGGGGACGGGTTGGTGATTGAGGGTTTCGAACTCTCTTTTTTCCCTCCAGTGAGCATCCAGCTGATGGCCTCGCTGCGTGTTGTTTATTCCCCGGTACTTCGTGAGCAGTTTTCTCTGAACTTTAACCCCTAGAACCTGTGACCTGACGGGCTGAGAGCTCTTACTTCCATCATGTTTCAGCTGTGCCCTCTCCCTTCGACTGTAGGCAAACCATTTAATTTCTGCTCCCTTTGTCTTCCTATAAAAGGGAGTTTTGGGGGGATAATTTCCCAAGAAATCTCAAGTGGTTTTAAGATCAAAAGTTTTTTTTTTTGCGGTACGCGGGCCTCTCACTGCTGTGGCTTCTCCCGCTGCGGAGCACAGGCTCCGGACGCGCAGGCTCAGCGGCCATGGCTCACGGGCCCAGCCGCTCTGCGGCATGTGGGATCCTCCCGGACAGGGGCACGAACCCATGTCCCCTGCATTGGCAGGTGGACTCAACCACTGCGCCACCAGGGAAGCCCCAAAAGGTAGTTTTGATTCCTTATCTCGTTTCTTCCAGCTATTTTGAGTTTTGTTCTTCTTGGTTTGCAGAGGCTTATAAAAGTGCATTTGTTGTTTTCCAGATTCACAGGTGAGAGCAGAGGTTTCCAAAGAGCGAAGCCAATCTGCGCTGAGGCTGAACCAGTATCCATAGAGTTGGTCTTTGGCTCTAACCAGCTCTCTTGTTCTGAGTAGGTGTGCAGAGTGAAGGTACAGGCAGACAGGCTTCATGGTTCCTGTGTTCCAAGAACAGAGCTGCTGCACAGGCTCGCTCTCCAACCTTCTTTTCCAGCAGGTATGACTGATTTGTTTGAATTTTGAGCTGCAGTCAAGAGTGGAGAGTCTGATTGGATCTCAGTGCTAACCAAAATGTTCAGGACTTGTGCACAGAATGTTGACTACTTTCTAACTTGAAGTCCTGTAGTCTTCCTGGTGAATAAAGGGAAAGGGTAGCAGGGCCTTGTTCTTGTGTATCTTCAGTGGTAGTGTTTAGATCAAATGCCTAAGATGTCCCAGAATGTGACCCAAGTCAGGTAACCCAACCCTCTTTCCCATGCAGTAAACAACTTCAGGGGCTTCTCTCCCCAACGGTGATGCTTGAACTGTGTATTCTCAACATCATCATGATAGTATAGCCTACACTTTGTGTTTTGCAATGAGAAGATGGACAATTCAAACCAGTTGATTAAAATCCACGTGGCTCTGGAAGTAATGAAAAACACTCCTATAATGAGGCACAATCTCTCTGTCTCATACATACATACACACCACTCATATATGTTTGGATTTTCATTTTACTCTACATCTAATTATAACCCTTTCTTGGCTTGGCCCACGCTGTCAATGACTGTGGAGCCCAGAAAGGCAGCTGAGGAAGCACCAAGCTGACCATCCACTGGTGGTTATTTGAGAGTTGATCATAATACTTCAAGTTCATGGCTGCAGTGGGTGCTGCCCAGTGTCAATAGCACAGAAGGCTTCCTGTTGTACCAGAACCTCCATCTGAAAATGGATAACATCAATAGGAAAGCTGGCGCAGAAGGTAACATTTCCTTAGCAGGTAGCAGGGAACAGTCCATGAAAACAAACTGATCTCAGGTCCCCCTGGAGAGTTTAAAGAGGTCTGTATTTGTCCTGAACAGGTCAGGCCACATAGGCAACACACAGGAGACTCAGCTTGGAGCTCTGTGGGCCAGAGCAGATGACTTCAAGTCTCTCTCTCTATAACTATGTGTTCTTTGGGGGAAAAGATTGGGGTGGAGGATCAAGTGGGTTTGGGAAATTCTGCACTAAACAAAGTTAAACAGCCTTCTTTAGCCTTTAATATTCAGGTTTTATCTCAAATCTCTAGGAGGGGGAAATGAGAGGGAGCTTTTCCCAAATGTTTTTGACCTGGGAAAAACAGGTCAAAAACAAGTCTCTCTTCACTGGGAATCCCTAACATTTCAAAGGCCACTAATGTCCCACCAAACCCAGTTTGGAGAAGGCTATTTGGAGAAGTCAGGGAAGCTCCAGTTGTCCAGGGTCACCAGCTCCACTGAGACTCAGCTCCCAGGTCAGTGGGGTCATTCCAAGGGGGGTGGCCTTCACATATGGGCACCCACATCCATAGGGGTGTGTGAAGGCTTGCTAAGGGTACATGGATTAAAAAAAAATTTCTAGATCCACAACCTGCACGTGCACGCTTTCCTAAAATCACTCTGCTGAGAGCTGAATGGCAGTAAGCCATTCCAGTGGGGTGGAGGGTCTCCCCTCCTACAAAGGCCACTTCATAAAGGTGAGACATGTTTCTCTCCCCTCCTCTTCTTACTATCATGCATGCCCCAGGGCCCACAAATCTCTGGGGTGCCAGACAAAATGCTGTGTTTTGAGAAAGCGAATGAGTCTATTGACTTAGTAATCGTTTTGCAACTCAGATGATTTTTAATTCTTTGCTTTCATGAAAATTGAGGGAAGACCTAATTGAGCTGTCAGAGATTAGATTAAAAATAATTTTGATGATAGATTACCCTATCAGAAGGAGCTCAGTAATTGATATTTCTATGATAAAATTCCTTTCATTCTCATATATTTATTTTCATGAAAACGTTTTCACAGTGCTTACAATAACTGTAACAACAATAATTGTAAAATGGTAATAATGTTGATGAGGAACCCCTTCTATTTTAGTAAGAAGTCTGATGAAAAGTAGTTTTTCCAATAAAATTGTACTTTTTATGTTTAATAATTTTTTATAAGAATTCTATTTTGATAAATCACATATTAATAGTATCTATAAATCACATTAATTTGATAAATCACATATAAATAATTATGGACTGAATTAATATTAATTCAGTCCAGAATTATTTCTTTGATATCTAGAGCTATTTGGCTACAGGATTTAAAAATTAATTTCAAATTAATTAAAATGTGCAAGATCAATTTCAAGTTATATACATATTTTTGCTGCAGATAATTATTATGGGTGATCAATAAAAGAATTTTAGGCATAAAATAGATCACATTAACATAAAATTATGTAAAGAAAGTGGAGTGGAAATACAACTTTAAGGAGTAAATGAAATAATGTTTGCCTATTAAAGACAAGCTTGTTGGTGTATATTGAATTATGGTGGATATCACATGGCTGTGATATTAGATTATACTGGAAACATTGAAAAAAGTCATATTAGGATTTTATTTTTAAATGTTTAGTATTTCCAATTCACCAGAAATTATATCCTTTGCAGCTCTTTAAGCTGATGAAGAAATGTTTTAGATGTTAACTTAAATAGGTGTGAAAAGACATATAGTTTTTTTTAGTTTTTTTTTAGTCAAATGACAGTATTAATATGCATTTTGAAATACTCACAAGTGAATAATTTGAAAAGACGTATGGTTAAAAAAATTATTTTAAGGGGTAAACAAGCAGGAAGTTGAACAAGCACATAAGGAGAATGAAAAAATAGGGGTCCAGAAATGGCCACATTAGGTCTGAATCAGGCTCACTTCACACTCCCTCCCTCTGCCATCCCTCTAGTGTAGCGTCCAGGTCTATCCAGCTCTTGGTGCCCTCAAGTCCCAACTTAATGTCCCACGTTACCACTAATCTCCTCCTCCCAGAGGTTGCACTCATTTGTTTCACACTAAATAACCAACCACGTTGACCTGGCCCTGGGGCCACCTCATGGAACCATCCTGGGATTCATGGTTCCCTGCCCCATGCTCCTTGCCTTGTTCTTCCCCCAAATCCCAGAAACCTTCAGAAGGTAGAAAGCCCAGGGTTGGTCCTGGTCCCCAAGCCCTAGTCCATGCATCACCATCTCAACAACTAGGATTAATTTGTAAGTTTGCAGTTTTCAAAGTGCCTCCCTCTTTATCTTCTTTTACTCTTTACCACAACCTGCTGTGATAGATGAAGATAGAAAGAAAATGGATGGATAGATAGATAGATAGATAGGAGAAACTGGGGCTCAGAGGATTTAAGTGATTTTCCTGTGATGACACAGCAAGAAATGGTGGAGTTGATATTTGGATCCAGGTCACCTGTCTGCAGATTCTTTGCTTTATGCACAACATCTCACTGCTCCAAGTCCAAGGTCAAAGAAAACCAATTGGAATCTTTTGAGTCTGGGGTGGCCCGTTTAGCACCCTTAATGATCACACCTCTGGAGATGGTGGTAGGTGTTAGCATGTGGTCCTGGTCTGATGGCCACTGTCTGGGGCCATCCCACTTCATCAAGATTCTCTGCCAAACATTTGGAAAGGACTTACTGCGAGGGGAAATCAGCACATATGCGTACTTCTTGCGGAATAAGATTACTTAACTCGGAACATGATGTTATGGTGTGGAGCCAAGAGGAGCTGAGTATAAACAAACATTCACATAAAAATGTGCAAGATTTGCTGTGAGTGGTGTTTTAGTTTGTATAGCTGTACCAGAAATAAGACTTGATTAGTAAAATACCAGTTATCTAGCTTTAGTTTTGTTTTGTTTTTTAAATTTATTTGTTTATTTTTGGCTGCATTGGGTCTTTGCTGCTGGGTGTGGGCTTTCTCTGGTTGCAGCAAGCAGGGGCTACCCTTTGTTGCGGTGTGTGGGCTTCTCATTGTGGTAGCTTCTCTTGTTGTGGGGCATGGTCTCCAGGCGCATGCAGGCTTCAGTAGTTGCAGCATGTGGGCTCAGTAGTTGTGGCTCTTGGGCTCTAGAGCGCAGGCTCAGTAGCTATGGTGAACAGGTTTAGTTGCTCCGTGGCATGTGGGATCTTCCCGGACTAGGGATCAAACCTGTGTCCCCTGCATTGGCAGAAGGATTCTTAACCACTCCGCCACCAGGGAAGTCCCTAGTTTTTATTTTTAATTAAAGACACCAACTTTTAGAAACCAAGAGAAATACTAAATCTGTTTCAACTTACCTCAAGTTACCCAAATTAATAGTTATTTCTGGTTAAGTTGACTTTACCTATACTTTTGTGTTATTTTTTGGAAAACTTTTGAGGATAACTTTTTGGTGTATGTGCATTCAGACATACAGTTTGGAAAAATAATTACTCCGTCTTTGGAGCTTGATTTTTTTATTCTTCAGTGTGAGGTATTTCATTTGAGGCTGAGCTCTTGAGAACATTATAAAGTTAACTGGGATCTCTAAGAGTGATTGATTCTGTAGGCCTTAAAGGAGCCAGTCTGTAGGTAAGATACACAGTAAATAATTTTAGTCCACTTAGCGCACGCAGGACATAATTTACTAAAGGACTACAGCATCATAAACAGCACAAGGTCACCCTCCAAGACCACCTGGAAGTTCAAGTGTACAGATGGCCAGGAGTTTAGCAACCTGGAACTTATTCTGCCTGTCCTTGTTGGTTGGCTCCAGCTGTTTACTTCTGAGTACAGCTCAACTTGCTGGTTAGTCAGGCTCCACTGGCAGCTGGGACCCACTGGCTACTAAAAGAGTTGACCTTGGGCTGATGATATTCTTTACACAAGTTGACAGGGTTGCCAATATTAGATTCTTGTGTGGAATTTAGAAGCAAATCTGTGTGAAACTTTGGGGCCCTTCCCAAGCAGAAGCTGAGTAACCTGAAAAACTTGCAAATGATAGCCCCTGATGCCAGTTGTCTGCTCCCTTCTGGTTCCTCTCATCAAGCCTGGGCTGGACCAGCTGAGTGTAGAACTTCATCTCTCTGTGACTGGACTGTCAGTGACCGATATGCATAGACTGTCAACTGGGAAGGGTGTAAGAGATCACTTACCAGGGTAAATGACCACCCAGAGGACTACTGGCATTTAGGGCAGGAAAATCTCTTTCCGTGAAAACTTTGCTGTGCAGGAGAAACAGCATCCAGGCTTCTGGCATCTACATATCACTAATGCATCTGCCACCATTATTATGACAACTAAAGATCACCTCTCCCTGATTTTCAAATACTGGGGAGGGGGGGAGAGGAGGAAAGGGTCATATTATTTTCAGCTGCCAATGCTGCATACAGGGAGGACACGGGGCTCCAGGGAGGAGGACCATAATGCAAATTACAGTGAAGTCAGAAGTTTACTCTGATATCTCTAGACTTTAAACATCCTCATGCTGCTATCCATCTGTAAAGTAGGAATTAATTTACAGATTAATTTACTATTCATGGTCAGTGTTTGTGAAGTGCTTTAAAGTCCTGTGCAAAAGATACTACATAACTGCCCCAGATGATTTATTTTCTATTTATAGTATAGGGCAGTAGCAACAGGAGTATAAATTACAGAATAAAAATTTATATTGGAATCCATTCTGGAAGTACTTTAAAAAAAGAGACAGATCAGGGATGGATAGAGCACAACTGTGTCCAGACTGACAGCTCTGGGAGGGCAGGTCTGGAATCGTCTGGAATATTCTCTATATGTCCCAGTCCTGAGCACCAAGCCTGGCGCTGAGCTGACAGTCAGCGATCATGTGTTCATTCAAACTAAAGCACATGCATGTTTGCATTTGAGCTGCCCTCTTAGATAGTTAGTCAAAAGGTGTACCTTGGAGTTTAATTTCTAATTACTCCAGGGCTTCCTGACCAGGCTCCTCTGGATTATGGTGAGGAAACCGGACCCTCAAAGCAACCCAGATTGAGCGGGAACTCAGAAGGAATCACCTTGAAGCAGGTATGCAAGGTGTGGTCAAAATGAGCCACCAGTGCTGCTGGGCATGTGTATAGAAGAGGCCCCCTGGCCAGCCCATAAATCCCTCCCTCCCAGGAGCTCCAGCATCCTGAGCAAGGTGCTGGCTGCCAAGTGCTCTGAGCTGCCGGGAACTTCATCTGTATTCTTGTTTCTAATCTGCAGATCCAGGCTCCGTGTCTGTAAATACAAAGAAAGGAGCGGGGCTGGGTAGACAAGCAAATACATGCGAGCACCGCAGGCTCCTTCTTGCTACTTGCCTTCCAACAAGAGACGTGGAGCCTCTACTGCTGAGCCTCAGCAAGTCCTACAACTTTGTCTGTGATAGGAGCTTCCTCTTCTGGAACACAAACACTGTTGGTTGTTTTTTCTCCTTAACAATCAACTTTTGTTCTTTCCTGGCAGAGCGCCTACACAGCCCTGGGCTACTCTTTCTTTAACTGGATTGTGGGAACACTTCTCTCCTTTCCAGCTCTCCTAGGAAACCCATTAGGGATCTCCACTGGAGAAAAGCTGTTTCTTGGGGTTCCAAGTGGTTAGTTACATTCCTCCACCTGGATCCAGGGGAAGAGTAGGGTAGCGTGGACACAGGTTATACGCCCACCAGTTTCACCAAGTGAGGCAATACAGAGTGTCCACAATATCAAAGGATGCTCCTCTGGAAATCATAGCTAGCCAGGGGGGTTACAGCTTAAGAAATGGCTTTGCAACCAAATTCAGGGTGTGGCAAGTTCTTCAGGACTCTGGACCCAGTTTTTTTCAACTACCCAATAGCATGGGAAGAAAAAAGGGAAGAGAGAGAGGAATGCTCTAGTGTGAAAGAAACTTAAAAGAGACCTAAGTCACATAATAACCTTATACAGTGTTTCAAATAAACCTATGGTAAGAAAGATTGTTTTAGGTATTTGAGAAACTTTTACGAAGTTGGGTATCATAATTTTGTTGGGTGTGTTAATGGCATTATGGTTATGTGATAGAATATTTTCTTCTTTTTAGAGGCCTAATGAAGTATTCAGTGGCAAAATGACTCGAAAACTTAGATTTGCTTTAATATACCCTAGCTTAAGGAAAAATGACTGTTCATGAAACAAGCATGACAAAATGTTGATGGTTATTGAAGCTGGATAACTGGTACCTGGGTATTTGTTATACTCTATTTTGGGGTATATTTGGAATTTTTTATCAAAACAATTTAACAGAAAAATTAAATGGTTTATATAAAAATATGAGAATTAGTTATGGGATAAAGTTACTTAGCATATTTAAGGCTTCTTTTACTTTTTGTCTAGGTTAGAGAGAGCCTGGTTTTCTAGAACTTCTCTGACTTAAGCTCTTTGAAGAAGAGGTTTCTATTTGCAAATTGCGTATGGTTTACCTGGAGTTTATGGATTGTTTTACATTTTGGAAATACTGTTAAATTCAGTGATGTCAACTGAATTTAAAAGAGATCAAGCAGGATTCAATATTTTCCACCTTCTCTTTTTTGTTCAGTTTTTAAAATAATTATTTTATTTTATTTTTTAATTAATTTTAAATTGATATAGTTGATATACAACATTATATAAGTTTCAAGTCTACAACATAGTGATTCACAACCTTTAAAGGTATGCTCCATTTTAAAATATTGGCTATAGTCCCTGTGTTGTACAATATATCCTTGTAGCTTATTTATTCTGTATATAGTAGTTTGTACCTCTTAATCCCTTACCCTTATCTCGCCCCTCCCTCCTGCCCTCTCCCCACTGGTAACCACTAGTTCTCTATATTTGTGAGTCTGTTTCTTTTTTGTTGTATTTACTAGTTTCTTTCATTTTTTAGATTCCATATATAAGTGATATCATACAGTATTTTTCTTTCTCTGTCTGACTTATTTCACTTAGCATAATTCCCTTCAAGGCCATCCATGTTGTTGCAAATGGCAAAATTTCATTCTTTTTAATGGCTGAGTAGTATTCCATTGTGTGTGTGTGTGTGTGTGTGTGTGTGTGTGTGTGTATGTATACCACATCTTGTTTATCCATTCATCTGTTGATGGACACTTAGGTTGCTTCCATATCTTGGCAGTTGTAAATAATGCTGCTATGAACGTTGGGGTGCCTGTATCTTTTCAAATTAGTATTTTTGTGGTTTTGGATGTATACCCAGGAGTAGGAATTGCTGGGTCATATGGCAGTACTTTTTTTTATTACTACATACTGGTGGACGGCTACTTCCTAGTGGTATTAGACACTTAAGCCCCTTTTTGCTTTCCTTCCTAGGGGGAAATTTTGTTTGGTGGTGTGTTTCTATTCAAGTTCATTTTCTGAAGTGTCTTCCCAAGTGGTTCCAATCCCAGGGCCCCTTAAGTCATGGAACCATAAATTATATGTGAATGGTTACCACAGACTTTGATATTTTTTCTTTTTAAAATAATATACATTTTATTGATATAATCGACATACAACATTGTGTTAGTTTTAGGTATACAGCATAATTCTTTGATACATGTATTAATTGCAAAATGATCACCACAATAAGTTTAGTTAACCCCTAACACTACACATAGTTACAAATATTTTTTTCTTGGGATGAAAACTTTTAAGATTTACTCTCTCAATAACTGTCAAATATACAATACAGTATTGTTAACTACAGTCACCATGCTGTACATTACATCCCCAGGACTTATTTATTTATAACTGAAGATTATACCTTTTGACCACCTTCACCCATTTTGCCCACTCCTCTACCTGTGGCCATTGGCAGCCACCAAACTATTTCTGTATCTATGAGTTCAGTTTTTGATTTTTAGATTCCAGATACAAGTGAGATCATACAGTATTTGTCTTTCTGTGACTTGTTGAGAAACAGTAAAACAGTAAAACAGCCAGTTATTTTACTAGCAAAATGGTTTACTCAGGAAGAGCAAAGAATTGCAGTTTGGGACATGCAATGTGTAGTGAACCACAGGCAAGTTCAGAGGACAAAGGAGAGGAACCTTCTCTTATAGAGGAGAAGGGAGAGTTGGAAGGGGCTGTTATAAACAAGGAGTCCATTGGAGGAAACTGAAAGTTTTAAGTGTAGTGGCTTTTTACTGGCTGAATTGTGACAGTCTATTATTGGCTGGCCTGCTACCAGGCAAGGAGAAATTCTTCCTCCCTTCTGCTGTGTAGTAAAGTAGTAACCTTCCTCCTGTGGGAGATGAAAATGTACCTCTCTTCCTGTTGGATCTGCAATTGACATTGAGTGGTAGGGTGTGAGAGCTCTCCCTTCTGGCCCCCAACTCCATTTTATTTTATTTTACTTTTTATTTTTTCGGCTGCCTTTGGTCTTCGTTGCTGCATGCCGGCTTTCTCTAGTTGCGGTGAGTGCGGGTTACTCTTCATTGTGGTGTGGACTTCTCATTGCAGTGGCTTTTCTTGTTGCGGAGCACAGGCCCTAGGCGCGTGGGCTTCAGTAGCTCTGGTGCGCAAGCTCAGTAGTTGCGGCCTGTGGGCCCTAGAGCGCCAGCTAGGTAGTTGTGGCTTGTGGGCTCTAGAGCACAGGCTCAGTATTTGTGGCGCACGGCTTAGTTGCTCCGCGGCATGTGGGATCCTCCTGGACCAGAGATCAAACCCGTATCCCCTGCATTCGCAGGCGGATTTTTAACCATGCACCACTAGGGAAGTGCCCCCGCCCCGGCTCCATTTTTTTTTTTTCTTTTTTTTTGCGGTATGCGGGCCTCTCCCTTTGCAGAGCACAGGCTCCGGACGCGCAGGCTCAGCGGCCATGGCTCACGGGCCCAGCCGCTCTGCGGCATGTGGGATCTTCCCCGACCAGGGCACGAACCCGCGTCCCCTGCATCGGCAGGCAGACTTTCAACCACTGCGCCACCAGGGAAGCCCCCCTGACTCCATTTTAAATGAGGTTTCTGTTTATCAGTTTTCACAGACTTATTTCACTTAGTATAGTGCCCTCAAGGTCCATCCATGTTGTCCCAATGGCAGGCCTTTTTTATGGCCGTATAATATTCCATTATATATTTATCATATTTTTCTTTGTCCATTCATCCATCAATGGACCCTTAGGTTGTTTTTATGTTTTTGCTATTGTCAATAATGCTACAATGAACGTGAGGGTGCAGATGTGTTTTACAGATAGTGATTTTGTTTCTTTTGAATAAATACCCAGAAAAAGATTGCTGGATTATATGGTAGTTCTATTTTTAATTTTTTAAGGACCCTTTATGCTGTATTCCATAGTGGCTGCACCAATTTATATTCCTGCCAACAATGTACAAGTGTTCACTTTTCTCTGCATCCTCATGGACACTTGTTATATCTTGTCTTTTTGTTAATAGCCATTTTAACAGTTATGAGGTGATACTTCATTGTGCTTTTGATTTGCATTTCCCTGATAATTAGTGATGTTGAGCACCTTTCCATGTACCTTTTGGCCATTTGTATGCCTTTTTTGGAAAAATGTCTATTCTGATCCTCTGCCCATTTTTAATAGGATTGTTTTTCTTTCTATTGAGTTTTATGAATTATTTATATGCTGTAGGAATCACATTGAGTCTATAGATTGCTTTGGATAGTTGGACATTGCAGTAATATTCTTCTAATCCAGAGCACAGAATAGCTTTCCATTTGTTTGTGTCTCCTTTAGTGTCTTTCATCAATGTTTTATAATTTTCAGCATACAGGTCTTTCACCTCCTTGGCTAAATTTATTCCTAGGTATTTAATTCTTTTTGATGCAATTATAAATGGGATTATTTTCTTAATTTCTCTTTCTGATATTTGTTCAAGTAATTCAAGGGATTGTTGTATATTGATTTTGTATCCTGCAACTGTACTGATTTTTTAATTAGTTCTAACAGTTTTTTTGAGGGATTTTTAGTGTTTCCTATATACAATATCATATCATCTGCAAATAAAGACAGTTCTACTTCTTCCTTTCCAATCTGGATAAGTTTTATTTTATTTTTTTCTTGCCTAATATATCTGGCTAGGAATTCCAGTACTATGTTGAATAAAAATGGTGATAATGGGCATCCTTTTCTTGTTCCTGATCTTACACTGTTGTGTAAGATCTTACAGGAAAAGCTTTCCGTTTTTCACCATTGAGTATGATGTTAGTTGTGGGCTTGTCATATATGGCCTTTATTATGTTGAGGTACATTCCCTTTATACTCACTTTGCTGAGAGTTTTTAATCATGAATGAACCTTAAATTTTGTCAAATGCATTTTCTGCATCTATTGAGATGTTCATATGATTTTTATCCTTCATTTTGTTCATGTGGTGTATTATATTTATTGATTTTCAGATGTTGAACCATCCTTGTGTTCCTGGAATAAATGCCACTTTATCATGATGTATGATCCTCTTAATGTATTGTTAAATTCAGTTTGCTAATGTTTTGTTGAAGAATTTTGCATCTATGTTTATCAGGAATATTGGCTTATAATTTTCTTTTCTTGTAGTGTTATTGTCTGGTTCTGGTATCAAGGTAATGATGGTCTCATGAAATGAGTTTGGAAGAATTCCCTTATCTTCTGTTTTTCGGAAGAGTTTGAGAAGGGCTGGTATTAACTCTTCTTTAAATATTTGGTAGAATTCACTCATGAATCCAAGTGATCGTGGACTTTTCCTTGTTGGAGATTTTTCATGACCAATCAACCTCTTAACTAGGAATTGATCTGTTCAGATTTTCTATTTCTTTAAGATTCAGTCTTGATAGGTTGTATATTTATAGGAATTTGTCCATATCTGCTAGGTTATCAGATTTTTTGGCATATAATTGTTCATAGTAGTCTCTCATGCTTCTTTGTTTTTGTATCTCATCACTTGTAACGTCCCTCCATTTATTATTTTATTTCACTCCTCTCTTTTTCTTGATTAGTCTAGCTAAAGATTTGTTTATTTTGCTTACATTTTCAAAAAACAGCTTTTTATTTTATTTATTTACTTATTTTTAGTTTCTATTTCATTTGTTTCCATTCTGATCTTTATTGCCTTCCTTATAATAACTTTGGGCTTGGTATGTTCTTATTTTTCTAGTTCCTTATTAGGTTGTTTATTTGATATCATTCTTTTTTAAGTTATTTATTTATTTATTTATTTATTTGCGGTAGGCGGGCCTCTCACTGTTGTGGCCTCTCCCGTTGCAGAGCACAGGCTCCGGACGCACAAGCTCAGTGGCCATGGCTCACGGGCCCAGCCGCTCTGCGGCATGTGGGATCTTCCCGGACCGGGGCACGACCCCGCGTCCCTTGCATCGTTAGGCGGACTCTCAACCACTGCGCCACCAGGGAAGCCCCCATTCTTTTTTCTTGATGCATTTATAGTTATAAACTTCCCTCTGAGAACTTCTTTTGCTACATCCCATAAGTTTTGGTATGTTGTGTTTCCATTTTTATTTGTCTCAAGATGTTTCTGATTTCTCTTTGGATTTCTTATTTGACCCATTGGTTGTTGATTTGCATGTTGTTTAATCTCCACATATTTGTGAGTTTTCCAGTTTTCTTCTTGTAATTGATTTGTAGTTTCACACCACAGTGGTCAGAAAAGATGCTTGATATGGTTTCAAAGTTTATTAAGACTTTCTTGTGGCTTGACATGTCCTCTATCCTGGAGAATGTTCTATGAGCAGTTGAGAAGAATGTGTATTCTGATGCTGTTTGATGGAATGTTCTGTAAATGTCTCTTAAGTCTCTCTGGTCTAGGGTGTCATTTAAGTCCAATGTTTCCTTATAGATTTTCTGTCTGGGTGATGTATCCATTGATGAAAACAGGGTATTGAAGTCCTCTACTATTATTGTATTGCTGTCTATTTCTCCCTTTAGGTCTGTTAATATTTGTTTTATAAATTTAAGAGCTCCTTGATATTTTTTAAAAATGCCTTTGGATTCCTTAACATGAATCAAACAACCAGAATATGCTTGGTTCACTGGAATGTATATAAACATGATATGTTTCCTGCCCTTAACAATATCACAGGTCTAACCAAAAAGACAATGTGGAACCACAGAAAAATTGAAATTTTTGAAAGGCTCACGTAGGGTAGGATATCTGTTTTGGCAAAGTGTTTTTGAAGGATATTGCCATTCATTCCAGAACCAAGTTGAGACTTGTCTTCTCTAGCCTTCTTTACTAGGTGGTGTTCATTCCTTTTTTTGTTTGTTTGTTTGTTTTTTGGTTGCTAATACCTATTGTTTAGCTGCTGAGCTACAAAACGCATCATAGCAGTCATGCCAAAAGGTGAGTTTCTTTTGCCTGGCTTTCAGGAAGTTAGCAGAAAAGTAATGTAAGACATGCTGGAGCAAAACAGGAGCAAAAAGCACTGAAGCTTGCAGAGGCCACTTCCACTTAGTAAAGGCCCCATATGTAAGATTGCAACCCAGAAATAGAGCAGTGGTGCTCTCTACTTGGGCATCCTGCAATAATCCCAGAACTGGGTGTTATAGTGATTTCCTTCCATCTCTTCTGTTTTTTAACTCAAATGGACAAGATGAAACTGTTTCCTGAGGCAATATCAAAGCAGCTTTCCTCATGTCACCGAAATTTCCAGAAGTTTGAGACTTAGAATTGGAATCCGCAGTGGGGGCAGTGGTATCAGAGCCCACCGCAGGAGTACAGGGGAGAGACTGGCATCCCATCAGCCTCCACTTTCATCCTTGATCACATACCACACACCTTGTTTAGTTATAGAACAAGTGACTCTAAATCGGAGGGAAATTCCACACACTATTAGATTATGCAGTGATTCATTCAGTATCTGTTGAGAGCTGACAGTATGGCCACTGCTCTGCAGAGTGCAGTGATATGCTAGGGACTGAGACACCAGGTTTCCTATCCTCATGTCATTTATGGTCCAGCAGTGTCTGGAGAAATACCTCATTTGTAAAGAGGCAGAAACTTGGTTTTGGTGAATTTGACTATCAGAAAGGGAGACAGTGCCCTTTGGGTTTTACTGCCCTTCTATTTTCTATATCTGTGTTTTTGCCTCAATTTGTCCTCCTAGGACTCCAACTTAGACCAGTTATTTAGTGCATGGGGCCAAGAATCCAGCAGTAGTCTACAAATTGACTCCAATACCCATTTTTTTTGGTGGGTGAAGTAGTATAATCCACTGAATCCCTAGAGTTTTGATTCTGCTCTGGCATCTGTGAGTGCTCTATGAACTGCAAATTAGAAAAAAATAGAAAAAAAAATTAAAATCCCAGTGAGGTTGTTTTGAGTGTCTGGGTGGTCTGGGTTACATGTGTTCCAAATTCTGTTCTGAGCTATTTCACTGACTTATCGACATTGAGACACTGTGTCTTATGTCAACCTGGCCATTGTAAACCAAGGGTCCTTGTCAAACATGGGGTAAACATTCTACGGCAGAATCATGATAACTCCCTAAGAGGAATCATGATATCTCCTTAGTTTCCATCACTAATTGAGAAAAAAGAATATGAGGTTTAAATGCTGGCTCTAGGGCTTCCCTGGTGGCGCAGTGGTTGAGAGTCCGCCTGCCAATGCAGGGGACACGGGTTCGTGCCCCAGTCCGGGAAGATCCCACGTGCCGCGGAGCGGCTGGGCCCGTGAGCCATGGCCGCTGAGCCTGCGCGTCCGGAGCCTGTGCTCCGCAACAGGAGAGGCCACAACAGTGAGAGGCCCGCGTACCGCAAAAAATAAATATAAATAAATAAATAAATGCTGGCTCTAGCATTTACTAGCTGTATGACCATGAGAACTTGGGCAAGTTAGTATAACCTCTCTGAACTATTGCTTTAGTTCATTATCAGTAAAGTGGGGCTAATAATATTTACCTTGTAGTGTTGTAGCGGTTAAATGATAAACCCTGGTGGAGTGTCAACATGTACTGTGGGCAGGTGGTGGCTGCTCCATGAATGGTAGCTGTGAATGAGTTAACAATTAGTGTCTTAGTGCAGTGAGGAGTCAGAGAGAAGGGGGACAAAGGGGAGACTTCATATTATTATGGGATGTGAAGGAATTCCTGATAAGGCATGATGAATGGGACACATTTCTGAAGGAAGCCATTGAATCTCTTTCTCACTAGATTCTTTAAAATAGGACACTATCCATCTGTTGAAAGAGTTCACTATAGGGTGAATTACATCCTGAGGTGCACTTTGGGTTCTGGGAGATGTCTGTTAGCAGAGGAACTGCTATTGAAATTCACCCATGAACCCAGACCCTGACCCTTTCTCGTAAGCTCATCCCTCACAGTGGCTCTACCTTCCAGGTTGGTGATAGACCAGCTCACTGGCCTTTGGCAGTTTTGTTTTCAAGTTGGCTGGAAGCAGAGCTAGTACTGAAGCAGCAATTATAGTTCCTTTAAAAACAACCCAGATTGTCATGGAAACTGAAGGCAAAATGACAAAACTCCAAGGTTGGGGGTTATCCTTTGTTAAGTGCTTATGAAGGTATGTGAAAGGAACAGAAAGTTCAGGCCTGGAAAAATGACGGATCTATCTAAGAGGAGGAAATGAAAGAATAGGTAACAACACTCTAGGGGTGGCCCCAAACAGCACTGTTGAAATCGTTGGCTTTGTGGAAGCATTTGATTAGAGAGTTTCAGTTACATTACATCTCAGATTCATGCTGGGGTAAAAAAAAAATCTTGTGTTACATTGACCACTATATGATTAAACTGAGAGTCTCTGGGGAGGAAATCAAAATGGTCACCATACATGCTTCCTGGCTAGATACTAAATCCCTTAAAAAAATAACCTGTCGTTTCCTCAAGGATTAAATAAGAATGTAGAGTGTTTCCTAAGTTTCAGTGAATTCAAACATTTTAGATTTTTTTCTGTCTCTATATAAAGAAGACATATCCCAGGTATTCAATGCTAAGTGTAGACTCCATAGCATTATGAAACATAAAGTACTCTTATTCGTTAAAGCCTCCTTCAAAGCTTAAACATGTATCAGAGAACAAAATTAAACCTCTGTTTACAAAGTATACCTTTGTTCAAAATGTTCCTTATAAAGACTCTAGGCCTTTTAGAACTAATATCTGTAGAATTCTCCTACTGAAGCAGTTTGTAAGAGCTGTAGGTTTTTAAGGCTTGACAAGGAAAGTACTATTGTAAATAATTTCAAGCCACACCTGGTTATCAGTGCCTAGTTAGAAAACTGGTGGGAAAGTGACCATTTAATTCTTTTTTATGAATAAAGTAAAAAAAGATATGTCAGGATGAGGGGTGATGTTTTGGTGCTATTATGATATTTCCAGGGACTAGTGATGGCCCAAATCCTGTTTTGTGACTCACTCCTTTTCTGCAAAGGGCTGTTGACCTGAGAGTGAGACTCAAGGCACAAAAACTAAATGCGAAACAAAATACAGGACTCTTTATATCCGAGGATAACTAATACTAGAAAAAGGCCACTCAAACGGAATTCACTTAAAATGAGGACCAAAATGTCATAGTAGACAATGTAAAACAGGTTTGACAGGTATGATTTTTGACAAATAAAATGCAAATTTAGAAAAATTAGTCTATTTTGTTTCATACTCAACAAAATGATCTTATAATGACAATTGTGCACTAAATCATTTGCTCAACCAAAAATAAATGGAGTGTTGATTTGAAGGATGTGATAGACTGTTAATTTAGTGGCCCTCAATGAACCAAGCTTCTTATTTGCATCCCTGTGAGTCCCCTCACACATTGATTCTGGGCTTGGCCATGTGACTCCTTTGACCAATGGAACATTAGCAAGAGTGATGCAAGTGAAAGACTGGTTAGTCCTTGCACAGTGGACCTTGCCTTCTTAGAATGCTTCTTTTTGGAAACCATCCACTGTGCTGTGAGAAAGCATAAGCAACCATGGAGAGAAGCCTCCCTGGAGGAGAATCAAGGCCTCTAGCCAAGTCCAACTGGGCTCCCAGCCTGTAGCAAGTACCAATTTCCAGCCATGTATGTGAGTCCATTTTAGATCTTATAGGCATCCAACTCCAAGCCAACAACATGTGAAGCCTAATAACCTCCTGGTCAACCCACAGAGTTGTAAGAAGTCATAATAAATTGTGAGAAGCCATTAAATTTGGGGTGGTGTGTTATGTAGCATTAGATAGCTAAAACAGAAACTATGACCTCAAAGTGGGGTCCTGCCACCACATGTGGCATTGATTTTGAGTCTGGTGGAAGAATGGAGAAATTTGGAGAAATGACGAAGAGACTGTTAGTGGACACTGAAGGGAAGTGAGGAACATCCTTCTAGAAGCTGAAGGAAAGAGAACCCGAGTTACGTATTGGTAGAACAATTAGCAAAACTATTTGCCTGTGGAAATATACGAAATAAATAGAAAGGGTAGCTTATGAACTTGGGATCTGGCTAAGGGGATTTCTGGACAGTATGTTGAAAGTGAAATCTGGCTCTTTTTAGATGCCTATGGTGAAGTCCAGGAAGAGCCAGTTGAGGCAAAGAAGGAACTGTTTAGATTTCAAGCAGAATTTAGAAGAACTAAAAAGGCACTAAAACTTGTGGGTTTGATAATAAAATTGCTTCCATCCTTAGTCTCTCCAAGAAAAACATTTCTCAAAGTAAAAAATGGCCTTGGTTTGAGGATGAAATACAGGGTGCTATTAGTAAAATATGACCTCCGGGTCAATGTCTCTGTTAAGGCGTCAGAAAGATTTAAGGACTATCTCAATGATCCTCTCAGCTAGACAAGAAGACTTCTAAGAACCTTAAAAGTACCATGTGAAGCAGAAGAGCTACCGATCATCCAATAGCACTGTGAGAAATGTTACATTGTTATTGTTTTAAATCTTTAAATGTATGGGTGGTTGGTTAGGCAACAATAGATAAGCCAAACAGAGCTAATGATTTTTAGATGCACTTGTATAATGGTAGGATAAAATATCTTTGACTTCACATTTGACTTTTGATGTAATCAGAAAAAGGGCTATTTTTGCAAAAATATTCAAAAATTTTATTTAATTTTTCCACCTGCTTTGTATCTTTTATGTCATCATCTTTGTTTATTTTCTCTTCTTCAATTGTTAACTGGTCAAATTATCCCCATTTATTATTATTATTTTAAAAAATAAATTTATTCTCTTTATTTTTATTTTTGGCTGAGGTGGGTCTTCATTGCTGCGCGCTGGCTTTTTCTAGTTGCAGTGAGTGGGGGCTACTCTTCGTTGTGGTGCGTGGGCTTCTCATTGTGGGGGCTTCTCTTGTTGCAGAGCACGGGCTCTAGGCGCGCAGGCGTCAGTAGTTTTGACACACAGGCTCAGTAGTTGTGGCGCACAGGCTTAGTTGCTCTGCAGCATGTGGGACCTTCCCGGACCAGGGATTGAGCCCATGTCCCCTGCATTGGCAGGCGGATTCTCAACCACTGTGCCACCAGGGAAGCCCCCCCGTTTATTATTGGCTTGACATATATTTCAAGCAGTTCTGCAATATTGCTTTCATCAACTTCATGAAATCCAGCATCTTTTGTAATATTTACAAGTTCTTTTCACTTCTTCTATATTTGAATTTATTATCTGCTATAATGTTGGTAGGATGGATACTAATGTCTTGAAAGAAAGGGTCTTTGGTTGGACATTAATTTTATCAGTAGTCAGTTTATTAATGAATAGGTTTGCTTTAAGATGACTTTGCTTCTCTTAAATAACCCAGACAATGGATTCTCATATAATGAGAGGCCCCCTGTACCACTCTATTTATAGCTGAACAGGCCCTAGTACCAGACAATGCTTGACTCTCTGGTAAAACTGAGTTGAAGCATGTGATTTCGGCTCACAGTCTAAGAGGATTGTCTACGTTTTATCCTGAATCTAAATCTTGGCACAAGCCACTCAGATATAACTTCGGGGAGGGAGAAAACTAGAGAGAAGTCTGGCTCCCTTGGCCCATTTTAGCATGCCATTAGAGGTGGAAGAGGTGGAGAAAAGAACTGAATGCTCTGAGAAGACAGCTTCTGCATAGTCTACAGGAGGAGCCTGATGAGAGAGGTCTGCCCACCTGTGTTGTCCTTAAAGGCACCATGAACCTGCTCACTGGCAGATATGACCTGATGAATGTCCTGGGCTCTCACCAATAAAGTTAGTAAACCCCCATCTCTTGTGAGAGGATGGAGGAAGGAGGGGGTAGGGAAATAGAAAAGCAGGAAAAGAGGGCCGGAGATTCCCATCCCTCTACAGTGTCCATCTTACTGGAGAGAATCTACCCATTAGGTGATGGGAGGTTGGAAAGTCACAAAGCAGAGAAGGGAGGTAGGTGTTATACTCCGAGAGCCGATCACTCTATTTCTCTCTTAATCTTCCCCCGTGGAAAGGAGATACGAGAGCTGAGTAAAGGAAGCCACACTTCTGGGCAGAATTGCTTTAGCCACAGACTGACAGAAGCTGGTCACAGGAATGAGCTCTCATGCAAGTTGAAGTTCAGAACTTACTGCTGAAAAAAGCTGTAAGGTTTTTTTAAAGCCAGTTTCCCCCAAAGTGTGTTACTAGAAATAGAAGGGAGTTGACTCCAAGGAAGGATTGAAGTGGAGTGAGAAGCTCTTGAGTGCAGATCTGGAGATTCGTGCAAGATTAAGCTGAGATTGAGAAGAAGAGAAAGATAGAAGGGAACCTATTGTACTTGGAATTGGTTTCTTTAAAAAAAACTATTTCAGAAGAGTTATCTGCTTCTATTGTGAAGTGTTAAGCTTAGCTATGCCCACAAAGAACTCATTTTTGTAAATAATGAGTAGAACATTTGTAGCTATATTATATTATAGCTATAATCCACCCCCAAAGCCCACATTTTTTAGCTCGAACACAAAAATTAAATACATGATAAGGGAACATTTAAATTGAATAAATAGTTTTAGTGTTGGATTATCTTTCAGATGAAGTTGTACATTTATAGATACAGAACATATATATTCATTCATTCATGTAACTCAATAGTGCCTGCTCACTGCTCACATTATTAACACAGGTTTGGAAAACTTATTTTTAAAGGCTATAATGTATAAAGTGGGGTTACTGGCAGCAAGTCAATATTTTTAAATGGAACAAAATCAGTAATGGAAAATTTGGAAAAAGCAGATATTCTTCTGAAAAGTACTTTACCTTAGGGGTATAAGTTGCTGAAATACTGATCACATTATGCCTTTGCAATAAGAGCACAGATAGAAAGATTAATAAATGCAGAATGCAAGTGAAAAGAATCACTTAGGGGAAAAAAAGACTCTAATTGTGATGCCTTTGGGGTTTTGCTATAAATGAATCCGTTGGACTTCTTCCTGATGCCAAACAAAGGGCTGCAATCTACTTTTATGTATGTTTCAGAGCCATATTTATTAACCCTTTTAATGCAGTGCTTTCACAGTAAACATAAGAATACCTGAAATCCAAACTTTCTGTTCATTTCTCAGTGGTCATCACAATGTCCCACCAAGCCAAAATCCTATGAGATCCTTCCTCTGGAATAAAAGCCTGTTTCTCCAGCAAGCTTTTCAAAAGGATTTGAACTCTTCTATGCAGCTGGCAAAAATGTTGAACCAGCAAATTGAAAACACCCAGTGGTTTATATGTTTGGGTCTAAATAAAATTTCCCATGCACGCTATTCTATCGGTTTTATACATTCCCGGAGCAGGAACTGATAAGCTGAGCTAACAGGCAAGGGCTGAGAGGTGAAAATTGGTCCAGGATGCACAGTTTGTGAATTTACAGTCCGTTGAGTGGGCCCAGCTGTGTGTCTTCTCTTCAGCAGGAGGGCTCTTCCCTTTTAAGAACTTTGTTCCACTCCACCCACCATGGTTTCTACCACTTCCCCACGAGACTTCACTTCCTATGGGAAAGAACCAGTTGTTGATAACATCTCAGGGAAAGTCAGAGCGGCTTTAGGGTAATCACACAGATACCCTCTCTCCACTCCTCCTCCTCAACTGTGGCTTATTGTTTTCCTTCCAAGAACACTGATGTGAAAGGAAATGATGTGAAGGAAATGATGTGACACTAATGTCAATGAAACCCACCTTGCTCTCAGTCTGAGGGTTGGTTACGCTCTGAAATAGAAAGGGGAACTTGGCTTCTCAGAGGCTCATCTGAGACCCAGAGTGCTGAATTTTTATTTTTTTTATTTTTTATTTTTTGCAGTACACGGGCCTCTCACTGTTGTGGCCTCTCCCGTTGCGGAGCACAGGCTCCGGACGCACAGGCTCAGTGGCCATGGCTCATGGGCCCAGCCGCTCCGCGGCATGTGGGATCTTCCCGGACCGGGGCACGAACCCGTGTCCCCTGCATCGGCAGGCGGACCCCCAACCACTGCACCACCAGGGAAGCCCCAGAGTGCTGAATTTTAACCTGGTCAGTTACTTGGACACTTAAGTGAAGTTGTTTCAGAGGATGTTGAACGAGGTTTTCAAGCCATTCTTTCCCAGGTAAAGGCTATGTCTTCAAAGGCAAGCCTTTCTCTCCCCAACTTATCAATGGCACCAATTTGGCTTTTGGTGGATGTACCCCCCAAGAGGGAGGGGGTCTCTGTTTTATTCACTGCTGTATCCTCAGGGCCTAGAATAGCGCCTGACACATGGTAGTTGAAAGGTAAATGTTGAAAGTTATTTGTTGAAACGTACGTGTTGATTGATGATATTAGAATGTCAAGATGCTCAATCCATGCCTAGCATTTCCATTTAGCATCTAAAAACTTACACAAAAGGATGTTGGGAATTTGGTTTGATGTACTTAAAATTATAACAGGAATTCTTACAGCCTCAGCTCAATTACTTGAAAAATCAACTAGTCTCTCTGTTTCTGTTTTGCCAACTGTGAAAAGGGGTCTGGCCAAGTCTTCATTGTGACAGTAGAGTGAGGAAGTAAGCATGGTTCCTAAAACCTAACAGAGAGCCATGCATTCCTACGGGGTGCTTGTCAACCCCAAACTTAGATCATTCGTTTTCTGAATGCGGACGCATAAAATGGCATAGATTAAGATGTCTGTCAAGAGTTAAGCCTCCTTATTTTTATCTTCTCTTGATAGAATTGTCATGGATTCAGCACTGAAAGGGTCTTTTAGGCTAAATATTAGTCCCCAAATTGGATGAATTGGAACTATCAATATTATAGACAATACCTACGTGTCCTAAACCTGCCTCCTGAAAATGTACTCTGCATGCATGTGGGGAAGAATAATGTATGTCGCATCCCAGCATCCCATAACATTCCTTTTATAGAACAAGATTCCCACAGAGTTTTAACACACAAAGTTGTCTCTTAAGAAGAAGGCCCTATTTGGGAGCCAGTGGACACCTGGCAGGGATTCCTGACCCCAAGCCCCATTCCCAGCACCCCCCAGCTCCTGTCGTTATGTCATCCCAGGCAAGGCTTTTAACCCCTCGGGACTCCAGCTTCTTTATCTATGAAATAACATTGGCTTCCTGCCTTCCAAGGGAACCAGAAGAATGAGTTAATATTTACATAGCACATTGAGAGCCTCCAAGAAAGACACCGTACAACTGGGAAATATGATACAATGGGAAGAACGTCCTTTGTTTTTAACTTGTTGGTCTCTGGTCAGCCTTTCTGGGCCTAGTCCCTATGTACAATGTTAAAATAACAGGCAAAAGTGAAAGACCATTCTGAACCTAATTCAGGTAGGATGACTCTGAATTGTAGCTGCTGGAGTCTTTGTTCATTTGTTAACTTTAGGGAGTCCAGGGACTCAGCTAGTGGTTATTTCCCCAGTTGCTGAAGGTGTAATTGGAATAGACATAGTTGACAAGGGGCAGAATCCCACATTTGGTCTCTGACCCGTGGGTGATGGCCACTATGGTAGGAAGGGCTAAGCAGACGCCCCTAGGGTTTCCATTCATATCAAGAGAGTAAATCAGAAACAGTACTGCATCCCTGGGAGGAGTGCAAAAATTAATGTTGCCATCAAAGACTTGAAAGAAGTCTGGGTGATGATATGTAGTGTAGGCCCTGACAGTTTTTTGTTTGTTTATTTTTCGTAGCGCAAGTGCCTGATTTAAGCTTTGATTGCCAAGGTATCCTCTTCAAAGTCAGCTATCTTGAATAAACACAGTGCCAGCCGTGAGACTAGAGAAAAAGCCAGGCTGTCCCTACTCCAACCCACCAGCTCCTTTGTTAGAGATCTTGGTTGATTTCGATAACTGACCATCTGGGCTCCTGGGTTTCCTCTTCTTGTGCTTTAGGTTCCTGCTCTTACATTTTATTTATTTATTTTGAATTTTTGAATTTTATTTTACTTATTTTTTTATACAGCAGGTTCTTATTAGTCCTGCTCTTGCATTTTAAACTCACCAATAAATAGTGAGCCTTCAAAATCCTAGGCAGCCCACCCTCAACCCCAATAAAAGCAGAACTCCAGGGACTTCCCTGGTGGTCCAGTGGGTAAGACTCCGTGCTCCCAATGTAGGGGGCCCAGGTTCCATCCCTGGTCAGGGAACTAGATCCCACATGCTGCAACTAAAGATTCGCATGCCACAACTAAAAAAAAAAAAATCCCGCATGCCGCAACAAAGATCCCGTGTGCCACAACCAAGACCTGGCGCAGCTAGCTAAATAAATAGATAGATAAATAGATAGATAGTTAGATAACAGAACTCCAGGCCTGTGCTCTCTCTCTCTACCTGTGACTTTGCTGTATGACCCTATGTGTCCCATGTAATTTCTAGGACTTGAAAGTAATAAAATTTTTTTTTCAAAGCTTCCTATTAGTTATTGCTGAGGGCATCTTACAATTATAATAAGAACCACAAGGGCCGGTCCAGCCACAATATTAGTTATCTATAGGCTGAAAGCTGCACAAAACATGACACTTACCACATCTCCATTGAACTCACCAGTTTGACCTGTGCAAAAGTCACAGTGATCTTGAAGAATGAGTGATGCCTACTATAAACTTAATGAAGTGGTCACTAAAACTCCACCTGCTGCCCCAGGTGTAGTATCTTTCCTGGAGCAAATTGACATGTTCTTGAGCACTTGCTTTGCAGCTACTGACCTGGTGTATGCCCTTTTCTCTATACCAAGTCGTAAAGGCCACCAGAAACAGTTTGCTTTTACTTGTCAGGGCTAACAGTGCACTTTCACAGTCTTGCCTCCGGGCTATACCAATTCTACTTTCTGTCATATTATTCTGGACAGATCTTGATTATCTTGACATTCCACAAAACATCATACTCCAAGCTCACTGATGACATTATGATGATTAGATTTGATGTTCATAAAGTAGCAGATACTTTAGAGGCCTTAGTAATGTGTCTGTAAATTAGAAGGTGGGAGATAGGTCCCACAAAACATAATACATATTCATTGAAAAAAATCCCCTTATAAGAGGACTCAAACTCAAGCTCAGTGTAGTTAAAACCCCTGTTGTTCAGGGGTCAACTGTATATATCACATTTGAATGTGCTACTTGGACCCACCTATAGAATCAACTGTAAGCCTGGTTTACAGATTGTTCTGTCTTGTATGCTAGTATCCCTCAGTGCCTGCCACTCAGGGTTGATGCTGAAGGATGCTGGTGAGGAAAAACATTCCCATGGGTAGAACTCTGAGCAACATACTTAGTTGTACACAATGTCCAGACTGAGAGATGGCCAGTAGTACATATGGATACCAGCTCTTGGGCAGTTGATGTTGGTTTGATTGGATATGTGTTAGGCATCACCAGAAAAACATGAATATATATATTATATGTATCACCAATATGAGATATATGTATATATATTAGAATATATAATATATATATTAGGATATATCTACATTTATATATATTTAGGATACAGGCATATATCGTTTCATTATGCTTCACTTTTCTGTGCTTTACAGATATTATGTCTTTTTGCAAATTGAAGGTTTGTGGCAACCCTGTGTTGAGCAAGTCTATCTGTGTGATTTTTCCAACAGTATTTGCTCACTTCGTGTTTCTGAACTCACCTTACTCAGGCTGATCCTGCTAACACCAATGCTGAAGGCTTACTATGTTAGCACCAGAGATCAATACTGATGCCCTGGTGGCAGGTTGACTTCACTGGACCTCTTCCATCTTGGAGGGAGCAGAGACTTGTCCTCACTGGAGTAGATACATTCTAGGTGTGGATGCGCCTTCCCTGCCCCACGATGCTTCTGCCAGGAGCACTATCTATGGACCAAAGAACACCTTATTCACCGTCATGGTACTCTCCATAGCATTGCTTCTGATCAATGACTTCCATAGCATCTCTTCTCTCACAGCAAAGCGAATGCAGCAATGGGCTCTTGGCCATGGAATTAACTGGTCTAACCATGTACTACATCACCTAGAAGCAACTGAGCAAATTTTGAAAGCTTACTGGTACAATGTAATGGCTTATGAAGACTCAGTTCCTGTGTCAGATGGGAGTCAGCATCCTGAAAGGATGGGGTGCTATCTTAAAGGATATTGTAAATGCTGTGAAGGATATTGTACACGTTTGAAACAGAGAACATATATGGTGCTATCTCCCCCATAGCCAGAATATACGGGTCTTGGAATCCAGGGGTGGAAGTGGCTTGTTTGCCACCAAACCCGTAGATTCAGTCATAGAGTTTTTGCTTCCCATCCTGACTATCTTGAGCTCTGCTTGTTTGGAGTTCTTAGTCCCCAAAGAGGAGCTGCTCACCCAGGGCTCCAGGTGAAGAACCCCAATCAGCGAGGCCCTCTGCCAGACTTTACAGAGAAGAAAAGCATGACTGATGTGTCTGTGAAGAATCCAGGAGAAGGACAACCTCTCAAAGGCCCTCGTGTCTGGAAAATACATTCTGGGCGGTATTGGAAGAGTTTTGATTCTGTCAGGTTTATACAACAAGAGAGACATCAGCCGTGCATACTGATTTTTATTTATTTGTTCATCTAAATGGAAAGAAAATTCAGGGTTTTAAGGTCTGTAGAAATGGACAAACGTTTTCCAGGCCTCTGAAGCACTTGAAGATACAATTAAAAAGAAAAACTTCCTTATTCTCTTGTCTGCATAAGTTATAGCACTAACTTAAAATAGACTTAATAACTTATAGAGCAGGGCTGCTGGTTAAAACAAAATTAACGTTAGTCCAATTACAGCCTCATTTAACCATCACTGGTGATTCTGAGAAGGTTATTATTGTTCATATACTCTACTTACTTCTTGATAAAGGGCCCACTCATGCTTTTAAAACATTGCTTGTTTTGTCCATATTTTAATGCTGTAGTTAAGTGCATGGACTCTGGAATTTGATGCTGGGGTTTGAATCCTGGCTCAGTCACTTTCTAGCTCTGTGATCTTAGTAAGTCAATTAACCTCTCTGTTCTTAAGTCCCTTATCTCTAAAATGAGGATGATAGCAGTACCTGCTTTTTCTTAACTTAATTTTTTAAAATTGGAGTATAGTTGACTTATAATGTTGTGTTAGTTTCTGCGGTACAGCAAAGTGAGTCAGTTATATGTACTGACTCATGGATATACACATATCCACTCTTTTTTAGATTCTATTCCCATATAGGTCATTACAGAGTAGTGAATAGAGTTCCCTGTGCTATTCAGTAGGTTCTTATTAGTTATCTATTCTATATAAGCAGTACCTACTTCAAAGTGTTGTTTGGAGCATTACAATATGCAAAGTCCTTACAATAGTGCTTGGCCCATAGTAAGCGATGAATAAATGTTAGCAGTTGTTAATATGATAATTTGGCAATGCTTGCTCTATGTCGGCTTGCCAGGAATATAAACCCTTTTATATCCTCTCTCTCTTTTTCTCTAGCAAACCTGCAGAACACCTGCTAAATAACTTATGGATTAAATTGTGTCCCCTGTTCCCGTCCCCTCCTCCCTGCCCTACATTCATATCTTAAAGCCTTAACCACCAATGAGACTGTATTTGGAGATAGGACCTTTAGGGAAGTAATTCAGGTTAAATGAGTTCACAAGGGTGGTGATCTAATCTGATAGGACTGGTGTCCTTACAAGAGGAGGACGGACGAGACACCAGAGATTTCTCTCCCTTTGCAGGTACACAGAAGGAAGGCCGTGTGAGGATGCAGAGGGGAGGCAGCCGTATACTAGTCTGGAAGAGCAACCACACCAGAAACCAATCCTGCTGACACCTTGATCTTGGACTTCCAGCCTCCAGAACTGTGAGAAATAAATGTCTTGTCGTTTAAGACACTCAGGCTATGGTATTTTGCTATGGCAGCCTGATCAGACTAAGACAGTGACCATGAAATGTTTTAACTCACATTTTCAGTGAGAGACAACTGAGCAGTCCTGAAGTACAACACGTGATGCCATCCTCCATGCCACTGGGAAAGTCTGGTACCTACCATGGGGGGGGTGGGGTCGCCGTGAGGAGTCATATACCCTCAGGACTACTGTCCACTTGCTCCCCTCAATATAACTACTTTTTCTACAAAATTAATGGAGGCCTCAGGCTGACTACTAGCTATGCAGGGGTTAGTTATTACCTGTGAGGAGCTCTTTACTCTGATTTCTTTCTTCTTTTAGGCTCATCACAGATGATTTTGTAGGAGTAAGAATTTGGTCCATTGAGTCATTGATCAGATTCTGGATTAGTGTGACCTCATGTCGGCTGGAGCCTTCCATTCTCTCAGGAGCTGGGCAGCGCTGGCTGGAGTCCTGGTCATTCCACTTCTTGAGATGCCGAAGCCCTCCCTAAGATGTCTTCTGGTTCCCTGAGGCTGCCCTTTTCACACACTCTTCCTCCCCATTCCTTGTCCCACAGTGGCTGGATCTGTGCCCCAGAGTTGCCTTTCGAAAGCTTCAGTCACAAGAAGCACTCACGAATTCAGTTGTCCTAACCGAAGATTCAGGGATCACGGTAAGAAGGTTTGGGGATCATGGGAGGTGAGGCCCCAGCCTTGGAATTTTCTCTCCTGCTTCTCTACACTCTTTTCTCTTTACCTTTCCTTCCAGAATTCCCTAAGAGCTCTTCCCTTCAGTACAGAGAAGAATTCATCTGGATTCTAAGATTTACACTTGCAGATACCCTGGTTAATATGCTTGCAGAACAAAGAGCCTTCCATTTTAAGGCAGTTTTGCTTATAAATTTATTATAAATATATATTATATAATATGTACGACATATGCATATGTGTATATTATATGCATATTATGTATATGTATTGCCTATATAAAATATTACATATTTATAAATATCCTCTTTTTTCTTCTTACTACATTAGGAGCAATTAAGGCAATTTGGAGATAAAAGGAACTGCTGAGTTTAGGAATAAAGATTTAACTGTGGAGTTTGGCTCTCCTCACAGCCACTCATTGACTTGTGAAAAGCTGTTTGCAATTTACTTCTGAATTTATTTCTCAGGTGAAGGGTATTCAGAATCTGAATGTAGGAATTATGTAAAACATGAAATCATGTAACTGTAGCAAAATCAGAGCAGTCTGGCTTTGGCTTTTCAAATCTTTAAGGCTTTCCTAAGAGCATTATTAAAAAATAAGGGGGTGGGGTGGGGAGAGAGAGAGAGAGAATGAATGAATCCAGAAAAGTTTGTTGTATCACATTGAATTTCCTAGTTGACCTCTGCGATGGTAAAGTTAGATTTCTATGTATTTGACTCTAAATGAACTACAGAAAATGCAAAAACGTATACAGCGTAATCATGGCAATTGACAGCGATCATTCTAAGGATGCCACATCTGGAACAGGTTTTGCGCCTGGAAAGCTTCGACCAGTCGGTCCGCGGGGCGCTGCAAGAGGGCTGGGCCGCCGCTCCCAGCACTGGCTTTTCCGCGGAGCCCGGCGCTCCCCAAACACCGCGCCTGGCCCGGGGCTACGGGTCCAGCGCCCCGCGTCTCCCGAGCTTCGCGCGTCCTTGGCCCGCGTCCCGCCTCCGCCCCTCCCGCCGCCGCCCACGCCCCACCCGCGGTGGGCAGGAGGAGGCGGCGGTCGGCCCTCCCCGCGCCCTTTTTAAAGCGTCACGGGCTGGGGCCAGCCGGCTGATCCTGGCGGCGGTGGGAGCGGCGCGTCGAGCGCCCAGGGCTGCGCTTCCCCGGCCGGCGGGGCGGCGCCGTGGGCCGGCCGCTCCGGGCTCCCCGACGCCACCGGCGCCCCAGCTCCGCCCCGGGCTTCCCCGCCATGCGCCCCGGCTAGTGCGCCTCGGGCGCAGCGCCCACCAGGCCGGTCCCGCCGCTCGCCCCGCCGCCGGCATGCTGCCCCGGCTGCTGCTCGCCGCGCTCTGCCTGGCCGGCCGGCTGGGAACCTCCCGCAGCTGCCAGCTGCCCTCGGAGTGGAGACCCCTGAGCGAGGGCTGCCGCGCCGAGCTGGCCGAGATCATCGTGTACGCCAAGGTGCTGGCGCTGCACCAAGAGGTGCACGGCTTGTACAACTACCTGCCCTGGCAGTACGAGGCCGGCGAGGCGGGGCTCTTCTACTCGGCCGAGATCGAGATGCTGTGCGACCAGGCGTGGGGCAGCATGCTCGAGGTTCCCGCGGGCTCCAGGCTCAACCTCACCGGCCTGGGCTACTTCTCCTGTCACTCCCACACCGTGGTCCAGGATTACTCCTATTTCTTCTTCCTCAGGTGAGCCCGCCACCTCCCGCCCACACCACCCCCCCGGCCATTTGCGTGTGAGGTCACCTTTATTGGGAGCCGGATCAGGACCTCCCACAGGATCCTGGCCGTGCGTGCGATGTTAGATGATGCCTTGGGCTCCTTCCCGTACTCGCCTCTTTCCTGCTCCTCCCGACGTGTCTACAACATCCGGGGTACCTCTGGCTAAGACTTGGCAAAAGAGGGATGATTCCTGCGCTTAAAGGGCAGAAGAATGTTTCAGGCAAAAGCTCTAGGTGGTTTCCAGCAACAAGTAGCCAGCCTGTTGCAGGAGCAAAGGTTTATGCGGGGGGCTCCGGGGGGTGGGCGGGGAGACCCTGGTCACAGTGCTTTGAGGAATATAAAGGTAAATCAGGCAGGAGCCCTCTCTGAGTTCCATGAAAGTTGGTTTGTGGTCCAGATGAAATGCTTGTGGATAAGAATTGAGGTGATGGCTTCGACTCAAGTTTGAAATAAAGAACAGGTGGAACCCTAATTTAGGTGGGACCCTATATTTTAAGCTGGATTCGGTGGGAGTAGTTTGGGCTGGGCGGTGGTCAAAACAAAACCCCTCTGAAATCGGACCGTTGCTGGAATTCTGGCTCTGCCCTCCCTATGATTTTGAGCAAGTTACTGACCTTGTCCAGAACCTCAATAGCCTCACCTTCATGATGTGAGAAACAAGGCTGGTTGAGACTAAAACACAGTAACTCATGCAAAACACCTGGTTCAGGTTAGATGGGGAACGAATAGTTACTCTATTCTGCGCACCTGCTTAAATGCCAAGATGGGAATGGTGTGGAATGCAGCCCAGCTGTTGTCTTCTTGTTTCACTCATGTTAGCTCATATCAGCTGCCAGCAGACCTCAATGCCAGGCTCTTCGAAATAGCAAAGGTTTATGGAGGACGGTAAGGGCTCTGGGCGGGGTGTCACAGGGCTTTGAAGAATACAGAGGTGAATTAGGTAGGACGCCCTGTCTGATTGGAGACTTCTGGAATCTCGTGCAGTTCCATGAAAGCTGGTCTTGTGGTCACGGTGAAATGCGTGTGGATAAGAATTCAGACGATGGGTTCAACTGAAGTTTGAAATAAAAAACAGCAGGTGGAACCCTAAATGCATTGGTTGTCTCCAGTTGAAGGAGAAGACTGATACGTTAGATTCCATTTTGAGGTTCTGTATCTATCAAGATAGCGAGTGAATCCACGGCTGTGATGGGCCGTGGATTCACTCTCTATCTTGATCTTCAGGGGATCCAGAGGATCCAGTCTTCCCAGCCTCTGGAGTAGCAGTAAGGAAATATGGACTGACCATGACCTTGGCCTGCAGACTCACTTTTAGCTCTCGAGATTTCATGTCACTGAGAAAGAAAACAGTAAGTTCCACAGAGGGCCGTCGGGAAGCTCATGTCAACACATGTTTTCCATATTGAAGCCAGAATATCTAAGTTTAGAATACATGGCGTGCTTTGTGTTGGCTTGGGTGGTTTAGCTAGATTAAGCTGAGTTTTTTTAATTGCTTGAGAAGTAAGAGTTTCTAAATGAAGTCAGCAAGGAGTGAGACAGTGTCTTCTTGATACAGAGAAACTTCACATAGATTTTTTCATGCCTTTATTTAGGGAAAACACTGGGAACCCAGCTATAAAACTATTCAACAATAAAACTTAATTTTCCCAAGAAAAAAGAGCTGGGGCTTCCCTGGTGGCGCAGTGGTTGAGAGTCCGCCTGCCGATGCAGGGGACACTGGTTCGTGCCCCGGTCCGGGAAGATCCCACATGCCGCGGAGCGGCTGGGCCCGTGAACCATGGCCGCTGAGCCTGCGCGTCTGGAACCTGTGCTCCGCAACGGGAAAGGCCACAACAGTGAGAGGCTTGCGTACTGCAAAAAAAAAAAAAAAAAAAAAAAAAAAAAGAGCTGGAGTACTTGAGAAGACATTATTTTCTTTTCCGATTTTATAATGAAATACAGTTTTGTCTGCTGGCTCTGCGGTGGTCAGCCAACTCTTTCATCTTTTGCTATGACATGTTTATAAAACGTTAGGGCAGAAATACAGAGTCAAATGGTAGTCTGACAGATTTCTATTTCTCAGGGCTGTGTTGCCCTGATGTATGTTAACAACCGCATACAAATCATTCCTCTTCTGTTATTCTGGGACCCACTGAGAAGAGAACAGATTCTGGTCAGTGTCACAGGAGAAAGTGGCAGTGGAGACTCCCTGGTGACCCCTAAATGCCCCCTTTTGGCCGGAGGGTAACTCCCATCTCTCCTTTTCCTTTTCTTGACTTTATCTTGCCAACAGATACTTTACGTGAAGCTCTGTAAAAATATTAACTAACTTTCATACTGTCCTCACTCTGTGCCAGATGCTTTACTTACTTTTTAAAATGCAGTCCTTACACCACCATTAAATAATAAGGCGCTGTTGTCATCCTCTTTTTATAGTTTGTAAATTGAAGCTTAGAGAATTTAAGAAATTCACTTTGTGTCAGACAGGAGGTAAGTAGCAATGGTAGGACTTGAATCCCGGCTCATTACAACTGGCTTTCCTTTCACCAAGAAACACTCTGAGAAGGAAGGCCACTTGGGAGACACAAATAGACAGACACATGCGCACACTCCCCCATTCCCCAGCTCACGTTTTTTGAAAACCTTAAGAATAGACTCATGTGATGTGAGGCAGAGAAACAAAGTCACTCCTCTAATGAGAGCCATGTAAGACATTGTCGTATAAATGGCAACTGCATCTAAATCAGTGAAGTTAGAACGCACACTCACACCATGCACAAAAATAAACTCAAAATGGCTTAGAGACTTTGCGCCTTTATGAGACTTTTTCTCATAAACATAAGACATGACACCATAAAACTCCTAGAAGAGAGCATAGGCAAAACATTCTCTGACATAAACCGTGCCGATGTTAGGTCAGTTTCCCAAGGCAATAGAAATAAAAACAAATATAAACAAAAGAGACCTAATCAAAATCAAGCTTTTGCACGGCAAAAGAAACCATTAAAAAAAAGAAAAGACAACCTATAGAATGGGAGAAAGTATTTGCAAATGATGTGACAGACATGAGCTTAATCTCCAAAATATAAAAGCAGCTCATACAACTCAACAAAAAACAACCCAATCAAAAAAATGGGCAGAAGACCTTAACAGACATTTCTCCAAAGAAGACATGCAGATGGCCAGTAGGCACATGAAAAGATGCTGAGAGTCACTAATTATTAGAGAAAAGCAAATCAGAACTACAATGAGGTACCACTTCATGCCGGTAAGAATGGCCATCATTAAAATGTCTACAAATAACAAATGCTGGAGAAGGTGTGGAGAAAAGGGAACCCTCCTACATTGTTGGTGGGAATGTAAGTTGGTACAGCCACTATGAAAAACAGTATGGAAGTTCCTCAGAAAACTAAAAATAGAACTACCATATGATCCAGCAATCCCACTCCTGGGCATATACACGGACAAGACTATAATTTAAAAAGATACATGCACCCCTATGTTCATAGCAGCGCTATTCACAATAACCATGACGTAGAAACAACCTAAATGTCCATCGACAGATGAATGAGTAAAGAAAATGTGGTGTATATACAATGGAATACTACTCAGCCATAAAAAAGAACAAAATAATGCTATTTGCAGCAACATGAGTGTAACTAGAGATTATCATACTAATTGAAGTAAGTCAGAAAGAGAAAGACAAATACCATATGATATCACTTACATGTGGAATCTAAAATATGGCACAAGTGAATCTGTCCACAAACCAGAAACAGACTCACAGATAAAGAGAATAGACTTCTTGTTGCCCAGGAGGACGGGGGGAAGGGAGAGGGATGGACTGAGTGTTTGGGGTTAGTAGATGCAAACTGTTACACTTAGAATGGATAAACAACATGGTCCTACTGTATAGCACAGGGAACTATATCCAGTCTCCTGGGATAAACCATAATGGAAAAGAATATTTTTAAAAGTACATATACGTGTATAACTGAGTCACTTTGCTATATAGCAGAAATTAGCACAACATTGTAAATTAACAATACTTTAATTTAAAAAAAGACATTGTCATAAAATTGGCAACACTGTCACAGTCTTCTGTTGACTCTTGATTCAGGATGGTACACCCCATATGTATCCAGTCTACAGCTCTGCTTTTTTCCTTTTTTCCATTAGGATGGATGAAAATTATAACCTCTTGCCTCATGGAGTCAATTTCCAAGATGCCATCTTTCCAGACACTCAAGAGAACAGAAGGATGTTTTCCAGCCTTTTCCAGTTTTCAAACTGTTCCCAAGGGCAGCAACTGGCAACTTTCTCCAGTGACTGGGAGGTCCAAGAAGACACTAGGGTAAGAATTGGCTGTACTCTGAGCTACAGCAAAATAGTAGAATAGCTACATCTTGTGTGCATTTTGTGACGAAGGGAGTCAAGAGTCCTCTTCCAAAAATCCAGACCAAAGAGTATTTTTCTCCCTTCCCTGCCTGCAGTTAACAAACACTGCTCATAAACTTTGGATTTCTGAGGCTTTACTGTTTGGCGTGGGGTTCCTCACAAAGTGAGGGAACAAGATGGGATGAAGGTTGGCACACTGTGCCTCAGTTTCCTCTTCTGTAAAATGGAAACAATAGTAGCAGCTACCCCGTAGGGCTGATGGGACATGATTTAACTAGGCAGGAAATGGAAATGTGTAAAGCCCTTAGCACAGTAAGTGCTCAATACACATGAGCTATTATGACTACTATCACTATTATTATCATTATTATTGATAGCATAGGGCTCTAAGGAATTTTCTAAGAGGAAAGAAAAGGCCCTTAAGGAAATGGACTTAAATAATTATCATAGCTAACACTTCTATGATTCTTATCTATAGTTGCTAAGACGTAGAGGTACAGTGTGACCAAGGTAATTGTGGAATGTAAGGGTCGGGTAGTTTGGGGCATGAAAATATAAAAGGGATCCTTCAATCTGAGGCAGTTGCCAGAGTTGTGGAGACATTTTGAGGATTGTCACTTTCCCAGAGCAGTGGCATTGCCACAATAGACCTGTGGTGATTGTGGGACCAGGTCAGGGGAGGTGGTGGCCCATGGCTCCCAGTCTCCCATCTGAGATGTTTTTAGGACCATGTGACAGACCACTGGAGAGAGTTCTGATGTGGGGATGTGGGTGTCCCCTGAAACAAGGACTTTTTTAATGGGTCAATTTGCACATGTTTGGTGGCTTCCTTCTTTTCTCCTATCTGGGGTGGCCTTGGGGGATGTGACTTTCTCTTGTCTGGTGGATTGGCCCAGGGGAGTGGCCTTGTTTGCCCAAACCTCCTTACCTTCTGCCCAGGGCTCCCTGACACCTGGAGGCTTTCTTCATGTTCTTTGCCCAGAAACTGTTCTCATGATGGTCAGGTGCATCCAACTAAGGAAAAATGTGGATTCTTACTTCCTTAACATGACCAAGGGTTCCTTCCTTAGGCCTCCTCGACTGACAGAGATCTAGACTTCTCTGACCCTTCCTCCATGGTTTGCCAGAATTTTCTGAGTGCTTGTCTTATATTTTGCTCCCAACATGGTTCCAAGCACCTGTTTGTTAGTTTGTTTTTCTGCTCTTCATCTGGTGGTGGGTGCTGGCACCCACCCTGCATTGAACTGGACCTACCAAGTATCAGCCTGAGTATCCCCAGCCTGGGTCAGTCCTTAGCATGTTCCGAATGAAATCCTTTTAGTCTTGGTCCTTTGGGTCTCCATCCTGTGGGAGTTTTGCTTAAACTACTAAATCCTTGGTAACAATAGATTTATATCAAGAGATCAGATGTTGTTCCAAAAATACCTTATAGCTTAGCCCCCAAACTCTTTAGCTATATAACTGATTAGCCCCGTGGTCACATAATGAAGCTATTAACATTTCCCTGGAATTAGATTTTTCCATCATTAGAAAAAAGTAGAACAATAGGACCATGGAGAATTGTTTCAGTGTGAAGGCAGTCCTATTTCTGGTGGTCAGATGTTGATCTTGGGGAGAATTCCTTTTCCCTTTCATCACCCTGGTCTCTTAGACAACAAAGGGTGGGCGTGTGCATTTGCTCCAAGAGTCAGAAGCTTCTGGGGAGGAAAGTTAATTGTTACAGATTGCTGAGCTGCTGTGTAGCTGAAGGCGTTTATGGACCTTGTACTTTTCAACACTTTGGCTCTTTCCATTTTTATCCCTGGACCATTTGGAAATGTACCACATTAGAGCTAAATTAAATTAGCTAGTTCATTTGAGAATTTAGGTTTAAACGAAAACTAAGTTGGCTTTCTGGTAAATGTTGTTAGCATTTACATTTTACAACACTCCTTGAGAAATTTTTATGGCCTCTGGAGTGATTAAAGTAGCTGTGACTTGAAGATCTCAGAGTTAGATGAAGAGTTATTGACAATTACTTGCTCCTTTCTTCCAAAAAAGGCTAAAAATTCTCTGCCTTTTCTGTCTGAAGGTGAGCATGCTATTTTCTCTCCTAGGCAGTCTAAACACATCATATTACATCAGAAGCTATGTTTTTCCTAAGGTGGTGGGGTCTCTGTCTTAGGAGGGACCAGAGGAGCTGTGCAGGTCACCTTTTTACTCCAGTTAGACTCTTGCTAATTGGAACACACGAATCCTTCATTTGTTCTGAGACCTTTATGAATGGCCTTGGATGTCGCACGTTAACATGGCTTTCTTGAATTACGTGCCATATCTTAGATGATGATAAATCCTGGAGGAAAGCTGAGTTCTTGTCCTTTCCACTGTTGCAGCTGCTCTTCTCTAAGCCCCCAGTCAGCTTGAACGGTGGATCTAGGCTCTGGTTGTGAAGGGCACATCTCCTTCTTTTGTCTCATAGTTCTCACTCACTCGGAGCACCACATGAATCTGGGACTCTAGGGTCCATCTGGAGGTTAAGAAATGGAACCAGAGGAAACTACGTAGGGAAACATTTTGTGATGCACACCCAGGGTGACCCGCAACTCATCCTCAGCAGCCGAATCCTCCCATTCTCTAGTTCCACCCTCAAACGTTCCACCCATGCCTCAGACAGTAGAAACACAATCTTGCTTTCAAAAGTTGCCAGGAGGGCTTCCCTGGTGGCGCAGTGGTTGAGAGTCCGCCTGCCGATGCAGGGGACACGGGTTCGTGCCCTGGTCTGGGAAGATCCCACATGCCGCGGAGCGGCTGGGCCCGTGAGCCATGGCCGCTGGGCCTGCGCGTCCGGAGCCTGTGCTCCGCAACGGGAGAGGCCACAACAGTGAGAGGCCCGCATACCACAAAAAAACCAAACCAAAACAAACAAACAAAAGTTGCCAGGAAATCAGCAGCGTTCCTAAGTGTTTAGTGTCTCTCTGGTGCAGTATCATGGTGTTAATGGGACTATGGGGGATGTCTTTGGCAAGTTAGAGCATCCATCCCATTTTCTGGCAGGATTCTCTCCACACCAGCCAAGAAGCTTTTCCTTCTTTTCTTCCCTGCTGGGTGAGTGTTAACAATCAAAACAGAAGTTGTCTGTTTTCCCCTCTCAGCATGTCCTGTCCCCTAGGACCAATACCCAGACTGATCCACACTGTTCTAGAATGTCATGGGATTGAAGTAAAATCTGTGAAAGACCTGCTGCCATCTTTCTGTTTTCCCATTTTGGAGTCAGGAGGGATGGTGGGGGAGCTGTCATCCTCCAAGCTGCATCCGAAGGAACGTCGACTTTTCATCAGGAGATTGAGATTGGCTCAGCCATTTCCAGAGGCGTGACCTCAGGCAGGACCCTTAATGTCTCACAACCTCAGTTTTCTAATCTATAAAATGGGGCTAAAAACGTCTAAACTGTCTCAGGTTGTTATAAGGACCTAATTAGAGCACATGTTTGAAAGCACTTTGTCAAGTCTAAAGAGTGCTCACTGTAAATTGGTAATTAGAAAGTAGGGCTTTCAAATGTAAAGGATATGTAGCTTTAAAAAAGCTTCCTGCTTCTTCCCGGGGCAGTGGCAGAGTGGTGGCAGCAGTGGTGACAGGGATATGTGTTGGAGATGGGAACAGTGATGAGGAAGCTGTCATGTGTGCTGTAATTCATTCAATAGAACTTATTGGGTTCCAGCCAGGGAGCACTTAAAAAAAATCGTTTACTGAATTATAAACCATGTTCATGTGGATTCCCAAATCTAAAAGTACAAAATGGTAGTCAGTAGAGTTTTTTTCTCCCACCTCTGACACCCATCCACCCAGTTCCCACCTACCCTCCAAACAAGTAACCACTGTTAACAGTTTCTTGTAAACGTTCGATGAGTATTCTCGTCCAACAAACAATTCAAACATGATTTATTGTCGTCTTTGACACCAGTGGCACTGCACTATGCACACTTTGCTGTGCCCTGCGTTATTCATAAGTAGATCTTAAACATCTTTCCATATCAGTGCATGTAAGTTGCTTTAAATTGCTGCATAGTATTCCATTGTATGAATGCCTCACTGTATATGTTTAATCAAGTCCCCTGTCGATAGGTAGTTATGCTGTTTCCAATCCATTGATATTACATAGAGTGCGGACATGTATAACATTATACATACCTCATTTTGTGGGATTGTTGAGTCCAATCTTTTTTTTTTAAAGATCTATTATTTACTTATTTTATTTTATATATTTTTGGCTGCATCAGGTCTTAGTTGCGGCATGTGGGATCTTCGTTGAGGCATGCGGGATCTTTTGTTGTGGTGCACGGGCTCTTCATTGTGGTGCGCAGGCTCCAGGGCATGTGGGCTCTGTAGTTGTGGCGCGAAGGTTCCAGAGTGTGTGGGCTCTCTAGTTTGCAGCACATGGGCTCTAGTTGAGGCGCACGAGCTCAGTAGTTATGGCATTCGGGCTTAGTTGCTCCGTGGCATGTGGGATCTTAGTTTCCTGACCAGGGATTGAACCCTCGTCCCCTCCATTGTAAGGCAGATTCTTTACCATTGGACCACCAGGGAAGTCCCAAGTCCAAACTTTAGCAAATGTTTATTGAGTGCCTACTGTGAGGCAGCTGCTGTGTTAGATACTAGAGTTTCAGTGTTGAGCAAAATACAAAGTTCCTGATCTCATGAAGTTTATAGTCTTAGTGTTGATGGTGGACACAATCAAAAGACCACGTTAATGACTTTATAATTTAAAATGGAAATCAATGCTCCAAGGAAAAGAAAGGAAATAATCAGGGTGTCTGATCTAGACTTAGGGGTAAAGAAAGCCTTTTCTGCTGAATTGATACTGGGACTAAAATCTGATGGATGAGGAGGTATCTTAGTTAATGTTGGGGTAACTGGGAAATGAGAGCAATCCAGAGAGGGAGAAGAATCTGTGCAAAGGCTCTGTGGTAGCAGGGTCCATGGTGCCTTTGAGGAAACCAAAGAAAGCTCCTGTGGCTGGAGGAAAGGGAGTGAGTGAGAAGAATGAGGCCAGAGCAGTAGGTGGGGTCAGACCATGCAGGGATTGGTAGATTCTGGTGAGGATTGGGCTTTGTTCTACAGTAATGGGAAACCCTTGATGTTTTGAAAGCAAGGGGTGACGGGAGCAAATTCACACACACCCACACACACACACAAAAACCACCCAAAGTGGCAGGAGTAGGGAACTGGATTGGAGGGGATCCAGGTGATATGGTAAGAACAGGTAGTGGTTGTTAGAAAGCTACCAGATAGATGTTGGACCAGGGTGGAGGCAATGGGGGTGGAGTGATGTAGGCAAACCTGAGAGAGATTTAGGAAATAAAATCGGTAGATGTTCATGACGGTTTGAATTGGGGTGGTACAAGAGGTGGGAGGGTCAAAGATAACTCCTGTGTTCCTGGCTGACTGCATGCCAGAACTAACACTGATAAATGGGGATAGGACAGGTTTGGTAGGGAATTCATGAGTCTAGGGTTGGACATGTTGAGTTGAGGTGCCCTTGAGCCATCCATGTGAGATCTTGAATGGGTGGTTGTGTCTGTTTGGAGCTTTGAGAAGAGCTCTGATTAGAAGATATACCTTTGTGTCTGATCGATAACTAATGTCAGCTGAAACTGGACACGGATGAGACTTCCATGGGAGAGGGCTTAGAGTAAGAGTTGAAGCCCTAGGGCAGGACTGAGTGGTGTAGAATGCTAACACTGGTGGAGAAGGAGCGGTCAGACTGGTAAGAGGAAAACTAGGAGAGTCAACGGCACAGAGTGTCTCCGGAAGGATAAGTGATCGACAGAACCAAAAGCTGTTGAGAAGTCAAGTAAGATGAAGTCAAGTAACCACTCGGCTTTGGTGGCAGAGATGAGGACAGTTCCATAGAGGGAGGAGAATCTAGGTTGTGGGGTGTGAGGAGAGGGTGAGACGAGGATATGGAGATAGTGGGAGTGGACAACTCCTTCAGGACGTTTGGCTGTGGAGGGTTGAATACAGATGAGGCTGCAGGTGAAGGGGGCAGAACAGCTGGGTGGGGGTGGGGGGTGGCTGTTGTATTTAAGGATGGCAGCCATCCAAAATAAATAAATAAAGATGGCAGCCATCCTGTTCAAAGCCTCTTGGTCCCTGTTTTCCTAGTCATCAGATGCTGTCTTCCCAAGTAGACTAAACTACTCGAGGGCAGGGTTATCTGTTTTATTCACTATTGTATATTTGGTATGTTTTTATGGTGTCTTACACATTTGTTGAATGTATTATCTCTCATTCAGGGAGCTCTGAGGCCTTAGTGAGCAGAGGCCTCCTCTTTCTCCCTCTCTATTTCTGATTTCTAAATTAATATTTAAAATCCACATGTAGCAGAAGTCACTCTTTTTCATGTACCGTTATGTTTTGACAGATACACATGGTTGTATAATCACAACTACAACCACAATATAGAAAAGTTCCATCATTGCCAAAACCCTCCCCTGAGCTGCTGCCATATAGTCAGACCCTTCCCCAACCTCAGCTCCTGGGAACCTCTGGTTGCTTCTCCAACTAGTTTTGCATTTTCCAGAATATCATGTGAATAGAATCATGTATGTTGCTTTTTTTTTTTCTTAGTTTGGCTTCTTTTATTTAGCACTTGAGATTTGTCTATGTTTTATGTATCTGTAGTTCACTCCTTTTTTATTGCTTAGGAATATTCTGCTATAGGGCTGTACCACAGTTTTATTTATCCATTCAGCAGTTAGAGATACTTAGGTTGTTTCCAGTTTTAGGCTACTGGAGCTGTTCTAAATAGAGATGTATGGTTTTTGTGTGAAAATAAATTTTCGTTTCTCTTGGGTAAATACCTTGGATGGGTTTGCTGGATCATAAGGTAAGTGTATGTTTAAATTTATCAGAAAATGCGAAACTGTTTTCCAGGGTGAGTGTACCATTTTGCATTTGCATTAGCCCTGTATGAGATTTCCAGTTCTGCATTCTCATCAGTACTAGGTATTATCAGTTTAAAAAAAAAAAAGGATATTCTAATAGGTGTGTGGTGCTATCTCATTGTGGGTTTAAAAAAAAAAAAGCTACATATAAGTGAGACCAAACAGTATTTGTCTTTTTCTGACTTATCTCACTAAACATGATGCCCTCAAGGTCCATCTGTATTGTCACAAATGGCAGGATTTCCTTCTTTCTCATGGCTGAATAATATTCCATTGTATGTGTATCTACCACATTTATCTTCATGCACTTGCTGATGGATACAGGTTGTTTCCATGTCTTGGCTATTGTGATTAATGATTCAATGAACATGGTACTGATTTCTTAAAGGTACTGATTTCATTTTCTTTGTGTATATACTCAGAAGAGAGTTTGCTGGATGGTAGTTCTATTTTTCATTTTTTGAGGACCCTCCATTTGGACTGTTGCCCATAATGACTGCATTAATTTACATTCCCACCAACAGTGTACAAGTGTTCCCTTTTCTCCATATCCTTGCTCACACATGTTATCTTTCATTTTTTGGATACTAGCCATCATGACAGGCATGAGGTGATATCCCATTATGGCTTTGGTTTGCATTTCCCTGATGATTAGTTGGCCATTTGTATGTTCAATTCCTTCATCCATTTTTAAATCAGGTTGTTGTTTTGCTGTTTACTTGTATGAGTTCCTTGTATATTTTGGACCAGATAGATGGTTTGCAAATTATTTTCTCCCAATCCATAGGTTGCCCTTTCATTTTATTGATTCCTTTGTTGTACAGAAGCTTTTTATTTATTTATTTATTTATTTTCTTTCTTTCTTTTTTTTTTTTTTGAGGTACGCGGGCCTCTCACTGCTGTGGCCTCTCCCGTTGCGGAGCACAGGCTCCGGACGTGCAGGCTCAGCGGCCATGGCTCACGGGCCCAGCCGCTCCGCGGCATGTGGGATCTTCCCGGACCGGGGCACGAACCCGTGTCCCCTGCATCGGCAGGCGGGCTCTCAACCACTGCGCCACCAGGGAAGCCCAAGCTTTTTATTTTGATGCAATCCAATTTATCAATTTTTGCTTTTGTTGCCTGTGCTTTTGGGGTCCTATCTAGAAAATTATGGCCCACACCAATGTCAAGAAGTTTTTTTTTCTAGTTTCAGGTCTTACCTTTAAGTCTTTATTTTGAGTTAATTTTTGTATATGGTGTGAGATAAGGGTCCAGTTTCATTCATCTGCATGTGAATCCAGTTTTCCCAACACAATGTATTTTTTAAAAATAAACTTATTTATTTGTTTATTTTTGGCTACACTGGGTCTTCATTGCAGTACGCGGGCCCTCTCTAGTTGAGGCAAGCGGGGGCTACGCTTCGTTGTGGTGCGTGGGCTTTTCATTATGGTGGCTTCTCTTGTTGCAGAGCACAGGCTCTAGGCACGTGGGCTTCAGTAGTTGTGGTGCACGGACTCAGTAGTTGTGTCTTGCAGGCTCTAGCGTGCAGGCTCAGTGCACGGGCTTAGTTGCTCCGCAGCGCATGGAATCTTCCTGAACCAGGGCTTGAACCCGTGTCTCCTGCATTGGCAGGCAGATTCTTAACCACTGTGCCACCAGGGAAGCCCCACAATGTATTAAACTATTCTTCCCCCTTGTGTGTCCTTGGCATCTTTACTGAAGACTAGTTGACTGTACATGTGTGGATTTATTTCTGGGCTCTCAATTCTATTCCACTGGTCTGTTTTTATGCCTGTATCATGCTGTTTTAATTACTATAGCTTTGTAATATGATTTGAAATCAGCAACCATGATGCCTCCAGCTTTGTTCTTTTTTCAAGATGGCTTTGACTATTCAAGATCTTTTGTAGTTCTGCACAAATTTTAGAATTGTTTTTTCCATTTCTGTGAAAAATGCCATTGAAATTTTGATAATGATGGCTTTGAATCTCTACATCACTTTGGGTAATATGGGCATTTTAGCAATATTAATTCTTCCAGTCCATGAATATGGGATATCTCTCTACTGATTTTTTGTCTTTCTCTCATCAATCTTATAAAGTTTTCAGTGCATAGATCTTTCACTTCTTTGGTTAAATTTATTCCTAGGTATTTTGTTCTTTTTGGTGCTATCATATATAGGATTGTTTTCCTCGTTTCCTTTTCAGATAGATTGTTGTTGGTGTAAAGAAATACAACTGCTTTTTTTGGCATATGTTGATTTTGTATCCTGCGACTTTACTGGATTCATATATTCTAATTTTTGTGTGTGTGGAGTCTTCAGGGTTTTCTACATATAGAATCATGACATCTGCAAACAGAGATAATTTTATTTCCTTTGTTCCAATTTAGATGCCTTTTATGTCTTTTCTTGCTAGTACTTCCAGCATTATGTTTAATAGAATTGGCAAGAGTAGGAAAAGCTTTCCATTTTCCCCATTGATTATGATGTTAGCTGTGGGCTTTTCATAAATGGCCTTTATTGTGTTGAGGAAATTTCTTTTATACTTATTTTATTGAGAGTTTTTGTCATGAATGGGTGTTGAACTTTGCCAAGTGCTTTTTCTGCATACTGAGATGATCATGTGTTTCAAATTGTTCATTTTGTTAATGTGCTGTATTACCTTGATTTGCATATGTTAAACCAACCTTCCATCCCAGGGATAAATATCATTTGGTCGTGGAGTATAATCTTTTTGATACATTGTTGAATTCAGTGTGCTAGTATTTTTTTGAAGATTTTTGCATCTATGTGCATCAGAGATATTGGTCAGTAGTTTTCTATTCTTGCAGTGTCTTTGTCTAGCTATGATATTAGGTGAGGCTGCTGTCATAAAATGAGTTTGGAAGTATTCTCTCTCCTATTTTTTGGATGAGTTTAAGGAGGATTGGTGTTAATTCTTCTTTGAATGTTGGTAGAATTCAGCTTTGAATCCATTTGGTCCTAGGCTTTTTGCTTTTGGGAGTCTTTTTATTACTGTTTGAATCTCCTTATTTGTTACTGGTATGTTTAGTTTTTCTGTTTCTTCTTGTTTCAGTATTGACAGGTTGTATGTTTCTCAGAATTTATTTCTTCTAGGTTTTCCAATTTGTTCACATAATTGTTCATAAATAGTCCCTAATGATCATTCTTGTTTCTGAGGTATCTATTGTAATGTTGCTTTCATTTCTGTATTTATTTCAGTCTCCTCTCTTTCCTTCTTAGTTTAGGTAAGGGTTTATTGATTTTGTTTATTTCTTTCAAAAAATCAACTTTTAGTTCTTTTCTGTTATTTTCTAGTCTCTATTTGATTTATTTCTTCTCTGTTCTTTATTATTTTCTTCCTCTGATAACTTTGGGTTTAGTTCTTCTGTAGTTCCTTGAGGTGTAAATTTAGGTTCTTTATTAGAGATTTTCTTTTATAATATAGGCATTTATCACTATAAACTTTTCTCTTAGTACTGCTCTTACTGCATCCCATAAGTTTGGGTATGTTGTGTTTTCATTTTCATTTGTTTCAGGATTTTAAAAAATTCCCTTTTGATCCATTGGTTATTCAAGTGTGTGTTGTTTAATTTCGGTGTATTTGTGAATTTCCCTCTTTTCCTTCGATTATTGATTATTCCATTGTGTTCAGAAAAGATTCTTGGTGTACTTTTAATCTTTTTAAATTTGTTAAGACTTGTTTGTTACTTAACATGTGGTATAACATGTGATATATCCTGGAGAATATCTATGTGTGCTTGAAAAGAATGTGTACTCTCCTGCTGTTGGGTGAAAAGTTTTCTATATGTCTGTTAGGTCCTTTTGGTCTATACTGTTGTTCAAGTCCACTCTTAATTGATTCTGCATCTAAGTGTTACCTCCATTATGAAAGTGGGATACTGAAGTCCCCTACTATTATTGTATTCTATCACTTTCTCCTTTGGATTTGTCAATATTTTATATACTTAGGTGTTCTTACATTGAGTGCATATATATTTACAATTATTATATCTTCCTATTGAACTGACCACTTTATGATTATGTACTGACCTTTATCTCTAGAGACAGTTTTTAAAACCTACTTTGTCTGATATTAGAATAGTCACTCCTACTTTCTTTTGGTTATCTTTCACATGGAATATCCTTTTCCATTCCTTCACCTTCAGTCAATGTGCCTTTGAATCTAAAGTGAGTTTCTTCTAGATACAATACAATTATATCTTTTTTAAAAATAAATTTTATTTATTTATTTATTTTTGGCTGTGTTGGGTCTTCGTTGCTGCACACAGGCTTTCTCTAGTTGCAGCAAGTGGGGGCTACTCTTCCTTGAGGTGCACAGGCTTCTCATTGCGGTGGCTTCTCTTGTTGCAGAGCATGGGATCTAGGTGCATGGGCTTCAGTAGTTGTGGTCCGAGGGCTCGATAGTTGTGGCTTGCGGGAGCTAGAGCGCAGGCTCAGTAGTTGTGGCACACGGGCTTAGTTGCTCTGCGGCATTGGGATCTTCCTGGAACAGGGCTTGAACCCGTGTCCCCTGAGTTGGCAGGTGGATTCTCAACCACTGCGCCACCAGGCGCAATTATATCTTAATTTTTGTATGTATTCGGCTATCCCATATCTTCTTATTGGGGAGTTTAGTCCATTTACATTTAAAGTGATTATTGATAAGGATTTACTATTGGCATTTTGTTAACTGTTTTTTGTTTGTCTTATAGTTCATTTTCCCATGTTTTTCTCTCTTACTATCTTCAATGTTTTGTGCTATGTTTTATTTTGTATGGATAGGTTTTGATTACTTTGTCTTTTTTTTAACATCTTTATTGGAGTATAATTGCTTTACAATGGTGTGTTAGTTTCTGCTGTATAACAAAGTGAATCAGCTATACATATACATACATCCCCATATCTCCTCCCTCTTGCATCTCCCTCATACCCTCCCTATCCCACCCCTCTAGGTGGACACAAAGCACCGAGCTGATCTCCTGGTGCTACGCGGCTGCTTCCCACTAGCTATCTGTTTTACATTTGGTAGTGTATATATGTCCATGCCACTCTCTCACTGCATCCCAGCTTACCCTTCCCCACCCTGTATCCTCAGGTCCATTCTCTATGTCTGCGTCCTTATTCCTGTCCTGCCCCTAGGCTCTTCAGAAACTTTTTTTTTTTTAGATTCCATATATATGTGTTAGCATAGGTTATTTGTTTTTCTCTTTCTGACTTGCTTCACTCTGTATGACAGTCTCTAGGTCCATCCACCTCACTACAAATAACTCAATTTCATTTCCTTTTATGGCTGAGTAATATTCCATTGTATATATGTGCCACATCTTCTTTATCCAGTCATCTGTTGATGGACACTTAGGTTGTTTCCATGTCTTGGCTACTGTAAATAGAGCTGCAGTGAACATTGTAGTACATGACTCTTTTTGAATTATGGTTTTTTCAGGGTATATGCCCAGTAGTGGGATTGCTGGGTTGTATGGTAGTTCCATTTTTAGTTTTTTGAGGAACCTCCATACTCTTCTCCATAGTGGCTGTATCAGTCTACATTCCCACCAACAGTGCAAAAAGGTTCCCTTTTCTCCACACTCTCTCCAGCATTTATTGTTTGTAGATTTTTTGATGATGGCCATTCTGACCAGTATGAGGTGATACATCATTGGAGTTTTGGTTTGCATTTCTCTAATGATTAGTGATGTTGAACATCCTTTCATGTGTTTGTTGGCAATCTGTATATCTTCTTTGGAGAAATGTCTATTTAGGCCTTCTGCCCATTTTTGGATTGTTTGTTTTTTTTATATTGAGCTGCATGAGCTGCTTGTATATTTTGGAGATTAATCCTTTGTCAGTTGCTTCGTTTGCAAATATTTTCTCCCATTCTGAGGGTTGTCTTTTTGTCTTGTTTATGGTTTCCTTTGCTGTGGAAAAGCTTTTAAGTTTCATTAGGTCCCATTTGTTTGTCTTTTTATTTCCATTTCTCTAAGAGGTGAGTCAAAAAGGGTCTTGCTGTGATTTATGTCAGAGTGTTCTGCCTATGTTTTCCTCTAAGAGTTTTAGAGTGTCTGGCCTTACATTTAGGTCTAGAGTGTCTGGCCTTACATTTAGGTCTTGAATCCATTTTGAGTTTACTTTTGTGTATGGTGTTAGGGAGTGTTCTAATTTCATTCTTTTACATGTAGCTGTCCAGTTTTCCCAGCACCACTTATTGAAGATGCTGTCTTTTCTCCATTGTATATTCTTGCCTCCTTTATCAAAGATAAGGTGACCATATGTGTGTGGGTTTATCTCTGGGCTTTCTATCCTCTTCCATTGATCTATATTTCTGTTTTTGTGCCAGTACCATACTGTCTTGATTACTGTAGCTTTGTAGTATAGTCTGAAGTCAGGGAACCTGATTCCTCCAGCTCTGTTTTTCTTAAGATTGCTTTGGCTATTCGGGGTCTTTTGTATTTCCATACAAATTGTGCAGTCTTTTTGTTCTAGTTCTGTGAAAAATGCCATTGGTAGTTTGATAGAGATTGCATTGAATCTGTAGATTGCTTTGGGTAGTATAGTCATTTTCACAGTGTTGATTCTTCCAATTCAAGAACATGGTATATCTCTCCATCTGTTTGTATCATCTTTAATTTCTTTCATCAGTGTCATAGTTTTCTGCATACAAGTCTTTCGTCTCCTTAGGTAGGTTTATTCCTAGGTATTTTATTCCTTTTGTTGCAGTGATAAATGGGAGTCTTTCCTTAATTTCTCTTTCAGATCTTTCATCATTAGTGTATAGGAATGCAAGAGATTTTTGTGCATTAATTATGTAATTATTTATAACTTTACCAAATTCGTTGATTAGCTCTAGTAGTAGTAGCTCTAGTGGAAGTTTTTTTGTTTGTTTGTTTGTTTTAAGACTTTCTGATGTGGACCTTTTTTTTTTTTTTTTTTTTTTTTTTGCGGTACGCGGGCCTCTCAGTGTTGTGGCCTCTCTAGTTGTGGAGCACAGGCTCTGGACACGCAGGCTCAGCAGCCATGGCTCATGGGCCCAGCTGCTCCGTGGCATGTGGGATCTTCCTGGACCGGGGCACGAACCCGTGTCCCCTGCATTGGCAGGCAGACTCTCAACCACTGTGCCACCAGGGAAGCCTGATGTGGACCATTTTTAAAGTCTTTATTGAATTTGTTACAATATTGCCTCTGTTTTATGTTTTGGTTTTTTGGCCCTGAGGCATGTGGGATATTGGCTCTGTGACCAGGGATCAAATCTTCCCCTGCACTGAAAGGCGAAGTCTTAACCACTGGACCTCCAGGGAAGTCCCATCATCAAGGACATTCTTAAACTGCCTTTTTCTTTTCTGCCCACACAAGGCACTGAAAAATATAATCCCTATTAGTGTCATTTGGTCTGCTGCCTTGATTTGCACTAGGTGCCAGCAGTTTTACTCACCTTTGCTTTTGCACCAACAGTGCAAATGTCAGCACAGTGAACAAGACATCTTAGTATTGTTCTGAAAATAGCTTTGATTTCATGGGCTCCCCTGAAAGGATCTCTGGATCCCCCAGGAATCTGCAGACTTTGAGAACCACTGCTCTAGACCAGCTAGGTGAATGGCAATCTAGGAGGTGTTACCTGAGCTGAGTGTGGATGGGGGACATTTCACATTCTGAGCTGGGAAAGGGGGATGTGTGACCTCACAAAGGGGCCCAGAATTTCAGAAGGCCTGGAGTCAACATGGAGCTTGGAATGGTTTCAGCATTTCAGCTTGGAATGGGCTTCTAGCAGTGAGAGTAGTGGGAGTTGCATAGACCAGATTGTGGAGGGTGATGGATACCTATGAGAAGAATTCAGGGCCTGGGCTTCAGCAGATGTGGATTCTAATATGGTCTGTGCCCACTAACTAATGTTAATCTTGGGCAAATCCATTTACTTTGATCGATCTTTATGCTTAACACGTAATTAATGTATGCTCAATAGGTATCTTGTTCTCTGAAATTAAATAATTTCATCTGTGGAAGATGAAGGGGTTATATTTTATTTCTCTGAGGGTTCTGTAAACACTGAACATGATTCTGTTGTTATCACAGTTGAGTCAATTGAAACTTGGACAAACTGAGGAATGTGGGTGGACAGTGATGGAGCCAGAAGTGAGATCAGGGTCTCCCAGCTTCAAGTTCATGCTATTTATGTTCTCCATCCTGCCTGCTCCCTGGTCTCCTGCCTTCCAAAGCTGAGAGATTTTCTTCTCATAGACTGTTACTTCCCTGACCCACTTCTTATTTGCTATCCTTCCTTTATGCAGCTGGTCTGGTTTTGTCCTTTGATTATGCTGTTAGTGCACACCTTTTTGTGTGTGTGACACTTATCACAAATACAATGGTTTATGAAAATACTGGTTTACTATTCATGTCCCCCATCCGGGATATAAACTCCTTTTTACTGGTTGTTTTATTCCCAGGACCTAGCATGGTTCCCTCACATGGTAGGCATGGGTACCAAAATACAGAAGAGGGTTGTAAAGTATCACATGAGTGGTGTAGGCAGTAAAAGCTTTAGGAAGTCAGAGAAAGGGGGATCAGTGGGGCCTTGAGTATCCCAGGAAGATTTCAGAGAAGAGAGGGGGCTTGATCTGGACCTTGTAAGATGATCTGTAATACAGTTGACCCTTGAACGACACAGGTTTGCACTGCACGGGTCCATTTATATGCAGATATTCTTTAGTAGTAAATACAGTACTACGCGGTCCATGGTTAGTTGAGTCTGAGGATGCGGAGGGCCAACTATGTTATACGTGGATTAACCCCCGTGTCGTTCAGGGGTCAGCGGTTTACTGTTTTCAAAGTACTTTTTGTGATATCAAGGGTCATGCTATTTACTTATCCTCTAGTTGAATGTTAGTAACTTTTAGGTTGCCATTAATAGGTCATTCATTGGCCAGGTAGAACCAGAACTGTGAGGGAGTTAGGGTGGTGGTCTTTTTCATTCATTCATTTATTCAGACCTTCACTGTACACGTATTTATTGAATACCTGCTGTATGTCAGGCACTGGGAATACAAAAGAAAAAAAAGAGAAGAGAGTTCCCTGCCCTCCTAGAGCTTACGCTATAGTGGGATGAGGAAGAGACAATCAATACATCAATCAATAATCAGTCAATAAGAAACATGTCAGCTAATGATGTTTGGCAAAGAATTAAAAGAGGGTGGTAAATGACAAAGAGGAATTGGCAACTACTTTAGGCTGAGAGGGTGACACCTACACTGAAGTCTGAATGACAGGGCAAGCTGTACAAAGGTCAGGTGGCAAAGCATTCCAGGCAGGAGAAGAAGCCAGTGCCGCTGTGCTAGACCCTGCTAGGCATGCTTGAGGGTTGGAAAGGTGTGAAGGGAGCATTGTCGGTGGGGACGAATGGAATGAGATGAGTTTAGAGAGGTGAGCAGGACCTGGACCATTTAGAGCTTTTCTAAGCAAGGTCAAGTTTAGACCTTTATGCTTCGGGGAGCTGTTGAGTGGAGTGATGTGCTCTGAGTGATGGAGGCAGGGTCTAGGGGACAGCAGTGGTGCTGGAGAGGAATGGCTGGATTCAGGATATGTTTGGAAGTGGGGCTTTTCCTGTGTTCCTCCAATTGTTCCCTGATCACAGTCTGCTCTTCTATCCCCACTTTTTAAGCCTTCTCCTTTTTCCTCTTCATATAGGGCCTCAGCCACCCCAAGGTGTTGGCTAAGTACCATATTTTGGGTTGCAAAAGTTACACTTCATTTTGGGAACATTTGCATCTTAATTTACTAATAATTTGCCCTTTTTCATTTTTAACAGTTTTTAATGAAAGTTGTATTCAAGATTACTTTATTCCTGCATCTTCTCAATTGTTTCTTCCTTATATTTGCCCTTTTCCTTTCCTACTTGGTGAGATTTGGCTTTACATTTGAGGATCTCCTTGCAGTCTTTGCCCAGTTTTAGTCTGGTGATAACCACCGTGCTGGAGTGAACGCCCACATGGACAGTCGTGCTATTAGCCTTCTCCCGCTGTGCTCATTCAGCGTAGATGACATATTTCTTCCTGTAAACCTGGACTGCTTTGCCAGTTTGCTGCCTCTGTAGCGCGCTTGTACAACATGAACTTTATCGTCCTTTCGGATGGGCATGGATCGGACATTGTACTTCTGTCTCAGCTCTTTAAAAACAGGGGAAGACATGATCTTCCTGCGAATGTGGGAAGGCGCGTTGAAATGCCTTTTCCGATTCTCACTTGGGTCAGAAGTCACAAAGGGATTGCATTTCATTTTGGCCGCTGGTGCTTCAGCAATGGCCGCAGAAGGGAAGAGACCAATAATTTGCTCTTTTAAAAACCAAGTTTAAAGTGGCAATTTGCATCTCGTTAAGGTTTTAGGATGAGTCTTGGTTTCTAACCCTGACTCAGTACCAATTGTGATTTTGTATATCACTTAGACACTCTGAACTAAGTTTCCTTATCCGTAAAATGGATCAGATTATACCTCCTATGCATCATTCATAGCCCTGTAATAAAAAGCAACTGAGATGATGATTTTAAAAGTACACAGTTGCGGGCTTCCCTGGTGGCGCAGTGGTTGAGAGTCCGCCTGCTGATGCAGGAGACACGGGTTTGTGCCCCGGTCTGGGAAGATCCCACATGCCACAGAGCAGCTGGTCCCAGTTGCGATTACGTGTGAAACATTGTCTTGGCTTTCATGCCCCTGTGTGTACCCGTTCTCCATCACCTAGCTCACAAGAGTGAGAATAAAAGATCTTGATGCAGGCAGGCCTTTATTCCATCAACAGAAATCTTTGATACTCCCTACATTCTCAGCATTGTATGATGTATTATGGAGGATGTGGTAGAGGAAGATGAGCTGGTGCCTGAACTCAAGCATCTACTTAGAGAGATACAATTAACCCATGTGGAAAGATGGATACTGCTGCAGGGCCTTATGACCCAGTGGGAAGGATTTGGATAGGTGGAGAGAAGATGAAGTCAGACAGGAAAGAGCATGAATGGAAGCCCAGAGATGAGGATGAGGGTAGATTAGGATAGCAGATCTGCATGCGGGGGATTAGAGGACAAGTGAGGACACACAAGTTAGTGGGTCTACACCGGAAGTTCTTGACTTGTTATCAGGTATATGCAGTTCACACTAAAAGGAGGATTCCTCTGACGTGTTGTAGAGGTGATAGTTTGTGGCTGTACTGTGCAGGCTGTCATTTCTTCTTCTGCCTTCACTTCTGAGCTTTATTGAAACACAGTCATTACTTTTAAGCATTGACTAATACCCCATGTAGTTACTTTAAAAACCCCACAAACTTCTTATTTTGGAATAAATATAGATTCATTGGCTGTTGCAAAGAAATGGAGAGAAGTCTTTGGTACCCTTCACCCGTTCTTCCCAATTGAACATGTCGTATAACTAGTGCAATAGCAAAACCGGGTAATGACACTGGTAAAATGCACGGAGCTGAGTCACCAGTTATACATAATGCACTTGTTTGTGTGTGTGTAGCTTCCTGTTGCTATCAACACAGTCAAGATACAGAACCGTCCTATCACCTCGGGCTCCCTTGTGGTACTCCTTATAGCTACAACTTCTCCATTGTCCATTCCCAAACCCTGGCGGCCACTCATCTGTTCTCTATCTCCAGAATTTTGTTATTTCAAGTGTTATATCAGTAGAACCATACAGTTTAAGGAACTTTCTGAGATTATCTTCTTTCTCTCAGCATAACTTCCCTGAGGTTCATCCAAAGTTGTTTTTCTTTTTATTGCTGAGTAATAACTGCATGGTATGGTGGACCATCATTTGGTTAACTATTCACTCACTGAAGGACATTGGTTGGTTTTGAGTTATCAGCTATAATGAAAAAAACTGCTCTGAACATTCATGCATAGGTTTTTTTGTTTGTTGGTTTGTTTTTTGCAGCACGCGGGCCTCTCACTGTTGTGGCCTCTCCCATTGCGGAGCACAGGCTCCGGACGCGCAGGCTCAGCGGCCATGGCTCATGGGCCCAGCCACTCCGTGGCATGTCGGATCTTCCCGGACCGGGGCACAAATCCATGTCCCCTGCATCGGCAGGCGGACTCTCAACCACTGCGCCACCAGGGAAGCCCCATGCATAGGTTTTTGAGTGGACAGAAGTTGTCATTTCTTAGACTTCCCTGGTGGCGCAGTGGTTAAGAATCCGCCTGCCAGTGCAGGGGGCACGAGTTCGAGCCCCGGTCCGGGAAAATCCCACATGCCACAGAGCAACTAAGCCCGTGCGCCACAACTACTGAAGCCTGTGCACCTAGAGCCCGTGCTCCACAACAAGAGAAGCCACCGCAGTGAAAAGTCTGCACACAGTAACAAAGACTCAGTGCAGCCAAAAATAAATTTTAAAAAAGGTGACTTCCCTGGTGACACAGTGGTTAAGAATCTGCCTGCCAATGCAGGGGACACGGGTTCGAGCCCTAGTCCAGGAAGATCCCACATGCCACGGAGCCACTAGGCCCATGCTCCACAACTACTGAGCTTGTGCTCTAGAGCCCGTGAGCTACAACTACTGAGCCCGCGTGCCACAACTACTGAAGCCCTTGCACCTAGAGCCCGTGCTCCACAACAAAAGAAGCCACCGCAATGAGAAGCCCGAGCACCGCAAGGAAGAGTAACCCCTGCTTGCCTCAACTAGAGAAAGCCTGTGTGCAGCAACGAAGACCCAGTGCAGCCAAAAATAAATAAATTTTTTTAAAAAAGGGTATGCCACTTAAAAAAAAAAAATTTCTCTACAGTAAATGGCCAAGAGTGTCATATGCCAGGTCACCTGATGAGTCCATTCGTCATTTTAAAGGAAACTTTCAAACTGTTTTCCAAAGTGGCTGAATCATTTACATTCCCACCAACAATGTCTGAGTGATCCAGTTTTTTGCATCATTGCTGTTTGCCATTATCACTATTTTTTATTTTATCCATTCTGATAGGAGTTCTCATTGTGTTTAAATTTTTTTTAGATGTAATTCACACACCATAAAACTCACCCTTTTAAAGTATATAATTCAGTGGTTTTTAGTATATTCTCAGGTAGGTACAACTATCATCATTATCTGTATTTCCAAAGCATTTTCATCCCTCCAAAAAGAGTGACTGGTACCCATTACCAGTCACTCCCAATTCAGCCCTCTTCCCAGCCCCCGGCAACCACTATCCTCTGTCTCTATGGATTTGCCCATAGAAATGAAATCTTACAATATGTGGCCCTTTGCGACTGGCTTCTTTCACTAAGCATAATGTTTCGCGGGTTCATCCATGTTGTAATATGAGTCAGCACTTCATTCCTTTGTATGGCTGAATAATATTCTATCGTATGATTACTACATTTTGTTTATCCATCAGTTGATGGACATTTGGGTTGTTTCCACTTTTGCCTGTTATGAATAATATTTCTAACAACGTTTTTGTACAAGTTTTTGTATGTATGTATATGTGTTTTCTTTTGGGTATTTTCCTAAGAGTTGAATTACTGGGTCATATGGTAATTCTATGTTTAGCCTTTTGAGGAACTGCCAAACTGATTTCCAAAGCAGCTGCGCCATTTTACCTTCTCATCTTCAGTGTATGAGGGTTCCAGTTTCTCTACATCTTTGTCAACACTTGTTATTATCTGCCTTATTGATTCTAGCCATCCTGCTGGAAGTGAAGTGGTCTTTCATTGTGGTTTTGATTTTTCATTTCCCTGACGAGTTATGATTTGAGCATCTTCTCGTGTTTATTGGCCATTTGCATAGCTTCTCTGGAGAAATGTCTATTCAAACTTTTGCCCAGTTTTCAATTGGGTTGTCTTTTTATTGTTGAGTTGTAACAGTTCGTTATATATTTTAGATACTAGACCCTTATTAGGTGTATGATTTGCAAATATTTTCTCCCATTTTGTGGTCTGTCTTGTCACTGTGGTTTAAATTTCTATTTCCCTAGTAACTGCCAATGTTGGTCATCTTTTCATCTGCAGGTTTACCATCTGTATGGCCTCTTTGGTGAAATGTCTATTCATATCTTTTGCCCATGTTTGTCATTTCCTCTTACTAGAGCTATGGCTGTAGACATTTTCCTTTATAGTATATATGTCTTCAAACTCTTCTTTGCAGCAGCACTAAGATGGATGAGACACAGCTGTTAAGCTGCTCATAGCTATAGATCTTTTAAATTGTGATTAAAAAACACATAACATGGAATCTACCCTCAACCATTAGGTGTACGGTGCAAATATTAACTATACACATGTTGTAAGCAGATTTCTAAGACTTTTTCATTTTGCAGAAACTGAAACTCTAGACCCATTGAATAGTAACTCCCCATTCCCCACACATCCCTGCTGCTGGCAACTACCATTCTGCTTTTTGCTTCTGTGAGATTGACTACTTTAGATACCTTAAATGAGTGGAATCATGCATTATTTGTCGTTCTGTGACTGCCTTGTTTCACTTAGCATAGTGTCCTCAAGGTTCATCCGTGTTGTAGTATGTGACCATAGCTGTAGATTTTTAAAAAATTTTATTGAAGTATAACTGATTTACAGTGTTGTGTTAATTTCTCCTGTACAGTAAAGTGATTCAGTTATGCATATATATACATTCTTTTTCTTATTCTTTTCTATTATGGTTGATCCCAGGATACTGAATGTAGTTCCCTGCGCTGTACAGTAGGACCTTGTTGTTTATCCATTCTATGCATAATAGTTGGCATCTGCTAACCCCAAACTCCCAATCCATCTCTCCACCCCACCCCTTGGCAACCACAAGTCTGTTCTCTATGTCTGTGAGTCTGTTTCTGTTTCATAGATAAGTTCATCTGTGTCATACTTTATTTTTTTTATTATTATTATTTTTTGGCCATGCTGCGTGGCCTGTGGGACCTTAGTTCCCCAGCCAGGGATTGAACCTGGGCCCTCAGCAGTGAGCGTGCGGAGTCCTAACCACTGGATTGCCAGGGAATCCCCCATTTGTGTCATATTTTAGATTCCACATATAAGTGATATCATATGGTATTTGTCTTTCTCTTTCTGACTTACTTCACTTAGTATGATAATCTCTTGGTCCATGCATGTTGTGGTAAATGGCATTATTTCATTCTTTTTTATGGCTGAGTAATATTCCATTGTATATATACACCACATCTTCTTTATCCATTCATCTGTTGATGGACATTTAGGTTGTTTCCATGTCTTGACTGTTGTGAATAGAGCTGCCAAGCTGTAGATTTGGATCCATGCTAGGCCAATGCTCATTTTTATCTCATTAATAACCATGTGATCTCACCATGACTCAGTTTCTCCATCTGCAAAATGGATCAGGGTAGGTCATAGTGGTATGGAACTTGGTAACTAAACTCAGAGCTTTGTGAATAATCCATACTCTCATCCTGTGGACCGCCTCACAGATGGCAGTTATGCATCTTCGCCAAAAAGTCAGAAGTGAGCAGGAGAAGGTTCTCATCCTGGTTTTTTGAAGAGGCTTCACTGAGTGACCTCATTTCTTCATTAATTTTTAATTTCTTTTCTTGCATAATGTCCACCCTTTAATCCCCAAATCATTCCAGAGTACCTCAGCACATATATCCTGAAATTGAAAGGGGAGGATCCAACAAGGGATCTGGTTCTTGTTAAGGGTCTTCTATGCCCCCAAAGAAGAGGATCTTTAAGCCAACCTCCGTCTGGCCCCACGAGGCACCCAGTTCTCTGGGAGTTACTATGGAAATGTGTTCTGGTACTAGGAGGAAAGGAAATAAAGCATTCCGAGAGTCTTGCAGGCTAGGAAATGGACGTTCTGACGTCTATTCCCAAAGTCTACTGCAGTTGCTTTCTTCATTAAATTCTTTCTCAGTGTTTCATTGTTCCCATGTGGACATGGAGGCTGAATGTGTTGACTGTCCTTGTCCTTTACAAAGCAGTGTGAGAGATTTGGAAGAGAGATCTTTGGCCATCAAGCTGTGGTCTTGAATAAGACAGGATGATCATTTATCCCCTTCTTGTCTTGGAAGCAAAAAATCTGCCACCATCTGAGCTCTCCCTGTGGAGATATTAGCTCATGCAGACCTCTCTTGGGAAGGGAAAACGTATCTTTGCCTTTATCCTTTTTTCTTCCCCACACCCCCTTCTCCCAGTAGGCCCTTTGCTTCTGCATCATCCTATCCCAGGAGTTGACTAGCAGCTTCAGCTCTCACCTTCCTCAGCAGGCGCTGTGGTTTTGCACACAGCTGGGGGCATTCCTGGGGATGGATCTCAGTGGTTAGAGCAAACATTGCCTGGGAGACTTGGGCCAGAGGAGATTCCTCCAGTCTCCTCCATACTGCTCTGGTTCTCACTCACCAGACCCTCAGGGAATGCTGTCAAGCTTCAGTTCCCATGGCTGGTTTTCATCTTTCTTTCAGTTAAATCAGCTGTGACACCTGGCAGAGCCATGCTTCCCCTGGGGGCCTAGGCAAACCCAGATGCTGCCAGCCTGTTCTGGGGATCGGTGTCCCCTGGGTGCACTCAAGGCCAGTCCATTTACTCTGCACAGACACAAGGAGAAGAATGTCAGTGCTAGAAGGGAGCTGAAGAGTCATCTGGTCAACCCCTTAATGCAACATCGCGGAAGAATTTTATAGGAAAACAAAGACCCACCCCACAGCTACAACTCTTATCATGTGGCCAAGTGCTGCTGTTTTGATTTTAAATATGGTAACTGTAATTTCACTAAAACTATTAAAATATTAGTAGAAGCTAGCGTAGGGTTCCAAAAGTGTGTAGACTCTGTCGTAGCTTTGTAGTAAAGCAAAATGGTCATAAATACAGGTCAAAGGAATATAATAAACCAATGCATGTGTGCGTAAATACATACATACATAAAAAGTAAAGGAAGGACATTTTTGCACAGTGTCAGGTGGCAACCCTCTAGGTGCTTTCTAAATCATTTCTATTTGTTTGCTTTGAGAAAAGGGCCCTTTTTTTCATTTCCTTATTCTGTGGCCAGAGAGAAGGGTTGGTTTCTCAGTTTTCTGGGAAATGGTCATAGTTGCGTCTGGAGACCAGGGTTAGTCTCTGTGTGCTGTTTGTCTTTTTGTTTTCATCTCTGGGTTCTCCCTGCAGACCCCCGTTGGCCGCCTGCCTGGTGCCCATGGCTCCCACCTTATCTCTTTCTTAGAGTCCCATTCTCCAGACCCCAGAGGTCTCTTTTGCCCCACCTGTCCTTTGCCTGCCTGTGTTGTGTAACCCCAAGGCTCTGCTAGACAGTTGAAGCCAATCTCACAGACTAATTCAGGATAAAGTGGTAAGGGAGGTTAGTGGCATTATTTATTGCCTTCCGTAAACATTTACATTTTAAAGCTTTAGATCCTTTAATTCTTAAAAAAAAATGAGTCAAGGGGAATGGGGAGGGACATGATAGTGGAAGGGGATTAAGAGGTATAAACTGCTAGGTATAAAATAAGATACAAAGATATTAAAAAAACTAAAAACAGAACTACCATATGACCCAGCAATCCCACTACTGGGCATATACCCTGAGAAAACCATAATTCAAAAAGAGACATGTACCACAGTGTTCATTGCAGCACTATTTACAATAGCCAGGACATGGAAGCAACCTAAATGTCCATCGACAGATGAATGGATAAAGGAGATGTGGTACATATATACAATGGAATATTACTCAGCCATAAAAAGAAACGAAATTGAGTTATTTGTGGTGAGGTGGATGGACTTAGAGTATGTCATACAGAGTGAAATAAGTCAGAAAGGGAAAAACAAATACTGTAGGCTAATGCATATATATGGAATCTAAAAAAAAATGGTACTGATGAACCTAGGGGCAGGACAGGAATAAAGACACAGACATAGAGAATGGAACTGAGGACACGGGGTGGGGGGAAAGGGTAAGCTGGGACAAAGTGAGAGTAGCATTGACATATATACACCACCAAATGTAAAATACATAGCTAGTGGGAAGCAGCAGCATAGCACAGAGAGATCAGCTTGGTGCTTTGTGGCGACCTAGAGGGGTGGGATAGGGAGGGTGGGAGGGAGACACAAGAAGAAGGGGATATGGGGATATATGTGTGCATATGGCTGATTCACTTTGTTGTACAACAGAAACTAACAGAGTATTGTGAAGCAATTATACTCCAATAAAGATGTATAAAATAAAAAGATACAAGGATGTAATGTTCCGCACAGGGAATATAGCCAATATTTTATAATAACTTTAAATGGAGTATACTATGTAAAAATATTGAATCACTATGTTGTAAATCTGCAACTAATATAATGTTATAAATCAACTATACTTCAGTTGAAAAAAAAATGAGTGGAACAGGGCACTCAAGCAAGAGTGGGAAAATAGCTTTTCTAGACGATACACTGGGTCACTCAAACCACACAGTTGATACCATCCAGACACCAACCATGAACAAGCCTGGGCCTGAGCTCATTCCTCTGTCCCGTTGTTCCTAAGGAAGATGAAATCTGCTTTATTCCAGATGTGTCTTTTTTATTATTATTATTATTAATTTATTTATTTAGTTTATTTTTTGGCTGCGTTGGGTCTGCGTTGCTGTGTGTGGGCTTTCTCTAGTTGCAGTGAGCAGGGGCTACTCTTCTTTGTGGTGTGCAGGCTTCTCATTGCAGTGGCTTCTCTTGCTGCACAGCACAGGCTCTAGGCATGCGGGCTTCAGTTGTTGTGGCACGAGGGCTCAGTATTTGTGGCTCGTGGGCTCTAGAGCGCAAGCTCAGTAGTTGTGGCGCACGGGCTTAGTTGCTCCGCAGCATGTGGGATCTTCCCAGACCAGGGCTCGAACCCATGTCCCCTGCATTGGCAGGCAGATTCTTAACCACTGCACCACCAGGGAAGTCCCCAGACGTGTCTTTTGTAAGTTTTTATCTGTCTGTAATAAGGTCATAAGCTACTAATGAGAAGGAATCCTCTCTTTCAAATCCAATTCTTTTCATGAACAATAGGAACTTAATATGTATCTGTTAGTGATGAAACATTAATAAGTCTGAAGGAGTCAGCAGTAAGTCTTTCCTAGGGTTAGAAAACCGCTTACAAGGCCTTACTGGAAAGGTCCTATGAGAGCTTGGATTTTGTTATGAGAAACACTAATTAATTGAAACCCTCAAGTGAAGGGCATTTCTTCTCCCTTTAGTCAATTCATGTTGCAAACATGTTGCTCTCATGGCTGGAATTGAATGCTTTCTGGAGAGACCTATCCAAGGAAATTAGCTTGAGATGCTGTCATTGTCAGCATTGCAATCAGCTTACTAACTCTGCAGGGGTGGCAGGTTTGCTCTTTTCCCTTGAAAGGCTTCATCAACACTGGTATCTACAGGCATTTAGGGGCACCAAGGAAATATGTCAAAGGCACTGCTTACTCTCCTCTGGACACTACAAAGTGGTGGATACCATTCTGAGTGTTGGCCCGGGGAGACCTGGGGGCTGAATCCTGGTACTGCCCCAAACTCATTCTGTGACTGTGGGTAAGACGTTCCACCTCTCTGAGTCTCTGCTGCTTTATCTGCAAAACGGGGATAATGATCTCTTTGCACAGGGCTATTTTAAGATTTAAACGAGCTATGTATGCAAAGACTGTGGCACAGATTAAGAAGTGGCTAGCTGCTGAATGGAGCTCTGTAATTTGGCAAATCCCGAAATGGTTTGCATTTTGGCCCACTGAACTTCTATCTCAGGATGGTGTGTGAAGGCAGAGCTTGCAGACTGAGAAATCTGGGCTTCCAAATGGACGTCTCTTTAAATCTTGGACCCTAGAGCGTGGCCATGGAGGCTCAGATGCCTGGCATACTGCATAATGTCTCATTTTGGTTGCTGCCATGGAGAAGGCTCTGAGCAGAGAGAGGGCTCAGGGTGGGTAGGCTGGCTGGCTGCCCAGGGCTCTTGTTGCCACAGACTGAATGTTTATGTGCCCTTCCCCCCATTCATATCTTGAAACCCTAACCCCCAATGCGATGGGACTGAGAGGTGGTTAGGTCATGAGGGTGGAGCCTTATGAATGGGATTAGTGCCCTTATAGAAGAGACCTCAGTGAGCTCCCTGTCCCTCCATGTGAGGGTATAGCGAGAAGATGGCTGCTTATGGACCAGGAAGCTGCACTCACCTGACACCGAATCTGCCAATGTCTTGATGGACTTCTTAGCCTCTAGAACTGTGAGAAGTAAATTTCTGTTATGTGCAAGTCACCCAGTCTATAGTACTTTGTTTTAGCAGCTGGACTGGACTAAATACCCATCTATATTATGATCTGGTGGTGGTCTTATCAAAGTTTTTTTAAAATACTTTATTTTTTAGAGTCGTCTCAGGTTCACAGCAAAATTGAGGGGACGATAGAAAGATTTCCCATACACCCGCTGCCTCAACACATGCATGGCCTTCCCCATTATGAACATCCTTCTCCAGATGGTACATTTGTTGCAATTGACGAACCTACATTGATACATCATAATCACCCAGAGTCCATGGTTTACCTTCGGGTTCACTCTTGGTGTTGTACATACTATGTATTTGTACAGATGCATAATGACATGTGTGCACCATTAGAGTGTCATATAGGGTAGTTTCACTGCCCTGAGATTCCCTCGTGCTCTGCCAATTCATCCCTCCCTCCCCGCTAGTCTTACTGGATTTTCAGCGAGAATTACATTATTTTGCATATGGGACAGGGCATGTGTAGAGGTGCATGCATCTGTTTTTATCTACTTGCATCATAAGACTGTAAGTTAGAAGCAGGTTAGGATCAGATGTAGAAAGATAAATTCTATAACATACATTTCTTTGTGGTTGTGGGTTCTTGTCTTGACAATTCAACCTTATGTGGTGGAATTCACTTAGAATTCTTGGCTACCCCTGCTCCCCATCCCTGCCACTCCTCATGCTACGCTTCTCCATTATACCTGCTACTCTGAGGGTAGGGACCATGTCTTCATCATCCTTGTAGCTTAACACACAGAAATTGCTCAGCGAATGAGAGAATGAATGCTCAAGTACCAGCTCCAGAAACACCACTTCCTTTCATTTATGCAGGTCCATGAGCTTCTGCTGACCGCCCGTCCCTCACTTACGCTGCTGCTACTGCTCATCTTTCTACTCATCCATCTGAGGGAAATTGGGCAGAGACCTTGGTCTCCAGAGACATGCTTCTCACCAAGCCCGGGCTTGTGGCTGGTTGAGGTGGCCTTGCTCCACTGTCTGGACCCCATCTGGGGAGACCTGGGGGCTGAGATGCAAATAACAGCCATCTTACCCCTGCAGGGATTCTCACCTCCTGTCTTTAATAAGTCAGTAGGATGCAATGTGGAAGGGTGCGTCTTGGGGCCCAGGGTCCTATGACTGTGCTGTGTCCTGAATTTCTAGCCTGACTCAATTCATTGAAACCTGGGGAAATGAAGGTTAGCACCTGCAAACTGGGGTTGGGATAACTCTACCACCCTTGGTAACAAGGTTAAAGGATGATAAGAGTGAAGTGCTTTGAGGCTGTCTGAAAGAGTTGCTGGTTACATGCACAGTGTGTCCATTTCTTGTCACCTGCCAGGGGCACCCCTTGTGTGACTGAGGGCGCTGGCAACAGAAGGACTGTTAGCAGGACTTGCCCCCCAATACTCAGCAGGTGGGCAGCTGCTTGTTGAGAGCCCTTGGCTGCAGGCCTGGCCTTGTGCACAAAGAGAGACTTGAGTGCTGTAGACCGTGGGAGGGGTTGTTGAGTATTGATTTGCCCATGTTTCTTCTAGTTGGAGAAACAACTAGGGGTGAATTGGCTCGGTGGATTTTTTTACTTGCAGCCTTTCTCGTGAAAGGCTGATGAAACTCAAGTTCTTCTCTTACAAGGCTGACCTGTGTGCAGTAGGTGGGGTTGGAATTGAGTAGAACATGGGAAGGTTCCTGTCTGTTCAGAACTTGGGCTGGGGGCTAGGCCCAAAAGGAGCCTTGGTTTGTTCCCATTGGAGGGCGTGGGAGGCCCGGAGAGAGAGAGGGAGGAGGAGGGAGAGACAAACAGAAAGAGTGAGAGTGTGTGTGTGTGTGTGTGTGTGTGTGTGTGTGTGTGGTGGGTGTGGTGGGTGGGTGGGTGTGGGTAGGTGTGGGTGGGTGGGTGGGTGGGTGCGTGTGGGTAGGTGTGGGTGGGTGTGGGTGTGGTGGAGGACATTTACAAGGGAGAGATGCCTCTGCTCCCTGCTGGGTCAGGGCTTGGGAAGAGGGTGTGGATGGCAGGATCGAAGCCCATGGTGTTAAAACAATTTAAACCTAATAATGAAGGCCAGAGAAGCCCACGTGATGACTTGAGTTCAGTCAGTCAGGCATGGACTTGACTCCTGGCCTCACCGGACATTTGACCTTTGGGAATCCCTTCGTTGTGGAGGTGGTGGCAGGAGGGTGGTCTCAGATTCTTCATTTGTCATGGCACAATGTACAGGGTAGGCATTACTTACCTTGAAGAGGTTAAGATTTCAGGAGATAATGTATATAAAACCCTAGCTACTACAGATCTCTGACACACAGTAGGTGTTCAAAAAATGGTAACTGTTAAACTGGGAGAACACATTGGAGCTCTCCGAGGAGATCCCGATCTGGCCATCCACCTTCATCCCTGGATGCGATTCAAATAAGACCCATTGAAGAATTCAAGATGTTGAAAGGACGAAGCTTCACAGAGCCCCGCCCCCCCCGCAGTTAGGCAGTGACCTAGGGGCGATGGAAGACCCCCGTGGAGCCAGCAGCAAGGACCCAGCTGCTCAGAAAGGCGGGTGCCTCTGCTGGTGGGTCAGCGTCAAGGGCTCCGAGAGCTGCGTCTGTTTCTCTTCCCTACACTCTCACAAAAGCTCTCGACAACAGGACGCCACACTCCCGTTTCGCCACATGGAACGGCATTTCCCAGCTATGCTGCCCTTTTCTGCTTGGCTATTCGGAGTGACAGTTAACTCGTGTCTTAAAGGCCTTGGGAGGGCTTCCCTGGTGGCGCAGTGGTTGGGAGTCTGCCTGCCGATGCAGGGGACACGGGTTTGTGCCCCGGTCCGGGAGGATCCCACATGCCGCGGAGTGGCTGGGCCCGTGAGCCATGGCCGCTGAGCCTGCTAGTCCGGAGCCTGTGCTCTGCAGGGGGAGAGGCCACAACAGTGAGAGGCCCGCGTACCACAAAAAAAAAAAAAAAAAAAAAAAAAAGGCCTTGGGGACATTTTTCAAACACCTGGCATGAAAGTGAACAGTATGAGCTGTGGGATCAGTTTCCTCATGAAAAAAAAATAGGATAATAATAGACTTTACTTCATAGGGTTGTTAGGAGTTAAATGTATTAACTCATGTTAATATACTTAATACACTTAGAGTAAAGCCCCCGATAAATATCGGTTCTGTTGTTCTCACTGTGATTATTCTGTATTCCATCTTCTCCTCCTATACCTCCATCCTCTCTTTCCATCTCCTGCCTTTGATTTGGGTTCCAAGAAGTTTCCAGGAAGGGCAGGGGATTGTCGGGACTGTCTTGAGAAGCTGGGTTCATCCTACCCGCCTCCTCCCACCCACTTCCATTCGGATGGGTTGAGTCAGCCCCGTTTTCTTCCCTTGTGCCTGGCAGAAATCAGGTCTTGCTCTGCAGAAGGTTGGTTCCTACCATTGCAGGAGCTGGCGAGAGAGTGTCCTCATCCGACCTTGAAGGATGGGCCTCCGGACAGAGAGGAAGTGAGCAGACCTTGGGCTTCTCTGGGCTGCAGGGAGGACTCTCATAAAACACCCTCCTGTTTCCTTTTCTGGGATTAAGGATGCAGATGACATCACTGGGAAACACCAGGCCTCTTCTTGATCCACTCACCCACCTCTCCTTTCTCCTACAAAGACGGGGGTGTCCTGTTGGCCTGGGGGTCCAGCCCACCTTGGGTCTCCTGACTGAGCTCCACTGTGACTCATAGTCAGAGCTCACTCAGCCTTCAGCCCCGTGCCCTCTGCTTCCCAGTACCTCGTGTTCTGTCTGGGCCGTAATTCCCTTTCCATCCCACCCCTCCCTCTCCTTCTGCAGGGTATTCTGAGGCCGAGTTTAGGTGGATAAAATAGCCATATGCATGATTTCCAAATTCTATATAATTGCTATCACTTCAATATATCAGTCTACCATCAGGCAGTTCCATCCCCTCTGCTGATAAAGATAACAGCTATAAAAACACACTTTGAGAGGAAAACAGGAGGAGAGGCATGTGGCCAGTCCCTGCCAGCAGGATCATCATTTTGGTGGCAGTGGAGACCTCTGGCCTGCACCGAACTGCCCTGTTCCTGTGCTCTGTTGATGACGTATGGAACACATTGGCTGGCTTGGCCAGGTTCTGAAAGCAGCCTGTCTCATAAATGGAAAGTCCAGACAGGAAGTTTGAAAACCTGGCCATGGTTTCTGCATGGGATGAGGCTTTTCTCACTGTACCCAGCAGGTATTTCCTATCCAATGTGTTTCATTATGGAGGCCTAGGTATCTCAGATTTGGGATGCTCTGTCCATCGCCCCTTAAATCTCCTACCATTAAAAGGGCTATTGTCTATGTCTTTGACCTTTCCAAAGATCATCTTGGATCCTTCTCTAGTGCTGCCTGGTTTGGGGATGCTTTTATTTTTCATTTCATTTTCACAACCACAGATGTCATTACAGATGACAACGTGGTTGGGGGGGGTAAGTGACCAACTCAAAGTCACAGAGGTTGTTAGCAGGTAGGAAAATAATTCAGGTCCCCAAATGTCTGGTGTAGTGACTTTTGTTTAAAACTACATCGTGCTCCTGGGAGAAAAGCTGAGGTTATATGCAAGAGGCCTTGGGGGTGTGGGACTTGGGTTGGGTTTACCTGGAAGCCCTAAGTGCAGTGGAAATTGGGTAACGTGCATGAGCGCGAGAGAAGCTTACCCCTTCTCACTGACTTGGAGACAGCAATGGCCTTCTGGTGGCGCTGGGAACCCAGCAAATAATCTCGGCCTCTGACCTCTTGGAGGAGACTTCCATGTTGGAAGAGCATGGTTGTCTCCCCCAACCCTTCCCAGAGGTGGACAGTGCTGGTCCACACAGGCGAGAACCGGCGGCATCCCCCAAGGACTCAGGCGTGAGGCCAGGTTGCCTCCCTGCCTTCTTCCATCGCTCAGGCCTCCCGCCTTGGTTGGACTCTCTCCAGGGCCTCCTCCTTCTTCCCTTTAGCCTGGAGACTTACCCCGTAGGGTGGGCAGCTGTAGTGGCCCTGTATCATAGAGGGACTTGCACTGTGCTAGGATGTTCTGTTTCTTTCTTTTTTATTTTATTTTTTATACAGCAGGTTCTTATTAGTTATCCATTTTATAAATATTAGTATATATATATCAATCCCAATCTCCGAATTCATCACACCCCCACCCCCGCCACTTTCCCCCTTGGTGTCCATACGTTTGTTCTCTACATCTGTGTCTCAATTTCTGCCCTGCAAACTGGTTCATCTGTACCATTTTTCTAGGTTCCACATATATGCATTAATATGAGATATTTGTCTTTCACTTTCTGACTTCCTTCACTCTGTGTGACAGTCGCTAGGTACATCCATGTCTCTATAAATGACCAAATTTCGTTCCTTAATATGGCTGAGTAATATTCCATTGTATATATGTACCACATCTTCTTTATCCATTCGTCTGTTGATGGGCATTTAAGTTGCTTCCATGACCTGGCTATTGTAAATAGTGCTGCAATGAATATTGGGGTGCATGTGTCTTTTTGAATTGTGGTTTTCTCTGGGTATATGCCCAGTAGTGGGATTGCTGGGTCATATGGTAATTCTATTTTTAGTTTTTTAAGGAACCTCCATACTGTTCTCCATAGTGGCTGTATCAATTTACATTCCCACCAACAGTGCAAGAGGGTTCCCTTTTCTCCACACCCTCTCCAGCATTTATTGTTTGTAGATTTTCTGATGATGCCCATTCTAACTGGTGTGAGGTGATACCTCATTGTAGTTTTGATTTGCATTTCTCTAATAATTAGTGATCTTGAGCAACTTTCCATGTGCTTCTTGGCCATCTGTATGTCTTATTTGGAGAAATGTCAATTTAGGTCTTCTGCCCATTTTTGGATTGGTTGTTTGTTTTTTTATTGAGCTGCATGAGCTGTTTATATATTTTGGAGATTAATCCTTTGTCCATTGATTTGTTTGCAAATATTTTCTCCCATTCTGAGGGTTGTCTTTTCGTCTTGTTTGTAGTTTCCTTTGCTTTGCAAAAGCTTTTAAGTTTAATTAGGTCCCATTTGTTTATTTTTGGTTTTATTTCCATTACTCTAGGAGGTGGATCAAAAAAGATCTTGCTGTGATTTATGTCAAAGAGTGTTCTTCCTACGTTTTCCTCTTAAGAGATTTATAGTGTCTGGTCTTACATTTAGGTCTCTAATCCATTTTGAGTTTATTTTTGTGTATCGTGTTGGGGAGTGTTCTAATTTCATTCTTTTACATGTAACTGTCCAGTTTTCCCAGCTCCACTTATTGAATAGACTGTCTTTTCTCCATTGTATATCCTTGCCCCCTTTGTCATAGATTAGTTGACCATAGGTGTGTGGGTTTACCTCTGGGCTTTCTATCTTGTTCCATTGATCTGTGTTTCTATTTTTGTGCCAGTACCATATTGTCTTGATTACTGTAGCTTTGTAGTATAGCCTGAAGTCAGGGAGTCTGATTCCTCCAGCTCCATTTTTTTCCCTCAAGACTGCTTTGGCTATTTGGGGTCTTTTGTGTCTCCATACAAATTTTAAGATTTTTTATTCTAGTTCTGTAAAAAATGCCATTGGTAATTTGATAGGGATTGCATTGAATCTGTAGGTTGCTTTGGGTAGTATACTCATTTTCACAATATTCATTCTTCCAATCCAAGAACATGGTATATCTCTCCATCTGTTGGTATCATCTTTAATTTCTTTCATCAGTGTCTTATACTTTTCTGCATACAGATCTTTTGTCTCCCTAGGTAGGTTTATTCCTAGGTATTTTATTCTTTTTGTTGCAGTGGTAAATGGGAGGGCTTCCTTAATTTCTCTTTCAGATTTTTCATCATCAGTGTACAGGAATGCACGAGATTTCTGTGCATTAATTTTGTATCCTGCAACTTTACCAAATTCATTGATTAGCTCTAGGAGTTTTCTGGTGGCATCTTTAGGATTCTCTATGTATAGTATGATGTCATCTGCAAACAGTGACAGTTTTACTTCTTCTTTTCCAATTTGTATTCCTTTTATTTCTTTTTCTTCTCTGATTGCCATAGCTCGGACTTCCAAAACTATGTTGAATACTAGTGGTGAGAGTGGACATCCTTGTCTTGTTCCTGACATTAGAGGAAATGCTTTCAGTTTTTCACCATTGAGAATGATGTTTGCTGTGGGTTTGTCATATATGGCCTTTATTATGTTGAGGTAGTTTCCCTCTATGCCCACTTTCTGGAGAGTTTTTATCATAAATGGGTGTTGAATTTTGTCAAAAGCTTCTTCTGCATCTATTGAGATGATCATATGGTTTTTATTCTTCAATTTGTAATATAGTATATCACATTGATTTGCATATATTGAAGAATCCTTGCATCCCTGGGATAAATCCCACTTGATCATGGTGTATGATCCTTTTAATGTGTTGTTGGATTCTGTTTGCTAGTATTTTGTTGAGGATTTTTGCATCTATATTCATCAGTGATATTGGTCTGTAATTTTCTTTTTTTGTAGTATCTTTGTCTGGTTTTGGTATCAGGGTGATGTTGGCCTCATGGAATGAGTTTGGGAGTGTTCCTCCCTCTGCTATATTTTGGAAGAGTTTGAAAAGGATGGGTGTTAGCTCTTCTCTAAATGTTTGATAGAATTCACGTGTGAAGTCATCTGGTCCTGGACTTTTGTTTTTTGGAACATTTTTTATCACAGTTTCAATTTCATTACTTGTGATTGGTCTATTTATATTTTCTATTTCTTCCTGGTTCAGTTTGGAAGGTTATACCTTTCTAAGAATTTGTCCATTACTTCCACGTTGTCCATTTTATTGGCATAGAGTTGCTGGTAGTAGTCTCTTAGGATGGTTTGTATTTCTGTGGTGTCTATTGTAACTTCTTTTTCATTTCTAATTTTATCGATTTGAATCCTCTCCCTCTTTTTCTTGATGAGTCTGGCTAATGGTTTATCAATTTTGTTTATCTTCTCAAAGAACCAGCTTTTAGTTTTATTGATATTTGCTATTGTTTTCTTTGTTTCTATTTCATTTATTTCTGCTCTGATCTTTATGATTTCTTTCCTTCTGCTAACTTTCGGTTTTGTTCTTCTTTCTCTACTTCCTTTAGGTGTAAGATTAGATTGTTTATTTGAGATTTTTCTTGTTTCTTGAGGTAGGCTTGTATAGCTATAAACTTCCCTCTTAGAACCGCTTTTGCTGCATCCCATAGGTTTTGGATCATTGTGTTTTCATTGTAATCTGTGTCTAGGTATTTTTTGATTTCCTCTTTGATTTCTTCAGTGATCTCTTGGTTACTTAGTAATGTATTGTTTAGCCTCCATGTGTGTGTTTTTTTACATTTTTTTCCCCCTGTTATTGATTTCTAATCTCATAGCATTGTGGTCAGAAAAGATGCTTGATATGATTTCAATTTTCTTAAATTTACTGAGGCTAGTTTTGTGATCCAAGATGTGATCTATCCTGGAGAATGTTTTGTGCGCCCTTGAGAAGAAAGTGTAATCTGCTGTTTTTGGATGGAATGTCCTATAAATATCAATTAAATCTCTCTGGTGTCTTGTGTCATTTAAAGCTTGTGTTTCCTCATTAATTTTCTGCCTGGATGATCTGTCCATTGGTGTAAGTGAGGTGTTAAAGTCCCCTACTATTATTGTGTTACTGTCGATTTCCTCTTTTATAGCTGTTAGAAGTTGCTTTATGTATTAAGGTGTTCCTATGTTGGGTACATATATATTTATAATTGTTATATTTTCTTCTTTGATTGATCCCTTGATCATTATGTAGTGTCCTTCCTTGTCTCTTGTAACATTCTTTATTTTAAAGTCTATTTTATCTGATAAGAGAATTGCTACTCCAGCTTTCTTTTGCTTTCCATTTGTATGGAGTCTCTTTTTCCATCCCCTCACTTTCAGTCTGTATGTGTCCCTAGGTCTGAAGTGGGGCTCTTGTAGACAGCATGTATATGGGTCTTGTTTTCGTATCCATTCAGTGAGCCTGTGTCTTTTGTTTTGTTCCACAGGCTGCAGGATTGTAGTTCTTCTTGCTTCTGCTGTCTGCCCTCTGGTGGATGAGGCTATCTGAGAGGCTTGTGCAAGTTTCCTGATGGGAGGGACTGGTGGTGGGTAGAGCTGGCTGTTCCTCTGGTCGGCAGAGCTCAGTAAAACTTTAATCCGCTTGACTGCTGATGGGTGGGGCTGGGTTCCCTCCCTGTTGGTTGTTTGGCCTGAGTCGACCCAACACTGGAGCCTACCTGGGCACTTTGGTGGGGCTAATAGCAGACTCTGTGAGGGCTCACGCCAAGGAGTACTTCCCAAACTTCTGCTGCCAGTGTCCTTGTCCTCACAGTGAGCCACAGCCACCGCCCACCTCTGCAGGAGACCCTCCAACACAAGCAGGTAGGTCTGGTTCAGTCTCCCCTGGGGTCACTGCTCCTTCCTCTGGTTCCCGATGCACACACTACCTTGTGTGTGCCCTCCAAGAGTGGAGTCTCTGTTTCCCCCAGTCCTGTCGAAGTCCTGCAATCAAATCCCCCTAGCCTTCAAAGTCTGATTCTCTAGGAATTCCTCCTCCAGTTGCTGGACCCCCAGGTTGGGAAGCCTGACGTGGGGCTTAGAACCTTCACTCCAGTGGGTGGACTTCTGTGGTATAAGTGTTCTCCAGTTTGTGAGTCACCCACCTAGCAGTTTATGGGATTTGATTTTATTGTGATTGAGCCCCTCCTACCGTCTCATTGTGGCTTCTCCTTTGTCTTTGGATGTGGGGTATCTTTTTTGGTGAGATCCAGTGTCTTCTTGTCATGACTGTTTAGCAGTTAGTTGTGATTCTGGTGCTCTCACAAGATGGAGTGTGAATGTTCTGTTTTTTGCAGCCCTAAGGGCGGTCTCATCTGGTCTCCTTCCCTTGAAGACTCCATAAATGGTAGCTCCTGTCATTGTTCTTCTGAACTTCTTTATTCCTCATGACAATTCCAAAAACCAGGTGGTGGTATCCCCACCTCACAGTGCAGGGACCAGGCTTAGAGGAGAAGGCTGCCTAGTCACAGTTGGTGAGTTGGTAGGATTCAAACCCAGGCCTGTCCGCACCCAAAGTTGGGATTCTTTCTACTCTACCACCCTACTTCCCTCTGCTATGCTGTTTACCCCAAACCAAGCTGTCTTCTGGAATTCCTCATTTTTATTTTGTAAAAAATTTAAAAAATTTAATTTTATTGGTGTATAGTTAATTTACGATGTTGTGTTAGTTTCAGGTGTAGAGCAAAGTGATTCAGTTATATATATACACATATTCATTCATTTTTAGATTCTTTTCCCATATAGGTTATTACAGAATATTGAGTAGAGTTGCCTGTGCTGTATAGTAGGTCCTTGTTGGTTACCTGTCTTATATATAGTAGTGTGTGTTTGTTCATCCCAAGCTCCTGATTTATCTCTCCCCTCCACATTTCCCCTTTGGTAACCATAAGTTTGTTTTTGATATCTGTAAATCTGTTTCTCTTTTGTAAATAAGTTCATTTGTTTAATTTTTAAAAAAATTAGATTCCACATATGAGTGATATCATATGATATTTGTCTTTCTGTGTCTGACCTTACTTCACTTAGTATGATAATGTCTAGGTCCATCCATGTTGCTGCAAGTGGCATTATTTCATTCTTTTTAATGACTGAGTAATATTCCATTGTATATATGTACCGCATCTTCTTTATCCATTCCTCCATCAGTGGACTCTTAGGTTGCTTCCATGTCTTGGCTATTGTGAATAGTGCTGCAGTGAACTTTGGGGTGCATGTATCCTTTTGGATTATGGTTTTCTCCAGATATATGCCCAGGAGTGGGATTGCTGGATCATATGGTAGTTCTATTTTTAGTTTTTTAAGGAACCTCCATACTGGAATTCCTCATTTTTAGAGGCATCTGGAATGTGATCTAGAGTCTCCAGGTGGCTATGGAACACGCTTGTCCCCCAGCCCTGGTGGATGGGGACTTGGCAGGAACTAGGAACATATCAGGACTCCAGCTTAGAATGGGATGTGGCTTAGGGTAGGAGGTCTGGTCCAGCAGGAAACCCAGGATGCCAGACTGGAAACATGGCAGAAACCAACTGTATGGCCTGGACCTGAGGCTGAGATAAGGGGATGCTTGCCTCTGGCCGGCTTTAGAAGTTGGGGGTGAGGTGCCAGTGAGGTCCAAGGATGCTGTGCATTTTTGGAGGTGAAGCCTGCTTGACTGCGAGTATCATGACAAAAATAGAACAACAAAAGCAAAACCACAAGCAAAGTTGGGGAGAGAGGTTGCGTTGGAGGCCTTGCTTGGGTAGGGGGTGGTCTGGGTTGTGGATGGCACGGAGTCATGGTTTGACAGTGAGGATTATTATCCTGTAGGCAGTGGGATGAGAGGCAGAGGGAAGTTGACGTGCCTGGCCTGGGAGGTGATGGTTGCAGCCACGAGGCAGCATGAGGCCACCTCGGAGGAGACAGGAGAGAACCGAGGTTGAGAACCGCGCCTTGGGGCTTGGCTGCAGTTGAGGGAGGAGGACAGAGGGACAAGACTCAGCCCGGCCGACAGACAACCAGCCATGAGGAATGTGGGTGGGAGAGCAGGAGACTGCCGTGTGGCGGGACCCTCTCGCAGAGACAACCAGGAGGGCAGCGGTGCCCAGAGCTGAAGTTCAAGGGGCGGAAAGATGCTGGGTTTGGCAAGAAAGAGGTCCTTTAGGACTGCAGCGTGCACATTCCTGCTCGTCCACATCGCCGCCTACCATGGTCGACATTGGGAAGTTGTGCTCTGAGTGGGAGACCTGAGGTCCTCAGAGAGTCACTTGTGTTCACTGTGCAGGACCAGTTAAGGCAAGAGAACGTCCTTGGTCATGGGAGGAAGGGTAACAGCCACTTGTGTTTTCCGCTCAGGCCTTGGTTCGGCTGACCACCGAGGCTCCTCTCCTGCCAGCTTCAGTGAGGCAGTTTTGCTGCACCGTGTGAATGTAGTCTATGAGTCCCCCCGGGACAGAGAGGGAGGGAGGCAGGCTTCCGAGGGCAGTTGACCGCTCGGGGGTCTGATTCCACATCATGACAGTCAAGGACTTTTCTTCCCTTCAGAATACTACAAGTTTGCAGATGTATGTATTAGAGCGATTACCTGCCTTGACACTGCACCTGTAAGTAGACAGGCTCCCACTTTAGGGTGTAGACCCTGAGAAGTGGACGGTGTGATGACACGCCTGCCGCCTTTGCAAAGTGCTTTCTATTTGCTTAGTTTATTAGTTTGTGGAGTGGCTTTTAAAGAACTTTTTAAGAGTCTCTAATTTGGGGAGAGACACGCTCTTTGTCAGAATGAAAAATAGGTCACTGAAATAACAGAAGAATTCATCTAATTATCTTCCGTGCCTGGTCGAAGCCTCTGAAGCGAGGAAAAATGTAAAGTTGGGGCTTCCTGTAAATTAAGCTCTCTATCAAACAGAACCAAAATCAATAAATGGTGTTGCACTGAAGCAGCCTTTAAAAGGCAGGACTGCCACGTCGGGGGAGATGGAGAGAGCCCTGGTCTACGTCCTGCCCCATCACGGCTCTGTCACGTGGCTCACGGATTCTTAGAGCCTTGGAGGAAGCTGAGAGGGAAAGGTATTCCGCAAAGAACAGAAGCCTGGAGCTAGCGATCTGCGACATTGCGCAGAGCTGTGGACTCTGGACAGATCACTTAAAATTTGCGAGTCCCAGTTGCCACACTGGAGCCCGCTTGGGATGCTAAACGCTGTCTTCCACCAGGTTTGTTGAAAAGGCCCAAAGAGAGAGGATATGGGAGAGTGCTTCTAATGCCATGAGGCACTATACACACACAGTCAAGGGTGGTGAAGCCTCTCTGCTTTTGGAAAATGTTGGGGTCAGAGTGTGCTCCATAAAGAGCCGCCGGCTTCGTCACCCATGTTCTGAATTGAGTTGAAGATTGCTTTTTCTTTAACGGATCAAGATGGTGTAGGAAAATGTCATCCTACCTGCAGGTGAGAGGGCAGTTTCTCCAGTGTAGGATTCGATGCACTCGCCCACCCAGTCAGGCACAGATGGCTCTGGAAAACCACAGCCTGTGTCTGTGGGCTGTGATGCTCTACTGTTTTCAGCTTTGATAAGAAGACGACAGGGAGCCCCCTGTGGTCAACTAGTTCCCGAAAGGGTAAGGGGAGAGGGTGGGACCAAGCGAGGCAGGCGCAGTTTCCGTTCTCAAACCAATCAGAATTCACTCCCCGCCCCCTGGGGGTGGGGCGTGAGTGAGGAGCCCCGGATAGACCAGCAGCGTACCTCCACTGAGGGACCCTCTACAGAGAAACGAGACAGCAGGGAAGGAGACTCCTCCGGACAGATATTACCATTTAGAAGTAACTCGGCCCAGAACTAATGCTGTGGGCTTTGAATTCATTAGCGCTTTTTTACCTCACTCCCAGATGCTTCTTGTTCACAGACCATGACAGATTTATTGAGACATTGCCTTAGGAGCCTCTGGGGAAAGGCTTACAAAGGACCTGGAAGTCTGATGCCTGGGTGGGGGGTTCGCTTTCTGTGCTGGAGACTCTTATTGATGGGCAGTCACTAAGAATGAACTCTTAATTTGCTTCATAGAACTCAGTGGTTTATCATCCGGAGTGAATTCCATGCCGAGTCCCGCTTGTGTGGAGTCTGCCTTTTCCATGTGTCATTCTGTGGCATCTGTAGTAATGAAACTTTCTCCTTGGGGAGAGCCAGCGTTGGGCTCTCTTTTGCATGATGCCTCCTTCTAGCCGAAATCCCCACACAGCTAGCATCCAGGAGTCAGTGACTCAGGATCACGGGAGAAAAGAAGCATTAACAATGAACAACAGATCACTGCCTGGTTTATATTCTTAGACTATGGTGGCTGATCGCTTGATTTTACTAAGATAAACTGTTAAGAGTCAAAACCATTGGAGTTTAATAAAAAGAGAATATATTTGCCTTCTCATGTGCCCATGACACTTTCAGTGACTTACACCTATAATCTCTTTCTCTCTCACACAACATCAAAATCTAATAATCTTTGGGGATAGGAGTCAGAGATATATATTGAGCTCTAGTTAATGAACTTGCTAACCATAATTTCAAGATTAGTTGTGATGTGCTTGTGTGTGTGAGAGAGAGAGACTGTGTGTGTGTGTGATTATGAAAGTATATGTACATATAATTTATAAAACACTGGTATTTGGAAGTCTTTCTCTTAGCCCTTTTTCTTAGGTTTTGTGTATAAACCGTAGTCCCTTAGTGCCTGCATGTTCTTAGGACATTTACTAGCAGTGTGATTTTAGGTAAGTCACTTGCCCTCTTACTCTTTATTTCTTTCTTCATCTCTTAATTTACAATTAAGGATGCCTTTGGCTACAAGTAAGAGAGAACTCTGGACTCAGCTAATTTAAAACAATGAGGAAGGGACTTCCCTGGTGGCACAGTGCTTAAGAATCTGCCTGCCAATGCAGGGGACATGGGTTCAATCCCTGGTCCGGGAAGATCCCACATGCCACGGAACAACTAAGCCCGTGTGCCACAACTACTGAGCCTGCGCTCTAGAGCCCACGAGCCACAACTGCTGAGCCCGCGTGCCACAACTACTGAAGCCCACATACCTAGAGCCTGTGCTCTACAACAAGAGAAGCCACCGCAATGAGAAGCCCACGCACTGCAATGAAGAGTAGCCCCCGCTCGTCGCAACTAGAGAAAGCCCAGGTGCAGCAATGGAGACCTAACGCAGCCAAAAATAAATAAATTTTAAAATATAATAAAAAAAATTAATACTAGATTAAATAGTTTATAGAAGAATAAAACAATGAGGAAATGTCTTATCACATGAGGCAAGAAATCAAAAGCTATGGCAGCTGCAGAAACAGTACAGTTGGGGCTCTTGGACCCCTCTGGGTGACTCTCTTGGCTTGGCATTCTCTCTGTGGTGCCTTTGTCCTCAGGCTAGATTCCCTCATGGTTGCAAGAAGGCTGCAGCAGTTGAAGGCATCAACTCCAGGCCCAACAAGATCCAAAAGAGGGAGACATTCTCTCTTCCTGTGTAGCTTTTATTAAGAACAAAAAAATTATTTTCATGAACTTCCCCCTCCCCGCAACCCGGCAGACTTTCTCTTGTGTGTCTTTGGCCAGAAGTGTGTCACATACTTGCACCCAGTGGGCCACTTAACTTAGACCAGTAAGGACCCGCCCCCTAGGACACCCTCCTGCAGTAATGGCCATGTGAAAAAGGGTGGAACTTTAACAAAGTTGGGATTTAACGGGAAGGGAGGAAGAATTTGGGTAGCCATCACCATGAAGCCTGTAAGACTATTGTGAGGAATGTTGACGTAACGTGGTTTAATGAGTGAAGCACATACAAAACTCTTCGAACAGTGCTTAGGACATGGGCACCACTATGTGTGTGTTTGCTTATTGTGCTGAATATATGTATTTGATGAGTCTGAGGGCCATATCAATAAAAAGTAGCATTATGAATGGTATTGTTTTGTTAGAGGTAAAAGAAAAGAGAGAGCCAAAGGTAAACAAGAAAGGAAATCTAGTTGATGCTCAGAGCCAAAGAGGAGACAGAGTGAGCACTTGGCCTGTATTTGGTCATCGTCTTTATCTTGGGAGGAGTTAGAGCAGCTTTCTAAATAAAGGAAAAATACTATTGTCCAATGTGTTGAAGAATTCCAGTCTCAGAAGTCTCCTCTTTCCCACAGCTATTTTCTTTTACTAGTTGAAAGTGGTATTTAACTGCAGAAGTATTCTTAACACAGCCGGAGGTCTCTTAACCAAATAAAAAGCTTAGATTCCATTACTCTTGATGGGAGAATGGAGTTGGAAAAAGTGTGTTGTGTATCTGTGTGTAAATTTATGAAAAGCATACACATACACTTGTAAGAAACATATAAAAGCTATGGCAATTCTAGCCAAGAAAAAGGAAAAGAAAAAACTTGGCTTCTTGAAGCTTTTAACTAGAACTAAAAATAATCTTCCTAGTCCATGTTTGATACATTACTCAAGAAAAAATTTATTCTGTGTATCCCAAATGATTTTGGAGTTCATATTCACACTATGTGACTTAAGAAGCTCCCTGTTGTATCTGAAGATGTTTTATGTCGTTTGGGACTTAGGCTTTTGTGCTGGCCACTTGATATGGCATTTTAGATGTAACAGGTGACAACTGCAAAACTACAGGTCTTTAGAAGAAGAAAGGAAGAACCAGTTCTAAATGGGAAAGCTCATTCATGTTAACGCATCATTTCATTCTTACAGCTGGAAGAGATTTGGGGGGTTTGCTGATGGTTCGGTATTTTTCTTAGATCCAAAGCAAATCTCTTTAAAGGGTAGGTGTCCATCTGACAGTAGAACTTGTCATATCAAATCCTTCCACTTCAGGGAAGCCAAAGAAGGCAGGGAGAAATTTTGGAGCTCTTACCCTGGTGTGAAAACAGCAGTTTCTGTTTTCTTTCTTCTTGGCCTTTTATCAAATTTGACTTTGAATCTCAGAAAGCTACGTTCCATTATTTATCATCAACCTCCTAAAGTCTGATGTTTGCCCATCTATCTGGTCTGACACTTAGCATCCACAAATACAAATAGTCATTTCTTTCTCAGAAGCTGTTTCCTCATGCTCATGCCCTCAAAGAGGGGTCAGAGGGTCTTCCTCTACATGGCTGGAGTATTTTCTTTGAAGTTGAGACCACAAGTAACTATTTGGAAGCCTCCTAAGGAGGTCTTTAGTGCAAACCTGGATCACCAACGTTGAAATGGAAACTGTACTGATTTCAGCTGATTTCTTGGGAGTGGCAGATCCTTTGTGCGTCCCCAGCGCTCTGAGCCTAGGTGCTTCCATTAACTTCCTAATGCAAAGCCCTCCTTTGTCCTGAGTTGCTCCAGGCTTTAGAGCAAACACGGAGCGGGGAGCTAGGCTACAGGTATACGGTAGTCCCAGAGTCTTGAGGAAGAAGCAACAGAAAAAACACCCCGATTATGTGTGCCAACACCTTTCCCGACCTTCACAAGGACCATTTCTATGAATAGATTTGCTACATAGACTGTAGCTCGGATAATTTAAGACTGATGGAAGCGTCTTCCCTCTCTGCGCGTTTCATGCTCTTTGGCTTTATGGTTCTTCTTTTCTTTGAAGGAAATACTGGTCTTCAGCAAGGAGTCGATCCACCTGCCGTTTCCTTTCCTGACTCATTTTTGGGAACAGTGGATAAAGTGGGTGACAGTCACCCAGCAGGCTCTGGGGACACTAGGTTTTCACAACAGCCCTGCAATGTGTGTACTCTGAGGACTCTCCTGTCGTAGACGTGGACACTGAGACAGGGTGGGCTGAAGCCACTTGTTGAAACCACCGAGCTGGTGAGGGCGGAGTCTGGGCCAGGGCCTGGGTGTAGGGGATCCCAAGCCCATGCGTACGCAGAGCTGTTGCAGGATGGTGGCGCTCTCTGCCAGCACCTTAGGGGGCATCCCTATTGCCAAGGGTGTGGTGGTGGTATTTGTGGGCTCTTCCCTGCTGTTAGGCACTTCTGTTCCCCGTCCTGCCTACTTTTCTTCCACTGAGATGTCACATTCTAAACAGACCAAGTCTGAAGACCACCAAAATCTCCCTTGCATTTCTGCACAGAGCTTTATACCCCACAGAAAACTTTCCATTTTCCATCCTGATTGGTTTGGTCAGTAGGGCTGCTTCTGGGTGTCAGGGCAGAAATCCCAAGCTTGGGATGTGGCGGGCGGAGTTCAGGCAGCACAGTTACTCTGGAAAGGTGTGGCCTTCTGCAAGCCCTTGGGTCTGGGGAGGGCTGTGCAGCCTTGCCCCCTTCAGGGGCCTCGGCGTCATCTCCCACAATTCTCGCCTCTCCCCACTGCCCAGCTCACCCGCCCACCCTGTGTTTCCACTCTGCATAGTTTGCCATTGTGGTGGAAAAGATGTTGAGCTCTGTACAAAAGCACCAGCCGTACACTGAGTATTGTGGGCTTTGGCCTGTTTCTTCCACAGAGATCAGGGCTGGAATGTCACATTATAAATCTCCCGTGCCTCGCAGCTGCCTTCTCTGGGCCAATAAGCAGATAAGTCTTGAACCTAAGGTTAGGGAATTTCCATCCTCTGCTGCACCAGGACCCAGACACATCTTTCTCGCTCCCAGTGATCTTTTCTTTATTCTGGCTCTTCACCCCCGGACAAACACCCCCCGCCCCCCGCTCTTTCCACACGCACGCAAATGAAACACTAAAAAACAATACAGTAATCCCAAAGGTCTGTGGAACTGGAGGGTAAAAACACAACAGATATTCAAAACTCTTATGTCTGTTATTTTCATTGCTTTTCCCTCTCAAGGACAGTACAGTTATGCTGAGAAAACCCTTAGGAAAGGAAGGAACATTTTAATTTTCCTGAAGACTCACCTGTAAGTGTTTTGGGTACTATGTGGTGCTGTGGTAAACACCAGGCTGGCAAGAAGCCTTAGCCCTGACCTTGACCCTGACCAGCCTTGAGATCTAGGCCACACCACCAACCCTGTCTGAGGCTCAGGTTTTTTGACTGTAATCCGAGGGGTTTGGACTAGATGATTTATAAGGTGTCTTTCAGCTCTGACATCCTATTTTTTGAGTGGAGGAGATACTAAGTCCATAAAGATGGTTTCCTATGGGCTGGTCCTTGGCTCACCCTGACCCCCCTGTATATACAAATGGTAGAACACTTGGGTAACTAGTATTTGAGTGTCTGTTACAAGCCAGGCACTGTGCTAAGGAATAATAAGGCATAGTCCTACTCTTTGTAGCTTGTATACTACTACTACTACTACTACTACTAACGTGGGTGAGATGGCAGTGGTAGCCCTTCCCAGGTTACAGTGGATTAGGGCAGTTGTAGGGTAGTTATCAGAGTCTAAGATTTAAGAGTCTTATGCTCTACCGACTAAGCTAGCCAGGCAGGTCAGAGTCTAAGGTTTAATTTTCATTCCTGTCATTTTTGGATATCTGCTGCTTCGGCCTGACTCTTGCTTTTGGCAGTGGCATCCTGACTTTCCTGTGGCCACCCTTTCTCCTTGAACTGATTGCATCCCTGTGATCTAGGCCTGGTCCAGTAGATTTCATCTCCCCTGGCCACGGTCAGTGTTTAAGAAATGGGCAGACACCTAAGCCAGGCCAATGAGACTTCTGCTGGAACTGTAAGGACAAAGCCTCCCCGTTCCCTTTGGGGTCACCAATAGGAAGAGGGTACACCTGGTGCTGTTGGCATCTTCACCACGACATGGGGCGAAGCTCCTGAGGATGAGGTTGGTGACGGGGAAAGCAGAGGAGAGGAGACGGGAAAGCCTTCTGATGGCATCGTCAGCATACCTGAGTCCAGCTCTGCCAGAACCTAAAGTGAGTCTTGGACTTGTCAGTTTCATAGACCAAAGACTCCTTTTTCCCTACTGGAGTTTTGGGTTGCATTTGTGTTACCTGCAATTGTCATGATCACCGTGGCTCTTTGGGCACTGCTGTGTTTCTGCCGCCCCCTCTGGGCAGCCCTTCACCCTGTGGATTGAATCAGTTAGGAGGTGTCTGACTTCAGGGTTGTACCCAAAGCAGCCTAAACGCTAGGGTGTTTATCAGTCTCCTCTAACAAGAAGCCCAGGGCCGTGCAGGTCCAGGGCTGGTATCTAGTGTCATCAGAGGCTCAGGCTGTCAGGGTCTTGGCACCTGTGGCTCTCAGCCTGGCCTTTGAATTTGTCCCCTTGTGGTGCAAGGTTGTAGCCTTAGGAATCACCTCCTCACACAGCTGCTATATCCCAAATGGAAATTTCTCTCCAAATTCCTTCATAGTCTTGGATGGTTGGGGGTTTTTTTTTGTTTGTTTTTGTTTCATTTTGTTTTTGATCAGAAAGAAAATGTTGTAGCAGCCCTTTAGCAGGCTTTCCTTCTGCTTCTGGTAAAGAAAGACAAAGCCTGACACTAGGTAAAGGCGGTAAAGAGAGATTTCACGCAGTACTATGGCAGTAGGAGAAGGAGACGAGTATGTGGAGAGCTGGGCTTAACTCTGATCTGGGTAGAGGTGGCTGTGAGTTTTAAGAGGAGGATGAACAGAGGCTCAAGCACAGACAGAGAGGTATAAAAATCACAAAAAGCACGCTGGTTAGTCAGTGTGATGAGGCCATGTGGGTTTACTAACTGGTGCTAATAGAAGTTAGCCTCCTGCCTCCCATATAGCCTGGGAGACCGGGGAGACGGGGTGTGTGTGTGTGCGTGTGTGTGCGCGCGTGTGTGTGCACGCGTGCGTGTGTGCACTATCTTTCCTGATGATTACATTTGAAAGGAATGGCTCTCAGGTCCTTGAGGAAGACACTCCTTGGTTAGAGGAGATACATATACATCTCAAAGGGACAGGAGAAGGATTTACAATTGTAAGGTTTTTTGTCTTGTTTTGGTTTTTAAATAAATGCTTTAAGAAAAGGGAGTCAGGGGCCTATCAGGCTGTTGGCTGGAACAAATGGTAAATTCATTTGGCAGCTTTGAGGTTTTTCAGGTGGGAACTCACAGGGCACTGGTTCAACCCAGGGACAGGACCACAGGCTGCTAGAAGCCGTGCTAGAGTTTGTTTGAGCCCCTTAGTGGGTGCAGTGGGTAAGATCCTTTGTGCAGAGAGTCAAAGTCTTTTCAGCACAAGGTTGAGGCCTCGTGGAGAAGATGACTCCGAGGAACTTGACTAAAGCTTCGTCAAGAAGAGGTCTTTGTCATTTCCTTGGCCAGGATTGTGTTCCTGGCCCATGATAATTAATCCACCAGGAGCTCCAGGCTTATACTGTGGCAAAAGAAGTGTCATTTCCCCTAGTAGTGTAGAGTCTAACCTTAGACTCATCAAGATACATCTCCTGGAGGTGGGAAAGCCCTTTCTCTGAGCCTGGAACCAGGAGGAAGGTGAATAAAATCAGGGTTCCATGGGCAGGAAGAAGCGGGTGAGGAGTGGCTTTCGGGCCTGCCACTGGGTCTGGGTGCTGACTCCCCAGCTGTGTTGGGTGGAGGGCCCATTCATGTCCATCTTAACCATATTCCTGCTCCATAGACAGGCTCGATGGGGGAAAATTGGCCTGAAGAGTATAATACGGAGTTTTAGGAATAGCTCAGTATATCTTGAGAGTCCTAGAATGATGGATGAGGACGTTTTCTTTCTGATTGTGGTGGTCTGGCAGAACAGCAACACGTAGTGGTCACAAGTCACAGAAACAAGGATGAAGTTATTGAATCTGCATCTTGGTTACAAACCAGATGATCCACAGGGCCTCCCTTGAAACTTGTCTCCCTCTCTTCACTCCCAACATCCTGCCCTGTAATACCCGTTGACAGGCTTAGACATCGCTGGGCTTTGCCTCAGAAAGGTGGTGGTTTCAGACAGGAATCAAGTGATGGATGGAGTACGATTGGGGGCGGGGGGTGTGGAATCCCAATCACAGGGCAGGTAGTAAGATTTTCTTAAGTGAAATTCTACAGGTTGCCTAACAGAGGTGTCCTTGAAAAGTTATATTTTATTTGAATTAGGAGAGCTTAGTATTTAATGAAATCTTACAGTGACTCTTTAGGGAAATGGAAGTAAACAATTTTGGGAACGTGTAACTCCATTTGGTATACCAACTGAGGAGTCTAAATATCAGACGTGTCTGAACAAAAATACACTTATTCTAAACGTTTTAAAAATAGATGATGAGTCATCGAAAACAGTTGAAGCACAGGTTGCTGCTGTGGGCAGTGTGTGGTGACTGCGTGAAGTGCTGGGCTGTGAGTGACAGCTGGTGATGTCTAGGTGGGCTGGTCCACACGCTAAAGACGGGAAGGCAGATGGCGATGGACGTCTGCAGGGCTCTCCTGGGAGTCTCCCAGGTGACACATGCATTGTGATTGTCTGGGTCCCTTATTTGCTTTCATGGATGATATTCGTTTTTTTGGAGTGTTGGATTCTAATGGGGCAAATATATATTAAGTACCCCATTCAATAATCTGTGTCATAGAAGGAAGCATAAGCTCATTCAAAATCAAAAACATTTGAGTTGGATGAAGTCTTTTATGAGCATCATGTTTGTTTGAACTTAGAATATCCAAATTCTGGAAATACTGATAATTTGGCATAGGTCAGATCATGGGCATTCTGGGTAAACTACAACAATATTTGTTTTCTTTTTCTTTTTTTAATTTAATTTTATTTTATATTAGAATATAGTTAATTTACAATGTTGTGTTAGCTTCAGGTGTACAGCAAAGTGATTCAGTTATACATATACATAGCAGTATTTGTTTTCTGAGTGAAGATTTTCAGACGTTATTACCTAGCATGATTTCTCCACACTAGGCCAGAGGTTGGCAAACTTCGGCCCTCAGGCCACATCTGGTCAGCTGGTCACCTCCGGCCCACTGCCTATTTTTGTATGGCTCCTGAGCTAAGTATGGTTTTTACATTTTTAAATGTAAAAAAAAAAAATTTGTGACATGAGAATTGTACGAAATTCTAATTTCAGTGTGTATAAATAAAGTTTTAGTGGCTCACAGCCTTGGTTGGTGTTAGGGATTGTGTGTGGTTGCTTCTGGGCTACAATGGCCTGGATGAGTGGTGTCCCAGGCCATGTGGCTCACAAAGCCCAAAATATCTATTCACTGGCCTTTTATCAAAAATGATTGCCGTCCCCTGCCCTGGACCCTTTCATGACTTCCCTTATTTTCTTCTTCCCACGTGAGAGGTCCTTTCTCTTCGGGGTCAGTGTTCCCTGGGCTGAGTGCCCACGAGCCCCCCAGGCTCTTCCTAAGTCACAATTCCACAGGGTTAAACCTGAGTGAGCCACCCTCTCAGCTTGTCCCTCAGCGAATGAGCAGCGGGACTCGGGAGAGAATGTTCCCTGCCCACGTTCAAGCAGGTGGTGCCAGAGTCACAGACCAGTGACTTCTCCGTGGTCTACCTGTGAAAACACCATTAGCCGTTGACTTCCTATTTTTTCTTTTGCTTCAGGCCGTATCAGTATTTTATTTGCATGTACATATTTTAATCTTTTTAATTTTCTCGTAATTTATGGAGATGGGATGAGATGGGCTGAAGGTGGGCAAGAAGGGTCCAGGAGGACTGACTGGTTTACTCGTTCATTCATGTACTCGTTTATACCTCCATTAAACACTTACTGAATAAGAGCCACTGTAGACCTCAGGGAGCTCAAAATCCAGCCCGGGAGTAAAACACCTAACCAGGTAAACTGCAACAGGATATTAGCCAAACAACAATTGTACTGGATTTGTCTGCGGTACAGAGGTAGCGTGGATGAGAGCTTGGTTTACTCTGCAGAGGCTGGGGTTAAGGGCACGTGATCAGGGCAGGCCTTGAGGAGATCATACCTGACCTGGGACTTAAAGGAGGATGACTTAAAGGGACGGTTTGGCTTGGCTGTCAAAGAAGACTAGCATTTCAGGCAAAGGACACTGAACCTGCAATGGCACCAAATCATAAAACAGTCCCATGAGACGGAGAATTTCATTTAGTTCATTATTGCTAAAGAAGAAGTTTCAAGATGGGCTGAGAGGGAAGAAGAATCTGTAGCTAGAAGGCTAGGAGGGAGCTCGGGAATGAAGTGATGCCCCAGGCCAGGGTAGTGTTCAGTCCAAATGATGCCATCAGAGCATTTCAAGCTGGAGTTAAATAATCTTGGTTCTAACTCAGTTCTCTAAGTCTAGCTGAGTGTCTTTACTGCACCTCAGTGAAACATGATTTCTTTGTAGGGTTAGGTAAATGTCCATGTCACTACATCATGATTTTTGGGGATTGTCCTAATTCATTCCTTCATTGAATTATTCACTCAACTAATATTTATTGAGGGCCAGCTTTGTGCCAGGGACTGTTTCCGGGACTGAGGACGGAGCAGCGAGCTGCTCTAGTTGGCGCCCACTAGCTACTTGCAGCCGTTCATTGTTTGGCTACATAGTTGGTTTGGGGAGGACCACACAAGCCTGCCTCTTGGTCTTACCTGATTTGGCCACAGCCATTTTGGCCGTGTCCTCTGAGTGGCCACTAGAAGTCATTTTCTGTTTTGCACCTGCATCCATTATCTGTTTAAAGGGTATAATTGTGGCCATCTTTGAACACACCGGAAGAACGATATTGGGGGTTGTGCAGATGGGGTCGAATTCCATGGAAGGCGAGTGCACGAGACATAAAAGAGGAGCTCCCACAAGAACGTGAACTGTTCATCATTTATTCAGGCAGTGGCTCCCACACATTTTTGGCTGGAGCTCCCACAAAGAAGAACATTTTAGGACCAAAACAGAAGTTTCACAAAGTTATGAAAGTGTAGCCCTGATACTTTCTATTCTGTCCTGATTTATTTACAAATGTAGGTAGAGACCCGCTAAATTGATTTCACAACCCACCGTGACTGCGTCATGGCCTCCAGGCTAAGAATCGCTGTGTCAAGGTGAACATTCCTTGCTGGCTGACACAGCGTTTTCAACTGTCTTTATTTCTCCCAGTTCTCACTAAGTACTTGTTGATGGATTGTTTCAGCTCCTCCTTGGCCTTTGATATCCAAGCAGCTGTGCACAAACTGAGCCGTAGATCACTCAGTCTTTGTGTTACCGAGGAAGCCCAGCCATACATGTCCCCTGCATGTCTTGCCCCTCCTGAGGTGACCCGGGCTGCCTGGTCATAATTACTACAGTTGGGCATTAAATGGAGTCAGACCCTTCCTGATAGAGGACCTCACTGTCAGCTGTGAAAAAACGATCGTGACCGACACCTTCCCTGGGCAGGACTGCAGGTCTGAACTTGTGCAGTCGGCTCTGCTTGGGGTGTGTGGGTTCTTCTAAGGGTTTCAGATGTGGGTGACGAGGTGGGAAGTTGAGAAATGTTTATCTTCTCTATTCTAATGGCGTACAGGAGATTTAGCCAGAAAATCCAGGATAAGGGGAGAAAATGACAATCAAATGCATGTTTCTCTGAGGTTCACCAACCCCAGTGTGTTAAAGCATTTCATGTTGTTTATTTTATTTTATTATTATTATTATTTTTTTTTTTTTTTTTTTTTTTGGGGGGTACGTGGGCCTCTCACTGTTGTGGCCTCTCCCGTTGCGGAGCACAGGCTCCGGATGCGCAGGCTCAGCAGCCATGGCTCACGGGCCCAGCCGCTCCGCGGCATATGGGATCCTCCCAGACCGGGGCACGAACCCGTATCCCCTGCATCGGCAGGCGGACTCTCAACCACTGCGCCACCAGGGAGGCCCTATTTTATTATTTTTTAAAAATTTTTTATTTATTTATTTATTTTTGGCTGCGTTGGGTCTTCATTGCTGCACTCGGGCTTTCTCTAGTTGCAGCGAGCGGGGGCTACTCTTCGTTGCGGCATGTGGGCTTCTCATTGCGGTGGCTTCTCTTGTTGCAGAGCACGGGCTCTAGGTGCATGGGACTCAGTAGTTGTGGCTTGCGGGCTCTAGAGCACAGGCTCAGTAGTTGTGGCGCACGGGCTTAGTTGCTCCGCCGCATGTGGGATCTTTCTGGACCACGGCTCGAACCTGTGTCTCCTGCATTGGCAGGCAGATTCTTATCCACTGTGCCACCAGGGCAGCCCCCCATGTTGTTTATTTTAATAGAGAACAATTCACCTCATTCTGTTTGCTCCGAAGCTGATCTCGGGCACCATAGCTAGCATCTGAAAGGGTGAGGGATGAATTCCTTCCTTTAGAGTCTTGCTTAGCATTCCAGCAGGCAGTGTCCCCTCTTTTTTTCAAGTGAAACAATCCTGTGGACAGAGCAGCCTAGTGATGACTCAGGCTGATTCTCTTTCTTTTAAATATGCACTGCTTTCTGGCTTCTGGGGAGTGCTTTGGAGAGAGTTTCCTGTTACCTTGAACTCTCAGGCCTGAGGCCTTATTGAATATTTAGTTTATTTATTCATTCAATATGTATGTTTTGAGCCGTGACCTGTCAGGGGGAGCCCTTGGGTTAGTCAGTGTGCAGGTAAGAGCTGGAGGAAGAAAGGACCGGCTTCCAGGAGGGGGTGGGGCTGGATCTGTGTCGTAAGGAGAATGGTGGATGCGGGAAGGGGGCTGCCCTGGAGAGGAGACAGCCAGGGGAGCGCAGGACGTGATGGTGTATGAGGGGTGAGGGGTAGCAGTAGCCAGGAGAGAGCACAGGTGTGCCCCTAAAGCATGCTCAGAAACAGGTACAGTGTGATGCCCAGCCATTCCAATGGATGTCCGTTCCACTGGATGTCCCGCCATTCCGATGGGCCTGCGCAGTCACCACGTGTATACAGCCTCAGCCTAACGTCAGCACCTGATTGCTTGACAGGCTGCACTCATAGTGATATACAGCCGGAGAAGTCCATGGTTCCCCTGGTCAGAAAACCCAGATATATTGGTATTAAAGGAAGAGTCTTTGTCCAAGAATCTGATGTGACCTCCTCAAAGAGTCCTGCCAGGTTATTACTTCCACGGAGTTAGAAGCATGAGTCTGTTTTATACCTTCTTTCCCAGTGAGCATGGCAACTAGCCCCGTCCTGCCGTGTTATATAAATCAGTATGTATTCCTAGTGTTAGTTTCAGGTCAAGGATCAGAAAACCCAAGAGGCTTAGGTAGAGGTTTGTTTCTCACTCATGTGAAAGTCAGGTAGGCAGGCCAGACTGGAATGGAGTGCCCTGGGGTCTGGTCCTTCCGTCTCGTTACTCCCCTGTGCATGGCCTCTGTGACTAACTTCAACTCATGGCCCAAAATGTCCATTCCAGCTCCAGCCATCACATCTGCAGTCCAGCCAGCGGGAAGGAAAAAAGGGTAAGAGAAGGACATGCTTTTACCTTTATGAAGTACTTCCTAGAAGTTGTACATTATACTACTCTACCTACCACTTCTACTCATATTCTGTGGTCAGAACTTGTTCACATGGCTGCAGTTGGCTCAAGGCAGGCTGGGAAACTTGGGTTCTCACCTGGGCAACCCAGTGCCCCGTTACACAGTTCTTGTAGGATTCTGTTACTGAGGAAAAGAGAGAACCCATATCGAGGGACCGTTGGCAGTGGTGTTTGGCTCTTCTGCTATTTAAATAACCAAAAGAGTCTTCCAGGGGCCCTAAAAATCAAATGTGATGTCACAGTCTGCTCACAGCCCCACAGCTTCCCAGGTATTCTCATAATGTCACAAGGTATATATGAACGGGCCTAAGGACAAGGACTTGAGTTCTGACCAGACCTGTTGGTCTTCAGTTGGTCACCAGATATTTATTTAGTGCTCCCAGTGATTTAAGGCATTGGACCTAGGGTCTAAGAAGGGCAAATCCTGTCCAACAATGACCTTCAAATTAGGGTTGAAGAGAGAGACCTGCTATTCTAGGAAAAGTCCTGCAAGTAGAGAGAGAGAGAAGGAAGGGATGTGGGCTGAAGGTGGCCCTTTCCTCCATCATGTATGTATATTACCTTCCTTCCTTAAGCCACATCCGATTCTCATCCCTTTGAGTAGGGAACCACCCTGACCCAAAGGTGACTTCTGCAGACATCTAAGCTCGTTCATAACATGGATCTTATTAGTGTAACTCTCAAAGGGCTATACGATTTTGAAATCCTTGCTGACCATTTCATTGCAGCCTTCTGTGCACCAGTAATATATTTGAAATGTAGCAGTTATCCCCACATCTTGTTTCCCAACTGTAAAATCTCATTCCCAGGAGAAACAGTGTACTGGGGCTTGGCTTAAGGGGAAAAAATTCTTTCAATTACTATTTTTCCAGATGCCTTATTTTTTCTTTTTGTGTCATTGCTTCTTTAACTGAAATAGTCTGATGTATTTTAAGCTATTTGCTTTTCTCTGTAAAACATCTGCCAGCAGCGTTCTCTGCTTTGTCGGAAAAAAACAGCCCGTTTTCAGATATTTAGGTCTGTTGATGAACTACGCTGGTACCTAACGGTCTTTGTTTTCAGGAAGTTCTTTGGGTTTACCAATTAGTTAAGATTTTTATTAAGTCATTGGCTGTAAAAAGTTACTGATTTTGGTCACTCTTAATGGGATCGCTCAGGCTTTGATTTCATAGTTCTTTTAGGTAAGTCTCATGATTTGGTTGGTATCTCCAGTATGTCTCTGTATGGCCCCGTGTGAGAAAGCTGACCTTCCCAGAGTGTCTAATTTATTCTTAGAGTCCAGCTGATATCTGGACAGGATTGATCCATTTCTACCATTTATTACATAGTAGTAATCTTCATTCTAAAATACAAAGCTTCCTTCTCAGGCAGCTTAAAAGCTACAGTGGGATGGGTTGGATGGAAGTTGGGCACTGGAGTAGGAATTTAGCTTACTCCAAAGGAAGGCAGCTTTTCTCCTGGAACGGGAGATGAGGAGATGCAGATGTGTTTAAGGAATGGGGAAGAAAGCTGAGGAACCTTTATTCTGCCCCACTTCACTTCTTCCTTTCTCTCTCATACACACGTGAGCGTGTACGCACACACACACGCACACACGGAAGTCTTTATTTCTCTATAAGGCAGGAAGCAGTCATCTGCCAGGAGTGGAGAAAGAGGTGGTCAGAGAAGAGGGCTTTGAGGGAGCACTGAAGGCTGGCATCATTGTTGTGAGCGATAGCAAAGAGAGTTGACGTGAGACACATAAAGGAAGAACTGGGCAGAGTTGAAGCTGGAGATGCTGAATTTGTAGTGGAAGCAGTCAACATCTGGGGGGTAGAAGGGGAGAAGTGAGATCTTTGGTTAGATCTGGGGCTGGTGTATTGTTGGGGTGTTTATGAAAAGGACAAGAAGGCAGCGGGGCTGAGGGTATGGACGAGAACATAGTTGAAGTTATGGATCATTGATTAATTCATCCATTAAGCAAATATTGACGAAGCAACCAGGGGAGAGAGGGTGACTGCATAGGGAAGGAGGTGAAGACAGGAGTAAATGGATACTTCTGGAGAAAATGGAGAGGTCAGGAGAGGAGAAACCCCAGGACGCCAAGGACCAACAAAGGAAGTGATGGCATGAGCAATCTGGAAGGATGATAGTGGAAGCCGGTGTATAAATAGCTCTGTATGTGTGCCAGGCATCATTCTAGATTCTTGGTGCAAATTAACTCATTTAACTCTCACAGCAACCGTATGAGAAAGGACTATTATTTTTCACATTTTACGAGCATGGAGAGATTAAGTAACTTGTCCAAAGTCTCCCCACTAGTACAGAACTGGAATTTGAACCCAGGTAGTCTAGCATCAAAGCCTAAGCTTTCCACATTGTACTTATACTGCCTCTAGGAAGTTGTGGTGCGTAATGGGTGTAGAATGTTAAGGGTGGGGTGGTTCCAGGTGATGACTCACTACTGGAGACATCCGGTAGGAGAAAGTGGCTAAAGCCCGGTGTGAATGAAGGTCACTGGAGGCAAGATCAAGGGTACATTATCCATGTGATTCCTGGTGGGAGAGAAGTCTGGGCTAAAGGCATTCCTGAGTGTAGGCTGGTGATTAGAAGACCAGTGGATGACAAATGAAGAGGTGGAGATTGTGATACAGTCAGATGGCCTGAGTCCGAAAGCTCCAGGGTTGTTATATGTGAGTGGAGGAGGAATGGTTTGGAAATGCCATTGTTGGGGGAGGAAAAAGCGAATCCCTCCTCCCAGCCCTGCAGCCTGAGGGACTGGGAAGCTGTGTTCTTGGAAGAGCGAGGCTTCAACCAGGCGGGCAGATGGAAGGAGGGTTCTCCCCGCGAGATGAAGATGTTTGAGGATTGATTTTCTATACTGCAGAGTTCCAGCGATTTGGGAGGGAGGAGGGTGTGGGCAGCCTGGATCAAAGCATAACGACACAGAGAAAGTTGGAGTGAGAGCAGGGCCGAGGATAGGAGGTGGAAGGGGCCAACATTTTGGGTGATGACAGACCTGGGTGGACTGTGTGCCTTCACGGGTCCAAGTGGAGCCCTGGTGTGAAGTTGCATGGGCCTCCAGCAGGCCAAGGCCCCAGGTTGTGACCACTGTCCAAAGGGTCCAGGTTGGCCTTCCATCAGAGCCAGGCCAACGAACATGCTTTCCACAGACCCATCAGCTTTCCTTTAGCCGTGGCAACAATTTGTGAATGGGCTTGTTCTGAGTCATATTCTGTCCCTATCCAAGGGGGAGTCTTCTATTTTTTTTAAATTTCATTGAAGTATAGTTGATTTACAATGTTGTATTAATTTCTTCCATACAGCAAAGTGACTCAGATAGATAGATAGATAGATAGATAGATAGATAGATATTCTTTTTCATATTCTTTTCCATTAGGGTTTGTCGCAGGATATTGAATATAGTTCCCTGTGCTCTACAGTAGGACCTTACTGTTTAACCATCCTATATATACTAGTTTGCCTCTGCTAATCCCAAACTCCCATTCCTTTCCTCCGTACCCCTCCTCTCACTTGGCAACCACAAGTCTGTTCACTATATCACCAAGAGAGATTCTTAAACTTTTTCTGTGCCGTAGAGCTCTGTGACAGTCTGGTGAAGCTTCTGGACCGCTTTTCAGAGTAATATTTTTAAAGGCAGAAAATAACATGCCCAGGGTTACAAAGGCAACCAGTTTTATGACATAAGTTATCAGAATATAAAAAAAACAAATTTGTGATATAGAAATACACATGCTCTATTGTTGACACATTATAGAATAAGAACTAGCTGCAAGTCTCATAACATTTACAACTTCAAAGTAATGATGAGCATCAGTAATTTATTGAGATATAAGGTGAGATGAAGGTGTCTGATTTCCACCAGTGACGGAACGTCAGGTGTTGCTAATACTGCTGTGGCTTGTTGACTGAATTCAGAATAGAGCAAAATGCTATGTTTCAGTTAGAAATCAGTGAAAATAAATATGTAATATTTTCCCACCCAAATCCACAGAGCCTCTGAATTCTACTCACAGACCTTTGGTGGGTGGGAACCCCTGAGTAAGAACCCCCATAGAAGAAACATACACATAGGACCCAATTCTTGAAATGCAGACAGTTTAGGACTTCTGGCTTTTCCCATTCCACCATGTCTGCCTAAAAAAGTTGATAATTGTTGTACTCATGCGTGGACCTCATTCATAAAGGTTTGTGAACACAGTACACTTGTCAGAGCTTTAAATGGATTTGTGCCCCTCACTGTGTAGAGTCAGGTCTGGACCAGAGCCTGGGACAGACACATGTCATTGGAGTTCCCACTGAAGCCCCATCCTTACAAGCCCCTCCTTTGCTCTGTGCTCCAGGTCTCCTTCTAGAACGGGCTTTCTCAACCTTAGCACTGTTGACATTTCTGGATGGATACTTCTCTGTTGAGGGGGCCTGTCCTGGGCATTGTGAGTTGTTTGGCAGCATCCCTGCCCTCTGTCCACTGATGGCAGTAGTGTTATCTCCAAAGTCACGACAAGCAAAATGTCTACAAACACTGTCAAATGTCCCCTGGGAGGTAAAATCCCCCCAACCCCATTTGAGAACAATTGCTCTAGCATGTGGTTTCAGCTGTTAACCCAATCGTAGCAGCCACTGTCTGCTGTGGCTGTTGTCAGTTGCACAGGAGGACAATTCTACCTTACATATCAAAACGGCATCCCGTCCCCTCAGTGTCAGATTGACCTCTTACCAATAATACAGAGAAACATTCACACATTGAGGGGAACTCTCATCCCAGTCATGGGAAGAGAACATTTTCCATTGTTCACAATATTTGCCACTAGAAACTGGGTAATACTTTCCCTCAAAATAATATCTAAGTATACCCACCACTCTGCTAAATGTCTAGAGATTGCTTTTGTGACACATATGCTTTCTGAGGGCACATTGCAAATCGGTGACCCATTATCACTGATTAGAAAAGAAAGTGAAAAATGTTAAACCATTCACAGAGAAACTTCACAATCTCTTCTCCTGGAAAGCTTTTTCAAAAGGATTAGAGACCTATTTGATGAAAGTGATTTGGCTGAGGTTCTGCCTGGAGCATGAGCTTGGTGACATCTGGAATTCTGTTCCAACTGTGCAATTATGAAAGGAAAAAATGAACGAAGAAAATCATCACTGGGGCTTCCCTGGGGGCGCAGTGGTTAAGAATCCGCCTGCCAATGCAGGGGACACGGGTTCGAGCCCTCGTCCGGGAAGATCCCGTATTCCACGGAGCAACTAAGCCCGTGCACCACAACTCCTGAGCCTGCGCCCCAGGGCCCACATGCCACAACTACTGAGCCCGCGTGCTGCAACTGCTGAAGCCTGCACGCCTAGAGCCCATGCTCCGCAATGAGAGAAGCCACCGCGATGAGAAGCCCGCGCACCGCAATGAGGAGTAGCCCCCGCTCGCTGCAACTAGAGCAAGCCCGTGGGCAGCAACGAAGACCCAAAGCAGCCAAAAATAAATAAGTTAATTTCTAAAAAATCATCATCATAACTTGCTCCCAAGTTAGCATCTCCCATTATAACATATAGATGTGTAAACAGTACTTTTACTTTAAAACAATACATAGCTGTTAATTGTCAACGTCTTTCCCATTTTATGTTTGCGGACTACCTTATAATACCCTTCACCTTTCATCTACTTACTACAAAAAGAAATTTCAGTGGCTAAAGCAAGCCCAGAAAATTCTTTCTCATTCTAGATTTTCTGTTATTGTGCCCTGCAGGATAGGACTGTACTCCCTCCCACTTTGACTTCTTAGCTTGCTTTTGTATAGCATTTTATAGTTTACAAAGACCTTCCGTATACGTCTTCATGCATGATGTAATCCCCAATTCTATCAGACTGGCATCAGGACTTCCATTTTAAACATAATGAAACATAGCACAGGGAGATCAGCTCAGTTCTTTGTGACCACCTACAGGGGTGGGACGGGGAGGGTGGGAGGGAGACGCAAGAGGGAGAAGGTATGGGGATATATGATAACGTAGAGCTGATTCACTTTGTTATAAAGCAGAAACTAACACACCATTGTAAACCAGTTATACTCCAATAGATGTCATCTTTTAGTCTGATGGCCCCAGATGACCTGGATCTTCACTGTATCAGTCAGAGAAACAGAACCAAGAAGATAAATGTAGGAAAACAGAAAGACTTTTTATGAGGGATTGGCTCATATCATCTGCCATCTGCAAGCTGGAGGTCCAGGAAAGACAGTAGTATGGTTCCAGTCCCAACCCAAAGGCCAGAGAACCAGGGGTCCAATGGTGTAAGTCTTGCCCTGAGTCTGAAGGCCTAAGAACCAGGAGTGCTGATATCTGGGGGCAGGAGAAGACAGATGTTCCAGCTCAAGCAGAGTGAGAATTCACCCTTCCTCCACCTTACTGTTCTATTCAGGCCCTCAAGGGATTGGATGATGCCCACCCACATTGGGGAGGTGTATCTTCTTTACTCAGTCTATGAGCTAAATGCTAATCTCTTCCAGAAACACCCGCAAAGTCACACCCAGAAATGTTTTACCAGCTCTCTGGGCATCCCTTATCCTGGTCAAGTTGACACATAAAATTAATCATCACATTCATCTCCACTTGAGGTCAACCAGGTGTCTGCAAAGCTGGTCTTGCCAACGGTCCTGTGATAGAGACTTTTCTGTCCCCTCACTTTGGATGTTGAGGGACTAGACATGTCTTCAGTGGAACAAGAGCCTTTTGCCACATCAGAACTTGCTACACAAAAAGGACTGACTTCCCAGTTGCTGCTCCAGGGATGGAATGGTGGTCAGAGGACAGAATTCCTACGCTACTCTGAAAATCTTTAAATACTTGTTTATTTACAAGATGGAAGTTGTTTGGGGGCAGTGACTGTATCTTATTTATCTTTTTAATGCTCACAGCATTGAAGAAATATTCCCTGAGTTTACTTCCTACATTTTTTGTTTTTAGGGGTAAAATATATATAATCATAATGTTTTCATGATGAGTTGACCCTTGATGAAGTGTCCTCTGTTATCTCGAGTAGTAGACTCCATGTGCTGAAGTCTACTTCACCTGATATCAGTGTAGCCACACCAGCTTTCTTGTGCTGCATGTTTCCATGATGTATCTGTGTCTGTGTATTTAAAGTCCATTTCTTATAAATAGCATGTAGTGGGTCTTGCTTTTCTATCCAGTTAGATCATCTTTGTCCTTTTAATTAGTGTTTAGTCCAACCATATTTAATGGTTGAGTTTAAGTGTACCATCTTGCTATTTATCATTTTCTATGTCTTACCTGTTATTCGATCTTTGTTTCCACCTTAATAGAAAAACAGGATGCAGAGCAAAGAAAGTAGGCCCTCTCTGTATGATCATTCACATCACAATCTTGAAAAGAGTGCTGCTGGATCACAATTCCAATACATCGTGAATGAGGCATCCTGGAGCCAGGGCATCATGTATGTCCTGCCGTCCTTTCATTGGACCTCATAGCTAAGGCTCCTGTTGCCTGCCATCCTTTTCCATTTAGCCACAGTTCTTGGCATATATGAGAAATACATTAATGGCTTTAAATACATGGCTTTGGTACCCCATCCAGTGGCTCTTAGGGTTATGTCAGTTTCTTAGGCTCAGAATTTGATGATCACTCCTTGTTACACACAGCCCGGTGCATGGAGTAGAGACCAGCCTATTATCACTAATTTACAGCTGTCTTCACACTCCACCTGTGTTTCCCAGTCCATAGCAAGGACTGATATTTATTACTGTTTTGGTTTCTACTCCTGACTGTCCACCTGTTTCCATCCTACCCAGTGTCATAGACCCCACCCAGTCCAGCACTCCAGATGTATCACTGGGTGCCCAGCTGTCCTTCTCTACTGCTGCCCAACCTCTCTCTTGGGCACAACACCTCAAATCCTCCACTGCATCTGCAGATTCTTCCTCTACAGCCCGGTAAGCCCTCCTCAGGCCTATCCCACCTTAGTGAGCTGGCTGTGTGGGAGCTCCACCTCTACCCCTCCCTGCTCCCTCTTGCCTCATACATAAGGTTTGGGCTTTAGTGGCCCTGATCAGACCATCCCTTAAGCACAGTGCTCAGCTCTGGATACCACATTAGGTAGAACGGATGGATGGATGGATGGATCGATCGATTGGAGGGTTTCTTGAGATGTAGAGTTTAGACCATGAGGGAGTCTTGAAAAATGTAATGTGAGAAATGGTCCAGGGAGCTGGCGATATTTACCCTGGGATGGAGAGGACTTAGAGAAGGCATGATTCTGTATAGTACAAACCTTTGGGGTGCTACCTTGGAGAAGAGAAAATGGTTTTATTCTGCGTTGATTCCAGAAGCAAGAATTGAAACCATTTATGTTATATTTTGCTATAAGATATGTAAGTATGTTTACTTTTGGGATAGGTAGTTGTGCTAGAAAAAAAAAGTGAGCTGGATGCCAGGTGTGGTCAGAGTGTCTTTCCCCAGTGGCCACTTGTCAGAAGTGGGTGAGAGGTGCCTTCACTGGGTGAGAGGTTGCCTGCAGGACCTCGAAACATGTGATTCAGTGGCTCTGAATTTTCAAATTATTCTTGATTAATAGTGGGCCACCAGGGATTTTAAGGAGGGGAAAGGTGATGTGGATGACTTTTTGACTAGGATCAGTAACCTATTGAATATGAGCCAGTGAGGCAAAGAGGACACCCTAGTTTGGTGACCTCAACAGCACTCCCGCTGACGGGCTTTCTTAGCACCTCGAGGCATCCCTTCAGGCCTTGCTGCTTATCCCCCCTCTCTGGAATCCCCTTCCCACCTACCTGCTACCTGATGGAGACCCACTGGTCTGACCGAGGTCTGTTGCTCTCCCCAGTTGGGCTCTCCTGGGACCCTGTGTTTCATTCGGACCATCTCTGCCTCCCAAATGAGCCTTCCCCCCGAACAGTTATGGGTGGTGCCCTCTCCTTCAGCACACAGAAGCTTCTAGAACTTCAGGCTTACTGCATCCCCTCCACCTGGGCTCAGTGATCCCTGGGGGCTGCTCACCACGTCCCATCCGGTTCCCACCTTGGGGAACTGCCAGTCTCCCTTGAAAATCTCTAGCTCCTCTTGGTCTGTTCTCTCGCAGCGTTCTCCATGGTGCTCACATTCCGGAGACCCACACTGACCGTGTGTTCTGGGGAGTCTCACATTCACACATGTGTACATACAGAACGTGATGGAGAAGCAGGAGCTATAGCCTGGATCCCCACAATGACACTCAGAGGAAGTCAGGGCATTTAGAGATCCACAGAGAGGCACAGTGGGTTAAGACCAGGAAAATGGGTCTTACCCCAGGTCCCTGTGGAGATCGCACCTGGCCGTTCCACTTAGCCTGTTCTCAGAACCATCAGGGTTTAGATATTCTTAGGCTGAGTGAAACGTGACAGGTTGGCTGCCATGGCAACAGTTATAAGTTCCCTTTTGGCAATGAATTTTCAGTTCAGAAGGCATTCTAGGATTTCTACTTCAACCCACAAGTGTAGGATTTCCTGAAAGAGGTCAGAAGAACCTAACGGGCTCATTCGTGCTGGAAAGTCTGCAGCCTAATGCAATGATTTTTGTGTCTTAAGCCACACTGTGTGGGAATGTGGTTTCAAGACAGAATCGGAAATAGGGAATGTTAAGCTCTTTGCTTTATGGCTTTCCGGGAGATTGGGAAGGGCTCTAAAAACTCAGAGCTTCACCTGGAAATTTGCATAGCCTAAGCTAATCATACCAGATGCTTCAAGTGGAAATTGAGGGGATGATAAGTCTGTAGCATCTGAAACCAGTCTCCTTCAAGGTACAGAACTGAGCTCATAGATGAATCTCAGACCAGACCTAGTGTGTCATCCATCTATCAAAGGGAGGGAATTCCACTTTCCCTTGGTTTCACTGCAAAGTGCAGCTGTTCCATGGGGATGTGTGCACTGCTGAGTTCAGGCTCCTTATAAACATTTGCAAAGATCCACATGGCAGCGGAGGTTGTGTCCACAGGCTGTATGCTTAGAGAAGTGTTAACAACTTGTAAAGCTTAATAGACTAATGTTTACTGAGTACCCGGAAAGTTCCAGGCATGGAGCAGGGGTGCTGAGTGATGGAGACCAGGAGGCAGACACAGGTGTTGTCTCCAAAGATTCATCATCAAGCGCAGAGGTGAAGACAAGTATGTACATGACCATGATGTATCCCTGGGGTGAACCTATCTATGTACCTTATGATAAGATATCACATAATGGGTTTTAATTCTTGCCTCCGCAAGGTAAATGCAAAAAGGGGGGTTCCAGGCACCATGGGACGCCAAAGGGGATGGATTACATGCAGTCGAGGGGCCCAGGAAAGGTCTTGTGAAAGTGGCATCAGAGGCTGGCCTTGGAGAGGGTGCCTTTTAAGTGGGTGGGGGTGGGGAGGCATGCCAGGTGAAGAACGCATCGGTAATGAAGACTCTACAAGTGATGGTTGGGGTGTGTTTGGGAAACAGCAAGACTAGTTCAGGGTGCCTGTAATTTAGTGCTTGTGAAAAGAGTAATGATGTCAAATCGGAAAGCCAAGTGAGGACCACCTCCTGGTGGGCTCTGGTTGCCTTTGAAGGTTTCTGAGCAGAGAAGTGATGTAATACAAGTGCCCTGGCATGTATTTCCCAAACAGGAGATTGCAGGGGAACAATCATATTACTTTCTCTTCTAGGAGATTAAAGTTACAGACGGGCCCAGGGGATGTCTGTAGAAGCCCATTCCAATCTGGTTTCGTCTACTTGGTTTCTTTCCTGTGTTTAAGGCTTTCAAAGCGTCCAGATGGTCTCTTTCCCCCAGTGACTTTTAGAAATAAGTAATTTATTCTTCAAATCTATCAAGGGATTGTCTTTATCTCGCTCACAGAGGGGGAAGGGAAGGAAAGGATGTCCTATGTTTGTATATCGAACATTTGGCAAGCATCAGAGCAAGGGTATGTTTTCCGAGCCCAGAAGGCTCTGGGCTCCCTTTCCAGGCTGTAAATTGGCATTTGGGGAATTGTCTCTTTCTGTACATTCCCTCCTATGAGATGTGACATCTAAGTGGGCATTTTTTCTGCCAGACTCAGCCAAGTGAAGAGGTTAGAAACAGAAGCTCCTTGGGATTCAGACAGCAGGGAGCCTACCACGTGCTGGGATAACATCAACTTTCTGGGTTCCCACCAAAGGCAGAGAGTGAGGAGTGGGCGGACAGGGGTGTTGTGGGAAGAGGGAAGTGAGAACTGAGAAGGAGAGTGATGGAGAGAGAGAGGGAGCTGGAGTAGGAATCACTAGGAGTCAGTGTCATCTTATGGAAGGAGCCTGTCAGCATCTAACAGAGCTTTCCACATCCCGGGCCCTTGACAAGACTCTTTTTCAGTCCTCACATCCATTGTAGCAGTTAGATAGAGGGGCTCCATTTTGTAGAGGGGTGTTTTGTCTCCTTGAGGTTCGGCCACCTGCGCGGGGTCACCTAGCTGCCCAGGGAGGTGCCAGGTTGTAACCCGGGTTCCAAAGCATCTCCTGACACGGAGAAGCCTGGAGGGAGGAGCAGGTGGATGCAGGGCTGTCCAAGGGGGAGGCTTGGGGGTCCGCTCAGGGGGCAGATCCTGAGCCTTCTGGGCAGGGAGGTCCAGCCCGGGTCTGGAAGGAGGCCCCGGAGGCCATCAGAGCGGGGCTGCTCGGGAGCCTGTGCCGTGTGGGCTGCTCGCGGTGCAGGCTTTATTCCCCAGAATGGCACCGCTGCAGAAAGCAAAGGACCATCTGGAGAAGTGGAGGCCAGTTTGTAAGGGCCGAAGCGGAGCAGTTGACAGGGGAAGGTAGGGTGGGGTGGGAATGCTTAGGGAGCCCAGAGGTGAGGCCTGGAGACGGATGGCAGGGGGGACTGCACAGCCGTGGGAGTGCACCTGAGGCCACGGAACCGTGCATGTAAACGTGGGTGCATTAATGGTGTTCTGTGTATGTTACCACAATAAAAAAAATTATTTGAGAAAAGGAGGGACTTCCCTGGTGGCACAGTGGTTAAGAATCCGCCTGCAGGGCTTCCCTGGTGGCGCAGTGGTTGAGAGTCTGCCAGCTAATGCAGGGGACACGGGTTCGAGCCCTGGTCTGGGAGGATCCCACATGCCGCGGAGCAACTAGGCCCGTGTGCCACAACTACTGAGCCTGCGTGTCTGGAGCCTGTGCTCCGCAACAAGAGAGGCCGCGACAGTGAGAGGCCCGCGCACCGCGAGGAAGAGTGGCCCCCACTTGCCACAACTAGAGAAAGCCCTCGCACAGAAACGAAGACCCAACACAGCAAAAGTAAATAAATAAATTAATTAATTAATAAACTCCTACCCCCAACATCTAAAAAAAAAAAAAAAAAAAGAATCCGCCTGCCAATGCAGGGCACACGGGGTCGAGCCCTGGTTCGGGAAGATTCCACATGCCATGGAGCAACTAAGCCAGCGCACCACAACTACTGAGCCCGCGTGCCACAACTGTTGAAGCCTGCATGCCTGGAGCCCGTGCTCCGCAACAAGAGAAGCCACCGCAGTGAGAAGCCCGCGCACCGCAACGAAGAGTAGCCCCTGCTTGCCGGAACTAGAGAAAGCCCACACGCAGCAACGAAGACCCAACACAGCCAAAAATAAAATAGATAGATAGATAGATAGATAGATAGATAAAAAGAGAAAAAAGCATAAGGCCTGGCTTTTCCTCGGTCAGTCAAGTCTATCAGTGGGCGGGGCTTCCTGGCTTCCAGCTCAGGGAGGGGGTGAGTGGGGAGCTGGCCGCCCACCCTGGGCCTCTGGGCAGACCTCACAGCAGATGCACACGCCCAGCCTTGGGGACAGGATTCCAGCGCTGAGGCGGCTCTGGCCACAGGATGTATAAAGTTTATGAGTCAAAAGGTCACCTTCTCAGGGACTAGAGTGGAATTTGATGTTCATTAACTGTTAGTTTTTAAAAGCTGAGCTTGGGTCTTCCCTGGTGGTGCAGTGGTTGAGAATCCGCCTGCCAATGCAGGAGACACGGGTTCGAGCCCTGGTCTGGGAAGATCCCACATGCCGCGGAGCAACTAGGCCCGTGAGCCACAACCACTGATCCTGCGTGTCTGGAGCCTGTGCTCCGCAACAAGAGAGGCCGCAACAGTGAGAGGCCCGCGTACCGCGATGAAGAGTGGTACCTGCTCGCCGCAACTAGAGAAAGCCCTCGCACAGAAACGAAGACCCAACACAGCCAAGTAAATAAGCTGAGCTCATGTCCTTCTTCACTAAAGTTGCCTCCTTAATTCATTTTAGATTGAGTATCCAGAGTGCTCGCAAGTGGGGTTACGGACGCAGATGAGGAGGTGGGCAGCTGGAACGCTTGTTTTCAGTTTTCTCTTTTGGTAACTGAAACCACTGTGTCACAGGCAAAATATTGTCATGTTTAGCTTGCGCCTGTTTTTTTGGGGTGGGGGGACGGGCGGAGGAGTGGGGAGTAGGTGGAAGGTGGTGGAAGGGGAATGGACCTGTGTGCACTGCGGAGGGCCAGGGAGGAGAGCCAGGCCCCTGGAAAACTCCACTTGAGCTATTGGTTTGCAGATGAAATCTACTTAGTTGAAGACCTCTGTCACAGAGCTTAAGAGCAAAGGGCACACAGCCTTTGAGGAGAGATGGTCTGATTCCAAGCTCAAGTTCCATCACGTACCATGGGCTTTAGGCGAGTTGCTTCCGCCGTCTGAGCTTCGTGTTTCTAATCTCTAAAATGGGACAAATAGTTCAACCTACCTTGTGGGTCAAATGTCAGAATTTAATACGAGAATGTGTCCAAAACAGGTAGTACGGTGCCTGGCACGTGGATGCCTTGATAAATGGTAGTTATTATTCTTTCTCCAACGCCAGAATCTAGGGGTGATAAAGTCCCAAGTGTGGGGATCTTGGTGCATCAAGTAAACAACAGCCCCCTTCCACAGCCGTGAACTGGATCTGATGGGTCGTGTGTGATGTCCCCAGCTGGTTACATGCTTAGCACCTGCTCCTTTATGACTGGTTGGGAAGTGTCACCCGTGACTTGGCTGCTAGTCTAATCCTCATCAAGCTCCCCCCACCCTTGCCCGAGAGTGGCTTTTCTTACCTAAAATGGCAACTGCAGTCTTTTGTGATTCCTGCTGGGTGAGGATCCCTGGGGGCCAAGGCCCTGGGTGCTCCATGGGGCTAAGTCATGCCGAGCACCTACGGAAGGAACCTCATGGCACCAAGGCATGTGCAAGAGAAATGCACCTAAGAGCTGATCATCCCTTCCAAGAGAATGACTTTATTATTTATTTATTTTTGCTGTGTTGGGTCTTCGTTTCTGTGCGAGGGCTTTCTCTAGTTGTGGCAAGCAGGGGCCACTCTTCATCGCAGTACGTGGGCCTCTCACTATCGCGGCCTCTCTTGTTGTGGAGCACAGGCTCCAGAAGCGCAGGCTCAGCAGTTGTGGCTCACGGGCCCAGTTGCTCCGCGGCATGTGGAATCTTCCCAGACCAGGGCTCGAACCCGTGTCCCCTGCATTAGCAGGCAGACTCTCAACCACTGCGCCACCAGGGAAGCCCCCAAGAGTATGACTTTAAAAACACGTACTCATTTCTAATTGCACAAGTGAAACATGCACACATATGGTATTTGTATAAAAATGTATGCGCTACAGATAAAAGCACAGCTTCCTTTACAACTCTGAGTCCCAGGCCCCTTCCCCGAGGCAACCTCCTTAACAGTCAAGATCCTTCCAGACCTCAGACCAGGGTTTTACATGCATACATGTGGACCCTAAAAAATAGTTTGGTGGGCTTTTTTTTTTCATAAGTGGTATAATACTATATGAATGGGTCTACAACTGGGGGGAGGTTACCACTTGATAATACATGTCGGAGATTTATTCCCTTTTCATCCCTTTAATTTTGCATAGTATTTCATTGGGTGGACAGGCTGTAGTTTATTTAGCCCTTCCCTTACTGTCGGGCATGAAAGTTGTTGCTACTTTTTCAATCTTATTAATACTGCTGTGACCGTCCTTCTTTATCCCCATTAGGAACATCTGTGCGTATTTTTCTAGATGGGTAATGAGAAGAGGGGAACATACAACTTTTATAGGTTAAATCCAGAACAAAACATAAAACTTTCATGGCTTTATTCCCTGAGTAGGAATAAGACAGATGAATCAAGGGTGTATTTAAGAAAAAATAAAGGGCAGGGAGACAGATGAGAAAAGCATATACTTTGAAGCAGTTTTTAAAGTTAGGTAATAAATATTAGTCTGTAGTTTTTGATACACTCAAAATATGTATAGAGCTCTATGGGTTCATACTGTATTTTAAGATCCTTATAGAATCCATCTGGATTTTAAAAGTTTGGCTAAGGACTTTTTGAAAAAGAAGAGGAATATCCTATCACATGATATACTATGAAAGCCCCATGAGACTGGTGTACTAACCCACAGCTAAACAGGCCGAAGTAGGTCCAATCAGACCTTAGTATAAGTTAGAATCCTGAGGAAGGAGGTAATATAATCTGTGGGAAAGGGAAGAGTATTTATTTATTTATTTAGGATTTTATTTTATTTTTTATACAGCAGGTTCTTATTAGTTATCTATTTTATACATATTAGTGTATATATGTCAATCCCAGTCTCCCAGTTCATCACACACCCCCACCCCCCCGCTTAAGGGAGGAGTATTTAATAAAATGTGGGAGAATAATTGCTTTGCTTTTTGGAAAAAAATGTATTTATGTACTCACATCATACCATATACCCAAATAGATTCTAGGTAAATCAAAGAAAGAAATATGAAAAATTAAATCTTAAATCAGTATAATACTCTTAGAAAACAATTCGGCAACACAGAGAAAAATTCTTAGAAATGTTCATTACTTCCAGTCTAATAACCTAAGAATTTCACTTTCAAGTGTCAGCCCTAAAGAAATAATCCTGATAAAGAAAAATGTGACGTGTTATTTTCTTGAACATTATTTAAAATAGTACAATGTTTAGAAACAGCCTGTGTGCCCAGCCAAAGGAATATATCTAAATAAATTAAAGAGTAATCTTATAATTAAATAGATTCAGTCATCAGAATAGTGAAACTCTCAGATTGTAAGGTTTTTATGAAATGAAAGCTTGAGAAAGCCAAATTCAAAATTGAAAATACAGTGTAGTTTATAACTAGGTTAAAAAAAAAATGATGCCAGTAAAAGAAGTCATTTTTGAGTGGTGACTTTGTTTTTTCTGTTTTGAAGTAGTTTCCAATTTTTAAAATAATTAGCATGTAATAGCTTTATAATTCGTTATTTCAGTCAAAACTCTTTTGAGCACTTACTGTATGCCAGGCACTGTATTAGGGTAATAACTGCACTAGGGTAATAGCAGTAAAAATGAGAGACAGGGTCCCTGTTTTATAGTGTAATGGAAGAAAGAGATAATTAATCATTATTTAGTCAACTGATCATGCTATTAGGGGCAGGAGCAGGTTGCTGAGGTAGTCATTAGGGGAGGTTACTTACAAGGTGGTAAGGAAAGATATCTGAGGCGGTGACACAGGAACCAGAAGGATGACAATGAGCTTGATGTGCAGAGTCATGGAACAGCATTTCAGGAAGGTGGAACAGCAAATTGTTAAAGAGGTGGCTAGGAATAACTTTGGTTGTTTGTATAATGGGACAATAATTAAGGCATATTTAAATTTTCTTCTCAGAGCTAATATTCCTTTTTCATTTGTCATAGAATCTGGCCATAACCATGCAGTGGGTAGGATTCTGTAATCTAATGCCTTTCACATGTAAAATTTGCCCTGACCGTGTTATTGAAGCTTTTAAGTTTGCAGGGACTTGTGCCAGATACCAAGGCAGGAAGGACAGCCCTTGAAAGTTGGCAGAAACACATCAGTGTGCTTGAGTATCTGTTTGTCATCTGTGGTTTAAGGATTTTCCAATAATATTTTTACCTATTAAAATATTAGCTGAGAACTGATTCTGGGACATGAGGTTATGGACTGAGCCTGTATGTAATTATAATGGTCAACATTTAGTGGATGGACAGCTTCCCAAATACCGCCATGCACAGTCTCACCATTATCTGTATCTCCACTGTCTGAAAGAAGAAAAAATAGCTGCGTAGCCTGAGCTAAGTTTGAAGCTAGCTCTCACTGAATCCCACCCCCAGCTCTTTCTCCTCTAAGGAGAGGTGGCTCCGGGGCTATCTGTCTTGATTCAGTAGCAGAAAATCCTGTATCTGGGTTTGAAAAACTCTCCCAAGCAAACAGACTTTGGACTGAGTCAGACCCTGGATGTGGCCGTGGACCAGTCATCAGTCTCTGGGAAGTAAATAGGAGCATGCTCACAGCTTATAAATCTTTGTTGCATTTCCCAGTTGGGCTGGGCTGGTGGCAGGAACCCTTTGGGTTTTTCAGCCAGTACTGATGATGCCAGGAAAATACACCACACATCAGGAGGGAGAGTAGAGCCTGGTCCTTAGCTGCCCTTTTCAGAAGGGCTGGAGACAATACTGAATGTTTGAAACCTGTGAGGGTGAAAGGCCCCAGGGAAGTGAGCCTTGGACCCAGATGGGTCAGGCCAGTGATGCCTTTGAAGGGAGAGCAGGGGCAGAGCAGGCTGGCTTGCCTCTGGGCCAGTTTCTGCTCTAGGCTTCCCCTCCCTGGTGGGACCCCCGTGATCCATGGTTCAGCCTTCCTACTCTCCGCAGCCTTACCCGGATGCCTTGAGATCAGAGGGGCTGCCTTTAGGTCACCTTGGACTGAGTTCAGAGGTCCACAGGGCCAGGGGGAAGCTTCACCTTGGCCTGCTGTTCCCTTGGGCAGCAGCAGTGACCCGAGGCCTGGAGCTTACGGAGCCAGTCGGTGGCTCTGTGAGCCCCACTCAGCAGTGGCCCGCACGCCCAGGGCTGGGGCAGGAAGGAACTTGGTCCCCGTCGCTAGTAGTCGCACGTCTGTCGACTGCTGGGTTTGGAGGCGCCCACACCATCAGGCCCTTTCATTCTTCCTCTCCCATAGCCTGAGATGCCATGGAAGCTGAGCACGCACATCAGAAGGCCAGTGGTCAGATCTTTAAATAAAATCCGGAGGTCCCAGTGACCGTGAATAGCACCCATGCCTCCCAGGGGAATTCCTGCATTGGCAAGTCTACTGTGGGTCTGTTTTCCTCCCACTGTTTTCATGGGAGAGAATCCCAGCCCTGGCCAGAACTGGACAACTAGGGACTAAAACGCCCAAGGAGGCTTTGACCAAACATTCAGAGGCATCGGAAGACGTCTTGGAGGCTACAGCTGAGGTTCAGGGAGGGCCATGACTCGCCAAAGTCACCAACTTATCGATGGCAGGACAGGGACTAGATGGAGGTGCCCATCCTTCTACTGTGATGCCAACTGTCTGGAATGAATTTCTGGGAACCTAAAAAAGTCACACCCTCCTTTCCACTTTACCGGGGAGTCTTCTCTCCCTCGCACCATGGAAAGTGCTCGGAACTGAATAAGAGCTGCTAGCAGCCTTCTCACGCGAGGATCTGCGGTTTCCGTTTTACCTCCTTCAGTAGGTCTAGAAAAGCCTTGGGGGTGGGAATCAGTCTTCCATGACCTAGTGCTTCCCGGTCATCCTTCCATCATGGACAGTGGAAAATGATGTTTGCAAAACTCCCTGGGGAGACACGGATTTCCCCCGCGAGAAGCTTAGAACCTAGATCGAAGTGTCACAGAATGGAACAAGTTCAGTTCCCATCAGCAAGGTCCACGTGCATACAATTGAGTGATTAATATTCTTTCTCTCTTTATAGAGATATATGTCTATATCTCTATATAGATATATATATAGAGAGAGTGTGTAGTGGGATGCAGTGAGGACATTTATTCATTTATGTATGAGTGGTAATTAAAATATCATTAATTATCTTCAAAATTTATTCTAAAAGTTACTGAACTCCTAGACCCATGATGCCTTTTCCAACCATAACAGTAAAGGATTTTTGTAATGGACATTGATTAAAAAAAAGCCCTGAGGACAACGTAGCAGGCTGCTCATAGCTGAGTGGACTGGCTGCCTCCAGGGCTAGGAAGATGGACATCCCCCCAACACATGAGATCAGTTCTTGTTGCCTGTTGGAGGGCTCTGCCATAGTCAGATGAGAACGGGTGTAAAACATTTATGGAGGCTGATTTAATGCAGGACCAACGTGTATGGTTGATAGGTTAATGTGTATCATATCAAAGAGGGAGACATAATATGCAGAATTTTTGAACTTTATTTGACCAAAAGACCCCCTTTTGTCCCCATGCGAGCATCACGAGTTGAGCATTTTGTAGACCTCACCTTGGCAGTGCTTTCTAGGGCATTTATCTGAAGAGTTACCTTTATCTCTCTCTGTAACGGAACTTAATCGGTAAACTTCCCTTTCTGTGATGGCACAGAATGGACCCAAGGCGGTGCAGTCTCTCCTGATTTTAATCATAGTCGATTCAAGAGTTAAGCCCTGGCCTTTGAAGACCCTGTCCTCTTCTTCCGCCACCCCTGGAGTCTTTCTGAAACGTGATCTGTGTCCTGAATTTACCTGGGCTTCCTGTAACCCAGCATCTCCCCGTGAAAATTCAGTCTTTTCTCACCTCCATTATGTCCTGCAGCTCTTATGGATTTGGTGTAGAATACACAAAATAACCTAGTCAGCGGGGCCTGGGAGAGAATCAGAAAAGAAAATGCATTAACTTCAGGGATCATTAAAGCCAGTTCCTGATCTTACCAGAACAGGGAGTCAGAACAGACTTGGGATAGGACTTCACAAGGATCACAATGAACCAGCACCTACTTTCCAAAGGTGGCTCCTGCTTCTCCGTTTGTTGCTCATTTTTTAAGTCACTGAACTTGTTTTTATTTCAACCTGCATCCCTTCCTTAAGTGCTTTATTCCATGCCGGGTACTGGATACGAAGATGAAAAGATGGAACCCTTGCATTTGAGGGGCTTTGACTGTCCAGGAGAGAGTCAGACTCGCAGTGTGATAAACTTGACAATAGAATTGGGGAAAGATTACATGGCTCTTTCTGGAGGAATCAGGGAAGGCTTCGCAGAGGAGGTGACCCTTGAACCCAGGCTTGGAGAATAAGTAGAATTTCGTCAGTTGGATAAGGATGTGGGGGGTAGCTGGTGGAGATTTTCTAAGCAGAAGGAACTACACGTGCAAAGGCATAGATATTTGAGGGAGCCCAGTGTGGTTATGAAGGAGCAGTTCAATCAGGAAAGCTCAAGTTCAGGTGAGGAACAGTCATAAAGATTCATTTACTGTATGTTTACCGTATGTCAGGTGCTATGTCAGATGCTTTTACATCTGTTATCTGATTTTAATCTTCAAAGCAAGTCGATGGTGGAGGCATTATTACCCCCGTTGCGTAAATGAGGAGAGTGAAGTAAGGCAGCTTCGTTGATGCAGGCGAGGCGGCCCTGCCATACGGTGAAGGAGCAGCCAGGATGCAATCCCAGTTTTGCCTGGTTCTGAAGCCCAGGCTCCTACCCAGGAGGCCAGACAGCCTTGGCTTGTCTGGGGAGAGTGGGGGGAAGGGAGGGTTGGGGGAGCCCCTGAGCCAGTACCGCCCAGTGGGAAGGGTGCTGCTGCCCCCAGCTCTGTCCCCTGACCCCCTGCCTGCCTGCTCCCACCCCCACTTGCCCATTCTCCATGCCCCTCGCCTTCAGCCACAGCCTGTCTGGGGCATCTGCTCTCACTTCTGCTGGGTTCCTGGCACAGGGAGACAACTCTTTTGACTTTGGGTGGAGCACAGGAAGGACCAGATGCCAAGTCAAATACAGTCATAGGAACCTCAGGTTGTTTCTCCAGAGAGTCCGCAGAAGAGCCACGCTGTTGTCACTTCTGTGGCTTGGGAGTTTTCTCGGTAGTGCTGGGTGTCATCCAAACTGCTGCTGTCAAATCATTTAGGAAACCATTCTGCTTTGACTTGACTCTGCTGCTCGCCTCCTCACCCCTCTGTCTCTAAGAGGTTGAAAACAATGGTGGGACGAAGAGACAGGGTGAGGGAGCACTGGCAGGAACTTGGGTTGAGGCCGGTGGGCTCTCCATCAACCCTCCAGGAGTTCCCGCATCCCACGGAGAATGAAGGAGTCTTGGCCTCTGGCCTTGACTGGATCAGAAGGCACCATGCAGTGTCAGCTTTTCAGAACTGACAAATTGTGTGTGACCAGCGACCCACTTCAGAGTGCCTCTCGCCCTGAGAGTGGCTGCTCCTGGGCAGTGCACATGGGTAGGTTCCAGAAAGCGTACCTTTCCAGTGTCGCTGGGGAAGCACTTTAGAAAGAGTGGGATAACCATTTTGGAAAGAGCTCTTTTGTGAACTTCCATCTGGAGGTTTGAAATTGGCAGCAGTCTGTTGAGAGTCAAAGCCTCCTTGACAAGAATCACTGAGAACTTGAGCTGCGACCTGGCAGCCCGAAGCAGTGATTGCACATCAGTGTTCGAAAGTGGTGTGAAAAGGGTGAAGGGTGGGCAGTGAGGGTCTTGGCAAACTCTGGGACCCGATGCTTTTTCCATCCTTTGCCCTCCTCCATTCTTTATTGGCTGTTTTCCCTCCAAACTCATCCAGTTGTCAGCTGTTGCCTTTGCATCTCCGTTTGCCTTGAGCTTCTCTCAAGATGAGTGTTCCAGAATTTTCTCCAACAAGGGGCCAGGTACTAAACATTTTAGACTTTTTGGACCACACAGTCTATGTCCCAACTACTCTGCCATTGTAGTGGGAAAGGAGCCACAGACCATATGTAAACAAAGGAACGTGGCAGTGTTCCAATAAAACTTTATTAGCAAAAACAGGTGGTGGGCCGGATCCGGTCCACAAGCCATAGTTTGCTGGCCTCTGTTCTAGATTTTAATTCTCTCCTTTTTTTTTTTTCCTTTCTCTTTTTTGAATCTCAAGAACAGCAGCAAAGTGTTAAAAAGGCAAGCTGTTGGTCAGTGTTACCACTTTGGGACTTGCCTCATTTTTAACATTTCAGAAAGTACATTTTTGTCTTGTCTGTATAGAGTTATTTAAATTGAAAGCAGCTGTGAAGGCAAGAATCCTCTCAGGGAGCCTTTGGTATGTCTGCTGCCATGAAATAGTAATTTTTAATGCACTGTCTTTTTGTTAAGTAGATACAGAGCTTAGTGGTATATTGCGGAATAACTCAGGGAGAACTTTCTGCGCCGTACAGTGCCAGGCATGGTATAATAAATGCTTCTTGCTGGAATGAATGAACATATGGAAGTGGAAACCATTTAGAAATGATTTCTTTAATCATTTAGAGGTGATTCTGTATTGTATATGGATTCTATATGGTAACATGGCTTCAATTCCTTAACCCTTCAAGATCTTGATTGGGAAACTTTCCCACAGCACCTGAGATTCCTGGGGACAGCAGAGAACACATGGGAAGGTTTTAGGTAGAGCACAGGTGAGAAACTCTCATGGGTTTGTCCTGTCATTGGAGGCTGGTGACCACCCGAAAGGCCACCCTAAGATCATTCAGCCCCTCAGATGCAAAACCGCCCGTCTTGGCATCCTTCCCTGTTGGCCTGTGGTTGTAAGGATGGAGGAGGATTAACGACCAGGGATGGGTTTTGTAGTTCATGGCAGCCGGGCAGAACCACCTGACACCCCCTCCCCCAGCTTCCACCGAAATGCTCCATGGAAGTGGACAAGTGTCCAGAAAAGAATCATGACAAAATAGCAAAGGGAAAAATCACATCAGAAAGTCTAATAATGGCACGAGTCCAACTTCGTTTAAATAGTTACGTATACCAATAGAAACAATCCTAGGAAGAGATATATTAAAATGTAAACCAGTGGCTATCTCAGTGCAACAGAATTACAGATGATCTTAATTGTCTTTTGTTTGGTCTCAATTTGAAAAAGTTTTTCTACAATAAAATATGTTGCTTTTTATAGTTTAAAAAGACGTTACTTTAAAAAGAAGGTAAAGAATGGGTATCCCAGCCTACCTTTTGTCTGAGAATAAAAGGGCAGGCTCCCCTATGGCAGCCTTCCCATCCACCCTGAAGCAGTGGAGCTTTCTAGAGAAAAGCGACTCAGCCACAGGTGGATGCTGGGGGCTTAGACATCTGACAGGCAAGGGCTTTCTCCTCTGTAGCCAGTCAGAGCTGGTGTGATGTGGTCCTGAGGATGGGGCTGCTCACTAGGAATCAGTTGCTTGGGGGTTGCCCCAAATGATCATTTGCTTCTCTTTGGTTCTTCTTCAAAGAACGCGTGGCAATACGTGTTTCCTCTTGGTCTGGCCTTTCCCCCTCCTCTCCTCAGCCTCTTATAAAGCACACAAAATTAAATGAGCAAGTGTGTTGACCTTTTATATGTATACTTTAAAAGCAGTTTCTAAAGAGATTGATTTCATTTGGAAAGCATTCCAGAGAAAGGATAGTTTCTTAAAGAAACACATATTTAAAAGCACAGGTCTTGTGTAGAAATTCATGCTTTCTCAAGAGGTGAAGGCCAGGATTCCGGAGGCCTGCTTGAGACCCTTGTGACAATGGCTTCATTTTATGGGGTTAGCCTCTTATTCCTAGGGCCTAAGCCCTGCCTATTTGCAGGCAGAACCCGCTTTCCAGAGATAAAGACCTTCTGCTTGGTAAGGGGTCCTGGGTCACAGCTTTGCTATGGGTGACATTGGACAAGAGTCCTCCTATGTCTTTCTGCTCCAGCTCAAACCCTACCATGTCAGAGGCTAAGGGATTGAGAGTGACATATTCACCAAGGAACTCCAGTCATCCCTTTCATCCCATTTTAATAACTACCCCCACCCCCCCACAGACAAACTTTCCGGCTGTCCCTTTGCTTCATCTTGGTTTCTTCAGGCCATTGTCAAGATGGCCTTCCTCTTGCTCTATCTCCCTAGAGCAGGGAACAGCTGGGCCCTGGGTCTGAGGGATGCCTACGAAGAGTGTTGATGTCTTAGATGTGCACTAACGTTCCACCAAGACCACAGAGCTTGTTGCATCCCACCGTGTTTGCTCTCATTTATTATTTTATGGTATCTTTTTGTGTGTGTGGTATGCGGGCCTCTCACTGTTGCGGCCTCTCCCGTTGCGGAGCACAGGCTCCGGACGCGCAGGCTCAGCGGCCATGGCTCACGGGCCCAGCTGCTCCGCGGCATGTGGGATCTTCCCAGACCGGGGCACGAACCCGTGTCCCCTGCATTGGCAGGCGGACTCTCAACCACTGCGCCACCAGGGAAACCCCTCATTTATTATTTTAAAATGCAGCGTGTGAAGAACGTCATAAAATGTAACTCAGCCTTCTCTTTGATGTTATGTTCCAACCCACTATTGGATTCTGTCCTTTCAAAATGAACAGCCAGGGCCTCCCTGGTGGCGCAGTGGTTGAGAGTCCGCCTGCCGATGCAGGGGATACGGGTTCGTGCCCCGGTCTGGGAGGATCCCATATGCCGCGGAGCGGCTGGGCCCGTGAGCCATGGCCGCTGAGCCTGCGCATCCGGAGCCTGTGCTCCGCAACGGGAGAGGCCACAACAGTGAGAGGCCCGCGTACCGCAAAAAAAAAAAAAAAAAAAAAAAAAAAAAAAAAAAAAAAGAACAGCCAGCCATATTAAAACCCAGTCCTCTTTTTTAACTTTTCATTTTATACTGGAGCATAGTTGATTAACAACGTTGGGTTAGTTTCAGGTGTACAGCAAAGTGATTCAGTTATACATATACATGTATCTATTCTTTTTCAAATTCTTTTCCCATTTAGGTTGTTACATAATATTGAGCAGAGCTCCCTGTGCAATACCCTGTTGGTTATCCATTTTAAATACAGCAGTGTGTACATGTCAATCCCCCCGAAAACCCAGTCCTCTTCTTTCTTTCTTTCTTTCTTTCTTTATTTTTTATTAGTTTCTGCTTTATAACAAAGTGAATCAGTCATACATATATATCTGTTCCCACATCCCCTCCCTCATGCATCTCCCTCCCTCCCACCCTCCCCATCCCACCCCTCCAGGCGGTCACAAAGCACCCAGCTGATCTCCCCGTGTTCTGCGGCTGCTTCCCTCTAGCTATCTACCTTACGTTTGGTAGTGTATATATGTCCATGCCTCTCTTTCGCTTTATCACAGCTTACCCTTCCCCCTCCCCATCAGTCCTCTTCTTTTAATAGACTTTGCTTGGATTCTTTTATCTTGTTCTTGGTTCAAGGATCTGTCATAACTTAGAGAACGATCATGACTTAGTGAGAGTGGATATAAAGCACTGAGCCTAGTACGTGGCCATACTAAACTGTCAGAAAGTTATATAGATGATATCTGGTCATATACTATCTAACTAATGAGTTCTCTAGAGTCTCCTGTGGTACCTTCTCTTCGAGGGGCTCATTTTGGCCAGAAGAGGGCAGTGTGGCACATGTTCCCTCCCCCCAACCCCCTTAACAGTGGCAAAAGCTCTTTGTTAAATGACAGGTATTTTTGGAACACTTAACTTGATTCAGATGTTTTAGTGTATGCCTAAAATGGCCAGGACAACAAGGCTACAAAGACCATGGTGAAATAGGCCTTCGGCAGTTTGTGATGTGACGAGGGCAGTGCACGTACCCCCGGGGCTGTGTGGTGCTTGGTGTGTGCTGTATGAATAGCTCTGCGTGCTATGGAGATGGGGGAGTAGGAAACGTTATGTGTAATTGGAGAGACACCTATGGAAAGTGTCATGGGGATGGACCTGCAGAATGGTTCTAGGACTGCCAGAGAGAGCTGGGGTCAACCAGCCCTCCAGGAGGAAGGAAGGGCATGCAGAGGCCCAGAGATGGGAAAGAACAAGACATACTGGGGAACAACTAGAGCCAGGTTGCTTTGGGCATAAAGTGTGTGAACAGAAGGATGTTAAGTAAGACTGGAGATGCAGGCTGGGTCCAGTCACAAAGGTCTTAAGGGTTTTAAGAGATTGAACTCTATACCATAATAATCAACAACATTTAGTGGACATTTACTATGTACCAGGGGGTCTTAGTCTGTTTGGGCTGCCATAACAAAATTCCACCCACTGGGGGACTTATAAACAACAGAAATTTTTTGCTCAAGGTTCTAGAGGCTGGAAGTCCAAGGTCAGGGAACCGGCATGGACAGGTGAGGGCCCTCTTGCAGGTCACAGACTTCTTGTATCTTCACCGGCAGAGGGGGCAAGGGAGTTCTCAGGCCTCCTTTATAAGGACGTTAATCCCATTCATGAGAGCTCTGCCCTTGAGGCCTAATCCCCCACCAAAGTTTCTATCATAAATGGATGTTGAATTTTGTCAAATGCTTTTACTGCCTTTACTGATAGGATTTGTATCCTTCATTTTATTAATGTGTAGCACATTAACTGATTTGCAGATGTTGAACCATCTTTGCACCCCTGGAATAAATGCACCTTGATTATGGTATATGGTTCTATTAATATATTGTTGAAAAGAGTTTGTTAATGTTTTGCTGAGGATCTTTGCATCTGTATTCATCAAGGATACTGGCTTGTGATTTCTGTGGTGTCCTTGTCTGGTTTTGGTATTAAGGTAATACTGGCCTTGTAAAATGAGTTTGGAAGTGTTCTCTCTTCTATTTTTTGGAAGAGTTTGAGAAGGATTGGTATTTTTCTTTATGTTTTTTATGTTTATTTTTCTTTAAATGTTTGGTAGAATTCACCACTGAAGCCATATGGTCCTGGACTTCTGTTTCTTGGGAAGTTTTTGATTACTGGTTCAATCTCTTTACTAGTACTTGGGAAGTTTTTGATTACTGATTCAATCTCTTTACTAGTACTTGGTCTGTTCAGATTTTCTATTTATTTTATGATTTACTGTGGGTAGGTTGTATGTTTCTAGGAATTTATCCATTTCTTCAAATTGTCCAGTTTGGTGGTGTATAATTGTTCATAGTCTCTTATGATCTGCTGTAATAGGTGTAATACCTCCTTTCATTTCTGATTTTATATATGGCTCTTTTCTTCGCTGAATCTAGCTGAAGATTACTATTTTTTCAGAAAACCAGCTTTTAGTCCTTCTACTAAATTTGGGCTTTATTTTTTCTTTTTCTAGGTCCTTGAGGTGTAAAGTTAGGTTGTTTATTTGAGATCTTTCTTGTTTTATCATGTAGGCATTTATCACTATAAACTTCCCTCTTACAACTGATGTTATTGCATCCCGCAAGTTATGGTATGTTTTATTTCTTGATTTTCTCTTTTGACCCTTTGGTTGTTCAGGAGCATGTTTAATCTCCACATATTTTTGAATCTTCCAGTTTTATTCTATAATTGATTTCTACTTTTATACCATTGTGGTCAGAAAAGCTGCTTGATAAGATTTCAGCATTCTAATTTATTATCTATCCTGGAGAATGTTTCCTGTGCATATGAGAAGAATCTGTGTTCTGTTGCTTTTAGATTGAATGTTCTGTAAATGTTAAGTCTATCTGGTCTAACGTAGTTTAAGTCCAGTGTTTCCTTATTTTTCTGTCTGTATGGTCTATTTATTATTGATGGGGGATACTGAAGTCCCCTACTATTATTGTATTGCTGTCTATTTCTCCCTTTAGGTCTGTTAATATTTGCTTTATATATTTAGATGCTCCTATGTTGAGTGCATAAGTATTTACAAGTGTTATATCCTCTTGATGAATTGATCCCTTTATCATTATATTAATGACCTTTGTTTCTTATTATAGTTTGTCTTATAGTGTAAGTACAGCTACCCCAGCTTGCTTTTGATTTCCATTTGCATGGAATATCGTTTTCCATTCCTTTACTTTCAGTCTCTGTGTGTCCTTAAAGCTGAAGTGAGTCTCTTTTAGGCAGCATATAGATGGGTCATATTTTATATCCATTCAGCCACTCTGTCTTTATTTATTTACTTATTTATTTATTTTTGGCTGCATTGGGTCTTTGTTGCTGCACGCGGGCTTTTTCTAGCTGCAGCGAGTGGGGGCTACTCTTCGTTGTGGTGCATGGACTTCTCATTGCGGTGGCTTCTCTTGTTGTGGAGCACAGGCTCTAGGTGTGCAGGCTTCAGTAGTTGTAGCACGCAAGCTTCAGTAGTTGCGGCACATGGTCTTAGTTGCTCTGCGGCATGTGGGATCTTCCTGGACCAGGGCTCGAACCCGTGTTCCCTGCATTGGCAGGCAGATTCTTAATCACTGTGCCACCAGGGAAGTTCCGCCACTCTGTCTTTTTTTTTTTTTTTTTTGGTACGTGGGCCTCTCACTGTTGTGGCCTCTCCCGTTGCAGAGCACAGGCTCGCCACTCTGTCTTTTGATTGGAGATAGTCCATTTACATTTAATGTAATTATTTATAGGTATGTACTTATTACTGTTTGGTTAATTTCTTTCTGGTTGTTTTGTAATTCCTCTGTTCCTTTCTCTTCTCTTGCTCTTTGTTGTTTGATGATTTTCTGTAGTGGTAGAGTCCCTTCTCTTTATATTTTGTTTATCTACTATAGGCTTTTGCTTTGTAGTTACCATGAGGTTTATGTAAAACAACTTGTAACAGTCCATTTTAAGTTAATAACTTATTTTCCAATGCTTTTGATGTCACAAATACATCTTTTTATCCTGTGTACCCACTAACAAATTATATAGTTATTTTTCTACTTTTATCTTTTAACCTTCATACTGGCTTTACAAGTGATTAACCCACTGCCTTTATGACATTAGATTATTCTGAATTTTACTATATATTTACCTTTACCAGTGAGATTCATACTTTTTAATGTTTTCTTGCTACTAATTAGCACCTTCTCTATTCAGCTTGAATAACTCCCTTTAACATTTCTTGTAAGGCTGGTCTAGTAGTGATGAAATTCTTTTGCTTTTGCTTGTCTAGAAAATTCTTTCTCTCTCCTTCAGTTCTGAAGGACAGTTTTCCAGGGTAGAGTATTCTTAGTTGGCAGTTTTTTTTTTCTTTCAGCTCTTTATAGCTGTATATCATGCCACTCCCTCTGACCTGCAGTTTCTGCTGAAAAATCTGCTGATCGTCTTGTAGGTTCCCCTTGTGCATAACAAGTTATTTTTCTCTTGTTGCTTTTAAGATTTCTCCTTGTCTTTAACTGTTGATACTTGAATTACAATGTATCTTGGTGTGGGTCTCTTCGGGTTCATCTTATTTAATACTCTCTGGGTTTCCTGGATCTGGATCTAGATTAGGGAAGTTTTCAGCCATTATTTCTTCAATTTTTCTGCCCCTTTCTCTCTTCCTCTTTAGGGACCCCTTTTGCTTGATGTTGTCTCGTAAGTCCCTTAGGCTATCTTCAGTCTTCTTCATTCTCTTTTCGTTTTGCTGTTCTGATTGGATGAGCTACACTGCCCTGTCTTTGAGTTCCGTGATCCTTTTTTTCTGCTTCATCCGGTCTGCTGTTGAACACCTCTATTGTATTTTTCAGTTCAGCTATTGTATTCTTCAGCTCTGTCACTTCTATTTGGTACTTTCTCATATTCTTGATCTCTGGTGAAATTCGCATTTTATGCATGCATTCTTCTCCTGAGCTCTGTGAGCATCTTTATCACCATTCTTTTGAGCTCTTTATCAGGTAAATTACTCATCTCCATTTCATTAAGGTCTTTTTCTAAGGTTTTATCTTATTGTTTCCTTTGGAAATATTCCTCTGTTTCTTCATTTTTCCTTGACAATCTGTGGCTTATATGCGTTAGATGAAACCACTACCTCTCCCAGTCTTGAAGGAGTGGCTTTATGTAGGAGATGAACCTTATCGTTCAACTCTGCCCTACCTCTTGGATATGTCTCAAACCTTTGTGATTGTCCAAGAAGCCTACTTTATTCTTAGTGGCTCGTAGTAGTTGAGGGTGTGCCAAGACCTGTCAGGGCAGGATTTCAGTCAGCACCTAGATTCAGGCTGATTGGAAGCCAAGCCCTCATGTAGAAGCTTTTACAGTTTGCAAATATCTCTTTTAGGAGAAGACTGGGAACTGGGCATTTCTGTCTGCTCCCTCTGCCTTGAACCCCATGGTAATAGCCAGTTAAGAACTATTTCTTTGTTTGCTACCATCCCGATGAACCCATGAACACAAGCCCCGCTGGCCACCAGAGCCACGCTATCAAGGGATGTGTTCTCTGGGTGACTGACAGACACAAAAGCTAGGGTGTCAGATGTGTACATAAGCCCCTTTCTTGGAGACACCACAACCTAGGGTGGAGCAGAGGGAAAGCATGACAATGGATCCTGAAGGCCATAGTCTTTGTCGAGTATTTCAGTTGGCCTTTAGCTGTGTGTTCAGTGAGAAGCCTGACCCTCAGGCCAGAGCTTTCAGATAAGCGAATTGGTTGCTTTTCAGTCAGCTGCCTCTGCACTGGGCCTTGGTGCTGGGTAGCCAGGTGAGTCTGTGTGAGCCCTTTAAGAACTGTTCTCAGTTCACTCATAGCCTGTGGGTCTCAGGGAGGCAAGCCCTGGTGGCTTTCAAACCTGGAAGTTTCAGGGGCTCGGTCTCTCAGGTGCAGGTCTTAAAAGTTGGGGTGCCAGATGTGGGGTTCAACCCCTTTGCTCCTCAGGGATAAGCTCAGTTGTCAGTTCCCTCTTGATTGCAGGTTGCTGCACTGGGTTTATGATGAGATTGTCTCAGCCTCTCCTACTTGCTTCAATGTGCGTTTTTTCCTCGGTTGTCTGGTATATAGGGGTCACTCATAGTTTTGGGGTTCCTTTCAGGGGAAGATGTTCTGTATGTAGCTGTAGATTCGGTGTGTCCATGGTGGGAGGTGAGCTCAGAATCCTCTTATGTCACCATCTTGAACTGGAACCGTATTTCTTGTCTTTTTGATGACAGGTGTGAGTGATACCTCATTGTGGGTTTTGTTTGTTTTTTTCAGGCAAGGCTTTATTGGGGCCCCTGCTGCAGCAGGGGGGAGTGAGAACAAACAACAGGTTCCCTTGCTTGCCCACTCCCTGAGAGGGGGCGAGCTTGTTCCTTATATGGGGTGAGGGTAGGGGTGTGTCCAGGGGTTGGGCCGAAGGGGTAGCTTAGGTGTTTTGCCCACCCCTTAGGTGGTGTTGTGTGCAGGGGGCATGTGCAGTCCCCTGCTTTTGCTCCAGACCCCTGCTTTTGTTCCAGACCCCTGCTTTTGCTCCAGGCTCCTCAAAATGACAGTTGGGTTTTTTTGGTCTCTTTGTATCTTTTGTCCAGAATTTGCCCCAACTGAGCATGCACGCAGTAATTTTTAGTCCCATACAGTTTCTTTTAATTTGTTGCTTGAGGAGAGGAGTGTCCAGGTGCAAGCATTGCAGCACTGCAGCAAAGGGTCCCAGGTCCCAGCCTGTCTCATTCCCCCATGAGAGACTCTACACATTTATTAAGGGGTAAGAGGCTGAAGGTCTCTTCTTCTGAAACTTCCTCCTGCTGGACAGGGGCCACAGACCCTAACCCTCCCCTAGAGGAGAAGTCCCTCGCTGACTGTTCCAAGGACAAGTAGGGACCTGGGCCACTTTCTGCTGGAATGGGCTAAATTTCTTGAGCCATCATGAGCCTTACTTCAAACTGTTGGAGCCTAAAAGACACAAACTTAACCAAAAGGTTAAACAAAACAAAGGCTAAAAAGGAGAAGAACAACAATTGCCATTAAAGCACCTAGAAAGGGAAGGAACCAGGTTAACTTTGGGCTTCCTTGACTGTTGACCACCAGACAAGGAAGGCGATATCACCCCTGACAAAATTATAAAGCCACTCTGCCTGAGCTTGTATTTCCTTAATATTAACTTTTACGTGTTCTATTGCATTGATCCCAGTGCAGCGGGAAGTATTAGTTATCGCACAAACTCTGCCTTGCTCTGCCAGAAGGTACTCAAGGGCCAGACGATTGTCAAGAACCACATCAGCCAAGGAAACAAGAGAGGTCCCAAATCCCATTAAGGCTTCAAATAGGAGCCAACCCACTACATCATTTTACTTACCTGTTGATGGTACCTGTCTTTGGAATAGGTGTCTCAGATCTTCCGCTGGCTCACAGGTGCATGGTTCTTCTGTTGTGACCCGTGGGGTTTCTGGAAGTAAAAGCTTTAGTCTGGACAGATGTACCCAACAGATACCCCTTGCCGTTTGACAGCAGTGGGGGTGGTTAAAATTACTTTATAGTGGTCCTTCCATTTTGGCAACAGTTGGTCTTTGGGGGAGCCCTCTTTCCAGGTACTGAGAAGAACTTAGGTCCCCGGGGTTTATTTGTGAAGGAACTGCTCCTTCCTCTGTATTTTTAGTGGGAGCTGGCAGTGCCTTGTAGGCATAGTCCTGGATTGCTTTCTGAGCTTGTCCTAGAATAATATATCTCAGGGTCTGGTTCACTTCCTCATCCAGTAGAATGTCAGTAGTAAGAAAAGGCCTCCCGTAGGTCATTTCAAGTGGACTAAGTTTCAGACCACTCCTGGGGGCTACACGGACCCTGAGGAGTACAGTAAGAGGCAGGTTGGTCCAGGGTGCATGAGTCTCTGGGCAGAGCTTTGCTAAGGTTTTCTTTAAAGGATGGTTCATTTTCTCTACCTTCCCTGAAGACTGGGGGTGCCAAGAGGTGTGTAGCTTGTACTCTAGCCCTAGGGCTGTTGTGAGCCCCTGTGTGATTTTGGCTATAAAAGAGGGCCCGTTATCACTCTGCAGGGACTTTGGAAGTCCAAACCGAGGAATTATTTCTTTTAAAAGGGACTTACAGACTTGCATGGCATTTTCAGATCGGGTGGGGAAGGCTTTAACCCATCCTGTGAAAGTATCAACAAACACTAGAAGATATTTATATCCTGATCGTGGGGGCATTTGGGTGAAATCTAACTGCCAGTCTTCCCCCGGGTATGTCCCTCGGCATTGAATTGGCCTGAGTAACGAAGGGGGGATTGGATGGGCCTGTGGGTTATTACAGGCAAGGCAAGCGTTACTTGTTCTTTTAAGCCCCTTTCCTGAAAAAGCCTTTTGCATCAAGTCCCATAGTGCATCCCTCCCATGGTGGGTGGCGTCATGTAAGCTCTTGGTGAGTTTCCATTGTTGGGCTTCAGGGATTAGAAACATATCTTCCTTTTTATACCACCCTGTGCTTCCCTTCTCAGAGCTCTCCATTTCTCAGCATTTTCTTATCCTGTGGGGAAAACTGGGGAAGGCTAGGGAGTTCGGGGGGCTGCCAATCACTAGCGCCTTAACTTGTTCAGGTTCCTGCAGTTAAGCTGCCTGTTTTGCAATTTGATCAGTTTTGCTGTTCCCTTGGCTCGCAAAAGATCCATCCGTCTGATGGCCCCTGCAGTGGATTACTGCTAGCTGGGTAGGAAGCTACACTGCTTCTAACAGACCAGAATCAAATCTTTATGTTTTATGGGGGAACTTCAAGTGGTTAACATTCCTCTTTCTTTCCATATGGCAACATGAGCATGTAGCACGTGGAACCCATATTTAGAGTCAGTGAAAATATTTAATTTCTTATCCTTCCCTAATTGCAAAGCTCTCATTAAGGCTCGTAAGTCTTGCACAAACCGACACTCCCCGTTAGGCTTCTGTACGGGGAGGATCAGGGTGCTGCAAGGGGATTGGCAGGGCCTAATGAGTCCGTGTTTCAGGAACCTGCTGAGCAGCGGCTGGAGTCCCCTCAGGGCCTTAGGCTTTAAAGGATATTGTCTCTTCCAGGGGTATTTTTCCCCAGGCCTTAACCTTATTTTTATTGGGGGAACACTCTTTGCCCTTTCTGGCACCGAGGTATCCCAAACTGCAGGATCTACCTGTTCTGTAATTTCTTGGGGGATGTCTTGGGGCATATTTTGATGCCCAACAGGTGGGTCATCTGGGACTACTAAGAGATGCATTCTCCGTTCGGATTACCTTCTTGGATTCACCCTGACCTAAGAATATACTAGCTCCTAACTTATTTAGCAAATCTCTCCCGAGGAAAGGGACAGGGCATTCTGTCATGTACAAAAAGGAGTGAATAATAATAATGGACCCGATTCCACAGGCGAGAGGGGACGGTGAATCGCCTTTCCTTTGGCTGTCCATCGACTCCCATCACAGCACAGTCATGGCTGGAGAGGTGGGGGGCCAGCTGGCCAAGTCAGAGCAGAGCAGGCGGCTCCAGCGTCTACAAGAAATTCAGTTCTCCTACCTGCCACATCGAGGGTGACCCGAGGCTCCGCTGCAGTCATGAGGATGGATCTGGAGCCGGGCAGGCGCTCGGGCCCCTTCAGTTGGCGCGCGGGAATCTCTCATCCGAGAGGTTTGCAAGGAACTGGGGCCGGTCGGGGCTGCCCCTCGGGCGTCCCACAGGAGGGCGCCCAGGACATTCTGCCTTCCAGCGCCCCCCTTTCCGACAAAAGGCACACTGGTTTGGGTCCAAGGGGCTTCTTGGTGGTCTGTCCAGCCTTCTCGGCCCTCCAGGGTCCCCTCGAGGTGGTAGGTGGATCAGAGCAGCCAGAAGCTGCGTTTTCTTTATCAGCCTCTTATCCTTATTGGCCTCCTCTGTTAAGTCTCGGTTGTTACAGACCTTGAAGGCCTCCTCAGGGTTGACAGCGGGGCTGGGGGCCCAGCCGCAAGCTTCTGTAACTGTCTCCAGATATCAGGAGTAGCCTTGGTGATAAAATGCATGGCCCAGAGTGTCCTCCCTTCTGCGGACTCAGGGTCTGTATTGGTGTCCTTCCTGAATGCCTCTGTCACCCGGCTCAGGAAGCCTGCTGGGCTTTCACCTTTTTCCTGTGTAACCTCTCAGACCTTATCGTAATTGACTGGCTTCACCATACACCTTTCCATTCTTTCTGATAGACAAGTAGTCTAATGTCTCATCCTAGCCTACACGATCTTCATAGTCCCAGTATGGGTCATGTTCTGGGACTGCGCCCCACCTACCTGATAAATTTGGCCGTGTGGATTGGTGGCCATCTGCGGGTTCCCTGGCCTTTCTCAGTATGCGCTCCTTTTCATCGGGGGCGTGCAACACGGGGCCAGAATAACCATGATGTCCTGCCAGGGGAGAGAGAATGTCAATCCCAGCCTGATAAATTCATCCCTAAACTTGTCAGGGTTCTCTGAGAACCTGCCAAACCTCTCCTTCTGGGTTTCCTAAGTCTCCCATTGAGAAGGGGCTGTGCACTCTAATAATCCCTCCTTTGCCATCGCTACTTCCCGAAGGGGGGAAAGGCGGGGGCTGACTTTGAACCTGATCCTGGGAAAACTTTGTTCTCTTACAAGAGCGAGAAACCAAGCCCAGTCTTGCATCAACCTACTCTTAATAAACTCCATTTACCTAATTAAATTTAATCCAACCTTAGAAAATCCTGACCAAAGTTCCTAATGTTCCTCTTCTGCAAACCTGCAACTTTCTGTGGCCATACTTTGTCCCTATTCTTCCCCCATTCAGAAGCAGCCAGCTCTAGGACAAAGTCATCCTTTTTCCTTTCAACAAAATGTATTTCCATTCCTCATACCTTCTTTTCTTAACGCATCCCACTTTCCTTAAGCGACCATGAACTGTCTTTCACATTAGTATTCCATAAATTGGTAGCCGACATCTCAAGGTGGTGCCAAACAGCTTAATTTCTCTCTCAAGGTGGCACCAAACAGCTAAATTTCTCACAAGAAGACAAAAGTAGGTAAATCTAGACCTGTTTAGCAATTAATGTTCCAATAGTTTATCTTATTTGAAATGGCCTGCATATACAGTTCCTATCTTAATTACTTTAGCTTCAAATATACCAAAAATTGGAGAGACTGTTTTAGATGGTTGTTTCCAAAACATAATTATTCCTATGTAGTTTAGCAAAAAGTTCTTATCCCAGTTACATTTACTTAAAAATTTAATCATATCAGGTTATTGTCCCTGTTGACAGATTTTTATAACAGGAACAATATGCACTTATTGACTTCCAGTAACCCTAGATACAATGAAAGTATTGTACTTTATGCTGATGACTCTAAAGATGGGTCTGTATTAATTAAACCCATAGCTTAAGCTAGACAAGTTAATTTCTATAGAAGCAGAGATCTCATAGTTTTCCCGCTTGAACTTAAAATGGCCTTTTTTTCCCCCCTCAGTCTGGGGGACTACAGATCAATCAGGTAGTTCCTGAGAGCCCAGGCAGAAGAGTTACATTGCAAAGGCAGAGGAGAGAGATACAAGCCCCTTGAGCTCAGGCAGAAGAGTGACATTGCAATTGCAGAGGAGAGAGAGATGCAAGCTCCTGTCTTTTCTTTTTGTTCTTTAAAAGCCCACTAAGTAACCCAAGGCTGGAGTCTCAGGCAACGTGGGCTGTGTTTCTATGTGCTCACAATGTCGGCAGTGACTTCCAGGACAGACAACAACTACATCACAAAGATACCCATCGCAAAACTTAGACACAAACAAGAAGTTTTCGGGATTAAGGGGATGGGAGGGTAGGGGTCAGGACCAAGGGGGAGGTAAAGGGAGGAGGGACAGAGAAGACTGAAAAAGGGACAGAGAGACTGCCTCTTCAGCGCCCCCCCGCGGCTGTCTATTCAGGTACCAAGCTGCATGCTTCCAGAAAGGGCCAGTGAAGGAGGGTGCACCCTGTCCACTGCCCACCGGGGTGATCAAGCCCGGAAACCAGCCAGTTGTGTGTCGTCTGCGGGTCCCCGACCCACAGGTGGGACTCTCACCCACGCACGCACCGGTATATAGAAATCTGCTGCTTCAGCTCGTTCCCCGCGGGACTTCTCTTGGCGGCAGGAAAATAAAGGTGAGAATATTGGGACGATCGGACTTACAGCCCACTATACGATATGAGGTTTGAACCTCTGTCACTCAGAAATCTCCAGTCAGGGCGAGCCCGCTGGACCAAGGTCCGCAAGGTGTGAAGGGAGCCTCTCCCACCTCTGCTTGTCCCCCGTCAAGGTGAGCCACTGCCGGCCAGAGGGAGCTGTAGCTCGCCGGACATCCACTCTCTTGGAAGGACAGGACAAAAGGAGGAGAGGACAGAGAGAGAAGTAGAGAGATTTCAGGAGAGGGAAAATGGTGAGGGACAAAGGGGAGGGGAGAAGCGTTGCCTGGATGAGGGTACTGAGGCCCCTCGGGGGCCAGAAAGGCAGACTTACCAAACGAGGTGATGCTGAAACAAGAGGTTCCCACGGGGAAGCTGCGTTCGGTGGTCCCGGAGGTGCCCAGATCCTCTCCCTGAGAAGGGACAAGCCCCACGTTGGGCACCACAAAATATGTTACCAACTAGGGTTCTTGGCCTCCTTAATCAATAGAAATTGATCAGAGGCCAAGTTCAGTCAAGGCTTTATCGGGACCCCTGCTGCAGCAGAGCGGGGGTGGGGGGGTAGTGAGAACAAACAACAGGTTCCTTTGCTTGCCTGCTCCTCACTGTGGTTTTGATTTGTATTTTCCTGACGATTAGTGAGGTCTAGCACCTTCTCGTATACTCGTTGGCCATTTGTATATCTTCTTTGGAGAAATGTCTGTTGAGGTTCTTTGCCTGAGAGGGGCTGGAGGAAGCTCACGGACCACTGAAGGGTCCACAGCCAGGACTGATGTTTGTCTTTTTTTTTATGCTTTAAAATGAACAATCATTTAATGTATTATCATTTTTCACTTATAAACATACAATTTGCATATACAGGGAAAAATAGGTTCTGTGGACACAATAGAATACTAGAGACAGGCAAGCAATCAGAAAGACAGGCATGCATAGATGCAATGGGTGGGCAAGACTCCTCCTGGGTCCCTTGCTGGATCCCACAGTTCTCTTAAAGTCCCTTTTGTTCATGGACAGATGCCATTTTTGTTGGGGGCAGGAAGAGGGATGTCTCATATGGCCATGATGCTAATGTCATTCCTCAACCTTCTTATAACAGTGTTAGTTGTTTTATGTGTGTGTGTATATATATAAAATACAATTATAATTATTATATTATTATACTATATATAATATATAAATATACATTTGCACATATGGGAGTGTTTCTATCAGATGAAGTCCCAGAATGACTAGATCAAAGGGTATATGCAATTTTCATTTTGACACAGATTACTCTTTATAGAAGTTTACACTCTACCCACAGTATATGAGAATCCCTATTTCCCCAAATGCTGATTCTGATTTTACCAAAGGGTAAAATCAAAATTTCATTTTTTTTTTTTTTTTTTTTTTTTGTATGTGGACCTCTCACTGTTGTGGCCTCTCCTGTTGCGGAGCACAGGCTCCGGACGAGCAAGCTCAACGGCCATGGCTCACGGGCCCAGCCGCTCCGCGGCATGTGGGATCTTCCCAGACCGGGGCACGAACCCGTGTCCCCTGCATCGGCAGGCGGACTCTCAACCACTGCGCCACCAGGGAAGCCCCCAAAATTTCATTTTGTTAAAAAAAAAAAAAAAAGCAATCCATTGTGGATCTACTTTGCATTTATCTTATTAAGTTTTTCATATAAGAGATTAAGAGATATTTGTATATTACCTTTCCTGTAGACTATTCATATCCTCTGTGCATCTTTGTTTCGGGCTTTGTTCTTTTACTTCTTGGGTCACTAGAGCTCTGTCCTTTTTGCTAGAGTGACGTATTTAGAATATCTTTTTTTTCTGTAAGAAACCAAGGGGGCTTAGGTAAGAAACAAAAACTCAATTTTTCAAAAGAGACACTCACTTCCAGCCCATCCCACGATGACTAGAAAGGTTTCCAGAATGAGGGTATTTGCACCTCAGCACAGGCAAAGCCCTTTTGTGGAAATACGCTGAAGACCCTCTGTAGATCCAGTTTCGCTTCCAAGTGGGTGATCCTCAAGCTTTGGCTTTACTGTAAAATGTTCTACAGCCAGATTAGAATTGAACAGGCAAAACTGCTGAGTGAGAGCAAAAAGTGAAGAGTGACCTGCTCCAAAGGGGACTCAATAGGATGCAAATCGATAGGCACGTAAGAAGACAAAACCATGGAGTATCTTTTTAAAACAAAATTATCTAGGGTACCCAAACACAGAAAGCAAAAGAGGGGGCCTCTGCATTTGGGGTCCACAGGGTGAAAACAAGAAGGGGGCATGAGGACTGTCCTTATCCTGGGTTGGGGCCATTGGTGACATCGGGGTCTGTGTTGCCGGGCTGGCAGCACCAGGAAGCTTACCTGGGGAGGTTTTCTGAAACTCACCTGCGTCTCCTGGTGTTTCCTCCCCAGCTCATGTGTTCCTCGGTGCAGAAGGCCCTGTTTGAGGAGGAGGACCACGTCAAGAAGCTGCAGCAGAAGCTGGCCACCCTGGAGAAGCGGAACAAGCAGCTGCGGGACCGGGTGAAGAAGGTCAAGAGGTCCCTGCGGCAGGCGCGGAAGAATGGCCGCCACCTGGAGCTGCTGAACCAGAAGCTGAGCGAGAAGCTGGCGGCCGCGGCAGGCACGCTCCCGCACATCAACGCGCTGGGCCGTGAGCCCGCGGGCGCCGCCTACCTGCGGGGGTAGCAGGGATGGAGCCTTGGTCTCACCTGGGACCCGCCGAGGCCTCTCCCAGGGAGTGGAAAAGGACACTGGGTTTAGATGTGCACATAGCTCAAGAACTCTTGTAGATGATGATATTTTTACTGTGCATTTGGTAGCGTCTAGTTGGTTTACAGGGCAAGTCTCGTATCTCCTTGGCTGCCGGCCTCCTACCCTTCCTTGGCCTTGTCCCAGACCCAGTGCTCTGATGCCGGCAGTGCCGTGTGCTTGCCTGGGGCCTGTCCCTGGCTTCCAGGAGCAGCTTGGAAAAAGTGCACTTATTAGGGAAAGAACATTTTAGAATCTCTAGAGGTACAAGAACTCAAGGGATTCAGCCTCCATTTCCGAAGAAAGGCAGTGTGGTCCCAGCTCTCAGCAGCAGGACAGCCGTTGGTTTGAAGGAATGATAGGTCGTGGAATCTTCTGGTGTCGTTAAGACTTAGGGAGCTCATCACAAGTCAGGGAGTGGAGCTAGAGGTGGCAGGTAATTAAGTAAGAAGAATTATACCTGATTTCAAACCTCAGCTATCCAGAGTTACAGAGGTTTCCCATGGGCCACTTTAATCTAAAGGGGAATTGCCTTTATGGTGCTGTCCTGTTTCATGAAAGCACATTTCTAAGTTGGAAGAGCTCGAACGGTATCTCAGCCCCTGCTAAATTCTAACTTACTGTTTGCTCAGTGATTACTTCCAACTTCTCTGAATTCGAGGTGAGCTGACGCAGTATGTTGTGAACTTCTGTTGTGCAAAGACACCTCCTTACCTACTGGGGTCCGGGGACCTTGCCTCATTGCTATCCAGGTTCTGCTCCCAAAAGGGCTTGTTGAGGGCATTCTGATCTTGGCTTCTTTATGCAAATGCTTTCCACCCACCTGGACTGTCCAGACAGACCCTGGGAGTAGTGTTTGCACATCAGCCCGCTTCTCACTGCATTAGATCCTCCGTACGATCGCTTCACCTTCTTTGGGAAGAAACCTCTAGAGAGAGTATTGCAAGTAAAAAATATTCACAATACCTAACACTTGAGCCCTTCACTTAGCCACATGTGATCGCGTCCCAGCTGCGTGACTAAGAAGTGCCCATCCCTTGGTTATCTTCTGATGATGGTTCTCCAAACCAACCAGTGTCCCTGCCCCTTTACCACCCCAGATACAGGAGGGCCCGACAATGCCGTCCTCTCCATTGGAAATGGCAGTTACGGTCAGATTTCCATCCACTGCCTTTAGAAAAACCATGTCCTTCTTGCTCTGGCAGCACGCCTGGGGCATGAGCCTTGTGACACTTGGGTCTTGATGGTAGGCGATGGCCTCAGAGGAGAAGTCTACGCCCTGGACTGCACAGCATGGGGACTTTTGCTCAAGGGCTCTTTACTGCTAAGCCTCTGCCAGCACTTTATCAGCTGTAATCTTCATGGTCTGGTACAATAGAAGGCACATCTTGTGGTTTATTCTTCCCAGGGACGTTTCATTACAGCAGTTTTGCTGCCACCCAAGGGAATGACAAGCCTAACAGTAATTTACAGCCAGTGTTTGGAGAACTGTGGAAGCTGGATCTCTTCAGATGCATTATGTTCTGCCTTTTCAATAAACATGAGCAATAGTTCAGCCACAGCAGTAAAGCAATGCGTGTTTCTTTTGGAGCAGGGGGCCTGCAGGAGTTCCAGCTTTGGCCTGAAAAGGCCATTTAGATCCTCTGGGGGAAGCATCTGTGGGTCACACCTGAGGCATTTAGGAGATTGAGCTGAAGCCTCCTCTGCTTTCCCCATTGGGATGAGGCTAACCCTGTCTCTCCCCGGGTTCCCATCTCTCAACACACCTGCAGACAAGCAGTGTTATCCTGGCCTCACCTCACAAGGGACACGCAGCTTCATTAATCAGTGTCTTCAAAAGTACATTAGGATCTGTGCCAACAGGAGCTCCCAGGTCCCCATTATCTGCTACGTTGTCATCTTACAGCAGCCCTCGCCACCCGCTCGTTGTACTAGTAGGAATTGTTCATGCAAGAAAAACCCAAGAATTGCTCAGAACTTGACACACATTGGCTGACCTGTCGTAGCACTATCTCTGAGCTGTGGGCCATGGTTTAGTTCCACTCAGCGGTTCAAGGAGGCTAAGTGACTTTGCCAAAGTCACATAATAAAGAGGCTGATAGAATCTAGCATCTTTAAACCAGGGTCCCCAGGAGGTACAAACTGGTGGCATGTGGGCCACACCTCATGTGGGGATGAGGTTTCTGTGCTTGAATGTCAACCTTCACTGGACTACGGTTCAGGCCGCTGTCTCTGCTACTATCGCACCCACCCCCGTTTGGGTTTTTTGTTTGTTTGTTTTTTAACACACATCACGCATTTGTGGTACCTGCCTGGCAGCAGAAGTTAACAGGGATTCCCGCTTCTGTGGTGCAAATCCTCACCTTCCTCTGGGGAGAGAGAACGCAAAATCCAATCACAACGACTATGGATCAGCTGTTCGCTCACCAACACCCACATTCTACGATGGTTTAAAAAAAAAAACAAAAAACTAAGTACCCAGAATGCTTTAGGCTCTCACACACACATCTCATTCCTAATAATTTCATAAATAGTGATTCTGATCGCCATTTTCCAAGAGGAATCTGGGGCTTCAAGAGATTAACTTGCCCAGTGTACACAACTAGGACAGGTGGCCAAACCTCCAACACTGTCGTCTTTTCTCTTTGCACGTGCTCACCTGTAGAATGGGGATAATCATTCCTACTGTAAAGGCCGTGAGGAGGACTGAAATTACTCATACAGATGCTTAGCATGACACCTGACACCCCACACGTACTCAGTAATATTACTCACAATAATCATCTACATTATATTGATAAATACTCACCAGAAAGGCCCAATGCATGTCAGAAATAAGAGTTTGGTGGGATTCCATGTAATTTTCTTGTCCGATTGCCATACAATATTCCAGCTCCTTTCCATTTTCCTTATTTCTGAACTACCTCCTTTTCTTTCACATTCAGTAGTTGGTTGTTCCTTCAAATTTACCAAGAAAATATAGTCCATCAGAAATGTGTTTGCTCACCTTCCTAGGGTCGACTTAAAAAATGCACAACCTAAAGGTTGAGAATTGCGTTTTACTCGGTGGACATACTGAAGACTTCAGCCCGGGAGATGCCTCTCAGGTCGCTCTGAAGAGGTGAGCGAGAAGCCAGGGTACGCAGGAGCTTTTGCAGAAACAAAGCAAAACACAACCAGATAGAACACTGAAAGATGGCGGTTAATTAAAGAAAAAAACCAGACATCGCAAGTTAACGCATTTTCTACGTTATGGGAAGATGTGAGAGTCTGGGCTTATTGAAGTCATTCCTTTGATATGCACCTTAACTAGCTAGGGCCAGTGTCCTGTTTTCCTCCATCCTGAATCCCCTCAGGGTGCACAGTCAGGGCCGCTGCAGTGGCTGCTAGCTTGACAGCCGCAACATCCTTTGTTTACTGATATGGCAGGGGACATTCTTCATCCATACTAGCTTGTCACTCACACTGTCTAGTTTGCCCCCCTTCCCTTCTCCCTTCCAACTCAAAGGAAGGCTCATCCCTCTGGGCCACATCCAGGGTCAAACCCCTGCCCTGTTATCCTGAGTTCATATCGCTCCTCTCAAAACCTGGCTCCACCAATGTTCCCTCTTTTATCATAAATCTTCTCTTCGTTGGGGAATCCTGCCCTTATCCTCCAGCCATGCTCAGATTTATCCATCCCAGGAAAAAACAAAACAGTTTAGAAAGTATTGAAGCTGTCTTTAAAGATGGTGACACAGAAGGCTCCTGGATGCCCCCTCGTCCAACAGACACACCTAGTGAACGGCTACACCCAGAGCAACTCCCTCTGAAAGAAACTCAAACTGGCTAAGGACCTCTTATACAATGAGGGACCAAGAAAACACCTATGTCTTTCCTATGTATGAGTAGGAAAGGCTGAGACATGCTGTTGCCATAAACCCCAGCCCTGGCACAGACTGTACAGCTGGAAGGAAATCCCCGAATGCCAGCTTCTCCTTGAGGGGTGAAGGGTTTGGACCCCACATCTGCAACCCCCAGGTTTTAAGAGTCCTACCCAAGGGGTGGGCCTCCAAACACCTAGCTCTGAAAGCCAATGGGGTTTGCGTCCATGAGATCCACAGACTATAGCAAAAGAAGAAGCAGTTGTTAAAGGGCACAAGCACTCACTTCAGCCACCATCTCGGGGTCAGTGCAGAGGGAGCAGGGAAAAAACTCTCACCTTCACCTCCCAGTCTTTCCCTGAATGGGGTCTACTTGGATACTTTAAAAGCTGCTGCCTGAGGGTCAGGCTTCTAATTGAGCCCATATCTAGGGGCTGACTGCCATCCTCCCCAAAGACCAGGGAAGCCAGTGGACACCACCCCTGTCCTCTCTCTCTGACCTGCTCCAAGTTGCCAGAATCTCCCTGAAAGAAACTTGTACACAAGTCTGCACCCCAGCCTTTGTGGCTGCTGGTAGCTGATGGGTCCCCAGATCACCTGGCTCTGACAGTCACCAGTGCTTCCATTCACAAGTCCCATAGGACTATAGAAAACAGAGGCAGTTTTAAACTGGCCATCCCCCCAGGGATCAGCCTAGAAGGAGAAAACAGAAATGCCCAGTCTCCCAGTCTTTCCCTGAAAGGGGTCTCTTTGCATACTTCAAAAGCTTCTGCCTGAGGGTCAGCCTTCTAATGTACTATGCACCTAGGGCCTGATTGTGATCTTCTCTGAAGACCAGGGAAGCCCGCAGACACCTCTTCCTCCCTCTTTTTCTAGCCTGCTCCAGGTTGCTAGTTATCTCCCTGGAAGGAACTTGTATACATATCTGTGCCCCAGCTTTTGTGGCTGCCGCCTCAGGGTGGCAACCCAAATTGCTTGGTTCTGATAGCAAACAGGACTTACATTCGTGTAGCAAACAAAGAAGTTCTTAAAAGGCTCAAGAGCACACCCTGGCCACAAAGCTATACACCTGGGCCCAGTGCAGAGGGAGTAGGCAAAAACACCCAGCTCCCATTTCTCTCTGGAAGATGCCTATCTACATACTTTCCCAGCTGCTGCCTGAGGGCCCAGCTACCAACCAGGCTTCACGTAGGTGCTGTGTTCATTTCCTTTGGAACGCTGCCAAGTTGGCACACCTTCAACTACTGGGAGGTACTAGGAACAAAAAAGGTGGCTTGGACAATCACAAAAGTTACAGGAGCATGAGCCAGCCTGATAGATAAGGTTCATCTCCTACAAGACCACTCTAGCAAGACTGGGAGAGGAGACTGCTTTATCTAATGTGCAAAAACAAACACAGAGTCAAGGAAAATGAAGGAAGAGAGGAATATATTCCAAACTAGAGACCGAGATAAAACTCCAGACACATCTTAATAAAACAGAGGTTAGTAAGTTATCTAACAGACTTCAACTAACAGACATAAAGACGCTCACTGTGGTCAGGGGCATCTTGGCTCCATCATCATCTGCATGAACAAAGTGAGAATTTCAACAAAGAGATAGAAAATATTAAAAAGTACCAATCAGATCACAAGGCTGAAGAGTATAATAAGTGAACTGAAAAATTCAATAGAGGGTTACAACAGCAGACTAGATCATAAAGATCCATAAACTTGAGATAAGGCAGTAGAATTCATCTCATCATAAGAGCAAAAGACAAAAGATTGAAGAGAACTTAAGGGGTTTATGGGACACTATCAAACAGACCAATATACACATTTATAGGGGTGCCAGAAGAAGAGAAGGAGAAAGGGCAGAACGCTAATTCAAAGAAATAATGGCTGAAACTTCCCTAACCTGGAGAAAGAAACAGGCATCCAGACCCAGGAAGCCCAGATTTTCAAAAAGGATGAAAACAAAGAGACTCACGCTGAGACACATTACAATTAAACTGTCAAAAGATAAAGACAAGGAGAAAATCTTAAAAGCAGCAAGAGAAAAACAACTTGTTATATACAAGAGAACACACACAAAATTATCAGATTATTTTAGCAGAAACTTTGCAGGCCAGAAGGGACTGGGATATGTATTCAAACTCCTGAAAGAAAAAAATCTACCAACCAAGAATAACCTATCCAGCAAAGTTGTCCTTCAGAATAGAAGGAGAACCTATTATATATACAAAACCCTAAAGACTCCACCAGAAAAAGTTCTTAGAACTAATAAACAAATTTAGTAAAGTTGCAGGATGCAAAATCTATATACACAAATCAGAACTGAAGGAGAGAGAGTTTTCCAGACAGGCAAAAACTGAAGGAGTTCAGCACCAATAGACTAACCCTACAAGAAATGTCAAAAAGATTTCTTTAAGCTGGAATAAAAGGGCACTAATAGTAACAGGAAACATATATAAAAGTCTAAATCTTGCTGATAAAGGTAAATATGTAGTCAAATTCAGAATAATCTAATGCTGCAATCAATGATGGCGGGTTAATCACTTATATAACTAGTATAAAGGTTAAAAGGCAAAATAGTAAAAATAACTACAATAATTTGTTAATGGATACGAAAGATAAAAAGATGCAAATGTGACATCAAAAACATAAAATGTGCTGGGAGGGGAGAGTAAAAATGTAGAGTTTTAGAATCATTCAAACTTAAGTTGTCATCAGCTTAAAATAAACTGTTATAACTCTTATTTGTTTTATGTAAGCCTCATGGTAATCACAAAGCAAAACCCTACAGAAAACACACAAAAGATAAAGAAATCTAAGCACACCACTCAGAAAAACCATCAAATCACAAGGGAAGGGAACAAGAAAAGAAAGGAACAGAAGAATACAAAACATCCAGAAAACAATTAACACAATATCAGTAAGTCCATATCTATTAATAACTGCCTTAAATGTAAGTGAACTAAATTCTCCAACAAAAAGATATACAGCGGCTGAATGGATTAAAAAACAAACAAACGTAGCTTTACCAAGGATACAGCCTTTGAGAGAGTAAGGCAGGGTTGAGACCATCGGCACTGAATATGCGACTGAAACCGGCCTCTATATAAACTTTTAAGATTCTGGTGGGCAGGTGCGGAGAAGTACTCATCTTAACAGCTACAGGAGACAAGTCTCTTATATTCACAGGCCAGGAACATGCAAGAATCAAGAGCAAATGTATTTCCACCTGTGTGGCTGACAGGGTCTTGGTGCTCTGGCCTGGTGTCAGGCCTGAGCCACTGAGGTGGGAGAGGCAAGTTTAGGACATTGGACCACCAGAGACCTCCCGGCCTCATGTAATATAAATCGGCGAGAGCTCCCCCAGAGATCTCTGTCTCAATGCTTAGACCCAGCTACACCCAACAGCCAGCAAGCTCCAGTGCTGGACATAGCACACCAAACAACTAGTAAGACAGGAACACAAACCCACCCATTAGCAGAGAGACTGCCCAAAATCATATTAAGTTCACAAACACCTCAAAACACACCACCGGACGTGGCCCTGCCCACCAGAGAGACAAGATCCAGCCCCACCGACCAGAACACAGGCACCGGTCCCCTCAACCACGAAGCCTACACAAGCCACTGAACCAACCTCACCCACTGGGGACAGATACCAAAAACAACAGGAACTACGAACCTGCAGCCTGCAAAAAGGAGACCCCAAACACAGTAAGTTAAACAAAATGAGTAGACAGAGAAATATGCAGCAGATGAAGGAGCAAGGTAAAAACCCACCAGACCAAACAAATGAAGAGGAAAAGGCAGACTACCTGAAAAAGAATTCAGAGTAATGATGGTAAAGATGATCCAAAATCTTGGAAACAGAACGGAGAAAATACAAGAAACATTTAACAAGGGCCTAGAAGAACTAAACAGCAAACAAACAATGACGAACAACACAATAAATGAAATGAAAAATTCTCTAGAAGGAATCAACAGCAGAATAACTGAGGCAGAAGAACGGAGAAGTGACCTGGAAGATAAAATAGTGGAAATAACTACCACAGAGCAGAATAAAGAAAAAAGAATGAAAAGAATTGAGGACAGTCTCAGAGACTTCTGGGACAACATTAAACGCACCAACATTCGAATTTTAGGGGCCCCAGAAGAAGAGAAAAAGAAAGCGTCTGAGTAAATATTTGAGGAAATTATAGTCAAAAACTTCCCTAACATGGGCAAGGAAACAGTCAAGTCCAGGAAGCACAGAGTCCCATACAGGATAAATCTAAGGAGAAACAAGGCAAACATATTAATCAAACTATCAAAACTTAAATACAAAGAAAAAATATTAAAAGCAGCAAGGGAAAAGCAACAAATAACATACAAGGGAAACACCATAACGTTAACAGCTGATCTTTCAGCAGGAACATTGCATGCCAGAAGCGAGTGGCACGATATATTTAAAGTGGTGAAAGGGAAAAACCTACAACCAAGATTACTCTACCCAGCAAGGATCTCATTCAGATTTGATGGAGAAATTAAAACGTTTACAGACAAGCAAAAGTTAAGAGAATTCAGCACCACCAAACTAGCTTTACAACAAATGCTAAAGGAACTTCTCTAGGCAGGAAACACAAGAGAAGGAAAACACCTACAAAAACAAACCCAAAACAATTAAGAAAAGGGTAATAGGAACATACATATCGATAATTACCTTAAATGTAAATGGATTAAATGATCCAACCAAAAGACACAGATTGGCCGAATGGATATAAAAACAAGACCCGTATATATGCTGTCTACAAGAGACCCAGTTCATATCTAGGGACACATACAGACTGAAAGTGAGGGGATGGAAAAAGGTATTCCATGAAAATGGAAATCAAAAGTTGGAGTAGCAATTCTCATGTCAGACAAAATGGACTTTAAAATAAAGATTATTACAAGAGACAAAGGACACTACATAATGATCAAGGGATCAATCCAAGAAGATATAACACTTGTAAATATTTATGCACCCAACATAGGGGCACCTCAATACATAAGGCAAGTGCTAACAGCCATAAAAGGGGAAATCAACAGTAACACAATAATTGTAGGGGACTTTAACACCCCACTTTCACCAATGGACAGATTATCCAAACAGAAAATAAAGAAGGAAAAACAAGCTTTAAATGACACAGATGGACTTAATTGATATTTATAGGACATTCCATCCAAAAACAACAGAATACACTTTCTTCTCAAGTGCTCATGGAACATTACCCAGGATAGATCATATCTTGGGTCACATATCAAGTCTTGGTAAATTTAAGAAAATTGAAATCGTATCAAGTATCTTTTCCAACCACAATGCTATATGACTAGATATCAATTACAGAAAAAAACTGTAAAAAATACAAACACATGGAGGCTAAACAATATGCTACTAAATAGCCAAATAACTAAATAACTAAATAACCAAGAAATCACTGAAGAAATCAGAGGAAATAAAAAAATACCTAGAAACAAATGACAATGAAAACACAACGACCCAAAACCTATGGGATACAGCAAAAGCAGTTCTAAGAGGGAAGTTATAGCAATACAATCCTATCTCAAGAAACAAGAAATATCTCAATTAAACAACCTAACCTTACACCTAAAGCAATTAGGGAAAGAAGAACAAAAATCCCCCTAAGTTAGCAGAAGGAAAAAAATCATAAAGATCAGATCAGAAATAAATGAAAAAGAAATGAAGGAAACAACTGCAAAGATCAATAAAACTAAAAGCTGGTTCTTTGAGAAGATAAACAAAATTGATAAACCATTAATCAGACTCATCAAGAAAAAAAGGTGTAAGACTCAGATCAACAGAATTAGAAACGAAAAAGGAGAAGTATCAACTGACACTGCAGAAATACAAATGACCATGAGAGATTACTACAAGCAACTATATGCCAATAAAATGGACAACCTGGAAGAAATGGACAAATTCTTAGAAAAGTACAACCTTCTAAGACTGAACCACGAAGAAACAGAAAATATGAACAGACCAATCACAAGCACTGAAATGGACTGTGATTAAAAGTCTTCCAACAAACAAAAGCTTGGAACCAGATGGCTTCACAGGCCAATTCTATCAAACATTTAGAGAAGAGCTAACACCATCCTTCTCAAACTCTTCCTAAATATAGCAGAGGGAGGAACACTCTCAAACTCATTCTATGAGGCCACCATCACTACCAAAACCAGATGAAGATGTCACAAAAAAAGAAAACTACAGGCCAATATCATTGATGAACATAGACGCAAAAATCCTCAACAAAATACTAGCAAACAGAATCCAACAGCACATTAAAAGGATCATACACCATGATCAAGTGGGATTTATCCCAGGAATGCAAGGTTTCTTCAATATACACAAATCAATCAATGTGATACACCATATTAACAAACTGAAAGACAGAAACAATATGATAATCTCAATAGATGCAGAAAACGCTTTTGACAAAACTCAACACCGATTTATGATTAAAAACTCTACAGAAAATAGGCATAGAGGGAACCTACCTCAACATAATAAAGGCCATATATGACAAACCCACAGCAAACATCATTCTCAATGGTGAAAAATGGAAACCACTTCAACTAAGATCAGGAACAAGACAAGGTTGCCCACTCTCACCACTATTATTCAACATAGTTTTGGAAGTTTTAGCCACAGCAACCAGAGAAGACAAAGAAATAAAAGGAATCCAAATCGGAAAAGAAGAAGTAAAACTGTCACTGTTTGCAGATGACATGATACTATACATAGAGAATCCTAAAGATGCTACCACAAAACTACGAGAGCTAATCAATGAATCTGGTAAAGTAGCAGGATACAAAATTAATGCACAGAAATCTCTTGCATTCCTATACACTAATGATGAAAAATCTGAAAGAGAAATTAAGGAAACACTCCCATTTACCATGGCAACAAAAAGAATAAAATACCTAGGAATAAACCTACCTAGGGAGACAAAAGACCTGTATGCAGAAAACTATAAGACACTGATGAAAGAAATTAAAGATGATACAAAACAGATGGAGAGACATACCACGTTCTTGGATTGTAAGAATCAACACTGTGAAAATGACTATACTACCCAAAGCAATCTACAGATTCCATGCAATCCCTATCAAACTGCTAGTGGCATTTTTCACAGAACTAGAACAAAAAATTTCACAATTTGTATGGAAACACAAAAGACCCTAAATAACCAAAGCAATCTTGAGAAAGAAAAACGGAGCTGGCGTAATCAGGCTCCCTGACTTTAGACTACAATACAAAGCTACAGTAATCAAGACAATTTGGTACTGGCACAAAAACAGAAATATAGATCAATGGAACAGGATAGAAAGCCCAGAGATAAACCCATGCACATATGGTCACCTTATCTTTGATAAAGGGGGCAAGAATATACAATGGAGAAAAGACAGTCTCTTCAATAAGTGGTGCTGGGAAAACTGGACAGCTACATGTGAAAGAATGAAATTAGAACACTCCCTAACACCATACAGAAAAATAAACTCAAAATGGATTAAAGATCTAAATGTAAGGACAGATACTATAAAATTCTTAGAGGAAAACATAGGCAGAACACTCTATGACATAAATCACAGCAAGATCCTTTTTGACCCACCTCTTAGAGAAATGGGACCTAATGAAACTTAAAAGCTTTTGCACAGCAAAGGAAACCAAAAACAAGACGAAAAGACAACCCTTAGAATGGCAGAAAATATTTGCAAATGAAGCAACTGACAAAGGATTAATCTCCAAAATTTACAAGCAGCTCATGCAGCTCAATATCAAAAAAGCAAACAACCCAATCCAAAATTGGGCAGAAGACCTAAATAGACATTTCTCCAAAGAATATATACAGATTGCCAACAAACACCTGAAAGGATGCTCAACATTGCTAATCACTAGAGAGATGCAAATCAAAACTACAATGAGGTATCATCTCACACCAGTCAGAATGGCCATCATCAAAAAATCTACAAACAATATATGCTGGAGAGGGTGTGGAGAAACCATCTGGCTCTGTTGTTTGGGATGTAAGTTGATACAGTATGGAGGGTCCTTAAAAAACTAAAAATAGAACTACCTTATGACCCAGCAATCCCACTACTGGGCATACCCTGAGATAACCATAATTCAAAGAGAGTCATGTACCACAATATTCATTGCAGCACTATTTACAATAGCCAGGACATGGAAGCAACCTAAGTGTCCATCGACAGATGAATGGATAAAGAAGATGTGGCACATATATAGAATGGAATATTACTCAGCCATAAAAAGAAATGAAATTGAGTTATTTGTAGTGAGGTGGATGGACCTAGAGTCTGTCATACAGAGTGAAGTAAGTCAGAAAGAGAAAAACAAATACCGTATGCTAACATATATATATATGGAATCTAAAAAAAAAAAAAAGGTTCTGAAGAACCTAGGGGCAGGACAGGAATAAAGACACAGACATAGAGAATGGACTTGAGGACATGGGGATGGGGAAGGGTAAGCTGAGACCAAGTGAGAGAGTAGCATTGAGATATATACTCTACCAAATGTAAAATAGCTAGCTAGTGGGAAGCAGCTGCATCGCACAGGGAGATCGGCTCCATGCTGTGTAACCCCCTAGAGGGGTGGGATAGGGAGGGTGGGAGGGAGATGCAAGAGGGAGGGGATATGGGGGTATATGTATACATATAGCTGATTCACTAGTTCTACAGCAGAAACTAACACACCATTGTAAAGCAATTATACTCCAATAAAGATGTTAAAAAAAAAAAAACAAGACCCATCTGTATGCTGCTTATAAGAGATTCACTTTGGCTTTAAGAACACACACAAAGTAAAAGTGAAGGAATGGAAAAAAGATCTTTCATATAAACAGAAACCCAAAAAAAGCTGGCGTAGCTATATTTATATTAGATAAAATAGACCTTAAGACAAAGGTTGCAATAAGAGACAAAGATGGTCATTATGTAACAATAAAGGGGCCAATCCAAAAACAGGATATAACATTTGTAGATATTTATGCACCCAGCATAGAAGAACCTAAATATATAAAACAAATATTTACAGCCCTAGAGGAAGAAATAGACTGTTATACAATAATAGTAGGGACTATTTTTCTATGGACTCTACTTTCATCAATGGGTCGATCATCTAGGGAGAAAATCAATAAGAAAACACTGGACTTGGGACTTCCCTGGTGGTCCAGTGGTTGGGACTTTGCCTTCCAATGTAGGGGGTGCGGGTTCGATCCCTCGTTGGGGAGCTGGGATCCCACATGACTCACAGCTAAAGATCCAAAGCATGGGACAGAAGTGGTGTCATGACAAATTCAATAAAGACTTTGGAGAATGGTCCATATCCAAAAAAAAGGAAAAAAATCTTTAAAAAAGAAAAGAAAACACTGGACTTAACTGACATGTTAGACCAGGTAAACTTGGCAGACATTTAAGAACATCCCATACAATAGCAGCGGACTACACATTCTTCTCAAGTGCACATGGAACATTATTCAGGATAGGCCATACATTAGGTCACAAAACAAGTCAATAAATTTAAGAGGACTGAGATTATATCAGGCATCTTTTCCAACCATAATGGTATGAAACTAGAAATCAATTACAAGAGTAAAACTGGAAAAGTCACAGATATGTGGAGGTTAAAAAATATGCTACTGGGCTTCCCTGGTGGCGCAGTGCTTGAGAGTCCGCCTGCCGATGCAAGGGACACGGGTTCGTGCCCCAGTCCGGGAGGATCCCACATGCCACGGAGCAACTAGGCCCATGAGCCATGGTCACTGAGCCTGCGTGTCCGGAGCCTGTGCTCCACAATGGGAGAGGCCACAACAGTGAGAGACCCGCATACCGCAAAAAAAAAAAAAAAAAAAAAAGCTACTGAACAATCAATGGGTCAAAGAAGAAATTTTAAGAGAAATAAAAATATATCACAACACAAATGAAAATGGAAACACAACATACTAAAACTTAAGGGGTGCAGCAAAAGCAGTTATGGGAGAGATGTTCAAGTGATAAATGCTTACATTAAGAATCAAGAAATATCTCAAATAAACAACTCTCTACTGCAAGGAATAAGAAAAAGAACAAAGTATGCCCAGAGTTAGTAGAAGGAAGGAAATAACAAATATCAGAGCAGAAATAAATGAAACAGAGACTAAAATGACAAAAGAAAAGATCAATGAAACTAAGAGCTGGTCTTTCAAGAGGTAAAAAAATTTAAACATATCTTTAACTATACCCACTGAGAGAAAAAGAGAGAGGACTCAAATAAATAAAATCAGAAATAAAAGATGAAATTTTACAACAGAAATTTACAACAGATATCACAGAAATACAAAGGATCATAAGAGACTATTATGTACAATTATATGCCAACAAATTGGACAATTTTTAATAAATGCATATATTCTTATAAACATAAATCCTACCAAGACTGAATCATGAAGAAATAGAAAATGTGGCAAAGCAATTACTAGCAAGGAGATTGCATAAGTTATCAAAAAGCTCCCAACAAGTGAAAGTCCAGTACCAGATGGCTTTGCTTGTGTATTCTTCCAAACATTTAAGAAGAACTAATACAAATTCTTCTCAAACTCTTCCAAAAAATAAAAAAAGAGAGAGAGAAAAGCAGAGAATACTTGTAAACACATTTTACTAGGCCAGAATTACCCTGATACCAAAACCAGACAAGGACACTACAAGAAAAGAAAATTATAGGCCAATATCCCAGATGAAAATACATGCAATAATCCTCAAAAATCAACAATATTCAATATTCAACCAAATATAACAATAAATTAATGGGATCATATAGAATGATCACGTGGGATTTATTTCAGGGATACAAGCATGGTTCAACACCCACGAATCAATGTAATACACCACATTAACAAAATCAAAGATAAATATGACCATCGCAATAATGCATAAAAGAGTACTGGACAAAATTGAACATCCATTCATGATAGAAACTCTCAATGAAGTGGATACAGAGTGACTGAAACTCAACATAATAAAAGCCTTGTGTGACAAGCCCACAGCCAAGCTCACACTCAGTGGTAAAAAGCTGAAAGCTTATCTTCCAAGATCAAGAACAAGACGAGGACACCCACTCTGATCACTTTTATTCAGCTGAGTACTGGAAATCCTAACCTGGCAATTACACAAGAAAAAGAAATAAAAGGCATCCAAATCAGCAGTGAAGAAGTAAAACTGTCTCTATTTGCAGATGACATGCTATTATATATAGGAAACCCTAAAGACCACACCAAAGATGTTAGAATAGACAGTAAAGTTGTAGGATACAAAAATCAGTTGTACACACACACACACACACACACACACACACACTACCACAAGCAAATTAAATAAATCATTCACTCAACATTCAAAGTATAGAAGATAGAAATTTAAAACAACCTTTGGTGCTACAGAGAAACTACCATAAGGGAATGAAAAGCAAAGTTTACTCTTTTACCTGTTGCACAAGGATTTAACTAGTAAATATTTAACAAAGAGAACTTAAGTTAAATACTCAGAAACCAACGAGCTACTTATGAACAGTTTATTAGAACAAACTCATCAATGTAGCAAAATGGTGAGAAGATTTATAAGTAGAGATGACAAGCCTAATGAGCCTGGTGATAGCTGGTTGTCCAAGAAAATAATCTTAGTTCAACTTTAAAAAATTACCCCAAATTATAAATTTTAACGTATTTGTACAAAGGTACAGCTTTTTAGAAATGGGCACAACCTTATCTAGAGAGTAAAAATAAACAACACAATAGTTGGCTTAAAATCAGCCACCAATTAAAAAGTGTTCAAACTCAACAATAACTTTATCTTAATATCAACAATAAACAAATCAACCCCTAGTTTTACACTGGAATAATCTATTAACCAATAGAAGCAATAATGTTAACAGGAATAACAAGAACCATTTCTCCTTGCATAAGGTTACATCAGTTACTGATAGCTAACAGCAAATAAACACAATTCAACATTGAATTATTTATTAAGTACACTGTTAACCCAACACAGGCATGCACTCAAGGAAAGATTTTAAAAAGTAACTCAGCAATCGCAAACCTTGCCTGTTTACCAAAAACATCACCTCTAGCATAACTAGCATTAGAGGCACTGCCTGCTCAGTGACAACTGTTAAACTACCACAGTATCCTGACCATGCAAGGGTAGCATAATCATTTGTTTTCTAAATAAGGATCTGTATGAATGGCCACACAAGGGTTTCACTATCTCTTACTTTCAATCAGTGAAATTGACCTTCCCAAGAAGAGGCAGGAATAACAAAATACGGTAAGAAGACCCTATGGAGCTTTACTTAATTAACCCAAAAAAACTAACGAACCTCCAGCAGATAACAAAATTTTCACATGGGTTGACAATTTTTTTTAATAAATACTTTTTTTTCTATTTTTTTATACAGCAGGTTATTAGTCATCAATTTTATACACATCAGTGTATACATATCAATCCCAATTGCCCAATTCATCACACAGACACATACACCCCTTGCGGCTTTCCCCTCTTGGTATCCATACGTTTGTTCTCTACATCTGTGTCTCAATTTCTGCCCTGCAAACCGGTTCATCTGTACCATTTTTCTAGGTTCCACGTACATGCGTTAATATCTGATATTTTTTTCTCTTTCTGACTTACTTCACTCTGTATGACAGTCTCTAGATCCATCCACGTCTCAACAAATGACCCAATTTCATTCCTTTTTATGGCTGAGTAATATGCCATTGTATATATGTACCACAACGTCTTCATCCATTTGTCTGTCGATGGGCATTTAGGTTGCTTCCATGATCTGGCTATTGTAAATAGTGCTACAATAAACATTGCGGTGCATGTGTCTTTTTGAAATTGTTGTTTTCTCTGGGTATATGCCCAGTAGTGGGATTGCTGGATCATATGGTAATTCTATTTTTGGTTTTTTAAGGAACCTCCATACTGTTCACCATAGTGGTAGTATCAGTTTACATTTCCACCAACAGTGCAAGAGGGTTCCCTTTTCTCCACACCCTCTCCAGCATTTGTTCTTTGTAGATTTCCTGATGATGCCCATTCTAACTGGTGTGAGGTGATACCTCATTGTAGTTTTGACTTGCATTATTCTAATAATTAGTGATCTTGCGCAGCTCTTCGTGTGCTTCTTGACCATCCATATGTCTTCTTTGGAGACATGTCTATCTAGTTCTTCTGCCCATTTTTGGATTGGTTTTTTTTTTTAATATTGAGCTGCATGAGCTGTTTATATATTTTGGAGATTAATCCTTTGTCCGTTGATTTCTTTGCAAATATTTTCTCCCATTCTGAGGGTTGTCTTTTTGTCTTGTTTATGGTTTCCTTTGCTGTGCAAAAGCTTTTAAGTTTCATTAGGTCCCATTTGTTTATTTTTGGTTTTATTTCCATTACTCTAGGAGGTGGATCAAAAATGATCTTGCTGTGATTTATGTCAAAGAGTGTTCTTCCTTTGTGTTCCTCTAAGAGTTTTATAGTGTCCAGCCTTACATTTAGATCTCTAATCCAGTTTGTGTTTTTGTGTATGGTGTTAGGAGTGTTCTAATTTCATTCTTTTACATGTAACTGTCCAGTTTTTCCAGCACCAGTTATTGAAGAGACTGTCTTTTCTCCACTGTATATCCTTGCCTCCTTTGTCATAGATTAGTTGACCCTAGGTGCGTGGGTTTACCTCTGGGTTTTCTATCTTGTTCCATTGATCTATGTTTCTGTTTTTGTGCCAGTACCATATTGTCTTGATTACTGTAGCTTTGTAGTATAGCCTGAAGTCAGGGAGTCTGATTTCCACCAGCTCCGTTTTTTCCCCTCAAGACTGCTTTGGCTATTCGGGGTCTTTTGTGTCTCCATACAAATTTTAAGATTTTTTGTTCTAGTTCTGTAAAAAATGCAATTGGTAATTTGATAGGGATTGCATTGAATCTGTAGATTGCTTTGGGTAGTATACTCTTTTTCACAATATTGATTCTTCCAATCCAAGAACATGGTATATCTCTCCATCTGTTGGTGTCATCTTTCTTTCATCAGTGTCTTATAGTTTTCTGCATACAGGTCTTTTGTCTCCCTAGGTAGGTTTATTCCTAGGTATTTTATTCTTTTTGTTGCCATGGTAAATGGGAGTGTTTCCTTAATTTCTCTTTCAGATTTTTCATCAGTAGTGTATAGGAATGCCAGAGATTTATGTACATTAATTTTGTATCCTGCAACTTTACCAAATTCATTGTTGATTAGCTCTAATAGTTTTCTGGTGGCATCTTTAGGCTTCTCTATGTATAGTATCATGTCATCTGCAAACAGTGACAGTTTTACTTCTTCTTTTCCAATTTGTATTCCTTTTATTTCTTTTTCTTCTCTGAATGCCAAGGATAGGACTTCCAAAACTATGTTGAATAACAGCGGTAAGAGTGGACATCCTTGTCTCGTTCCTGATCTTAGAGGAAATGCTTTCAGTTTTTCACCATTGAGAACGATGTTGGCTGTGGGTTTGTCATATATGGCCTTTATTATGTTGAGGTAGGTTCCCTCTATGCCCACTTTCTGTAGAGTTTTTATCACAAATGGGTGTTGAATTTTGTCAAAAGCTTCTTCTGCATATATTGAGATGATCACATGTTTTTCATTCTTCAATTTGTTAATATGGTGTATCACATTGATTGATTTGCATATATTGAAGAATCCTTGCATCCCTGGGATAAATCCCACTTGGTCATGGTGTATGATCCTTTTAATGTGTTGTTGGATTTCGTTTGCTAGTATTTTGTTGAGGATTTTTGCATCTATATTCATCAGTGATATTGGTCTGTAATTTTCTTTTTTTGTAGTATCTTTGTCTGGTTTTGGTATCAGGGTGATGGTGGCCTCGTAGAATGAGTTTGGGAGTGCTCCTTCCTCTGCAATTTTTTGGAAGAGTTTGAGAAGGATGGGCGTTAGCTCTTCTCTAAATGTTCGATAGAATTCACCTGTGAAGTCATCTGGTCCTGGACTTTTGTTTGCTGGAAGATTTTTAATCACAGTTTCAATTTCATTACTTGTGATTGCTCTGTTCATATTTTCTATTTCTCCCTGGTTCAGTCTTGGAAGGTTATACCTTTCTAAGAATTTGTCCATTTCTTCCAGGTTGTCCATTTTATTGGCATAGAGTTGCTGGTAGTAGTCTCTTAGGATGCTTTGTATTTCTGAAGTGTCTGTTGTAATTTCTCCTTTTTCATTTCTAATTTTATTGATTTGAGTCCTCTCCCTCTTTTTCTTGATGAGTCTGGCTAATGATTTATCAATTTTGTTTATCTTCTCAAAGAACCAGCTTTTAGTTTTATTGGTCTTTGCTATTGTTTTCTTTGTGTCTATTCCATTTATTTCTGCTCTGATCTTTATGATTTCTTTCCTTCTGCTAACTTTGGGTTTTGTTTGTTCTTCTTTCTCTAGTTCCTTTAGGTGTAAGGTTAGATTATTTATTTGAGATTTTTCTTGTTTCTTGAGGTAGGCTTGTATAGCTATAAACTTCCCTCTTAGAACCGCTTTTGCTGCATCCCATAGGTTTTGGATTGTCGTGTTTTCATTGTCATTTGTCTCTAGGTATTTTTTAATTTCCTCTTTGATTTCTTCAGTGATCTATTGGGTATTTAGTAACATAGTGTTTAGCCTCCATGTGTTTGTGTTTTTTACGTTTTTTTCCCCTGTAATTCATTTCTAATCTCATAGCATTGTGGTCAGAAAAGATGCTTGATATGATTTCAATATTCTTAAATTTACTGAGGCTTGATTTGTGATCTAAGATGTGATCTATCCTGGAGAATGTTCCATGCGCACCTGAGAAGAAAGTGTAATCTGCTGTTTTTGGATAGAATGTCCTATGAATATCAATTAAATCTATCTGGTCTATTCTGTCATTTAAAGTTTCTGTTTCCTTATTTATTTTTATTTTGGATGATCTGTCCATTGGTGTAAGTGAGGTGTTAAAGTCTCTCACTATTATTGTGTTATGGTCGATTTCCTCTTTTACAGCTGTCAGCAGTTGCCTTATGTATTGAGGTGCTCCTATGTTGGGTGCATATATATTTATAATTGTTTTATCTTCTTCTTGGATTGATACCTTGATCATTATGCAGTGTCCTTCCTTGTCTCTTGTAACATTCTTTATTTTAAAGTCTATTTTATCTGAGTATTGCTACTCCAGCTTTCTTTTGATTTCCATTTGCATGGAATATCTTTTTCCATCCCCTCACTTTCAGTCTGTATGTGTCCCTAGGTGTGAAGTGGGTCTCTTGTAGACAGCATATATATGGGTCTTGTGTTTGTATCCATTCAGCAAGCCTGTGTCTTTTGGTTGGAGCATTTAATCCATTCACGTTTAAGGTAATTATCTATATGTATGTTCCTATGACCATTTTCTTAATTGTTTTGCGTTTGTTTTTGTAGGTGCTTTTCTTCTCTTGTGTTTCCCAGTTAGAGAAGTTCCTTTAGCATTTGTTGTAGAGCTGGTTTGGTGGTGCTGAATTCTCTTAGCTTTTGCTTGTCTGCAAAGCTTTTGATTTCTCCATCAAATCTGAATGAGATCCTTGCTGGGTACAGTAATCTTGGTTGTAGGTTCTTCCCTTTCATCAGTTTAAATATATCATGCCACTCCCTTATGGCTTGAGAGATCTGCTGAGAAATCAGCTGTTAACCTTATGGGAGTTCCCTTGTATGTTATTTGTCATTTTTCCCTTGCTGCTTTCAATAATTTTTCTTTATCTTTAATTTTTGCCAATTTGATTACTATGTGTCTCAGTGTGTTTTTTCCTTGGGTTTATCCTGTATGGGACTCACTGTGCTTCCTGGACTTGGGTGGCTATTTCCTTTCCCATGTTGGGGAAGTTTTCTACTATAATCTCTGCAAATATTTTCTCTGGTCCTTTCTGTCTCTCTTCTCCTTCTGGGACCCCTATAATGCGAATGTTATTGCATTTAATGTTGTCCCAGAGGTCTCTTAGGCTGTCTTCATTTCTTTTCATTCTTTTTTCCTTATTCTGTTCTGCAGCAGTGAACTCCACCATTCTGTCTTTCAGGTCACTTATCCATTCTTCTGCCTCAGTTATTCTGCTATTGATTCCTTCTAGTGCAGTTTTCATTTCAGTTATTGTATTGTTCATCTCCGTTTGTTTGTTCTTTAATTCTTCTAGGTCTTTGTTAAACATTTCTCGCATCTCCTTGATCTTTGCCTCCATTGTTTTTCTGAGGTCCTGGATCATCTTCACTATCATTATTCTGAATTCTTTTTCTGGAAGGCTGCCTATATCCGCTTCATTTAGTTGTTTTTCTGGGGTTTTATCTTGTTCCTTCATCTGGTACATAGCCTTCTGCATTTTCATCTTGTGTATCTTTCTGTGAATGTGGTTTTTGTTCCACAGGCTGCAGGATCGTAGTTCTTCTTGTTTCTCCTGTCTGCTCTCTGGTGGATGAGGCTATCTAACTGGGTTGACAATTTTGGTTGGGGTGACCTTGGAGAACAAAAAAGTCTCTGAGTGATTAAAGTCTAGACATACTAGTCAAAATATATAATCATTTATTGTTCCAAAAATGGATCAACAGACCAAGTTACCCTAGGGATAACAGTGCAAACTTATTCTAGAGTTCATATTGATGATGTATTTGTTGTAAAAGGTTTACCATCTCGATGTTGGATGAAGACACCCCAATGGTGTAACCACTATTAAAGGTTCATTTGTTCAATGATTAAAGTCCTATGTGATCTGAGCTCGGACTGGAGTAATACAGGTTGGTTTCTATTATATATTTCTCCCAGGACGAAAGGATAAGAGAAATGAGGCTCACTTTATAAAAGCATCTTAAAACCAATTAATGATATAATCTTAATTTAATAAATATATACAAATCTTACCCAAGAACAGGGTTTGTTAGAGTGACAGAGCCCGGTAATTGCATAAAACTTAAACCTTTATAACCAGAGGTTCAAATCCTCTCCCTAATAAAATGTTTATAATTAACACCTTAATATTCATTATCCCTATTCTTCTAGCTGTGGCATTCCTCACATTAATTGAATGAAAAGTTCTAGGCTACATGCAACTTTGAAAAGGACCAAATATCACTGGACCATATGACCTATTACAACCTATTGCCATGCAGTCAAATTATTCATTAAAGAATCATTACAACCAGCTACATCTTCCATTTCCGTATTTATCATAGCACCCATTCTAGCCCTAACTTTAGACCTAACCATATGAATCCCTCTACCTTACCCCCTCATTAATATAAACTTAAAGAGTGTTATTTATACTAGCTGTGTCAAGCCTAGCTGTCTATACTATCCTATGATCTAGATGAGCTTCCAACTCAAAATATGCACTAATCAGAGCTCTATGAGCAGTAGCACAATTTCATATGAACACTAGCGATTACTCTTCTATCAGTCCTTTTATTGATAATAAATGGATCCTTTACTCTCTCAACCCTCATTTATGAAGAATCTTCCCATCAGGACCCCTAGCCATAATATGATTTATCTCTACTCTAGCAGAAACTGATCGAACCCCCTTCGACCTAACAGAAGGAGAATCTGAACTTGGGCTTCAAAGTAGAATATGAAGGCCCATTCGCTATATTTTTCTTAGGAGAATATGCCAACATCATTATAATATTTTCACAACAATCCTTTTTCTAGGAGCATTCCACAACCCCCCCACACCAGAAGGATATACAACCAATTTTATTATCAAAACACTATTATTAACAATTTCTTTCCTATGAATCCGAGCATCCTAGCCTTGATTCCAATACAATCATCTTATACACATCTGCTTGGAAAAAATTTCCTACGGCTAACACTATCCCTATGCATATGACACGTCTCACCACATATCATAACATCAAGCATAACACCACAACATAAGAAATATGTCTGATAAAACAGTTACTTTGATAGAATAAATAATAGAGGTTTCAACCCTCCTATTTCTAGAATCATGGGAATTGAACCTACCCTTAAGAATTCAAAATTCTTCATGCTACTGCATTACACTACATTCTATAGTTAAGGTCAGCTAAATAAGCTACCTGGCCCATCCCCTGAAAATGTTGGTTTTTATCCTTCCCATACTAATAAATCCTATCACCTTTATCATTATCTTAACAACCATCATCTCAGGAACCATAACTGTAATAACCAGCTCCCACTGATTGCTTATCTGAATTGGATTTGAAATATACCTGCCATTATTCCATCATAATAAAAACATTTAATCCACAAGCCATAGAAGCATCCACCAAATACTTTCTGACACAAGTCACTACATCAATATTACTTATAATAGCCATTATCATTAATCTATTATATTCCAGCCAATGAACTATTACAGAAATCTTTAGCCCAATGGCATCAATAATCATAACAGTAGCCCTAGTCATAAAACTAGGACTATCTCCATTCCACTTCTGAGTACCTGAAGTCACAGAAGGCATCTCATTAATAGCAGGCTTAATTTTATTAACTTGACAAAAACTTACACCCTTATCAGTATTATATCAAATTTCACCTAAATTTAATACTATCTACATCTGTACTATAATATTAACTTAAATTCAATACTATCTACATCCATACTATCATTTATAATTGGGGGATAAGGCAGCCTAAACAAAACCCAATTACGGAAAATCACAGCTTACACATCAATTGCCCATATAGGATGAAAAACAGTCATTATATGGTATAATCCAAGTATAAAATCCTAAACCTAATTTATATCATAATAACACTTACCATATTTATATTATTCATTTATAGCTCAGCCACCACCACACTATCACTATCACATACATGAAATAAAATACCCATTATTATGACCCTTATTCTCATCACGCTGCTGTGTATGTGTGTATGTGTGTGTGTGTACATATACATATATATATCAAACAGAGGTCTGCCTCGAGTCTCTACTTATGGGTTAGTAATGGTCCTTCAACTGATTCCAAGACCTGAGACAGTTCACAGACCCCCTTGATTAAAGGGGAGGGAGGGTGGTCAGAAACCCTGAAGAAAACTCTGTGGTAACATTACAGGATGCTATATATCTTCCTAGTTGTCTACAGATGCTCACTAGTGTAAATGTGCACCAGAGAAAGGAAAATCCTAAAACCTTTATAGGACTGGATAGTGGCACTGAGCTATCCCTGAGCTAACAGTCAAATGGGAAGCTTATGGTGGGGGGAGGTCCCATAGAAAATGGTGATTCTGGCCCAAATCCATGTCACAGTAAGTCTCATGGGTCTGTGAACCAATTCTGCAATTATTCTCCCCAGCTCCCAAGTATGTAGTTGGAATAGACATTCTTGGTGTCTGACAGATTGGAGCCCACACTGGATCCCTGAACCATGCAGTTAAGGCTAGTATGGCAAGGAAGGTCAAGAGGAAACCTTGAAGTTTCTCCTCTTAAGTAATGAGAAAGGATATAAATAGCAAACAAAATAGAATCCATGAGAACAATATCTTACCAAATAGGGAATATCAAAAAAATAAATTATAAATAAATTATAAAAAGGAACCAAAGGGAAATGCTGGAATTGAAAAGCACAATAACTGAAATGAAAAATTCACTAGAGGGGCTCAACAGCAGATTTGAACACACAGAATAAATAATAAGTGAACTTAAAATGGTTCAATTGAGATTATCCAGACTGAGAAACAGAAATAAAAAGGAACGAAGAAAAATGAACAGAGCCTAAGAGGCCTGCAATGCACCACCAAGCTTACACATAATGAGAATTCCAGAAGGAGAGGATTAAAAGGGCAGAACTTAAATCAGTGGTTGCCAGGGGCTGGGGCGAATGCGTAATGAGTTTCTTTTGGGGTTGTAAAAATGTTTTGGAATTAGATCGTGGTGTTGTTGGCACATTATGAATATACTAAAGAAACATTTAATTATACACCTTACAATGGTTAAAATAGTGAATTTTTCATTATATAAACTTTACTTCAATAAAAAGAAATCATCATCTCAGTTCCTCCTGTCTGCCCACACTCATTATATGCCCTCATCCTAAGCCACACTGGATCCAATTCACTCAGCGCCCAGTGTCTTTGCTTATACTATTCCCATGCCTTCTGCCTTGGTCTCTCTTTGTCCCCTCTATCTCAAACAATCTTATTCAAGTTTCAAAATCTGCTCAAAGTCTGTCATGATTCTCATTCCCATAGCAACTACTGCAGTTCTTCAAAATTATATAGTGTGGAAGTGGGTAGCTATTGAGAAGCCTTGGGTTAACCAGTCTAATCTCAACTGGAAAGTTTTGGGAAGGATCATTTTTAAAAGGTTGGTAAAAAAACACATGTAACATTTACCATCTCAGCCATTTTTAAGCGTACATTTCAGTAGTGTTAGTTATATGCACACTGCATAATAGCTAAGCAGCACTAAACCCTGATTTGTGAAGCCTTCCCCAACCCCCTATTTGGAATCAATCACTCCTCCCTCTGTGATCCTATAGCATTTGGGGCATACTCCCATTCTAGGGTTTGACCGCATTTCTTTCTGGTTAGCTCTTGTTTCTGTCCCCGTCACTAATTTGTGAGCTCCCTGAGGGCAGGGCTTATGGCAACTTCATCTCTGAGTGACACTAACTGAATGCTTGTCAGGGGAAAAATGAAGAGTTGAAGAAGACAGAATCCTGTACCCAGAATGGTAAGGACTGGAGACACGAAGGGAGAGGAGCAAAGGATGCCTGTCTTCATCACCCAGGCTTCCTCCTCTTCCTCTACATCCTGGCCTAACATCTTGCTCAGCCTTGGCCAACAACAGGGACCACGGATATCACTCCATGTGTTCCAGGGTCCTGTCAGCTGCTGGCCTCAAGGAAACTTTTTACCTCCAGAACAGTTTCTTCCATGTTAATGTCCCACAGCAGCTGAACTGCCATTATCCAAAGCTACCTGTTCCGTGTATGAAGATTCAGTCTCTTTCTAGCATCCAACTATCCTGGACTCTAGGACCACAGGAAACATCCTTGGGTATGCTTCTCCCCATCTTTACCTGCTTGCCACCTCATATAACTAAAACACAAGAAAATAACCATGTGGCAACATCATTTTGGGGTTATCCAGACACGATTTCTCCAGAAAGGGGATTAAAAAGCCCCTTGTTTCTGTCCCGCCCCTTCAACCCTGCTGCCCCCGCCTTGGTGTCTACAGAACGTGTTGTCTTTGGAAGGAGAGGTTTAACATACGAGTAAAGTCCTGTGAGTTTTTCTACTGCTTTCTTCAGCTTTTGCTAAAGGCTAAGAGAGGAGGCTGAATAAAGAAACCGAAATGAAACTTTTTGATTATCTGTGTTGTTCCAATTAATCTTGCTCCCCACTAAGGGATCATGAGCTGGCTGCATCACTCTGTCCCTAAATGATGAAGCTCCATTTGCCAGATGGCTGGGCATGAACTGGATGGCCTGGCATTTTATTTCTTCCTGTCCAGTAACATGAGAAAATTCAAACCAGACACTGAAATGTCCTTTTTCTTTTATTAAAAACATAGCTTCATTGTGTAGCTGGGCACTCTGAGAGTGAACGTCAATATTTCTAAACCTTTGAATGCTGGAAACAGTCATAAACCTACCATTCTAGAAGTGCCAGACAATTATATAATCTGAGTCTGAACTAGTGATTCTCAACCCTGGCAGCCCATTAGGAACAACTGGGGAATAAATAAAAGGATGCCTGCCAGTCTGCCCCCTTCTTACCTGAATGGGGCAGCAACATAGGCATTAAAAACAAAGCAAAACATCAAATCAAGCCAAAGCAAAACAAAACACCTTCCCTATGATGATACTACGCAGGAAGAATTGAGAAGTCACGGCTCTGAGGGTAACATAGGTTGTTTACCTTCAGAATAAACACTTTATCTTGGGGAGCCCCCTGGGTAAGAAGATATACACTGAGGTACTTGGAGTACCTCTGAATATTGGTAAACTGATCCAAATGCAAATAGTTTAGACTATGTTAGCTATGTACTGCTGTGTAACAAAGTACCACATACTTAGTAATAACTGAGATAATACACATTTCATTGCCTCAAAGCAAGACATGTTTATTATCTCGCAGTTTCCATGGGTCAGGTGTCTGGGCATGGCTTAGCTGGATTCTCTGCTTCAAGGACTGTCACGAGGATGCAAGTGAGCAGCTGGCCGGGGGTGGGGTCTTATCTGAAGGCTCAACCTTATTTCCAAGCTCACATGGGTTACTGGTAAGATTGGTTCCTTGCAGGCTGTTGACCTGAGGCCCTTAGTTCCTAGCTGGCAGTTGACTGTTGGCTGCCCTCAATTCCTTGCCACATGGGCTGCTCCAGAATGACTGTTTACTTCATCAAAGCATACAGGCCAAGAGGGCAATAGGGAAAGTCCCCAAGTAAGATGTAAGTTACAGTCTTGCATAACCTAATCAAGAAAGTGATATCTGCAACTATACTCCAATTCAAAAAAAATTGATTAAAAAAATAATAAAATGAAATGAGAGAGCCTAAACCAAGATGGTGGAGTAGAAGGACATGCTCTCACTCCTCTTGTGAGAACACCAGAATCATAAGTAGCTGCTGGACAGTCATCGACAGGAAGACATTGGAACTCACCAAAAAAGATACCCCACATCCAAAGACAAAGGAGAAGCCACAATGAGATGGTAGGAGGGGCACAATCACAGCAAAATCTAATCCCATAAACTGCTGGATGGGTGACTCACAGACTGGAGAACACTTATACCACAGAAGTCCACCCACTGGAGTGACGGTTCGGAGCCCCACGTCAGGCTTCCCAACCTGGGGATCTGGCAACAGGAGGAGGAATTCCTAGAGAATCAGACTCTGAAGACTAGCAGGATTTGATTGCAGGACTTCGACAGGACTGGGGGAAACACAGACTCCACTCTTGGAGGTCACACACAAAATACTGTGCACAGTGGGACCCAGGGGAAGGAGCAGTGACCCCAGGGGAGACTGAACCAGACCTACCAGGTCTCCTGCAGAGGTGGGGAGTGGCTGTGGCTCACCATGGGGACAAGGACACTGGCAGCAGAAGTTCTGGGAAGTACTCCTTGGCGTGAGCCCTCTCAGAGTCTGCCATTAGCCCCACCAAAGAGCCCAGGTAGGCTCCAGTGTTGGGTTGCCTCAGACCAAACAAACAACAGAGAGGAAACCCAGCCCCACCCATCAGCAGTCAAGCGGATTAAAGTTTTACTGAGCTCTGCCCACCAGAGCAACAGTCAGCTCTACCCACCACCAGTCCCTCCCATCAGGAAACCTGCACAAGCCTCTTAGATAGCCTCATCCACCAGAGGGCAGACAGCAGAAACAAGAAGAACTACAATCCTCCAGCCTGCCGAACAAAAATCACATTCACAGAAAGATAGACAACATGAAAATGCAGAGGGCTATGTACCAGATGAAGGAACAAGATAAAACCCCAGAAAAACAACTAAATGAAGTGGAGATAGGCAGCCATCCAGAAAAAGAATTCAGAACAATCATAGTGAAGATGATCCAGGACCTCGGAAAAACAATGGAGGCAAAGATCGAGACTATGCAAGAAATGTTTAACAAAGACCTAGAAGAATTAAAGAACAAACAAATGAAGATGAACGATACAATCACTGAAATGAAAACTACACTAGAAGGAATCAATAGCAGAATAACTGAGGTAGAACAATGGATAAGTGACCTAGAAGATAGACTGGTGGAATTCACTGCTGTGGAACAGTATAAAGAAAAAAGAATGAAAAGAAATGAAGACAGCCTAAGAGATCTCTGAAACAACACTAAATGCAACAACATTCGCATTATAGGGGTCCCAGAAGGAGAAGAGAGACAGAAACGACCAGAGAAAATATTTGCAGAGATTATAGTAGAAAACTTCCCCAACATGGGAAAGGAAATAGCCACCCAAGTCCAGGAAGCACAGCGAGTCCCATACAGGATAAAACCAAGGAGAAACACACTGAGACACATAGTAATCAAACTGGCAAAAATTAAGTATGAAGAAAAATTATTGAAAGCAGGAAGGGAAAAATGACAAATAACATACAAGGGAACTCCCATAAGGTTAACAGCTGATTTCTCAGCAGAAACTCTACAAGCCAGAAGGGAGTGGCATGATATACTTAAAGTGATGAAAGGGAAGAACTTACAACCAAGATTACTCTACCCGGCAAGGATCTCATTCAGATTCGATGGAGAAATCAAAAGCTTTACAGACAAGTAAAAGCTAAGAGAATTCAGCACCACCAAAGCAGCTCTACAACAAATGCTAAAGGAACTTCTCTAACTGGGAAACAAAAGAGAAGAAAAGCACCTACAAAAACAAACGCAAAACAATTAAGAAAATGGTCATAGGAACATACATATAGATAATTACCTTAAACGTGAATGGATTAAATGCTCCAACCAAAGACACAGGCTTGCTGAATGGATACAAACACAAGACCCATATATATGCTGTCTACAAGAGACCCACTTCAGACCTAGGGACACATACAGACTGAAAGTGAGGGGATGGAAAAAGATACTCCATGCAAATGGAAATCAAAAGAAAGCTGGAGTAGCAATACTCAGATAAAATAGACTTTAAAATAAAGAATGTTACAAGAGACAAGGAAGGACACTGCATAATGATCAAGGGATCAATCCAAGAAGAAGATATAACAATTATAAATATATATGCACCCAACACAGGAGCACCTCAATACATAAGGCAACTGCTGACAGATGTAAAAGAGGAAATCGAACATAACAATAATAGTGAGAGACTTTAACACCTCACTTACACCAATGGACAGATCATCCAAAATAAAAATAAATAAGGAAACAGAAACTTTAAATGACAGAATAGACTAGATAGATTTAATTGATATTTATAGGACAGTCCATCCAAAATTAGCAGATTACACTTTCTTCTCAGGTGTGCATGGAACATTCTCCAAGATAGATCACATCTTGGATCACAAATCAAGCCTCAGTAAATTTAAGAATATTGAAATCATATCAAGCATCTTTTCTGACCACAATGCTATGAAATTAGAAATGAATTACAGAGGAAAAAACGTAAAAAACACAAACACATGGAGGCTAAACACTACATTACTAAATAACCAAGAGATCACTGAAGAAATCAAAGAGGAAATCAAAAAACACCTAGAGACAAATGACAATGAAAACACAACAATCCAAAACCTATGGGATGCAGCAAAAGCAGTTCTAAGACGGAAGTTTATAGCTATACAAGCCTACCTCAAGAAACAAGAAAAATCTCAAATAAATAATCTAACTTTACACATAAAGGAACTAGAGAAAGAAGAATAAACAAAACCCAAAGTTAGCAGAAGGAAAGAAATCATAAAGATCAGAGCAGAAATAAATGGAATAGACACAAACAAAACAATAGCAAAGATCAATAAAACTAAAAGCTGGTTCTTTGAGAAGATAAACAAAATTGATAAACCATTAGCGAGACTCATCAAGAAAGAGGGAGAGGACTCAAATCAATAAAATTAGAAATGCAAAAGGAGAAGTTACAACAGACACTTCAGAAATACAAAGCATACTAAGAGACTACTACCAGCAACTCTATGCCAATAAAATGGACAACCTGGAAGAAATGGAAAAATTCTTAGAAACGTATAACCTTCCAAGAACCAGAAAGAAACAGAAAATATGAACAGAACAATCACAAATAATGAAATTGAAACTGTGATTAAAAATCTTCCAACAAACAAAAGTCCAGGACCAGATGACTTCACAAGTGAATTCTATCAAACACTTAGAGAAGAGCTAACACCCATCCTTCTCAAACTCTTCCAAAATATTGCAGAGGAAGGAACACTCCCAAACTCATTCTATGAGGCCACCATCACCCTGATAGGAAAACCAGACAAAGATACGACAAAAAAAGAAAATTACAGACCAATATCACTGATGAATATAGGTGCAAAAATCCTCAAGAAAATATTAGCAAACAGAATCCAACAATGCATTAAAAGGATCATACACTATGACCAAGTGGGATTTATCCCAGGGATGCAAGGATTCTTCAATACATGCAAATTAGTCAATGTGATACACCAGATTAACAAATTGAAGAATAAAAACCATATGATCATCTGAATAGATGCAGGAAAATCTTTTGACAAAATTCAACACCCATTTATGATAAAAACTCTCCAGAAAGTGGGCATAGAGGGAATCTACCTCAACATAATAAAGGCCATATATGACAAACCCACAGCAAACATCATTCTCAATGGTGAAAAACTGAAAGCATTTCCTCTAAGATCAGGAACAAGACAAGGATGTCCACTCTCACCACTATTATTCAACATAGTTTTGGAAGTCCTAGCCCCGGCAATCAGAGAAGAAAAAGAAATAAAAGGAATACAAATTGGAAAAGAAGAAGTAAAACTGTCACTGTTTGCAGATGGTACATAGAGAATCCTAAAGATGCCACCAGAAAACTACTAGAGCTAATCAACGAATTTGGTAAAGTTGCAGGAAACAAAATTAATGCACAGAAATCTCTTGCATTCCTATACACTAATGATGAAAAATCTGAAAGAGAAATTAAGGAAACACTCCCATTTACCATGGCAACAAAAAGAATAAAATACCTAGGAATAAACCTACCTAGGGAGACAAAAGATATGTATGCAGAAAAGTATAAGACACTGATGAAAGAAATTAAAGATGATACCAACAGATGGAGAGATATACCATGTTCTTGGATCAGAAGAATCAATATTGTGAAAATGACTATACTACCCAAAGCAATCTACAGATTCAATGCAATCCCTATCAAATTACCAATGGCAGAACTAGAACAAGTCATCTTCAAATTTGTATGGAGACACAAAGGACCCCAAATAGCCAAAGCAGTCTTGAGGGAAAAAAACGGAGCTGGAGGAATCAGACTCCCTGACTTCAGGCTATACTACAAAGCTACAGTAATCAAGACAATGTGGTACTGGCACATAAAACAGAAACATAGATCAATGGGACAAGATAGAAAGCCCAGAGATAAACCCACACACTTATGACCAACTAATCTATGACAAAGGAGGCAAAGATATACAATGGAGAAAAGACAGTCTCTTCAATAAGTGGTGCTGGGAAAACTGGACAGCTACATATAAAAGAATGAAATTAGAACACTCCCTAACACCATACACAAAAATAAACTCCAAATGGATTAGAGACATAAATGTAAGACCGGACACTATAAAACTCTTAGAGGAAAACACAGGAAGAACACTCTTTGACATAAATCACAGCAAGATCATTTTTGATCCACCTCCTAGAGTAATGGAAATAAAAACAAAAATAAACAAATGGGACCTAATGAAACTTAAAAGCTTTTGCACAGCAAAGGAAACCATAAACAAGACGAAAAGACAACCCTCAGAATGGGAGAAAATATTTGCAAACGAATCAACGGACAAAGGATTAATCTCCAAAATATATAAACAGCTCATGCAGCTCAATGTTAAAGAAGCAAACAACCCAATCCAAAAGTGCGCAGAAGATCTAAATAGACATTTCTCCAAAGAAGACATACAGATGGCCAAGAAGCACAGGAAAAGCTACTCAACATCACTAATTATTAGAGAAATGCAAATCAAAACTACAATGAGGGGCTTCCCTGGTGGCGCAGTGGCTGACAGCCCGCCTGCCGATGCAGGGGACACGGGTTTGTGCCCTGGTCCAGGAAGATCCCACATGCCGCGGAGCGGCTGGGCCCATGAGCCATGGCTGCTGAGCCTGCGTGTCCAGAGCCTGTGCTCCGCAACGGGAGAGGCCACAACAGGAAGAGACCCGTGTACCGCAAAAAAAAAAAAAAAAAAACTACAATGAGGTATCACTTCACACCAGTTAGAATGGGCATCATCAGAAAATCTACAAACAACAAATGCTGGAGAGGGTGTGGAGAAAAGGGAACCCTCTTGCACTGTTGGTAGGAATGTAAATTGATACAGCCACTATGGAAACAGTATGGAGGTTCCTTAAAAAACTAAAAATAGAATTACCATATGATCCAGCAATTCCACTACTGGGCATATACCCAGAGAAAACCAGAATTCAAAAAGACACACGCACCCCAATGTTCATTGCAGCACTATTTACAATAGCCAGGTCATGGAAGCAACCTAAATGCCCATCGACGGACGAATGGATAAAGAAGTTGTGGTACATATATACAATGCAATATTACTCAGCCATTAAAAGGAATGAAATTGAGTCATTTGCTGAGACGTGGATGGACCCAGAGACTGTCATACAGAGTGAAGTAAGTCAGAAAGAGAAAAACAAATATCGTGTATTAACGCATGTATGTGGAACCTAGAAAAATGGTACAGATGAACCAGTCTGCAGGGCAGAAATTGAGACACAGATGTAGAGAACAAACGTATGGATACCAAGGGGCGAAAACCGTGGTGGGGCAGGGATGGTGGTGTGCTGAATTGGGCAATTGGGATTGACATGTATACACTGATGTATATAAAATTGATGACTAATAACAACCTGCAGTATATAAAAAACAAACAAAAAAAACAACTAGTAGTAAATTTTTTGGGGTTATTTGTATGGAAATATGTTAACATAAATGTTTCAGACATTACATGAAATTTCTAAAAATCTTTTATGTTCTGGTATAACATTATAAGTCATAATTCTAGTTATTTCTTTAAAATGTATATCTCAGAAATAACTAAATTTCCTTGTCAATTGCAAAAACAAAAGAAAACAAAACAAAACAAGAAGTTTGTTGTATTTGATGCTATTGCAAAGGTTCTTTTTTTTAAATTTCTTTTTTGGATAGTTTGTTGTTATTATATAGAAACACAATTGGTTTTTGTATGCTGGTTTTGTATCCTGCAACTTTACTGAATTCATTTATTAGTTCCAACTGTTTTTTAGTGGAGTCTTTGGGTTTACTATATTTAAGATCATGTCATCTGGAAACAGAGACAATTTTACTTTATCTTTTCCTATTTGGATATCTTTTATTTCTTTTTTTTCCTATGGCTATGACTTCCAATACAATGTTAGAAGGTGTGAGAGTGGGCATACTCCTCTTTTTTCTGATCTTAGAAGAAAAGCTTTCAGTTCTTAGTGTTGAGTATAATGTTAGCTGTGGGCTGGTCATATGTGGCCTTTATTATGTCCTACTGACACATTTTTATCACTGTTTCCACCATTTCCATGGCTGGGTATTTTTATGAAGGACAACTGGTAACCTTGGAAGTAGCTGAAAGTCACAGAAGCACTAAAGACACATTTATTGTCCCTTGATGTTATCCAACATCCAACAAAGAATCTATAAGATTCTATTAAAAGCACATAGAAATCCAGGGTAAAAGGGAACTTAAGATTCTGGAGGTCAACTCCATATTCAAAACCCTTCTTTAGCTGTCTCTTACTTGGGGCTATAACAGCAGAATACTACAGACTATGGGGCTGAAACAACAAACTTTATTTTTCACAGTTCTAAGAAGCTCAGAAGTCCAAGATTGAGACCCCGGCAGATCTTGTGTCTGATGAGGACCCTTTTCCTGGATTGCAGATGGCTGTCTTCTCATATCCTCAAGTGACAGAGAGCAAAGAGAAAGGAAGCAAGCTCTCTGTGTAACTTATTACAAGGGTACTCGTTCCCTCATGAGGGCTCCACCCTCATGAACTAATAACCTCCCCAAGACCCCATCTTCAAATACCATCACAGTGGGGATCAGAGTTTCAACATATGAATTTGGCGGGGACACAAACATTCAGTCTATAGCATTCTCCACTGCTGTCCAGGATCCATGGGCAAACTTCCAATGATGGAGAGAATGCTTCCCAAGCAGAAGGCTATCATTGTGAGAGGCAAACTCACAATGCTGAGGTTAACTCTTGTTCCTCATAAATGCTTTCTCTACGATGTTGTGGAGATGATTCAGCTTCTCTGTACTAGTGTCCCCATCAGTAAATTTAAAAATCAATCCATCTATTTATTATCCTTATATCTATTATTTGCTCTCCAGCATAGCCCCTGGAAAATACATCAAGATGATTGTTTTTTGGGCCTCCCTGGTGGCGCAGTGGTTGAGAGTCCGCCTGCCGATGCAGGGGATACGGGTTCGTGCCCCGGTCTGGGAGGATCCCATGTGCCGCGGAGCGGCTGGGCCCGTGAGCCATGGCCGCTGAGCCTGCGCGTCCGGAGCCTGTGCTCCGCAACGGGAGAGGCCACAACAGTGAGAGGCCCGCGTACCGCAAAAAAAAAAAAAAAAAAAGATGATTGTTTTTTTACACTTGCTCAAGTACATGGATCTCTTTCAAAGAGTTCTACCTACACCCCACCTTGTTGTCTGCAGGCAGCACTTAAAACAGGCTTTCTTCATTAAGTGACTTTCCTTTGGATCCCCCAAGGCAGTGTTTTACAGAGTTTATATCAATAACTCAGACCCAAGTGTTTAGTTTGGAAGATGGAGGTTATTGTAAATCCCTGGGTTACTGAATCCAAGGCCAAGTGCAAAGTTTTTCTAAGCATCAGATGGAGGGAGGGGACCCTAGCCCCTCCATTGACAGCCCTTCCATTGACAGGTAACCCCTGTCAATGTCCCAGAGGCATAAGCCTTTACACCCATCCAGTCTGCCGGCTTGCCAAGAACTGTACATCATGGGGACTCTGGAGAAGAAAATGACACATCAGTTTGAGAGACATGATTTTTTTTAAATCTCCATAAATTTTTTCTTGTTTTGGTCATGAGCATCAGTGATGATGAGTAGAATATCTGTCCTGCCACCACGACAGAATGTTCATCCATCCATCATCCACCCCAGCAAGCAGTTTGAGGCTGGGCCTTCAGCAACCCTACCTTATCTGCACACCATGACGGATGGCCCGCCAGTGGCACGGAGTGGGGTCTCTGATGGGGGATAGGAGGCCTCAGGGGTGGGGGGAGCCACAACTGGCTTTCAGCTAAGAAAGAATGGGAGGATTCTCCCACAGTCTAGCTCACATCGCCTAGAACCTATTTCTACTTTTAAAATTGTTAGTTATGCTTATACATGTTTTCAACTCATGCTATTCGTCATTTTTTAATTTTACTTTTTCACTGCGACCTTCAAGGATTGGATTATTGTTCCTTTCTTTGGAAGGTGGTGGTGGGAAAAAAAGGGAAAATTATAACCCACAAAGTACGACAAACAAAAATTAACCACAGGGCATTTCACAAACAACTATTCTTACATCTCTGAAGAAAAGGCACTACTCTCAACTCATTTTTACCATTTTGGTGTCAGACACCAAGTGCCAACAAGCCAACAGGTTGTACACTTCAAGTGCTTCCCATTTTCTGACTCTCAAATAATCAAATATCAGCAAGGTTTTGGCTGGGAAGGTCACCAGCTCCTCTTTCCTGGAAACTCAGCCTGTGAAGATTTAAGCCCTCCCTTTCCTTATTTTCCCTTCCAAAATACTGCGAATGATATATGCAGGTGTTTCCAGCTCTTTCTCACTAACTGTTTAGTGAGAAAGAGATAGTTTTTCATCAGACTAAAAAGAGACATAAACAACATCCCAAAAGAAGAACAAATTCTAACATCTCCCTGAATAGATCATGATTTCTCTCACACTATGAACTCTGACCTCCTCTAGAATAATGGAAAATTTGACAGTTTTCCCTTTGCCTCCATGCCTCCCTATTGGCTAATTCACATGTATAAGTTTATATTCTTAAGAATACCCTTTAGGAACCCTCCTACACTGTTGGTGGGCCACATGGAAAACAGTATGGAAGTTCCTTAAAAAGCTAAAAATAGAGTGGCCATATGATCCAGCAATCTCATTCTTGGGCATGTATCTGGAGAAAACTCTAATTTGAAAATATACATGCACCCCAATGTTCATAGCAGTACTATTTACAATAGCCAAGACATGGAAGCAACCTAAATGTTCATCAACAGATGAATGGATAAAGATGTGGTATATATATACAATGGAATATTACTTATCCATAAAAAAGAATGAAATAATGCCAATTGAAGCAACATGGATGGACCTAGAGATTATCATACTAAGGGAAGTAAATCAGAGAAATACAACTGTCATATGATCTTGATTATATGTGGAATCTAAAATATTATACAAATGAACTTATTTACAAAACAAACAGACTCACAGACATAGAAAACAAACTTATGGTTACCAGGGAGGAAAGGGGGTGGGGGAGGGATAAATTCAGACTTTGGGATTAGCAGATACAAACTCCTATATATAAAACAGATAAACAATAAGGCCCTACTGTATAGCACAGGAAATATATCCAATATCTTATAATAAATCATAATGGAAAAGAATATGGGGCTTCCCTGGTGGCGCAGTGGTTGAGAGTCCGCCTGCCGATGCAGGGGACACGGGTTAGTGCCCCGGTCCGGGAAGATCCCACATGCTGCAGAGCGGCTGGGCCCGCGAGCCATGGCCGCTGAGCCTGCGCGTCCGGAGCCTGTGCTCCGCAACGGGAGAGGCCACAACAGTGAGAGACCCACGTACAGCAAAAAAAAAAAAAAAGAATATGAAAAAGAATCTATACACATGTAACTGAATTGGTTTGCCATACACCGGAAACTAATAACACAACATTGTAAATCAACTATACTTTAATTAAAAAGAAAACGAATACTCTTTAGTTTAGATCAACAGAAGTCTATACCATTTCAGGTTCCCTTTATAATTTTTCTGCCACTTCTCTTCACTGTGTATTTTCCTTACTGGACCCACTGTCCCTTCTTCCCATCTCTCAGTAGACTTGGAGGACAGACGTTGCTGGGAAACACAGAGCTCTGTGATATTTTCAGCCTCCTCCTTAGGAGGAGAGCTAGCACTTAGCTTCTCATTCCAGTCCCTCTCATAGAAGCTGGATACATGCTGCATTCCCAGAACTCTCCAGTGTGTTGGGATGAAACATAAAAATAACGTTTTCCCCTGCAGGGGACAGATCTTGATTAGAAATCTTGAAATATTTTCTCAATTTCGTTTTCCATGGAAGGGACTAGATCTTAAACTCTGCAGCTGGCAAATAGCCAAATGGGTTTTCAGTGTGTAGGCCCTGACATCTCACGAGAACAATTCAAAATGCTTACAAAAATCTTTCGTTTCAGGGGCTTAGTTTAGGGAGTTGGAGCGGATCCAGCCATTTCTGGGCCATGATCCTGCTAATAAGAGTGCACATGTCATCGTGCTCAGTGATTGATGCAAATGGCGCCCAGCACCTAAAGGTGTTGGAATGCCGCCATATAGTTTTCCTTAGACCTGATTCATCTTGCATAACCGAAAGTTTATACCCATTGAATAGCAATTCCCCATATCCCTTTCACCCTGCCCCTGGCAAATACCATTCTACTCTCTCCTTCTATGACTTTGACTATTTTGTTAAGAGGGTAAATCTCATGTTAAATGTTTCTATCATAATAAACAAAATAAAACCCATTCCTTGTCTTGGGCAGAGGGCTTGGTGATCTGGAGTAAGGCTACACCAGCCCATGCTTACAGCATCAATTAATCCACTCATGGTATCTCAGGCAAGGGCAGCTTGTTCACTTCTTTAACAAGTATTTATTGAGCACCTATTATGTGCCAGGCATAGTGCTAGTTCTGGCTGACAATGATGACCATGCAGGAAGGTTCCCTTCCATAACAGAGTCTAATTCTCTCTCCAATGGAAGGGAGAAATAAACTAATAATTTATTTTAGTTAATAATAAACTAAACATAAACTAATAATTATAAACGAATGATATGAATAAAATTAACAGTGTGCTGGATGAGAAAATACTGCAGTAGGGGTGGAAACCAAGTGAGGAGAGCTACTTTAGATAGGGAGGCTAAAGAAGGTCTTTCTGAGAAGGTGACCTTTATCACGAGACCTGGAAAACAAGGAGTTAGAAGGAGTCTGAAAATATATATGATCCCCCAGGAAAGGGAATTATTCATTGGAATGTGGTGATTGGCTATCAGTGTCTACTGAGAACCATCTCTATGCTTGCCTCCTCTTCCTGGCCCCTATACTTTGCTCCCTGTGGGCATCTAGAGACACTGAACTAGTCTTAGAGGGAGGCTGGAGAGATGGCAACCGCTGCAATTTCAAGGAGACATAATACCAACACACTTTATGTTGCTATGGACACTTCCTTCTATCTTTAGCCTCAACTTGCCCCTGAGCTCCAGACTCTCAGATCCAGCTGCATACATACTATTTCCATATGGCTGTCCAATGTACACCTCCAATGTATCAGGTCTAAAACAGAACTCTTCATTTTCTGTCTGAGATTCTCTTACCTTGTAAATGACACCAACTCAGTAGCACAAGCCAAAAACATAGAGTCATTCTTGATTCTTTTCTTTTTCTCATCCCCTTCATGCAATACATTAGCGAGACCCTATCACCAGTATATATCCAGAACCACCCACTTCTCTCCTTCTTCAAGGCCACCATCACGGTACAAGGCCACCATCATGGTACAAGGCCACCATCACGGTCCAAGTCCTCAGTGCCTGTACTGCTGCAACAGCCTCCTACAAGCTTCCTTGCTTCTATCATTGTTTCCTCTACAACTACTTTTAGACAGCATAGAGTGATTGTTGTAACGTTAAATCAGGTCTTCTTAATCCCCTTAGTAAACCTTCCAAGGGCTTCTCATGGCCTTCATAATCCCTGAAAAGCCACTGCTCCATGCCCTTCTCAGACCTACCTTAGACCATTCTCCTTGTTCCTGACACTCAGCTTTCCTCAGTCCTCTCCACTCATACTGAGCTTTTTATTCTTTACTACTCAAGCTCATTCCAGCTTCAGGGCCTTTGCACATATTATTCCTTCTGCCTGGAGCCCTCGTCCTTCAGAACTTGGCATGGTCTTTCTCCTCCTGCTTTTCCCACTTCTCCTTTAAAACTTGGTTAAATCACTCCCTCAGGAGGCTTTTCCTTGGGTACACTCTCTAATATAGTCCCTAGCTGATTGCATTACCTTGTTTAATCTAATTCATACCATATATTTCCACCTGCAGTTATCTTTTTTTTTTTACTTGTCAATGGTCTCCCCCCACCCCCATTAGAATATTAGCTCCAAGAGTACAGGAACGCTGTCTATTTTGTATACTGCTATACCACCCAGAAGGCTGGGTCCATCCTTCCTGCTTAGAACAGTGCCTGACACACAGTAGGGGTTCATTATACATTTGTTGGATGAATGCACAAATGAATAAAATATACTGTAAAATATTTTTATGACAGTCTTAAAATATATATGAAGAAGACATTCTTATCCCCATTTTACAAAAGAGGAACTGGAGGCTGAGAAACCCAGAGAGATTAAGTAATTTGATTAAAATCACACAGTGAATCTGTAATGAGGCTGGGATTCAGACCCAAGTGGTCTGACTCTAGTAATCTTTTTTTTCTCTTTAATAGCAAGTACATTTTATTTTTCTTAAAAATTCTCAATCATTTTTATCAAGTTATAAATTACATATAATAAAATGTACCCATTTTAAGTATATAGTCCAGTAAGTTTTTTTGTTTGTTTGTTTGGGTTTTTTTTTTTGCGGTACGCGGGCCTCTCACTGTTGTGGCCTCTTCTGTTGCGGAGCACAGGCTCCGGATGCACAGGCTCAGTGGCCTAGCCGTTCCATGGCATGTGGGATCTTCCCGGACTGGGGCACGAACCCGTGTCCCCTGCATCAGCAGGCATACTCTCAACCACTGTGCCACCAGGGAAGCCCAGTCCAGTAAGTTTTGACAAATATAAACAATCTTGGAACCACCACTACCATATAAAACAAGATACAGAATATTTCTATCACCCCCAAAAGTTTCCCTGTGGCCCTTTGCAGTCAGTCTCCACTGTCCTGGCATCGGGAACCCACTGATCTTCTTTCCATTGGTATGTGCGCTTTTGTTTTTTTTGCTGGTGCCTCAACTACTTTTCACCACTAAGGTATATGGCCTCTCTAAGCTTTAGGCTTCTCGTTTGTATTATGTAGATGATGATAATGCAGTATCTTCCTCAGAGGTATACGTCAAACAGTTGATGTATATAAAGTGCTTATAATGGTGTTAGCTATTGTATTAGTCTGCTTAGGATGACACAGCAAAATACCACAAAGACTGGGCGGCTTAAACAACTGAAACTTATTTTCTCACAGTTATGGACACTAGAAGGTGCCAAAAGATTTATTTTCTGGTGAGGGCTCTCTTGTTGACTTGTAGAAGGCTGCCTCCTCACTGTGTCCTCACATGGCCTTACCTCTGTGCATGCTTGAGGTGAGAGAGAGCTCTCCGGTGTCTCCTCCTCCTCTAAAAAGGACATCAATCCCATCAGATTAAGGCACCCATCCTTGACCTCATTTGGCCCTAATTACCTCCCAAAGGCCCCATCTTCAAATACCATCAGAGCTTCAACATACAAATTTGCGAAATGAGGGTGGGGGGACATAATTCGGTCCGTGGCAGCTATTATTATCAGACTCATACAACTAGTAAATTTCAGAGCTGAGACTTTTGCCCAGGGGCTTGCTTAATTCCATTACTGTAGTCTTTCTACCTTTTAACAAAAACTATCAGAATGATATTAATAGTGACAATGGGAGATGTGTGATCTTTACTTGCAGAAGTGGTGACTTCCCTAGTAGCCCTGCATGGTTGTAGTCTCACCTTAATTCTAGAGGAAGGCAGACTAGAGTAACAGAAAAGGCAAGGCTTTGGGGACAGAGTCCTGGAATAGAATTTATGAGATGGGAATAATAATAGCTGCCCATAGCATTGCCTCAAGAGTCCATGAGTTCATGTACGTAAAGAACCTCCCACATGCCTGACTTTTAGTAGGTGCTCAGCCAATGATTTTAACCTTTTCAACAATACGTTAAAATGATCCTACGCCATGATCAAGTGGGATTTATTCCAGGGATGCAAGGATGGTTCAATATCCACAAATCAGTCAATGTGATACACATTAACAAACTGAAGAATAAAAATCATATGATCATATCAATAGATGCAGTTTTGACAAAATTCAACATCCATTTATGTTAAAAACTCTTAACAAAGTGAGTGCAGAGGGAACACACCTCAACATAATAAAAGCAATATATGACAAACCTACAACCAACAACATTCTTAATGGTGAAAAGCTGAAAGCATTTCCTCTGAGATCAGGAATAAGGATGCCCACTCTTGCACCTTTTATTCAACATAATAGTGGAAGTGCTTACCACAGCAATCAGACAAGAAATAAAAGGAATCCGAATTGGAAAGAAAGAAGTAAAATTGTTACAGTTTGCAGATAACATAATACCATATATAGAAAATTCTAAAGATGCCCCTAAAAAACTATTAGGACTACTAAATGAATTCAGTAAAGTTGCAGGATACAAAAGTAATATACAGAAATCTGTTATGTTTCTTTACACCAACAATGAACTATCAGAAAGAGAAATTAAGAAAACAATCCCAATTACAATTACATCAAGAAGAATAAAATACCTAGGAATAAATTTAACCAAGGAAGCGAAAGACCTGTACAATGAAATATGTAAGACACTGATAATAGAAAATAAAGACACAAATAAGTGGAAAGATATTCTGTGCTCCTGGATTGGAAGAATATTGTTAAAATGTCCAACTATCCAAAGCAATCTACAGATTCAATGCAATCCCTACAATGGCATTTTTCACAGAAATAGAACAAACAATTCTAACATTTGTATGGAACCATAAAGACCACGAATAGCCAAAGCAATCTTGAGAAGGAACAAAGCTGCAGGCATCATGCTTCCTGATTTCAAACTATATTACAAAGCTCTAATAATAAAAACAGTATGGTACTGGCATAAAAACAGACACATAGATTGATGGAACAGAATAGAGAATCCAGAAATAAACATGTGCATATTTGGTCAGTTAATTTATGCCAAAGGAGCCGAGTATATACAGCAAGGAAAGGATGGTCTCTTCAAAATATGGTGTTGGGAAAACTGGACAGTCAACATGTAAAAGAATGAAACTAGATCACTTATACCATACACAAAAATCAATTCAAAATGGATTAAAGATTTGAATGTAAGACCTGAAACCATAAAACTCCTAGAAGAAACCATGGGGTAAGCTCCCTGACAATGATCTTGGCAATAATTTTCTGGATTTGGCACCAAAAGCAAAGGCAAGAAAAGCAAAAATAAAAATGTGGGACTACATCAAACTAAAAAGCTTCTTCATAGCAAAGAAAACCATCAACAAAATGAAAGGCAACCTGTTGAATGGGAGAAAATATTTACAAATGATGTAAGTGATAAGGGGTTAATAACCCCAAAATACAAAGAATGCACACAACTCAATAGGCAAAAAAAAAAAAAAAAAACTCAAAAATATCCAGTTCAAAATGGGCAGAAGAACTGAATAGACATTTTTTCAAAGAAGACATACAAATGGCCAATAGGTACATGAAAAAGTGCTCAACATTACTAATCACCAGGGAAATGCAAGTCAAAGCCACAAGAAGATATTACATCATACCTGTTAGAATGGCTGTTAACAAAAAGACAAGAAATAACAAGTATTGGAGACGTTGTGGAGAAAAGGGAACCCTTGTACACTGCTAGTGGGAATGTAAATTGGTGTAGCCACTACAGAAGTTCTTCCAAAAATTAAAAATAGAACTACCATATGATCCAGCAGTTCCACTTATGGGTATTTATCCAAAGGAAACAAAAAACCTCTCTGCACCCCCATGTTCATTGCAGCATTATTTACAATAGCCAAGACAATCAAAGTATCAAAGTATGGAAACAAACAAACAATCTATCAACAGATGAATGGTTAAAGTAGATGTGATGTATGTATGTCTGTGTGTGTGTGTTTATTATATAAAATTCAGCCATTAAAAAGAAGGAAATCCTGCCATTTGGGACAACATGGATGGACCTTGAAGAATTTATGCTAAGTGAAAGAAGTCGGACAGAGAAAGACAAATACTGTATCATCTCACGTATAGGTAGAATCTAAAAAGAAACTGAACTTAGAGAACAGACTGGTAATTGCCAGAGGCAGGGGGTGGGAGGTAGGCAAAATGGGTAAAGATGGTTAAAAAGTACAAAATTCTAGTTATGAGCTAAAAAAGTCCTGGGGATGTAATGTCCAGCATGGAGAAATAGTTAACAATGCAGTATTATACATTTGAAAATTGCTAAGAGAGTAAATCTTAAAAGTTCTTATCACAAGAAAAGATTGTAACCGTGTGTGGTAATGAATGTTAACGAAACTTACTGTGGTAATCATTGCACAATCTATATCTATATCAAATCATTATGCTGTACACATAAAACTAATACAGTCGACCCTTGAACAGCACAGATTTGAACAGTGCAGGTCTACTTTTAAGCAGATTTTTTCCATTAAATATATACTACATGATCTGCGGATGCAAAACACATGAACGCACGAGTGCAGAACGAACCCACAAATGAGAAGCGCCGACTGTGAAGTTTCATGCAGATTTTCAACTGAGGGGAGGTTGGTGCCCTCCATTAGGCATGTGGTGCCTAATCTCCATGTTGTTCAAGGTCAGCTGTACAATGTTTATGTCAACTATCTCTCAGTAAAAGAGAAAAGGTGTAGAGGTTCTTTTGTACCATTGAAATAGAGCCTAGGTTTCGATTATTGAATGAAAAAATGCAAGGTCTCATGAGTAGCCAAACTCAGGGCATGCAGAGGACAAAATGGTGCACTTTCAAAACACAAAACAAAAACTTCTCCAGGTATCAGAGAGCTCTTTGGAGACATTTTGTCCTTTTCAGTATAGAACCAAATTAAACGTTTAAAATTTCAATTTAGGTTGGGAAAGGGGGATGGGATGAATTGGGAGATTGGGATTGACATCTATACACCACTATATATAAAACAGGTAACTAGTGAGGACCTACTGTACAGCACAGGGAATTCTACTCAGTGCTCTGTGGTGACCTCAATGGGAAGGATATCTAAAAAAGAGGGATACATGTGTATGTACAACTGATTCACTTTGCTGTACAGCAGAAACTAACACACCATTGTAAAGCAACTATTCTCTAATAAAAATTAATTTAAAAAAAAGAAAAGAAAAGAAAATCTGGGCCCTAGTCCTGTTGGCTTCTAATATTAACTAGATTTTTATTACTGGAAAGCAAGGTAGTCATCATTTTAAAAAAACTATAAGTTAATAAGTGATCACCAATAAAGGTGTTTAAAAAAATGTCATCATAAAAAAAGGGATCATTTATAGGACCTATAAAAATTCCCACAGTGTTAAAATATAAAACCACTTATTTAACCTAACAACCCTGAGATAACCATTGTGAACATTATTCTAAATTGATTTCCATTCTTACAATTATTCAAAAAATGTTTAAAAAATAAAATAAAATTTCAATTTAGGACAGCTAGCCTCATTTGATACTGCCAAGTAGTTCTTCCCTTAAACAGTTATTGTGAGACGGAGAAAAAGAAGGCTAGGCTATGGTGAGCATGGTTATAAATCCCATGTTATTAAAAAGAAGATGTTTAGCACCATTGAAGAGTTGCACTCTGAGTGTCAGACAATGGTCCTATGAATACAGAAGTATGCCTAATGGTTTGTGACCCACATGGAGAGGTCTTGCCAATGTGAGGACTTGGGCTGTTATTTAACTGTACCAGACTCTGGGTTAAGTGCTTTTCTAGTCTCATTGAATCCACACAACCATCCTGGAGCAAGTATTTTACAAATATAAAATGGAACCTTATTTTACGGATGAGAAAAATAAAGGTCAGAAAAGCTAACTTCCTTCCACTCACAAAGCTAGCAAATGAAGTTAGGCTTGTGAACTTTGAGATATCTGATTTCCAGCAATCGTCTTATCCATCAAGTGAACTGCAGAGTAGGAATACTAATAAGAGCTTCTATTCCAGGAGCCCTCACATGTGCTAAGGCATTGCAACACACACTCTAGGCAAGCGGAGATTCCCACATGTTGGAAGATTGTAGAGATGAAACATTTCCCTTTGGGAAATGGGCGGGAACAGGAATATACCATTGAGGGGATCCCCTGGGAAGGCTTCACTTCTTAACTACTTTCCTCTTGGACTCTGAAGAAAGTCATATTTAGCACATAATTATAAGGTTCCCCCTGCCAACCCCCAGGATGAAATTCCATTTAATTATCCAAACTCTCTAGTAAAAGGTACCAGGGAACAGGTAGAAACATAGAGAAATCCATACAGAACTCACAAAGGCATTGAAAAGAAATAAATAACATTGAGTATTTCATATGTGAGAAACAGATACTTGCCTTGTGGAAGAAACAAATTAAACAGCAGTAAAGATAGCTGACCAGATATCTGGTGACCAGATAGCTGGTGACCAGATAGCTGGTTAAACATTACATCAGGGTGTGTCTGTAAAAGTGTTTCTGGAAGAGATGGGCATTTGAGTCAGTGAACTAAGTAAAGCAAATGGCCTTTCCCAATGTGGGCGGGCCTCATCTAATAGAACAAAAAGGCAGAGGAAGGTTGCATTCCCTCTCTGCTTGACTGAATGATCTGGGACATTGATGTTTTCCTGCCCTCAGCATTCCTGGTTTCCAGGGCTGCAGACCTGGACTGGAATCTTCACTATTACTCTCTTGCCATTGAACTACACCACTGGCTTTTCTGGGCCTTCAGCTTCCAGATGGCAGATCATGGGACTTTTCTGCCTCTGTAATCACTTGAGCCAATACCTTATAATAAATTCCTTTTTAAATAGATCTATCTAGAGCTATATAGAAAACTATATACAATAGCCAAGACATGGAAGCAACCTAAATGTCCATCAATGGAGGAATGGATAAAGAAGATGTGATGCATATATACAATGGAATATTACTCAGCCATAAAAAGAATCAAATAATGCCATTTGTAGCAACATGGATGAACCTAGAGATTATCATACTAAGTGAAGTAAGCCAGAAACAGAAAGACAAATCATGTGATATCACTCATATGTAGAATCTAATTTTAAAAATGATACAAATGAACTTATTTACAAAACAGAAACAGACTTACAGATATCAAAAATAAACTAATGGTTACCAAAGGGGAAACATGGGGAGGGGGATAAATCAGGAGCTTGGGATTAACATACACACGCTACTATATATAAGATAGAGAACCAACAAGGACCTATTGTATAGCACAGGCAACTCTACTCAATATTCTGTGATAACCTATATGAGAAAAGAATTTGAAAAAGAATGAATATATGTATATATATAACTGAATCACTTTGCTGTACACCTGAAACTAACACAACATTGTAAATCAACTACACTCCAATAAAATTTTAAAAATTAAAAAAAAATTTTAAATGCTTTAGAAAAACTATATATCTATATACTGTGCTCGCTCGCGCGCTCTCTCTCTCTCTCTCTCCCCCCATCCATCCATCCATACATCCATCCATCCTTTTGGTTCCGTTTCTCTAGGGAACCCAGTGTAATACATTCACAAAACCCACAAGATCCACTTCTTAGTCATTCTCATCTCCTAGTAGAACCTGTATTGCTAAGTTAAGAAAAAGAGGAATTTGCATATTTGTAAGTCTCCTTCTACCAAATATAGTTTAAATAAAATCCAAAAGAAAAAAAAATCAGGGAAAAAAATGCAGAGAATCCTGAAGTCCTAAGTCTGTGGCTTAATTCTGAGTCAACCCTGATTTCTCTAAAACTCTGGCCACAAATTGCTCTCTCTTGGAATCACTTCTCTAGAAATGAAACAAGGTTTCACCCCAGATGCAAATTTCTGCATCAGGTTCACCAGAGCTTCACCAGCCTCAAGTTCCACTGGATCATCTTTGTGTGTCCCTCTAATTGCAAGATTTAGACTGAGAATCATGGCGCTCTTCCACCACCAGTTTATCTGATGCTTTGTTCCACTGGGTAAACAGATTTCCAGCTGGGCCTGCCAGCAGCACAGAGCGCTGGCCAAGTTCAGCAAACATTAAGGGTTTCAGGTTCTTTTCCATGTTCTCAGCTCCAACATGGCCGTGAAATCTCTAGTCCCCAAAGCCCACCAGGCGCTCAGCCATTCCTGCCATGTGTCTGGCTTGCTGATAAGCCCTGCAGCCACCTTGAACCTGGCTGCCCTGTTTGGGACCAGGGCATTGCTTGCACCAGCCCTCTGGATGGCCTAACAGCTCATTTCAGCTCTGCTTCCCTCATTTTGCTCAACTGGAAAAAGACTTGGTTCCCCAGTTCAGTTACTGGAACTAGGGCAATTTGGGGGGAAAGGATCAGGGTCAAGAAATGTTGATGGAGGTTTCCTCTGCCCCAGAATTTCAGTTAAAGGCTGAATATGGGAGAAAAAACAAAAAGCTGTGCTATGTACCCTTCATACTAAATAGAGCCATCCATAGTTAGGTACCACAAATTGGGACCAGTCACTCTTCAGTTCAGTTAACTAGGACATGTCCTTCCCTGGAAGATGAGCCCAATGGAAAGTAGAACTTTGGGTCTTCCTTTCTGGCTGGCACGCCATTCTTTGCTACTTGGCCTCTGTGAAGGGAGGGCACCCCTCTTCACCCCTATATATAGTCCTCGCCCGTAAGCACGCCTTTTCCCACCAAGTTAACCACAACTTCCATTTCTTCCTCTTCATTTCTCTTTCCATGGTGATAAGATATAGGTGAAGGGGGTGGAGGGGTATTTTGAATCAAAGCTTCAAGCACTGGAGGCTTTCTTTGTCTTAACTCTGGACCTCAGTTAAACTTCTGAGATGTGAGGAAAGCCCCACTCCGCATCCTGTTACACACGGGGACCTCAGGCCACTGATGTGCTCAATTATGGAGTAGAGAGGAGGCCTCCTCACCTCCTCTCTCTGCTACCTAACAGTCTCCACTATACCATCACCTGTGTCTCTGCAACCTAACAGTCTCCCACTATACCATCACCCACGTCTCTGCCACCTAACAATCTCCACTATACCATCACCCGCATCTCTGCCACCTAACAGTCTCCCACTATAACATCACCCGCGTCTCTGCTACCTAACCGTCTCCCACTATACCATCACCCGTGTCTCTGCTACCTAACAGTCTCCCACTATACCATCACCTGTGTCTCTGCTACCTAACAGTCTCCCACTATACCATCACCCGCGTCTCTGCCACCTAAGTCTCCTACTATACCATCACCTGTGTCTCTGCCACCTAACAGTCTCCCACTATACCATCACCCGTGTCTCTGCTACCTAAGAGTCTCCCACTATACCATCACCCGCGTCTCTGCTACCTAACAGTCTCCCACTATACCATCACCCGCGTCTCTGCTACCTAAGAGTCTCTCACTATACCATCACCTATGTCTCTGCTACCTAACAGTCTCTCACTATACAATCACCCATGTCTCTGCTACCTAACAGTCTTTCACTATACAATCACCTGTGTCTCTGCTACCTAACAGTCACCCACTATTCCATCACCCGCGTCTCTGCTACCTAAGTCTCTCACTATACCATCACCCGTGTCTCTGCTACCTAACAGTCTCCCACTATACCATCACCTACGTCTCTGCTACCTAACAGTCTCTCACTATACAATCACCCGTGTCTCTGCTACCTAACAGTCTCTCACTATACAATCACCTGTGTCTCTGCTACCTAACAGTCTCCCACTATTCCATCACCTGCGTCTCTGCCACCTAACAGTCTCCCACTATACCATCACCCGCGTCTCTGCCACCTAACCGTCTCTCCCTATACCATCACCCGTGTCTCTGCTACCTAACAGTCTCTTATTATACCACCACCTGTGTCTCTGCTACCTAACAGTCTCCCACTATACCATCACCTGTGTCTGGACGCCCAGGTCCTACCTGTTTCCATGTGTGTACTAGTGCCCTGTTTTTTGAATCACATCCCTCTTTAAATGTCCTGTGTCCCTGGTGTTTGCATTTTAACAAAGATCTGCTCCTACGTTTAACAGAAAGAGTAGCTCTGAAGGTTAGAATTTTAAATGTAGTAACAGTTAAGGGCATGCATTTGTAGACAAGTTGGACTTTCAGTGTCTTCCCAATGGGGGACCACGTAGGCAGTAACTACAGGTTGGGTCAAACCCGTTTGTTATTTACAGAGACCATCAGTCAACTAAGAGTGAGAAGAAAGCATCCCCCTTGTCCGTCTCCTTGTACCCTGTGGCTCCTGACTCCTGTGATATCTCCTTGCAGAAAGTTGCTTATTGAGCAAGGCTCTCTCCTCCCACTGGAGGGCTTTCTCAGTGTTGATTGGTGTATAACTCACAAGGCACCAAGAACATAGAAAGTAAGTAAGTACTAGGATTAGATCCCTGAAGTAGAAACATATTTGAATTGGATGGGAAGTTTCTCTGGCCTTCTGTGAGATCACTGTAGCTGCTTATTATGGGATTCGGGGTGATGAGCTGAGGATGAACACAGAAGCCGTGCAATGAGGATGGGGATCCAGTAGAGTGACCGTTTATTGATCGTCCAAACTGGGACACTTCTGAGCGTGAAAAGGGACATTCTGACATAATTATGCTGGGACAACAGTTATCAGCTGGGACTGTCCCAGGTGAACCAAGACACAGGTCATCCTGCTTCCTACATGCTGCAACCATAATGCAGTAGGAACCTGCATGGCACAGGGGTCATAATCCTCACCACACCACTCTAGCAAGTCCAGGGCCCATTTTAACCACTGGAAGGGGGCTGGCAACTGGGACTAGCATGTGAAGTTCAAAATCACCCACTAGGATGTTGTAGCAATGTCAACTTGCTGAAAACTTTCTAGATGCTTATACTCACTTTCTGTATTTTTCTCTCATCACAGACCACATTTGAGTAGCACTGAAGGCTACTCATGTCGTAGATTTGAGGGTCCTTATTCTGCAAAGGAGAGCCCAAAGCTCTTTTTAGTAGGGATTGTAACTGGGAGAAGAGGCACGAGAGGTGAGCTGAGCCTGGGGCTCTTGGGAGTGAAGTGACTGAAATGGCACAGATACGTGGCTTTCAGAATGATAGAAGGATGAATAAGAACAAAGATACAGAAGCCAAAAATTGAGACAATTTCTAGTGGTCACACTAGTCCAATGGGACATGGAGTTGGCATGGAAAGAACAAATGGAAATATCCAAAATGTAAAGGAGAGGTAAGCTACGGTTTGGGAGCACAGGTGTCCAGGGGAGGCAGGGACTGGGGATGGTCCCCTCTTCTCAACATGCCCAGCACCCCCCTAAGATGATCCCTCTCCTCCCACACGACTGTTCACTTCAGGAAATGATTCCCTTCGAGATTTGTGTCTCCCCCTCTGCAATTTTTTTACAATATGGTTTTATTCTATTTAGGAGCAGATCTGTAATCTGAATAGCTCTAAGTCATCTAGAGACATTTTTCAATGGAAATAAAATTACATTTGCCCCCCTCTTGTGAAATTCCCAGAAGTGGAAAATTCTGTGAGAAATGGGTGAATCGACACCCATTTTTCTAAGAATTCCCAGAGGAAGGTCCTGGAGTCACTCACCTTTTGCTTCACTCTGGGTGCCCAGGGCAGCTCAGCCACGTTCCTGCAGACGGGTCCAGCTCCCTGAGGCTCACATCACCGCTCACTGTCAACCCAGAGCGGCTCCTCTGTCACACGGGAGGGGGGGCGTGTGGGGCAGGATTGGGTTCCCTGCCTCTTTTCCCTACTCTCTCCTCTCTGTGTCTCTACCCCAGATCCCACCCTGTCTGTCGGGGTCTTTCAGCACAACAGGCCCCAGCATGGTGCTACGAGAAGGAATTCTCCTTGGTAGGTGAGAGGTCTGGGTCTTGAGGGGGCTCATGACTGAGGGGGCTCATGATGGAGGGACAGTCATGGTCCTTCTAAGATGGAACTAGGCATGGGTGGCCTAGACTTGGACCCAGCAACAGAGGCAGATGGGGTCTGGGATAAGGTCAGGTGCACAGAAGGGACTAAGGGAAGGAGAATGAGCAAGAGACCAGGAAGAAATGGTTTCCGGGAGCCCATCTAAGAGGGCACTGTGCGCGTAGAAGGTCCCCTGAAGGGAGCAGTGACGGGGAGCCTTGCACTGTTCTCTGAACCCGCTGTGCCTAGTGTCAGCCCGGCCTCTTTCTGGTGGGGTTTCAGCTGCCAGATTACAGCAACTAGCTCCGATTCTAGTGGACTTTAATATAGCAACTTTCTGCCCTTGTACCTGTTTATTCCACAAGGAGAGGGACTCCTGAGGCAACAAAGTGCACAAAGGGCAGGACCCACTCCAGGGTGTTCCCACGCCCCTCGGTGAACCAGCCCCCCAATTCTCCACCTGTCCTCTCATCCCTTCCTGTTGTCAGCAATACTGGGGCATTAGATCTGGCTCCAGGGACAAGAGAGTCTGCTCAGAAGAGAGAGCAGAGGGGAAGCTGTGACAGACGTGACACCTGAAACAGGAATCACATTCACTCATGTGCTTTTTATTCCCGGGTGGCTGGAGTGTTTCAGAGGATTCTGGTTTCTAGCTCACACCCTAAATGGTCTTTTGGGATGTACAAACACTTCTAGAAGGCTCCTAGGGTGGGGTGACATAGTTCTGAGCAGCCAGAGTTGAGACATAGTCACTGATGGGCCACAGTGACCCTTGTCACCCCATCTATGAGCCTGCGAAGTTGGGTTTGCAAACCACGGGGTGCGTGCTCTCCACAATCTACACCAGTGTTCTCAGCCTTGGCGGCACCTTGAAGCTCCCTGGATGACCGTAATGTTGAGAACCCATGTTCTATACCTTCTCTTGTAGGTGGGCCGGCCCCATTCTCTAGTTTCTCTTCCTTTTGCCCAAGCAGCTTCATTTCCCTAGGCCAAAACTCAAATATCAGAAAAATTAAAACAAGAGTTCTGATGGCTCGCTATGCAACCAAAGGATGAAGTTCACAGAACATGATGGGTACAACCTGCCTCAAGAGGTCCTTAGGTGTTTCATGGTTCCTACTTTATAGAGCCTTTGGGGCTCTGATAGAACTCACCTGAGCTACTTCTGAGGGCCTGATATCCCCAAAGGGCTAGCAGAATCTGAGAAGGAAATAAGAGCAGGTACAGGAAAGGGAGAAGAAAACTCACAAGGGGAAAGTGAGACCATGGGTAGAGGCAGGAGGAAGGCACTTTCCTGATCTCTGAATGCTGTCACCAGGCAGCCTGGCTGAGGACCTGTGGAAAGGCTGTTACTTGACAGACCTTCCCCACTTCTTCCTTTCATTACTAGAACCCCTCAAGTTTTAGCTCCCCAACGAAAGACTACAATTCCCAGCGTCCCTTGCAAGAAGGTGTGACCATATGTCTAAGTTCTGTCCAATGGGATGAGTGCAACTGATGTATGCAATTCTGGTTGGGCACTTACATGGGAGCTGTATGCCCATCACTCCTTTTCCCCACTTCTTATTGGCTGAGGGTGGTGGTGTTGAGCTCTTCCTGGCCACGCAGGTATTCAGAGCATTAGTGGGATGGTGAAGCAACAGAGTCAGCTTAGTGCTCTGATAAGAGAGACCCCAGAGAGCTCTCTTGCCCCTTCTGCCATGTGAAGACACAGTGAGAAGATAGCTGTCTATGAAGTGGGCCCGCATCAGACACTGAATCTGCCAGTGCCTTGATCTTGGACTTCCCAGCTGCCAGAACTGTGAGAAATAAATGTCTGTTGTTTAAGCCACCCAGTCTGTAATAGTTTATTATGGCAGTTCAAGTGGACTAGGACATATGTCTTTTTATTATATGATAATATTTTGCTTCCTTCTCTCTCTGTACCATTAGCCTTTAATGGGACCTAGCAGATGTAGAAGGGTATTCAAGACTTGCCAGCTTCCAGTGTACTGTATTGGGTTACAGGAAGTTTCCAGCATCCAAGAGAAGGGAATACACTGGCTAGAAAGAGGAGGCCCAGGACATTTACAAGTATTTGAGGCTGGAGAGGAGAGTACAGGACCCCATACACAACCCATGCAGAATTTTCCCTCTTCTTCCTGCCTCTTTAAGCCTCAGAGAAATGGAAAGAATCTCTACACTCCATCTTTAAATTAGAGCTCAGGATGAAGAGAAAAAAAGTGATTCCAGAGAGGGTTAAAGGATGTTAACCAAAATTCATGAGCAGATCACAGGAAACAGAAAGTCTGTACTAAGGTGCCCATATTAACCATAAACAACATTTTGTTAATGGCATAGCAACTATCCTAATACACTTCAAGGAAGAGATAAAAAATTCAAATGGGCCAAATAACATAAGGAAAGGTGCTCAAGCTCACTAGTAATCAGGAAAATGCAACTTAAAACCATAATGATATATAAGTGTACAATCACTATTTTGGCAAAAATTTTAAAGTCTGGCAAGTCCAAGGGATGGCAATGATATTGAGTAATAGCAATTCTCAAACAAAGCTGCTAGGGTTCTATGTAAATTGATACAAACATTTCAGGAAATTATTTGACATTAGTAACTATAATTGAACATTTGCATATACTATGACCTAACAATTTTCCTCCTGAGGGATGGATATTTTATCCTTCAGAAATGTGAGTGCATATGTACCAGTACACACGTAAGAGAATTCTCATCAACAAAAACTGGAAACCAGCCAAATGCCCATTTACTCTAGAATGGATAAATGCATTACAGTATATTCAGTGGCATCCTGGAAGATGTTTACAACAGTGGGGGAAAGCCCTGGTTTGCAGCATTTGCCAATGTCTGTGACGTAAATACTCCCATTGTGGCCAATTTCAGGCTCCCAACATGGTATCAACCAACTCTCAAAATTCCTGAACATTCAACAGTGAGCTCTTGTGAGCCTGTACAAGTTGGTTCCAGCACATTACTGAGTAGATTCATACTTTGGAATACGAGACAGCAGTAAAAATGAATGAACTCTAGCTCCATGCACCAACATGGATAAATCTCACAAATATAACAATTAGCAAAATAAACAAATCTCAAAGAATGCATAGAGTATGATTCCATTTATATAAAGTTCAAAACAGGCCAAATTAAATCAGAATGTTTAGGGATGTATGCTTAGGTGGTAAAAGTATAAAGAATAGCATGGGAGAGATCACCATAAAAGGGAGGAAAAGGTTAACTCTCATGGGGAAGAAGAGATTATAAATGGGAAAGGACATGTGGTGGACTTCGGGGGTGCTGGCAATGTTTTATTCCCTGACCTTGGTGGAGTTACATGGCTACTCTCTAAAAGAATTTGTTAAATTATACGTATATGTTGTGTGCATCTTTATGTGTACAGGTTAACATCACTGCTGTGCTAGAGTCTGCTGGTCCTGCCTCCTCATACCAACTTGTGCTATTTCTTCCCAACTTCACATTCAGTGATGCGTGTTGGTAGCTAGAAATCAGCCATTTCTGATTTCTGGGACTATTTACACCACTGTAACTGGCAAACAACAAGTCAGGGTTTTTTTTTTTTTTTTTTTTTTTTTTTAAGAACTGATTTAACAGTTCACCACTGGTTAAATATAATAATACATTTTAAAAAGTATCTCAAGATTGGTTTATTTAGGCAGATATTCATTTTTCCAAGTCTGAATACCCTCAACTAGCTCAAGGCAAAACTGCATTAAAAAATAAAAACTAATCTAAACATGACAAGATCTCTGCAATGAAAAAAGGCTTCAGAGTTAAAGAGAATGAACTAAGAGAATTATAAAGTGTTTGGGACTGTTAATTACTTGATGTGTAACAAGAATCATCACACTGGTAGTAAAATTAAGGACGCTAAGGACCCGCCATTTTTCCTTACAGAAAACGTTCTTGATGAATACTTTGCAATATGGTGAAAGATACAGTGGATCAGGAACTTTTTCAGTCTACCATTCAACTTCACTGTCTGAGTAAATATATACTAAAAGTGGCCCCAGATGTTATACTATACCAATTCTTTGACACTATTCTGGGCAGCTCTCCTTAGTAATTACCAGTCATAACTTGTATAGCAGTGAGAAAACACTGTTATTTTCTACATAGTTATGTGAGTCTATGTTCTTAAAATTTTAATAAGCCTAATATAGGGTTATATGATATCACTTATTGTTTATTTCAGCTTTCCTGATAGTTAATGAGTTAAAATCTTATTTTACAGTAAAATAAGCCCAGATCTATTATGACGTAGAATAAGAAAAATTTCAGTGGTTTTCAAGGTAAGTCATAGGTTTTCAGAGAAATTTGGGGCTTGTGAATGGCTTCTTTGGACAATGACTTCAAATCCCTCAGGAGGGTAGGACACAGAAACCCTATAGTTGTATTTCAGTGGAAAGGTTTCCACTGTTAGGGAAGGAATCCAATGGGAAAATTTTTTTAAAGTATTATCATCATTTCAGTTCAAGTATGAATCTGAAAATAATGGATTTGCTTAGACATTAATGTCCTCACGTATAAACCTGCAATGTGGAAACTTAGCTTGACTGGAAAATACGGTTTTTATTTGATGGGGGAGGGTGTCAGGAGCAGGGGTGGGAGAAGCCCCTGACTTCTTCTTTTTTTTTTTTTTTTATTTAAAGGAAGCTGTTTTTTTGTTTTTTTTTTTAATGTTGAGCCTTCTTTTAATTTTAATTTTTATTTTTGGCTGTGTTGGGTCTTCGTTTCTGTGCAAGGGCTTTCTCTAGTTGTGGCAAGCGGGGTCCACTCTTCATCGCGGTGCGCGGGCCTCTCACTGTCGTGGCCTCTCTTGCTGCGGAGCACAGGCTCCAGACGCGCAGGCTCAGTAGCTGTGGCTCACGGGCCCAGCTGCTCCGCGGCATGCGAGATCCTCCCAGACCAGGGCTCGAACCCGTGTCCCCTGCATTAGCAGGCAGACTCTCAACCACTGCGCCACCAGGGAAGCCCCACCCCTGACTTCTTGAATGATTCTGATTCATTTGTTATCCTTTAAGACCTAAGCATTGGGACCAGATAACCACTGAATTTAGTTATGCTCCCACTGATTCTGGGGAGGAGTGGTTTACCTCGAGCTGAGTGGGATGGGGATGGAGGAGACTTGGGTATGGGAAGCTCTTCTGTGGTTGCTGTAGCTGCGACACTGGAATGAGTTCAGAGTCGACAGGCGGAATCTACTACACAGGTGAGTCAGAGTCCTGGGTTTTAGGTCTCTCATCCACGAGCTCTTACTCAACACTTTCCTTTCCTATTCCGCCAGCCTGGCAATCCCACACTGAGCCCAGCTCATAGCGATTGTTCGATTTTATGCTTCCCAGGTCCCACTTCTTTTTGACATTATTGGGCAGGATTTGATTCTTATTCATTGTAACATGAACTAAAACAAAACAGAGCATTCATTCATCCCCATATTTAATATCCATGTTGCCAGTGGTAGTTCTATCCCCAGACTTCATGGGGAAACATGTCACAACCTATTTTTCAGGAGCCAGAGGAAAAAGAACTGAGTTCCACCCTCAAGCTCTGTCAGAACTAAATCTAAGTCATCATAAGAAGGGGAACCTCCCCCAATTAAGGAACCACTTTTTCTAGAAATCTCCTTTTTGTGCTTACAAGAAAGTACTTCTAAATATAAGACTAGAATTGGTTAGTGACATGCAATTCCACTTGGCTGACATTTCTACTAAATTATTTCCAACACAATGGTGGTATACCATAGTGTGAAGATGTGTTGAAATCGAACCAGAGGCATTATTGCTCCAAACTTTTGTGTGTGTGTGTGTGTGTATTTTATTTATTTATTTATATTTTTGGGGGGCTACGTTGGGTCTTTGTTGCTGTGTGCAGGCTTTCTCTAGTTGTGGCGAGTGGGGGCTACTCTTCATTGCAGTGTGTGGGCTTCTCATTGTGGTGGCTTCTCCTGTTGTGGAGCATGGGCTCTAGGTGTGCGGGCTTTAGTAGTTGTGGCACACGAGCTCAGTAGTTGTGGCTCACAGGCTCTAGGGCGCAGGCTCAGTAGCTGTGGCGCACGGGCTTAGTTGCTCTGTGGCCTGTGGGATCTTCCCTGACCAGGGCTCGAACCCGTGTCCCCTGCATTAGCAGGCGGATTCTTAACCACTGTGCCATCAGAGAGGCCCCAGACTTAGTTGTGATATTCTAAGCCATAGAAGAGAATTCTTTCAGAACTATTTTCAGTTGAAGGCAGCTTGTGGGAAGAAGAGAGCAGTTTATCAGAATTATTGGTAGTCTCTTCCAAAACCAAAATGTACATTCCAATTCAACCCAATATCCCCACCTTCTCAATCAGAATTTCCTAAAGCATGAGATAGGCAAGTTTGTTTGAAAATGTTGATTCTGATATGCACTCCCTGATGGAGAGGTGTGTTAAATGGGAATGCTGGTTTATGAGAACTGGGGACAAGAGGATAATGGAGCCTTCTTCCCTATCTTTCTAGTAACTTAATACATCCAACCAAGTGCCACACTGGACCCAATGAAAGAAGAGAAGAAAGAATCTCTGCCTTCGAGAAGCTTATGCTCTAGCAGGACAGCCGAGAACTCAAACGTGAGTCCCATGAACAAAAAGGTCACGACACAAGCAGAAGCGGGCAACTCCTAAAGCTCTCCTGTTTCCTCTGGAGCATAATTAACCAGCACCCAAAGGGCCAGAGAATTTTCAGGTGTCAGCTTGGTAAGGTTACTAAGGCATAGTGTAGTCAGAATGTTGTGGATGAGCCGTTCAGACATCAGAAGTGGGTGTCTTCAACCATAGCAGATTGAAAGGTTTCCCACTTTCACAGCCATAAGGGTGCACAAAGCTGGAGGAAGGATGCCCCCAGCAAAGGCAGCACTGGCCCTCTGGCCCCCACCCTAAATGACACACTAAAGACCTTGCTACCATATGATCCAGCAATCCCACTCCTGAGCATGTATCCAGAGAAAACCATACTTTGAAAATATATATGCACCCCACTGTTCATTGAAGCACTATTTACAATAGCCAAGACATGGAAGCAACGTAAATGTTCACTGACAGATAAACAGATAAAGAATATGTGAGATATACATATATATATGTATATATACACACACACAATGGACTATCACTCAGCCATAAAAAAGAATGAAATAATGCCATTTGCAGCAACATGGATGGACCTAGAGATTATCATCCTAAGTGAAGTAAGTTAGACAGAGAAAGGCAAATATATAATATGACTTATTTGTGGAATCTAATAAATGATACAAATGAACTTGTTTACAAAGCAGAAACGCTCACAGACTTAGAAAACAAACTTATGGTTACAAAAGAGGAAAAGTGGGCAGAAGGGATAAATTAGGAGTTGGGATTAACATATATACCCTACTATATATAAAACAGGTAATCAACAAGGACTTATGTATAGCACAGGGAATTCTATTCAGTACTCTGTAATAACCTATATGGGAAAAGAATCTGAAAAAGAATAGATAAATGTATATGTATAACTGAATCATTTTGCTGTACACCTGAAACTAACACAACATTGTAAATCAACTATACTTCAATATAAATTAAAAATTAAAAAAAAAAAAGACCTTGGTCTCTTCTTGCGGCAGGAGACCTTGCTGGATGGCAGAGAGCTAGCAAGGTGTGCATGCTCTCCCGCTAGAAAAACTGAGCAACTGTGAAGTTCATTTAGAGACCCTCAGAGAGTTGTCCACTCTTTCTGACCTCACAGCCATCCCAACTAATTCAGATCCTCTTTTCCTTAGGCAGCGGATGCTCACATTTGGGACGAGCAAGAAGTGAAGATGAGGTACATATATACAATGGAATATTACTCAGCCATAGAAAGGAATGAAATAATGCCATGTGCAGCGACATGGGTGGACCTAGAGATTGTCAAACAGAGTGAAGTAAGTCAGAAAGAGAGAGACAAATATCGCATAATATCGCTTATATGTGGAATCTAGAAAAATGGTACAGATAAACTTATTTGCAAAGCAGAAACAGAATCACAGACTCTAGAAAACAAACTTACGGTTACCAAGCGGGGAAGGAGGGATGGGATGAATTGGGAGATTGGGATTGACATATATACACTACTATGTATAAAATAGGTAACTAATGTAAACCTACTGTATAGCACAGGGAACTCTACTCAATGCTGTGATGACCTAAATGGGAAGGGAACCTAAAAAACAGTGGCTATATGTATAACTGATTCACTTTGCTGTACAGCAGAAACTAATACAACACTGTAAAGCAACTATACTCCAATAAAAATTAATTAAAAAAAAAAAGAAGTGCATTTCCTCTTTGCATGGAGTAGATGTATGCTTGCTCAAAATCCTTTCCCTTGGAAAACCACCCATACCCCGGTCTATTGTAATGCTGATCAGTCCCTGTGATTTGGAACAGGAATGACCACCCCTCTAGCCCCAGGGGTGGCCATGGGATAAACACAACAGCAAACCCACTACTCAACTTTCTTGGCCACAGGGGTTCAGGGGTAGATGTGTGGCTCAAGCCAGAAACATCAGCCTTGCCTGTTTCTACAGCGCTCAGGAGAGACTTTCTCTTCCACTAGGATCACAAGCCGTTAGGACTATGCGAGGCCAGAGCCCCCAAGGGCCTTATTTCCCTCTATGTAGGAAGACCTGGATGGAGAAAAGAAAAGCTAAGAAATACAAAGAGAGCTCCCTGGACACATCTAAGTACAGCCCCAATATATGCACTTTTCAGTTACCTAACCCATTAATTTATTTTTTTGCTTGAATTAGTTTGAGTTGGGTTTTTGTCATCTGTAATAAAAAGAATTCCATTTATCTATTACAGTCTTCCAATTTATAAAATAAAAATACAGGATGCCCACTTGAATTTGAATAATTTCTTAGTATAAGTATATCCCAAATATTGCATAGGGTATACTTACACTAAGAAAATTCAGTGTTTTCTGAAATTCAGATTTCACTGGGCATACTGTATCTTATCTGATACATAATGTGTGTCAAAAGGGTTTTTAAATCCTTTACTCAAAAGGGAGGAGATGGGTCACCTGGTGGATTTACCCTTAAAGAACATGGAGAGAAAATAAGGAAGGTTTCCACAGAAGCATCCAAATTTAATCTTTCTTCTCCAAGTCACCCTTGCTTTGCACTAAGCAGATGAGGGCAGTTCCAGCGTCAGACTATTAAACCTCATCAGAGCCAGAAATGCTTCAGCTGGGCCAGTAAAGGCCCCTTTCCCCAGTACTTGAATCATCTGAGGGAGCTTTAAACATTTCTACTGCAGAGGCCAGACCCCAGACCAATTACATCAGAATCAGCAAGACTCGCACAGGTGATTTCAATGGACCGCCACGTCCGAGAACCACTGAGCCAGGTCCTTAAGAAATTCAGCCAAATTGTAGGAGTTCAAACAAGAAATGAGGAAGTTCATCCTGAAGTGTTCCCACCCTTCCAGCCCCCAGTGACCAGGAATGAACAAATCACCGCAAGTGGGAATCAGCCAACGTGGTAGCCTGAAGGCTCGGACACCGGGGAGCCTTCATTCCAGGCTTGCCCACGCTGGGCCATGTGGCCAGCAGGTGTTTGGGCCACAGGAAAGCAGATAGGGCGGCCCAGCCTTGCTCGCAATCAGCTCCAGAATAAACAAAGCATCTGACATAGAGTTTCATGCCTCGCTTGCTCAGTGCCTGTTCCCCGAGGGGGAGGGACCAGAGGGGCAGGCAGGGTGGCGGGTGGAGGTGCCCTAGATGAGTATCCATGATAACCGACAACAGCCTCTCTTTCCTGCCCTCCCCATGTGCAGACAAGCCACCCCTCACATCCAGATCTGCCAGAGGGCGTCCCCTCGGTTCCAGGTCCTAATCCATGATTTTCTATTCCTGTACCTCATTCTCAGAGGAGCAGACCTACCTCAGAGCCTCAAAATCATCAACAAGGCACCCGGCGTGGGGGCTCCTCGTCCACCTCCGAATCTGCGCAGCCATTCCTCAGCTGCCAACACAATCTCTGCCCATCATACCCCTCCACCTTTGAGGGAGGAAACCCTGTCTATTAAGACTTTTGTAGAGTGGTTTTAGGTTTACAGCAAAAATGAGGGGAACGTACAGAGATTTCCTATGTGCTCCCTGCCCCCAGACATGCCTCGCCTCCCCCAATATCAACATCCCCCGCCAGAGTGGAACATTTGTTACAACTTCTGGACCCGAAGTCCACAGTCTACATTAGGGTTCACTCTTGGTGGTGTACGTTCTACAGGTTTGGACAATATATAATGACATGTATCCAACATTATAGTATCATACAGAGTAGTTTCACTGCCCTAAAAATCCTCTGTGCTCCACCGTTTCATCCTTCCCTCCCAGCTAACCCCTGACAACCACTGCCTAAGCATGTCTATTGTTGATTAGGTACTTAGAGCTCCTGGCGTTCTCCTAGGCATCCTGAATGCATCAGATACTCACAATTGGCCAACTGAAAGGAAACATCTGGAATTGTCTGATTAAATTGACTCGGAACATTGCGCCTTCCAGCTGTTATGAATACCGCTAGAGGGCCAGGCTCGGCGAAAACTGAATTCTGGGTAAACATCCATCCTAGTGGTGGGATGACCCTAAGACGACACGGGGGTGACACCAGGCGAGGTCTAGGGCAAGCTAGTGACTTGTGTCCCCAGTGGCTCCAGGTGTGTTCTGGCCACTTCCCAGAAGCCATTGCTGTGCTGACATGCTAGGCTGGGGTGCTCAGTTCTGAACCAATACCTCCTTTTCAAGTTTAAAAATCCCTCAGCCTGGGCGCAGAGGGAAGAGAAACAAAGGGGATAAGGCAGTAGAGGAAGGTTTTGAACTCTATTCCAGTTGGGCTTCAAGATAAATATGGCAAAGCTCTACCTTCTGATGGCTCCCACGAGCCAGTGTGACAGTGGCGCCTGATGGGGGCCCTAAGACGAGGTTCCTCCTGTCTGTCCTCTGCAAGCAGGGAAGCAGGGCTAGCGTCCGGGCAGTTTCTAAGAGGGGTCTGAGCCTATCAGGCTAATGAACGGCCAGGGGGAGCGCAGCGTAGCCAAAGGGAAAATGAGCCGGCACAGCTGAGACAGCCAGCGCCCAAACACGCGGGCTGCGGGTGGAAGGACCCAAGGTGAGCGGCGTGGCGGGACCACGTGTATTCAGCCAGACGTGTAACTGGTAGAGAGGCTGACCTGCTAGTTCCATTTACTAAAGCAGAAATTTGGCGATTCATGAACTCACCCAATATTTATTTAGTGCTGACCGGTGTCCTGGGGATGAGAAGGTGAGCAAAATAGACTTGACCTTTGCCCTCAATCATTCAGATCCACCCTCCACTACCGCCATTTGTTAACACAATAGCCAGGAGTCGGTAAGGGGGAAGCAGGAGGCTCGGGCAGCTCATCCTAAATGTGGAAATCAGCCTCATAGCCTCCTAAAACGATTCACTGGCAAGTCAGCTCCAAGTGTGAATCTGTGAGCAGATGCCTTTAAGAGCATCACAAGCTAATTCACAGTTACTTTAGGAAACTTTTGAAAAAAGCCCGTCTCATTGCCTCTTGGAAAAACAGGGTTGCACACATTTACCTGGGGGGGTTGGGGCACTTGCTTTTGCTTCAGCAAAGTCTAACAGCTTTTCTTGCTGCTGAGGAGGGGAGACCCAGCCAGAAAGCCGATGAATATTTTATCTCCTCTCTCTGAAAGACAATAGCAGTTTCTAGCCACTTCACAGTAGTGTGCGGGCCAGGGTATTGCCTTAAAATCACAGAGGGTAGCTTCCTTCAGAAAAGGAGAGGCCGGGGAAGAGCCACAGTGGTCCCGACAGGAAGAAATGGCTGCCCCTGGGGCTTCTGGTCTTACCTTCGAGGTGTGGGTGCTGGAACCAGTCCTGCCCAGCATGTGAGAGCTGGCTTATTCCCGCTGGAGCTGCATCCCTGGTGCCTCAGGTCACAGGGGGACTTTCTACGAAGAGCTACCCTGGAAGGGTTTTGCGCAGACAGCTGGAGCAGAGATGTAGCCCCACTTCCTCTGTCTTTAGCGCCATCTTTGGCTGCTCAGCTGCTGCCTCTTCCCCTAAAGAGCATCTTGTCTCCTGCTGGGGAGCCCTCCCGCCAGCAGGGGGCGCTGCGGTGCCCACCTGCAGGGCTCTTCCTTGCTTGACTGCTGCATCCGCTCCTTGGAGGGGGATGAGAATTGGATTTAAAGAAGTTTAACCCAAAGGTGCCTCCTGATTTGGCTGGAAGTAATACTGAGGTGTGGTTAGTTGGTTGGGCAGTCAACCTCCTGATAATTAGTTACTACCTTAGTTATTACCTGTAGCTTCTGAGCTTTACATATAGCTCACCAATGCCGGCCCCTATTGGATTCCACACCTGTTGGCTGCTGCCAGCTAACTGAGAAAGGCTCAAGAAAGACTGGACTCCCCTGTTGAAGACACATAGATGGTAGGGTCTCATTACTCAGGGTGTGGTCTTGGACCAGCAGCACCTGTGCCTCTTGGGAACTTGTTAGAAATTTAGAATCTCAGGGCCCATCCCAGACCTATTGAATTGTAATCTGCACTTTAAGGATATGCCCAGGTGTTTCATATGACCAGTTAACTTTGAGAACCCCTGCAGGAGGGGACGTCCTAGCATCTCAGTTAGACCACGGGATGGTTCTCTTTCAGTGCAAGCATTTTAGCTGTATCCCTCTCCACTGTACCTTATTTTTTCCTCCACAAGGTCACAAGTGTCACTCAGCACACTGATTAGAACTAGGATAGGACTTATAATTTCACAATGCCTGCTTTACCACAAGGCCTTTTGGTTAGTATAAGTTTTGTCACATGTAATAGGCTTGGATTTTTAAGACAATCACTAAGAGGTCTGGATGTTTATTCCCAAGTGCTTTCCCTCCCTCTAGGGGAGTGTTTTCATGGGGGCTTGGCTGTGGTTGAGGACTGCAGTTGCAAGGTTGCCTAATTCCTTGCCTGTCGACTGATAATGTCTCCTACATGTATTTACTATTGCTCAATAGACGTAGATGCCACTTGAAATAATAAAATACAAATCCAGTTTTTACAGCTTTGTTGAGGTATAATTGGTTTACAAAGAACCGCACATATTTAGTGTGTACAATTTGATGAGTTTGGACATATGCAAACAACTGTGATGCCATCACTACAATCAAGGCAATAGAGAGATCCAGTGCCTCCCAGGGTTTCCTTGTGACCTTCTGGTTTTGTTCGTTTTGGTTTTGGTTTGGTAAGAACACTTACTATGAGATCTACTCTCTTACCAAATTGTGACATGCACAAGATTGTATTGTAAACTATAGGCATGATGTGTATGGCAGATCTCTAGATAGAATATATTCATCCAGCATAACTGAACCTTTACACACACTGAATAACAACTCTCCATTTCCCTGACTCCCAAGCCCCTGGAAACCACTGCTGTAGTCTCTTCTTCTATGATTTTGACTATTTTAGATACCCCATACAAGTAGAATCAAACAGTATTTTTCCTTCTGAGGCTGGCTTATTTCACTTAACATAATGTCCTTCTGGTTCATCCATGTTGTCACAAATGGCATGACTTCCTTCTTTTGTAAGGCTGAATAATATTCCATTGAATGTAATACCACTTTTTTTTTTTGAAAATTCATTTTTAAAAGCTATTTGCACTATCTTTTCTTAGTCAATTCTACTTGCTAGTGTGCTGAGGTTCATGAAAGTGGGCCACATTGTTTAAGAGTTTGGGGACCATTGCTCTAGTGGTCTGAAGCCCCAAGCTCCCTGGAGTGTCTTAATCAAAAGAAAGACATTAGTACCTATTTCCATTCAGCTGCGAGTTTTCAAAAAATTTAAGTTTTTTTTTTAAGAGTTAAATATAAACACTGACCTATTGTTCTACAAAAAAAATAGGGTCTTTGGGGGAACTGTTTGTACCTGGATTATGGTTATATATTTGTGTAACATGATTTAGTGGGGTACAGGGTCTTTGGCAGGAAGGGTAACAAATCTGATGCCATGTTGGATCTGTTTCTTTCACTTTAATCTTTGTATTCTATTGCTTTTGCTACAAGGTAATCACTAAAGGGATATTGCCTTTAGCTTAAAGTATACACAATGGCCCATCTCCAGGAACCCCGCCTCCCATGCCTGAGCTTAAGCTAAAATACCTTTGTTTAGCTCCCAGGAAACATACTGACCTGGCCCACCTGCCGGTGGCTGAAGGAAAGAAGAAATTAACACCTCCTCTCCAGTGCATGGCTGAAACCATGCAACATGGCCAAAATATCTGCAACAACTTAAGGCCTTTTTTACTTTACCTCCCCACCTCCCCACTTCGCTCTGTAAAAGAAACTAGCATCCAAACCCAGGTGAAATGGTTCTTTGGGACACTAGTTCACCATCTTGGTCTGCTGGCTTTTGAAATAAAGTCACTGTTCCTTGCCCCAACAACTTGCCTCTCAATTTATTGGCCTGTCATGTGGTGAGCAGCACAAGCTTGGACTCAGTAACATGGTAACACCACCTTCAGTCTTGTAAGTTTCCAATTTAGATTTGGTCAAGTCCTCAATTACAAGCCCTCCAATAATAGATGTCTTCCATTTAGATCTACATATTTTTGCATTGCAACTTTTTCAGTTACAACAGATCTTAGAGACCAAGAATTTAGACAAACTAGACTTGGAATTGGACTTTCAAATTGCTATATTACAAAAACAACCTACTAAATTACATTAATGTGACAAAGATAATGTGTTCGGCTGACAAGAGTTTGTCTTGATCTTGTTCTTTTAATTTTCTTCCCTTGTGTATATTTTATATGTTCATCTGTAGGTATAACACTACATGCCTATAATTTCCAAATATATATTCATATATTAGGAATGCTTGCATGCTCAAAAACATTTCTCAAAAGGGTACAGAATCAAAAGTGTTTGGAGATCAGTGAACTAGATTAATGATCTCTTGCTGTCTTTTGTCAACAGATGGATCAGAAAAGTCCTTTTATTGCCATTCTTTAAAGCCAGAATCATGCTACCACATTCTCTAGGCCTGAGTCATCCTTGTTAACATTCATATTTGAGCTTGTTCATTTAACACCAGACTTGGAAAGAACTGACAGGAAGTGTGGGTTTCATAACCATTATAACAATTCTAACTCACGCTCTTCCTTGCCGCTGGGCTGGGCTCCAAAGCTGGAAGAGGCCGAAATTCACAGATTCAACTGAGACTCTTTCCCATGTTTCTCAGGAAGCAAACAGGGTGAGCTGGACATGGCAACAACCTTTTCTAGGCAAAGAGCAAAACCCAAAGAGAGGCGTTGGCCCCCAGCACAATTGTAACACAGGGATTCAGTGATGTCTGGGTGTCAGAGGGTTCTAGAGCTGGAAGCTACCTTGGGTACCCATCATGGTGTAAGTGAAGACAGAAGGCCAAGGTCAGAATGATTCATCCAAGATTACACAGGTCGTTAGAGGCACATTCAGGACCATGACCAAGTCTTTGGATTCCACCTGGGCTCTCGGACTCTATAATATCCCCTCAGGGTTGATGTGGGATGGGGGGATGCCAGGAGGAACATGGAGAATTGTTGCCCTCTGATGAGACACGGCCAGATAATGTCTGGTGTTTGGTGATCTCAGTGTTTTAACAGCCATCTCCCGGGCACGTGGCTCAGCACACCTGTGTGGGGTCCATCGTGAGAGGACCATGGGGGGCTCCCACTGGGAAAGGTCCCTCTGCACAGCCCTGCCCCTGGAGAGGAGAAAGCTTACCTGCTGCTTCTTCAACACTGGATGATGGACTCACAGCTCCAGCTCTTCTGACCATGCCTCCAGCTCCAACACACACCGAGCGGCGGCGGAGAAATGAGGGGGGGTGATGGAACCTTGAGGAGGGCAGAGGTCTGCGGTGTGTCGCTCATGGCTGTATCCTCAGTGCTAGGACGTGCCTGGCACATAGGAGGCACTAGGGAAATTTTTGTTGAGTGAAAAAGGCCTCACCCGAGAGGGTGGGACAGGACAAGTGAGAGGACTGAGTTTTCAGCCCTGACCATGCTGGGCTTGTGGGTGGCCACAGAGGTGACAGCTGGGAGTCCAGCCTGGAGACTAGGTCAGGAAGGACCCAAGAAACATCCCAGTCGGCCTCCTTCTCTTACACTTTGACCTGGTCGTGAGCTGTGTTATGTTGCCTGCCAGCCCAGGAGACCCCTCAGGCCCAACTGTGCCCCTTACACAACTCACACCCTCCCTCTAAGTCTCAGTTCTCTCGTGTACGAGGCAGAGATCAGGACCATTCCCACTCACCTCACAGGCTGTTGTGAGGCCTGGATGGTAATTCACCGTCAAGTGCTTCAGTCACCGCGAACCCCTCTGCACATGCACGTTGGTGTTAGAGAGAAGGGGACACCAGTAGATTCTGCCCAGAGCACGTTCCTGCTCATCTTCAGGTGAAGCGGAGCCACTTGAACTGGTCCAGAGGAAGAGCCCTTCCCAGCCAGTCTCTGTGCCCAGGTTTAACCTCAGTCATGAGGACCAGCCGCTGTGGGCACGGCTTCATTTCCCACCTCCACATGGAGCATCAGAACTCCTGAGCTCTTTAAGAAGGACCACGTTGGGGCTTCCCTGGTGGCGCAGTGGTTGAGAGTCCGCCTGCCGATGCAGGGGACAGGGGTTCGTGCCCTGGTCCGGGAAGATCCCACATGCCGTGGAGTGGCTGGGCCCGTGAGCCATGGCTGCTGAGCCTGCACATCCGGAGCCTGTGCTCCACAACGGGAGAGTCCACAACAGTGAGAGGCCCACATACTGCAAAAGAAGGACTACGTTGACACCAACTGGTAGATGGGGTGCACCTGTGGATTTGAGGCATTTGGCCAGAGCTTACTTTTTTTCTCTGAAGAGTTAAAAACATCTTCTCAGGACACAGGAAATGCTGTGTCTTGAAGCTTGCAGCTTTCCCAGGGCAGTTTGCTAATGCTTTGGTATTTTGTGCTACATTCTTACAGCAAATAGAAGATTTTAAAGACATTACTTGGACGCATGTCGTTTTGAGAGCATCTTGGTTCTTTCCAGCATCCTGGGGCTCTGTCCACACACTGCCTCTCCCTCAGCATGTGGACTTGGGTCATGAATCACAGTCCAGCCTCACCCTCTCTCTCCAGTCAGCAAGGGTGGCTGAGTGGTCCCGAGTGTGCTGACAGAGGGACAATGCTGTGGGGTGCCCCCTGCGGTCCCCACGTCCTGGTAGTCACGGCCATGGGTGGTCCTCACTTCTAATGAATAGAATATGGCAGAAGCAGTGGGGCACCATTTCCAAGATTAGGTTATAAACAGATTGTGGTTTCCATGCCGGGTACTTTCGTGTTCTCTCACTGCCTGTCTCTCCCTCTGGCATCACTCACGTTGTCAGCAGTCCTAGAAGAGGCCCACATGTATGGCCAGGAATAAAGCCTTCAGTCCATGAGGTCACCTTTTCACCAGCGAACCTGGTGCAGTTGGCCTAGGCATCAGTATTTCTGACATGTTCCCAAGGTGATTCGAACGTGAAGGCAGGCGTGAGAAGCAGTGGCAGAAGCTGCTTAGGGTCCCTGCCCAGGGATCCGCGGCCGTGGCACCACCTGGGAGCTTGTTAGAAACACAGCAGCTCTGGCCTCACCACGGACCTGCTGACTCAAAATCTGCATTTTAGCAAGATCCCCGGGAGAAGGAGTGACAAGCCCTGGGATGCAGCTATTGGAGCAGTGACAGCCTGGGGACTGTGTGCCGGGAGCACAGCTGAGGAAGCAGGGCTCCCCTTTAGGGCCGTCTGACTTACCTGAGCCGGAGGTGATGCGAAGTCCTCCCCACTCGCGGTGCCCTTGAGACATTCCTTCACTGTAGGGATTACCATCCAGATACGAGACAGTTTGTTTAAAAGACTCACCCCGGGGCTTCCCTGGTGGCGCAGTGGTTGAGAGTCCGCCTGCCAATGTAGGGGACACGGGTTCGTGCCCCGTTCGGGAAGATCCCACATGCCGCGGAGCGGCTGGGCCCGTGAGCCATGGCCGCTGAGCCTGCGCGTCCAGAGCCTGTGCTCCGCAACGGGAGAGGCCGCAGCAGTGAGAGGCCCGCGTACCGCAAAAAAAAAAAAGACTCACCCCGGAGTAAGCTCTCTCTCCTCCCCCGGGGGTGCCCTGTGACAAGCACCTTGTGCTAGGTGGGTACAAAGGTCAGCTGTTTTCCATGTTCTTGCTGGGGAACAGCTGGCCCTCGTTAGAGAGGTCGGTCAGGATGCTCTTCTGCATGATTACAGCGAGGTTGGCTGGCGGCTCAGCAACCCGTGTGTTTTTCTCCATGAGCTGATATAAAACAGCCTGACTCAGCAAGGCCCACAGAAATGAATCCTGATGCCCTCAAGACAAATATCATGTTGAAGCTAAAACAATGTTATAGGGAGGGGGAAGAAGTGGCCTGAGATGTAGGAAAGAGGAAAAGGGTTCATAAGTTGACCAAGAACTGCGTTTTTCTGGCCCACTAAGTCTTTCTGGGCTTGCTGGTGGAAACATATTAGGAAGATGAGCTCATGATAAACACAGTTCCTCCCAGGAGAGGCTGGAAGAGAACCAGAGATCTGAGACACTGTCTTGAAAATACATCAGCAGTTTTGAAGGCGATCTGGAGAAAAGCAGGTGACAAGGAAGCCTGCATGTCAGGGATGAAACTCTGTGTGTATGAACAGAACTTTCCAGAGATATTAATCAGAGCAAGAGAAGAGGCTAAGTTAAAACAAAACACAAAACAAAAACCTGGCAGTGTTATGACTACTGTCTGCATCTCTGATTCTAGATCAAATCCAGCTTCTGTGACATTTCTCCGGAGACATGGAACAACAGAACGGCAGAAAACACATGGGCTGACAACACAGTAATGCCTGGGTTCTCTCTGCCATTCCTCATTTATTGAACTATGTGTAAGGCTAGGCCGAGCTGCTAAGAGAAATTTCTCTTGGAGATGCAGCATGGAGCTTAGGAAGTGATGTGCCAAAATGCTAACTGATTCGGTTGTGTCATTCAACTCAGTAATTATCAGTGGCCCCCAGTTACTTACTAAGTAAATGAAGTCCAGATTGTGTAGCTTGGAATTCATAAAATTCCAAACTACATAAAATTACGGGAGGCAATACAGCGGGATGACCTTTGGTGTTGGTCCAACTGAGTTTGAAACTCTGATGCCAGTGGGTAAATCGTTGAATCTTTCTGAACCCATTTAGGCAATAAGGGCACCTTCCTTGTTGAGCTAATGGTTAAATGAAACATTGAATGGAATTCACTTAGCACAGCACCTAGAACACAGCAAACGGCTAATCCATGACATGATTAGTACCTGTAGCTATCGTTGCTGACAATAATAAGGCTATGGTTCTTTCCTGGATGGACAGTTCTGTATCTATGCAGGAAGGCTTTTGTTTAATTCTTGGCTCCCTGAATGTGTTACAGCCAATGATAGATAACCCCAAGATAATGTGTCAGACCAAAATTTATCTGAAAAATATAAGAAATGTGGGGTGAATTTCAATGCCTGTTGAACATTGTTTGAGCCCCAGGGAGGTTTGGTGAATGTCTGAAGGATAGAGGTGCTGGCCCGGTCACTGTGACTGGAACTCAGTCAAAAGTTTAGGTTTGACCTTAACATTTCAACTCTAAGGCCCTGATAAATCCCAGCTTTCTATTAGGAGCAGTTTTACACTTCTCTGCATTTGCTTTGGCTACATTTTCGGTCACAGTGGGGGAGACCTCTCTTTAATGAATCCTCACAAACAGTTTTCAGAAGTGGTTAGCTTACTAAAGTTCTTTTGTTCCGTAAAGTCTGCATTAACAGTGTCACCTATGCACCCACTGAATGATCCCTTTGTTATGATATACTTCCTAACTAGGGTCTGGGTTGAGAGAAGCCATGTCAGCTAAGAAAGGACTAGTCATCAGGTATCAGGTATTTCTTTGGGGCTCACTTATTTCCACTAAGGCCCATGCTGTTTTCACTTGATATTGGCTGTGTGGGATAGCGTTAATTCTACACTTCTACAACCCACGTCCAATTCATTTTTTCCCCTCTACACAACAGCTTACTATTTGGATTGGAGGAATTGTCTGGTGATCAGCTCCAATCCCCAGAGTATATTTGATGAGCTATGAGCTGTAAGCACCCCCCAGCCAAAAAAAAAGACACTATTCACTCTTCTGGTTGAAACGGACAGGTCCTCATCCCCCATGTCCTCTGCCTGCATTTTGTTTGTGGAAAAACTTTAGCCAAAAAATAAGTTTAATCAGAGAAGTGAGAAAATGCAGAAACAAAGGAAAACAATCAAAGGAGACCAAATAATAATAGTTTAGTCATTAAGCAAAGTCAAGGACCTTTGGTTCCTCCTCAAGGGCTATATTCTGAGCCATATCCTGTGAGCTGTCTTGTAGATACTGAAAACCCCACCAGGTGGGTGAAGTTAACTGCATGATGTCCAGACTGGAGCCATGACATAAGCTGCCACAGTTCTGAGAACTGGCCTCAAGAAATGGGAACAAACTGACCTTGGAACTGAAGACTAACTGTACTTAAAACAATCAAGATGATGCTGGTCAGACCACCGATGACCAATTTCAAGATGACGGTCAGAGCTGACTGTGCTGTGTCTACACGTAGCCCCCTCCCTCTGCCTGTAAAAGCTCTTGCCCCCCGACTGTCCGGGGTGGGGAGGTGTGGGAGTCGGGCTTTGGACAGGCGTCCCCTCCCCCCACAACCCGGGTGCCAGCAGCCAAAACCAAGCAAACTGTCCTTGCCACCAACCTTGCCTCTTCATTGGCTTTTGAGCGATGAGCAGCTGGACCCCACTTCTGATAACGTGATCAGCAAAGAATCTTCCTTTGGGCACCGAGAATTCCAAGGCGATGCTGAGGACGGATGTGTGTGGGCGAGTGCTACTCAGACGTCTTCCTGGAAATCAGTGTTGGCTTTTCCTCCAAACAACGCAAGAATATCTAGTTAACACGATCTGGGTTTCTGGGCCTGCCTCTAGCCACCTTCTGCAGTGGCAAGGAAAAGGGGGGAAGCCTGAGCGCCCACCACAACCTCAGTGCCACGATGTGCATGCCCTGCCCCCATCCCTGGCATCCCTGCCCATCGGGCTGGTGATAAAGTATTTAGGGGATTTTATGCGTTTCCAGGGGCTCAATTCAAACTCCTTCCTTCAAATCCAAACTTCAGAGAGAGGAGGAAAGAGAGAGCTGTTGAAACACCCCAGTCCTGCTTCTTATGGAGGAAACAAACCACATACATCTGAAGGTGATTAATTGTCTTTATTGGAGGAAAACAAGAAGTCATCAATCTCATTGTCATTATGATAGAAATCCTGATATGTGTACATGATTGTCAAGGCAGAGAATCATTTGCTACACAGGCCCGTTAACAATTTTGCAGTGCCGCAAACCTACGTGGGGTAAATTTCTTGCAGAGTTTATTACATGCATGGAATAAATGCACAGTTTCCCTTCTTTTGGACAAGCATGGTTTTACGGAAAAATCAAACCAATTGCAAGCCTGGTAATAATAGACACAGGGACATTCCTGGGTTCGACGTCATAAGCTTTTGGAAAACGTGCTCACTATTGGGGGAGCTGCAAGAAGGACTATGACATTATGTGTGGTGACCAGAGCCAATTTAGAAATTGTTCCAAATTTTATGCTGGACAGAATGTACCTTTCATGTCTTCCAACCTGATCGTAGGGCTGAGAGAAATGTCCTCTGGAACATGCCGCCTGTCTTGCAAAACAAAGATGCTGCTGCAAGGTTGCAGCATTTTTGTCGCTGTCAAAATGGTTTTTGTAAAATGTCCAATCCGCTGCCAGTCCTGCCCCAGCGCTCCTCCTCCCTCAAGTGCAAGGCTACCATGAGGGCCCAGGAACCTCAGTGTGTCCAGATGAAGGTTTTCCTTTGAGAAGTAATTTATCTAGTGTTTGGGGCTTTTGAGTCCCTGGTCATACCTTATCCCTATGACTAAAGCCTCAAACACTCTTTTCATTTTCTTTTTTCCTGTCCATAAGAAAATAAAATCACCTTGAAGTAAAATAAGTTGGTAAATCATCAGAAGACATAATCACCGTATGAGAAGTTTTCTGGAGACCAAAAGATTAAAAATGGATGTGGCGAATGCAGAAGCGGCATTGGTACAAAGGGGGAAATGCAGTAGTTAGTCCCTTTGGTGTAGAGAGATTCAGACACTGAGAAGCCATTCCACACTTTGTCCACGAAACCAGACCTGGCAGCCACATGCTGTGGGGTTGGCTGCCAAATGCACAGCCTTTGGATTTGCAGAAGCAGAGGCCCACTGGAGTCACAAGCCCAGCTGCTCCTGCTGCAGGTGGCAGGGAAGGCGGGAAGGGCTGATGTTCCTTGCTGTCTGATTCGGCGCAGAGCAGGAGGCGGGCCAGGCCGTGGCCAGCACGCAGGGCCCACTTCACAGTGGGGCTGGGCTCCTGTGCCCACGCCCAGGCTGCAGATCACGATGCACTGGGACCACAACGAAGGCTGGGGCTGAAGGGGGCTTGGGCCTCTATCTTCCTCTTTCTCCTCCCTGCCTGCTGTCCAGTGTAGAGGCCTCCCAGCTATCTCATCTGCAGACCAGTTTTCTTGGCATCTCTGTGAATTACGTCCCCCTTTTAGAAATCTGCCCAATTCACCTTTCCTATCGCAACATTTTCAATTCTGAAAACCAAAGGACTGGAATGCTCTTTGGCCAATGTCAGGTACACCTGAAGCCCCAACCTATGGCCAGCCCCCTGCCCCCCGCAAAGAGTTGTGGGTTTCATAAAGGTATATACATTTTTCTTTAAGCAAACTGAACAGTGTTTGGTCTGGAATGTGTTTAAGGAAAAGGCCAACTCTGCAGAGTGTGAGTGCACAGAATGGTAAGCAGTATTGTTTCAGAAGAACATGCAAAGGTTTCGTGCATCGGTTGAATCGGAGGACTTTCATTCCTTTTGCCAGAAGTGACTGTGCAACCCTGGGAAAGAGTACATCTTATTTCTGTTTACGGAAATGGGAGGAGCTGCCCTTTGCTGCACTCTGCTGCTCCTTCTCACATCCAGAGGAAACCCAGCAGTGAGCTTGTGGAAATCATATGAAGTCGAGAAGTCATGAGTGTTGCAGGCAAAGCACAGAGGCCGTACCCTCCTTCTCCTGCCCTCAGCCCTGGAGCGATGGTTCCAGGGTGGCTTCTCCAGGGTGAAGAATCAACACCAGCCTAGGCTCTGGGTGGGCCAGGGGGCCACGGTGGCCAAAGCCTTAAAATACAGAGTTATCTCCACTGGGGTTCGGTCTTTTCTTTCTGTTTAAAATTGCTCACAAAATGTCAAACCCCAGGGCGTTCATCGGATTAAGCTGTCACTCCTCCAGAGAGAGGGTCAACCCCCCTTTCAGGAGGGGTCACTTGGGTTCCCTCCCTTTGTCCCTGGTGTTTTGGGCCTTCATTCTACAGGGGGGAGGTCCTCCTCTCCCGATCACAAGTCACCCAGGAAGGGAGACAAATGAACAGGATGAGGTTAGTGACGGGCAGGTAAACCGAGTCTGGGGGGTCAAATGCCAAATGCCTTTCTTCACCGGCTCATGCTCCCTAAGTGCCAGAGCCTTGCCTGGTTAACCCCAAGCCTGACTGCCCAGTTCTCTGGACGCTACGCTAAGAGCTGGCTGGAGAGCTGGGACCTTCTCGAAGGTCTGTTGGGGCCACATGCGGGCGCACGCTCTCTGTTTCAGACAAATGCTAGCCTCCCTGATGGCCTCACGGATGAGATGAAGATCAGGGAAGCGAAGGGGGGATAGACAGGCAGCTGAGGGCAAGGCCATCTGAGGACACTCTTTCAAATGACAGAAACAATCCACTTGCTCTGAGGAGGTGAAGAGACCAAACTGGGGGGCGGGGAGGTTGGAAGGCAGACTGTGATGAAGTCCATGGTCCACCATTAGCCTCAGCGGCACACACTGGCCTCCAGGGGGTGTGTAAGCTGGGGGCCCGTATGAAATGCTCAGCTTCGTTGGTGGAATTTGACATCAGTGAGGGTCCTAGGACTTTGCCACTCCACTTGGCAGGCGTTACCAAAAGGCACATTCTGAGCTCTCTTCCCATGTTGTCATAAAGTGTAAATAATACTAAATACGGTTGAAAGAGAACCTCCATTCTTTTACCACTAAGGCTCTCTCAACAGAGCATAAATTCTACATGGGAGTTATCAGTATTTTCTCCTCCTCCTAAAACAATGGGAATACACACATCCAGACAGTAGAGACTCACTTGATGTCAAGTTCAACAGAGTCTACTTTTGGGCTGAAACAGTCACCATCTCCTGACGTGTTACAGGCCAACCATGGCCAAGAGCAGACCCCCAACTGCAAAGAGGGGGTCCGGCCCATCTCTCAGCTCTTCTGCACTTTCCAGGTAAGACATACTTTCAAACTAATTGCGTAGAACATGCACCCCACACATCAGCTCCAGAAAATAATTTATCATCAATAAATTTGGCTTCAGATGTTGCTTTCCAAGTGCAAATGACTGCATAGAGCACACAGTACAAGGAGCTGATAACTCTTCAGGCGCACGTTCTAAGTATCGAAGTCAGGCAAATTATCACCCCTCCCCCAAAACATCTAGTTCCTTGTTTTCTTTTTTTTTGTTTTTTGTTTTTGTTTTTTTTGGCCGCACCACGAGGCACGTGGGACCTTAGTTCCCCGACCAGGGATTGAACCCATGCCCCCTGCATTGGAAGCACAGAGTCTTTACCACTGGACAGCCAGGGAAGTCCCTAGTTCCTTGTTTTCTTATACTGTTGAAACTTGAATCTTCCATTACACTTGTTGGTAAGCAACATTCTAATAAACCCCTGGGAGAGATGCCTCAGTTTTGTTATTATTTATAATACTCTTGCTACTGTCCTCCAACTCAGGCACCACTTGCTTCTTAACTGGGCCTACTGTCGTTTTATAGACATTTCCAGGCTTTTTACAAATTTTGAAGAGTAATCGCTTGATTTTCACTCTGGATGCTGGTGTGGCAGACACCAAGCGGGAATCCTGTCAAGGGGCTGAGTGCCTACGACCCAGTGGACACGGGTAGACCAGATGCCTGTCTTTCTGGCTGCTCTCCTGCACACCTGCCTGCCCTCCTAAAGGAAGCAGAATGGAGTGCTGAGCCTCATGACACTGTGTGTGTGATGGGGGGCATCACTGAACATTCGGCCTGGACCTAGGCCAAGGTGCAGAAGTGACAAAGATGGCATGGCCTACAGGATCCACTGTGTCTGGTCAACTGTGGGAGAAGGGCATGAGGACAACAGCCAGGAAAGTCACTGGACCATCAGGCAGATGAACAGGGACCCACTGCGGGCTCGAGGCTGACTGTGCGATGCAGACTCAAGGTATCACATGGGCACAAGGGCCGAGGCGGGGGGCTTCTGCAAAGTGGGCATTTGGAGCCACCTGCTCGTCTCTTCAAGACAGCATCCTTGAAGCCTACTGGAGAAGCGCTTTTCCCTGGGTTTCATGCTGTGCTCACTCTATCCTGCACACCGATCCACCACGTGGGTGGACAATGTGGCCCAGTGGTCCCCGAACATTGCTGGTTTGAAAGTCCTACATCCCAGGAAATCCTTCAGTCCTGGGCAAACTGGGACCTTTGGTGACCCCACCATCACAGGTCTTTGGTTTGGGGATTCCCTTGGTCAGAAGGATGGCGTTCAGTGCTGGCTGGGGTGGTCTCTGGCCGTCACTGCAGTGGCCACTGTCCTGCTCTCCTTAACCACCCCAGATAAATGGAGTCTTTTCCTCTCCTCCCTTCTGAATCAGCCTCTAAGAACAGCGTAAACATTTGCAGAAACACCTGGTGTAAGCTGGAGGCCATTTTTAGTTGTAAGATTAGAAATGCATTTTTAAAAAACAGAGAGATTAATTTTAAAACTGCATAGCTGAGAGCAGGGCTTCCACGCTGTTACTCCCCTCGTGAGAAACGAGAGCTGTGTGGGAAATTCACTCCAAACAAAATGGCATCGTGCTCCTTCGGCCAGGGAGGCTCTTAAATCTTTGCTGGGGGAGCGGGGGTCCTCTCCTTCACAGCAAGTCTAGCCTTTCGTCTTGGGAGAGCAGGCTTCTTCATTTCTGACCGCTGACGGCAAGAGGCCCCAGGGTCTCCAGCTGGAGAGGGCTTTGCTGCAGGAGCTGCCAGGCAAGGTTTTCTGCAGGTTCCCTCCCACGGTGCCCACACCCCCGGGGAGAAGACAGGCTGCAGAAGGGCTGAGTTGTCTTCTCAGAAAACTGCCCCTCCGAGGAAGAAGGGGAGAGAAGGAGAAGGAACTGAAGTAAAGTGCACTCTTCACCTCGGAGACAGATTCTTGATCGATCCTCTTATTAGAATTTTAAAAAGTACTTTTAAATTCCCTTCGGAAGAAAAAAAAAATCTCTGAAAGGTTAACATAAAATTCTACTACTGACAAGCAAAAGGTACAGGGCACGGAAGTAAGAAGTAGAGCTCAAAAGGACATATTTCTTAAAAGGAAAAAAAAAAACCCTAATGCACAATATTTACCGATACTTAAATAATCCAGTTGAAACCTTTTTTTGTTATGAATGAAAAAATACAACATAGACGGTTACCTCTACTGAGAAGATCGGAAACGACAGGGCTGAGGGAGAGGAACTGAGAAAGTCCATTCTGTTAGGGCTTTGCGAGACTCGTATGTACAGCACCAGATCCTATCAAATCTGCTCCCTTGAGCCAGTACACTTTGTGAGAAATGAACACTTCAGAATTGCAGTATAAAATATGGCGGTAAAAAACTTCTGTCTTCCAGTCCTGTGCAGGGAGGTGCACCGTGCAAGGTGGGATCGCTCTGGAGTGGCTGGTGGTGCTGGGGACCCCTGGGGGCCCCCTTCCCTGGCCTCACCCCCTGGGCCCCACCTGTAGGGCCGGTCACTTGCTTCCAGAGTGCACTGTCGTCACAGTGGTGGGCCTCGGTCTCCGATCCGCTCCCATTCCTGCGACCCCTGATGAAGAGGACATGAAACTACAGAGCGTGGAGGGCGCCAGACCTGCAGGGGGACAGCGGACACAAGAAGTTCAAAGCTTAAGGATCTACTCACTCCCTCTTCCCGCTGCTGCAAGGGTTTGTGGCAGGGGACAAGCTTTTATGCACTTGACTCCAAATTTTTCCCTATCCACAGGAAAACATTTGCAATGTATCCAAATTCTTCTTAGACCCAGGCCTTCCCTCCCTGTTTCATTATAATAATGATAACTGCTTTGTATGTGGATACAACATGGTTTAGCCACCACAGTATGATGGGTTCCATTTACTGAGCACTTACTACATACTAGGCGTTGGGCTAGGTATTGAATATATACCGTCCTTATAAGAACTGTTTATTTCTTACAATGGTGCTGAGAAGCAGGGATTTTAAGAGTGAATAAAGAATGTGATACCCCCTTCTAACCCCAGCTTGGTGTGTGGTCTGGACTCTTGGCTAAGAAGCGTTTGTGACATAGGGCACATTGAAATGGGGCTGCTGATTGAGTCCTGTGTGGACTCGGCAGCCCCCTGGCCTAGAAAAATTCCTCACGGGCTGCACCTCCGATGCTCCCCAAGCAAATGTGTTGGCATCAGAATGTTCTCCCGTGGGATGATCTTCCTAGCTGCAGCAGTACACCCCTCACCCCCGTCACCGTGAACTCTGTGGGCTCGAACATCGGGATAGCCATAAAGTAAATCACTAAGATGGCTTTGCTGTCAGAGCCACTGTCTGAATCTTCAAGTAAACGATAGATTGTGGGGTTTCCTTTGACCAGAGGGTGGAAAGGATTTGCACTGAGATGTAAATGTGGGCCTAAAGCAGCGTGCACTTGTGTCAGGGGATGCTCATGGAGATTTCCCGGGAAAACTTAAGGGCTGGACATTCCGGAATGAGGTGGGAGGGCTATTTAAAGAGGAGGGGAACCTTTTTTGAGGCAAACAGGAAGGAGTGTGATGCTCAGAGTGAGACCAAACTGAAGGGTCTCGATGATTATGGAAATGAAGGCCTACAGGGACGATCAAGGCAACTTCTCTGCAGTGCAGAGGAGCCCATGGAAAGGCCTAGTATGAGATTAAGAGAAATATACAGAGTGGGGAGTGGGAGAGAAAAATAAGGAGGGTGTGAGTGTGTCCCCCGTGATGTACTATCCCACGCACAGATGAAGGACAACGAAACATTAGTACTATTACTTTGATCCCAAAGCCAACACACTTTGTATAAATTAGCTCAAATGATTATCAGAAGAAAAAAAAAAAAAGAAAATACATTTTAAAAGTCAATGAGATCAGACTGTCATATGAGTCTCTGCCATCCCTTCCTCAGTCCCTAAGGGTGATGCCCAATGAGAAGCAAATCGGAACGTAAGGAGATGGATGAGAAAGTGTCGGGCTTTTGTCTACACACACGTGGCTGTGTGGGACTTGAGCCTCAGATTTCTTATAAATGGAAACAACAGTAGCTACGGTTGTAGAAATATGAAATAACTAAATTTGAAAAAATATTTAAAAAATAGTGAATAGGATTCTTGGAAATATTAAATAAGATCAAGTATTAACAGACCCCGACAAACAGTAGCTACTCAGCAAACGAGAGTCCCCCTCTCTCTCTACTGGATTTGTCTCAAACGCCAGTTGGAAAGTTCTGTTTTTGCTACATACGCACAATCTTTTTGGCTGGCCAGACTGAGGCTGCTCGCAACACTTGCATTTGAACTGTCCAGGCTGCTGCCAAGATGTAGTTTTCTCATATGTCTCACGACGGCCGTGGCATTAAACGCTTGCTGAAATTTAAGAAAGGGGAAAAGCAGACAAAATATTCCAGCTAATTAGAAAAGACCGAGACTGTCTCCTATCATTTATCCTGTTACCCTAAGCAGTTCAAACTTCTGAAAACTCATGATCCACTAGAAAGGAAACTGATGTTGCCTCTTCTTCCGAAAGTACATTCATCATTTGACCTTCTCCCCCCAAGAAAATATATTTTGGAGATGAAAAGAGTATTTTTCTTCTGACATGATACCGTAGAATATAGAGTAAACGTAAGCCAATTCTCTCCATAATTTAAGAGAATGACTTCTAGAACAAAAGGTGTTTTATAATAATAGAGTATCTTAAAATATATTTTAAGAGTTTTAATTTTCTGATTATTGGTGTTTTGTCCTAAATAATAGCATTTCCTGTGAATAAAGTAGGTCAGTGGAATTATCGTTTGTGTAGTCTCTAGTTGTTGGCTCTCATGCAAAAACAGCCAGCTCTTAATTACCCATGCTATGAGAACATAGGGTAATGGTTTAAATCCATCACATTTTTACCAGAATGTATTGATGAGTTCAACTGAGATTTCCTGTTTTTTTCCCCCCTTTTTATGTCACTTTAATAAAAGTCAACCCTTCAAAGTTCCAGCAAAGTGAAGGAAGACAACAGGGATTATGTTCTTAAGAAACAGCAAATGAGGAAAAGCTGGCAATATTGCTATTTTGGGATCACAGAGGGGCGATATTATTAAATCATACACTTTATCCCTCTCACACCACGATGCTCTCGTCAAGTCTTAACCCTTATCGGTTAAAAATAGCACACATTTGGGTGAGGCTCTGGGGATTCTCATCAAACTTGGGAGACAGTAACACTTAGAAATAAAAAATGCTTGAACTGTAGGGCCAGTTTCGTTTGAGTGGTTAAGTTCGCTGGGAATGTAGGAAACACAGGACTTACTCTCCACTTGCTTTTGGCGAAGTTCTTTCGGATCTGGGCGCTGACCGACTCGTGGATGTTTTTGCTGAGGGCTGTGTCACCAGCGATCCTGAAATGGAGGCAAAGATGCTTCTTCAAGAGGGTTTCTTGGGGGGCGGGGGGCGTCTGACACTGGGTCCCAAGCTGCTTTCCTGGGGAAGCCATGTCCTGTCCCCTCCCACAGGTTTGCCGAGAGGATGGCATGTCACTGCCCCTCCAGGCTGCTTATTTCAACGCACAGCTCTTGTCTGAACGTCCAGGACCCACCACCACTGCACTCCAAGCCCGGTCCCACCTCCGTAGCCGGCACCCCCTCCAGGATGGGTCAGCACCTCCATGGTGGGCCACTCCGCCCGGCTCCCCGTTCTTTCCCTTTTCACCCCCATTCCTGCAACATCAGAGTCCACAAGGACAGCGCAACCTGAATTCAGCTCTCCTCCTTCTCCCCCTCCCCCAGCTTCCTACCCACCGTGTCTCACCTCTGAGGTCTCAAGCGTGTCCCCCACCTGGTCTGAACACCAGAGCCCTACCCAGGGTCTCCCCCCAACTTCCTGCCCCCGGCCCCTCTCTGGCATCCCCAGGATCTCTGATAAACGGACCTGCTCACACCTGGGGCCCACTGCTCCCTTCCCGGCTGGCCTGAGCTCTGCCATGTTCTACTCCCCTCCCTCCCCCCAGGGCCCCTCACCTTCCCTGTGCTCAGTGACAGGGCTCCCAGCCTCAGCTCGGCCCTGCTTGGCACACCGACTCGTGCATTTCCTAGAAAAGTTCTCAGAACCGCAAGGACCATGTCGCTGCTACCTTCCACTGGGTCCTTTACAACACTGGGCAATCTTTTCTCTAGTTCTTGCTTGACCTTAGCCTTCTATTAGCAGGGAGGAAGGGAGGTTTAGTTTCGACCTCCTGTCCTCAGAGTCCCCCCTTATCCTATTACTTCCTCCCTCTGCTTTATCACACCTCTTCTCTCTCCCCCCTTCTGTTCTCACACCTCCCTCTTCTCTCTGGGCTTACAGTCGCCAGTCTCGTTGATGAGCTGGGGGTCCCTCCAGCCCATTCTTCTCCCTCACATCCCTTCTCAACCTCAACACCACCCTCGCTCTACATTTGACCGCTTGGCCTCCCGCAATCTCACAGGAAGTTGCATTTTGCTCAGTCTTTTCTGGGCTTGAAGTCATCCATTTCCCTTTCCTTTAGCACCAAACTATTCAATTCTGAGCTGATGCCTGATGCCTCAGAAGTAATTTCTTGGATCTCAGAAATGTTAAGGGGAAGACAGATGCCGGGGACACTGACCATACTTTCTGGATGGCAGGTGGCTGGCAGAGCCTGTCAGGTCCCAGACTCTGAGGGCCCTGGACACAGACCAGACTGGGCACAGACTGCCTTGTTCAACCAATTTAGGACATGAGAGGAACAAGCCTGGGGCTTATTCAGATAGGAAACCAGCCCTAGATAAAAAATATGTTCCCACCACTAGCCTTTCCTTTTAGGAACCGAAAACATGGCTGGTGGACTCTGGAAGGTAAGTCTGTGCCAGGCTGGGCCTAAGTTTAGAATACGGTACAGTCTGCTATTCCCAGCTCAGAGCAAGACCCCCGTAAATAGACTCCTCTAGTTTTCCCAGCAGGGCTGAAAATACACAGCTCAGAGGATACTCAGAAACGAACCAAGGCCAGTCAGGTTTCCATTTCCAACAACTGTCAATTGCCTGCTTTCCCCAGACACACATCAGTGAAGAGAAATATGTGAATGAGCAAATCCACCCGAAAGCCCAGGCACGAGGAGGCTGGGGAGCAGATGTCGTCACTCAGCCTCTCCTCCTGGAGGCCTCACATGAGTGCTTCCTCCTGTTTGTAACAGCTGCATCCTCAGAAAAGAATGCCAGTTCCACCTCGGGGTGGTCAGCTCTTTCTTGGAAACCAGGGGGCAGAAGTCGTAGGAAGGACGGACTTCTCGGGCTGAGCACTGACGGGGGGCACAGCCCGCTCCAAACCAAACAGGCCGGTTGGCGGGGTGTCAGGGAGACTCCCTTCCCTGTGGGTGAGCAAGGCTGAGAGGGGAGGAAAACGCGAATTTTCAGTTATCCTAGGAGTGTTCCGTGCTCACTTCCCACAGTGCCAGGGTGCGCTGCGGCTGGGTAAGAACCAAGCGGGGCACACGGTGGCCCAGAGGCCGCTGTTAAACACTCTTCTTGGAGGTAAGGCCACCTCGGCTCACGACAGCTTACGACCTTCCTCAAACAGGCAACTGCGCGGGGATATACGTATATGTAGAGCTGATTCATTTTGTTCTACAGCAGCAACTAACGCAACCATGTAAAGCAATTATACTCCGATAAAGATGTTAATAAAAAAAAAAAAAAGAGGGCTTCCCTGGTGGCGCAGTGGTTGAGAGTCCGCCTGCTGATGCAGGGGACACGGGTTCATGTCCTGGTCCGGGAAGATCCCACATGCCGCGGAGCGGCTGGGCCCGTGAGCCATGGCTGCTGAGCCTGCGCATCCGGAGCCTGTGCTCCTCAACGGGAGAGGCCACGACAGTGAGAGGCCCGCGTACCGCAAAAAGAAAACAAAGAAAGAAAGAGAGAAAAAAAACTTAAACAAAAAAATAGGCACCGCAATCACGCTGCTGCTCTCGTCGGCCAGGGATCACGTGGGATGCTCAGCATTCCCAGCTTCAGCATCATTCATCCACAAGACCGGAGGCATGGAGTCTTAGCACTGGAAGGGACCTTGGATGTCACCCTGACTGTCCTAGGAACTGAACAACGCCCCTGAGACAGAAGACTTCCCTTATCCACACACACACACACGTAAAGCTACAGGCACCTCCATTTCATCTGGGTCTCCCGACTCTCTCTCGCTTCCCCGTTTTTGCCTCTAAACTAACAAAGGACATGGCGTTTTTATCAATTCCGCTCCATCAGGCCTGTCTGGCTCTCCTTCTCCACACACAGATCATTAAACTCTTCTCCTCGCCTTTGGGTGTTTTTGTGTTTTGTACACGGTCTGTTCTACCTGCACGGCTCTGATTGTACGCTTTTCTAGCCACTTGCTCAAAACAGGCTTGGTGATGCCCAGTGTGTATCCCAAACTCCCGGGATCCACCCCAGTTCCTGTGGCCACCGCAGCTTGGCTGGCTGGAATCCGGGGAGGGGAGGGGTCTCCATGAATGCTGAGGAGGGTGCACAGTTGAAGCCCCCCTGGCTGGCCCAGCCTGGAATCTCCACCCTACCCTGGACGGCCCAGGGACAGCCTTCTCACAGCGCGAGGCTGGCATCTCCGTGAAGTCCTGCTTGATTCTGAGCCCACCTTGCCCCTCTGCCAGGCCCCTGACAGTGAAACTGACCTTTCTCGTCTTTGTTTTTTTTTTTCAAAAATGTCTGGTGAAGGAGATATGAGGTTTTTAACTGGCCTTCCTGCCTTCCACAGAGTGAGGCTGGATCAGTGAACAAGTTCTAGGAAGCAAATCACTTCACTTCTTTTGAGGTCATTTTCCTCCTCTCTAAGATAACCTCAAAAGTCTCCTACATGAAAGATAAATAAGTACTGGGGTTGTAATGTACAACCGGGTGACAATGGTTAACACTGCTTTATGGCATATTTGAAAGTTGTTAAGAGTAAATCCTGACAGTTCTCACCACAAGGAAAAAATTGTTTGTAACTAACATATTAGGCAATGGATATTAAGTAAACTTATTGTGGTAGTCATTTTGCAACATATATGGATGCCAAGTTATTATGCTCTAACACCTTAAACGTATACAGTGCTGCATGCCAACTATCTCTCTGTAAGACTGGGGGAAAAGTCTCATACAGCTGTAAAAGCCAACTGTTTATAAAATAAGAAAAACTTTCATATCTTCACTGTCACATACTTTGACCTATCATCCAAAGTGACTTATTAAAAAAATATCAGGCTGACACACAATCAAAACTGCCTCCTTGGGCTTCCCTGGTGGCGCAGTGGTTGAGAGTCCGCCTGCCAATGCAGGGGACATGGGTTCGTGCCCCAGTCCGGGAAGATCCCACATGCCACGGAGCGGCTGGGACCGTGAGCCATGGCCGCTGAGCCTGCGCGTCCGGAGCCTGTGCTCCGCAATGGGAGAGACCACAACAGTGTGAGGCCCGCGTACCGCAAAAAAAAAAACAAAAAAAAAACTGCCTCCTTTTCAGAAAATGCCTTCCTTTCCCTTTCCTTCTCCTGTCAGTTTGGGGTAAAGAGCATCATTCTGGAATCTGACAGTTCTGCCTGGAAACATTTCTGGCTTTGCTGTTAGCTAGTTGTGTCCTGTTGGCTAAGTTTCTTCATGTTTCTACATATATTTCCTTATCTCAGAAATGGAGACAAAAATCTACCTTACAGGATTATCATAAAGGGAAAAATGCGGTGATATTTTAATATGATTAGCACAGGGCCTGGGACATCATAGATGATAAATGACGGCTGTTATTATACATTAAAATACTGTGAAACTCATCAGGAAAGGATCTTGGGCAGGTCCCCTTTGGAAGGTTAATCAGCATATGAGCATCCGGAGAAAATGCCACAGGAGACGGTAGAATCAACAGGGAACAGTGTTCTAGAGGACTGGTCGGGGGGGATTTCTCCTGAAGTCAAGGGTCTGCGCAGTGTATCGGCTATTTTACTACTCCTGGCCTTTGTTTCAAGCTGTGACAAAGTGAGAGAGTGGCGTGGACATATATACACTAGCAAATGTAAAATAGATAGCTAGTGGGAAGCAGCCCCATAGCACAGGGAGATCAGCTCAGTGCTTTGTGACCACCTAGAGGGGTGGGATAGGGAGGGTGGGAGGGAGGGAGACGCAAGAGGGAGGAGATATGGGAACATATGTATATGTATAACTGATTCACTTTGTTATAAAGCAGAAACTAACACACTATTGTAAAGCAATTATACTCCAATAAAGATGTAAACAAACAAACAAACAAAAAAACAAAAAGGAGGCTCACAGTGCTTTAATAAGAAGAGCTTAATGACGCAATTGCTACGTGCCAGATGCACTAAACCCTTTCTGTGTGTGCATGATCTCAGTCACTGCTTACTTCAATCCTGTAAACTAGGTATTGTTATTCTCAGTTTAAAGATGAGAAAATTCAGGATCAGAGAAGTATAAACCCAAAGTCACTGGGTTCAACCCTAGTAAGTGGCACAAAAATAAGGTGGCCTCAGGGCACCGCAGGAAATGTAGTCCAGGATGTCGTAAACTATCAACGCATCCCTCTGGAGGTGAAGAAACACTAACTTGAAAAGCATCTTAAAAGGAAAAGAACATGTGACCTCAATTCATTTACGGACTGAGTAATAAGTTCAAGGAATAAAACTCCACTCTTAATGCCTCCTTTGGGAATTACCTTCACTAAAAATGATCCTAAAATACTTCACATGAAGTGAAAAAGCTACAGCTATCTTTTGTGCATCTGTCATTAGTGCCTTCAGAAGACTGTGTCCTCAAGGGTTGGTTTGGGGAAAGGATGAAAGCCAACGGCCAGATGGGATGCAAGCTTCACCCGTGGCTTTCATAACGAAGCCCCAGCTGACCGGCCTCTCTAGTGGGTGATTCTTCTTACCACGGGTGCCGAGCTGCCTGCTCGCATGTGTATCTTTTATTTGGATCTTTCTCCATCAGGTTCCGAATGAAGTCTTTTGCTGTTCAAAAGGAAGGCACAAGAGGGGGAGTCAGGATGTGGCTTGAGATATGACAATATGATACCAGGGTGCCTCTGGGGGTATCAAGGGTACCATGGAAACATGAGACCAGCCTTCCATGGACACTCGGGACCTGGGACAAAAAGGCAGGTGGTACCAGCATCTGGGGAAAAGGGAAGACAAGGTTTGGGTTTCCGAGTGGTGACCCAGTGAAGGAGGAGGCAGCCCAGGCAGGCCTGGGACCCTGCCTTCCCAGCTCGAAGTCCCTTCCCGCCGGCAGCTAGTGGCGCCTTTGTTTCAGGGAAAAGGTGAAACGTCTTGGTCGCCAGGTGTTCTCACTCAGCTCACTGCTGCCTTAGGGGAGCTGTTTTGTTGACGTCCTCAGGTTAAGAGCTCACCGATTCAACAAAGTCGCCCGAGAACCCACTGTGGATGCACAGCCCTCCAGAAGCCCCCTCTGCAGCCCCGCGGATGATTACAAACAGCGAGCAGGAAATTAGGGTGCAGGAGACGTGCTCTGGTGGGGAAGCAAAACTTCTTGGAGGCCCAGGACCAGGTATGACCCAGAGCAGGACACTGAGAACATGAGAGGTTGGGACCCAGAACCAGAAGATGACACGTGCCAGGTGGGAAATCTGTCACCTTGTGGCATCTGGCAGCTCACTCCCCACAGGGCTGGACTTCTGGTGGACAGCTGGGGCCCTTCCTGGCTCAGAAGTAAACTACTCCCCATGTGGCTCTTTCCTGCAAGCCTTGGAGAACTATAGTCCGGTCCCAGGTTTTGGAAGATTGAGGAAGAAAGCAGGGCATTTCCAGTTAGGAGGAAATAACGCAAATAATATAATGGGATATTTGAATAGCTCATTCATTATTTCATGTGATCCTTACACCACCCACCAGGGTGGGAGTGGTATTATTACCATCCTCATCTTGTCAGGGAGGAAACTGAGGCTGGAGACATTCCATCTGCTTACGTGGGCCTTGGGTTTGAGTTTTATCCCTGAGGAGGAAATGGTGAACTTCCCTGGGAATGTTTTGTGTGGCACAGTAGCTGAGACTTGGGCTCTGGAGTGAGGGCGTGGGTTCAAACCCCAGCTCTGCCACTTACTAGCTGTTATTTCACCTTCCGGGGCCTCAGTTTCTTCATCTGTCAAATGGGGCTAATAGTAATCCCCACCTGATAGGCTGTCCTGAGGACTGGGTGAACTAGGCACACGTGCGGAGTTTACAGTGCACAGCACACAGTAAGTAAGCTCAATAAACTCGAGCTAATACTGTCTCACTCCAGAGCACCCAGATCAGGGTATGGCCAGGAGTGGTGGAGGAGTGAGTCCCCATCCCTCAGCCTGGCTCGGGGCACATGTCCCACACGTGTCCCAAGCCTCTCCTCGCTTCTCAAGTCAAGTCTAAGTGCGTAGCATCCTCAGGAGCCTCAGGACCGTTCTGAGCCCCCAGGGACTGTTGGAGACTCAGGTGGGCTGGGTGTCGGGGTCCCAGGAGCCGCCCACCAGGAGCCGAGAGACCTACCGGAGTCGGAGATGTCGTCCCAGTAGGGGGAGTCGAACTCATATTCCGCCTTGAGAATCTGCTCAAAGAGCTTGGAGTCATTTTCGTCATAGAAAGGAGGGTAGCCGCAGAGCCTGGAAGACAAGAGGATCTCTTGTGAGGAGCTGAACCGGCTGAGGACCCAGCACCACGTGGTGGCTTGACATCCTGCCTGGGAGGAAGAGCTGTCTTCACTGGAGTGGAGGAAGCCTGCACCGTGTGCGCTACAGACAGTCTCAGCAAAGGACCCACACGTTCTCTGGGCACACGTGGCACAGAAGTAAAATTGTGACTTCACAGGTAGCTAAAAGGGTTAACCCTGGTGGCGACGGAGGGTCAACGCATCTTAACGCTTTGCATGTTATTCACCAGAGTCCTGCACGCCCTGAACACCTACCAGGCCACCCTCTGTGTATAAACGTTATTGATCTTACTGCCTGGGATATGGTCCCTAATAGATGATGGGTTAGTGAAACAAACAAAATATATGTTCGGTATACATTTCAAGACCTTTCCAGGTTCATTTTATTTACTAAATCGTCAGAGGAAGAAAGGGAAATTTTATACACTTGAGTCACCAAATTGCCACAAGTAGCCTGAAACTGCAGAGTATCACCCTACCATGCCCAATTCAGGTATTTGGAAGGTTACAGTTTTGCCCATTAATATGCAATAAGCAGGGCTTCCCTGGTGGCGCAGTGGTTGAGAGTCCACCTGCCGCTGCAGGGGACACAGGTTCGAGCCCGGGTCCGGGAAGATCCCACATGCCGCGGAGCGGCTGGGCCCATGATCCATGGCCGCTGAGCCTGTGCATCCAGAGCCTGTGCTCCGCAACGGGAGAGGCCACAACAGTGAGAGGCCCGTGTACCACAAAAAAAATAAATAAATAAAAATGCAATAAGCAGAAGTTGACATAAATTTTAATACCATGACCCTTTTTCCACTGAACTGTTTCAAAGTTGATTTTTAAAAGACCATATGGGAATTCCCTGGTGGTCCAGTGGTTAGGACTCGGCGCTTTCATTGCCGAGGGCCTGGGTTTGATCCCTGGTTGGGGAACTAAGATCCTGCAAGACACATGGTACGGCCAAAAAACATTTAAGAAAGAAAAAAAAAAGAGGATACTAGGATGTTGGTGCAAGAAACTTCTAGTTTTAGAGGTACTGACAGTCATAATAGAAGTAGGAATTTTTGTTAAATACCCCAAATACAATTCGTGCCATGAAACTGTGGGTTCTCACTCCCAGGTCTGCTACGGGCTCTGAGGTGACCTTCACCATTAAAGGCCAATGATGCATTTTCTGGACCAGAATGCCCTCATCTAAACACGAAGAGGCCAGACTAGAAAATTCCTAATATTCTTTCTGGCTTTAAGATGCTGTGGGTCTATGCTTCCTCCCCCAATTTGTTTGGCTGGTCCACGCTTGAGGCCCACGGCGGGCAGGCAGGGGCAGCCTCTGTTTGGGACTGGACATCGGGAAGGGGTGAGATTGAGGCTGCGGCCATAAGTGACGGACAGGGCAGAGGGCAAGGCTGGTTCTGGAAGGCCAAGCGCAAGGCTGGATGGCGCAGAACTTGGTTCCGGGCCCGAGACAACCCACAGGGCGGCAGCAGCCACGGTGAGAGAGTCCCGCCCCCAGACGAGCCCTGAATCTTCCCACGCAGCCCAACTGTGTTCAAAGCACAGCTACAGCCTAGAGACCAGTTTAATGAGAACAAGTGAACAGGAATCAACAGACTCCAGGCCTTTGAGGGATTTAGGCTGCCAGCAAGTAAGAAATTTAATGAAGGTTCAAAACACAGCTTTTAGTACAAATTTTCAGCCGCTCCTGCCGCCCTACACAGCATCACTGGTCGTGCTGCACAGGGGAACAGCCGATGACACTTTGAAAGGCTGTGAGACATTCTGTGGGCTGATAAGATTCAGAATCATCTATCTTTACAAGGTTGATTTAGGGGCTAAGTGCCTGGAAAATTTCATTTTTAAAGATTTGCTGCTTTTGGCGAAGTAAGAGCCAGTGCTTCTGAAACCACGAAGCACATATTTCACTACCCAGGAAAGCCGGGAGCTGAGAGATGGATATGGAAATGTTTCCCATAATGAGGATTTGGGCTAAATGAAATGTGCATATTAGGAAAAGCAGACAGGGCAAAATGTTAGTTCATCTCGGAAAATAGTGAAATTTTAGATATGTGAGGTTTTTGTTTATTAACAACAGACTGTGTTTTACTTTACAGTTTGGCTTTCTTTTCAAGGAAAAAAAATCTTTAAAAAAATTCCAAGAAAGATTTAATCTTCTTGTGCCAATTTTCTTAAAGTAATCCTGATTTCTTCTGGTTTTAGCTCCTCTTTTTGGGGGGGGGAGGGACATAGAATACTGTGTTTATGTGTCTGTACTGGGGATGGAAGGAAAGGAAATGGATGGAGTTTGGGGACTAAGTTAAAATTAAGAAAGAAAAGTTTTAAATAAGGGCTGAAACAGAACAGAAGGGCAAGGAGAAGTTGTAAAATCTTCCTCAGATCTAGAAGATTCACAGAGTTCCCTGGTCAGGCTATTTCGTGAGCAGGTTTGCGTGGTGGGTTCAATTAGGAGAAATGACTTTGAGTTGTTTCTACCTCCATATACAGAATGCTGACTTCCGTGGTCCTGGATCCACCCATTTGCAGATTTCATCTCTGTGTTCATATTTTACATTATCAAACCATTTAAATAATCTACAGATGATCTCACTGTGGGCTCTCAAAGACGATAAAGCCACTCCCAATTGTTCTAGGCCTAAAAGCCCATGTTTCAGAATAACACCTAAACTTGACAACCCAACAACAGATGGTCACGCCCAATACGGGCAACTCGCCTTCATGGGCTCATCCATCACATCCATCCCAGCCTCAGGAGGGCCATCTAGGGAGAATGCTCCCACCTCCCATCTTCCCTTTGCTACTTAGTCTGCCATCTCATCTACCTTGGCACACTTACACAAACATACTACTAGATTCTAGTGTAGCTTCGACTGAGCACTTATTTTGGGTCAAAAACTCCACCAAGGCGCTTTGCTGGATTATCTCACTTAAACCTCACTCTCCCAGGCACTTCCCTGGCCGTCCAGTGGTTGGGACTCTGCATTTCCATTGCAGGGGCACGGATTCAATCCCTGGTCAGGGAACTAGACCCCGCATGCCGCATGGTGCGGCCAAAAAAAAAAGGATTTAAAAAAATAAAATTAAAAAAATATTAAAAAAACGAAAACAAAAAACCCCTCACTCCCCCCGGAGGTGTGCTTCCCCAACACCTTCCCTGTGTCCTTCAGAGCCACCCTCCGTTCTGCTCTGTCCCCAGGAGGCTGACCTGTACAGAGGGTTGACTGAGGGTTGGACTCTCTGGCATCTGGTAGGGGGTTGGCCAGTGGGGGCCCCAGGGGAGATGAGGAAGGAAAGGAGGAAGTCAGGGCAGGGTGAGCGTTGCCCTGAGCCCTCCCATCCAGCGCTCAGGCTGGTTACACCCCTGGGCAGAGGGCCAGTGCTGCTCTCAAGGGAAGGGACTCTACCACACTCCCTTGGGTGTGGTAACTGCTTTCTCCCTCCCCCAGTCACTGAGGGTCTAAGGGTGCTTACGGCTCAGCTGCTATAAATCTCAAGGTCCCGGTGCTGTTCCTTGTGGTCCCCTCACACCAGATCCATGTATACAGTCCCTCATACAATTCTCATTTTAAAGGTAGAGAAACGGGGCTTCCCTGGTGGCGCAGTGGTTAAGAATCCGCCTGCCAAGGCAGGGGACATGGGTTCGAGCCCTGGTCCGGGAAGGTCCCACATGCCGCGGAGCAACTAAGCCCGTGCGCCACAACTACTGAGCCTGCACTCTAGAGCCCGCAAGCCACAACTACTGAGCCTGAGCGCCACAACTACTGAAGCCCACACACCTAGAGCCCGTGCTCCACAATAACAGAAGCCACTGCAATGAGAAGCCCGCGCACCGCAACTAAGACAGCCCATGCTCGTCACAACTAGAGAAACCCTCGCGCAGCAACGAAGACCCAACGCAGCCAAAATTAAATAAATAAATTTATATTAAAAAATAAAATAAAAAAATAAAGGCAGAGAAACTAACTTGCAGCAAAGTCAGGACGCCAGCCCTACCTGTCTGATTCTGGGTCTGTGTTCTTAACTGTTTTGCCTGTTTACTAAACGGAAGGAGGCTTGAGAACTGAACCTTATGTTTCAGTCTTGACTTTGAATTCTCTCTGCAGGCCGTTTCATTTGCCCACCGGTCCCTTCATCTGCAAACAGAACCTGGCGACTGGACGCTACTTCCCCAACCTCATTTCCCACACTCTGGGTCTAGTAGCTAAGATGCTTGGGGTTGGTTCGCTGCCCACTGGGCACTTTTTGTTTCTGGACCAAGGTAAAGGTATGCACTCTACCTGGGCTGCCCTCCCCTGGCCCCTTCCATCGACTCTGGCACACCCCTGGAGACCAGCTGCCGTGTTACTAGTAAGACCCAGTGCCCTGCTGCCAGGTGGGGTCGGTGCCCTGCTCTGTGTCCCCACGGCAGCGGACAGAGCTCCGTGGTGACACTTCCTACACTGCACGCTGCCCTGACCTGTCCACAAGATCCTTAAGGCAGGACCATGTCTTATGTCTTACTTTTGTCTTTGGATTTTCAGTGTCCAGCCCAGGGTCTACCCATGGCAGATCCTGGGTAAATGTTTGGATGAACAAAGATGCTCTTGAAAAAGAGGCTTCATCGTTGGCTGTTGAGCCCCCTGGATGGGCTCTGAAACAGAGACAAGGATGACGGATGAAGGATAGCCCACCGCTGCCCAGCCCAGGTAGCTGTCAAAGTTCCCACCTACCGGGACTTCCCTGGTGGCGCAGTGGTTGAGAGTCCACCTGCCGAGGCAGGGGACGTGGGTTCGTGCCCCGGTCTGGGAAGATCCCACATGCCGCAGAGTGGCTGGGCCCGTGAGCCATGGCCGCTGAGCCTGCGCGTCCGGAGCCTGTGCTCCACAGCGGGAGAGGCCACAACAGTGAGAGGCCCGCGTACCCCGCCACCACCAAAAAAAAAAAAAGTTTCCCACCTACCCCGACTCCTCCCTCTACCTCACCCCTCTCAGGAGGTGGCAAAAAAGCAATGCTCTGTGTCATTGACAGACGTTCCAGAAGAACCCAGTGTGCAGGGCCAGGTGCTGGGGGCAACCTGGCCTGTGTTTGTAGAGAGAATGCAATGGGTTATCTAAAATGCCACTTTTGTCTTGTGGACAAGGTGCATAAAGGAGAAGGTTTTCCATGAAGAGCACTTTTAAGATAAATGAATGTGAAAATTGGCCACGGCCAACCATGGCTGATTCATTCACCAGGGCACAGTTATTCTTGGAAAATGAAATGCTGTGATAGCATAAGAGCTCCTGCTGAGAGGTCCTGAGACTTGACTGTAGTAATTATGCTACATTAAGGGACGTTCTTCCTCCTCGCTTGCCCTCGGCCATGTATATGCGTCCCTATAAAAATGGACGCCTGCTGAAAAGATTTGCAAATAATGATCAGTTGTTACCTCTTTTCCCCTTTTATGTAAGTTTATTGTCATAATTCACCTCAACCTTCTATGTTCTTGCATATTTCTTGGACCTTTGAATTACAGATTTAAGGTTCTGCCTTTCCTTACGGCTTTTGGTACCAGAGACAGACACAGAGAAGACGGGAAGGAGCTGGTATCAGAAGTGCTGGTAGGCAATGAGATGTCACCTGTTAGGACGGTTATTATCAGAAAAATAGAAGTTAACAAGTGTTGGGATGTGGAAAAAATGGAACTCTTGTGCACCGTTGGTGGGAATGCAAAATGGTGCAGCCAGTATGGAAAATGTTATGGAGGTTTGTCAAAAAATTAAAAATGGAACTACCATGTGATCCAGGAATCCCTCTTCTGGATATATTCCCAAAGGAAATGAAATCAGTGCCTTGAAGAGATATGCATGCTCCCATGTTCACTGCAGCATTATTCACTATGGCTAAGACATGAAAACAATCTGTGTGTCCACTGATGGATAAACGGATAAAGGTGTAGACAGGGAAGCCATACAGGCAGGCGGCTGGCTTTGCAGCTGTGAGGAAGGTGGCTTTGAGGCAGAAGACAAGTTAGCAGCTGTGCTCCGGCAAAGGAAGGACAGGACGGCGCAGGTGGTGGTAGTTGGATCGGGGGAACAGATGCTATAAGAGTTCAGAGGGAAAACCGGGAAGATTAGGTGATCAGCGATGTGGAGAGGGAAGGCCAGGATGCCTCCCAGGTCCCCAGCATGGACACGGGGGCTGCCATCAACCGTGGTGGAGAACACAGGGGGAAGGGTGGGTCTGAGAGTGGCCCTGACACGTCACTGTGGCACCTGGCAATTAAAACTTCTCTTTTCCGGCTTCCCTGGTGGCGCAGTGGTTGAGAGTCCGCCTGCCGATGCAGGGAACATGGGTTCGTGCCCCGGTCCGGGAAGATCCCACATGCCACGGAGCGGCTGGGCCCGTGAGCCATGGCCACTGAGCCTGTGCATTCGGAGCCTGTGCTCCGCAACGGGAGAGGCCCCAACAGTGAGAGGCCCGCGTACCGCCAAAAAAAACAAACAAAAAAACCCTCTTCTCTTTTCAGTGGACATGGTCCCCCCTTGGGGAAGCAGCTCTGGGCAGTTGTGTCCTTACAGTTAGAAAATCAACACCTAATGTTCCACGCCAGCCTGCCTTCTGGAAAGACAGAGGGCAGGAGCATGCTTGGGACCACTGTGGCCTGTCGGTGGGAGAGAAGGATGGAGAAAAGTGAACCTGGGTCTGTACTCAACCAAGTCCCACTATGGTCACATCCAGTAGCCTTTGTTCAGCCCTTTGCTCCACCACAGAGCTGCAAGGGGATGCAGAGGATAGAAAGTCTGCTGTCCAGACCCTGTGGAACTCGGCAGGGCTGAGCAGAAGTTCAGGCCTGCCTCACTGACCCCGAGTAACTGCAAAATCAAGTAACACGTATAAGCAAGTTTTCTGACCGCCTGAAATACGCTTCTTAAGTGCCCAAACATATTGCAAATAGTTTACATAAAAAGCATCTGAGCGCAACAGTCCACACTGATGACTGAATCATGATCAGGAAACAGCAACCCAGGTCTTGCCCTTTAGTCTAACTGGAAGAAGGGCCCTGAAGGTGAAGAGAGAAGTGATTTTTCAAGGGAAGGTGTGTTGCTGTTCTCTGCGGACTGACTTTGCTTTCGGAGGAGTTTCGTGATGTGGTTTCCTCAGCCTGGGATTTAGAGAAATAAAGACACAGATTCAAATCCTGGCTCCAGCAAGTCCTGGTGGAGTGACTTTGGGGAAATTATATATCGTCTCCCGGTCTCAGGTTCCTTTGTGAAAGGAGGATAACAAGGCCCACCTTATAGAGAGATATGATAACATATATAACATACACTATATACTAATCTATATTACATATAACACACACATATGGATTGATGGATGGATACAGACAAAAGATATAACATTTGAAAGCGCCTGTCACACAACAATCACTAAATGCCAGCTGTCCACCCTTATCACCACTTCTTCTCTTTTCCATCCCACCAACTCCATCTCACTTTTCAGGTTCCTTCATTTTAAATACTGTGAACTGGGACCCCGCTCACTATCAGGAAGGCCAATGGGAGGGGGAGAGAACAGACGAGTCCTGAGGGACTCAGTTTACATTCTAAATGTGAAAACAAAGCAACATATTTTAAAATTTTGTAACTAGTCTCAGAATCACCCACGAATGACCACACATCCCGACCTGAACTTCTAAACTGCTCTAGAAGGGAAGGAGAGAGATGTTCCCTCTGGTCATGATTCTGTGTCCTGCGTGATGGATATGAGGACAGGATGTCCTGGAGACCTGCTTTTCAACCTTAATCTTTGTGGGCCGGTATTTCCAAGCATTTTGCCAAGGAGCCCTCAATTCTAGGAATAGCTCAAGCTTCCCTGAGAACACTTACTCAAAGGTATATTTGTGAAGAAAGAATATTTTTATGCAATTGAGCAAAACAACAAACCTGCACGTATACTGCAAACCAGAGGAGCTACATAGGGCCCACCCAGGCCCAATGGGTCTCTGAAAAACACTCACAAAATCAATCAAATCTGGGTGTCCCTCCTCTGGATGCTAGAGTCTGTTGGATATGTAACAACCACTGGACAGCCACCAGTTCACCCTTTGTCTTGGTTGTCAGTAGTTATTCAACAAGTGTTTACTGGATGAATGTCTGGGACCCCATACTAAGGAATCTGGGTTGTATTTGTCTTACTCTGGTTAATAGGACAGACTTTTAAAAATAATAAAATAAAGCAAAGTATTTTAAGCTGACAAATCTCTGGCAATTAGTTGCAAGGCTCACGCAGCAAAATAGATTTCAGCGTATTATTCGGATTTATAGACCAGAATGACCAATGAGACCCGAATGTTTACAAAAATGTAATGCAATTACTTCAGCAACTAGAGGTTTGATTATGTGCACGCCAGAGCTTTCTCCTTACAAACTTGGAAGAGACAAGGGAAGGTTCACGTATTAGAACCACATGCAGGCTGACTTCAGCAAGGCATCGTTGGTGAAATGCAATGGATGAATGTCCCACGTCACCCCTGAGATTTGGTTAGTATGTTGAAAGCTGAGAAGGAGGAAGCAGATCAGGCAAAGACCGAGAGGAGGAAGGAAAGGGACACTGGAAGGTTGATGGGAAACACATCCCTTAGAAAGTTTATACACACCGGAGCTGAAGATTGGGAGCCAGGAAGGAGGGGAAGAGGAACAAACACTTCCCCAAGCATGAGAAGTTAGCAGCGTACTCCACCCGGAGTAAAATAGTTCTAAAAAATTCTGTACACAGTAAAGGGTTAGGCTGGACAAGACATCATCCAAAGCTGCTGTGTTGTGATCCAGGGTTCTACTTCCAAGTGTATAACTTTTTGATTCTTGCATCAGCCAAACGGATAGCACCTCCAGGAAGTCTGGGGGATGAGCACAGAGGCCCAAGCCTCCTCCTGCAGGTGAGGTACAACGGAAGGAGGTTCGGACAAACCCACTTCCAACTCAGCTCCTGCTGACAGCGCGTTGGAGGGCTTGGTGGGGAGGAGAGGGTGAGTGAGGGGAGCATCCAGCAGCCGGGATGCTGTGTTAGGAGAAACGCAGCCAAACTTCCAGCAGCTAAAATTAGTTCTCAAGAGTGACGGACCTGCACCAAGGGGTGCAGACATCCAGTCTGGAGGTGATTAACATGCGCACTAACTGATGGTTCTGAACCCCAGCGGATTTCCAGCTCGACTTTTTTTTTTTTTTTTTTTTTGCAGTACGCGGGCCTCTCACTGTTGTGGCCTCTCCCGTTGCGGAGCACAGGCTCCGGACGCGCAGGCTCAGCGGCCATGGCTCACGGGTCCAGCCGCTCTGCGGCATGTGGGATCTTCCCGGACCGGGGCACGAACCCGTGTCCCCTGCATCGGCAGGCGGATTCCCAACCACTGCGCCACCAGGGAAGCCCCCAGCTTGACTTTTGCATCTAGGCTTTGCTTTTTTTGTTGTGGGGCTCTTGCTCCCTCCCTCCCTCCCTCCTCCATCCCCCCAGCTTCCTTCTCTCTCACGTTCTGCTTGGGAAGCAGTTATGAATCTGTGCAGACTAACAGCCGCACTTGGGAGATGCCTTGGTACCTCCATCCTGTTGGCCTTGGCTTTATTTTATTTTATTTTTGTGGGTTATCTACCTGATTTAATAGCACTAGTTTGACGAAATCAATGGGAAAGTTAATATGCCTAAGGAAAGTAGACTCAACCCTCGTATATATAATACTAATGCTTCTCTCATGATTACATGTTTAACAATGGCACAAATCCCTCCAAAACTCCTCCCCCGCCCCAGACCTTCCCTCATAAAAAAGTCATAAAAATACGTAAAGCCATAAAGTATTAGGGGAAAATTTTTTTTTATAAATCCTCCTAGGGTGGGAAAGGCTCTTAAAAATATGAACTAAGTTAAAAATTGATATATTAACTATATAAGTATTTTAAACACCATAAATAATGTAAAAAAATGACAGTTGGAAAAAACTCACTTGTAAGACATATACAGCCAATTTCCCGAATCCACTCCCCCTAAATTTTTAAAATCATTAATAAATTTAAACATTTAGAGGAAAAACAATTCACAATAAAATGTGTCAAAATCTACTAAAATGGTCTTAGGGATTAAAAATGGAAGGAACCCATAAACACAAAGAGAACGAGAGAAGAGACAAAGCAGGCAAGAAGTATTAAATAAATTTTAGAAGCTGGAAAGTGCCTACATGAAGGAAAGTAAAGAAGCAAAACTATTTGCCCTGTGCAAGCTTAGAGAGGCTAGGGTGCACAGCAAGACCAAAAAAAAAAAAAATTTTGCTGTCAGCCTACATAAGAACTCAAACCCTGAGATCTCCCCCCAACTCTACATAGCCAGAGTCACGCATAACTTAAAAATTTTTGCTAGTGTGCACATACACATTCACAACAATGAGTTTTCAATTTGGAGAGTTAATTCTAAATAATATATTTTCAAGTCTTTATAATCAATAGCGTTAGGTAACAAGGAAACACCATTGTATGGCTTCACATGGTCATCAAACATTCTGTGACAAATCTACTCTCATCCCTTCCACACTACCCCAGTAGTCCAGGGGAAACATGTGAGCTGGACAAAAAGCATTTTTGTTACACCTACAACTGTCACTTTCTGGATCAATCACATCACATGCTCCTTTGTTCTTAGAAAATAAGAGAACTGGATTAGAAACTCTTCTCCTGGACTAATATTTTACCCTAAAAGGATATTTCAAAGCTAAAGCTAAATTTATGAAAATTTTAAATTTGTCTTCAAAGATCAGTCACAGCATTACTGCCATGTACATATGCTGAGTCCTCCTTGGGGAGAAAAAACAAAAACCTCCCAAATTATGAACTCCACCTTCAAACATTCCAACAAATATTTTTAAAAAATAAGTCAAATACAGAATTCAGACCATGCAACAATGTCTTTTATTATGTATGGGTTTTTAAAATTATTTCTGCAATCTCTCCATACACAGGCAAAAAAAGTATTGTTTTGCGTATTGGAACTTGCAGACCTGAGCACTGCATAGAGAAGGGAAAATTATCCCTACAACACGCTTACCCAGGAGGCCAATTCATCTGCCGACCTCTAAGAACATGGAGATGAACATGACAGACAGACTGTCCCCCATCTGAACCTTCATTCACCACCATTCGATAACGCTTCTTCAGGCCCAGATCAGTAGCACATTTCTTGCCAAAAATCATTAAATGTCCAAGAAGACTTTCATCGTCATCTTCTTCCGAAGAAATCTGGGATCACCAGAAAATGTGTTGGTGCTTGAGGGGAAATGTCATGGAAAGCAAGACACTGGTCATCCTCATAAATGATTTTGGCTGGGATTTCCTTGTGAATGATCTTCCCGAAGATAGTGTTGCCACCAGGCCAGGCAGCCTGAGCCTTAGCGATCTCATCTGCCATCTCGGCCTCCCTCCCGCGCAGCCGGCCAGGGAGAAGCTGGCCTTGGCTTTTTTTTTTTTTTTTGCGGTACACGGGCCTCTCACTGTTGTGGCCTCTCCCGTTGCGGAGCACAGGCTCCAGACACGCAGGCTCAGCGGCCATGGCTCATGGGCCCAGCCGCTCCGCGGCATGTGGGATCTTCCCGGACCGGGGCACGAACCCGTGTCCCCTGCATCGGCAGGCAGACTCTCAACCACTGCGCCACCAGGGAAGCCCTGGCCTTGGCTTTTGATTGAACTTTTCACTTGTCCCCTGGCCTCTGATGGCTCTCTCCCAAGGCACTTCTGAGGATGATTAGAAACTGTTTTCATTCTCAGAGGTGCATCCCTGGAAGTGCACTGTGAGAGCACAGCAAGGTGATCGGAAGCCGGAAAGCGGTCTCGTGTGTTGCCCGACTCCGGTGCACCTGTGCTTGGCACTGAATCATGGGCTCCCGGTCCTTCCATCTGAACCACCTCCACGAGTGTTTCCAGACTTGCTGGTGTGAACTGGTACCTCTCCCCTTCCCACCTCCATCTCTTCTCTTCCTGGGCACAAACCCTGCTCAGACTAAGTGGTCTGAATTCATGACTCTTGTTTCTACAGTTCCTGGCAAGCTGGCCATTCCCCTCTCTGTGCCCCTTTTGGTTTTTTAACTATCTCTGTACTGCCTCCCTTCTGTCTCTCTGCTGCGGTGCTACATTCCAGACGGTAAATCTTTTAAAACATAATAAAAGCCTCTTTTGATTCTTTCAATTGCTCGGTGTGGTGCTAGACGAATTCAACATCCTGATATTCAGAGATTATATTTTTCCCATTACTAAGTGTTGGTGATATTTATTTATTTATTTATTTATTGGCTGCGTTGGGTCTTCGTTGCTGCACACGGGCTTTCTCTAGTTGCGGCGAGCGGGGTCTACTCTTTGTTGTGGTGCGCGGGCTTCTCACTGTGGTGGCTTCTCTTGTTGCGGAGCACGGGCTCTAGGCACATGGGCTTCAGTAGTTGTGGCTCACGAGCTCAGTAGTTGTGGCTTGCGGGCTCTAGAGTGCAGGCTCAGTAGTTGTGGCGCACGGGCTTAGTTGCTCCGTGGCATGTGGGATCTTCCCGGACAAGGGCTTGAACCCATGTCCCCTGCACTGGCAGGCGGATTCCTAACCACTGCGCCACCAGGGGAGTCCCAAGTGTTGGTAATATATAAGTTCAAAGCCGGATCAAACCTTCCAAGTTATATTTTAAAAATTATATCTCAAATTGAATGCGACATCTTTTATCAAACACAGTAAGCACATCATCTCCTTAGATAATTGGGTCTTGGAGGATAAACCATCGGCCTCCCCGGCCTGACAGCCTTGCTGATATCTGAAGACAGTCCTTCCAAGCCCAGATCACCGTACACCGCTTTTACGGAGCCTTCCTCAAGTCCCGGGCAGGGTTCACATCTCTCCCCTGGGAACTCACCCTGCTCTTGCCTCCCACCTCCATTGACAGCCAGCAAGACTGGATTGTAAGTTATCTGTTTACTGTCTGTCGCCACAGTAGCGACTCCGTGGCCAGGCAGCAAGACTGGATTGTAAGTTATCTGTTTACTGTCTGTCGCCACAGTAGCGACTCTGTGGCCAGGCAGCAATGAATCCAGCTCAGCAGCCCCATGAGACTGCCGGGCACATATTAGCATCAATAGATGTTAGTTAAGTGAGTGAATGTCAATCCCCTGCCTTCCACTCTCCAGGCTAAATATCCCGATGCATTTAGATACTACTTAAATGACAGTTTCCAGGAGATGATGCTTTACCTGAAATGTTTTTCCATTTGGCCTGAGGCGGCACCATTCAGTGTGTAAAAGGAGCCATTCCCTTCCTGCTTCTCTCGCTGGGTGCCCTCTCTACCAGGGGCTTTGCAAAGACAAGGGCACAGATACGGGTGGATTCCACCCTCCGTGAGGTCACCGGCAGGAAGCTGCGCCCACCACCATGGAAGATGCAGAACTTCTTCACCTCAGTGACACGGCTTGTAAAATTTCCTCCACCACCCTGTGCCCATCCCTGCACTCGCTTTTTGAAACCAGGGAGTGTTTTATGTTTGGCTCTTTCCTAAGGGTTAGAGGTGAACCAGCTGTCAACAGACAACCAACAGTCTTTCTTCCAAAGCAGCGAAGAGAGGGCCACAGGCCCATCAACAAAGCTGAAATATGGTCAAGCAGGACTTGTAAACAAAAGGCATTTAGGCAGCCACAGGGTCCACTCAGTATAGACTATGGCGGGGGGCGGGGGAGAACTGGGTATCTTTCTGAAAACTCTCAGAAAGCAGCCACACTGAAATGCACTTGGCGAAGTAAAATCCGTGAACCTGTGAATTATGACCAACCATCAACGCCTGCTAAAACAAAAACGGTGAGGCTGGAATGACAAAGGAAGGGCGCAGGGCAGTGGCTGGTCTTCAAGAGCAGCCAGTGTACGAACCGTGCACGCACCACTGTGACTGGCCGATGCGCACACCTGTGCGCCCTGTCAGACATCACCTTTGGGAGAGAAAGGTGACCTGGAGCCCATGACAGCCTTGATGAAAACACCCAAGGCCATCCAACTCCATCCAACTCCACCCAACTCCACTGCTCTGATCCCTCATTCACTAAAGAAATTCCCCCTTTGAATTTGCTTTCTCCTGGAGCTTTTCTCCTGGAACCTGCTAGTTTGATGATGTGCATATCCTATGAACTCACAGGGCATGCATCTCATTATGATTTAATAAATGGACACTCTAATTGTGTCTTTTTTTTTTTTAATCTCTTTGGAGTCTGGCTAGTGTGAATCAGTTCACTGGGATCGTCTGAGCAAGATGAAGCAACAGATCTGATTTCGTTTCTAAACGTCTAAAGCCAACATTCAGACCGTGAACCCATGGCGGCCTGAATGTGGCTATGGGTCCCACTTTGCTGTAGCATATGAATGTAAGATGACTGCTGCTTGCTGACGATGCGAGTTCATTATTCCTGTTAGTGCTAACCACCCTCATACTGAGAGTACTAGTAACAACCATCACAGTACCCCAGGCTTGGATGTTCACTGGGGTTCAGTAATTACACCGCATTCTCTCCTGCTGAAGCTTGGGTTCATGCCGCCTCCCTGGGACATATGTATCCATAAAGAGGCAGCTGTCAGTGGTTGAAAGAATGGTGACTTCCTTGGTGAGGAGCGTCCATTGTCTCAGAAAACGGACGTAGCATGCGGGTTAAGCATTCTTAGTTCCATTCTTACAAAGCTAATTATGCTCTGTACATGGGCCAATTTATTTCTGTGACCTAGTTTAAAAAACTGAACCATGTATACAGGAGGCCAGTCAAAAAGTAAGGGTGTGAGCGCTTCCCTGGTGGCGCAGTGGTTGAGAGTCTGCCTGCCGATGCAGGGGACACGGGTTCGTGCCCCGGTCTGGGAAGATCCCACATGCTGCGGAGTGGCTGGGCCTATGAGCCATGGCCGCTGAGCCTGCGCGTCCGGAGCCTGTGCTCCGCAACGGGAGAGGCTGCAACAGTGAGAGGCCCTCGTACCGCAAAAACAACAACAACAACAACAACAACAACAAAAGAAAGTAAGGGTGTGACCAAAAGTATTTGCCTGGGATTTCCTCTAGGCAGAGAGGTCACAGGTCACAGCATGGGTAAGTACCCTCACCACCCAAGGAAAGTCCACCCTAACCATCCAGCCTGCCCTAATGCCTAATCTCCTTAAGATCTCAGTTTTTATACCAGCAAACATTCACCGTGTTTCTCCACAACATGTTGTATCCCTGGGCAGAATGTAGGCAAGTGATCATTCAACAATCTCCTTGAATTTGTCAGTAGCAAGGCAGCTGACATGGAATCACAAGATCGAGTTTGGACAATGAGATGCTGATTCTCATCTTGAGTGGGGACCTTTATTTCCTTGGAACTTGGGCTCTCTTGGCAGAGCTAACCTCATCAGCCTGGACACCAGCAGATTCATCACGGTGTCCAGCCCACTCCATCCCCAATCCTTCCCAGCAGCTTAGGCTACTCAGGCAAAGATGTGTTTTGCAGGTCCTGATCCCCAAAGGAAGATTCCTGGGCAGGGTAAGGACCTATCAAAAGGGTTTTAAAAACATGAGTCTCCTTGTTAGGAAAAAATATCTCTCCTGCCAAATGATGGATAACAGAAATGGATAACAGAGTGTGGAGATCCGAAGAGAACCGATTCATCTAGGACCTGCACTGACAAAATGAAGAATGTTTGCACAGCACACGGAGAGGAGAAAATGCGGTGTCTGTCACAGCCACCATTGCTGCAATCTGATATCTCAGTGTGACAGGTTTACCAAAGGAAAATAATACCGCTGCACCCCCCAAACGGCAGAGACTAATCTCTTTCCCATTACAGGTGATGTGAAGAACGAGGGGCTCTGCACGGATCCCCAGGGGATAGCCGGCTTCCCCTGTGTGCTTCCTATTGGTCACGACCCACTCAGCAGCCTTCCTCACCAGTCTTCAGATCAAGGATGGGATGGGAAGACCAGGCACAGTGAATCCGTGGGAAGTAGCCAGAGTCTGAGGCTGAGGTCCACGAGTTCTAGCTTCTGACACTAGTTCAACCTGGAGCCAGCCTTGTGCTGGGAACACCAACCTGGCCAGAGCCTTTCACAGAATATTTTCGTCAGTCCTCAAACGTGCCTCAGGCACCCCTGTTCCTGTGCCTGCATCCTAACCCTGGTTGGGATGCTATCCTCTAGCTTCTCTGCTTATGTTAGACTTTTCCAACCTTCTCGACATCATTGGAATAGTGGTGCCCCCTTCCTGAATACTCCCTTCCTCCTCAATGGTGGCTTCATCCTAGAAACTCCTAGGGCGGTACACAAGCCTTGCTGTCACTCAGTCTACTTAGGAAACGACTTGTCCCGCCACATACATCATTAGTACTCTGATGAGAGGCATCATGTCTTTGTCATCTTGATTATCTTTAGCACCTACTGCAGTACCTGGAATAGAGAATGTACTCAAGAAATGCCAGTTGTTGACACTGATAATGGATGATTTTTTTTTTTTCTCTTTTTGGTTGCACCGTGCAGCATGTGGAACTTCCCCAACCAGGGATCGAACTTGCACCCCCTGCAGTGGAAGCGTGGGGTCTTAACCACTGGACCACCAAGGAAGCCCAATGATAATGATGAATTTGAGACCAGTGGTTCTCCAGGCATAGACCTATTATGTAGCAATTTATATCTAGGATTTGGCCTTTCACTCATAAGGATCTGAACATCTTGGAAGGTACAAATGAGACGTCCAAAGTCCATTCATTCTCTGCTTGAGACTCTCAGAGCTCCGGAAGGCACCAAGGAAGACAAAAACCCAGGCTGCCATTTTGAAATCTGACACAATCATGAAATCAACCTGAGACTAATCCCTGGGGTAAAGCTACTGGTGACCAGGTAACCATCAAGTTTATGCTTATCAAGTTTGTACTTAAGATAGAAACAAAGAAATACAGTATTTCTTTGCTTGATGCTCTATATGACCCCAACCAAATATTGTATTGTACACTGCAATGATAAGGATTTGGATGTCCTACTGCTCAGATCATACCCAGATTTATATCTCCACACATGCTTACACTAGTCAGTGGGTATCCCAAAGGCGTCTCAAGTTCAACATGCCCAAAACGAAATTCTTGATCTCACCTACCCCCTGAACTTGTTCCTACACTACTCTCCTAGCCATCTGCCCCAAACTTGGGTTTATCCCTGAAACATCCCTCTCCTTCATTCTTCACATTCAAAGTATATCCACCACTCCTCCTCCATTCCTGTCCCCCTGGTAGAAGCAAACATTACCACTCATCTGACCTAAGCCTCTGAACCAGTCTCCACACTCCACGTCTGCTCTGTCCAATCCCTTGTCCACAGAGTAGCCAGAATAACACTCGAGTGAAAATCAGATCACATCACACCTCTGGTCAACCCTTCTTTGGCTTCCCACTACACTTGGGTTAAAACCTAAGCTTTCTTCCAGATCTCTCCTTCCTCTGGCTCTTGCTGATATCTTCCTGTCTTGATACTCTAACCGTGTTGGCCTTCTGATATTTTCCTACCTATGGGCCATGGTGGACATGGTTCGTTACCTACTGCAAATCCATTTCCTGCCTTCTTCCTCACTAGCAGAACTGTGATTTCACTCAAGGGTGCACTGCACTGTAATACAAATGTTTGATATCATTGTTATTATAAAGTGGGTGCCATGCCCAACCTAAAACATCCATGTTTTAAGGGGAATTTGCTGTAATACTTTCACTAAGCTTCTGTCAACCAAACCATTTACTATGGACTGACTTCTGTAATCCAAATTCATATGCTGAAACCCTACCCCCAACATGATGGTGTTTGGAGATGCTCCTTTGAGAGGTAATTAGGTTTAGATGAGGTCATGGGGGTGGGGCCCTCATGATGGAATTAGTGCCCTTATAAGAAGAGATACCAGAGAGCTTTCTCTCTCTCTCTCTCTCTCTCTCTCTCTCTCTCTCTCTCTCCCATGTGAGGACACAGCAAGAAGGTGGCCATCTGCAAGCCAGGAAGAGGGTTCTCACCAAGAACCAAACCAGCTGACACCCTGACCTTGGACTTCCAGCCTCCAGAATTGTGAGAAATAAATGTCAGTTGGTTAAGCCACCCAGTCTGTGGTATTTTGTTAGAGCAGCAGGAGCTGACTAAGGCACCACTGCTTGGTTTTAAACAGCTTATCCCATAATGCAGTACACACCTCCTCATAGGTGTACTGATATATCATACCCTGATGCCAAGACTTCAGGGAGATAATTATATATACAATTATAGAATACAAAGGGAATCTATAGACATTAGTGCAGATCAGAGCAGTGGTTCAAGATTCAGGACAGATGTAATGGAACAAATAAGCAGAAGGTCAGATGAGGGCTATTTTGTTTTGCTTAGCTCCATGGAAGATTTCTCTAGATAACACCTGCTTTGCTAGAAGGGGACTGCCTTATCATTCATTTCTCTAAGTCTTTCACAGTCAAGGTGGGTGAGGATAAGAATTTTAGTTGAGGGTTTAGGGAGCCAGGTAAATAACACAGGGCCCACGGCCAGTATCTGCTCACCCAGGACCCTCCAATATGGTATGCAAAATTGTGTGAGTGTGAATTAGGGAAGAGGGTCCACAGCTTTCATTAGATTCTCAAAAGGGTTTGTAACCCACCTCCCCCCACAAAAAGGATGAAACTACTGCAGAAGATGGCCAATGTGACTTGGAACTGAAAGCATTCTCTAGGTGCAGTGTGTTAGCTTTGCAGCTCAGATGAACCTGGCTTTTACCTAATTCCGTAAGTGGGAGCACTACAGGCCAAATATATTATAAAGGATAAATTCTCCCGTGATAATGACAAGAATCTACAGGAGCTGTCAGCTATATCCTCACTCAACTGTAAATGCTGCCCAGTTGAATGTATGCTGTAGAAAAACCATTTGCCTCCCAAATAATGAGACAAAGCCAATACAGGGGGGACGTTTCCAGCATTCCCTGAGGATGCCACTGTCAGACCTTTCTCCCATCACAATCCCTCATAGCATTTCATTGTGTGCAGTGGGCTCCGTCGGTGAGAAAACATTGCACTCCTTGGGGATGCTAACGAGGAGAAATTCATTTCCTATCAATTTCAGAAACTCATTGGCCTAAACCTATCCTGAAAGTATGTTCCATAGTAAGTGTTTGAAAATTATCACTACAAAAAGAAATTGTAGCTTAAAAAGTAACTTTACAGTGGACTTAAGCAAATCAAAACATAAAAACCAAAATTGATCATCCTAAAATAACTGCAACAAGCTTATGACTATGGCATTTCCTGGGTCATGGAGATAAGGCACCTGAGAAGAAATGAGGAATTTAAAGGCTAAATTTTGGTTTTTTATCACATTTTTCTTATTGTGATTTCTGTTGGACATGCCCTAATATTTTCATAGTGGTTCGTATCCCCAGCAAAGCCAAGGTGGTGCACAAAAAGATGCTCAACACTTCACCAGCCGTAAGAGAAATGCAAATCGAACCCACAACAAGTTACCACTTCACACCTCTTAGGACGGCTATTACGAAAAAATGAAAAATAAGTGTTCGCAAGGATGTAGAGAAACTAGACCCTTGTGCTTCACTGTTGGTAATGTAAAATGGTGGTGTTGCTTTGGAAAACATTATGGCAGCTCCTCAAGTAGTTAAACATAGAATTACCATATGATCCAGCAATTCCACTTCTGAGTATACACCCCAAAGCATTGAAAGCAGGACTCGAACAGATATTTGCACACCTGTGTTCATAACAGCCTTATTCACAATAGCCAAAAGGTGGAAACAACCCAAGTGTCCGTTGATGGATGAATGGATAAACAAAATGTAGTATATACACACAATGGAATATAATTCAGCCTCAAGAAAGAATGAAATCCTGACACATAGTAACTACAACATAGATGAACCCTGAGGACATTATGCTAAGTGGAAAAAAAAAAACAGACAAAAAAAGACAAATATCTTATGATTCCACTTCCATGAGATACCTAGAGAAGGCAAATTCATAGAGACAGAAAGCAGAATGGTGGTTGCCAGGGGCTGGGGGGAAACGAATGGGAGTTAGTATTTAGTGGTTTTCAGTTTGGGAAGATGAAAAAGTTCTGGAGATGGATGGTGGTGATGGTTGTGCCATACTATGAATGTGCTTGATGCCATTGAATTGTACTCTTAAAAATGGTTAAGGAACTTCCCTGGTGGTGCAGTGGTTAAGAATCCGCCTGCCAATGCAGGGGACACGGGTTCAATCCCTGGTCCAGGAAGATCCCACATGCCGCGGAGCAACTAAGCCCGTGCACCACAACTACCAGGCCTGAGCTCTAGAGCCCGTGCTCTGCAACAAGAGAAACCACTGCAATGAGAAGCCCGTGCTCCGCAACGAAGAGTAGCCCCTGCTCACTGCAACTAGAGAAAGCTTGCACACAGCAATGAAGACCCAACGTGGCCAAAAAAAAAAAAAAAAAGGTTAAAATGGTGTACAAAATTAAATGTATCTTTTGTCACAATTTTTTTTTTTTAAAAAAAGGAAAAAAGAAGCCGAGGTGGCAAGCCATACTTACAAGATATAGGCAATCACCCCAATGGACCAGCAGTCGACAGCTTTGCTGTAGGGTTTCTGTGCGAGGACCTCGGGAGCTGTGAAACAACAAAGGAGAGACACAAGCTTGACAATTTAAAGGACTAAGACATAAGGCGGGTTTTTTGCTTTTTGCTCTTTTTGTCTGCTACTTGGGCTGAACTTTCCGTGATTCTAGAAACTGAGTAGGCAGACACAATCTGATATATTTGTTGGCTTTTGTAACTAGACAAAAGGGGAGCGTTTGTGTGTACAACTGGAGGTTATCAATCAATCAATACATACTTGATAGGAGGTATTTTATGTCAGTGCTGGGCTAAGCACTATAGCTCAGACCAGACTGAGAGAGAGGAGAGAATACTCAGTCTGGGGCCTGGGGTGTGATTCACCTCAAATCAGTTCAAGGAAGCATTTCTGGCCCCTGTGTAGGGCCTTTCTAGGTGCTGTGGGGACAGGCAGGTGAAGCCCCTTCCCCCTGCCTTCATGGGGCTGATAGTCAAGATCAGACCTAAAACCTTCTCTCCATGTCCTGCCTCAGGCCTGCTCCTGGTTCCTTCTCTAAGGTTTTGGCCGGGTTATCTGTCACTATACTGCCATTTTGTTTCCTCATCTGTGAAACAGGAAAAATGCTATTGAATCTCACTTCCTTGGTTCTAACCCACACTTCATCAAGCATCACCAGTCCAGGGCCTTGGCTTATTTTGTACTATTCCCATACTTCCTGTTCCGGCTGTGGCTACTGCCCAGTGTTGGATACCCACCCAGTGTCTGGCACTCAGCAGGGTCTGCCATACATATTTGTGCAAAGAGTAAATAAACACAGGGAAGGAAGTAAACCTTCTTCACAAGTAAAACCTCCTTTTTATGCAAATACATCTGATTGAAGTGTCTAGGATAAACTTTGCAGAAAGTTTAAGAAAGTAGAGAAAGTAAAAATAGCTCTAGCTTACAAGGCACTTGTCAGGCTAAGCTGTGTGTTCTATGCATTGGGGATGCGTTAACTCACCACAACCTTTCTTGGTGGGGAAGAGCTTAGTTATTCTTCTTCTTCTTCCCAAGTTACAGGAGAGGGTGCACGGGGACTCAGAGATCAAGCCACTTATCCCCAGGATCCAGCTGCCAAGAGGCCTCTACACCAACTTAGTCTAACCCGAATTAAGTGCCTGTGTGATCTGGGTCTCGTCCTCGTCATTCATAAACATTTTCTACTGTAATCCTTTCAACAACTCTGACACTTAGCCATTATCTGCACCTGATCCATAAAGAAAATGAGCCTCAGAGATGTTCCTTTTCTGACGCCACATAGGAGATATAGACCAGCTGGGATCTGAACACAATTCAATCTCACCCTTGTCCCAGCTCTTTCCACTGGAATCTACTGACTGTTAACGTGAGTCTTTCTTCAGTCTCTAAGCAAAGTCCTTTTGCAGAAAAATGAACAGGGAAACCCTCTCATCCTGTTGCAGATAAGCACCTTCCTGAGCAAGAAGAGGGAAGGACACAAACTCTTGCTGGATGTTTCTGGTTATGATGGTAAGAAATACAATCCACAGATGATCCCCAAATCTAATTTTAGGTTTCAGCCTCAATTCCTCCAAACTTCTGATCAGACTTTTTTTTTTTTAATTTAATAAGAGCTAAATAAATACGTTTGTACAGCTTTGCTGTGTTTACCCTCAATGCAGTAGCAGAAACAGAGAGTGTTACAAAGCTGGGGAACTCACAAACTGGAGAAGTGGCCCTTAGATAATCGGGAGCTGGCTGAATCCATCCTTCCTCTTCCCCAGAACTGCTAAGAGCCTCTTTCTCAGATGCTTCTATTATGGCAACTGACAAAAGGGAGTCATTTCCCACAGCCAACGTCTTGCTGATTTAGGAGGTAGGTGCTCTCAGAGCTGATGTTTTGTTCTGAGCAGCCACACGAGCACAGGTGGTGGGAGGGGACTGGTTCTGCAAGGAGCATATTTTGGAGCCTCCAGGGCCATCCTCGTGGCCTGATGGAAAGTTCAAGAGAGGCAGAAAAGGCTCACAGAGCTACATCTGACCCAGCCCCTCCTCCCGGCACAGCTGACAGCGGGCATCAGGAATGCCGCATCAAGCAGGTGGGCAGAGGCCCTGGCTTCCATGTCACGGCGTCTGCAGGGCTCTTTAGGGAGCTGGCGAGACAGCCTGGCCCAAACGCTCCACGAAACCAGATGTCAGCTGACGAGGGGATAAGACCCGGCCCCTAGAAAGCAGGGTTGACTCCTAGGAAGAGCTAACCCTCCGTGTTCTCCTGACCACCTCTGTGGATGGGGCAGGAAGGATTCTTTAAAAAATAAATCCTCCTCCTCATCATCATCTGTTAGAAAACAGCAAGTACTGGCCACCATCCATTGTTCAGCAAACAAAGGAATAAAGAACACGGTTTCCCTCCTGAAATCCACACACCTGGTGGTACCTGCACATCAGGCCCTTTGCCTGCAGTCTGGCAAATGCTCCAGTGTTCTGGAGAATCGGGCAGTGCAGACTTGAAAAGCAAGTGGCTGATTTTTATGCAAGTCGGAGCTTGGATGTTACTTGGGATGTTTAGATTCTTGAAACCACAGATGCCACGAATTTTTGAAAATATGAGATTTTTGTTTAACTAGTAAACTTTATAACATCAAGTATATGCTTTTGTATAAAAAGACTTCTGATTTAGATCAACAGTATGGAGGTTAGGGAAAAGTTCTAAATGATTAACAAATACCAGGGTATCTACATTGGTGGTGGAACTCTATGTACTTGTGCCAAACATGTCTTGTTCTCTTTGGTGTTGTGTCTTATCTGGGTCACAGCAACTGCAATGAAATATAAACATTTTTTAACCATTGGTGGCAGGTGAACCATTTGCCCTCTGGTGAGGTCCTTAATTGCACTTGAACCCAATCCAGAGAGTGAAGCCAGAAGTGTAACGTCATGGTACAAAAGACAAAGCAAACTGATTTGGAAATAAAATTCTCACCAACTTAAAATATTTTTTAAATTGTATGATGGCACACACGTGAATGGCTTAAATTCTATTTTCCTTTGTGATATGATTCCTGGAAACAAATGTTCTTTGGGACATTGTTTGAACAAGCCCACCTAGCTTTAAATAGCTAACTTGTCATCTCATAGTAATTCTTGAAAAAAATAAATTCTCAGACAATATTCAAAACCCTCCTGACAATTTGATATGGTGAACAAATCATGAACCCCTGAGGTCAGGTGGGATATTTTCTCTCCCGCTGTCTGCGTCCTGCCGTTGGCGCTATTGTTTTGCCAACCTGTTGTACTTATCTGGTTTTTGGTCCTCCTTCTGTTCCCCTGATCCCTTTCAGCTGGAGTGCTGGGAGAATCCCCTTCTCTCTGATCTTTTCATAGACCCGTTTTCACTTTGAGAACCAGCCAAACTCCCTTGTGTTATCAATCTTATACCATTGGCAAGAATTCAGCTGTAATTCTAAAAAGTCACAGCATCCAACTTACAAACTTTGGGACAACAAATGAGCTCCCAGGCTGAGGAAGCCCAGAGCACGGTCCATCCAGAGACTTGGAAAGTGATGAGGGTTCTCTGTGCCACCATCATCCCATCTCTCCCCCAGCACTGGCAGGAGATGCCGATTAAGAACTTCTTCACCACGGAGAAACAGTTTTCTCTCCTAATCGTACCCAGCATAATTCATGTGTCGTGGGAGGTTGGCAGTGACTCTGGCCAACCCCACACCTTCTAACAGAGGGAGGCTTTGAATCGAAATAACTTAATTGGAGCTATTGACAGAGAAAGCAGTCATTAAGAGGCACCGTGGCTTGTTGGTGATGGCATCAACCCCCAGGCAGAGCAGGAAAGGGCTCAGTTTCCTGGCACACCCATAGCAGAAGGGAAAGACTCCAGTGGGGTGGGCATACACGTTCCTCCAGTGCATTTCAAGGCCTGGGCCCTCGGGGCTGTCAGTGGCTACCAGTGGCAGTAGAGAGACCCACCCACCCGGAAGTGCCCAAGGGACAGATCCAAGATAGGTGGCTGGTCCAACCTCCCGACTGCCTCTTAGGCTTGGCTGAAGTCAGCCTTTTAGGCCAGAAGGGAGTGGCATGATATACTGAAAGTGATGAAAGGGAAAAACCTACAACCAAGAATACTCTCCCCAGCAAGGCTCTCATTCAGTTTCCACAGAGAAATCAAAAGCTTTACAGACGAGCAAAGGCTAAGAGAATTCAGCACCACCAAACCAGCTTTACAACAAATGCTAAAGGAATTTTTCTAGGCGAGAAACACAAGAGAAGAAAAAGACCTACAAAAACAAACCAGAAACAATTAAGAAAATGGCAGTAGAAACATACATATCGACAATTACCTTAAATATAAATGGATTAAATGCTCCAACTAAAAGACACAGACTGGCTGAATGGATACAAAAACAAGACCCATATATATGCAGTCTACAAGAGCCCCACTTCAAACCTAGGGACACATACAGATTGAAAGTGAGGGATGGAACAAGATACTCCATGCAAATGGAAATCAAAAGAAAGCTGGGGTAGCAATACTCATATCAAACAAAATAGACTTTAAAATAAACACTGGGGCTTCCCTGGTGGTGCAGTGGTTGAGAGTCCGCCTGCCAGTACAGGAGACACGGGTTCGTGCCCCAGTCCGGGAAGATCCCACATGCTGCGGAACAGCTGGGCCTGTGAGACATGGCCGCTGAGCCTGCGCGCCATGGCCACTGAGCCTGTGTGTCTGGAGCCTGTGCTCCGCAACGGGAGAGGCCACAACAGTGAGAGGCCCACGTAACGCAAAAAAAATAAATAAATAAAATAAAATAAACACTGTTACAAGAGACAAGGAAGGACACTATATAACGATCAAGGGATCAATCCAAGAAGATATAACAATTGTAAATATGTATGCATTCAACATAGGAGCACCTCAAGGCAAATGCTAAGAGCCATAATAGAGGTGGAGAGAACAAGGGTGGGGTGGAGGCAGCTCCACCTGGGTGACATGTGTTGGGCCATGACAGTTGGGTTCCCAGGTCTATTCATCAAAAACCTGTAACACACTAGCCTCTGGTAGGCTCCTACCATACCTTATCCATCCCTTTACTGCTGTGTGAATCACACTGTCAAGGTCCAGACTTCATGCTGCTGGAGAACATCTCTAGACTGTATTTTCAGGGCTTAGTACATTCTGGTTGTTCACCAAACGGTGATGCAACTGAACCCAACCTACTCAACACACACGCCATTATTTCTATAAGAAAATGTTTTCCAAACGTCAGACAACTGATTTACAAATAAACTTAGCTGCCTCAAATATTTTTGGTGAGTACCTACAGGAACAAAAAAATGAGAGGGTCACAAATAAATTTTGGATTGCAAGCAACTGTCATTTGGGAAGTCCCTGTATTAGGTGCAAGTTAGATAAATTGCTGACTACATGCCCTATTTCTGACATGAATTTGGGAGATAAAAGAACCAGAATTAGCCCTAATTCTCTGTGGGTGTCTGTCATTCATGTTGCTCTCGTTTTAAAAGCTTTTCTCAAAGGGATTTCAGAATTATTAGTTCTACGGCTAAATGGCAGAAAAGATAGTCTGTTAAATGATCTCTCAGAACCTCCTTCCTGGTCAGATCTTGGGGACTATCAATTCAGGTTTTTTGAGGCTACTGCCAATAGAAACAGTATCCCATCAGCTTAATTTACCCCAGTCAATAGAAGTGATCTCCATATAAACCACACAGCCTCAGCAGAGCATCCCACGAGCTACTGGAGAGATCTGTGGACAGATGTTCCCTCCTCTGAGCCCCAGGCTTAACCCACGCTCTTTAGTGAAACAGTACGTTCAAAATTTAAAATAATTGAATTTACTGCTGTGAGACTCACTACCAACCCACTGTGGAAAATTCCACTTGGTGGGAAACGTCTTCTATAAACCGAGCTGTTTTATATTGATTCAGAGCAAGGTTTCCTGGTAAAGGGAAGGACTCCAGAGATTTCAGAAAGAAAAAAAACAAAGAATTTCAGAAACTTTTCATGTTGTTTTTAAAACAACTAAGTTGCCCATTTTCCTTACTGAAAGAGAGAGAGGAAAAAAAGGCTTAACCAAGTGGAATTGGAAACGAGGACAGTGGCTTGTGGAGGTGGGGGCCACAGTCACCAGTCCTCAGGCTCTCATAAAACAGGAAAGGAATTTTCCCATTTCCTGCGTCCAAGGATGTGCTGAGAACCGTCTCTGCAGAGAGCGGGGAGAATGAGATCTCATCGTGTTACCACGTTCATGCTCAAGGTGATCTGTTCCCCTCCACGGATGTTTGAGGACCACTCCTCTTTGTACTTCAAATATGACCCCTTCCACTGGGAGAAGGGTGGGGACACAAGCAGGAGGGGCATCCCAGGGTGGCAGGAGCAGCCCTCGATGCTGGAAAAGGAGAGCTTGTGGTCCAGAACCATGGTGGTGGTGTTTCTCCTTATTCAATCATTTAATGGGCTGCATCTCACTTCAGGCACTGGCTTTATGGGTGACGAAAGCACACCTGGCCCCTGCCCTCATGGCACACCTGTTCTCCGGGGCGTTGAGGGTAGACACAAGCCACAGACGTAGTGCCAGCCTCGGCCGCCCTCCTAAGGACGATGATCAGAGTCAGACAAGATCATGGCAAGATGGGAGAGGTGGTGTTGATTTTTAAGTTTAACTCAGTCGAAATCCAACCCTGAAACTACTGAACTTACTCTAAATAAACCTCAAAAATATCCAAGGAAAGAAAATATTACCTCCAATAGTCAAATGATGGGGGAGGTGCAAACAGAATGAGAAAGATACAGCCGGAGAAAGAAATCGCTGTGGCTAGTGGTGCTGTTAATAAGTATATGCACGTTGTTCATGTTGTTTTCCAAGAATAAAGTAATAGGCGTAAAGATGAAAGAGTAGGAGAGGTCTGAAGGATGTGAAATGGTTGCCGGGATTTAGGTTCTTGTTACTTAAAATGACTTTAGTTGTCTGGATTTAAGAAGTTTTAAATAGTCGGGCACATTGGCTTTTCAGTGAAAGAAACGTAGGCTCCACCACTTACTACATGTGTGGACTTGGGTAAGTCCCTTAATCTTTCTCAGCCTCCATTTTGTTCATCTGTAAGATGGGAACATTAATAGAGCCCAACTCTGAGGATTGTTAAGAGGTTTAAAGGAAATAAGCAGCACATATATATGGGTATAATTAGTAGTTGTTATGTAAGGAGGAAAAGTTGGAAAGATCATAGGAGCAAAAAGAATGTAGGTTTTATTACTCTCTAGAATTAAGGCTGAACGGATTCTTGATATCATTTGGTACTTTCCTTCAACTCTAGCGTAACATAGAATGATTCATAAATGAAGATTTCCACCCTTTTGATGAAAACCCTCAGAAGTCAGGACAGAGCTGGGCCCACACGTGATGCAAGGGCAGGTCAGGAGAACTTGAATCTTAGAGTTGGAAGGAGCCAGTTGGTCCCTTTGTTCATCTAGTTCTTGATCCTTGTGGTCACTTCATCACCAACACATTTACATCATCATCCCCCCTTGGTCCAGGCACCAGCCTAGACACGGCAACAGGAGCAGGTTGTTCATCATGGTTGACAGACAGCGCTGTGGGCATCAGGACCATCTGTCCTGATATTAGAGATCCATGTCATGGCCGAGGACCTCTGGCTGTGCGTGGCCCCTTCGTGGCTCAGCATTTATTGAGGGGAGAGGCTGTGCTCCTTCCACATTTCCTCTCCCTGCCCTGTCCCCCTCCTTCCCCCAGCCCCACCCTCTCCTACCTCCAGGCCAGGTGTCATCAAGATTCCCATCCCCATTGTCCTGAGCTCTCCCCATCCTTTAAGTAGCTACAAGGGTGCAATGCCCAGTTCTAACCAGTTCTTGTTTTCATTGGCCCCAATTATAATTCTTTTTTAAAGGGGTGTTTAAAGATTATTCTGGGTATATCCTAATTTTCTCCCTAATTCTTTTTCTTTTTAAATTAAGTATAGTTGATTTACAGTGTTGTGTTAGCTTCTGGTGTACAGCAAAATGATTCAGTAATATGAAAAAGAATATATATATATATATTCTTTTTCATATTCTTCTCCATTATGGTTTATTATAGGATATTGAATATAGTTTCCTGGGCTATACAGTAGGACCTTGTTGTATATCTATTTTATATGTAATAATTTGTATCTGCTAATCCCAAACTCCTAATTTATCCCTCCCCACCCCTTTCCCCTTCGGTAACCATAAGTTTGTTTTCTATGTCTGAGTCTGTTTCTGTTTTATAAATAAGTTCATTTGTGTCATACTGTAGATTCTACATATAGGTGACATAATATGGTATTTATCTTTGTCTGGCTTACTTCACTTAGTATGATAATCTCTAGGTTCATCCACGTTGCTGCAAATGGCATTATTTCATTCTTTTTCATGGCTGAGTTATAGTCCATTGTGCGTGTGTGTGTGTGTGTGTGTGTGTGTGTGTGTGTGTGTGTGTGTATGTCACATCTTCTTTATCCATTCATCTGTCGATGGACATTTAGGGTTGCTTCCATGCCTTGGCTACTGTAAACAGTGCTGCTATGAACACTGGGGTGCATTCCCTAATTCTCTGGAGTGTGTAAAACTGCTGACATCTGTGCCACCTGCTGAAACAGAGCCGACAAGATGCTCAGATCAGCACCTCTACCTGTCTTTGAACAAGCTTCTGTCTTTGAAAATGAACTTGAAACTTCTAACTTACTATGTAGCCTATGATGTCAGCAGACAGACATGCAGGCAGATGGGCAACCTGCCAGCCTACAGCTTAGTCTAAGGTTCATCTGTTGACCCTGCTGGCTGGCCTCGCCTCCCTGAGGAGGCCACAGAGAAAGGCATTTGACTTGAACTTGATGCATGCCATGGTGGGGAGGAAAAGGCTCTGAGACACGAAAGCCAGTCATGGTCAGAGGTAGTGGAGTCTTCTTTTAATATCATGGCTTTTCCCAAGTTGCTCATGAAAGGAGGTCAGGAGGCCTAGGGGTCAGGGGGCCTGGATTCAAGTTCCACTCTGCTGGGCAGGCTGGCAACGTGATAGCATCTTTACAGGAAGGAGCCTAAGAGAGGAGTAGGTGGTCTAATGGGAGAGCACCGAACTTCCATGCGGGTTTTAAAATCAGATTGTGCACCTGTAGACTGGTGCTAGCATCTGTCACCTCTGACCCAGCACTGAATCAGAGGACAGAATTAGAAGCTGGGCTCTGCACCAGTGTACCTCGAATTCATCATCTTTCTGTGTCTCAGTTTCCTGTCTTGAAGGGCACCTGCCAGTCTGTCCCAGTGTTAGGCCTTCATGGAAAAGAATCTGTGCTCACCCGTAGAGCTGCAGGTGTCCCCTCCTTCTAAGGCATACAGTTGTCCCTCAGCATCTGTGGGGATGGGGGTCCAGGACCCTCTGTGGACACCAAAATCGGTGGATGCTGGAGTCCCATACGTAAAAAAATGGCATAGTATTTGCATATTACCTACGACATCCTCCTGCGCACTTTACCTCTAGATGACCCGTAACACTTAACACAGTGTTAACGCTGGGTAAGTCGTTGCCGGTAAGCAGTAAATTCAAGTTTTGTTTCTTGGAGCTTTCTGGCAATTTTTCAAAAATATTTTTGATCTGCAGTTGGTTGAATCCGAGGATGTGGAACCCGTGGATCCAGACGGCCAACTGTACCGTTAGGGATTTGTGTCCAAGGACACTTGATCCAAGTTTTCCTGTCCCTGAGGGATTTCCACAGGTAGTGAGAAGGGACATAGCTCCTCTGCTGGAGGATAAGTGGATAGTCTTAAACCAAACTGTAATATAGTTCCAAAGATTTAGTGACACTGCGTGTCATCATGGTGGTGAAAAGGATGTCACTGCAACAGTGGGAGATGCACACTACTATGTACAATAGATAACCAGCCAGGACCTACTGTATAGCACAGGGAACTCTACTCAATATCTTGTAATAATCTATAAGGGAACAGCATCTGAAAAAGAATAGATATATACATATATGTCTATATAGATATAGATATGTATAAAGGAATCACTTTGCTGTACGCCTGAAAGTAACACAACATTGTAAAAAAAAAAAAAAAAAAAAAACAGTGGGAGAGAAAGAGGACCTTTCTACCCAGTAGTGGACTGTTCAGAGACGGTAAATAAAATTCTAAAGATCAAGGAAAGTAAGATTCAGGCATAGAGCTCAGAGGAGCATCCAGTCTCAGTAAGAGCTGCATTACAACGAGGAGGTGGTACTGAACGGGCTAACTCAGATCTGCTTCCCGCTAGTAGAATTTTCAGCAGGAGGGGTATTGAAAAAGAAAAAAAAAATGCGCTGAGGGGCTTTACCGTGAGCATCTTAATAAGCAGATGTTGCTTCACCTAGGTTTAGAGGATTGCAATCTGGATTGTTGGCAAATTAAAACACAGCTGAGATACAGAATCATTCCTCGCCGGTGGTTTGTCTTCAGCCTGACGCTGCGGAAGAGGAGCAGAAACTTCTTGGGACAGCTCTGTTCTCTTTCTGGGGGTTATAGGTTCCTTAGCTCTTTCTCACCCTCCCCCAAAGCTGTAATTTACTAAAAATGCATCGCAGATGAGCAGCTCACTTGGATTTTCCTAGTAGCTTCTTGAATTTTACCACAGGCATGAAGAGTCCCCATTAAAGCACCATCCTGGTTTCTCATTACCAGTCTGATGGGAGCTGGGTTACTATTCAAATGCTGCCGAAGCCAAAATGTGGCTGATGGGTGGTGGGGAGAGACTGAGGAACGGGAAGGGAGTGGAAAACGGGAGGGCAGCTGGTTTCTGGTGTTTTCAAATGTGGGAGAGACCTGGAACTCAATGTTACAGCGGAAGAAAAATGTTCTGAGTAAGGCATTTTAGAGCAATGTGGCAACGGATAACCCCGTAATGTGTTCCTTGCAGGTTGTCCCAGGATTCCACCTCCGCCCTAAAGGGTTTGTGAACCGCAACCGGATGGTGACTCTGCACTGAAGCCCTCCTCACTTCTGAAATCTGATGAGCTACACTTCAACATAAAGAAGACTGTTACAGTCATTCCAGTGTTTGGGTTTATAATCATTAAAAGAAAAAAAAAAGAGTGAGTTACAAAATGCTGCAGTGCTTCTTTCCTCTCCGCCACCGCAAAATGGTACCAGTTTAGAAACCATGAAACTCCATCCCAGGATTCAAGTACTGAGAGAGGAGCCGTCAGGAGCTCCAGAAGGATGGAGAGTGCTTTACAAAGAGTTTTAAGAGGGATTAGTGGGCTGGGGGCTCTTCCAGGGCAGGGCTGGGTTTACTTGGCACACGTTCTGATCATGAGCTTCTGCCCTCGGCCATATTCAGTATGTCAAGGCTAATACCAGGCCCTACAAGCCTCCCCACGTGGGGAGGCCCTGTTCTCTCTGACAAATGGGGTCTGGCTGCAAGCGCCCAGTGTGATGAAACGGTCGCTGCTGGTTGTCACTGAGTAGCTGCTGAGAGAGAAGGAACGAGAAAGTTCTGATGTGGGTCCTCCACCTACTCAGCTGTGCCCTGTGTGACAATTCATCAGTTACATAAAATCCTGTTTCAACGCTAACAGTCTGAGAGGGTGAGAACAATGACGTAATGCTCAGAGCCGTGTACTAAAATACGGTATTTAAGTGAACACCAAATAAAAACCGAGCTCTTTGGGAGAAAATGACCACACAGAAGAGTGAAGATTAAAGCAGCAGGAACAGAGGATCTATGAGGAAAGATAAAAGGAGCTGCGTGACTTAGCCTGCTTGGGAGAACAGAGATGGATGACGTCAGCTTAACAGTTTTTTCTTGTCTGTTCTGAGTGAAGATGGGAAAAAAATGACAGTCAATATCCTTGACACGCGAATATTTATACACTTAAAGGATACGAGGTCACACATCTGTAGACATACAGAATAGCAGAACCAGAAAAAAATCATGGAGGTCAACGCATAAGCAGCTTTTGGCAGGAAAATACTCTGCGGGAAAGAGCTCTTTGCAGAAGGCGCCCCTTTGCCTTGTCACTAACCTTAAACCAGGCGCCTCATGCTCTACTCATCTCCAGTCCGAGCACATCTTTCATATCTTTTGATCACACAATACTTTGCCTAAGTTCTTGGTTCTTTCATAGACCAGAGAAGTAGGAATGAAAAGTAAGTAACTGAGAGATGACCAGATCTCTTCCTTAGCTTCCCTTCAGGAATCTTGCAAACTGTGTGAACAAGGTGGGGTCTAAAGAAAGATCACGAGGACTCGACCAGCCTGCACCCAGCCTGCACACAGTGGGGATGGCGACAACTCTGACCCCCTACCTCAAAGATTCACCGAGATTACTTCCCTGTTTCCCTTTAAAAGCCTTCATGGTGGGGTTCCCTGGTGGCGCAGTGGTTGAGAATTTGCCTGCCAATGCAGGGGACACAGGTTCGAGCCCTGATCTGGGAAGATCCCACATGCTGCGGAGCAACTAGGCCCGTGAGCCACAACTACTGAGCCTGCGCGTCTGGAGCCTGTGCTCCGCAACAAGAGAGGCCGTGATAGTGAGAGGCCCACGCACCGCGATGAAGAGTGGCCCCCGCTCGCTGCAACTAGAGAAAGCCCTCGCACAGAAACGAAGACCCAACACAGAAAAAATAAATAAATAAATAAATAAACTCCTACTCCCAACATCTAAAAAAAAAAAGCTTTCATGGTGGAGCAGAATCTTGGGAGGCAGTTTTGGGGGGACGCTGAGTCTACCATCTCCCCAGATTGCTGGCATTCTGATTAAAGGCAACCTTCCTTTCTGTCAACATTTGTGAGTATTGGTTTTGTAAGTGGTAAAAGCAGCAGGACCCGATTTGATGACTAATCAGTTCAGCACGCTTATTTGACGTACGAGAAACTGAGAACCCAAGAGTTTAAGGGAAGGGCTCAGGCCTTCCTTGCATCTAAGCAATGGTAGAGATAGAATCTCACAGTCAAGACCCACTGTTGTGACTGCTACCAACTACAGGCTCGGTGGCTCTGAGAACAGTCCCTCATCCCAACACGGAGCCCTGGTTCCTGGAACCCCTGGTTTCCAAGGTCTCATCCTAACCTCGAGCCCCTTATCAAGCTTAAAAATGCGATGGTCCCATGAATTAAAAGTATTCCTTTAATGGTGAAAAAATATGCTGAGAATGTTGAACCAACTGTTCTCCGTTTCCACTTAGAAGAGAACACAACGAAACTTGTTTGAACTATTTTAGACAAGTTAAGCCAGGGTTAGACCAAAGACTTCGGCAATGTCTCTGCAGGCAACTAAGCTGCGAGAAGAAACGGGAATGCCTCCTTCTTCACAGTTTAAGTAATATAACAATGAGCCACCTTCTAAAGAACCAAGATGTAGCTCTGCTTATAAACACAATGATGGATCAGACAGAAATGCACCTTCCTATTTTTGAGGAACATCCAATAATGGAAGAGTGGTTTCCAGTATGCACTCGAAATGGAATACAGCAAAGGGATGCATCATCACTCAAAAAGGCTCGATGAAAAAAGAAAGTCTCACGTAGCTCAAAGGCAAACATCACGAAGCAGTTAGGAGTCTTGCCACCCGGCACTACCCCAGCCTTCTTGCCCTTTTTAAAAGTGAAGTTTGCAATCCCTGAATAAGAAAGACTATTCTTTGGAAGAGCACAGGCTTGCCCTCCTCTGGTGAGGCACTCTGGCACTTAATCTAGAGACAAAGGTTCAAAGTTCTTTTAAAAGAGTTTAATTTTCCCACAGAATCTGAGAAATCACATCAGTGTGCAAATAGCAACATCGAGAAATAAAACAACAGGCTTTCTTCTACAGAACAGAAGTACATTTGTCATCTTGTAGTGTCTTATCAATTTACATGACTGAAATGGGTGCTTTCTGTGACTTACGGTTCCTATTTAGTGATTCAAGAGAGCCCGTCTGGATATTTGAATTAATGCAGTGGAGCAAGTTGCATAAATAATTTTACAAACTTTCTCAGCTCTGACTTTCATCTCTTATTGGCGATGCCAAGGGGAATGTTATATCTGACTCAATTAAATGGATTCTAAATCCAGGTCAATACCACATTAACAGTCACCATGTTACCCTGAGGAGCTGACTGCCACCAGACGGCCTTATCATTTCTCCTAAATTCTCTCCAAGAACTTATTTATGCATGCCCTCCCTCCCCAAGTGAGTCTGCTCATTTCCCACAGGCCCTACATACCAGAAGCCATTCATGATCTTGGACCTTTGTTCTCCTGCCTTGCCTGCATCCGTAAGCCCTTCCTCTTGGCCCGAGTTCCACCCTTCCTTCAAATCTTGCCTCCTCTGTGAGTTTTCCCTTGCTGGTTCTAGCCCTTACTGATCCGTCTCTCGCCTGTATTTTTGAGGCTGCTTCTGAACTATGTCAGTTACTTCATACTGCAGACATGATACCTTATATGGATCCGTATCACCCACTGGCCATACTGTATTGGAGGAGCCCCCGGTGTGGACAGAGCCCTAGGTGCCGCCTGCAGTAGGAACGCAATACACCTGATGGAGAGATGCCCGCCATCTCCTGTCATCAGTGACCTGACACTCAGCATGGGCCCTTGTTTCTTATATGGGGTGTGTAAGGACCAGGCAGCTGCTAAGGGTCAAGGGTGAAGTTCAAAAGGCTCAGATTTCTTTGCTTTCTCCCAAGGTACCTTGTGCCTTGGGATACTTAGGATAAACAGCCCTTTTCCCATTATTTCTTCCTTATTAGAGAACTCATTTAAATTGAAGTAGTAACTTGATGTTGGTGAAACTAACTATTCAGCTGAAGAGTCATTTAGGTAATAACTTGACACAACAACAAAACAACTGCACTCACCAATGGAAACCCACACTACCTAGAAGGAATCTGAACTAAAGCTGACAGCCGTCCTCTGCTCCCAGCTTGGGCTCTTGGGACGTGTAGCCCCCAAGACGGGCAGCAGAGAACAGTACTCCCTCCCTTCTCTCCCGTAGATGCCTAATGGCTCTGCCCTGTTCAAATGAAAAACTGCCCGGCAAAAAGGAGGCCGTGGCTTCTGTGTCCAAGGTCCCAAAGAGTGTCCCCATCAGACTGCTGGGGGGTGGGGTGGGCAGGTGGACGGGGCTGTGTCCAGCCCCAGGCTGACAGCACCCTGGGGTCCTCTGATGAAGACCTGTTTCATCTTCTCTGCAGCATTACTCTGACTACCAGGCTCCCACAGAAATAATTAATTGTTCAATTAATCTATAATTTAAGGTTCCCCAAACCAGTGGTTCCCACTCAGTCTTTATCGTACCTGACTTGGTAGCCGCAACTGACACAAGGCACTTCATCTTCCTTGAAGTACTGTCCAGATGCCACACACTCCCCTGGTTCTCTTCCTACTTCACTCACTGTCCCTTCTCTGTCCCTCTGAGTCCCCGGGACTCAGCCCTGGGACCTTTCCTCTCCTCCATCTACACCCACCCCCCACTTGATGATTCCATCCAGGTTCATGGCTGTACAATGCATCAGAGGGGACTTCCCTGGAGGTCCAGTGGTTAGGACCTTGTGCTTCCGCTGCAGGGGGCATGGGTTCGATATCCCTGGTCGGGGAACTAATATCCCACATGCCGCGTGGGGAGGCCAAACAAAAACAAAACCCCCCAAACAACAACCAAAAAAAACAAATAAAATGCACCAGCGGCTATCAGTTCCCAAATACCGTCCATCTCCACAGCTCATGGATCCATATTTGAGATGTGCCTTCTCACTAAACTTCATTTGCAGCCCCCCAATCAATCCCTGGGATGCTTCTGTGGTCGTTTGTAGACCTGCCCAGAGTGGGCAGGGGGTCACCCGAGTGCTCACTCCCAGCCGAGGGTGACCACCGCAATGCTCTGCCCTCTTGTGTTGTCTCTCACAGTGACAAGAACTATAGCTTTCATGGTCCAGTTAGTGCCACATTTTCCCATACTTTTGTGCATTCTGTTGATTTCACTATTCAAAACGGCCCCCAGGGCTTCCCTGGTGGCGCAGTGGTTGGGAGTCCGCCTGCCGATGCAGGGGACATGGGTTCGCGCCCCGGTCCGGGAAGATCCCACATGCCGCGGAACGGCTGGGCCCGTGAGCCATGGCCGCTGAGCCTGCGCGTCTGGAGCCTGTGCTCCGCAACGGGAGAGGCCACAACAGTGAGAGGCCTGCGTACCACACACACAAAAAAAAACGGCCCCCAGGTGTCAGTGCCGAGGTGCTGTCCAGCGCTCCCAAGCACAAGAAGGCTGTGCGCCTTACGGAGAAAACGCATGTTCGATAAGCTTCATTTAGGTGTGAGTTACAGTGTTGTCGGCCCGAGCTCAACGGTAGTGAATCAGCAACAATATTAAATAAAGTGTCACTGGACAGAGATACACATATAACAAGGTCAAATATCGACCAGCCGATGACAGTGCTGGGACTAGAGACCCACAAGAACCCAGCCCTGTATTTCCCCTGGGAGCGGGGCTCAGGGTCTGCCCATTCAGTGCTCACAGTGACTTTATAGGACAAAACTGCTGTGCAAAACGAGAGTCTCCCCTCAAGGCCTGACTCCTATTCCAGCTGCCTTCCTGACCTCACAGACGTTATCAAATCCAAACCTGAACCCCTGGTGATATTTCTGCAACGTTCCCCCTTACCACATCTTAATTAAAGGCAACTGCACCCTTCCAAGGACTCAGGCCAAAACCCTTGGAATGACCCTTGACGTGTCTCTCTTTCAAACCCTACTTCTGGGTTTTCAGAAAATCTTGATGACATCACCTGAACGTCATATTCGCAATCTGACAGCGTCTCATCGCTTCCACTCTGCCAACCTGACCCAGCCCCGACCATTTCTTGCCTGGACGACTCCAGAGCCTTCTAACTGGTCTCCTTCCTTCCACCCTGGCCCTGTCCCCCCCCTGCCACCTCTCCTTATCCCAGCCTGTCCCCCACAGGGATCTTGGTGAAAGTTCGATCATGTCACCCATTACCTCAGATCCCTCCAACGGCTTCCAGCCATCCGTGGTCTTGACAGTGACTTCTAAGTCCTGGTCTGCACATGCCCTACCCACTGCTTCTCTGACTTGCTCCTTTCTCACCCTGCTCCTGTTGCTCCTCTCACACTCCTGCCCCAGGGCCTTTGAACCATCCTTGGAATGCTCTTCCTCCCAATAACGGCATGGCTGGCTCCTTCACTGCAATCATATCTTTACCCCACTGTCATCTTCTTAGTGAGGGCTGCCTTGATCAGTGTAGTTAAAATTACAACCCCCTAAATCTAAGAAAAAAAAAATGTCATGAAGAACCTAGGGGTAAGATGGGAATAAAGACACAGACCTACTAGAGAATGGAGTTGAGAACACGGGGAGGGGGAAGGGTAAGCTGTGACAAAGTGAGAGAGTGGCATGGACATATATACACTACCAAACGTAAGGTAGATAGATAGTGGGAAGCAGCCGCATAGCACAGGGAGATCAGCTCGGTGCTCTGTGACCACCTGGAGGGGTGGGATAGGGAGGGAGGGAGGGAGACGCAGGAGGGAGGAGATATGGGGATGTATGTATATGTATAGCTGATTCACTTTGTTATAAAGCAGAAACTAACACACCATTGTAAAGCAATTATACTCCAATAAAGATGTAAAAAAAAAAAATTACAACCCCCTACACACACATACACAGACACAGACACACACACACGCTTCCTACTGTCTTTCCTGCTTTATTTTTCTGCATAGCACTCATATCCATCTAAGATACTAATTAATATATTTAGCTGTTTGCTTATAGCCCGTTTCCCTCTCACTCAGATGTAAGTACTACGAGGTTGAGGATTTTTATCTGTTGTTTTTTCTTTCTACTGATGCATTCCCAGTGCCTAGCACAGAAGGTAGGCACTAAATAAATAATTCTTGAATGAGGCATAATGTAGCACTTACCATACATTATTCAATTTACCTGTTAGCCCTCTGTCTCTCACAAGACTGTGAACATTTTGAGGTCAGAGGCTCTATCTAATTCGTATTTGTATTCCTAACACCAAACTACTGTGCATGACACATAACAGGAATTCAGTAAACACACACTGAATGAAGAGAAGGGGAGCAGAGAAATAAAAAATCGCTCGTGTTTATGAAGCTTAGGTTTTTATTGAATTCAACAAGCATCTGTGCAAAGATGAGCAAGCCAGAGCCCCTGCTCTAGTGGAGAGGGGGAGAGACACGGATAAATATGGAAGCTGATGCAATGTTGTAAGAGCCATGATGAGAAAAGGAAAAGAACCAGGATGACAAAGGAGAGGATGGATGTTGGGAAAGCAGTCAAAAGAGGGTCATGTAGGGCTTCCCTGGTGGTGCAGTGGCTAAGAATCTGCCTGCCAATGCAGGGGACATGGGTTCGAGCCCTGGTCCGGGAAGCTCCCACATGCCGTGGAGCAACTAAGCCCGTGCGCCACAACTACCGAGCCTGTGCTCTAGAGCTCATGAGCCACAACTATTGAGCCTGCGTGCCACAACTACTGAGCCCATGTGCCACAACTACTGAAGCCCGCATGCCTAGAGCCCATGCTCTGCGACAAGAGAAGCCACGACAACGAGAAGCCCGTGCCCCACAATGAAGAGTAGTCCCCGCTCGCCGTGACTAGAGAAAGCCTGCGCACAGCAACGAAGACCCCACACAGCCAAAAATAAAAGCAAATAAATACATTTAAAAAAAAACAAAAAGAGGGTCATGTAAGCTGGGCTTTGATGGCCGAATAGGAGCTTGCCATGCAGACTGTTGGGGAGAAACAGACTAAGCTCAGCTGCTCACTGCCCAAGGCATGTCTACATAGACATAAGCTCCCCAGTGTTGCCCCTTTCTTACTCTAAAAGGTCCCCCAAGAATCTTGGTGCTCAATAAATGTGAACAAACAGAATTGCTATATTCCCATAGTCCTCCTTTCCCCCTTCTTCACTCCAAGGAAACTCTGTATCTGACAACAGAATTACCTGATGGCTCCACTTGCCACCATTTAGGGTAAAAGAGCAAAGGCCACATCCAAACATCAGTCCCGGTTCCCAGACTCATCAGCGACTGACATCTAAACACAACCAGACCACTAGGATGGCAGCCACTTAGAAACCCAGAGAAACTGCCATTCCACAAGCTCTGTCAAAATGTAAAAAAGCGAAAATCAATTTAGAAAGTGCTAGAGCTTTCCAACATCAGAGCCAAATATGAGAACAGTATGATGCATATGTAAATATGCACATTCTTTGTCAGAGCCCACATCCTGAAGCAGGAGCTGGGCGGCTACAGCATCCTCGGCTTCCTCGCCCGGCGTGGCCTGGGCAGCAGCCCCTGCGGAACAGAGCAAAGCCATTCCAGCCAGGAGACTGGACCCCATGACCTCATAGGCCCGTCCATTTTCTGATGCCTATGACTCACCACGGTTGGAACCGGCTTTTTTCCTCCCTGTCTTTTAAGAGAAGTGAGAATAAGCTGGTCTCATTCATTTTTATTTGCCGCTTGCCTGGTGGCTTGGACTGAACTGGAGAAATTCCACACACACACACATCACACACACACCGCACACGCTCACATTTCCACCCACGGCCCCCACCTCAGGGCATACACATGTGTCTACACGTGCATCTTGCACCACAGCTGCTGATGCAAGTCCTCCTGATGGAGTTCAAGCTCTTCCTGAAACCGTGACTTTTCTATCCTAGAACGGGGACTGCTCACCCTGCCATGCGTCTCCATCAGATGTGCTGGCTTTGCAAACGTGATCAGAACCATCTCCCCTTCTGCATCTAGTGCATACACACAACCCAGGGACAAAATTCCTGGGTACTGTGACAGTCAAGAGCTAACAGGTACTGACAACATCTTTTCCTCCCCTCCCAGATTTATACCATCTTGATCTCCTCCTAAATCTGTGGCTTCCTTCCCTTCCCCTCACTTTAGTCTCTATTCCCCTCAAGTCTGTTCTTTTCTCCTGAGTTCCTTTAAAAGTGCAACAGCTGTGACATTAACAGTGATGACTTAACGCCCATTATCCTGCAAGCACTTGAAGGGCCCTGAAGTGCCTCCGAGGTCTTTCGAAGTTTCCGACCATGCTCTGGGCCCCAGACCCGTTTAGCATGAGGCCTGCTTCCCTCAGCCTGCCTGGGAAGGTCACGTGGTTGTATCCCCAAACAAACAGGAATGACACTGGTCATATAACATCACCTCCTCTCCTTCAGGGCAGGCTTACTGTTCTCATTAAGAAAAGCCATCACGGTTTGTATGATGAGAATTCAGCCTTGGTCTCCATTTTCTCAAAGTCTCTTCCAATCCCAGTTCTTCCTGCTCTTAGACCTTCCTAGCTTGTACTCACTCTCTCCCCAGCACAAGCTGATGCCTCTACCTGGAACTCTGTCCCCTGACTTTCTCATGGTTGGGGCTGCTTCTCGTCATGAAGGCTAATGCCTGAGTCTCCTCCTGTCCCCTTAACTATCCCAACCCCTCTTCACACCTGTCATTCTATCATACACTCCCGTTTTGTCTTCTTCATAGCATGTAAGATCTGAAACACCCCTGTTCACCTGTTTCTTTTCTGCCTGTCTCTCCCAACTAAAAGGTCAGCTCCATGAGGGCAGGTGTTCCGTCTCATTCACTGTCTTCACCCCAGTGCCTAGAACAGCATCTGGTACATAGCAGGCACTTGCTGGATGAACGAATACAGTCATGTAAATGGAAGCCTCAATAACTTCGTACACAGTTCTGATGACCTTTCTCCGGGCCCCCAGAAGATGGAAGTTGAGTCTCAGTATGTGTTCAGATCTGCCATAGCATTTTCTGCATTCTGAGTGTCAGGGACAAAGGATCTCTGGGGTTCTGATTTTAGAAAAAACTTTAATTCTTGGCTTCTCCAGGACAGATCAGGATTGGCTAATTAAAGAGAGTGACTTGGTCAAGGTTTGAATCAGATTCCTCCTATCAATATTTTCTATGTGTTTCTATCTCAACATTTTGTTTTATGTGTGTTTGTACCTTATTGTCATCCCACATGTCACTGTAAATCATTTAAAAACATAGATACACATGACATGTTTCTGGTCTTAGAACCTGGGAATTCACCCAAATCAATTCCTGGCCTCCACACAGGCCCACACCCAAATCAAACGGAATTTCCACCCAACTATTAAAAGGTTTCAGGGGAAATCACTTCCCTTCAAACTCATTCCAGTGTCTCTCAATCTTTTTATTCCTCCCTCAAGGGAAATGAAGGCAGCTGTGATCACGTGCCAGGCTCAAATGCTTAAGACAAGCGATCAGGTTGACAAGTGGGAAAACACACATCCGCAGTCCTTACCGACATAGCCTGGGGTCCCACAGGCTGTGGACATCACGTCTCCTTTGCCCTCCATTTTGGACAATCCAAAGTCACTGATCATGATTTTGGACTCCTCATCCTGACTGTAGTACAACAGGTTCTCAGGCTAAAAAGAAATGTAAAAAAAAAAAAAAAAAAAAAAAAATTACAATCTGTTTTAAAAGCTGGGTTAATTGTGGGAGCCTCACCAAACCACCAAAACTTAATGACAGTGGAAGAACAGACTTGACCTTTAGACACAGTAAATGCCTTAAGAAAAGCAGTGTTTAGTGAAAACAATGCAGGGAGCCTTATATAGTACTGGGCATTTACAGATTTTCAATAAACGTGAGTCCCTTTCCCTTATTAGTATTTTCTCTACTTAAGAACAATGGGGGGCTTCCCTGGTGGCGCAGAGGTTGAGAGTCCGCCTGCCGATGCAGGGGACACGGGTTCGTGCCCCGCTCTGGGAAGATCCCATGTGCCACGGAGCGGCTGGGCCCGTGAGCCATGGCCGCTGAGCCTGAGCGTCCGGAGCCTGTGCTCTGCAGCGGAAGAGGCCACAACAGTGAGAGGCCCGTGTACCACAAAAAAAAAAAAAAAAAAAAGAACAATGAACCATATATTGAGGCAACTAGAAAGCAGATGCCTCTCAGACTTGTCAATTCATTTCTTGGGTTAGGGGCACGGAGATTCCCAGAAAGAAAACTGTCTTTGCAGGTGCTATTCGGTTTCTTTTTTCTGACCCTTGTCAGCAACCTGTCTCCAACCTAAGGGTCTCTCTCCCCGCCCTAAGGGACGTGCCGTGTCCATAGCTTGGGCACATGCACTGCACTTCCCCCTTTCCTGGGCCAGCTGATATCCGAGTGTTCCGCTCCCTGGGAAACAGGGATAGGTCATCACGGAATGAATCGGAGGTGGAAGATATAGAGCTTTCTAGCCATGTGTCCTTAAAAGCTCTGTTTCTGTAGAAGATGGGTCAAGATGATTCCTCATTTGCTTCCCTGACTGTAAAATGTCACAGCTCAGGCAGCAGTAATGCACGACATGCAGCAAAGGTTCGATTACAGCTCCCGTTTCCACTCTAAGTCTGTATATCAGTGGCACCTCCGTGGTGTCTACATGGGAGGGGCTTAAGGATGGCAATCCTGGGGTAAACCAGGAGATAGCAAAGTTTCGTTTGTATGACATCTTGTGGAAAATTGGGGAATCTGGTTGTTTCTGGCAAAAAATGGGGGCGGGGCTTATGGAGATGGAGGGAGATGTTGAGCAAGCATCCCCCCACCCTTGCTGTCTCTCACAGTGATTTTCCATCCATGACCCCTCACTCTGCTCAACGGCTATACATCCCCATGTGTCCTTGCCACATGTGCAGTGGAGCCCAATTCTCTCCCCTAATGCAATGCCCCTCTTGCAGGAGTCTTGAATAAAGCCTCCCTTACCATTTTCTAAGGGGGAAATAAACATTGCCCATCTAGGAAATGGCTTACCTGCTTAGAAATGATTTCTAGTAAGTACACCACATCACATCTCTACAGTCACTAAACTAACTTGTTCAGGAAGAGCTAGCTGCCTGCTGTGGCCCGGAAGCACAGAACCGGCATTTGGTGAGGGCACAAGAGAGCAGAGAAGGCACGGCTGCCTGGCACAGAGGCGCCAGGTCACCTTACCTAGCCCTTACCTGGCCCTCTGAAGGACCTGCAAGTCCTGAAGATGAACTACTTGTGCTCACAGCCCATTTCACCCATCAGGAGGCCAGCAAAGGCTGTAAGAAGTCCATCAACGTCCTCAAATACCCTTGTCCAGAAGTTCTCCAAGTGTGGTTCCCAGGCCAACATCAGCATCACCTGTAAACCCCTTAGAAATGCAAGTTCCCGGGCCCTGATTCAGACCTGCAGGATCAGAACCTCTGGGGTAGAGCCAGCAATCTGTGTTTTTACAAGCCATCCAGACAATTCTGATGTAAGCTAACATTTGGGAGCCACTACCCTAGTCAGTGGAAAATGATTAACATGGAGAAAAGAAAACACTTCACAGTGAATTCCTATGAAAGGAAAAGCCACACCATTTTATACCTTGACAGCCAGTACCAGATAACGGCCAGATGTTAACATTCTGTTTCAACACATGTTTACCATTTATTCCTTAAATTGATTTAGATTGCCCGTAGTTGTGTATAGCATGGCTTCAGTACAATATAATCCCTGTGTTTCTGATAGGAGTGGTGAGTATGTGTGCTGGGGTGAGATTTCTATCTTGACTGCTGCCATGAGTTCTGGGGGCTGGACCTATAACTGCTGTAGAATGAAGCCACTTTATAGCCTCGGGTCAACAGCACAGATTTTTTTCTGTTCCTCAAGTTGATATGTTCGATACCTACCCTTGGTACTATGATACCTACCCTTCGGCATCCACAGAGACCCTTGGGCCAAGGTGACCAAGGCCCAGATCCTTCAATGCTATTGGTGAAGGGTGAGTATTTCAAAACCTCATAGGGATGGAACCAACAGGACATTGGGAGAAGGCTGTAACTGTATGTCATTTAACCCATGTTTCTGGATAACCTTTTATTTCCTTTCTCCCTCACCTCACACCCTCTATCTACGGCTCCCTTTCTTTCATATGGTGGGTTGCACTGAAACAGGGCTGGAATTGGGAAAAGACTGGAGAACTGCACTGGGCAATCTTCATGGCATCCATGTCTTGAACAAAATTACCCTTTAGATAAGCCTGAAGCAATACACAGCCTACCTCCCCATGGCCCTTTGGCTGTATAGTGGTTATTAAATGTCCCAAACAATGGCCAGCCCCATTGATCTTCATCATCTTTCAATCTACTTCTGGGTCCCAAAGACCCTGACAACTAAGAGTACACAAAGCCCACCATTCATTCCACCCATACCTACATCAAGGCAACCTCATCCCTCCTCTGGAGCCAATCTGCTCCGACAGGTGCACTGTGGGTTGGAAAGCAACTGGAGGGTGTTGCTAAGCGACAGCCTCACCTTGAGGTCCCTGTGGACAATGCCCATTCTATGGAGATAGTAGACAGCATCCAAGACCTGGCGGATCAGAGTGCTGGCATCTTTCTCTGTGTAAAATCCCTTCTCCACTATCCGGTCAAACAGCTCTCCACCAGATACACTGTTAAAAAAAAAAAAAAAAGAGAGAGAGAGAACAAATCAGTATAAGTTAAAAAAGACGTGTTAAATTTTTCCGTGAAAACTACCAATAAGACCTTTCAATATGGTGAAAGACCCAGACTTTATTTCAAACATTAATCCATCTTCAGATTTAAATGTTGCCCCCTTATTCCCCAGAAGCTATAGCAGGGCAGTGTTTCTATGTCATGATGGTACAGATGGTCCAGGATGAAATAAAGTAAATAAAAATAAACCAGGATCCATGGACTAGCCAGGCCTGAGACGTTTCTCTTGGCCTTTGCCTCCATCCTGCTGGGACAGCATTAACTCAGAATAACCTTCCAGAATATCATCATCATCGGTTATAGGGCGACGACACTGGATAAGATGCCTCCTTTGCCTGCGAGTATAGCCTTAAAGGCTTGGACGATGGGAGGGGTGCTGTGGGCAAAGCAGGAAGCAGCCAACAGGACGTCCGGGTTCTTGACCCAGTGCTGCTCCTAAGATGCTGAGAGGATGGGCACTCCTGGAACCTATGCACCTCAGTCTTTTTATCTGTAAAATGAGGTAGTTAATCTAGTCAACCACTCCCTGAGAGGCATCAGAGCCTCAAAGCCACTTGTGATTTACAAAAAGAGGTAGAAGAACAACACTCCATTACATCGTTTTACTTTGGCTTTTGTTGAGAATATTTCATTTCAATTTCTTTGAATTTCAGATTGCATTACCATTTTTTTTTTGTATTTATCAAAAGGGGACCTAGGTTGCTAAAGGTTAAAAAGCCGTGGTGGACAGAGACCCTTTCAGCATTGAGATTTGATGTTGCTCTGAGTTGAACAAAGTAACAGAACTGTAAAATCCTGAATAGAAACAATTCAGCTGATACCTTTGCCTTCAAATTCTTGGAGTACAGACTTCTCTAAGAAAAACAATGCTTTGGGCAAACAATTAAGCCATCCCTTGAAATTAGCTTCAAGGGATATATCAGCACTATTTTAATAAAAGAGAAAAAATTTTTCCAAAAACAAAATGAAAAAGGTTTATGTGAAATATTAAGATCATAAAAGTTTCACAAACAACTTTTACATCTTTAAAAGACAGGCCCCAGCAGTAACACACACACATACACTAACATACAAAGCTATGATTCATTTTCTTCAAGTCAAGGCAATTAATGTTCAATAACTGAGCCACTGAAATGTTCTTTTAAAAAAAACTAATAAAACACAATTGCAGCTATAAAAGCCCTATGTATTAGAGTCTTTCCCATTACATATAATCATTCCAAGCCATACTGCATTTGCATAATGTCTCATTTCCAAAGCAAACTGAGCAATCTAGATAAAAGAAGAAGGATGCTCAGGAGAAATAAAAAGCAATTCAAAGAGTGAAAAGAAATACAAACAGGGGAGCAACTACATCCTGATGACCATGTTGTCTATATTAACCATCCTTAGGTAAGCCCAGATCCCAAAACATTCCCTCTCAGCAACTCACATCAAGTTCTCGCCACTCTTCATTTTTCTGGAACCTTCTTCCAATGATTTCAATGGAAGAACTTTGCAGAGCTTGAAGATGTATTACAGAAGATGCACAGTTGACAGGGGTAGGGAGAACCTGCGTGCATTCACTTGGAGGCATTCACTTCACTAAATCATTTATTCAATCATTCATTCCACGTGTACTGGGCGCCCATTAGGTGCCAGCCACCCTGTGCAGCTGGTGCCAATCAAGGCGGCATTAGCTGCGCCGGAGGAAAACCCTGTCTTGATTGTGCCCCTCCTCATTCCCTACATCAGCCCACCTTCAATAATGGCACTGCTTACTAGTGTTCCAGTGCTTTCTTACCGCTGGGCTGCCTGCTACTCACACCCTCTGCAAGGTGCTGGAAGCCCTCGAGCAACAATGCTCACCCCTGGGACTTCCCTGGTGGTCTAGCAGTTACGACTCCGCATTCCCAATGCAGGAGCAATCCCTGGTACATCCCTGGTCAGGGAACTAGATCCTGCATGCCACAACTAAGACCCGGCACAGCCAAATAAATAAATAAAGCTCACCCCTTCCTCCACCTCCCACCCTTCGCACTCGATGACCCGCACTTTGCCAGATCCCCTCCCTCCCTCCTGCTTCCCATTCTCTCAAAGTCCACCTCTCTGCAATGTGATATAAGGTATTAATAGCCATTGAATAATATTTTCACTGTGATAGGTCAGCAATGCAATAAGAATTGAAGCATTAGAGTTGAAGTTTAAGATACTCCTGTCACATGTAGTGTCAGGGTCTCAATTTTCTGCACATTTAGTATTTCACTTCTTAAATTTCAAACTGCACCAGGGATTTATTTTTCTGAACATTGCTCAGAAAGAATGCGATTTCCTTGGAAACCAAGGAACAGGGGGAAAGTTTAAAAAACTTGCCAATAAAAAATGTAACAATACTGATAAAAATACCTTAAAGTTTGTAAATCACTTTATACTTTCCAGAAATCTCCTTAAGCACACATTTTAAAAGGCCATTCTTACAGACTCAATGTTTGTGCGTCCCGTCCCCCAATTCATATGTTGAAGCTCTAACTGTACCCCTCCCCCAAACTGTGTGATGGTATTTGGAGGTGGGAATTTACGGAGGTAATTAGGTTTAGTTGAGGTCATGAGGGTGGGGCCCTGATGATGGAATTAGTGTCTCCATGAGAAGAATAAGGAACACCAGAGAGTTTTCTTTCTCTAAGCCATGTGAGGACCTAGTGAGAAGGCGGCCATCTGTAAGCCAGGAACAGAGGCCTAACAGGAACCAAATGTGCCAGCACCTTGATCTCAGACATCCCAGACTCCAGAACTGTGAAAAATACATCTCTGTCCTTTAAGCTGCCCAGTCGCTGGTATTTTGTTATGACAGCCTGAGCTAAGACACCCAATCATTTTCAAAATCACTTGTGAATAACCAGAATCCCAGAATCACTGATAAGGAAATAAATTTAGAATTGTGGCAAGGGGCGTGTCTCATTTTCAGGCTGGCAGGACACGTGAAGGTTGGGGTGGTGGGCTGCTGAGCTGACAGGTTGTTTGCTTGAGTCAATATCCTTCTACGGCAAGCTTCCAATGTGTGCGGTTTAAAGGTCCTCCTTAGAAATGGAGTTCCCCAATGAAAACACGCAAAGCATCAGAATGTAGTTGGAAGGATCAGGGGTCAGGTGATTGGAGAAAAGGAATAGGACCATAATAACAGGTCAATAAATAAAATTACTTAATGGCAGCTATGGGAGAGAGGTTCAGCTTTAGGGGGATGTAGCTATATAGAAGGAAACTGGCTACCAAAGACTAAGGGAGCAGAAGACAGGAATATGGTTTGAAAAATTCTCTCCTCCTCTCAATTTGAACTTGGACATTTATTTAGAATAACCTGCCTTTGCAGTGAACTTGGGTTTGCTCAGTCTCTGATCTTCCTTGCCTATTACACTGTACTGCTATCACTGTATGTGAATCTTAACTATGCAAAAACCAAATAGTTGGACGTAATGATCTCAATAAAATTTGTTTACTTGCAAAATTTTAAGTAATGCAAATCTCTTCAAATTAAAAAATAGTCAAGAAACAGAATTTCAAAGTTGCTGGATCAAGTAAACTAAGTTTTGATTCTATACTGTAATATATTCTGTAATGTACTATTATATACAACTTTGTTAGTATACCATGCATCCACTGTTAACACTGGGCAAACCATGTTGTTTTTTACATGCACTTGAACTTCTCCATCTGATTTTGGTAGATATTTTCCTGTTATTTTAAGATTTACTGCTAATTATAGTCTAAAATGTTTTATATCTTACATCACCCACACGTTCATTCAAAAATGGTACTTGTGCTAATGCTGAAAAATGGGCTCCAAAAATCTATTACTCTAGAAGTTAGATTTAATAAAGTATGAAGAAGGCCAATGGAAACCAGAATATGTCACCCCCAAATATGCCTCTTTGACATAAAATTATTTTGAACTGAAGGCAGTTAAGAAGCAAGTAAATGTAAAAGAAGCCCCCACTTTTCTGTCTGAAGGCAGGAAATAAATTCTCCTTTCACTGGAGACAGACTCTTATCAGTCCAGAGTGAAACTGGCAAGCAAACCACGTTCAACTACCCCTTATCATCTTCGTTACACATCTTCACCGTTTACGACCCCTATTACAAACTCCTTTGCCTTGTCCATTCTTCACAAATTTATTGTTTGCCTAAAAGGTATAAAAGCTTCCTGCTCTGGTCACTTCTTGAGGCCTTCATTCCCTTGTGAAGCCTCCTGTGGCTATGTAAAAATTCAATAAAATGTGTTTGCTTTTTTTCCTATTCATCTGTCTTTGTGAGTTTCATCTTCAGATCCCTGGTGAGGGTTAAAGAAAAAAACTTCTTCCTTCCCCAAAAGTCCAAATAGTATAGTGCTGTGCTATTAATATTAGAGACAGGAGTCTGAGAAGTATTAGTGCTGATACTGGGGATGATAAAAAGCAGTGTTACAGCAGATATGCCCTGAAATTCACAAGAATGTCAGATAACTAGGCAGCGCCAGTGTTAAAGACCCGGGAGACGTGGCTACAAGAGCCACATGGCTTAATGTGCCCCAGAGCAAGGCTGGTTATAAATGCGTGTTTTCTAAGAACCATTTCCCCTATTCAATCCTAAGGGGAAGGTAGTCCTGAAACATACAGGTTGTGATTGAGAGGCTGCAAACAAAGCATTTTTCAACTGTGAAACCCCAAGGCCCAGATGACAGAAATTTTTTTTTCACCTAGCCTGGAGAAAGATAAAGACCATAAGTCTTTGCCTCAATCGAGCCCCAACTTGGCAGCCCCTGGAACTTCCTTCCTCCCATGCAGGGCACCCGCTGTCTCTCTGTCCCCTGATCCTCACGACGTCATGTGTCTTTGGTGCCCTCACTCTCTGCTCCTGGGGGGACTCTCTCACCCACTCTGGGACGATTAAGGGTTTATTTCATGAAAACTTTGTCCTCAATATTTCCCTCCTTCAACAAATCCCACTTTAATAATCAAAATATCTTTATTCTCAGAATTCAGTTTCGCAACATCTTCCCAGCCTCCATCTGTTCAGAAATTTCCAAAACACAAACACATGCCTCACCGTGGAATGGGGCAGAGAAATGTAACCCCTTGTGTGCCACTGCATTTTGATTCTGGCTCTTTTCCCTTCTCAGTGTCTGGGTGTTGTGGACTGAATTGTGTCCCCCAGCCCCCAATTTTTTTATGTTGAAATTCTAACAGCCGCCCACCCCGCCCCGGCCAAAGTACAACTCAGAATGTGACTGTACTTGGAGATGGGGCCTTTAAAGAGGTAATTAAAGTTAAATGAGGTCATACAGGTCTAATGAGAGAAGACACCAGGGATGAACACAGAGGCTGGACCCTGTGAGGACACAGTGAGAAGGCAGCTGTCTGCACACCAAGGAGAGAGGCTCCAGGAGAAGCCAAACCTGCCGACACTCTGATCTTGGACTTCCAGTCTCTAGAATGCTGAGGAAATAATTTCTGTTGTTTCAAGTCACCCAGTGCGTGGTATTTTGTGATGGCAGGCCAAGCAGACTAATACACTGGGCAACTAAAGGACAGTCCGTATTTGTGTACTGTATCTTTGAATGTATACTCTCTTTATATTTTTTTCAAGGTTTATTGGGGGAAAACATTTTTGCTACTTTACTTGCATTGTATGCTTTTTTATTCACCTAATCAAATAGTCTTGCATCAAGTGCTAAAATATGCTATCCCTGTTTCCAAGGGGTACACAGTCCAGTGTGTATGGGGGGCAGGTGACCGAGATACACAGACAAGAAAAACACAGTACAGATGGTTCTGATGTTGAAGGGAGAGGGGTGAAGGTGTTTTGGAAGACGACAGAAGGCCAGGAGACAGGGCAGGAAAAAGTGAATCAGAGCTGTCTTAAAGGAGGAGCGGTATTTAGTCAAGTGGAGAAAAGTCCAGTGGGCAGGCAGAGTCCAGTCATTTGAACAATCATGAAAGGAGTTTTTGCTGAATTAATTTTCAGGGAAATAGAATCAATGAAAGAAGCATTAAGTGAGCACCTTCTATAAGCCCACCACGTGGCATGCAGTTAGTCTCTATTTGGGGAGCTACAAACTAAGTTCAAGTTGACCATCAAGACCACTAGCAACTAATGACTTGCCAGGCTGTGATCCAGGCTGGTTGACCACAGGACGTCGTAGACGGGAGAAATCCGTGGTTAGAGAAGGTTCCTGAAGGAGGTATCTGAACTTCCTTTGTGTCCTCAGTCTAGCACAGCACTCACTGAATGGCAGAAAAGTGCTGGCTGATTCCTGAAGGAAGGCGTTAGGAGGAAGATCATGACAGGCAGGGAGAAGAGGGAGACACAGGAACGGACAAGATATGCAAAGAAGCCGGACTTATCTGGAAGATGTGACCGGTGAGGATGAGTCAAATCACGAAGGATTCTGGAAACCACGCAGCAGAGACTGGATGGGCTGCATTGGACCGCACTGAATTCTAAGCTGCTTGTGATCTAAGGCAACCCGCTTCTGAGAGAGATGCTACTGAGAGTGTGACCATCTGTGCATGTGGGCATGGAGGGAGGGACATCTTGGAACCAAAGTCCTTTTGCAGGGTGTGTACCCTGTCCTCCAAAGCAGGTCTGTCCCTGCCATCCTGGAGGCCTACTGCTTTTACGGTCTCGGTCCTGCAGGCTTCCTACCACCTTTAGATGTGCTCACAAGAGCACATCTAAAATCCATTCCTCCGACTCCATGTCAACCAGCTCTGTAGTGTGCACTGATCTTCCATCCATCCAGGAAGCAACTTTCACTGCCTCTGGTGGGGCCTCAGTGATTCCTAACAATCATCTCTCCCTGTTTTCCAACTATGCCCCGCCCCCAGCTCCCATCCAGCGGCCCCTCAAGGCTGGCCAGGAAAAATGTGGTTACAGCCAAAACAATGGGTAAGAAAGAACTGAAGGTGTTTTAATTTTGTATATGAAACGTGCTTGCTGAGACTCTGATAGAGAAATTCTACTTTTGCATTACTCAAGAAAACGGTGAAAAGGTTTGTTGAAAAAAATTATTAGCATGCTCAAGATTAAAACAGTTAATCTCTTCCATCACCTGTCTACATTCCAAAAAAAGATAAGTTAATTACAAAATCATTTTTATGGGCCCAGCACGCTTCCACTGCACTGCCCTGCTACAAATCATTTTTAGATTTTTGTATTCTAAGAGGGCAAAGCGTGTCTTATCCATATTGAATCCCCAGGATTTATGACTTATATTCTAGTGAAGGAGGAAGAGAAAGGAAATAAATGAACAAATAGGTAAACGTGAAACATTCAGAGAGTTCAAAATGCTGAGGGGAGATAGAAACAAGCCTGAGATGAGTATGTGGTGGAGCCACTTTTATGTGGGCTCTGAGATGGCCCCACTGGATGACAGGGAAGAGCCAGCCCAGCGATGATCGGGGAGAGCTTCTGGGCAAAGGGGTGAGCCTGTCCTAAGGCCCTTAGGACAGCACAGGTCTTTCTTAGGGTATTTGGGGACCAAAAGCAAAGTCATGGTGACTGGAATCTGGTGGGCAGAGTAGAGTGGTTGAGAAAGACGAAGGCTCAGGTCATGCAGGGAAATGTGTTATGGGTTGAATGTTTATGTTCCCCACCCACCCCCACCAAATTCATATGTTGACCTAACCCACAAAGTGATGGTGTTAGGAGGTGGAGCTTTTGGGAGGTAATCAGGCCATGAGGGTGGAGCCCTCATGAATGGGATTAGTGCCCTCATCAGAGACCCCAGAGAACTAGCTGGCCCTACTTCCACGTGAGGACACAAGAAGTTGGCAGAACCTGGAAGACGGCTCTTACCAGAATGCAACCACGCTGGCACTCTGATCTGGGACTTCCAGGCTCCAGAACTGTGAGAAACAAATTTCTGTTGTCTATAAGCCGCCTGATCTATGGTACTTTGTTATGGCAGCCCAAATAGAAAAAGAGGCCATGTAAACTAAGATTTAAACAGGAGGTTTATTCTACATCAGATGAGGTATCATTGGAGGGTTTTCAGCCAGGAGACAGGGGAACTGGTTTACAGTTTTCAAAAATCACTCTGGCTGCCTGCAGTGTGGACAATGGGTTATAGAGCAAGAGTGGAAGAAGGCAGATCATTGTGGAGCCACTGTAGTGATCCATGTGACAGAGGCTGGTGGCTCAGCTTGGGGAACACTGGAGTCTAAGAGAAGTATACAGACATGAGGTATGTTTTTGAGACACAGTAAACAAAACTAACTGATGAAGATGATATAAGGCATGCTGGAAGGAGAAGAATCAAGAACATCTCCTAGATTTTTGACTTGAGGAACAGCTAGATTATTTGAAAAGGGGGTCCCTGGTGAAAGAACAAATTTGGAGGGGTTGAAAACAACTAGGGCAGTACTGACCACCAGAACTTCCTGTGATGGTGGAAATGCTTCTTATCTGCAATCTGATGTGGTGACCACCACTCACAGAGAGCTACGGTGCATTTGAAATGTGGCTAGTGCAACTGGAAAACTGACTTTTAAATCTTATTTAATTTTAATTAATGTATTAACTAATGTAAATAGCTCCATGGCACTACCATATTGGATTGCATAGATCTTGAGCCTTGGGTAGGATATGGAAGTCTGAGATGCCTGTTGGATGGGGATGTCAAGCAGGTAGCCATAGATACGAGCCTGAAGGTCATGGGGAGGATTAGGGCTAGAGTTCAAAACTAGCAAGTCATCAGCATGCAGATGGTCTTCAAAGCCAAGAGGGTAGACCTGATCCCCTGGGAGAGTGTAGCTGGAAAAGGGAAAGACGCCTGAGTGCTGGGGATGCCAACACTCAGATAAAGGATGAGCCAGCAAAGGACCAGACAGCAGTAGGAAGCAAAGGAGGCGTGTGGGGCCACGGAAATCAAGGAGAAGGGTCTAGTCAACCCTGACAGATGCTGCTGAGAGATGAGGGCAGAGAAATGCCCATTGTATTTACGAAGATGAAGATCAGGGCTGGAGGTGAAGAGCTGGGAGTCATCGGCATATGAGATGGCTTCTAGACCTTGGGACTGGAGATGTCCGAGTACAGGACTGGCCTATGTGAGCCTCATTTTCTCAACTATACAAGGGGGAATTACGCCTGATCTAAGAATTAAGTGAGGGGACTTCCCTGGTGGTCCAGTGGGTAAGACTCTACGCTCCCAATGCAGGGGGCCCAGTTTCGATCCCTGGTCTGGGAACTAGATCCCACATATATGCCGCAACTAAGAAGTCCACATGCCGCAGCAAAGATCCTGCATGCCAGTGCAGGCAAAATAAATAAATAAATAAATAAATTTAAAAAAAGAAAAAGAATTAAGTGAGACAATGAAGGGAAAATCCCTAGGCAGACTCCTGGTGTGCTGCAGTGTTTTGTAAACATCGGTGCCCTTCTCCCTTTTCTTCAGAGGATGGGGGCAGGAGCCAACCACTGACTGACAAGGGATTGGTGTGAAGGGAGCTGCTAGAAACGGGGAGTTGCAATGTGAGGAGGGTGACATAGGGCTTCAGGCTGAACAGGCAGGAGAGTCCCCTGCTCTCTTCTCTGCTCCGTGCAGACAGGCTGGGCTTTTTGAAGATATCCATGCACTTGATTAGGATGGAAATCTGTGACAATGTCAGCTTTCTTACATAATCTCACAACTTTGTATTGTGACTTCTGTATTAATTAGATGCATTTCTATAACCTTCTATAATGAGGACTTGCAATGTGACGGTCAGAACGTTTTTGACCTCTGATGGCACATTTCCTGAGATGTTCTAGGTTAATGAAATACTAATAGATGTGCCAGAGCCCCAAGCAGTGACCTTGTGGTAGAACATACACAGTATGGGCTTTATATTAACAGATGTTCTTGAATATATCAAATATAATTTTTGGAAAAATTCTGTAATGAAATGTTTGTTACATACTGGCCTTGCCACCATTAGTTCCAATGAGGAAAATTTCACTTGGCAACAATTTTTTTTCTTTTGCAATTTTCTAGTATGAAAATAATTTTGCATTCCTTGAGTAGATAACAACTGGAAGAGATTGGAGACAGCTCTGGAATAGGTCTGGAATATGGCGTGGTTACAGGTAGTCCGTAAAATTGCTAACTCCCATGTAGGGAATTGACAATTGGCTGTAAGCACAGCTTTGCCTATCTTGGGTGAGTTTGCTCAAAACTAACGGAGAACAACTATGTAATTTTACATATGCTCAGAGATTCAGAATCTGAAGACAACTTGATGGGGTCCCAATTTTATGACAAGCCTAAAAAAAAGGCGCTTAATTCCTTTGTCCAGCTTTAATTTATTATATGTATTTATATTCATTCTAGTGTTTCTCAGCCAATCTGTACTGAAAATCTTACAGCAGATGCATGGGACAGCACATGCATTCAGGTAATGTGAGAAAGGTCTAACAGTGCCTTCAGAAAAACACAACCAAAATAAAAACGGTCTACCTATTGTTCAGACTTCATTAAGTCTGCGGAGTTCAAGTTCACTTTCTATCAACAGCATCGACAAATGTACAAGATCACAGCTGCCCACTGTAGGGTTCCCTGGCTCTGGGCCACCTTTGTACCTCTTGAATCCTCACATATTTTTATCTTTCGAATTCCCACTCATCATTTAGATCCTAGCTTGAATATCACTACTTCAGAAAAGCCTTTCCTGATCCCCAGACCAGATTAGGTCCTCCCTTCCCCCTGCCCCATTATATTCTCTCTTAGCATCTGTATTTCTGCCCAGCACTCATCAGGTAGAGTCGACGGTTGGCATATTTGTCTGTGTAATGCTTGTCCTCCTACTCTGCCCTGCCTATTCCAGACTGTGACGTCCACGGAGGCAGAAGCAATGTCAACCTCTTCACTGGCACTGTTTTACCCAGGACCTGGCCAGGTACCTGGCACAGACAAAAAGCTAACCAAACAGATGTTGAATAAAGAAAGATTTTGCACACACATACACAAAAAACAAAACAGTGAGTAGGATCTGGGTGTAGCTGGGCATGGCATACACAAGCAGTCATGCGAATCCTCAAAGCACATGCCACGGAGGGCACAACAGAAGTGTTCTGAGGCCCACCTTATCCATCAACCCACCCATCCATCCATCCACAATTCTCCCAGGCACCTAAACTTGCTACTGGTTTGCGTGCTCTACCTATGTCTCTCCAATCATATCTCCCCTTGACCTCTTCTGCTTTGCGTTTTGCTTTTTTTGCCTGGAAGAGGCACCCTCACTGAAGGATGTTCTAGGGCCCCCGATGCACCCAGTGAATGGTTCTCTCACCTGGCTGGTCCTGGCTTTGCCCAGGTACCCTGAGCAGATGAGACTTTGTAAATTCCCCTCAATAGAAGATTACCTAAAAGCACCTAAATAAGAGAACCCTTCAGCATATTTTTATAACCATCCGTTTAACAATCATGTCAAAAATCCATTTAGAATGATTTGCTAAAGGGTGAGTTATGAGTGATATAGAGCAGGGTGTGGGGACACAGTGACCCCCAGGGTGTAAGTGCCTGTCTGGTACTGTCATGACCTAATCCGTGCCCCAAGGACTGCATGGGGCAGATCAAAACAGACCAAAGCCGTTGGCAGAACGAAAGCATGAAGCCATCAAAGTTTGCTGTCATTTGCGAATTTTGATTGATAACCATTTTAAACATTCCCTTGTAATTGCGCAAATATACATGATACACTGAAATGGCTTCTTCAGTTAATCTGCTCTTTTGGAATGAAGATAATGAAACAGACTAGGTTCCAGACATTTCACTTAAGTATCCACTATTGCTCTCTCTCACTCAGCCCAAATGCCTCCAAGTCTGAGAATATATAACCAAACCTCCACTCATAGACTCACACATTTCCCACGTGTTCTAGTCCCATATTGGGCAAAAAGAATTCTTGCTGATGGACTTCCATTTTTTTCTAGCACCCACACGTTTACCCTCCACATGTAGCAGAGTGAAATAAGATGTATCATGACATTGAATGGGATCACTGCGACATATCTGAAGATAACCTATGACAACCTACAAAACCTCATTATGGTTGTACTAAGTATGAGCCTTAACATAAAAACAAAGCAAGGTTTTCTCCAAAGTGAAGAGGTCTTCTGAAGGTGGCTACCACTAACCCCGAGGAATGAAGAGTAGCCTTGTGAAAACCATCCTGAATCTGGGTGGTCATTTACTACCTCCGAGGCTCCATGCCCGAAACGTAGGAGCTGCCTTTAAACAAAGATTGACAGTCAAAGTGTGGATAACTGGTAAGACCTAAAGTTCATGCTTTCACACCTGAAATTATCTCTTTATAAAAACAAATTGTTTGTTAAAATAAGAGTATGAAACTTTAGTTACAATCAAATTTAATAGAGGAAACAGAAGTCATGGAAAGGATTCGGGCCTCTTCAGGCCACTCTTCGCTCATCATCCATCACCGCTAATGAACATTTGGGGCCTCTCCCTACTCCATCTGCTGCCAGCAGGAGCTTTGAGACATGGGCGCAGTAAAGAGCCCTTTCTGGGGGTCTGTGTATATATAGCCGCTGTCCTTGTCACCAGAAGGATCACTCTGGTCAGCCAATGACCCCAAATCAGAAGCTTGTAGCAACTACCAGTGGTTTTTCAGGTTCCAAAGAGAAAGCTCCTTCCAGGAACTCTCTTCTTTCCCTCTTCATGTTCTAAGCCCGTCCTCAGGGGGGACTCCGAGCCGCATACCCTGCCTGCCTGCCCGTCCCTTTCCTGACCCTGAACCCGAGTCCCTGGGTTCACATGAGCCTCCTACGTCTTCCCGCCTCTGCTCTCTCAATGTCTGGGCATGGATGGTTCTTCACTGCTGCAGCTCCACAGCAGACCTCTGAGTGAATTCCTCCTTTCTCAAGATTATTCTGAAAGACACACCCAGCATGCTTGCTTTTGAACTGTTTAAAAAATATATTTAACAAATAAGAAAAGTTTAAATATCATGAGCTGTGAGGAGTGAAGAGAGGAATTAAATTCATTGTCCTGGGCCAGACCAGAAGCCAGGATAATGTCTTAACTTCCCTTTGCTGAATCTCTGACTGGGTTTTTTTTTTTTTTTTTTTTTTTTGCGGTACGCGGGCGTCTCACTGTTGTGGCCTCTCCCGTTGCGGAGCACAGGCTCCGGACGCGCAGGCTCAGCGGCCATGGCTCATGGGCCCAGCCGCTCTGCGGCATGTGGGATCTTCCCAGACCAGGGCACGAACCCGTGTCCCCTGCATCTGCAGGTGGACTCTCAACCACTATGCCACCAGGGAAGCCCTTGACTGGGGTTTTGATGGCTGATTTTATTTGTCCGTTTGGCTGGAACACAGGGTATCCAGGTATTTGGTCAAATGTTATGCTGGGTGTGTCTGTGAGGGTGTTTGGGGATGAGATTAACATTTGAGTTGATGAACTGAGTAAAGGACATTGCCCTCCGCAATGCAGATGGGCCTCAACCAATCAGTTGAAGGCCTACATAGAACAAAAAGGTTGAGAAAGAGGAAACTTCTCCTGCCTGAATTCCTTCTAGTTGAGCATTGGTATCTTTCCTGCCTTTGGACTTGAACCAAAATGTCGGCTCTTCCCAGGTGTTGAGCCTTTGAACTACAACTACACCACTGGCCCTCCTGGACCTCCAGCCTGCTGACCCTCCCCTGCAGATCTTGGGACTTGTCAGCCTCTAACAAAGTGTGAGTCAGTTCCTTACAATAAATCTTATGTATGTGCACATCTTACTGGCTCTGTTTCTCTGTAGAACCCTGATGAATATATTAACTAATACAGGGACTTTCAGCTTCTGGGTCTCGGAAGCTTCTGGGAGTTTATAGGACTCCTTGGCTTAAACCCCAACGAATGGTATCACTTGCTGTATTCAGGAAGATAAATTCCTGGTCTCCAAATGTAGGGACCTTGGAGGCCAACTGGTCAACCCTCTCCTTTTACCAGTGAGGGAAGTGATGCTCTGAGCTATGGCGTGACTCACCTGTGGTCACATGGTTCACAGATGGCACAGCCCCTTGGCACTGCCTCATGGTGCCTCCTGTGAAAAGACCCCTTTCTCAGCAAGTCTAGTCACTAACCTATAAGAGAAACTGGAGAGCAGAAAAGACAGTGTGGGAAAGACTGGGAAATGAAGATTAGAATCACAGAGGCGGCCTGGAGAGGAAAACAAGAAAGAGAAAGTGGATTCAGGAGTTGTCCGTCTATTCAGAGATCCCCACTCAAACATTCTCCTGAGTGGGAATGGACAGCATGGAAAACTCACATTTCTAAGTGATTTACCCACTGTTCCAACTTCCCCCTCAATTTCCAGCAAGCTTTTCTAAGATATATGAGCCTCAGTGGGCGGATCTGAGATACAGTATCTTATGTTTTTACTTTTACAGGTAACACAGGCATCGAGCCAAATTCCAAGTGTATCTTTGATGACAAAAAATGCTGCAAAGCCAATCTGAAGTCTAAAACGCTGTCCAAGTGCCAAATGGGCCTTAGGACACACCTTCAACAAAGTTGCTGTTTTTGATTTGTGGTTTTCTTGAACAAAGTTCTTTCTCAGCCTATCTTTTCCTAAATTTGGCAAAACGAAAACACCAATGAAAATCCACATACAGCAACACTAAAACCCCACAACTGCCTTAGGTAGAGACTCACTTTCTTATTGTCTTCAGTACATTCTGTTTCTAGTGTTTTCACCTGGTGTGCGTGTATGCGTGTGCGTGCCCGTGTATTCAGAAATGACTAGGAGCTTTGGTCAGTCCGGGTCTTACAAATCAGCAGGTCCTCGGCAATGAGCGAGACTGGAACGGGCACCCTCTTGGCCCCTCAAGGGTCAAGCCCCTCAGCAGTGGTGGCCCCCACACCTATCACGGAGCATATACAATGAGGCTTTGCAGGCACAGAACTCAGAGTCTCAAGCATAGAACTCGACTTTTGTTTTTAATGTTCACATTTCTTTGCCGCCAGCATCTTTTAAAATGTGACCTTCTGTTTCATACACGCTAAGATGGCTACCATTTTAAAACCAAAAAAATCCAAAAAAATGGAAAACAACCAGTGTTGGTGAGAATGTGAAGAAACTGGCATCCTCAGATATTGCTGGGGATATAAAGTGGCGCAGCTGCTCTGGGGAAAACAGTTTGGTGACTCCTCAAAAATTAAACATAGAGTTACAATATGACCCAGCAATTTCATTCCTCGGTGAATGGCAAACATTTTTCATATTCATTTATGTTCATATAAAAACTTGCATCTAAATGTTCAGAGCAAAATTATTCATGACAGGCAAATTTCCATCAACTGATGATTAGATGAACCACAGTGGTATATCCATGTAATTCAGACAAGGAAATATTATTCAGCCATTAAAAGGAATGCAGTACTGATACACAGTACAACACTGCGAACACAGTGAAGATATTACACTAAGGGAAAGAAACCGGACACAAAAGGCCACATATTGTATGATTTCACTTATACAAATTGTCCGGGATAGGCCATTCTACAGAGATGGAAAGTAGATGAGTGGTTGCAAAGGCTGAGGGGAAGATGGAATGGGAAGTGACCACTAATGGGTACAGAGTTTATTATGTGATGAAAATGTTCTGGAATTACACAGTGGTGACAGTTGCACAATCTTGTGAGTATACTAAAACCCACTGAATTGTATTCCTTAAAAGGGTGAATTTATGGTATGTGAATATCTCATTAAAAAATGCCTTCTTTTCTTTTTCTAGACCCATTATTGTATCAATAGGATGACAAATGTGCACAAGACATTTATACCAACCCTAGAAATAGCCTAGTTTCTTGCCTTGGCCATTTAACAAACAGAATTGTCCACTTTGTCTTTGTTTATTGGTTGTATCTTCTCCACACGTGGTCTTTCTCTCCTTTCTGATGACATGCAAGAGTGGTCTCTCATTGGAGCTACCTACCTCTTTTAGGACAGCCCTTCTCGTCGACTGCCTGCTGCCTACACACACCTATACCCACTTAAACCAACCCTCTGTCTCGAATACAGGTTCTTCTCTTGAGGAATAGAGCAGAAGAGCTATAAAGCACACACCTTTGTAAGATGTGTTATTCTTAGACAACCTTTGGGAATAAACCACATTCTCTGGAAACAGCCTTTAGTTAATTACCTCTCCCAAGGTCTCCTATCACATGACCTCAAATAACTTTAATGGTACCTCACTCACTCAAAGGAATATGAATTTCTTTTTTATTCCTATCAATAGATCCCTTCAGCTAAAACCTCACTAAAGTGATTTGCTTCAAAATATACCAGAAGTCATTTTTAAAAGGGAATATGCTAAGTAGGGTAATAAAATGTTCTAAAAGTGGATTAGAGTGATGGTTGTGTAACTTGGGTACATTTATTAAAAATCACTGATTTGGGCTTCCCTGGTGGCGCAGTGGTTGAGAGTCCGCCTGCCGATGCAGGGGACACGGGTTCGTGCCCCGGTCCAGGAAGATCTCACATGCCGCGGAGCAGCTGGGCCCATGAGCCATGGCTGCTGAGCCTGTGCGTCCAGAGCCTGTGCTCCACAATGGGAGAGGCCACAACAGTGAGAGGCCCGCGTAATGCAAATAAATAAATAAATAAATAAAAATCACTGATTTGTACACTTAAAGTGAGTGAATTTTACGGTATATAATTATACTTCACTAAAGTTGTCAAGAAACAAAAAAATAAATAAGGCAGGTGGGTAGAGGCAGGGGGTAGCGGGGGCGGGGGGAAGTGGGTAGAGGTAGAGGGAAAGCAAGGTGGCCCTTAGGCTGACAATTAGAGGAGGCTGGGTGACGGGTAAATGCAGTGGATACTGCTGGTGTTGCCTAGTGCGCCCCTTTCAGGCCACCCTAGTCCACCGTTCTCAGAACTGGCTGTTGAAATTGCCTTGCAACCCGCCTCTTCCCTCTGCCCTGTCCTGCTTCCTTCACTCCTGGCAGATGCGGATCCCAACAGCTCTTCCCAGAAAATCACCTACCCCCAGAGCTCTGCTTCAGAACCTGTTTCCAGGGGACCAGACCTAAGACAGAGGCTTATTATACATTCTCTCTACATTTTTAAGTGTTTAAACATTTTCATAACAAGAAGTAAAGAACAAAACAGAAACCATACACCTAGAAGTTTCCCAAAGTGAAGTACTACAAACTCCAGGAAAATTACACCTGATATTTCACAGATGCTGTAGTCAATACTAAATCTGTCGTTCGATGAACTCTGAGTCAGAAACCTGCATTCATGCAAACACTATCAGTGTCTTCCTTGCTCTTTCATAAAGGACCGTGCAATGCATTCACCCATCTGTCCAGAAGGATGTGTTGAACTCGGAAGGTCTCTTCTTACCCTGTGTCTGCAATAGTTCCAAGAGTGTCCTCGTCAAACATGAAGAAGGGAAAACAAGGAAATCTGAGACCCTCAGAAAGGCAAAGAGATACAGGAAGGTCTGGATTTTACAGTCCAATTTCCCCCTACATTTAATATAATTGCACTCTGCTAGAAAGCCTGCAGGCAAGAGGATAATAAGATTTTGGTGATTAAATTATTTAAAGTCTCTGATATTGTAGCATTTTGGACAGCATCCCACATATTTTGTCTGTTATATCAGAAGGATGATCTGGAAAATCCCCTTTCCTTAGGGAATCCAGGAGTCACCAATTATCTGACATTGCTTTGCTTAAAAAAAATCCCAAGTATTAGAAAGTGTTTGTTGTCTTACCATTATTAAACCCCATTGGCCCATTACATGAATGCCAGCACTATACAAAATGTTCTCAAACAAAGAGATGTAAATTACTGATTTTGTTATGTGTAGGAGGTCCAAATAATACCTAGCAACCTAGCACTATGGAGTGTGCTCTGTCTGATGCAAAAACAGATCTTTGCTAAGAAGGCAATGCCTTCCAAATTCTTGCAATTTGCTCCAGAACTGCCTCAGTTTACCTATTCGTGCCTTGTCCAGTGTCTCATCTTCTCCAGTTGTAACCTCACGTATCTCCATCAGCCCATCCTGTCTACCTCTGGTTCCAGCTTCTGCTTCTGATCTTGACATGGTACCTACATCATGGTACCGACATCAATGGATCATTCACTTACAACACAGTCCTCTCCTACATGTGAATTCCCCCCACAGGCTGGCCCTTGTGCAAGCTGTCCCACAACCCCAAACCAGGAGTGGCAGGAAGTGCTGTCCGAATGGAGAAGAGTTTTTGGGCATGGGCACAGAAATGCATAGGGAAAAATGAGGAAAATTAAACCCCAAATTATGTGATGAAATAGCAAACTGCACTACTCTGCTACCATGCTATTATAAAATATTTTTACCAGTTAGGAAAAATATTTGGCATAAATAATACCACTTTTCAACTCTTAACCACTGTTCATCTTTATTTTTAAAAAATATTTGTGTAATCAAAATGGCAATATGAGTTTTCTACTGTCTTACCCCCAAAGAACCCCCAATCACCCATACTGAGAGTGCCTTTGTGGAAGTCCAGGCGTCCAGAGGAGATGTTCCAGCACATCACTGGAGCAAAATAAGATCTGAGATTGTACCCAGTGAAAAGGCAAGAGGAATAGTTTCAATTTACCCATGTACATCTCCCCAGGTCAGCACAGCTTAGGACTAAGAGAACTTCTCAGCCTGTGATTTCTCCCAGGTGGTAAAGTGAGACCATGTGAATGAGTCCCTGGCTTCCTCATCTGTGCAGGACACTGTCAGAGAGACCCACTTCTTTCTCACCCTAACCAGAGAACTGTGGTGTGCTGCATGACTGTAGGACAAAGAGAGGCTGCAGGGCTCCTGGAGGGCAAAAGGACATGGATTCTACCAATTGCTTTGCTGACTCTATCAGGAAACCCACCTATAAGCCACTGGGGATACCATGCCTGCAGATCCATCAATTCAACCATGAGTACTACCAGTGCTCCATGTACCTCACCCACACACCGCCTTACCCTGTGGCTGGCTCCAATGTGTGCACATACCCAGTGGTGGAGAGAGCAAGACTTCGCAGATGGCTGTGAGCAAGCACAGAAAGCTGGCCCAACTCTGTGAGATTGGGAGAGAGCATACAAGCTTGAGGTGCAGCACCACCCTAGGGAAAGCAAGCTAATGGGAGGCTGTCAGCACCCAGCAGGACTTTGCAGGATCAAGAGAAGGCATACAAAGTTAAGAGTTCTCCCGCAAGGGGAAACAAGAGGTGTGAGGCAGGAGTATCCATAGAAAAGGTGTGAGAAAGCCTCAGAATCCCTATCAGGGCTGATGGGAGGTATTTCTCTCCTGAACCCAGTCAGTAAAGACTGGAAAAGATGACCAATTCTTCAAATGTGAACACAGCAATGCAAGACTTCAAGGAATATTAAAAGATAAAGGAAACATGACACCACCAAAAAAATACAATAATTTTTCAATAATTGACCCCAAAGAAATGGAGAGCTGCAATTTCTCTGGTAAAGAATTCAAAATTGTTGTTTTAAGGGAGCTCAGAGAGCTACAAGAAAACAGACAGTTCAACAAAATCAGGAAAACCATACATGAGCAAAATGAGAAGTTTAACAGAGAAATGGAAATTGAAAGAATCAAATTCTGGAGCTGAATTTGAATGAATGAAATTTTTTAAATGTCATAGAGAGCATCAACAAGAGACTGGATCAAGCAGAAGAAAGAATCTGTGAACTAGATCACAGGTCACTTGAAATGATCCAGTCAGAGGAGAACAAAGGACAAAAAGAATGAAAAAGAGTGAATAAAGCCTACATGAACTATGGAGTGCCTTTAAGAGCAATAATTTTCACATTGTTGGAATCCACAAGGAGAAGAAAGGGAGAAAGGGGTAGAAAGCTTATTTAAAGAAATAATGGTGAAGAACCTCCCAAACCTGGGGAGAACTCTGAACATCCAAATTCACTGAACTCGTAAGTTCTCCCAAAATTTCAACCCAAAATGATACTTTTGAAGACACGTTACAATAAAACTGTCTAAAATCATAGACAAAGAGAGAATTTTAAAAGCAAGAAGAGGGAACGGAAGAGATCATGGGGCAAGCAAAATGAACGGCCACCAACCACACCAAAGGCCTGTCTTCATCCAAAGAAGGTGATGTTGTGTATATGGTGGGATTGGAAGGGAGTCCTCTATTATGAGCTCCTTCCGGAAAACCACAAGATTCATTCTAACAAGTACTGCTCCCAATTAGACCAAATGAAAACAGCACTCGACAAAAAGTGTCCAGAATGAGTCAAGAGAAAACACATAATCTTCCATCAGGATAACACAAGACCACATGTTTCTTTGATGACCAGGCAAAAACTGTTAGAGCTTGGCTGGGAAGTTCTGATTCATCCACCGTATTCACCAGACATTGCACCTTTGGATTTCCATTTATTTAGGTCTTTACAAAATTCTCTTAACGGAAAAAATTTCAATTCCCTAGAAGATTGTAAAAGGCACCTGGACCAGTGCTTCGCTCAAAAAGATAAAAAGTTTTGGGAAGATGGAATTATGAAGTTGCCTGAAAAAAATGGCAGAAGGTAGTGGAACAAAAGGGTGAAGGTATTGTTCAATAAAGTTCTTGGTGAAAATGAAAAATGTGTCTTTTATTTTTACTTAAAAACCAAAGGAATATTTTGGCCCATAACACTACAAAGACCAGTATAGCATTAAATTCTGAGCAGTCTACCACAGTAATATGGCCTATTGAACAGAGGATAAGAGAAGGCGGGGCGGGGGAGGAGAGGAGAAAAGGGAAAACATGGTCCTCCTCATCGGGGAAGAAACTCATGGGTTACTTGGAGCACTAGAGGCTCCACAGAAGCCCTGGCATTTGGCACCATCATCAAACTCTCGGGATGAAAAGAGGGCACGTTTCAGGACTTGCTGCAGATCTGGCTCTCCTCCATAATAGCCCCCCCCCGGCAGCACAGCCTTCCAGCCAGTGCCAAATCTACACAAAGGGACCCACAGCACTCACTGGCTCAGCGCTTCTTTAAAATTCCTCAGCGTGCCGACAGTGGAATTTCAATCAGAGTCGGCTCATCCTTCTTTCCCCTGAAACCTGAGCATGCAGCCAGCCAACCCTCAACCCTATAGCGATGAAATATTGGGTGGGGAGGGTATGAGAAATGCAGGGTTTTCAAAAAACAGACTTTTAGTTTTAGGTTCACAGCAAAACTGAGGGGAAGGGACAGAGATTTCCCATTTGTCCCCACCCTCACACACGCACAGCCTCCCTCATTATCAACACATGCCACCGCTTGTTACAACTGATGAACCTACACTGACACGTCATCATCACCCGAAATCCAGTTTACGTTAGGGTTGACTCATGGTGTTGTACGTTCTATGTGTTTGGACAGACGTATAATGTCATGTATCTACCATTATAGGGTCGTACAGAGTATTTTCACTGCCCCCAAAATCACCTGTGCTTTGCTTATTCATCCCTCCCTCCTCCTTAACCCCAGGCAAACACTGATCCTTTTACCATCTCCATATTTTCACCTTTTCCAGAATGTTATTGTAATCATATGGTGTGTAGCCTTTTCAGGCTGATTTCTTTACTTTCTTAATATGTATTTAAGTTTCCTCCCTGTTTTTTCAGGGCAAGTACAGCCTTTCATTTCATTTCTTTTTCTAAAGAAAGACACTGACTGACTATGCCGGCCCACAACCTGTTGGTATTAGAACCGGCCAGGCTGCCAGCTGCTCCCTGCTCCAAGGTCAGAGCAGAGTATTCTACATGGGGTTTGGTGACCTGGACCAAGCGGTGCAGAGAGCGGGGCCACAGATGGAGAGTGTCCAGCTCCTTCTACGCAGACACACTTCTGCCAGTGTTATCGTGTGGATGGTACACTGCAGGACAGTGGTGAAGGTTCCAGGCGCTGGGGGTTGAATCCTTGTTCCTCAACTTCCAGCTCCCTGAATTTAGGTATCATACTTTACCCTCTAGATCTCATATCTGTAAAATGGGTGTGATAACTGTGTTATTGCACAAGATCAGTAGGAGGATTAAATAAGATAATGTATGAAAGACAGACACAGAGCAAGCACTCTAGAACTACTAGTCATTAATATTATTGTTACTATTATTATCATTTTATCATTATTTGAAAGCACTTTTAAGCAAATGCTTGGGATCATATCTCCATGTCACAAATAGGACCGAGTAAAATTTAACTGCTTTCACAAATGTTTACTGAATGCCTATTTTGTAACCAGTACTCTGTGAGGTGTGGGGAAGGATGGATCCAAAGGCCCCAATCCATCCTCCTATGGAACTACTTCTTATGCACAACCCATTCCAAACAGCAGGCTTCAAAGTCCTTTCAAAGGATGCAGGCAATACAGAAAGAGAAAGAATATTTAATATAAGAAAAATAAAGCCGAAGAAGAAAATAAAACAAAGATGAGGGGAGGGGAGAGGCAAGCGCAGAAAGCCATGAAGTTCTCTGTCCCCAGTGAAAGCGGTCACAGATGTGGCTCTAAGATTTTTCTACAACCAAGTCCAAGAGGTTTGTGTCTAGAATAACATGAACCAATTGCTCAAGGGAAGCACGAGACATGTTGGACCCGAATGGAGGCCACTGCTGGGGGCGTCATCACAGAGAATCTTAAAGAGGCTTCAGATCTGATCTGCTCACCTTTGAACCTCTGGCCTTTCAAAATTTTTAATTTAGAAATTGATCATACATATAACAAACGTATATATGGATATTTATGGTTTTGGAAGTCACAAGAAAATGAAGTTTTCAATTAGTTGGCTAAAAGCAAGTTCAATTCAGGAACCAAGAAAGCATTTGAGCCAAATGGCTCCAAGAAACAAAGGTGACTGAACCTTAATGTAGCAAACAGCTGCTGCTGCTTAAGAAGAGAAAGATCAACAGCCACTATGCTCTCAAATGGAGGCATAGGGTCTTACATGAAGATTCGGGGCAAGGGAGTGACATTGTAATGATATTTTAAGTAATTACTACAGGCCAGGCACTATGCTTAACATTTTATTATATATACATTATCTTATTTGACCTTCATGAGTTCCCAATTTTGGGGGTATGTGCTATCATTGTCTCCATGCAACAGGTGACGAAACTGAGAATGAGAGGGGTTAGTACTTGCCAGATAGTAAGTGGCAGAGATAAGATCTGAAATGAGGTGCGTTTTGGCTCCAATGCCAACGTCTTACATCCATCCTAAGACACAGATGATCTTGCCAGATGCTAGCACCATGGTCCCTCATTGCTGTTGTCAACTATCGGCTCCAGATCACTTCCCCCTTACTTTTCAATGATCTTATTAGCTCTTCGTTCACTGTCTTCTTCTCCAACACCATGAATGATTGGTCATTTCTCTACGCACAGATCACCCTGCCCGTGCCTGAGTCTCTCGGGTTCTTGAATGGAGGGCCTCTCGGATCCTTCAGTGGTTTAGTCCTGCACCCTACCACACATGCATTCATGCTCCTGGTCATACCCTGGACCTTGTCATTACTAATAACTGCAACCCCTCCATGATCTTAACATCAGGCATCCTCCTCTCTGACCTCCACCCTCAATCTTCCCAACCTTCTCCTTCTAGTACCCGGGACCCAGCAATCCTTCACCCTCACTGGACCTCCAATCCACCTTTTCTATCTGTCATCTTTTCACTGTCCCCAGTCACCTCCACGCTCTCCCTTTCTCCTTTAACCAGCTTCAATTCCATAGCCAATCATTGTAATCACCCCCTTCCACACTCCCTTGCTCCTCTCCTGTCTCAGTTACTTGGCAAAGCCATGACCCTGGTTGATCCAACTCTACCTACTCTGTGCCTGTACCTGTGCAGCTGCACATGGTGGTGGAAGACACACATGTGATGACTGGTCCCACTTTCAATTCCTGACCATGCTGACCCACGACACTGCCTGGCAACTGTATTCTATTTCCCTACATTCCATTCCAACAGACAATCATTTCACGACTTCTTTCCTCCATTCTCTATTTTCCAAGACTTTTAGTAGATAAGATCCGGTTGGTTTCTTCCTTCCCTGACAAAACCGGAACAATCAGAAGAGAATTTCCAGGGACTTTCACCACCTAAAGCATCTGTACCAAGTTATTCTGCCCTTTCCTAGTCAACTACGTCTCATCCTTCTAAAGCCAGTCCTCCTTCCTGTTCACAAGATCTCATGCCCTGGTCCAAGGACTACATCTGAACGATCCTCCCTAGTTCCCTCCATAGGATCAACTTGTCCTCTCTCGGTTGGATCATCCTCACCGGAACACAAGTATTCTCATTAAAACAAACAAAACTCTTATCTTGATGTTGCTTCCCCTGCCAGCTACTGTCCCATTTCTCTCGTCTCCTTGGTAGCAAAGCAAAATACACTCTCTGCACTTAAATTCAAATCCTCTCCCCACAGTTCTCTCTGAACCCTTTACCTCCCATCGGGCTTTCGCCCTAGCACTTCACTAAGAATGCTTTCATCAAGATCACCAAGGTAGTGATTCTCCACTGCTCAACGTAGCCATGAAGTCTCAGTCCTCAACCTACTGGACCCGCCAGCAGCATTGGACACCAATGGTCATGGCTTCCTTCCTGAAACACTTTCTGGACTCACCTTCCAAGGTACTGCTCTGCCCAACTCAGTCACTTCTTCCCAGTCTCCTTCTCTGACTCTGCTTCTTGCAGCCCCTAAATGTTGGGGAGCCCCAGGCCTTGGTCTTCAGTCTCCTCTCTGTCCACCCTCACTACCTTGCTGATCTCACCCTGGGTCATGGACAAATTCACATCAAAATGCCAGTGACTCCCCAACGTCTGTCTACAGCCCAGACCTCTAGCTTAAACGTATTGACCTGCCTATTCCAACTCTCCACTTGGATACATCTCAGACATTTCAGACTCGGCACGTCCAGGAGTGAACTGACTTTCCCTCCCAATCGGCTCTAACCCCAGCCTTCCCCTTCTCGGCTGGTGGCAACTCCATCCTTCCAGCTACTCAGGGCAAAGATCCTGGCACCATTCCTGACACCTCTTTTTCTCTTCCTGGTATACATCCAACCAGGGAATATCATTGACCCTCCAAATATTTCCAGAATCCGACCACATCTCCCTGTCTCCCTTGCAGACCATCCTGGCCTGAAGCCCATCCTAACTGAGTCACTGTGGTAGCCTCTTAATGACCTCCCTGGCTCCACCACTGCCCTCTATGGTCTATTCTCATCATAGCCAAGCGGCCAGAGAATTCTTTTAAAATGAATTCAGATCACAATTCACCTCTGCTAAAAATCTCCCAAAGGTCCCACGTCTCCTCGGAGTCAACCCAAAGTCTAGTCGTCCACATATAGTTACAGAGCCCTATAGGACCCAGCCCCTAGTGCACCTTGACCCCATCTCCATCTCTGCTCCCCTACCTCATGCACACCAGCCACACTGGCTTCTGTGATGTTCCGCGGCCACACCACGCACACGCCAGCCTCAGATCTTTCCACTAACTTTTCCCTCTGCCCCTAAATATCCACTATGTTTACTCCCTTAACTCCTTTAAGTCTCTGCTCAGATGCCACCTGCTCAATGAGGTGTATACCTGACCACACTTCTCCTCCTGGGCCCCTGAGCACCCTACACCACTTCATTCTTCTTGAGAATTCACCACCTTCTAACTTACTAAAGAATATACTTATTATGTTTTTTGGTACTCTCTGCGTCCTCTGCTCTATAGAGATAGACTGTATTGTCTGTTGTAACCTATAACCATCCTTGGCACTCAGCACATACTTAACATACAAGATTTGTTGAATGAAAAACACACACAGAAGAACAGCCCTGACCCTTGTTCCAAAGCTCCATTATTCTGGGAATTCTATTACACCCAACTGCAACGACACGCAGGCAAAAAGGATGGCATCCGTCAGGATACTGATAACCTGAGTGAGGAAGGCAGGCCGATTTTAATTACTTTTAAGGTTTTCCATGTGTTGGATTACCTTTAAAATTTTCTTCTTCTGGTTTATAGAATCTGTAGTTGTTACAATTGCTCATCATAAGCAGAGATACTGCAAATCATCATCTCCAGTACTGTCATGTCTTGTAGGCTTTTTTTGTAGGTAAACAACTGACCAAAGAGCAAGTGAGGCCAGAAACACGTATGTACACACACACGCACACACATCCATGCACGTGCACATGAAAAGCCAAACCACAGTGGCAACTTCTATAGAGTCACTGACTTTGGCAGCCAAAGCACGCAGCTCTGCAGCATGAAAAAGCCAAGGGGTCCACAGGGAGTGTGGGTGAGTGGAGTGTTAAGGGCAGATAGAGAAACCAGCCTGCTTCATCTCATGCAGCCATCAACGGCACAAAGATCGCATTTCTTTATAATGATTTTAGAAGCCAAGTCTCTGGCTCAGTCCTATTACCACACCGATAATGCGATACTGGAACGCTTCTTCCCAAAGACTAATTCATAGCCTCCGGTTCCTACATGCAGACCACGTCAGGCCACTTAACCCTGCCCTGATGCCAATTCCCATCACAGGCTGTCTCCACCCTGCAGTGGCTATTACCCTTGGACAAGGGCTCTCCTAATGGACTAAAATTATAACACAATCCCAATGTTTGTACAGGCATAACCAGTCCTGCCCAAGGATCTGTACAAGTGGCCAACTGGGATGACAAAGCAGATAGGGCTGTCCCTGCAAGATGTCAGCACAAGATGGATTGCTAGAAAAACATGCAGTATTTCCTTAGATCTTGAATTTTAGAAACTGCAAATCTACCGTATTTAGTAAGACAAGCAATATCATGACTGTATCAGGCCACTAACATGCGATACAAGTCTGGAATCGCAAGTCAGCGCTATGAAGGCAGCTCTCTGCTTTGCTCCCAGGGAGGCATTTAAGCACATCTTCCAGTTTAAACGGCTCTGATTTACTTAGAAACATGCCTCATTTAAAAAATTCTGTGGATCTTAGATACATCGTATGATATACAGTGATACACCAGAATCTGTCCTTGCACATAATCAAATAAAAAAATAGGCCCCATTGCCTTGATGTTGAGAGTTGTGTTTAAGGCTGGGATGTATTTCGGGGGCCCCCACATGGTATGGAAGAGTGTGACCTCAAAACACCCTCATCCCGGTGTGTGTAACTTCTGCCTCTGAACGTTTTATCAACCCAATGGTTATGCTTGTTCTATAAAATACAATGGGCCATACACATCGTACACAACCTCAGTACCAATCTCCAGATACAGATTGCTTAGACATTCACATGCTGTCAGTAAAAAAGCTACTTGAAGCAAGATTTTAAGAAATCTCGAATATCAGAACAGACTTGTGACAGCTTCTTTGTCCTCAATGATTACTTAACCTCAGATGACAAACAGACCCTGGCTTGATGTTTTGCAGTCTTTATCTTGCTAACGTTTCTGGGCTTGAAAAGGATTATTTTGAAAAGTCTGCAGAAGGCTTTAAGTTGTAGCCTATGGTAATCAGAAGGAGGCTGATTTTTGCTTCCCTTCCTCGGGTAATAAGTTTTTACAAAACAGCAAAGCCCCAGATGCTGGCTTTTTGGGCCCCATGACCCACAGCCCTTTGCACGCTACAGAGGCCCTGGGTAGAACGGCCAGAGGACTGCAGAGAAGGAGGGTATGGATGTGATCATAGGCAGGGCTGTCAGGGGCATGGATTTAACACAACTAGCCTTCACCTTGGCCTTAGGTGGTCAGGAGTACGGCCCAGAGGAAACTTGGTTCCAGTGAACTTTCACCTGGATGCAAAAACAAGCACAAAAAAGTTTTTTTTTCAGCTATTCTGGTGGAAACAAAAGTGGGAACTGGGAACTCAAAACCTTCCCCTTTGTTGGAAACCAGTCATCGTAGGTAAAGCTTGGGACCTGGAAGACTGAGAACAAATCCAAGCTGTATCACTCAGGCAAGTCACTTTTCTCTCTAAGTCTCAGCTTCCCCAGCCACCACAGAACAGGTGTGAGGATTTAGTGAATAATATAAAGTGTTTAGCACAGCTTTGCTCTGTAACAGGAGGTCTATAAATAATTAGTACTCATAATAACATGCTCTGATTGTGGCTTCTGTAGAACTGTTTTTCAGGACGTGTCTCTCTGAATTCTGCTGAACTGGATCTAATTAATGTTGAGTGTATGTAAGTCTATTTTCTATTAGCCTTCAGTATTCCCTTTATGACATTAAATGTCGTCAGTTCCATTTTATAAACTAAGTAAAAATCCTGATGAACTATTTATTAGCTAGGAAAAGCATATGGCATGTGCATAGGGATGAAATACTGAAGACTTCCACCCCGAGAATTCCTTTCCAATGTATTTGCAATGTGTGGGCAGAGGAGAAAAAGTACGATTTATTTTTTCTTGAAGATTTTAAGCATTGCGTGTAAATATGTTACGTAAACAATGGGATTTAAAGAAAAACAAATGTTAAGATTTTTGTGGGGGGAAAATCAATTTTAAATATACACAACATCCAATTTCAAAATTTCATCCTGCTATGGTCAATGACTGCGGAACAAAATTGGAAATCCTCCATAGCAAATGTTATTTTGAGCACGTGTCTCTGATACTAAAAAGTACTCAGAAGTACATTAAAATGGTTTTGACTTTGAACATGGGTGCATCAGGAATATTCCCTAAAAAGAGAAATGGTCTATACAAACACCATACTATTCGTCAGCGTCTAATCTGCTAGGAAAGCATGACCCATTTTGAAATCCTTTCTATTCCTTCCCTCTCAGAACAGCTGTAGACATGTCTTATGATATTAATTTTACCTGCTAGACTCCAAGACGAGAGAAGACGAATACTGAGGAGACAAAGTATTAACTGACATTGCCAGGGGGCACTTATGATTTTTTAAGGGAGTAGTTAAAAGTTGTCTGATTACAAACTACCCTGGATGAATATCCTTTGAAAAAAAGTTTTAAATCATGTTTGGGTTAATATACCTGAGTTGAGGTTACATTTTTACTCTTTTTTGCAGTTGTGCCTTTTTGTTATTGTATTTTATAAATGGAAAAATTTTCTAAATTCAAAAGATACTTCCATTGGAGTAAAAAATTACAGTATCAGTTATTATCCCTTTTTACTGAGAATAACAAAAAATATCCTGTTTTTAAGGTAGTTTACTCCATCAACCAAGATACCTCCACTACAGTTGGCAATTTATCTGACACTTCAGTATATTAATTTATTATTGCCTCGTACATATTTTTACAAATTTTACACTTAAGTATAAGGTAATTGTGAAGTCATTTGTTTACCTCTTGATAAGCAATCTGGAAAGACATCAGAACACAGGAAGCATGATTTGTTCACTATATATTGCACTTTTCCATACTTAAGAAATTTTTTAAACAAGGAAAATTGTACATAAATTTCACAGTGTAGATTATAATTTCTTAAAAGGAAACAAAGTTGACAGAGAGGTCAAAATTAGCATTTGAATGTCAACACTGAATCACTATCAGTTGACTTTGACAAAGTTATTTAATGTCATATTCTATTTTTTAAAGATAAACCTATCAGAATTATACATTCTATTTAAAATTAATTTCCTCTCTACAACTGATAGCATATTTTACAATTTTAAACCCTCTCTAGTTTCAAAGATGGTGAGATGAAGTTCCAAGTAAGTATTCTTTAAAGCTGTGTGTTATTTAAGAAAATGCCTTAAAAAAAAAAAAAAGAAAAGAAAATGCCTTGTATTCCAGTGTCAGTATATTTTCGTTTCTGCAGCATTGTTAAGTCTTTACACAACTGCTCAAAGCATTTATATGTTCATATATTTTTGGTAGACTTTTTTGAACAAAAAGACATAGCCAAAGCTAGGATACAGTGCAATACTCAATGCTGGTGTAGCACTATAATTTACGAGGTAATAATCAAATCATGAAATTTAGCTACCGTGAACAAGACCCTCTGGGCTCAAGCATTTTAAGTACCTTTTTTTTTTTTTTTAACCAAACAATTTCTTTTTGTTTTTCATTGCTCAGTAATGCACCATTATTTTTCTTCTCTTTACCTTTTGAATCCCTTCACCCATTTCTCCCACCCCTCATGCCCCCACCCCTGGCAACCACCAGCCTATGAGCTAGATCCACATATACATGGGTTGAGGTTACATTTATTCTCTCTTTAAAATGACTACTTCATGTCCTTTTGTTTAGGACGAAAACACCCTACTTTTTAAAAATTTACTTGAAGTATAGTTGATTTACAATGTGTTAATTTCTGCTGTACAGCTAAGTGGTTCAGTTATACATATATATACATTCTTTTTCATATTCTTTTCTATTAATGGCTTATCACAGGATATTGAATATAGCTCCCTGTGCTATACAGTAGGACCTTGTTGTGAAAACACCCTAGTTTTGAGCTGAGATGTACAGGAGCTTGGAGATCCCATCACACAGGAACATACTAATGCCTTCCATTGGTGAGGATTTCCACAGTCATGACCACAAAGTGCTCTCACATGCATTTCTTACTCAGCCCGCGGCAACCTGGCGGGGAGCCAGGACAGGCATCTGCAAGCTGATCTCACGGACAGAGGACTGTGGATCCGAGGGGCTGCCCCCCAACCACATGGCTCAAAAGGAACACGGCGGGGACACTTTTCTACTGCAAACTGCTAGACAAATGTGCTTACTTATTATTCAACAAATTTAAATCTTTAAGAAAGTTGTGATAGAGGGAAACATGCCTTTAATACTTCCACAATTACATCCAGCAACTCGGGTGGCAGAAGCTGGGACACAGATGGAGCATATAGGTCACCTCAGACCCGAGGGAAGGTCCTGAGGAGTAAGACTGGGCAGGGTTTTGTTCCTTTTAAGGCAGAAGGAACATCTCCTAAAATCCCAGGTACCAAGCTCTTCAAAGTACTAACAGTTCCCCAAACAGCCTTTAAATGCAAGAACTTCTCAGCGTCTATGTCCGTGTACTCAGCTGCCTTCTTTAAAGTGGATTGACATAGTTTTGTTTTTGTCCAGCAATCACACTCCATTCTTATACCCGAAGATGCGGAGGTATAGCTGTAATATAGCTCAAGCAGAGGAAAACCCTGAGGAAGCGATGTGACTACTACAGAACCCTCTCAGAGACTCGAAAAACCCCAGAACACAAACACCGAACCATAGGGTCGCTTCTCTATATATACGGATGCCATTTTCCTTACACTTTTAAAGTAAAAGATGACCAAAGATACAAATCCAGAAATCCATTTTAAAACCTTGCTTGTGTGCATTAAGACTACCTCAAGGACACCAACATGGTAATATATGGTGTCTTTTAGTAGAAAAAATTACTTTCAGTTTACAGAGCAGCTGTGCTGCCCATAGAGCTCTTGCTTCCTCAAATATACAGGCTGATAAAGGATGAGCTTAAACTGTACCAAAAGACACAGGTCCCCCTGTGCTATACAGTAAGTTCCCTACACTCGAACCTTCAAGTTGCAAACTTTCAAAGATGCGAACGTTTTCGTATGTCCAATCATGTAAGTTGGTTCACGTGTCTGGCATACACTGTCATGTGTGTGCATCCTGTACAAGTGCTTGTGCTTTTGTGTACTTTACTGTATAGTATTGTATGGAGTACAGTAGTACAGTACCTTTATTTCAAGCCCAGGACATCTGGGAGCAAGCATAAAAGCAGCGGTGATGTAGCTGGTACTACTATACTTTTCAAGGTACTGTAGGGTAAGATCAAAAATGTTTTATTTTTTGTTTATTCTTTTTTTTGTTTTTTTTTGTGGTACGCGGGCCTCTCATCGTTGTGGCCTCTCCCGTTGCAGAGCACAGGCTCCGGACGCGCAGGCTCAGCGGCCACGGCTCACGGGCCCAGCCGCTCCGCGGCATGTGGGATCTTCCCAGACCGGGGCACGAACCCGTGTCCCCTGCATCGGCAGGCGGACTCTCAACCACTGAGCCACCAGGGAAGCCCTGTGTTTATTCTTTATGTATTATTTGTGTGAAAAGTATTATAAACCTATTAGAGTACAGTACTATATAGCCAATTGTGTTAGTTGGGTACCTAGGCTAACTTTGTTGGACTTACGAACAAACTGGACTTACAAAGGTGCTCTTGGAACTTGTTTGTACGTAGGGGACTTACTGTACTGCAATCACAGCATGCTCTTATGTAACTGATGCCTCTGTTGGTATTTTTAATCATTTGTTTCCTTATGTAGATAACCTCCCCCTTCTTTCTGAGATACCCCCAAAACTGATGCCTTTAATTAGTTCTGGGTCTGTCATTGACCAGCTGTGTGAGGTTAGGGAAGCTACTTAACCTCTCTGAGCTATAGGTGCCCCACCCTTTCCTTTTAGAGCTAAAATTCTACAATTGTCCTGCTTAGACTGTTCAAACACCTAATAACTCTCTTTTCTTCCAAACTGTAGGCCATCTCTTTCCAAATAATCATAAACTCTAAATGAGTTAAGTGTGACTCATTGAGATGGCTTAATTAAGAAGATGTGAGGGCACACACACATGTAAACCCACAAGATGATGCCCTGGAAGCTTCAGCTTATTTTACATACACATTTATTCTTGTCTCCCTGCCTGTACTTAAGCTTTTTCTCCCACCATAGACTCTACAACACTCTCCTTTCTACCTTTTCCCCATCCACAGTCTACACTCAAGTTCCAGCCCACCCAGTTTTTCACCTGTCTCAAGAGCCCCTATTATAGGGCCATTAGAGAAATGCTATTAAACTTCCAATATTCTGTTACTATTAAATAATATTTATTGACTGTTTACTCTGTTTTCTCATTTTTCACTCGTTTCAAGTGGTCTCTGACAGACTGCATTCATTCCCATGATTGCATTTCTTGTTTCTGCCATAATACTGGAAACTCAGTAGGGACAAGTATTTTTAACTTACAGCTTTGTCAATTTTAAATAAAACCCTTAGTGTGCACCTGGTCCAAATCCCTTGGTAGGCAGTGGGGGAGGAAACCACCATCTGTCAAATAGAATGGTTACTGTCTTAGTCCGCTAGCGCTGCAACAAGATACTGTAGCCCGGGTGCCTTAAACAACAAACATTTATCACAGTTTTGGAAGTCCAAGATCATGGTGCTGCCAGATCTGATGCCTGGTGAGGGGCTGTTTCTTGGTTTTCAGGAAGCAGTCTTCTCACTGTGTCCGCATAAGGTGGAGAACAGAGAGAAAGGAAGCAAGCTCTCACCTGTCTCTTCTTATAGATTAAGAAGCACCGATTCCCCCGTGGAGCTCCACCCTCATGACCTAATTACCTCCCCAAAGATCCTACGACCTAACACCATCACGTTAGGAGTCAGGATTCCAACATGAGTCTGGGGAGACACAAACATTTGGCCTATAACTACTAAAACGTGCCAGGCACTTGGCTATTCCTCATAACACTTCTAGGAAGGGCCATTTTCTCCACCTCCAGATGAGGGTAATGAAGAACATCTCTCTTCCAGGAGATGACTTTACAATCTGTGCTAATTTCAAACCTCTTTGGGATTATATTAAAATGGAACCCAGGGCTTCCCTGGTGGCGCAGTGGTTGGGAGTCCGCCTGCCGATGTAGGGGACGCGGGTTCGTGCCCCGGTCCGGGAAGATCCCACATGCCGCGGAGCAGCTGGGCCTGTGAGCCATGGCCGCTGGGCCTGTGCGTCCAGAGTCTGTGCTCCCCAACGGGAGAGGCCACAGCAGTGAGAGGCCTGCGTACCACAAAAAAAAAAAAAAAAAAAAAAAAAATGCAACCCAGATGTCAGCGGCTCCTGCTACCTTCCATTTCCTGTGTCCCCTGATCAGGCTTTGTCATAGCCCACTGCCAGCCTGGACACAGAACTCAGCCCATCTTTGAATTTACCCAAAAGAATCCAGCCACAGAAAAGCATCAGTGAGCAATGAGAACCACCTGAGGTTTTCAAGGACCCACAGAGGAGGGAGTTCACCTCTCGATCTGCTCAGACAACAATAAAGAAGCAGCTCCTCACAAGACAGCTCTGTTGCCGCACCAAAGTTCTCCCCCATCCCATCCATCAGCAGAGGTCTTAGTCTTTCACCAGTTCCTCCTGCTCACAGGCTTCCGGCCTCCAGGCTCCTCTCTCCTGGATTTCTCCCATTTCCCACTCCCTCTGCTGTACAGAGCAATTCACTCTGCTCTGCAACTGCTTCTCCAACCACTTCTTCTCAATGTGCCTCTGAGATCAGTAAAACCAGGGTCTCTCCAGGTACACAGCCCGTTGCACTTAGAGACCAGCGACAGGTTTAATTAACTCCTATAAAAACTTCTGTTACAGAATGTTAAGTCTACACCGGTACTTCTGACGTGCAGAGTTGAGTACTGTATCTATAACAACACAAGTGCTTGTCTGCAGGAAGGAAGTCTTGGGTTCACCCAAACCTACCATCTCCCACTATCATTTCCAATCAGATCTTCACAACACTCATCACTATCTAGATGGACCTTGAACATTTATGTGTTGACTTGATTTCTGGGTTTCCCTCTACCAGATAAGAAGCTCTGTGAGTGCAGGGTCCTGTCTACTTTGTTCACTGCTGTATTCCTGATGCCTAGAAAGGGACTGTCACCTAGTAGATGCTCAGGAGATATTTTTGGATGAATGAATGAACAAATATATGAATGACTAGTGGCTAGAGAAGGCAACATTCAATTCTGAAGCTCTGAGCCGTCAACACCATGGATCCCAGATTTTGACCTGCGGCCAACAGTGCAATATTGAGTGATAAATGATCTTCCCTAACACTCCTCTTCTGATGAATTGCATTCTTCCCCGTATAGAGTTCTAGAAGGTATTTTCATAACCTGGATGTGGAGGGAGACAGAAGCAGAGAGATTGCTCACTCGCAGTGAGGATGAGAAAATGTACTGCCAGAAAATGTATTGTGATTGGTCTCAAATTACATATTGAGTGACTGAAATGTGCCAGAAGCCAGGGTAGGCAGTGAGGCTACATGCGTTGCAATGTGGTCTCTGTCCCCTGTGCATATGTGCATACTTCTCCAGACTTTTCCCTTGACTCTGAAGATGCCGGTGTGCCAGGCAAATCCACGCTCCTCCCAGGCTCTGCTCACCCGCACCTCCCCTGGCGACACCAGCTCCTCCATCATGGATGCTTCCCAAGCATACTGGGGATGGCCCAATGTCTGTTACTCATGTGATGTCATTTAACCAACCTGTAATTATTTGTGTACATACATCTATACCTCACCCAAACATAGTGAGCCCCATGAGTCAAGGCCTATGTTATATGATCTCACAGAGTCTCGCCAAAGATCTCTGTTGAATGAATTAATAAATTCCAGAGGATAGGTGTGCTGCTGTTGGCTTCAGAGAACTACTCACAAGCATGGTTCGAAGTACATCTTTGGGCTGCAATTGATTCTAAGGCTGAAAATACTGAAGGATGATTGCACACACAATAGACTCCTCAGCATAACATGCCAAGAACCACCACCTTTCCACAGACTTGAAAAGTCTTAGATATAAATCCTTATTGATTCTTCAGGGCCATTCAAGAGAAAAAATATTTTTCTCCATTGCAGCATTTCATTCTCAAAAAAAGGCTTGAAAGTCTCCCATTTCCATGTCAAATCCCTGTTAAGACAATCAGGGCTTTGTGCCAGCCAGTGGTTTGGGACAATGGATCTGTGTTTAGTTGAGATTAGAGAATTTGTCAGCAGTCACCTTATCTAAGGCATCACCTTTGGGTCTCATTGCCATTAAATAATGGTTGCATTGAAAGATTAGTAAGAATGCCTTGAAATGACTGGTTAGAGGCAGCAGGTCACAGACTTGCCATGTTTCTCGTCACTCATCCTGCCTCTCCATGTTCAACAACAGGCATCCATTCTTCTGTGTTATTAATGGGACCATGTCTTGAGATTTGTCTCAATCATCTTCTAGGTATAAGTGAAGACAAAACCGGTAGGGGCATTCTCTAGGTGATGGTCCAGTGCCCTTCCTCTTCTCTCATTGAAACCCCAAGAGTTACTTTTTGCTAGGAATTCTGGAGATGGACCAAGTTGGGTTTCTTACACCCTAATTGAAGTCCTAAGTCTCAAGTCACATACAATCATGCATGGTTCAGACTGCAAATGGTTTGCTGTAGCATCGCTCTGTTGTTCACCTTCAAAAACATTTCTCCTTAGAGGTGACAACAACTGAATATTAGAAGCGTGCTCTGGAAGGTCTTGCTACTCAAAGAGGAACTGTTGGAAGAGCAGCATCAGCATCACCTGGGAGTTCAATGAAATGCAAATTCATGCCCCCTTTTCCCACCCAGGCTTACTGAATCAGAATCAGAACGAAGGTGGGGCCAAGGAATCTTTGTTTTAACAAAATCTCCAGGTGGGGCTTCCCTGGTGGCGCAGTGGTTGAGAGTCCGCCTGCCGATGCAGGGGACACGGGTTCGTGCCCCGGTCTGGGAAGATCCCACATGCCGCGGAGCGGCTGGGCCCGTGAGCCATGGCTGCTGGGCCTGCGCGTCCAGAGCCTGTGCTCCGCAACGGGAGAGGCCACAGCAGTGAGAAGCCCACGTAATGCAAAAAAAAAAAAAAAAAAAAAAAAAAAAAATCTCCAGGTGATTCTGATGTGCACTAAAATTTGAGATGTGCTTTAAAGCACTTCCATGTGGATTTCTCAGCCATACTTCCCAGAGGACTGGAATCAAAAGACTGGAACAGGTAATTATTTTCAGGTTCCTGTAAGTGCTAACAGAGTGTTATACACAGGTTTTGCCCTAGGATAACTGCAAGAGAGACTTGCTAAATAAACCTCGTTCACTGAAGGAGGAGGAGTAAGATTGCTAAAGGAGGCAGAGGGTCAGTGCTAGTGGTTAGTTCTTTTTGAGTTCCTAGTGTTTTCTGGCGAGTGGTTTTGGGTAATGTCAATACAAAGTAGTTCTAACCCTAAAAAGAAAAGAGGATTATGGATGAGCCCTCTTGCTCAATTCAGCCTGCTTACTCCTCCCTGCCTCACATCAGGTGATCACAGAAACTTAGGTGAACTTCTCCTCACAGATTTCTTCATTACTATGATAATCCGCACAGTGAGACCTTGTGTGGTGCATCTATGAAAAGAGTGAAACTCTCAACAGTTCTCAGGGTGAATCTTCAATGAGAAACTCTGGAGGAGATATTACAATGGATGGAACGGATGCCACAGAAGTAAAAAGGACCATAAGAGACCACTATGAACAATTATACACCAACAAATTACAACAAACTAGTGAATAAAACAGAAAAAAGCAGACTTACAGATACAGAGAACAAACTAGTGGTTACCAGTGGGGAGAGGGTAGGGGGCAGGGGCAATACAGGAGTAGGGGACCAAAAAAAGGGTTATTATGGGATTATAGGAAACCATGTGTCTAAAACTTTTGAAAATTGTAAAGCACTATAGAATTTTTAAAAATCTTTCATTCAATTAAAAAAAAGTTAAAAAAACACAACACCATGACAAGTAAAAAAGAAAACCCGTCGTGTTTCTATACACTAATAATGAACCATCCAGAAAGGAAATTAAGAAAACAATCCCATTTACAATTGCATCAAAAAGAATAAAATACTTAGAAATAAACTTAACTAAGAAAGTGAAAGACCTGTATGCTAAAAACTACAAACTGGTGATGAAAGAAGTTAAAGAAAACACAATAGAAATACATCCTTCCAATCTTCACAGATTGGAAGACTTAATATTGTTAAAATGTCCATACTACCCAAAGTCACCTACAGATTCAATGCAATTGCCATCAAAATCTCAATGGCACTTTTTTTTAGGAAGAGAGAAAGCAAGCCTAAAATTCATACAACCACAACAGACCCTAAAGAGCAAAAGCAATCGTTGAGAAAGACGAACATAGCTAGAGGCATCACATTTCCTGATTTCAAAATATATTACAAAGCTACAGTAATTAAAACAGCATGGTACTGGCATAAAGCTAGACGTGTAGATCAGTGGAAAGAATGAAGAACTCAAAAATAAACCCACATATATATGGCAAGTGATCTTCCACAAGGGTGCCAAGAATACACAATGGGGAAAGGATAGTTTCTTTAACAAATGGAGTTTGGAAAACTATATATCCACATGCAAAAGAATGAAATTAGACAACTTATTTTACATCTTACACAAAAATCAACTGAAAATGAATTAAAGACTTACACTTAAGACTTGAAGCTGTAAAACTCCTAGAAGAAAACATAGGAGAAAACTCCTTGACAATGGTCTTGGCAATAATTTCCTGTATATAACACCAAAAGCACAGGCAACAAAAGCAAAAATAGGTAAATGGGACTACATCAAACTCAAAAGCTTCTGCACAGCAAAGGAAACAAGCAACAAAATGAAAAGGCAACATACGGAATTGGAGAAAATATTTGCAAACCATTTACTGGATAAGGGGTTAATATCCAAAATATATAAGGAATCCCTACAACTCAATAGGAAAAACACCAAATAAACAGATTAAAATGGGCCAATGACTGGAACAGACATTTCTTCAAAGAGGACATACAAATGGCCAACAGGTATATAAAAAGGTGCTCAACATCACTAATCCTCAGGGAAATGCAAATCAAAATCACAAATAAGGTACCACCTCATACCTGTTAGAATGGCCGTTATCAAAAAACTAGAACTGATTCAGCTGAAGATCTGCTGTACAACGTTGTGCCTATAGTTAATGATACTCTACCATGCACTTAAAAATTTAAGAGAGTAAATCACATGTTAAGTGTTCTTACCACAATGAAAAAAACAATCCCATTATCCCTTTCCCTTGCCTCTTTTGATTAAAGAATCTATCCCATTGGGTTTTGGAGTTCTTGGCAGATGTGAAAGTGCCCAATAGTGAGGATTCTGGGAAGCAAGTAGGCAAGGTCAGCAGAGAATACTGATGTCAGATGAGCAACACAACTTCCACATTCCACTTTGCGTGTGAACTCCCAACATCTTTGGAAGGCTTAGGGCCAATTATGAGATCCTTAAGGCACCATACATTCAGAAGGGAAAAGGTAAAAGGGAGAAAAAGAAACAAGCTATGAGGCATTTCAACTTTGAATGAAAAAAAAAAATCAAAAAGAAAAGTCAATGAAGAAGATAAGTCACGATGCATGTGGTAAAACCATCTTGAGGATCTTGTATAATCATCCCCTGACAGCTCTACACATAGCATTTCAGGTTGAAACTATGAACACCTGCTCATATTGTGACTTTGGGGCATTATTCAAAATTTACTTAAGTCGTTTTTTCAGGACAAGTCAATTTATTTACCCAAGTGGAGATTTAAAAACCTGAGGGAGCCATCTGGTGGCTTGTGTGCCGACTAATTAAAATCCATCTCCTGGGCACAAGATTGCTGCCCTGTGGGTATTGTCATGGAGCAAATGGCACAAGACAAACAAGAGCTGACAAAAAGCATTCTTATGCTGTATAAAAGCCAAATAGTGTAATTTAGACACAAACGAACCAAAATTAAGGGTGGGTATGCTTAACAGTAATTCTTATATTATTTTCTCTACCTGCTCTGAAAAAGAAACCAAATAATGGCTATGAATAATAAAAAGTTGTGTTTTGAACTCTTATTTCAAGATTGTATTTTCACACAGAATAAGGAGACAATTAATTCAACAATTTAAATACTAGAAATCAAACCAAAAAACAAATCAATGGCTTGCTGAAATGATGCACAGGTTTAATTAGCTTTACAGCTTGTTCTGACTTTGTAAGAGAAGCAGTAGCATAAGATGGGAAGATACAGGTCCTGCTCAGAAAAATTAAAAATTCAAGCCCTGAGCATCGTTAATAAAAATAATTTAGTATTTAATACACCCTTTCTTTCACATCTAGAATGTTATGGTTTCAGTGCAGTGTCTACCTCTTCAAATACTGGAAAATTCTTTCTCTGCAATACATTTTCTTTCATGTTGAAAAAACCGTACATATTATGCTCATTAGGAAGGAGAAAAGATGACTTCCAAATTTCAGATAATTGCCTTGAGTAAGAGGTGGTTCTTCGATAACAATACACTTTATAAAGTTTTCTTCTAAACCTTCCGTTATTTCAACTTGCCCAGACCAAATAAGTTACTGGAAATGATTTGGGTTTTGTTTTTTTTTTTGCATGAGGAAAACCCAGTTCCTTACACAAAAGATGAATTACACTGATTTCACTGGCAACTGTGAAGAAGAAGCAGTTAAGAGTTTCTCATTATTGCTCATTGTTAAAGCATAAACTGGCTGTAGAAATGTACCAGAAAGTTGGCATAAATGTTGAAAATCAAAATGTAATTTTTCAAATTACTTATAAAACCAATACAAAGGCTATTTTAAAAAAGATGTCTCCTAACCTATAATTTAAACCAAATACATTAAAAGACTATGAAATATACATTGTCACTGGACTATTTCTAAATTAATAGCATTCTTTTTTTTCATTGCTTAACATCTTTGTTTATTATTGTGGCTGTCTTGGATAAACTGAACACTTTCTGAGGTTCACAACTAGATATGTAAATTATATGCTTGCTAATTTAAAATACTTTAATTACATTAAATGTACGTTCCACATTTTATTGAATTGTTTTCTTTAAATCAGCTTTAACTCCAATTGTTATTGCCATATGTCTTTATTTTCTATGGATATTTAATTGTATCCTGTTTTTATTTTTAATTCATATTCACCTTTGTGTTGTATTCAGCATGAAACAGTTCAGTTTTTAAAACTCAAATGATTCCTTCACATTTAAATCAGAAATTCATTATTTTAAATGTAATGAAACAGCCATTTTTGCTATAACACTTGCTTTGAAAATATGAACTTGTTCCAACATGACTGATATATCATAAAATTTTCCATTTGCATATATGCAATTTTGCCTGTGAGAAACACTCAGTCAGTTCTAAATCAGGGCAATTTTGCCCCCCAGAGGCCATATGGCAATGTCCAAAGACGTCTCTGCCGTGACTTGGGCGGGGGTTGCTACTGGCATCTAGCACGTAGAGGTTAAGGATGCTGATGATCATCCTACAACGAGCAAGACAGCTCTCCCACCACAACACAGAATTATCCAGTACCAAATGTCAGTAGTGAAAAGCGTGAGGAACTCTGCACTCAGTGAACGAGGAACTGAGCTGGGTAGGGATATGCAAAATGCACACATGCACACCCTTCAAGCATCTACCAGCTACCCTGGATTTCCCTGTGTGATGAGTCCTTCTCATCCATGTCACGGTTACAGCTTTCCATCTGATTACAGATCATCCTTCTCCTACCACCTCTCAGTAACTCACAAGCTCCAACCCTTCTTACATCCACTTCCACAAGCACATTTCAGGTCATTTTTAGGGTAACTATTCTTAACCATTTAACATGCATAAAACTGTGCTGTCTCTATTAGGTTCCCACCTTTTCTGTATAACATATCACTGATGAACTTCTGGAGTGTTGCATGCATCACGCCACTTCTCCCATAAGCTCTGTGGTTTTCATTGTGTGATTTTTGCCTCGCACGGGGAGTCTTAGAAATACATACGACAGTATTATAGCAGAATGGAATGCATGTTTTTATTTCTGTGTTAAATATACTTATTCTCCTCTCCTCTCTGATTAAATACCTTAATTGTAAAATGTTTTCAAAACATGCTCCCCTGGTCTAAAGAGATTTTAAAATGACTTCAAAACGATGATTTGTAAGCATATGTAAGGGCGCGAGAGAGGGGTGTTCCCCTCATTCTACCACTATTTAGAACTTGTAAATAGATGCCTAGCACGTTGCCTGATACATAGCAGGCATTCACTATTTATTGAATTTACTAAAATAAGCAAAATGCCTTCCGCTCTCCCTCCCCCACAAAATCCAAGTATAATCTGATAGAGGGTATGAACAACCCTAACATTCCTACATTTAACTTTTAGAAATACATTATACTCTCATATAACATACGGTGACATGGCCTTTTGCATGTGAAAGTTAGATGCTCACACAATTAATTTCAGCTTTGAATTTCGGCCATGACGTCTAGCCAAAGTCAAATTTGAGTTGAATCACTATGTTTGTCTACTATAGAATGATGCTTCGTTGCTGGAGTATCTTTGGCACTTTCCTATTATTATTCACAAAAATAGATGTTAAATGATAAAAAATGCACCTGAAGCAACTAGTGATAAAAATGAAGATCTCACAATAGTAAGGCAGGTGAGATGAGACAAAGATGGCACCCATTAAATGGAGCCAAAGTGGCCAATTGGCTGCTTACTGAACTCTAGCTTGTCCACTGTTTGGGTTTAGTTATGAAAGGAAACAACAAAAGTCAAAGAACTATATGGAATGCTAGTAATATAGCATCAGAAACTGTGACTAAAAGATTAGGTGTAATGAGGGATTTTGTATATTTTTATATACCTATTTATATAAATATTAATGTATTTTTACATCTCCCTGGAATAGAAATATGTGCGTGTATGGATCAAGTTTTGCAAATAAGTACCATGTTTTGGGGAATACAGTATGTAAGAAGATAGAGGTTTGTTTGTATTAATACTCTAAAGAAGAAACACACCTGTGAGGGTGAGTGTGGAGTCAATCAGCACGGGAAATGTAAAGAAGAGCGAGCAGTGCCTCCCAGCACTGTCAGGGGGACACAGAGTCCTGGCCCACTGACCATGACCATGGACTGAGGCAGGTATGTACCTGCAGTGGAGGTGAGGAGTTCAGACTATCCATCACAGCTTGATGGTAGCAACCATTACAATAAGCCCATTCCCGCCTCCTGCTCTGATTCCAAGCAATCTCCTGATTAGAGTCTGCCTTTTCAGGTATTTTTGGCTAAAGGGAAAGACTAGGATGCTTAGCAAACATGAGCTCACTGGATAATTACACATTTCATTATAAATTAATAAAATTGGCTTTCTCCCTGTTGATTAATGGGATGATGTTCTGACCGAAAGACCTACTCTTGCTGCGTTGAGAAATCAGGGGAGGTCTAGATGTTGGATTGCAAGGCACTGATTCATCCAGGTAAATGCCACTCCTTGAGGGCCACCTATGTGTGTGGCTGACCTTCCCCAGATCTTCCTCAAGCCTAACGAGCATCTGCAGCAGCATGAAGGTCAAGCGCGGGGGTGGTCCAACCATCCTCTCTTCCATTCTCTCTGATTCCTACAAATGTTGATCAAAGTCTACATTCCTTCCCTGGTTGTTTGTTTTTTTTTTTAAACCAACAAGATGCATGTGTATCCGCTGTACCAACACAGAACATCCAGGCCTTAAATGTCATTGCTGTGAAAAGCCAGTTAGCAATGAGCACCCCTGGAATTCTTGAGAACAAAGTTAACCTAATGCTGCTACACTTCAACCAACCTCTGGGTAAAAGACAATTAATTCATGGAAACCCCAAAGCCGAACAAGACCCACAATAAACCTAAGGTGTCTTCCACAAGTCTCCTGCCATTTGATTTCTTAAAGGAGGTACCCACTTAACGGAAGCCCTAAGGAGATCTGAAATAGGTTCAGTGCCTCCAGGAGTTTCAAAAGGATCTTTTCCATACAGAAATGTATTTTGTCATGTGATTATGCTTTGCTCTTTTCACAGAGAGTGATCTCTGAAGCTCTTCAAAATGTCAGCTTGACAATGTAGTCTACTGCTGCTAAGCTCCATGCCCTTCCTCTCTCTGCTTTAGTTTTCTCATCAGTAAAGGGTGTGTGTGTGGTGTGTGTGTGTGTGTGTGTCTGTCTGTGTGCTTGCATGCACGTGCATTGGATCTCTCTCTGTGGCACTTCTTGAGGCTGGCTATGAATGATATTTATGTGCATGCCTACCCTGTCCCCTGTCCCCTGTCTTCCACTTAACCCTAAATACTCTAGAAACAAGGGCTGCATCTTAACGTCCTTGAATCTGTCACAATTACTGCTACACTGTGATGCTTCAACAAACGTCTGTTCCTATTGGCTCTGAGGATCCCCAGGTGAAGAACAGAGGGATGTTCCTCAAGATGCAACTAAACTCTGGCTGTTGAACTTCTTGGTGACATTCTTAAAAGTATCTTCTTACATCTGCTGTGTCCCCTGTTCATGGCACAATAGCAGACGCCCAAAAGATAGGTACTGACAAGATGCATAAATCAGTGAATAAACCCTACTGTGCCCCTAGACAGTAAATGTAAATGAAGCTAAAGGAACAGCAGCTGATGTGTGGCCGAGTATATGAGAAACATGATCAGATAGCATGGTACACAGAATATTTCAAATCAGGTCTGTCCAAGAAAGATGTGTCACCTTTAAGGGAAGTATACATTTCCCCCCAGTTTAATTGAGAAATAATTGGCATACATCACTGTGTAAGTTTAAGGCATACAGCATGATGGTTTGACTCACAGATACTGTGAAATGATTACCACAATAGGTTTAGCTAACATCCATTTTCTCATAGAGATATAAAAAAATAGAAAATAAAGAGGAAATGGAAAAATTCTTGGAAACATACAGCTTATCAAGACTGAATCAGGAAGAAAATAGAGAATCTGAATAGACCAATTACTAGTGAGGAGATTGCATCAGTAATCAAAAATCTCCCAATGAAGAAAAACCCCGGACCAGATGGCTTCTCTGGTGAATTTTACCAAACATCTGAAGAAGAAGTAACACCAATTCTTCTCAAATTATTCCCAAAAATGAAAGAGGAGGGAATACTCCCAAGCTCATTTTACATGGCCAGCATTATCCTGATACCAAAACCAGATACTAGGAAAGAAAACTAAAGGCCAATATCCCTGATAAATATAGACGCAAAAATTCTCAATAAAACACTAGCAAACCAAATTCAACAGCACATTAAAAGGATCATTCACCATGATCAAGAGGGATTTATCTCTGGGATGAAAGGATGGTTCAATCTCTGCAAAGCAATTGCTTTAGGAAAACTAATATTTTACAAGGACACCAAGAATATTCAATGGAGAAAAGGCAGTCTCTTCAATAAATGGTGCTGGGATTAGTGGATATCCATATGTAAAAGAAAGAAACTGGATCCATATCTTATGCTACTCACAAAAATTAACTTGAAGTGGACGGAGGCCTGATAGTGGCTTTGCTCTGGGAGCCATCAGTCTGCCTGCCTACCTCCTAGCTTGAATGTCGTTGAGCCACACAGCTTCCGGAAGTTGTCACCAGCATGTTTTTTTAATCAGATGGGGCTGGAAGGCACCCTCCACAGCAGTGGGGCTGTGACTCCACACCTTGCCTGGACATGGGCAAACTGGGCTCCGGGGCCAGCAAAACTCCTCACTTGAGGATCCCAATCAGGCAGATCTTTACCATCCAATTTTCCTGGTCTGAGTGTGCCCCGACTTGGTTCTGCAGGCGAACAAATCTGCTGGTTTGGACTACTACTTGGGCTCTGCAGGTAGGAACTCCCGTTTCCAAGATTCAAGTGCCCAGTGTTGCAAACCCCTCCCCGCTTCTCTGTCATGGTCAGATTCCCAGGGGTTGAGCCCCACAGATTCCCCTGTGATCCCCATTGTGTGAGATCAGAATAGGGGCTCCCACAAAGTGACCCACCATGCTGGGGGAGACTAGATGTCTCCCCGGGTTCTCTTTTCCTACTGGAGGAACCAGAGGCTCAGGTCAGACCTCTCTGGCATGGGGAGGGGCATGTGGTCAGCATGTAGCTTCTCCTCTTACCCTTCCAGTGCAGTCTGTCTTGGTCTCTGTGATGCAGGGGGTGCTTCAGCCTCACCCCTGGGTTCTATGATTCTCTCAGTAGTGTCCTGTTCTTGAATAGATGTTAGCTGTTCTCGTGAAGGGAGTGAAATGACCTATGTCGCCATCTTGGCGACATCTTATTTATACTTCCAGAGATACTCTTGGGAAGTATAAACAGAAGAATTCTGGCAGCACTTTTTTCTGGACCAACTCACTTGGCATATGGAAAAACTAATGTTTGCTAATCTTCATTGTCAAAGTTCTCTTAATTATAGACTAGCACTGTTGTTTCTGCAGGAACAGATGGGTGGGTGCAGGTGGGCCAGATATTTAGATCTGCTGGAGAGGACAGACATCCAATGGTGTGACAATTGTGGGTCAAGGCCAGGATGTCTTTCCCTGCCTCCTACGGACAGAGTTTGCAGGGGCATTCACTTTGTCTTATCAAGACAAAGAATGTTTGTGCTGCATTGCTTTTTATTAGAAGATCAGTCAGCAGCAGCATTCAGCAGCAAGTGCTCTGGGGGACAATTTTAGGGTCTCCACACTCTAAAAATGAAAAAAATAAAGTAAATAAAAATATAAACTTTTGGAGTTCTGAGCACTCCAAAAGGTAGGAATGGAGGGAATTTGTCAAACTCCTGCAAGGATGCATTCTCATGCATATTTATCCACAAGCGATCCTGATGAGTTCTTTGCTAATTATCCTGTGGGACTACCTCCCTTTTACTTTTCCCATCTTTCCTGCAAAGCAAGGTTTGGATGCTTCTCGCTGTGTGTGTTTCTCCCTCAGCCCTGCAGGTGGTGCTTCTGCTCCAGGGTGCTCCGGCTGCCCTGCTAGAAATAGATCCATCCAGTTTCCTCAGAAGCAAGTACTTTCCACATCACCTTATGTAACTAAAACGGGTAGTTTTCTATTTTGCTTTTAGCCAGAAACCAACTGTTCCTGGAATCACAGGGCCATTAGATTTTATAAAACTGAAATGAATACAAAGAGGCAGAGAATAAAAAAGAGAACAGGCTTTCATGATCAGGAGTTCTAGCCAACAGGTTTACGTGGGAGATGGATTTTGATTTCAAGATGAATCAGACAAGCAATACATACAAAAGCATGGTCTACCAAACACAAATCCATCTTCCGGTCTCAACAAATTGATGGAAATTCCAACTATGATGGATAAAACGTCAATCAAACACAACAGGGATTTGTGTAACTTTTTGTGTGCCGGGTGTGCTGACGGCTGCCTTGGTGTACCCTTGAGGGGGACACATCCCTGAGAGGGCTCTGTTCTCCTCGGGTTTCTCTGTTGTGCTAGTGGTGTGTTGTATGACTGTCAGTATTTGCTTTAGTGGAATTTAGCATCATTCTTCACAAAATCTCCCTCTGCCTGGGTCCTGACTCCCAAAGTACTGTGTTTTCACTGGCTGAGGTTGGACAGTGTTCCAGGCAGCTGTAGGTGGGTTCGTCCGAGCATGGTGGCCACACACGAGTCCAGACTCCAGTCCACAACTTGCAGGACCTGAGTCCTAAAAAAAAGCCTGTGTCCCTGGTCTTCCTAGTCATCATCCAGAATGCTAACAACTTTCATGTAAAAACCAAAGGCTGTCACACTGCATCAGAAGTACTGCTTTGTTGTCTGTCTCCACTAATCTGCAGGCTCTTTATTTTTCATCCACAGCGAGTGTAGGTCCTAGTCCATAATAGGCGCTCAATAAACATGAATGATATACAGTGGAGAAAAGACAGCCTCTTCAATAAGTGGTGCTGGGAAAACTGGACAGCTACATGTAAAAGAATGAAGTTAGAACACTCCCTAACACCATACACAAAAATAAACTCAAAATGGATTAGAGACCTAAATGTAAGACCGGACACTATCAAACTCTTAGAGGAAAACATAGGCAGAACACTCTATGACGTAAATCACAGCAAGATCCTTTTTGACCCACCTCCTAGAGAAATGGAAATAAAAACAAAAATAAACAAATGGGACCTAATGAAACTTAAAAGCTTTTGCACAGCAAAGGAAACCATAAGCAAGACCAAAAGACAACCCTCAGAATGGGAGAAAATATTCGCAAATGAAGCAACTGATAAAGTATTAATCTCCAAAATTTACAAGCAGCTCATGCAGCTCAACATCAAAAAAACAAACAGGGCTTCCCTGGTGGCGCAGTGGTTGAGAGTCCGCCTGCTGATGCAGGGGACATGGGCTCGTGCCCCGGTCTGGGAAGATCCCACATGCCGCGGAGCGGCTGGGCCCGTGAGCCACGGCCACTGAGCCTGCGCGTCCGGAGCCTGTGCTCCGCAACGGGAGAGGCCACAACAGTGAAAGGCGCGTGTACCACAAAAAAAAAAAACAACCCAATCCAAAAATGGGCAGAAGACCTAAATAGACATTTCTCCAAAGAAGATATACAGATTGCCAACAAACACATGAAAGAATGCTCAACATCATTAATCATTAGAGAAATGCAAATCAAAACTACAATGAGATATCATCTCACAGTGGTCAGAATGGCCATCATCAAAAAATCTACAAACAATAAATGCTGGAGAAGGTGTGGAGAAAAGGGAACCCTCTTGCACTGTTGGTGGGAATGTAAATTGATACAGCCACTATGGAGAACAGGATGGAGGTTCCTTAAAAAACTAAAAATAGAACTGCTATATGACCCAGCAATCCCACTACTGGGCATATACCCTGAGAAAACCATAATTCAAAAGGAGTCATGTACCACAATGTTCACTGCAGCTCTATTTACAATAGCCAGGACATGGAAGCAACCTAAGTGTCCATCAGCAGATGAATGGATAAAGAAGATGTGGCACATATATACAATGGAATATTACTCAGCCATAAAAAGTAACGAAATTGAGTTATTTGTAGTGAGGTGGATGGACCTAGAGCCTGTCATACAGAGTGAAGTAAGTCAGAAAGAGAAAAACAAATACCGTATGCTAACACATATATATGGAATCTAAGAAAAAAAAAAGGTCATGAAGAACCTAGGGGCAAGACGGGAATAAAGACACAGACCTACTAGAGAATGGACTTGAGGATATGGGGAGGGGGAAGGGTAAGCTGTGACAAAGTGAGAGAGTGGCATGGACATATATACACTACCAAACGTAAGATAGATAGCTGGTGGGAAGCAGCCGCATAGCACAGGGAGATCAGCTCGGTGCTTTGTGACCACCTAGAGGGGTGGGATAGGGAGGGAGATGCAAGAGGGAAGAGATATGGGAACATATGTATATCTATAACTGATTCACTTTGTTATAAAGCAGAAACTAACACACCATTGTAAAGCAATTATACCCCAATAAAGATGTTAAAAAAATAAAATAAAATAAAGTACAGTCTTAAAAAAAAATGAATGAAATGAATGGCGGGGTACAGCCCAACTACAGAAAACTGTCAATAGATTGTCCAAAATATTCTGGTGGAGGAGGCACAACACTGTTATTTATAAACCAATGTCATCCCATCTGCACCCACCTACTGTACCTGTTTGCAGAGGTGTAACTTGGGTTCCAAGTGGGGAAACATGACAATAGATAATGTATCTTTGAAAAATTATGTGACAGATACTGTGTTAAGCACTTACATAGTATCTCATTTAATGCTCACAACAATCTGTGAGCTAAATATATTGTTATTACATATTAAAGAGAAGAAACTGAGGCACAGACAAGGTAAGTGATTTGCTCAAGTCACACAGTGAGCTGCAGAGTCAGGGTACAAACACATGCAGTCTGACTCGAGAGCTGGTTCTCTGAATCGTCACGCTGTCCCGCCTCCCTTTGCTGTGTCGTGCCTTCGATCCTCTTAATGGAAAGCCTAAAGCAGCACCCACACTAACATCAGTGACTTCTTGCTTGAAGGTGGGTGATGGAGGGAGGTAGGCCTTATTCAACCTTCTCAGTAGCTGATCATCGTGCTTTTCCGACACGTACATCATCATCCACTAAGGGGAGTTTCCAGCCCCTTAGTTCAGAATTTCTCTTGTTCTGGGAAGTTTCAAGTGCTTCCTGTAGATCCCATTCTCTAATTCGGAGGAATGAAATTACCTAATGAAATTCTGATGTCTAGCTCTACTGGGACAAACAAAGCCTTAAATTGCACAACAGCTATAAGGCAAGTAGACATTCATTTCTTGTGCACACAAGTTCACGATCACTGCTCTCCTCCTAGGAGTGACTCCCGGACCCCAGATCCTTCCTCCTGGTCGTTCCACCTTCTCCAAGAGGAAGGGTGTGCATCTCCTTCCATCTAGCGACAGGAGGAACAGCACAAAGAGTTTTGCATGGGAGGTTCTGATGGGCCAGGCCTGTAAGAGCACATATCACTTCTGCCCACATTCCATTGGGCTGAATCCAACTGCAGGATGAGCTAGGAATTCAATCGAGCCCTGTGCCCAGGAGGGAAAGGAAATGGGTTTGATCAACAGCTAGGCAGCTTCTGCCACACAGGCTAATCTTAGAATTAACAGAAGATGAAAACAATAAAAGAATTTCAAACCCCTTCATTATTTCAGTATATCATGTATACTTTTCTTCTTTCTTTCTTTTAAAAGAGAGAACCATGGCGTTGGAACTTTCAGGCTCTTCATTTTGTGTAAATAGATCACCATCCCTCTCCAAACGGGATACATGCAATCCATGAGGGGCTTATACAAAATAAAACAAAGCAAGAACTTGGACCTTCTCAATTTCTAAGGTGTTTTCATCCCCACAAGGAGATCACTGCTCATCTCCTTCCACTGCTTATAGGTTATGGCCGTGCTGGCAGGAGGATGTTGCACCCAGCAATTACTGACTTCTGTTTCTGCATTATCATTATAAGGGACATAACCAGTATTTCATACCATCCTCTGATGAGAACGTAACCACAAGTGACAGATGGCACAGAGGCAAAAGTGCTGGTGGTGGCAGAAATCACAAAAAGATGAACATATTCTGCGGAAGCAGGGATGCAGGACTGGTGCCCACCCACTGGGCTCCTTGCTAGGCCCCAGGCTCCTGGCGTATCTTAGGACTCTGGGGGACAAATTTGAAAACTACTGTTTAGAAAGCCACGTCAGCTGCTGTAAAGAGCTATGGAGAGACCGATAAAAAAAATCTATGCTAGTAACCCAGGAGTCAGTATTCCCACATCTACCTCTACAGCTGTGTTTTCCCAGTTAATAGCAACTATGTAACATTGAGGAGCCCCCCCTTTTTCTTTATAAATTTATTTATTTATTTATTTTTGGCTGCATTGGGTCTTGGTTGCTGCGTGTGGGCTTTCTCTAGTTGCGGTGAGTGGGGGCTACTCTTCATTGTGGTGTGCGGGCTTCTCATTGCGGTGGCTTCTCTTGTTGTGGAGCATGGGCTCTAGGTGCGCGGGCTTCAGTAGTCGTGGCTCGCAGACTCAGTAGTTGTGGCTCGCAGGCTCAGTAGTTGTGGCTCGCAGGCTCTGGAGCGCAAGCTCAGTAGTTGTGGCGCACAGGCTTAGTTGCTCCATGGCATGTGGGATCTTCCCGGACCAGGGCTCGAATCCATGTCCCTTGCATTAGCAGGAGGATTCGTAACCACTGCACCACCAGGGAAGTCCAAGGAGCCCCCTTTTTTAAAGATAAACACTAGCTGAATGAAAAATGATTGATGGCTCTGTCTGGTCCTGTAAGCAGATCACCTTTCTATGCAACACTGGAGTCTTCTCAGGGCTTACGCTCAGAGAAGCTCACAAGCCTTTGGACCAACCACCAGACACCAACTCCTATGTCACTTTCCACTGCAAAAAATGGGTATCTTGCCACCTCTGCCAGAAACCCTGAGATTAGGATTATACCTTTGCTTCTGCCCCCATCCCTTTCTAACTGACCAAATCGACTAATTAATTACGTAGGATCCCAATTGAGCCCATGTCTAAAATTGGATATACAGTGACTGGTAATGTAAGGCAGCAAAGAAATTGGACTAAGGCATTTCAATTATTTGTAAGCCTCTGTGATGAGTTAGCACCTTAAAGGATTTATCTTTTAGAGGATGCACATATTCTAATTCCAGAAGACAGAATGTCATTGCACTAATGTGTTTCTATTTTTCCCCCCTTTCAGATTATAAGGATAATGATGCAATCATGCTCTCTTTTTTTAATCCTCAGCACCTCTCATGGTGGTTGGCAGAGGTACTTAACAAACAGTTGGGGAAGCAAGATGAAAATAAGGAATGAATGAACCAAAGTAGGAAGAGGGGGGAGGGGGAGAGAGGAGGTTGTTTTGTAATACAATCTGAAATACTCTTTAAAGCTTTGTTGGATTTTCCCAAGAAGATACAAAATCAGATGAGCAGATACCCCTTTGCCCTTGACCCATGGATAAAATGAAAGTGAACCCAAGCCCTACAGACAGTAGGTTCCCTAGGCCTGGTTTAATGGCTTAAGTCCTTGATTAAGAACCAAGAGATGGGGATTGGAATTTGTCTTCTTTGCTAAATAGCTCAAAAGTTCTAGGCCCTGAATAGTGTACATCTCTTCTGGGCCTCATATTCAACATTTTAAAATGAGAATGGTACTTCCTGGTCTTTCTCCCAGAGAGGAGGTGGAAAGTCAGGGGAGGGGAAGGCTGTCAACAGGCTACAGGATAAAAGAAGGGTAAACTAATTGGGAAAATGAAAGGACTCTACAAATGCAAAGTACTGCTGATGCAAATTCGAAATTTAACAGACATTGCCTTTGACATTTTCATGTGCAATTTTCAAAATGCATTACTTTGGGTGTGCCAAGTTTTACTAAACCAAATAATATAGGTGTCTGTGTTTGCATTTGGAATGATACCTCAAAAAGACAACCAAAACCACTGATGTCCCTGAAATAGGGGCTCATAGTTTCACGGACGGGGAAACAAATGCAAGAAGTTACTAAGACCGTTTGGCTAGCTTCACAAATGATCACGTGAACAGAGCCAGAAAATAATGACAATCCCAGCCACTGTGGGAGCAGGACCCATCAGATAGCATTCTTTTTCCCACTGGGTAATGAGGAGAAATCATCTGTGTACCCAAAATGATTAATTAATGAGCAGACTCAGAAAAGACCACGGTGTCAGCCAGCTCTTATCTTATGCCTGAGTCAGTCAGAGGAGCTTCCCTTAATTCTTCTTGACAGACTCTCAGTGCTTTTGTTTTATTTTTTGGAGGTGCCCTGAGTGGTCTCTGTGTAAGTATGACAAGCTTAAAAACAAAAACAAATTCCAAAAAAATGTAAATATGACACAACATTGTAAATCAACTAAATTTCAATTAAAAAAATTTTTTTAATGTAAATATGGTCAACTGTTCTTATAACAAGAAATTCTGGGCATCTAGTCCACTTTCTTATATTCCTTTTCTACTGGCTTCCTATCAAAAGTAACCTTTCCTTCAAAATGTCCCAACTGCTGGCTATGCCTAAAGCCTACAAGCTACTAAAAAATTAAAAATTAAATTCAACTAAACAAAGTGGCAAAACTCAAAAGAAATATTTTCAAGGTGATTGAATCACAAATTCGTCTAGTGCCCTCCCCCAAGGTATTGGGTAAATAGGTATTTTCATGGACGCTGCTACAGGGAGGAAACGGGATCACTCAATTCTACAGCCACTGAAGAAGACGCTTGCTGTTTCTGAGTTAGCAGACTCTGAGCTTTGGGCTCGAGGCCTCCGTGCTAGATATTTTTATCCCCATAAGATTTAAGAACGCAGTCAATTCTTTCTATGCCTCATATTTTCACTTTCCCTCCACTGACTCTTAACTGCATTGCAAAGTCTTCTTTTTAGTTTGTCTGGTCATTTCCACAATGGCCCAGGGGTGGCGAGAGATGGTCCCTTCTGAGCCCTCATCTCCCTTTACTAAGAAAAAACAAACCAGAAAAAAACCCTCCAACAATGGCCTTAGCACTCTCCCCACACTTTCTCAGCCAAGAATTTTCTCAGCCACAATGTAGTCCATCTTTACAAACCCTCCATGTCTTTTTTTTTTTTAAAAAACTTTCCATTTATGTCACTGTGGAGGCTTTCCCTGGGCCTCACCATCAGGTTCTCAACCGCCCCCAGACAGGGTGACTCACCCGGGAGAAAGGTCTGAGGTGGGAGGCGGGGCTGGGTGGCTACCCGCCCCAAAGAGCCCTCCCTCCACTACAACTCAAGCTCCAGAGAGTCAGGGTCCCTCTCCTGGCCTTGCCGCCAACTGGGACGCTGCTAAGAGGTGGTACCTCCTCCTTACCTCCTTGCCCACAGGTTCACATCTAAGGTCAGGCACGCTTCCAGAAGCCATCTCAGCAGTGTCCCGTGAACCCTCTGGGCTTCAGGCCTCTCAGGCTCCTTCCTTCTGGTTTTCAAATCTCTTTTAAGGACATGAAGACCTGGGTTTGGATCGCCGTTCAGTTCAAACCTGCGGGGTACCCGTGAGTTAAGCATCACCCCGCAGAACCCTCGAGTTAAGACACCTCTGTCAGTGAATTACATCTCAGGCCCCAAAGCACCTGTCTCTGCTGCTTCCACTCCTACCTGACCTTACCTGTCGTTTTATTCTGCCTCGTACACAGGAGACCATCAGTATTTGCTCGCTTGAGGGCCCAGATGTTCGATTCTACACTGCGAGGCACTTGCGTTTCTGTTACGTCTTTTCATTCTCACAACAGTTGAGCAAGGCCGGGCAGGCCCTCACCAATTTTACAGAGTGGCAACCTCTGCCCAGAAGCCCTGTAACTTGCTCAAAGGGCCTCAGCTAGTAAAAAGTAGATTTTTTGGACTGTGATATTTTGAACTAATTTCAGGACACAAGCTGTCACTCACCATCTGCCTGTGGGTGTTCAATTTGCTTCACGACTTAAGGGGGGCTGCTGTGGTGAGGAATTCTATCTAAGAATTTCACAGAATCCGCGAGCCATGAACCAAGGACTTCTCCCCAGGGAGTTCACCAGCCTTCCCCACAATCAGCATCTCAACTGGACATCAAGACCCAACTCACTTCCGTTTTACAACACAGGGTTTTCTGAAGGAATGTGCATCTGTGTGTAGTTGTATATAGAATGTAGTTGTCTCACATATGTCCAAAAAATCAAATATTTGTGTGTGGGGATTTAACACTGCCTGAGAAACTCCCACAGGAATGGAGAGGGATGGGGGGAAATTAACTTTTGAGTATGGAGTGTAGATTCCAGCTCAGCTTCTTACTGGGTGACCTGAGGACCTCCAGACCCTAACATATAATCGGGGTCATTTAAAGTAAGCTCCAGTGCATCATACAAGATGTCCATATTCAATACCCAATAATATCCCAGATTAGTCAAATCAGATGTAGACTCACAATATTACAAAAATAAGAAGGAATGAACAGCCCATCTGCCTGCAAGGCTATTTTTATTATACTGTCTTGGGAGTTAATAGTTGTAAAATGATGGAGGAAATCGGTGCCACTGAAGAAAATAGAGACATGCAAATAGTTTAAATGAGAGGCAAAGGAAAAGATCACCAACCCTTTTGCTGAGGTGATCTAAAGACTTTAGAGAAACACGGTACAAAAGTGTATGACAGGGCTTCCCTGGTGGTGCAGTGGTTGAGAGTCCGCCTGCCGATGCAGGGGACACGGGTTCGTGCCCCGGTCGGGGAGGATCCCACATGCCGCGGAGCGGCTGGGCCCGTGGGCCATGGCCGCTGAGCCTGCACGTCCGGAGCCTGTGCTCCGCAACGGGAGAGGCCACGACAGTGAGAGGCCCGTGTACCGCAAAAAAAAAAAAAAAAAAAGGGGGGAAGACAGAGTTTAACACAAGGCTGACTGCATTTATGCTGCCTTGATCATAGTTTTATTATTCTAAGTTGACATCCAACTGGGATCAGGAATCAGGCAGAAGAGAAGGGAAGTAAACATACAGAGTATCTCTCATCCTTCTTATGCTTTTCTGACGGCCAGATTGAGTTAAATTGCTTCGTCCTACGCCTCACTTCCCTACCAACAGCACCTCCCAAAGTCAGTATCAACAACAGCAACAGAGCGTGTAAACGCATCCACACAGCCCTGGGACTTGAAGAACCTCCAGGCTCACACTGGGGGAGCACTGCCAGCTTGCATCACAGGTGGCAGCATGCAGACCTCACAGATGTGGAACTTTGGGTGGGTTATTAAAACCACAGTTAGAGGGACTTAACTATTTGTGCTACACTGAAATTGCCTCTCTTGTACAGACCTAATCTGAATTTTACAGAGAACAGGCTAAACTAACTACAATGCATGCCCAACCATTGCAGTGACCATGTCACCTTGTAATTCCTAGTCAAAGACTAACATAGGATCATATATGGGGTGAGAGATGCGGGAAGAGGAAAACGGTTTACAGAGCATCTCCTATGCCTCAGACTACCTGCTAAGCAGACATAAATCCTTAGGAATCCTCATAAGAAATGGCATGAAGAGAGCCTTTTCGTGGCTGATTTTACAGCTAAGGAAGCAGGCCCAAAGAAGCTCCAGATCTGGACGTGGAAGGCAGGTCTGCAAGAACCCCTGTGCTTTCTGAAATGCCTTGCTTCCTTAGAACACTTACCTGTGCCCATTAGACTCGAAGAACAGGGAATCCATGAGAGGTTAGACGCAGGAAACCATAATTTTGAATAAACGGTATTGACCTTTGTCCTCTGTGTTCTGGAATTCCCGCATCTGGCCATCTCTTCCCCATCCATCTCGTGTCTGCTGTGTAAGATGCCAGCAAACACTTCCTGTCTTCCTCTGAAGGCTTTGCCATTTTCTCTGCTACCCATGACCCATCTCTCATCCCCTTTTTAATAAACACTTTATTTATTTTTTAGAAACTATTTTATTTATTTATTTGGCTGTGCCGGGTCTTAGTTGCGACACGCAGGATCTAGTTACCTGACAAGGGATCGAACCCGGGCCGCCTGCACTGGGAGTGCAGAATCTTAACTGCTGGACCACCAGGGAAGTCCCAGTAAACACCTTAAATTCTTGTTGGGCAGAGGATACAAGATGCCTAATCCTGCAGAGCAAAGGGAAACATCCACAAAATAAAAAGACAACCTACGGAATGGGAGAAAATATTTGCAAATTATGCAACCGACAAGGGCCTAATTTCCAAAATACACAAACAGTTCATATAACTCAACACCAAAAAACAAACAACCCAATCAAAAAAATGGGCAGAAGACCTAAATAGACATTTCTCCAAAGAAGACATACAGATGGCCAACAGGCACATGAAAAGACGCTCAACATCACTAATTTTTAGAGAAATGTAAATCAAAACCACGACGTATCACCTCACACCAGTCAGAATGGCCACCATCAAAAAGTCTACACATAATAAACGCTGGAGAGGGTGTGGGTAAAAGGGAACCCTCCTACACTGTTCGTAGGAATGTAAATTGATACAGCCACTATGGAAAACAGTATGAAGGTTCCTTAAAAAACTAAAAGTAGAGTTACTATATGATCCTGCAATCCCACTCCTGGGCATATATTCCCAAAAGATGAAAACCCCAATTTGAAAATATACATGCACTTCAATGTTCGTAGCAGCACTATTTAGAATAGCCAAGACATGGAAACAACCCAAGTGCTCATCAACATATGATTGGTTGATGAAGATGTGATATATATATCTTTTAAAATCTATCATATATATGTATACACACACACACACATACACAACAGAATATTACTCAGCCATAAAAAAGAATAAAATAGTGCCATTTGCAGCAACATGGATGGGCCTAAAGAATAACATACTAAGTGAAGTAAGTCAGGCAGAGAAAGACAAATATTACATGCTATCACTTACTTGTGGAATCTAAAAAATGATATGAATGAATCTATATACAAAACAGAAATAGACTCACAGACATAGTAAACAAACTTACGGTTACCAAAGAGGGAAGGGGAGGGATAAATTAGGAGTATGGAATGAACAGATACAAACTACTATACGTAAAATAGATAAGCAACAAGGATTTACTGTATAGCACAGGGAACTATATTCAATATCTTGTAATAACCTATAATGTAAAATAATGTGAAAAATATATATACATAAAACTGAATCACACCTGAAACTAACACTATATTGTAAATCAACTATATTTCAATTCTTAAAAAAAGATGCCAAATTGGATTTGTAAGGGAGAACTCATTATCAGAATTATACAGATCCAATTCTACCCTAACCAAAACAACCAAACTAACAAAAACCACCCAAAAACCTGTTAACAGAATTAAAACACGTTATTATAATCCTGCTTTCTTATATACTAAAGCTACAGTGAAACCTTACTCAACCAGATCTCCCCTAACTGGTACTCTGAATAACTACAATTTTTTTTTCTGAATTCAATTTTTAAGGGAACGAAGCAATTGATACTCAAAACACATCAAGTGCTGACTAAAGAAAACAAATACCAGGCTGTGTTCTGGAGTCTGGCTGTCCCCGACCCACCCCTCTAAAACTTCTCTCTTTCTACAGCTGGAGAAGTCTTATTTGCCTGTCAAATTTTAATTCCAAGATTTTGTGATGGGTAATGTCTTCCCAAACTACATGGTCAGTCCTTCTTCTGTTAACATCCCAGATAATTTTATAAACACCTCTCTCTATTCTAGCACTTACCATCCTGAATGGCTGTTGTGTATCTACACATCTGTTTCTGCCTCTGGACCAAGGGGCAAGGCCATCATCTTCAGGTTCCCAAAACACAGTGCACAGTAGGTGCTCAAAACTTGCTTGCATTCAAAAATAAATAAGAAAATGCACGAAAAATAGCTGTTTCCCATCTTCTATATCCATATCTACATTGCTGCACTGTGGTTCTTTATTTCAGAATGACGATGCTGTAATTTCCTAAATTGATAAAGATGAAATGATTTTCGTATAACTTACTGCTAAATAAGGATGCTGAAGTATTACAATGCATTTCATAAAGATGTTCGACTACTGATGAAATCACGAGTTTCTAGTTAACACTACTTTTGGTTAATCTGACTGTTCAATTAATAAAAGCATTCTCGTCCTGGAGGCACTCCAGCTAAGAGAGAAATTGCTATTCTTAGAGCAGCACAGACCATACACCATGTTTGGATGAGACTAAAAGAAAGTATGTCTCAACCCTTGGCAAGAGAAATGAACAACTGAATTCTGGCCTAAGTCCTTGTTACAACGAAGACCTTCGTTCCTGGTTTCGTTTACCTTGAACAGAGGTAGTTGTCAAATGGAAATGGCCAGCCATAGTCACAGCCAAAGACCAGACTGGTCTTCCTAAACCAGCCTATGTTATAAACTCACGCATGTTCATGTAAATGAAACAAAAGTTGCATAAAACAATATTTTCTTATTCTTACCTACATATGGTAACTATCATTTTCTATTCTGTTGTTTTCTTTTTGTAAAGCCAGCTACAATCCACCAAACTGAATTCAAGATCAGATGGTGGGTCAAGACCTGAGTATGAAGAAATCTAATCTATAGTCAAAAACCACCAATTAAGCAGCGCACAAGCCAGCAGCCCTAGTTTATCCCTGATCCCCACTGATCACAAATGATGGTACAGAGGAGACAGCATACTCAGTGCCTCTGAATTTTGATTATGTCTAACGGTTTTCACCAAGTCTTATTTCACACTTCTAGAACCAATATTACTACCAACACCATCACTGCAAGGAAATAATTTACTAGAACTAGAAGAAAAATAAGTGATATTTAACTCATGTTATAAATATACACTAAAAGTAGACCTTCCACGGGAGATGTATTAAAATGAATGCCATCAAATATTTAAAGGAATTATACAAACAATGCTTATCATCTGACAAACTTCACATCCTACCCCGCCCCCTACCCACAAAGTTTTACAGAATCCATTGTATTCCCAGCTGTCATTTTGTCAATTGTCAATCATCCAGAACATGTACTTCACTTGAATTTCTACTCTTGATGACTCATTTCTGGGGAAATATCTCTTCTTTTTGAGTTATCACCTTAGGTAAAGAAAATAAGAGACTCTCAAAAATGTGACATCTTTTGGGAAGTCTGGCTATGTGGACAAAGGTCTCAACTCAAAACTTCAAGGGCAGGTTACAGGGTCTGAGGACCCACATTTTTCATTTGTCCCTAGCCATTTTCACTCAGTGTTTCATACAAAACTAAGATAATACTATAATTGGTATAATTAACTCATGTTTCTATTCCAGCAGCGGTGGGGGACTGCTAACTGTAATCAGCTACATTGATAGCATTTACTGATAACAGCAAGGGGCTTTATATAAATAATGTTCTATTTTTAAAGTTTGCCCTAATGCAGCTGCTTCTTAAAATTATATTTAAAAGGTTAAAAAGGAGGATGAATAGAGCACAGCTCTGGGCATACCTGGGCAATAAGAGTTCATTAATATCACTAATTGGAGGGGCAGCTGTATCCCTCATCCCACACACATCTACACGCACACTCACACACACACACACACACACACACACACACTCTTCAAAACAGCCAGGAAATAAGTCAGAGAACAATACTGGTCTATTTTTGGCTCACCAAGAAGAATGAATCAAGTATCAAACCTTGGATGATTCATCTATGGAATTTATACCTTTGAATAAATATGAGAGTTTACTTTTTGACAGCATTTCACTTTTTAAAAAACATCTTTATTGGGGGTATATTTGCTTTACAATGGTGTGTTAGTTTCTGCTGTATAACAAAGTGAATCAGCTATACATATACTATGGAACTCAGTTATCTTACAAGGTATCTGGGCAATGGAGGGAAGACAGCTGTTTGACAAAGCAGTTAAATATGTGCCATTTCCAGGTGGGTGCTATGGAGGCACCTTTCCTCACAGTGACTTGAGTCACCAGGAGACCAGAGCACTGCAGGACTTGACTCCCACAGCCCGTGGGCCTGGTGGCTTCCACAGAGGCTGTCCTGAGCCCTGCCAGCGGGACCCTTGGAGCCTTCTGCCATTTCTGCATATAAAACAGCAACTCCAGCAATGGCAGAATCTTTGCCTACTTGGGAGTCTGAGGGACAGCTGAAGGAGAAACCCTGGGCCCCAGCCAGGCTCCCAACTGGATATCACATGAATGAGAAAGAAGTTTCTATCATAAGCCCTTAAGTCCTGGGATATATCTGCTCTAGCAGGAAAGAACTCTAGATTTCCTTTCTAGGAGCAGGTAAGTATTACACCATGTGTTTAGAGAAAAATAAAACAGCCTAAATTTATACCAGGCTCCTCCAGCGAATACTAGCAAATGACCTGGAGTTCATCGGAAGGTGGATATTTAAGAAACATTTTGAGATGTTTATCACAGAGACGTCACTTTAAGAAACCACATTACCTTGAACAAATGGACCTGGCACAGAAGAGGCAATCTAGCCCTCTGTTCTCCTCCTCAGACCCGGCCCAGCTGATTGGAAGAATTCTGAAGTCTGTTTAGGGGTGTGCTTAAAACCACAGAAATGATGATAATTAATTGCAATTAATTAACCAGTTAAAATCTTTGTAATCTTTGCAGTGTTTCATTTTGTTCCATTTTGTTTTTGCAGATCGCTTTAGATTATAATTCCAGGGAATGAGCCACTGGAAGTGAAGGTTCATTGGAAACTAAAGAATAAGCTATAGGTAATTTAAAAAAATGAAAATGTCACCTTTTAAACAGCAGTATATTTCAATCATACCCAAGGGGGGGGGGCGGCAGGAATGATACTGAATTCAATATAATTTACAGTAAAAAACAAAAAACAGCTACCTTAGGGGCAATGTAAAATACAGCCCAAAGCAGCTGTTGGAAAAATATAAGGATTCGCCCAGAATTTAGAGGAAGTGATGGAATCAGATTTGGGTTAAATAGTCCTAAAATCTCTCAAAAAGATTCTACCTTTTATATGTCCAAGAACCAGAAAATGATTCTCTTTTAACCTCCTGGCTCACTCCTTTGTTGCTAAATGTAAAGCAACAGAGATTGAGAAAAGGAATTTGGGTTCAAGTTCAGCAGTGTTCCAAGTATTTTGAGAGTGCAACGATGTTTCTTAAAATCAAGGACAAATGAAAGACCCTTGACACAGGTGCACGTCCTGAATCTCCACTGAGTTACTGAGCCTCTGGCTTTGGTCTGGATTTTGGCCACTATTTGGGGAAAAATACCTCATTTTTGTGCTTTACATATTTAGTAAAGAAAATTAAAATACAAGTACGGTCAGTCCTCATCATTTGTGGATTTCTTATTTGTGAATTTGCCTACTTGCTAAAATGGCTTTGGGACCCCAAAATCAATACTTGCGGCACTTCTGTGGCCATTTGGGGACATGAACAGAAGGGAGAAAATTTAAGTCCCAACTTGCACATTCCCAGCTAAGGTTGAACAGAGCAAAGCTCTGCCTTCTTGTTTCAGCTCTGACTGTAAACCAGTATCCTTTTGTTGCAGTCGCTTTACTGCCACGCTTTTCACATCTTTGTTGCTGATTTTGCTGTTGAAAAAGGTGCCCAAGCATAGTGCTGAAATGCTGTCTAGTGTTTCTGAGCTCAAGAAGGCTGGGATGTGCCTTATGAAGGAAAGACACGTGTTAGATAAGCTTGTCCAAGCGTGAGTTGTAGGGCTGTTGGCTGTGAGCTCAATGTTAATGAACCAACACTACATATTAAATGAGGTCTCTTTAAACAGAAGCACACAGAAACCAAGGTTACGTATTGATGGGTTCATGAAAATGTGACCAGAGGCTCACAGGCACCTAAGCCTCTTTTCCCCCAGGAGCAAGAGCTCAGGAATTACTAAATCAGTGTTCACAGTGACTTCATACATCTAAGAATTCCAGTGGATACATTTCAGAAGTATCTATTGTTTCTGCAATTGAGGCACACTTGAAAACTGTATCAAGTCTGACAATAGAGTACTATTTACAAAGTTATACCATGAGAAAAGAACAGCCATTCCAAGGCCATCCAAACTTTCCTATCAAACCAGCAACTCGTGCCAAATAATCCAAATGGGTTTTGTGAGATTTAGTGGGTTTGGAAATGACCAGAGCCATTTCCTGCAGAATTGTCTGCAAAGCTACCCACCTTTCACACCGCATGGCTGCCTCTGCCCCAAACCCTGGCCAAAACGATGACTGGCCCAAACCCAGACCAGAGCCAGAGGCTCAGTAACATCAGTGGAAATGCAGAAAGTGTGCCTGTGTGGAGGGTCTGGTCTTTCCCTTGTCCTTGACTTTTAAAAGTATCATTGCATTCTCAAAAAATTTAGCAACACTGCTGAAGTTGAGCCCACATTCCTATTCTTAATCTTTGCTGCCTTTCCTGTAGCAAGAGATTAGCAAGCAGGAGGTTAAAAAGTAGAGAATCGTTTCCTGGTCCCTAGAGAATCCCAAATTCTAGTTCCAGTTCTAGGACATATGAAAGGTAAAAACATTTTGAGAGATTTTAGGACTACTTAACCCAAATCTGATTCCATAATTTCCTCTAAATTCTGTGTGAATAGGTGTATTATCCTTACCCCTTACTTCGGGTTGTACTTTACATTTACCCTAGGGTAGCCTGTTTTTACTGCAAATTATGTTGAGTTCAGCATCATTTTTTTTTCCTTTCTAAGTTCAGTGAAAAGTAATATTAGTGTGACCACAAACAAACTGCTTAGCTGGGAACTCTGATCCATTCTGAAAAAAATCCAGGCAGATAAATATCCTAGAATATTAACTAACACTGCCAAGATGGAACCATTTCTAACCCCGAACTGTGTATTTATATACAATTGACAGAGCTTCATGAGCTGCTTTCTTGGAAAGCCCGATTTTCCCATGAAAGCAAGAATTCGAAATTTATTACTAGATCTACTTGTTCTACTGAGTAGAAGATTCTTATGTTTCCAAATATAATGAAGAACATCAAGAATTACAAGTAGTATTGACTCAGTAAATGACAGCTTGTAGAGAATGACATTTTCAACTATTAAGACAATTACTGCTGAACATGAATATGAATATATAACTTAAGTAGATGGATATTTCTTCAGGCATTCAGACTCCTGAGATAATTTTAAAGCAGTGATTTTCAAGCTTTTCTACCCCCAGGACAATGATTGAAAAATATCTGGGAAATATTCAAGCTCCATGTCTCTTTTATAAGTCAAAAGTATGGCAGGATTTCCAAAGAGATGAAATATTCCTTTATTTTTTTTAATTGACTACATTGTTACACGGATTATATTGCACACCGTTAAATTTTAGAGCCAGGCAGGACCGCAGTACCTCAATTGGGGGTAATCAAAATGTAGCCATAACTAACAAGAAAGGCGTCCATCGAGTGGTCTGGAAGCCCTTCTGCGTGAACTACAAGGCATTCCATGGTAACTAAAGCATGGACCCTACTATCTGATGTGAAACATCACCTTTTACTTACAATAATTAACAATGCCATTGTCACTGTCATAATGCCGTGGCCACAGGACCATGGAGGAGAGGGGAGGGAGCTGGGAATGGGCAGAGATGAAGCTAAAGGAAGGAAGACCCTGAGGATGGACGGAGGTTGAGGTAGTCAGAACAGTGGCTCTCCAAAGCTGTCCACATCCTCATCCCCGCAGCCCATGACTCTGACCGGTTACATGGCAAAAGGGACTTTGCAGATGTGGTTAAATGAAGGATCTGGAGATGGGAAGACGAGCCTGGAATATGCAGGTGGGCCCAGTGTAATCACAAGGATCCTTAAAAGAGCCAGAGGGGATTCCCTGGTGGTCCAGTGGTTAGGACTCCATGCTTTCACTGTTGAGCGTCTGGGTTCAATCTCTAATCAGGGAACTAAGATCCTACAAGCTACATGGCACGGTAAAAAAAAGAACGCTTATTAAAAATAATAATAATAAAATTTCTCTTTAAAAAAAAAAAGAGCCAAGGAAGGAGCTATAAATGGTAGAGAGTGGAAGATGTTATACTGATGGCTTTGAAGGTGGAGGAAGAGGCTGGGAACCAAGGAGGGCAGGTGGCCCCTAGGAGCTGGAAAAGGCAGGGAAACAGATTCTCCCCTAGAGCCTCCAGGAGGAATGCAGCCCAGCTGATGCCTTGATTTTAGCCCGGTGACCCCCCATTTTGGACTTCTCACCTCCAGAACTGTAAGATAATACATCTGTGTTGTTTTAAGCCACTTATGGTAATTTGTTACAGCAGCAACAAGGAACTAATACAGAAGCCAACATCTAAACGTCAGTGTCTAAGGGACTGAGATAGTGAGATGGGGCAGGATGTAGGCTGTTGTCAGTACTCAAGGGGTCCAGGCTGGGTAAGTCAGGGACCCCACCCAGTTGGAAATAGAATCTTAGTGACTGGGGAAGGGTTTTGTCTGAGTCTCTGGCAACAGAGGGTTGGCAAAGGCTAGGCAAGTTCAGGCCAGGACCCTCGTCCCAACAGGGATGCCACCATATTGACGGAAACCACAGCGGGTACTCTGCCCCAGTGCTTGGGCATTCAAGAGGGCGCCTGAAGGGAGTTCCTGCCCTGCCCTCTGCTGGAACTTTTGAGGAAAAAGGAGAGCTCCTTCCACAGGATGAGGAGGTGAGTCTAGGGCTGTCAGCTGGAAAAACTGCCGAAAAAATAAAGAACTCAAGAGGACACAGAACTAAATGATGGAAACAGATTTGGACTGAAATCCAGCTGTGTCAAGAAGCAAGTTTTACCCCCATTGACTTTTAGTGTTGAAGCAATACTTTGTGCTTAATCCACTGTGAATTGGGTTGTTAACTGAATGAGTCCTGAATAACACACAATCATTACAAAACTTCTCTCTTTTTCAAATAGAAGACATTAGCTCTCTGGCATTTTAATGAGGGCAAATAAATTTGGGGGGAAGGGGGGATGGAGAGGAGAATAAAGTCTGGAATATATGAGCCACGTCTTTAGTTCAGCCATCCCAATACTTATAAAAACTCTCTGAAATATTTTAAAAAATTAAATAACACATGGGAATTGTATAACTATAGACAAATATATAAAGATGAAAACACATCACCTATTATTATAGGAGTTTCAGAAATGAATGGGCACGGTAGGGCAAGCGGGTTTAGCATTGGCTAGTTTGAATAATTTCAGTGATAATTTTAGTTTGAACAACTTCTAGGGTGTAGGGGCTGTCTTAATTTGTCTAGCCCTGGGGGATGAGGGGTGACAGGAGTATTGTTCCTGAGAGTAAGAGCCCCACAGAGGAGGTAGTTAGGGTGTGGGCTCTGGGTTGGCCGGTCTACACACAGAAGGTGTCATCACAGGTAAGCTGTGCACTATCTCTAGGAACTGGCTAATGCTGAGAAAGGCAGTCCCTCCAGGGTTAGCAAGGCCCCAAGGTATCAAAACTTCAAAAACACATGGTTAATACACTGTCATATTACCCTATAATACTTTATCAGTGAGCTATTTTCTTGTTAATGTATTTATGTTCTGTTTATTTTCTGTTAGCCCCACTAGAATGTAAGCTCCTTAGGGCAGGATGATTATCTGCCACGAGCACTGCTAATTCCCAGCACCTACACCAGCAGACGATGTTCAGTTCATATGTATCGAGAGAATGAATGAATTTCTCCTCCTGGAACTGCTATTTCTGTCCCTTGCCCATTTTCCTATTTAAATGCCTTGTATTTTCCTGTTGCTTTGCACTCTAATGAATACAAAAATTAAAGCTTGGTCACTTATGTGTTTTGCAAATATTTTTTCCTGTTTCCCTTTTTTAAAAAACTGGTTTTAGCCATAAAGAAGTTTTATTTTTATTTTCATGTAGTCTCAAAGTTATTAATATTATTCTTTATGGCTTCTGAGTTTTAGGTCAAGTGTAGAAAGACTGAAAAAGTAGTATGATATTAGTGTTTTATTATTTCATTATTTATAATTATATCTTTGGGACCACTAGAATTGATTTTATATTTATATAAAGAAATAAGGCAGAGATCTATTTTTTCCTAAATTACTAGCGCTATTTATTAAATAATCTACCTTCCCCACTGGTCTGAAATATTTTCTTTAACATATACCAAACCGTGTGTGTGTGTGCATGTGTGCGTGCGTGTGTGTGTGTCTGTGTGTGTATGCTTATACACAAATATGTTTGTAATTGGGTGGGGGGAATGTCTATTTTCTGAACTCTCTACTCTGAGCCTTACCAGTCTTGCATCAGTATCACATATTACATAAATCACTATGTGCTAATAGCCTCTATTCTAACCAGCAAGAAACAGGCCACACTTTACTACCGGATCACTGAAGGGGCTGGTTTTGCAGCTGAAATGAACAGCTGTATCAAAATACAGAAATAGCTGTGAAGGGGAAATAAAAGTACCAACATGGGAAATCAAACAGGTGCTTTGCTAATATGGCCCCTATGACGGAGGAAAAGAGTTCAACCATTTGGTTTAAATCACTTCACCTTAAAAAAAAAAAAAAAACAAGCAAAATAGGAGCTGCCAGGTCTGTCTCATTTCTGTCTGGAGTCAAAGGTGACACTACCAAACTGTGTCAGTCTAGGGGCCAAAGTGAGCTAGACAGGAAAGCCAGGGGTGGGAGGGCCCCACAGCTAAGGGGAGTGGGCGTCACTTTCCTTCAATGTTTCTGACAATCTAAAAATTGACACTTACAGGATGTAAATGTTGGTTTGGTTATGGAAGGCTTCCCTCTCCTCCTCTTCAGTTTACTCACAGAAGTTAATATTGTAGATTAAAATAGAAAGAAACTGAGCCCCATGCCAAATATTTAACCTCTCTGTCCAGAGCCTTTCCATCCCCATCCACAGATGCCCATTCACACTGTTGCTTACCACCTTCCCATCTGCTCAACTTCTCTGCTTCCAACACCTAGTTCATGCATCAGCCCAATTTCTGGAAGGCCCTTACCCATGCTGGCCCTTTGTCAGTTTCACGCATCACTCTGAAGACAGGTTTCAAGAATCTGGGAGCAAGGAAAAGGAAGTTTCCTGACACCCTCTGTGTTGTTTCAGGAATGAGGTTTTCAGCCATACACGTGTGGGGGGACCTCTTATGGGCGGGAGCTGCGACTTGAGTTACCTTCAGCAATCAGCACTGAAATATTAAAGGAGTCAGGGCACAAACAGTGCGTGGAACAGTGGCTGGCACGGTAAGTGCTCAACACATGGGAGCTCATCAATTTTTTGGCCAGTTCTCCGTGACTCTCGTCGTCTGTAGTCATGTGACATATGGTCATGGCAATGTTTGAGTGAAGCTGACAGGTCCAAATGGACATCAGGGAGAACCGACCAGTCCTCGGTGCATAGATTATGGGTCAGTGCTACTGTCAAGACCAAATCATAAACCAATATAAATATCTCTCAGCATCCATGATCCCTGAACATTGGAGCGCTCTCTGTGTGTTAATGTCTTGTTTACTTTTAATCTTTCGATGAAATTGTGAACCCCGGAATCAGAATGAACCATAAAAATGACAAAATCGGGCTTCCCTGGTGGCGCAGTGGTTGAGAATCCGCTTGCCGATGCAGGGGACACGGGTTCGTGCCCTGGTCCGGGAGGATCCCACATGCTGCAGAGCGGCTGGGCCTGTGAGCCATGGCCGCTGAGCCTGCGCGTCCGGAGCCTGTGCTCCGCAACGGGAGAGGCCACAACAGTGAGAGGCCCGCGTACAGCAAAAAAGAAAAAAAAAAAAGACAAAATCTAGGGACTTCCCTAGTGGTCCAGTGGTTAAGACTCCATGCTCCCAATGCAGGGGGCCTGGGTTCGATCCCTCGTCAGGGAACTAGATCCCAGATGCCGCAACTAAGAGCACACATGCCACAACTAAAAGTTCCTGAGTGCTGCAACTAAGAACCAGTGCAGCCAAATAAATATTTTAAAAATTAAAAAAAATAAACAGAGACAGGATCAAACTACATATTTATTGTAAAAAAAAAAGACATAATCTAAACCTCATTTTGTTTTCCATTTAATGAGAAACTGAATATAAAGACTTTTATAAATAGTAGGCTCAGCTCAAACCAATTCCTAATATCTACACTTTTGTGAGAAAACCAGTTTATCTATGCTTTTAACTGAGTTTCCTGTTCAACAGTACTTTAAATTTTACATGAGGGGTGAGAAAGAAATGAAGCCTCTTTATGAAGCAGGCTGTCAAACTGCCATGAGGAGAAATAGGTTGTTATTAAACAGTATACTTTGTTTAGTTAATGAGTCTATTTAACCAACTAACAGAGATTAAGCTCCGTTTGAAAGGGGAGGGAGCAGGGAGGGGAAGGAAATTGAGTGAGTTATGAAAGCTGGTTGCTATGGAAACCTCCTCCGTGAAAAAATATAGCCACCCCATAGGGTGGTCATAATCTCTCTTCTTTTCAGTTTAATCCAAGTTGTAGGAAGCAGGAAGGCAATGGTGGGACATTAATCTCCCTCTTCTAAAGGCTTATATAAGACGGCTGAGAAGGGAACTCAGTATTTCCTTTCTCAGGAGCATAAACAGCCTTCTAAAAAGTCTGAAAGAATATAACTCATTGCACAGACGTCTGAGGATAAGTTAAAGCTGTAAGCGGTTTGGAAATTAAAGGAATTCTAGGCCCTTGAAGGATCTACACCACCTCACTGACTTGCAGATCTCAGGGATTCTGGATGAGTTTTCTACCCAAACATGGCAGGGAAAAACTGTCAATACTGTAACTGTAATATTAGGGCATGGAATTCTACTGAGTTGCTTGTAAGTTTTTAAATCTTTCTCTCCATGATCCATCTTTGAGAAGCTAAACAGAGGTTAGTAATTAGCAATTGGTTTGCATTTTTTCTTGTTTCAATCAATTACTGCTTCTTTAAGGATGAAAGCAGACTTGTGTGGCCAGATGCCCTTACACTATGACTGAGGCACTCATACCAAATGGAGCTTTGCCAACTGAGCCACAGGCCACTCAACCACCTGGTGGCCAGGAGGGGTGTCAGGCCTGGAAAGAACTAAACAGCCCCTGAAAGGCTACTCTGGAAAACAGGAGGACACATGTCACAACGGTATCATCTAAACTGACAGAACAAAATTAGAACATGAAAATACTTTCTGAGCAGAGCCTGGACCGAAATAATATTTCATTCATCTTAATCCCTGGCTGGTTTTCATCATGTCCACTTCTGGGGAGCAGGGATGATTTGTTTTCAACCAATTTGAACAGACCAGAGACCTGCATAGATATAGGTCATTAATCAAATGTATTGGGCTTCCCTGGTGGCGCAGTGGTTGAGAGTCTGCCTGCCGATGCAGGGGACACGGGTTCGTGCCCCGGTCCGGGAAGATCCCACATGCCGTGGAGCGGCTGGGCCCGTGAGCCATGGCCGCTGAGCCTGCGCGTCCGGAGCCTGTGCTCCACAACGGGAGAGGTCACAGCAGTGAGAGGCCCATGTACCGCAAAAAAAAAAAAAAAAAAAATCAAATGTATTTACAGCCATGCTCCAAGTCACAAAAGTCTCAAAATCACAAGAAGTGAAACACACCATTCTTGGGCTTACAAGCTGAGATGTCCCTGAGATGCTGTCAGGGAAGAACATGAGGGTAACTGGCAGAGAAGCACAGCCTGTTACAGCCACACAGTTCTTCAGTGGGAAAGCCACGCTTCCCAGCTACTGCAACCCTCAGCAGCTGTGAACTTCAGTGTTCCCCTCTTTTTTATTTATCTCCAGAATTGAGAGAAGTGGTCTTTATTTCAGTCAACTGCTTGCTCTCTTGTTTGCACTGTGGCAAATGTTGCCTCCTGTTCTAGCCTGATGCCTAAGCCCTTTGGTTTGGACACTCCTATGCTGTACACGCACAGAGGCCTTCGGTTTAGTTTAGTGATGTGATCATGAGAAAATGTAATTCTGCTGGGATTGAGGTGCCAGTCCTGGTCATCCATCAACCATTTCACCTTACAACAAAATTAGAAGATCATAAATTCACAAAGGTTCCATATCATATATTAAACTCACAATTAAACAGCATCTTTACTGCAAACGTAAAACCCAGTAGGGAGAGAACAGATGTAAACATTTCTGGCATACAATTCTGGGGGCAAAAGACAGGCAGCATTGTGTTGAAAGGCTCTTTGTCAAAGCAGACTGGGCAATATTTTTTTTCTGAGTGTAGACTCAAAAAAATCAAAGGTTATGGGTGATCCTGAATCAACATGAATTCTTCAGTGAGATAATTAAAGGCCCAAATCATTAAGGACTCTGTAGGAAGGGCGATATTAAAAATGAATCTGTTCTGAAAATGTGCCACATCAGACCTTTTCTCATTTAGAGTCTGATATTACACATCAATGTAACTACATCTCTCTATCACATCTTCATTGAGGAAGATTTAATCTCTGATTATGCCAGCAAAATGGAATTCTGTGCCATATTGACAATTGACTCTCAATGCTTTGAAAATTATTGATGGAAGCAAAATAATTACTATTCAAGGTTGGCAGTGAAAGATCCAGTCTGCTGAAGGACCCAAAGGCTCTTAAAGATCTGGTAAACGGAGGACTTCCCTGGTGGCGCAGTGGTTAAGAACCTGCCAGCCAATGCAGGAGACATGGGTTCTATCCCTGGTCCAGGAGAATCTCACGTTCCATGGGGCAACTAAGCCTGTGCACCACAACTACTGAGCCTGCACTCTAGAGCCCGTGAGCCACAACTACTGAAGCCCGCGCCTAGAGCCCGTGCTCCACAACAAGAGAAGCCACCATAATGAGAGGCCCGTGCACTGCAATGAAGAGTAGCTCCCGCTCGCCGCAACTAGAGAAAGCCCACATGCAGCAACAAAGACCCAAGGCAGCCAAAAAAAAAAAAAAAAAAAATCTGGTAAGCAATTTACAATGAAGGTTTAAAACCCTGAGTATAACTACAAATGGGACCTCTTAACTTCTTTTAAAATATGGTTTAAAAAAAGAAAGTCAAATAGTATAAAAGGGTATATGTTAAAACATGCTTCCTTCCTACTCTAAATACTCATGCTTTCCTTCAAGAGTCAAGTCCTAGCAGTTTTCTGAATATTCCTCCAGACAGTTCCTGTACATATAAGCATATATGTGTCTGTATAACCTATATAACTTTGTTTAAAAACATAAATAACACTACATGCTACATAATGTTATGCATGATGCTTATTCATTAACATCATATCTTCAAAACTCTTAAAGGAAAACATAGGAAAAACATTCTTTGACATAAACCACAGCAAGATCTTTTCTGACCCACCTCCTAGAGTAATGAAAATAAAAACAAAAATAAACAAATGGGATCTAGTTAAACTTAAAAGCTTTTGCACAGCAAAGAAAACCATAAACAAGAAGAAAAAACCCTTAGAATGGGAGAAAATATTTGAAAATGAAGCAACAGACAAAGGATGAATCTCCGAAATATATAAACAGCCCACGGAGCTCAGTATCAAAAAAACAAACAACCCAATCAAAAAATGGGCAGAAGACCTAAACAGACATTTCTCCAAAGAAGACATACAGATGGCGAAGAGGAACATGAAAAGTTGCTCAACATCTGTAATTATTAGAGAAATGCAAATCAAAACTACAATGAGGTATCACCTCACATGGGTCAGAATGGCCATCATCAAAAAATCTACAAACAATAAATGCTGGAGAGGATGTGCAGCAAAGGGAACCCTCTTGCACTGTTAGTGGGAATGTAAATTGATACAGCCACTATGGAGAACAGTATGGAGGTTCCTTAAAAAACTAAAAATAGAACTACCATATGACCCAGCAATCCCACTACTGGGCATACACCCTGAGAAAACCATAATTCAAAAAGAGTCATGTACCACAATGTTCACTGCAGCTCTATTTACAATAGCCAGGACATGGAAGCAAGCTAAGTGTCCATCGACAGATGAATGGATAAAGAAGATGTGGCACATATATACAATGGAATATTACTTCGCCATAAAAAGAAACAAAATTGAGATATTTGTAGTGAGGTGGACAGACCTAGAGTCTGTCATACAGAGTGAAGTAAGTCAGAAAGAGAAAAACAAATACCGTATGCTAACACACATATATGGAATCTAAAAAACAAAACAAAAAAATCGTCATGAAGAACCTAGGGGCAAGACGCGAATAAAGACACAGACCTACTAGAGAATGGACTTGAGGATACGGGGAGGGGGAAGGGTAAGTAATCTGGGACGAAGTGAGAGAGTGGCATGGACATATATACACTACCAAACGTAAAATAGGTAGCTAGTGGGAAGCAGCTGCAGAGCACAGGGGGAGATCAGCTCGGTGCTTTGTGACCACCTAGAGGGGTGGGATAGGAAGGGAGGGTGGGAGGGAGATGCAAGAGGGAAGAGATATGGGAACAGATGTATATGTATAACTGATTCACTTTGTTACAAAGCAGAAACTAACACACCATTGTAAAGCAATTATACTCCAATAAAGATGTTAAAAAAAAAAAAAACTTAAAAAAGAACTACTATATGACCCAACAATCTCACTCCTGGGCATATACCCTAAGAAAACCATAATTCAAAATGACACATGTACCCCAATGTTCACTGCAGCACTATTTACAACAGCCAGGACATGGAAACCACCTAAATGTCGAACGACAGATGAATGGATAAAGATGATGTGGTACATATACACAATGGAATATTACTGAGCTATAAAAAGCAACAAAATTGGACCTAGAGTCTGTCATACAGAGTGAAGTAAGTCAGAAAGAAAAAAACAAATATCGTATATTAATACATATATGTGGAATCTAGAAAAAGGGTGCAGATGGACTTATTTCCAGGGCTGGAATAGAGATGCAGACGTAGAGGATGGACACGTAGACACGGTTGGTGTTGGGGGGAAGGGGAGGGACGAAGAGGGAGACTAGGATTGACATATATACACTACCATGTGTAAAATAGATGGCTTGGGAACATGCTATAAAGCACAGGAAACTCAGCTCAGTGCTCTGTGATGACCCAGATGTGTGGGATGGAGGTAGGTGGGAGGGAGGTCCAAGAGGGAGGGGATATATGTATACATACAGCTGATTCACTTCATTGTACAGCAGAAACTAATGCAACATTGTAAAGCAATTATACTCCAATAAAAAAAATAAAAGTAAATAAATTAAATAGATGAAAAAAAAAATCATATCTTCAAAAGCACCCCATATCAGCACATAGAAGTAACCTCATCCGGGGCATAATATTTCCACATATATATGGCATACATGATGGAACTTCCAAAGTGTGAACAATGTTGATTTCTAGATGCTGACCTGAGCATCTAGAACTTTAGAAACAAGATACTCCTGTGCAACTATGTTATTTTACTTGCAGATGCCACTGCAGGGGTCTGGCTGTTACTGTTACTCATTGTTACTCTAATCCAGAAAACTGTTTCCTTCTCTGCCCAGTAGGTGCATCAGCTCTCTGGGTCACAGGCAGAGTGGGTGGGTAGCTGTAGCTGGGAGATGATGGAACAAAATAAGATACATTGGAAGGGCAGAAGCAGGCTACCTTCAAAATCTCCTGCAAAACTTCCCTAGAGTCCAAAGTTCCCATTACTGTCCACTCAGCTGTTCTCAAGACGCAAGTCCATCCACCTCTGGGCACTTGCCAGTCCTTAATCTTCCATGACTTTGTTTGTACAACCCAGAAACACCATCTCCTCTCTCTCTCTATCAAGCCTGGGATGACTGAGAACAGGAGACAGTGAGTCACCACCGAGAGGGGCCAGGGATGACTTTTCTGAATATAAATAGGCATAATTCAGTGGCTGGAGAACTATTCCTGGAAACAGAGGATGAGCCACTCAGGCTCTTCATAAGGGGTCCAGGTCGATTTACTCAGTTAAGCAAACTGCGCTTCTTGGGAAGGTAGATACTTGAGCAAAGCTAATAGTGTAGTTATTATTGACTTATGGTGGCTCTTCCTAATATTAGTGGACAGTCCCTTAGCACTGAGTCCTTGTAAAAGATGCTAAAACTCAGGCTTGTCTGGTGTTTCTAAATAGTTCTAATACATATCTACACTAAAGGTCACAGTTCTGGTGCAGTGGAGTTAGCAATGACTATCATTAGATATTGTTAGGTAACGTCTGGAAGACAAGGCTTAACTCTTTAGGAGCCTTTGAAAAACACGATTCACTTGCAGTCCTTGCTGGAATCTCAGGAGGCAGCTACTCCATCCCCACTTCTATCTGGGATATTAAATATTAACCACCCTAGATGAAAATGTTTATTTTACAAAGTAAAAGGTAACCTATTTCAGGTTGTCTATTTGTAGCCCAGCTACAAAATATGGTTTATGACATAAATCTCTATAAATCCTTTAGGACCTCTATCTATATTATAAATAAATACTCATATAAAATTTGCCATTTTACAGTCTTAATTGAGTAGAATTCTTAACTGAATAGATTACATTGTTATAGAAATTATAAGATTATGAGGTTACATTTCTTCAGTTATCCCTTATTTCTGTTAACTATTTTAAAGACTGTGGAAAACTCCGTGGATATTGTCAAAATTTGGGTTTGGTTTTTGGTGTGTGTATTAAAATAAATTTGTGATATTACATGTGAAAACAAACGAACAATCCCTACTTCCAGGGTTCAGAGCTCTTAATGCCAGAACCAAAAAGCCCAAATAAATAAAAAGGATCATGATTGAAAAAATTTTTGCCCAATTCCCAATATCTTCTGAATATATTCTCTTAGTTTTTTCTTTTCATTGTAAGTATTATAAGTGAGAATGATTTTTAAAATAAGCAGTCATTTAAACATTATTTTAGAACAATCCAATTATTTGCATGCTTTTTAGTATTTAGATACATGAATTAATAATCTCCTACTATACTCAGGAATGGCTAAAAGATTTAGCTACCTCCTTCAAGGACCTTTACCAAGGGTTTATAACCTAAAATAGCTGGAGTCCTTTCTTTCAAATAACTTGGCATCCATTGGCAGGAAATGTTCTGGTTGGGACTTCCTCTGCACTGACCCCATGTCTGACCCAACACAGTTTATCCCCCTGCCCCGCCCCCATCCCATCTGAGCCTACAAAGATGCAGTTCGGACAGATGTCACTGATCCATCGAAAGCCCCTGGCGACTCAAGGGACTCCACTCTTCCAGGGAGAATGATGGTTTCTTAAACCATCAAGATGTTAGAAAACACTTCCTGCTGCAGCCCGGTCCCTGCACGGGAGCCTCTCTGACTTCCCGTAAGCCTTACAAACCGGCCTACGGGCTCTGTGGTTTGTGCCCCAGTGACATCTGTATACACCACCCTGTCGCAGACAAGAAATTCCCCTTCTTTAATGATGCATCTTCCTTATGCTTCATTGGTTTGTTTTAAAGGCACCAGATGTCAAATCTGTACGCAATGCAACCTCATCCCTTTTAGAGGGCACTCCTGCATCCATTATGAGTGAAAACACCATGTGTAGCTGCCCTGAAATATTTTCAGTCTCATGTGCTTGTCACTAGGGGTCTGAATAAATGGTTATTGGAGGGGAGATGAAAAGAAAGGTATGATGTTGAATGAAAATGCTTACGGACAGGTTACCTTATTAGAATGTTCTACAAAAAAAAAAAAAAATCGTAGATTCCTAAATTCATTTGCCTAATAATCATTATTACAGACCTATTAGGTTCCAGGCATTGGGATAAACCTTGAGGATGCACAAATAATAAGACAATGTTCAAGGCACTTCCAGTTAGAAGAGACAGATGTGTGGGCAAGTAAGAGCAGAAAGAGCACAATGAGATCATTTACAAGACAGTGGAAGAAGACAGGAAGGATTGGTTTAATTCCTAGAGAGAAGCAGGCTAGAAAGAGTATCACAGCTAGAACTGCTGTATAATTTAGTGTCTAACCAGCCTATTTAGAGAATGAAAGAAGCTACCGAAGTTAACAAAACCACACAATGTCTGAAATTTTTATTTATGGACTGACAATTGGTTTATCACACTGGTAGGCCTATGAAAATAATTTTGTTTAATAACTATTTTCACAAATAAACTTATTTCAAAAAAATTAGAATAACCTACATCCATGTATGGAAACATTTTTAAAAACTTTTTTGTTGATTGTCTGAATATCAGAAAATACTGTAAACAGAATAATTACTCTTGGAACATAGTTACATGTTTTAATCAATTGTTAATTCATATCCCTCTCCAAATCCATATCTGAAGAATTCATTTTCTCCAATGTGGATTTGTTATTTTTTCATAAAATCGCTTACAATCTTCTATACAGATTGCCAACAAACACATGAAAGGATGCTCAACATCACTAATCATTAGAGAAAAGCAAATCAAAACTACAATGAGGTATCACCTCACACCAGTCAGAATGGCCATCATCAAAAAATCTACAAACAATAAATGCTGGAGAGGATGTGGAGAAAAGGGAACACTCTTGCACTGTTGGTGGGAATGTAAATTGATACAGCCACTATGGAGAACAGTATGGAAGTTCCTTAAAAAACTAAAAATAGAACTACCATACGACCCAGCAATCCCACTACTGGGCATATACCCTGAGAAAACCATAATTCGAAAAGAGTCATGTACCACAATGTTCATTGCAGCTCTATTTACAATCGCCAGGACATGGAAGCAACCTAAGTGTCCATCGACAGATGAATGGATAAAGAAGATGTGGCACATATATACAATGGAATATTACTCCGCCATAAAAAGAAACAAAATTGAGTTATTTGTAGTGAGGTGGATGGACCTATAGACTGTCATACAGAGTGAAGTAAGTCAGAAAGGGAAAAACAAATACCATATGCTAACACATATATATGGAATCTAAAAAAAAAAAAATGGTCATGAAGAACCTAGGGGCAGGACAGGAATAAAGACACAGACATAGAGAATGGACTTGAGGACATGGGTGGGGTAAGGGTAAGCTGGGACGAAGTGAGAGAGTGGCATGGACATATATACACTACCAAATGTAAAACAGATAGCTAGTGGGAAGCTGCTGCATAGCACAGGAAGATCAGCTTGGTACTTTGTGACCACCTAGAGGCGTGGGATAGCGAGGGTGGGAGGGTGGGAGGGAGACGCAAATGGGAGGAGATACGGGGATATATGTACATGTATATCTGATTCACTTTGTTATACAGCAGAAACTAACACACAGTTGTAAAGCAATTATACTCCAAAAAAAAAAACGCTTACAGTCTTCAAAGTTGCAATTTACAATCACTAAGTTTGAAACTGTGAACACCTCCAAGTGGATCTTCTCTATCAACCATAATATTTATATATATTTTTTTGCGGTATGCGGGCCTCTCACTGCTGTGGCCTCTCCCGTTGCGGAGCACAGGCTCCGGACGCGCAGGCTCAGCGGCCATAGCTCACGGGCCCAGCTGCTCCGCAGCATGTGGGATCCTCCCGGACCGGGGCATGAACCCGCGTCCCCTGCATCGGCAGGCAGACTCTCAACCACTGCGCCACCAGGGAAGCCCCAACCATAATATTGTTAACTTGGAAACCACTCTATAAGTTGCTTTAATATCTAGTACATTCAGAGCAAATCCTGCTAAACAAAAACATTCTAAACTGTAAATTTTAAATCAAATATATAAATTCTCCAGCCCAAGTATTTTTTTATAGTTACTGTCATTTTGCTACCTTTCTTGGACAAATACTACCTTTCTTTGATAAATACTACCTTTCTTTTAACAGACAAACCCTATCAAGTAAACTGTCTCTACTGATGATTTTTACAATGTTTTTCTGCATGTGAATGCTGCAAAATAGTCAGCCTTCCCAATCTCAATCCACTGCAGTACAGATATAAAATTATCCAATTAAAAATAGTAGCTCCACCAAGACACTGCCCACAGATTGAGTTATTCCAAAGAATTTCAAAACTCTTATACATTATTTGAGCTCTCATCATAAATTTGTTCAGTTTCTTTCTTTCATAGGGATGTGTTTCAAGTTTTGTTTTTAATAACTGCAATTTGCTAAAAATGTCAAAAGCTACTGTTGTTTTGCACTTAAATTGTTGAACACTTTGATGAAAGATTTCCAACTGTTTTTCAACCAATACAGCCAAACTCTGGGGGATTTGTTTACAAAGAAGTTTGATACCATTTTAGTATCCTTATGTTGATTTACAAAGTACCATCCTTAAAGGCTCATACAGTTCTAATATCCAATCATTGGAGCAGGTAGCTTAGAAGAATGATAAACATATAGAGTTAAGTGGAAAACAAGAGAATGGAAGAAGAATCTTGCCAGAATCACATGAAAGGAGAGCTGAGCAGTGCTGGGACTGGGCTGAGATTGGAGACCATTTAATTTTCAGCAGCTCCAAGCCACTCACATGTGTCCTATCCCCCAGCAGTACCCAGCAGCCCTGATGTAGGGGCAGAGGATGCAGGCAGTTACAGTGATGTCGAGTTTTGTATCTGCAAGATGGATACAGCAGGCAAAGAAGGAAGGATGTTGGCAGGGGAGTGACGGCGGGGATACTGGAAGGGTTTAGACTGGATAAGGAAGCCCAAGGAGGGAGGTGCTGGGGGGCTCTCAATAATGCCAAGGAAGAGACAAGAAATAAAAAAAATTGAGGGATTATTGTCAGCAAGGCTGAAAACAGACATAGAGTGGTGAAGATTAAGATTACAGAGCTGAAGCAACTTCGGGGAACACCATTCTGGAAAGTGCCCATGGGGTTGTGTGACAGGAGAGGAGCTGGCTGAAAAACACTAAAGGTTATCATGTGGGTTGTCCACAGGGACACTGAAGGTACCACACTGACCATCCTGAGCACAGACATCGGGGGAGGGGGTAGAAATCGATGCCTCAGACACCAAAGTCTTCAATGTATAAAAGAAGGTGGGGTCCAACAGTACAGAATTCCAGTTATAAGATAAATAAGTACTAGGGATGTAATGTACAACACGGTAAATACAATTAACGCTGCTGTGTGTTATATATGAAAGCTGTTAGAGTAAATCCTGAGTTCTCATCACAAGAAAAAAATTTCTAGTTTTTAAATTTTGTACCTATATGAAATGATGGATGTTTACTAAACGTATTGCGGTATCACTTCATGATATACATGAATCAAATCACTGTACTGTACATCTTCAACTTACACAGCGCTGTATGTCAAGTCTATCTCAATAAAACTGGAAGAAAGAAAAAAGATGATGGGCAGCTGGCAGAAACAAGGAAGGCTGGAGGAGAACGGAGCTTCAGAGTCTGAGCCACAAAGGAGCAAGGATTTTTATTTCAAGATGTAAAGTTTTCTCTTTCTGACTCACTTCACTCTGTATGACAGTCTCTACGTCATCCACATCTCTACAAACGACCCAATTTCGTTCCTTTTTATGGCCGAGTAATATTCCACTGTATATATGTGCCACATCTTCTTTACCCATTCCTTTGTTGATGGACATTTAGGTTGCTTCCATATCCTGGCTATTGTAAGTAGTGCTGCAATGAACATTGGGGTGCATGTATCTTTTTTTTTTTTTTTTTTTTGTGCGGTACGCGGGCCTCTCACTGTTGTGGCCTCTCCCGTTGCAGAGCACAGGCTTTGGACACACAGGCTCAGCGGCCATGGCTCATGGGCCCAGCCGCTCTGTGGCATGTGGGATCTTCCCAGACCGGGGCACGAACCTGTGTCCCCTGCATCGGCTGGCGGACTCTCAACCACTGCGCCACCTGGGAAGCCCCCATGTATCTTTTTGAAGTAAGTCAGAAAGAGGAAAACAAATATCACATATTAACTCATATATGTGGAATCTAGAAAAATGGTGCAGATGACCTTATTTGCAAAGCAGAAATAGAGGCACAGATTAGAGAACAAATGCATGGATACCAAGGGGGAAAGAGGGTGGTGGGAGGAACTGGGAGACTGGGATCGACACATATACACTATTGATACTATGTATAAAATAGACAACTAATGAGAACATACTGTATAGCACAGGGAACTCTACTCAATGCTCTGTGGTTACCCAAATGGGAAGGAAATCCAGAACACAGGGGATATATGTATATGTATAGCTGATTCATTTTGCTGTACAGCAGAAACTAACACAACATTGTAAAGCAACTATACTCCAATAAAAATTAATTTTAAAAAATGTAAAGTTAATCATCCAGATCTAGCAGAATTGTAAACGCCTGCTTCCAAATAGCAACCAGAGAACATCTCCATAATCCCAGCCATTCCCATTCGCCCTGCCCTGTAAAACATCAAATTTCCTATCAAATTTCCTACATTCATCAGGGCTGCCAAACCAGCTTCATCACCAACATGCCTTATTTATAAAGCCCCATGGATTCAAAGAGATAAGACGCAGTTTTAAAAATATCTGGGAAATGGAGTGGCTGGGCTAGCAAACGCAGAAAACCCAACTACAGTACTGGATTTCTAACGTCTGCACTTGTTTCACAGAGTTTTACACTGAGAAAATGGGAACAGCAAATGAAACAGACTACAGAACTTTAGACCTGAGACCTTAGGCTTGTCTAAAACAAGTAAACAAACAACAACAATAAGAACCCCCCACTTTATGGACAGACCAGGGAGGGCAGGCGCTGGGCTGTCACAGGACTCGTAGGGCAGGAGGGAGCCTGGCACCCGTGCCTGCCAGCTCCGGTCCCGTGCTCTTTCCATTCGCAGCATCCCTAAATGAATTCCTTAAATAAGTCTGTGAGATCGCCCCCAAATCTCCTACCAGATGCCTGACAAAATCTCCCAATGGGACCGTGAGGGAGTTTACACCGAATAGCCTCAACTTTCACCATGAAGTTATCTGAAAAGCATTTGGATTTCCAACAATTCCAAGGAAGGGGCAGTGATTCCCTCAAAAGGACAGAAGTTGGGGTTGGATTAGATTATTTCCAAGGTTAGCTTGGGCTACATCCCACGACTCAATAGTCTCTGTCCTGCAGGAACTCAGATTTAAATTGGCAATTCAGGATATGATCACTGAAAAGTAAATGCACCACATGAGTAAACTGTGGAATGTTCTAGAACTCCCCCCTTAGACTCCTTCCCTGCTATCCCCTTCCTCCTCCTGAACCCAGGCCACACTCAGTGTGGCCTCCCACTCCTCTCAGGGCCCTTCTGTTGAGTCGCTCACCTGCCCACTGGCTCTCCTCCAGCCTCTCAGGCCCCCTGATCTTCCTCTACCACAGGGTGCAGCTGCTCACCCCCATCCTGTGCCTGCTGTTGTGCTGCCAGGATGCTTTTTCTGACAGCCACACACAGGGCTGGCCACAGCATTTGCTGGGCCCAGTGCAAAATAAAACTGTACATTGCTTGTTCAAAAAAACAGGAAAACTTTTTTTTTCCTTTCTTCTACTGTCTCTCACTCAACCTGTCCTGGTGGGTTTTTTTATCTGTTATTTAATGTCACACTCCTTCGGTCACAGGGATACTCACCTGTGGGGTGAGTGCAGACCCTATAGTACCTGAGGTTCCGCCTACACTGGCGTGTGGGGTGCAAACATCTGACCAGACCCCGCCGCTTATGCCCAGACCCCCACTGGGTGGGAACAAGGGAGAAGGTGTCGGTGGGAAGGTGACAGCACTTGGAAATTAATGTGAGCCAATGCTCCAAGTCTCTGGGACTTCGCTTACAAAACACAAATTCAGAGTCAATTATTAAGAATTTTAAGATGGCAAGTGCAAAGCACTGAACCCCAAGCATGGGACCCTCCTGGGCATGGGGCTCTGTGTGCCCGCACTGGGCACACACCCATGAAGTCAGGCCTAGCCACGTGGCTCATTACATCACTTTCTTCGGGTCTTTGCTCAAATGTCACCTTCTCAGAAAGGTCTCCCCTGACTGTATATAAAATAGCAAACCACTCACCCACCTTTCAGCATTCCACATCCCCCTGACTTTACTTTTCTCGATAAACTTTACCACTGTCTGGTATATACTAACTTGTTTATGAAGTGAATTGTTTACCTGTTGTCCCTCTCTTCTGCTGTAACGTAAGCTCTATAGGGGAAGGGAATTTGTTGTATTCACTGCTGTATCCCCATGGGTTAATAAAGCCAGACACACGTCAGAGGCTCCAGAAGTACTCGTTGAGTAAATGAATGAACGGTTATCATAATGCATAATGACCAGTACACATTTAAAATGTTGCAGAATTTCAGGAAAGAGCGAATCTCTGTGGGCTGGTCCCCTGGGACCACAGAGGGTGCACATCTTACATTTTAAAGAGGAGCAATTTTATACACTGATTTCTTTCTGCAAGGTTTGTGCAGAATGCTCTGGGGTCACAGGTCACTTCTAGTGGAGGTGACACCCTTGGGTGGAGGGTGATTAGGACTTAGCCAGATGGACGTGCTGGGCATGGGGTGGGTTGGGAGGCTGTACTCCAAGCTGAAGGGCTGGTACAAAAAGAGGCATTAAGGAGCCTGGGCAGGATAATGAGGGGTTTAGTCTGATGGTCTAAAAGAAAAGAGAGGGTCTCGATACCTGAGAAGAGGAGAAAGAGCATTTTAGAAACTGGGAAGACATGAGAGAAATCCTAGGAAATTGGTTTGTTTGGAGTAGAGAGCCTATTTCTTTTAATAAGATAGAATTGTAATTCAGGGGCATTTTAAACCAGAATGTCTAATCTGATATATTCAGAAATTTATTAGTGCATATGCACACTTTTTACAAGCTCCAAATGCTTATATACTAGGGAATTAGAAGCAATGAAGTCCACAGTGATATCTCTATTTTTTATTTTATAAGCTCCAATTGCTGACTCTACAGCATTACATGTATCCTTAAATCAAATAAATGTGTACAACATGTAAGTTAATAAGTGGATAATTTCTGAAATTGATGTTTTATTTTCTACACATGCTCTACTCTTTATGTACTTTTATGGATTCTCAAATTTGAGTATTAGTGACCAGATGTTACCTAACAATATTTTTACAATTGTTCTATAACGTATGGGATTTTTAAATTGTGCATACTTTACAGAACTCATTAGATTTCATGAAAGATGTTCAATTTCATTCAAATTGGATAAAATGGGTAAGATGTTGTTTAGAAAAGTATTATAAAAATCTTTACAACAAACGTGATTGCATTAAAAACATGGTTATAAAAAGTCAAAACTGTGGGAGGACCTTCAAGATGGCAGAGGAGTTAAGACGTGGAGATCACCTTCCTCCCCACAAATACATCAGAAATACATCTACATGTGGAACAACTCCTACAGAACACCTACTGAATGCTGGCAGAAGACCTCAGACTTCCCAAAAGGCAAGAAACTCCCACGTACCTGGGCAGGGCAAAAGAAAAAATGAAAAACAGAGACAAAAGAATAGGGATGGGACCTGCACCTCTGGGAGGGAGGTGTGAAGGAGGAAAAGTTTCCACACACTAGGAAGCCCCTTCACTGGTGGAGACAGGGGCTGGGCTGGGGCGGGAAGCTTCAGAGCCATGGAGGAGAGCGCAGCAACAGGGGTGCAGAGGGCAAAGCAGAGAGATTCCTGCACAGAGGATCGGTGCCGACCAGCACTCACCGCCTGAGAGGCTTGTCTGCTCACCTGCCGGGGCGGACGGGGCCTGGAAGCTGAGGCTCGGGCTTCGGCTTCGGAGGTCGGATCCCAGGCAGAGGACTGGTGTTGGCTGTGTGAACACAGCCTGAAGGGGGCTAGTTAGCCACAGCTAGCCAGGAGGGAGTCCAGGAAAAAGTCTGGAGCTGCCCTAGAGGCAAGAGACCATTGTTTCGGGGTGCTCGAGGAGAGAGGATTAAGAGCACAACCTAAGTGAGCTCCAGAGATGGGCGCGAGCTGTGGCTATCAGTGCGGACCCCAGAGACGGGCATGAGACGCTAAGACTGCTGCTGCAGCCACTAAGAAGCCTGTGTGCAAGCACAGGTCACTCTCCACACCTCCCCTCCGGGGAGCCTGTGCAGCCTGCCACTGCCAGGGTCCCGTGATCCAGGGACAGCTTCCCCGGGAGAACACATGGCGTGCCCCAGGCTGCTGCAACGTCATGCTGGCAGAGGTCATGCTGGCCTCTGCCACCGCAGGCTCGCCCCGCATCTGTACCCCTCCCTCCCACGGCCTGAGTGAGCCAGAGTCCCCTAATCAGCTGCTCCTTTAACTCTGTCCTGTCTGGGTGGGGAACAGACGCCCTCAGGAGACCTACACGCAGAGGCGGGGCCAGATCCAAAGCTGAACCCCAGGAGCTGTGCGAACAAAGAAGATAAACGGAAATCTCTCCCAGCGGCCTCAGGAGCAGCGGATTAAATGTACACAATCAACATGATGTACCCTGAATCTGTGGAATACCTGAATAGACAACAAATCATCCCAAAATTGAGGTGGTGGACATGGGGAGCAACTGTACACTTGGGGTTTGCTGTATGCGACTGACGAATTTCTGATTTTTATGTTTATCTTATTACAGTTTTTAGCACTTGCTATCATTGGTGGATCTGTTTATTGGTTTGGTTGCTCTATTCTTTTATTTTTTTATTACTTAAAAATTTTTTTATTTCAATAATTAAAAAAAAATATTTTAATAACTTTATTTTATTTTTTTATTATTATTATTTTCTTTCTTTTTTTTTCTCCCTTTTCTTCTGAGCCATGGGGCTGACAGGGTCTTGGTGCTCTGGCCTGGTGTCAGGCCTGAGCCTCTGAGGTGGGAGAGCCGAGCTCAGGACACTGGGCCACCAGAGACCTCACGGCCCCACATAATATCAGTCGGTGAGAGCTCTCCCCGAGGTCTCCATCTCAATGCCAAGACTCAGCTCCACTCAAAGACCAGCAAGCTAAAGTGCTGGACAACCCATGCCAAACAACTAGCAAGACAGGAACACAACCCCACCCATTAGCAGAGAGGCCGCCTAAAATCATAATACAGACACCCCAAAAAACACCGCCGGACATGGTCATGCCCACAAGAAAGACAAGATCCAGCCTCATCCACCAGAACACAGGCACAAGTCCCCTCTACCAGGAAGCCTGCACAACCCACTGAACCAACCTTATCCACTGGGAGCAGACACCAAAAGCAACAGGAACTATGAACCTGCAGCCTGTGAAAAGGAGACCTCAAACACAGTCAGTTAAGCAAAATGAGAACACAGAGAAATATGCAGCAGAAAAAGGAGCAAGGTAAAAACCCACCAGACCAAACAAATGAAGAGGAAACAGGCAGTCCACCTGAAAAAGAATTCAGAGTAATGATAGTAAACATGACCCAGAATCTCAGAAACAGAATGGAGAAAATACAAGAAACATTTGACAAGGACCTAGAAGAAATAAAGAGCAAACAAACAATGATGAACAACACAATAAATGAAATTAAAAATTCTCTAGAAGGAATCAACAGCAGAATAACTGAGGCAGAAGAACGGAGAAGTGACCTAGAAGGTAAAATAGTGGGAATAACTACTGCAGAGCAGAATAAAGAAAAAAGAATGAGAAGAATTGAGGACAATCTCAGAGACCTCTGGGACAACATTAAACGCACCAACATTCGAATTATAAGGGTCCCAGAAGAAGAAGAGAAAAAGCAAGGGCCTGAGAAAATATTTGAAGAGATTATAGTTGAAAACTTCCTTAATATGGGAAAGGAAAGAGTCAATCAAGTGCAGGAAGTGCAGAGAGTCCCATACAGGATAAATCCAAGGAGAAACATGCCAAGACACATATTAATGAAAATATCAAACCTTAAATACAAAGAAAAAATATTAAAAGCAGCAAGGGAAAAGCAACAAATAACATACAAGGGAATCCCCATAAGGTTAACAGCTATCTTATAGCAGAAACTCTGCAAGCCAGAAGGGATTGGCAGGACATATTTAAAGTGATGAAAGGGAAAAAACTACAACCAAGATTACTCTACCCAGCAAGGATCTCATTCAGATTCGATGGAGAAATTAAAACCTTTACAAACTAGCAAAAGTTAAGAGAATTCAGCACCACCAAACCAGCTTTACAACAAATGCTAAAGGAACTTCTTCTCCAGGCGGGAAGCACAAGAGAAGGAAAAGACCTACAATAACAAACCCAAAACAATTAAGAAAATGGTCATAGGAACATACATATCGATATTACCTTAAATGTAAATGGATTAAATACTCCAACCAAAAGACATAGACTGGCTGAATGGATACAAAAACAAGACCCATATATATGCTATCTACAAGAGACCCACTTCAGACCTAGGGACACATACAGACTGAAAGTGAGGGAATGGAAAAAGATATTCCATGCAAATGGAAATCAAAAGAAAGCTGGAGTAGCAATTCTCATATCAAACAAAATGACTTTAAAATAAAGATTATTACAAGAGACAAAGAAGGACACTACATAATGATCAAGGGATCAATTCAAGAAGAAGATATAACAATTGTAAATATTTATGCACCCAACATAGGAGCACCTCAATACCTAAGGCAAATGCTAACAGCCATAAAAGGGGAAATCGACAGTAACACAATCATAGTAGGGGACTTTAACACCCACTTTCACCAATGGAAAGATATCTAAAAGGAAAATAAATAAGGAAACACAAGCTTTAAATGACACATTAAACAAGACGGACTTAACTGATATTTATAGGACATTCCATCTAAAAACAACAGAATACACTTTCTTCTCAAGTGCTCATGGAACATTATCCAGGAGAGATCATATCTTGGGTCACAAATCAAACTCTGGTAAATTTAAGAAAATTGAAATCATATCAAGTATCTTTTCCGACCACAACACTATGAGTCTAGATATCAATTACAGGAAAAAATGTAAAAAATACAAACACATGGAGGTTAAACAACACACTACTAAATAACCAAGAGACCACTGACAAAATCAAAGAGGAAATCAAAAAATACCTAGAAACAAATGACAATGAAAACACAATGATCCAAAACCTATGGGATGCAACAAAAGCAGTTCTAAGAGGGAACTTTATAGCAATACAATCCTACCTCTAGAAACAAGAAAAATCTCAAATAAACAACCTAATCTTACACCTAAAGCAATTAGAGAAAGAAGAACAACAACAACAAAAAAAAAACCCCAAAGTTATCAAAAGGAAAGAAATCATAAAGAGCAGATCAGAAATAAATGAAAAAGAAATGAAGGAAACAATAGCAAAGATCAATAAAACTAAAAGCTGGTTCTTTGAGAAGATAAACAAAATTGATAAACCATTAGCCAGACTCATCAAGAAAAAAAGGGAGAAGACTCAAATCAACAGAATTAGAAACAAAAAAGGAGAGGTAACAACTGACACTGCAGAAATACAAAGGATCATGAGAGATTACTACAAGCAACTATATGTCAATAAAATGGACAACCTGTAAGAAATGGACAAATTCTTAGAAAAGCACAACCTTCCAAGACTGAACCAGGAAGAAATAGAAAATATAAACAGACCAATCACAGCACTGAAATTGAAACTGTAATTAAAAATCTTCCAACAGGGGCTTCCCTGGTGGCGCAGTGGTTGAGAGTCTGCCTGCCGATGCAGGTGACGCGGGTTCGTGCCCCGGTCCAGGAGGATCCCACATGCCGTGGAGCAGCTGGGCCTGTGAGCCATGGCGCTGAGCCTGCGCGTCCGGAGCCTTTGCTCCGCAACAGGAGAGGCCACAGCAGTGAGAGGCCCGCATACCGCAAATAAATAAATAAATAAAATAAATAAAAATAAAAATCTTCCAACAAACAAAAGCCCAGGACCAGATGGATTCACAGGCGAATTCTATCAAACATTTAGAGAAGACCTAACACCTATCCTTCTCAAACTCTTCCAAAACATAGCAGAGGGAGGAACACTCCCAGACTCATTCTACAAGGCCACCATCACCCTGATACCAAAATCAGACAAAGATGTCACTGAAAAAGAAAACTATAGGCCAATATCACTGATGAATATAGATGCAAAAATCCTCAACAAAATATTAGCAAACAGAATCCAACAGCACATTAAAAGGATCGTACACCATGATTAAGTGGGGTTTATCCCAGGAATGCAAGGATTCTTCCATAAATGCAAATCAATCAATGGGATACACCATATTAACAAATTGAAGGATAAAAACCTTATGATAATCTCAACAGATGAAAGAAAAAGCTTTTGACAAAATTCAGCACCCATTTATGATAAAAACCCTCCAGAAGGTAGGCATAGAGGGAACTTACCTCAACCTAATAAGGGCCATATATGACAGAACCACAGCCAACATCGTCCTCAGTGGTGAAAAATGGAAAGCATTCCCACTAAGATCAGGAACAAGACAAGGTTGCCCATTCTCACCAGTATTATTCAACATAGTTTTGGGAGTTCTGGCCACAGCAATCAGAGACGAAAAAGAAATAAAAGGAATCCAAATCGGAAAAGAAGAAGTAAAACTGTCACTGTTTGCAGATGACATGATACTACACATAGAGAATCCTAAAGATGCTACCAGAAAGCTACTAGAGCTAATCAATGAATCTGCTAAAGTAGCAGGATACAAAATTAATGCACATAAATCTCTTGCATTCCTATACACTAATGATGAAAAATCTGAAAGAGAAATGAAGGAAACACTCCCATTTACCAATGCAACAAAAAGAATAAAACACCTAAGAATAAACTTACCTAAGGAGACAAAAGACCTGTATGCAGAAAACTATAAGACACTGATGAAAGAAATTAAAGATGATACAAACAGATGGAGTGATATACCATGCTCTTGGATTGGAAGAATCAACATTGTGAAGATGACTGTACTACCCAAAGCAATCTACAGATCCAATGCAAACCCTATCAAACTACCAATGGCATTTTTCACAGAATTAGAACAAAAAATTTCACAATTTGTATGGAAACACAAAAGACCCCGAATAGCCAAAGCAATCTTGAGAAAGAAAAATGGAGGGGCTTCCCTGGTGGCGCAGTGGTTGGGGGTCAGCCTGCCGATGCAGGGGATGCGGGTTCGTGCCCCAGTTCAGGAGGATACCACGTGCCACAGAGTGGCTGGGCCCATGAGCCGTGGCCGCTGGGCCTTGCGTCCGGAGCCTGTGGTCCGCAGGGGGATAGGTCACGGCAGTGAGAGGTCCGTGTACCGCAAAAAAATAAAAAATAAATAAAAAGTGGAGCTGGAGGAATCAGGCTCCCAGACTACAGATTATACTACAAAGCTACAGTAATCAAGACAGTATGGTATTGGCACAAAAACAGAAATATAGATCAATGGAACAGGATACAAAGCCCAGAGGTAAACCCACACACATATGGTCACCTTATCTTTGATAAAGGAGGCAAGAATATACAATGGAGAAAAGACAGGCTCTTCAATAAGTGGTGCTGGGAAAACTGGACAGCTATATGTAAAAGAATGAAATTAGAATACTCCCTAACACCATACACAAAAATAAACTCTAAATGGATTAAAGACCTAAATGTAAGGCCAGACACTATAAAACTCTTGGAGGAAAACATAGGCAGAACACTCTATGACTTAAATCACAGCAAGATCCTTTTTGTCCCACCTCCTAGAGAAATGGAAATAAAAACAAAAATAAACAAATGGGACCTAATCAAACTTAAAGGCTTTTGCACAGCAAAGGAAACCATAAACAAGACCAAAAGACAACCCTCAGAATGGGAGAAAATATTTGCAAATGAATCAACGGACAAATGATTAATCTCCAAAATATACAAGCAGCTCATGCAGCTCAATATCAAAAAAACAAACAACCTAATCCAAAAATGGGCAGAAGACCTAAATGACATTTCTCCAAAGAAGATATACAGATTGCCAACAAACACATGAAAGGACGCTTAACATCGCTAATCATTCGAGAAATGCAAATCAAAACTATAATGAGGTATCACCTCACACTGGTTAGAATGGCCATCATCAAAAAATCAACAAACAATAAATGCTGGAGAGGGTGTGGAGAAAAGGGAACCCTCTTGCACTGTTGGTGGGAGTGTAAATAGATACAGCCACTATGGAGAACAGTATGGAGGTTCCTTAAGAAACTAAAAATAGAAATACCATATGAGCCAGCAATCCCACTACTGGGTATAAACCTCAAAAAACCATAATTCGAAAAGAGTCATGTACCACAATGTTCATTGCAGCTCTATTTACAATAGCCAGGACATGGAAGCAACCTAAGTGTCCATCGACAGATGAATGGATACAGAAGATGTGGCACATATATACAATGGAATATTACTCAGACATATAAAGAAACGAAACTGAGGTATTTGTAGTGAGGTGGATGGACCTAGGGCCTGTCATACAAAGTAAGTCAGAAAGGGAAAAACAGATACCGTATGCTAACTATGGAATCTAAAAAAAAAAAAAAGGTTCTCATGAACCTAGGGGCAGCACAGGAATAAAGACGTAGAGAATGGACTTGAGCACATGGGGAGGGGAAGGGTAAGCTGGGACGAAGTGAGAGAGTGGCATGGACGTATATACACTACCAAATGTAAAACAGATAGATAGTGGGAAGCAGCCGCATAGCAGAGGGAGATCAGCTCCGTGCTTTGTGACCACCTAGAGGGTTGGGATAGGGAGGGTGGGAAGGAGACGCAAGAGGGAGGGGACATGGGGGTATATGTATACGTTTAGCTGATTCACTTTGTTATACAGCAGAAACTAACAAAACATTGCAAAGCAATTATACTCCAATAAAGATGTTAAAAAAAAAGTCAAAACTGTTGTAAGAAACAAAGGAGGACATTATACATTGATAAAAGGATCCATTCACCTTTGGATCCATTCACCTTTGTGAATGGATGTGTGATCCATTCACACATCAAACATGTATTACACATCAGAGCTCCAAGATATATGAAGCAAACATTGAAAGGATTGAAGGAAGAAACAGCTCTGTAAAAATAGGAGACTTCAGTATGCTACTCTCCATAATAGACGGAACAGCCAAACAGAACATCAATAAGGAAATAGAGGCCTTGAACTACAAGCCCATCGGATCAATAGACATACACAGAACAGAGCATCCAACAACAGCAGAATGCACATTTTTGTCAAGTTCATATGGAACATTCTCCAGGATATGTTAGGTCGCAAAACACAAAAAAATTCAATAAATTTTAAAAGACTGAAATCATACAAAGTATCTTTTCCTAACACAATGGAAGGAAAGTAGAAATCAACAGTGGAAGAAAAACTGGAAAATTCACAAATATGTAGAAATTAAACAACACACTCCAACAGCCAATGGGTCAAAGAAGAAATCACAAGGGAAAGGAGAAAATGTCTTGTGACAAATGAAAATAAAAACACAGCATACTAAAACTTATGGGATTCAGGAAAAGCAGTGCTAAGAGGAAAATTTACAGTTTTAAGTGCTTACATTAAAAAAGGAAGATCTGGGCCTCCCTGGTGGCGCAGTGGTTGAGAGTCCGCCTGCCGATGCAGGGGATACGGGTTCGTGCCCCGGTCTGGGAGGATCCCATATGCCGTGGAGCGGCTGGGCCCGTGAGCCATGGCTGCTGAGCCTGCGCATCCGGAGCCTGTGCTCCGCAACGGGAGAGGCCACAACAGTGAGAGGCCCGCGTAGCACAAAAAAAAAAAAAAAAAAAAAAAAAAAGGAAGATCTAAAAAATGTGATTGTATGTTGGCAATTTCAAACAGTTGAACCTGGTAAAATTGGTTCATGATTATCTTGGACCTTGGCTTTTCTCTTTTCTTTTCCTCCTTAACTCTCTAAACTCTAACTCTCAGTAGGTTTTCCAGTGGCAGGAAAAACAATAAAAGCATATTAAGTAATTAGCCTGGAGGATGACAAAGAAGCAGCAGCTGCAATATTGGGTTTGCCTCTGCTCAGGTCTCCAGCCATACCTCCCACCAAGATGTCACACAGTCCCCCATCCTAGCCAGACTGAAACCCCACAGGACAAAACCGCATACAGGCTGAACCCCCAAAGACAGATCCCAACAGACTGAGCACCTTACAATGGCACCCCTCAAAGACTGAACACTCCACAGACTGGACCTTCCACGGGTTAAACTCCTCCCAGACTGGACCGCTCACAACAGACTGGATCCCCCATAAACTGAAACCTGCAAAGAACAGATCCCCATAGACTGGACCCCCTACATTCTAAACCCCTCACAGATTGGACCCCTCGTAGACTGAACCCCTCACAGACTAAACCTCTCACAAACTGAAGTCCCCACAGACTGAGCCCCACACATCCCACCCAGGATCCTTAAAGCCTCTCTGTGTGACAGCCCTTCAGCCTGGAGCATGGATTCCCCCCACCTACACCATGCCCAGCACATCCATCTGGCTAAGTCCTAATCACCCTCCACCTAAGGCCGTTTCCTCCACTGAGGACTTCCTGGTGATCCAGAGCTCCCTGCGCAAACCTTGAGGGGTGCAGTGCTGGTGGGTTATGATTGCTCTTCCATAAAGAAAGTCATGGAATCCCCCGACTGCACCTCATGTGTGTCCCCCAAGCCCCTGCCCACCCACCCAATACTGAACAGAAGCCACGGGCCCTCTGGGCTCTCAGTTAGTGCCTGTTGTGAACAGAGAGAAGATTTTGGTAAATTATATGTAAATATATGAAGGTGTCATAGTCAGAAACACTTTTGTCTTCATTATTATGCTTGGCTACTTACAAAAGACTTTCTGTTGGGAGTCATAATTTGTGTTCTAATTAAAACTGTTTCTGGGAACACACAGTATGAATTATGAATACAATATCCACATGAAATAACACTGGCAGCCCACAAATAGGGAACTGTTCAAACAGATTCATGCACCAGCTAGTGGAGTAGATAAATCATATTTTCTCTTGGAAGCTGCATATATTTTTGTGTCTTGGACTGCTCAGGAATCAAATTAACATTCTTTAAAGAACGTGTGTTTAATCATTAGTTTTCAGGCTCAGCGGGCAACTAGTTGCACACATCTTAATGCTGTTCTGGAATAAAAGGAATATCAGAAATATTAGAAATATCTCTATCTCGCATGGAATACGCACAATGCAGCAAATCACAATACTGGTAAAAAACGTTCAGCCATTCCTTCATTAGTTGAAAAAATTAAGAAAGAAACACAATCACTGCTGTGAATGAACTGAGATTGGTTTAGTGACTTTCTGTGATATTATGTAGTAAATTTTATTCCCCTAACAAACCACTACAATATACAGGGCATTTTATAGTTAGCTAAGCATTTATGTAATCATAAGTAATACATTTTTCAAGGTAAACTGAACTATTCACATTAATATTACCTACAAGATTTTTTCCTAGAAAATGTCATCAGTGTATTGTATTACGTTCATTAAGTGTATTCACTGGGTCACTCGCTGGCTTGGATAAATGATCCAAGTTTTCTGCTCAGGTTCTTCATGTAAAATTGGGATAAGAGTTGCTCCTGAGGACTTCCCTGGCGGTCCAGTGGTTAAGACTCTGCACTTCCAGTGCAGGGGGCATGGGTTTGATCCCTGGTCGGGGAACTAAGATCCCATATGCCACATGGCACAGCCAAAAATTTTTTTAAAATTAAAAAAAAATATGCTGTATGCAGTTTAAGTTAAAAAAAAAAGAGAGAGAGTTGCTCCTGAGTTTGTGATAGGATTAAATGAGTGAATAAGTAAGTGTTAACCACTATTCCTATTATATGTAATCATTAATGGAACAAATATTTATTAAGTGCCTACCGTAATGTGCAAGCATGGTTCTAGCAGAGAACAAAGCAGAGATACATCTTCTGACTGTGACAAGTGCTACAGAGAAAAATCAAGCTGGGCAGGGGGCCAGGAATCAATGTGTGTGTGGCGAGAGATGGTAGGGAGAGCTGCTATTTCACAGGGGCGCTGGGGAATTATCTCATTGAAACGGTGACATTTGGTAGAAATTCTAATATTTCTAATATTTCCATGATAGTGTGAAGATATCAAAGAGACAGTGTTCCAAGCAGAACAAAGGTCCGTGGTGGCACAGGCATGGTGTGTCTGAGGAACAGCAAGGTGAATGAAATAATGAGAGAGGAGTGGGAGGCGAGGTCAGAGAGGTGACCAGGGGGTCTGGACATGGAAGACCCTTGAGACTGCTACAAGGACTTGGTCTTTGCACTTCCCTGGTGGTCCAGTGGTTAAGACTCCCCGCTTCCACTGCTTGCCGCTTGGGTTCAATCCCTGGTTGGGGAACTAAGATCCTGCATGCTACATGGTCCGGCCAAAAAAAAAAAAAAAAGGACTTGGTCTTGTACTCTGAGATGGGAAGCCAGTAGGAGTTTTCAAGAGACATGACAGGGCTTCCCTGGTGGTGCAGTGGTTGAGAGTCCGCCTGCCGATGCAGGGGACATGGGTTCATGCCCCGGTCCGGGAAGATCCCATGGAGTGGCTGGGCCCATGAGCCATGGCCGCTGAGCTTGCACGTCCGGAGCCTGTGCTCCGCAACGGGAGAGGCCACAGCGGTGAGAGGCCCGTGTACCGCAAAAAAAAAAAAAAAAAAAAAAAACCTTCCTCAAGAGACATGACAAGGTCTGGCTAACATGCTGAGAAAGAACAGTGCAGTAGGGAAAGGATGGGGGAAGAAAGATAAGTTTTATCCATGATGGTGGAGATGATGAGAAAGTGGCTGGATTCTCGAGATAGTCTCGAGTTAGTGACCACAGGGTTTGCCAATGGATGGGACTGTAGGGCCTAAGAGAAAAAAGGTGAGTCAAGGAAGACTTTGGATTTTGGCCTGAGCGACTGGAAGAAAGAAGTTTACCATTTGCTGGGATGAGACAGACAGCAGGAGAAAGCAGATTTTGTGAAACGTTCAGGAGTTTACTTCGGACCTGGTGAATATGATACAATTCAATAAGAAATATAATCTCATTCTTGAAAAAGTAATTCTGATGTGCCCTTTGAAATGTATCAGCCTGAAGTGTTTTTTACTTCCTAAGCTGTTATAGATGTGGAAGGGGAGGAGGTGAGGGGCTGTCCTTTATCATCTCCAGATATGTGGGCTAACACCCCACAAGCAAAGTCAGACCAGAAATAAACTTTAAACAAACTGACTTTTCTTCTGCAATTTACTTCAATGTCATTTTGATCTCACACTATCTAAAGAAGAATGTTCCAAAAAGAACTATTCATTATGTTGTACATCTAAAATGAATATAATGTTATAAGTCAATTATCTCTCAATAATAAAATTTTAAAAAGAACTAAAAAAAGAGAAGAATGTTCCAAAAAATAGCACTCGGGGAAAAAAGGTATTTGTCCCAACCCCCAAAAAAAATTTAAATATAGACCTCTATAAACAATCAAGTCTCCTTTGCTGCAGTAGCAAAGGAACAAACAGTACTCAGAGTCGAAATAGCAATTAGCTAAGTAATAAAATTACTACTGAGCATCCCCTATTATATCTGAGTGTCAGTGCCTAAGATGATGTTTCCTAGGAAACCAGAAACCTCCCAGGCACAAATACTGTGAACTACAGTCCTTCTCAAATGATGTGTTCTAGATCATCCCCAAGTATTTCGAAATCAAGGACTTTCTAAACTCTTAAAAAAAACAAACAAGCCCATGTTCCACTGACCCAGGCAGAAAAAATACAGGGGTCTCAGGAACAAAAACTATTGAGTCTTACTGACAAAAACTAAAACACAACAACAAAAATAACAATAAAGCCCACAAAATCCTCAAACCAGACCAAAGATTTTCCCAGGATTATATTCTGATCCATTAAGGGTTTCCTTCCTCCCTTCCTTCCTTCCTCCCTCCCTCTCTTTCTTTTTTGCCATTGCTTTTTTAAAAAATCTCACTGATTAAGATAACGAATGGAGGAGAGGAAGGAATAAGAGGGAGGTCAATTTGAATTTTCAAAACATCTGACATAAAACATTTTAAAGGAATATAATTATGACATTCAAATACACTTAATATTTAGGACTAAACTATCAGTGTTTTACCAAATAGAATTCCTTTGGGGACCAACCAGAATCAACATAAATTGCAGATGACATGATTGTTTAGATAGGAAATGCTAAGAAATCCACAAAACAACTACTACAAACAATAAGTGAATTTAGCAAGATTGTAAGTTAATGTACAAAAATTAACTGTATTTTTATAGCAGAAGCAAGTCACTGGAAAAATGAAGTAAAAACCCATTTACAACAAGATCAAAAAAAAATATTTCAGAATAAATTCAACAGATATGGAAGACTTACACACTGAAAACAATAAAATAGTAAGAGAAATGTTCTAAAGTTCATCCCATTCTGGACACTTTCATGCTCTCCTGCCAACCTATCTTTATATACACTACTGCTCATAAGTATACAGTCAAGTTGCTTAGAAAGGTAGAATTCAAATGTACTTGAACTTTATCTCATAAAATTAAAGACCATCTGCAGAGACAAACTGATAAAATAATTCCATAGAGAAAGTAGTCTGCATTGAGGACCTATTATTTATGACAGACTATCTCCCACACATTTTTTTCATTCAGTACTCACTACAGCCCTCTATGTAAATATTATTATTATTATGTAAAATTTTTTTCAGTGAGGAAACCGATAAGAAAGGCCCAGCTTCCAGTAAGAAAGGCCCAGTTATTTGCTAAAGTTCACCCAGCCAGTAAGAGGCAAAGCTGAGACGTACATATATGGAGTGCTTTCCTCTTATTTAGTGACGGTTTCATAAACAGAGAACTTAAAGCAAGTGAATGCATATAGCTTTGGATTCAAGTATTAATATTTTGTTTTTTGCATCGCCAATAAAAAAAGCACACATTTAAATGTACTACGGACATTTTGTGGGGCTTTTCCTTGTCCCCCAAATGTTCTGTTTTTCCTATTGGGCAGTCAATATTTGGTGGGAAAGTGATTCACCTGCTTCTTTAAGAGCTGATTCTGTATAAAAGAAAAGTCACATGAGTTTCTAGGAAGGATATCAGATCTGGGGGGAACTAGAAATGTGAATCATAAAACAAACAGAATAGCAAGGAACTAGGAAAGATCGCACTTAGGATACTGAAAATTAACATGGAGTCAGCAGTCACTGCCTGTCTAACGGCAGACAACAACACACAAACCTGTAAAACTGCTGGTCATCACCTAGGACTGTCACTTGTCAGAGAAAAATTGCCCACATGCTTCCAACTTGGACACTTTTATAAGTGTTTATAAAAAAGTGTCATAATCTACTAAAAATACTTTAAAAATAATGAAAGATTAAATAAATGCATTGATGAAAACTTATTTGCATCCTAACATGATTCCAAGTTAATGTGTTGTTTAAACATTCATAAGAAAAAGGAAAATCGATGAAAAAGAAATTGTTAGCCTGACCCTCAAATCTTCTAAATCCCTTTGGAAATTCAACGTCTGAAAATCATTAATAAATAATGAAATTTAAGTATATATTCTGACCTTCAGCAAAAATCCTCTTTGGTCATTAAGCTCACTAACACAGTGTTCCAGAATTTACTCAAGTCGTGGTGAAAATGCAGCACTCTGATACAGTTTCCGTCACTTAATTATAACAAGTTTAGTCCTGGAATACTCCTACGAATTACATCACTTAGAATAAAGCATTTGTGTATGTGCGCAGGCTAATTTCACCTCACATTAAAAAAGAAAAAAAACAATAAAACACCTGTTCAAGTATAGCCTCTACCTAGATATTCAGCTTTCTTATTTCTTCCACCTTCTGGTAAGCTCCAGAGTTACTGGAATGCAGAAATATTCTAAAGGGGGACTATGATAATGGCATAGTCCAACTCCAATTATACGTCTCGTATGTTTGGCATGAATCACATGTGCATTTATCTGCCAGCAGAAGAGGAGAAGGGAAGGGACAAAACACACAGCTACCATCTGCTGCCATCCCCCAGCCTCCCTAGAAATGAAGACAAGGGTGGGAGTTTCTCCTGGAGACAGGAGCAGAGTGTACTTCACAGTGGGCCCACTGAAGTGCTTTCAGGAAGCAATATTTGGACCTTGCACATTAAAAAAGCAAAAGAGACATCCTAAATAGAGCGACCCTGCAATAGTAGCATTGGATTCCATTGTGAGGACTCCAGGTTTTCGGTCGGATCCAGCAGCTGCAGATGAGACCAAGTGAGGTCTAAAGACCACTGGTCTTAGACGGACACATTCTTGCCCACTGCCCTGCAGTTCTCACCACTCCCTGCTGTCTTGCCCGGCCCACTCTATTAATTTATTTTACCACCTGGCCCTTTAGGCATTTGGTCTGCACTCATCAATTAAACCAGGTACTTACAGCTGCATGACCAAGTACAAGTGATTTGGGCTTTCATAGATGTCTTCCAGGGCCACAATGTTTTCATGCTTAATCCTGAAAGAAAAAAAAAAGCACACACACAGAATAGTAAGTACGAGACATGCAAACTTTTTTTTTTTTTTTTTAAAACAGATGTCATTATAGCAAAAAGTTCTAGGACAGAATCGAAACTCCTTAAGGTGACATTTTTAAGACACCTCTCCATCTTGTCCCCAAACTTTTTCCCAGACCCATCTCCCATGCTCTCTGCTCTTCTTCTTTCTGGAGGCTCTATATCTTACAATGTAGCAATACTGGATTAACTATCACTGCTTCATGTATATCCCACTCTCCTGGCATTTATTCATATGAATCCCAGGAATGGGCCAAAATCCTATTATCTTGCAGGGCCCAACTCAAATGGCTGAGCCCCCAAGGAGAATGTAATTGCTCCCTCTTCTGTAGTCTCACAACGGCCAGAACAGACTGGCCTGAATAGTCCACTGTATGCAAATCCATCCCCACAACAGGCTAGATGTTCCAGGGAGCAGTTTCGTCCTCATGTTCCTGACTCCATTGTAAGCAATGGAAAACCAGACTGAGTTTCTCATTGGGGTTCTAGTCGCCATCGCCAACAAAGGTCAGTTCAATACCCCAAGCGAGCTAGACTGGTGCTACCCCAAGAGTGGTTCCCAAACAGGCAACACCAGCATCTCCTGGGAGACTGTGAGAAATGCAAATTCTCAGGCTGGGCCCCATCATACAGAATCAGAATCCCTGAGGCTGGGGCCCAGGAATCTGCCTTAACAAGATCCTCAGATGATCATCCCACACAAAGTGGAGCTGGAGAAATTCTGTATCAAACCAGGGCTTCTCAAACCTCAGGGCGCATATGAATCACCTGGGGTCCTGGTTCCACTGCGCACTCTGATTCAGTGGGTCCAGGACAGGGCCCGAGGGTCTGCATTGCTAACAAGCTCCCAGGGGATGCTGATGCCGCTGGTCTGCGGACCACACTGGAAGCGGCAAAGTCCTAATGACTGAACAAAGGGAGAAGGAAACAGTCCAATTCTAGCCCCTCGAAATACCGATTAGGAAAAGCCTCTGCTCAGAATGTAAGGTTTGGTGTTTGTTTAAAGCATTTGCGAGAAGAATCATTTCATTATGAGCTAATTAGCTCTTACTACACACTTTTTCTCTGAAATGACTGCTGAGCCATTTAGAAGCAAGCACTGAACGGGCAGATTCCTGTGAACCCTTGAAAGAAGGGACTACATCTTACTCATTCTGTTTCCCCTTAGTACCTAGCATAGAGCTGCTTGATAAATGTTTGCTGAATGAATAAATGATATTTAAGGCTTTTGCTCCTAAACGGCAAGTCATTACTTAGTTAGGGAAAATGGATGCAATTTTCCTAAGTGTGAGCTGTCTTCCCCTCAAAAGAAGTTTATAAGGAATATTATCTTCCCTTTGAGCAGATGAAAGAAGAGAACAAAAGAATTAACTAAGAGAGGTAATGTTTTGCTTTGATTGCTGCGGCTCTTATTAGCCAATGCAGTTGATGTGTAGGAAGTGAGAAGACAGAGTATCCCAAATTCACATTTCACCCGCTTCTAACGTGGAGAACCTAATTATTTGTTAGCAATGGTTTCTGTGGTGTCTGAGCAAAATAACATCAGCAACATATCATGTGAGCCAACTAAACTATGCCACCAAGGAAACCATGAGAGATTAATTTGGAACTGCTGAGACCCTAGGTGTCTGTGGAAGTATCATTATTGGACACACCTGAAAGAATGTGACAAAAACAGTATATAGCACATGGATTTTCCCTCTTTTCAATTAAAAAAAGTTGCCATTAGAATCAATCACATGGGCACAAATATTTTCTTTCAGTGAAGTTAATTTAGGGGTTAATTAACAGCTTAGATTCATGGCAACACAAAAAGAATGGGGTTTATATGGAGAGTTGCCAGATAAAATACAGGGCACCCAGTTAACGTTTGATTCTACATAAACAATGAACACTTTTAAAATATAAGTGTGTTCCAAACATTGCATTGTTGTTTATCTGAAATTCAAATGTAACTGCGTGCTAGATCCAGCCACCTAAGTACATGAATCACAGTCAATGAGCCTCCAAACTGGGCTTAGGGGTTTGTACCTGGAGACCCAGCTCCCCTCAGAGGTTCAGCCAAGAAGACAATTTGAGCCCTGGACTACAGCCATTAATATTCAACTATATACAAAGAATCAGCTACGTACAAAGCACTTGCCCGGCCAACGTAGGAGACTCTAATAAATTAAGAACATAAATCCCTTCTTTGTATGCAGGGGCTAGAGAAATTAAAGTCTATTTAACCGTTATGTCTTACATGAGTTCTTACAGTGGCTGAAATGATATTGCTACTGACTCTCCTTCTTAGTGGATGAATCAATCAAGCAAGCAAGCATCATTTCCTGACTTTCTGCTCTGTGTCTGATACAAGAAAAATATAAAATAAGGTTCTTCCCTCCAAAATCTTACCACCTTGATGGGGAGACCCATGAAGCAATTAGGGAAGAATTAAATGTTATGCTCTGCAGAATTGTTAAATTCAGAGAAAGCAAGGCCCTGGGTCAGAATTATGGTGAAGCCCTCAAAAAATGATGGAGGTTGAGCTGGGTTGGGTAATGTGTGAATAAGCATATTAGAAATTTCAAAGAAATCTTAAAATGGCCTCTTAAATGTCTGTTAAGAAAAGTGGTTTAATTCACTTGTAAATGTTAGAACGTGATCGAAGAAAACATCCTGATCCCCCAGAGCTGTTCTCAGGTACTTTATTCCACCCTCTGATTCCTTAAGATATACAAAAACTGAACTTAAATTTTTTACATTATTTCAGTACCTAGGTTATCTTCACAAAATGCCATGTGAATATCTATCCACACATCTCTGGGCGCCCACCATGTACCAGGCACATGACTAGGAATCACAGCAGCGACATCTCAGCCCTCACGGAGCTCAATCTTTCTTCTGTTTACCAGAAATCATCCTCGTTATAATTAGTATTGACTCCTGGGAACCACACAGAACAAGCTTACATATCTTATAAGCTCGTCTCATGTATCTTGCAAATATTTGAGGGATATAATTTCCCTACTTAGTTTACTCTTCCTGTCATCGACCAATTCCCCTTCAACATGGTTTATATTCCTACCATCACATTACTGTCACTCTTGTTTGTCCAGACTAGAGCATTCAGAACTGAAAGTAAGGATCCCAGTGTAAGACAAAGCACCAAGAACAACATATTAAATAACAGAGTAGAACTATTAACCATCATGAGCTGGATATTCTACTTTTTGTAAATAAAGTCTAACATTAGGTTCACTTTTTTAGGCAGCTACACAACTGTTGGCATATAAAGAAGATAAGTTCCATGGGGGTAGGGATTTTTGACTATTTTGTTCACTACTGTCTCCCCAATGCTAAGAAAAGGGCATGGCAGGTAGTACTTTCAATACATGTTAGAGTGAATGAATGAATGACTGGATGGATGAATGGAAGAATATAAAGTTTAGGGTCAATTAAATGACCAGATCATTTTTACCTGAACTTCTGCCAAACAAGATCTCCTTTCTTACTCAGGCTTGACCTTTTGAGCGTAACGTCTTCGCTTTAGCTTCATTCAACTCAATCTTTTGGGTTCCATGCAATGCTTCAAATGATCAGAAATATTCTGAATTTTGATTCTCTCTTCTATTATAGTTACTATCCCTCTCCACTTTGGGCCATCTGCATATTTTGTTGGTACACATTCATACTGTATGTCTTCATCCAAATTCCTAGTTAAAGTCTTAAGTGAGAGAGCTACACACCAGAACTCCATGGTATTCCACCAGAGACCCCATCAAGAAAACCAAGACATTAATCAGGTGGCTTCAATGGCTGCTGAGTTACAAACCCAGCAGTTTTAGCCCATAGTTTATTGTACTAACCATAAGTAGACAATTAGATTCTTGGCTGAAATGGCATTCCTTACTTTTACACAGCACATAATACTATTTGAAAGGGAAATGGAATGTTTGGGAAGTTTTGTTCTTAGTAAACCCATGGTGACTTCTAGCAACCACTACAGTCTTTACTAAATGATTATAAACCATATGCTTAATTTACTGTTCCAGAACTTTGCTGTGCATTGGAGTCAAACTTCCCTGTCTATACATCTCATAGTCTTTTTCATATTTGGAAAATTTGCCAACATCTCTTATATTGTTTTCTCAAATATTTCAACTGTGACTTTTTTGCGATAAGTGCAATTTCCTTAGTCCCCTGGGATGTAACACATCTAAACCTATTGAACTAATTTTATAACTTTCTTTAGGCCCCACTTACATAGCTGTTTTATACATACCATTTACTGAGTGTTAAGGCTGTGTCAAAACTATACTAAGTATTTTTAAGGATTTCATTTAATACAGCAATCCTACAAAGTAGCTATCATTCTCCCTATTTTTTTTTTTTTTTTTTTTTGCGGTATGCGGGCCTCTCACTGCTGTGGCCTCTCCCGTTGCGGAGCACAGGCTCCAGACGCGCAGGCCCAGCGACCATGGCTTACGGGCCCAGCCGCTCTGCGGCATGCGGGATCTTCCCGGACCGGGGCACGAACCCGTGTCCCCTGCATCGGCAGGCGGACTCTCAACCACTGCGCCACCAGGGAAGCCCTCTCCCTATTTTTAAAAGAGGAAAACTAAGACCCCCAAGAGGCTAAGAAAGTATTCCAAGGTCATACAACTAGTAACTGGAATTGCCAAGATTCTAACTCCCAAGACCCTGTTCAAGCACTTACAAGTTCATATTAACTATTAACTATGAGAATATCAAACAGTCCACATAAATTCAGTTATTTGCATAGAATTAACACACCTAAAGCATTAAATTTCATAACTAACAATATGATATCCACTTCTGAGGGGAGTGGGGCAGAGATTTGTTCTACTATCCTGAAATCTACTGGAAGCTTTCAAGATACTTGGTTATACACATCCTGACAGATAAAATCCCAGCGGGTCAAAGGGAACCAGAGGAAGAGATATTCAGAAGCAAAAGGAACAGTTAGGCGTCCAGAAATCACAATTAGGAAGAGCCTTGCATCAGCCTACATCTGCTGGCATCATCAGAAGGGGGAAGAAAGTGGACAGAGAAAAGAGGTGGGGCATCTCAGCTACAAGCAAATGAAAACCAAGGTTCTGTTAACCTTGCATAGCTAAATACCTGTAGGTCAGCACTCGGTCTCTCCAAAACACGGCCAAGAGGACCTTCAAACATGATAAATGTCCACCCCCAAACAGCAATCCTTTCTAAAATATGCATCATTCAAAAGAATAATGTCACTGAAAGCAACTCTGTGATGAAAAGAACCTCTCTTAATTTTTTTTTTTCTTTGCGGTACGTGGGCCTCTCACTGCTATGGCCTCTCCCGTTGCGGAGCACAGGCTCTGGACACACAGGCTCAGTGGCCATGGCTCACGGGCCCAGCCACCCCGCAGCACGTGGGATCCTCCCGGACCGGGACACAAACCCACACCCCCTGCACCGGCAGGCGGGCTCCCAATCACTGCGCCACCAGGGAAGCCCCTCTCTTAATTTTAATCACTTATCTACCAGGCCCAAAGTAAGCACTGTCTGGTATATCTATGTACAGAGGGTAAATGGTTTAGGTGGTAATCTTCTCTAACGTCTCCATAATCTACAATAATGGACAGAAGAGGTGGATAGAGGGAAGTGGGCCCAGGCAGAGAGAGGGAGAGAAAAATTGAATGGGAAAACAGCATATGGGCACTGAGGCAGACTTCTGCCTGCATGGTAACTGACAGCTAAGCAAGAAAACCCCAGAAAGAGCCAGGAAAAATTTTAAAGTTAATTCATGCAAAAAATCGTGCCAAATGCACAAGTATAGGCCCCATTCCAAACCCCCAGGCTGGAGAGAACATCGGGACCCAAAGGACAGGCATCCTATTGACTGTACATGCTCCTATGAAATGATAGTGACATCATTTTTCCCTCTGGTCTAATTCTCCATGGTCCAAGGAGCCACACATTTTGAACTCCATATGAACTGAGGAAAGTTATAAAAACACAGAAGAGAAGAGAAGAGAAAGGAAAATCCAACATTTTTTGCTTGTTTTCATCCTATCATGGCTCACTGATCTGGAGCGGGGGCGGGGGAGACCATGGCAGTAATTATGAGCACTAAGAGAATTATCAGAAGGAAAGGCAACAAAAGACCTTTCCTTTGGGTGGTCCTTGGAAAAGGTCACTTATCTACTCAACTTAAAGAGGACACAAGAAGGTAAGAGATGGAAGGAAATACAATCAGAAGGGGCAGACAGGAGACACGGTGATTACTAGTGAAAGCAGAACAAAGATGGTGGAGGAACCGATCTCGGTGCAGGTGCACAAGGCGGGAGTTACGTCAATGATCCGCGACCAGCTTCCTGTCCTCCTCCCACAAGCACTTCCGGGTTAACAATCCAGTCCAAGGAAGTGCTCCCTCAGGGGAAAAGCAGGTCCCTCTCAAGCAAAGACCTAAAGGACCAGGTCTTTCACCACCCACCACTCTTATCTTTTTCTAAACAGCCCAGAAAGTTTAAATTTCATTCACAGAAAAGAGGCTATGGTTCTCTGGCATGGCAAATGGCCTCAAAAATATTTGAAGAATATTCTGACGTCTTGGCAAACAGTTTGATTTTTCTAAGTAACTATGATTTCCTTTTTTTTTTTTTAATCAACAAAATCATTTCCTCCTTTCTTGGGTCAGATTTTTCTCTCCCTCTTGTTACAAGCAGTACAGGAAACAATGCTGAGAAAATCAGGATATTGTCAGTCACAAGGGAAAGTGATAAAGTTGAAATATTTGCCAGGTGGTATTAAAAAAACAGTACCTTTCCTTTTTATAACTTAACAGGCGCATCCACAGATGTTATCTCATTTCATTCTCCCAACAACGCTATAAAGCAGGCATTATTATTCCTATTTTATTGATGATCACTCCTAGTTTATAACCACTTAATCATTCTCCTATCTTCCCTCCGGTCTGCCTCTCTTTCTAACCATTCTCCATGCTGTTTCCTGAGCCATCATTCCACAATCAATATAGAATTGATCAAATGTCTTAGAATGAAATTCATCAATGGCTCTCCACAGTCCAGAATAAAGTCCAAACGACTTGACATGACCTACAAGGTCCCATATTGCTTGGTCCTCACCCGTCCATTCCATCTCATCCTCCACCGCTGCCCCATACCAGAAATTTACTGGACCCAGGCAGTTCTCAAACACTAGTGCACACCTTCCTCTCTGGCCACATAGGTGTGCTCATTCCTCTCTTATCTTCTTATTAAACTACTCATCCTCCGAGACCCATCACTTCCACTGCGAACCCCTTGCTATCCCCTACCTCTTGCAGGACTGATTGCCTCTCCTCTGGGCCACCCCAGTTCTTTCATCACCTTGTCTTTGTACGTACTGCATTGTATCCATCTGTTTGTATGCATATGTGTGTACATAGTTAAATGGTTTTATTTGCAGAGAATAAAAGTCTAGAAGGATACATGTTAAACCAGTAAATGAGTACCTCAAAAAGTGTGCTATAGGATGGGAGGAAATTTTCACCTTCCAGTTTTTCTTAACTGAGGTTCTTCATCTGAACAGAACAGAGAAAATGATTTGAGTGACTATTTTCTCAATTCTCCCAAGGATGGCACCATACTAGTTGCATAGGAGAAAAGTGAATTCACTATATAGAATAAATGCTTTAGGGAATTAGGACCTGATTCTCTCTCACTGAACCCAAGTAGAGAAAGGTTGATGGACTGTTGTACTGCCAGACTTTTACAAAGAGGTAATTTTTAGAAGGCTCTTGATCAAAATCATCAACACCTGATTCACCAAAATGTATCCATAATGCTGGACACAAAGAAACACATATTGATTAGTTTAACCGCTCAAGCAATCAAAAGATAGATGTGTCAGAGCTGAGACCCAACCTAAATGCAAGATTTTGGACAAGCCTTTAAATACTTTCTGACTTAATTTCCTCATTTGTTAACTGAACATTAAATTATGTGGTTTCATTATTTATGTATACACACATATATATATATGTATAGAAGAAAAAAATATTATATATATACACATACGTGTATCATGTTACATATATAGAGAGATCTTGTCTATTAAGAATATAGGGGGGCTTCCCTGGTGGCATAGTGGTTAAGAATCTGCCTGCCAGTGTAGGGGACACGGGTTCGAGCCCTGGTCCGGGAAGATACCACATGCCGCGGAGCAAATAAGCCCGTGCACCACAACTACTGAGCCTGCACTCTAGAACCCACGTGCCACAACTATTGAAGCCCAAGCGCCTAGAGCCTGTGCTCCGCAACAAGAGAAGCCACTGCAATGAGAAGCCCGCGCACCACAACGAAGAGTAGCCCCCGCGCACCGCAACTAGAGAAAGCCCGTGCGCAGCAACGAAGACCCTATGCGGCCAAAAATAAATAAATTAAAAAAAAAATAAAAGAATATAGGGGACTTCCCTGGTGGCGCAGTGGTTGGGAGTCCACCTGCCAATGCAGGGGACACGGGTTCGAGCTCTGGTCCGGGAGGATCCCACATGCCGCAGAGCAGCTAGGCCCGTGCGCCACACTGCTGAGCCTGTGCTCTAGAGCCGCAACTCGAGCCGCAACTGCTGGGCCCGCGTGCCGCAACTGCTGGGCCCGCGTGCCGCAACTGCTGGGGCCTGCGCACCTGGAGCCTGTGCTCTGCAATGAGAAAGGCCACCACCATGAAAGGCCCACGCACCACAAGGAGTGGCCCCTGCTTGCCACAACTGGAGAAAGCCCATGTGCAGCAACAAAGACCCAATGCAGCCAATAAATAAATAAATTAATTAATTAATTAATTTTTTAAAAAAAAGAATATAGGCCACTCCAGGAAAGGCGAGGATTCAAAATCCAAAGCTTCGAATCATCTTTTTTTGATGCCAGCAGATGACGCTGTAATCAACAGGACACTAAGAGGCAAAAGACTGGTATCTAAATCAACTACATCTTAAGAATGCAAGCCAATTTGTTTGTTTAAGGATTAAGTACCACATGTGATATTTTCTCATTTTGAAATGAGTTTTGCTTTGAATCCTTCAAAACAAACAAACAACAATTAAAACCTTGTGCACTGCTGACCATATGTTCAAAAAAGCATCTCAGGCATCCTTAGTACAATGCAGGCTACATAGGGTGGAGGCCTGGCCAGCATTTGTACATAAGGAGGCAGGGCTGGAGCCTGTAATGGTACCACGGAAGGGGCGCTAACTTGGCGGGCTCTGTCTCTAAGGGAAAATGATGGACATCCTCTAGGACAGAAAATGGTGTACATCGGTCACGTCATTTTCCAGAGTCTTAGTTTCCTCATCTAGAAATTAACTAGGCAAACAGGATACTCCCTCAGGTCCTTTCCAACTCTAACAATCAATGAACTCAAAATTAAGGAGGCAAAGTATATTGAGGTAGAAAGGACCCCACAATGCTTGATTTTAAGCCAATATTCAGTGTTCTCCAGAATACTGCTTGCTACACAGAAACCTGGATGAGTCATGCTTCAACAGACTCTTTTGCGTGGGTAAGTCTGTCAGTTAGACATGGAATAGAATTTATTGAGGTAAGAATCCATTCACATGGAAAAGACCTTCTTTTCCCTCTTCCAAAGTCAGCTTCTACAAGGCCCTGAACCAACAGAGAAAGGACCAAGTGATTTGTTCATGTCTGGAATAACTCCAGAAGTTCCAACCAAGGCCTGGTTAGCTTTAGTCCAAAGGAGAAATGTTAGGTCCAAATCAGTGCAAAAAACCCAGTGCCTGGCACATACCAACACTCAGCGAGTATTGTAGAAGAATGGATAAATGAATTAACAATTAATTCCAGCCTTCCTAAAGTCTTACAGACCAAAGGCACTCAAAAGCTGGGCACCTGAATCAAAAAAGGTTAGAAGATTTGACTCTGTGTGATTCTTTCCTGCTCCTATTACCACCCATTATAACTTACAGGTGGGTCTCAAAATCGGCTGTATGTTAGAATTACCTGAGGAGTTTTAAAATATATAACACCTGGATCTAGTCCCTGGACATTATGATTAAATTGGCTTGGGAAGTAGCCTAGGCTTCCGGATAGTTTTGGGAAAAAAAAAAAAAAAAATCCAAGTGATTCAAATGCAAAGTTTGAGAACCACTGGTAAGTTACTGAGTTAATGAAAACCTTAGATGGTGAGGAGGGATTTACCTTTAAATACTTGGCTGAATACATTTATTTCATAATTGATCTGATTTAAAGGTAAGATTCAGGGTGTCCTGAGGATAAAGGTTCAAGGCAACTTGCCCAACATATTAGTCCTCTGGGAAAAAGAATATGAAAAATTAACAATTTTCAACTGGTTAACCATAACATTTCTAGTATTTCTTAGTAAGGCTTTGAAACACTAACACATTTAAGGGAATGTTGTGGTTTCCTTCTCTGGATTTTTGGGTAACTTTCCGTCAAAGGGTAATATACATTTCTCTGGGTATTTTAACATGAGAATAGATGCCTTGCACTCCTGGAGAACATAAGGCACACACCTGCCTGGAAACAGAGATAAAGTCTTGTAAATTTCATTTACTAGCTCCACTGATATGAAAACACAGTCTCCAAAGGCACCTTAGCAGGAGAATCTCAGAAAGCTTGTTCCAGGTTCACTGCAGGTAATTCCAAGGCGAATTCAGAAGCCACGCCCATGTGAGATCCTGTGATGACCTATAACCAGGTGCCAATGGCCTGGGCTGCATCCTGTAGCTTCATCACAAACACCCTGTGCCCCAGACTGAAGACACTGGGCTTGCATTCAAGAAGTCTCTTAGAGGCTTCTAGCTCTGAACACTTGCATTCACGTGAGTATAAAGGAAAGGGGACCAAGACAATGCACTGGAATCTTGGGAAAAGGCATCATACCCTTTTTCTTTCCTACCGTGAGAGCCCTGTGTTTTCTCTGTGCTGATACCCACAGCGAGGTCCTGTATTTCACAACTTGAATCCAGGACTCTGCGAAGTCCGTAGGTGCCCAGAATGGCTCAGGGGCATGGCCCTGGCACAGCACAGCCTGCACATGGACACAGAGCCCCGGGAGCACGGGTAAGAAATGAAGAGGCACAAGTCTGCTGCCTGTTCTCCTTGCAGATAATGAAGCATCAGGGCCAGGCGAGCACGATCCTGGGCAACTCCCTAAATCTGCTGGAATATTGTGCTGTTTATTGATAAAGCAAGAAGCAAATTATAAAAGAAAAAGTTGGGATGAAAAAGAGTAAGAAGGAAAAAGAGAGATGGAGAGAAGTCTGCTCTGAACAACTGTCTCCCGTCAGCTCGATTTCAGACTTAGGAGGATGGAACTTGTGCTGTAAAACGCCCCTCGCTGTTCCAGGAAAGTGCCCACATTCAGAGACAACAAACACCAAATTGAGCATTCTTTAGCTTTTGCACATCAGTAATTAAAGCCGTCACACAGCTCGCTCAGGTCAGCCCCAGGCTTCAGAAAATCAAGTGCATTCAATGGAAAAAAACAGTGTTCAGGCACTTACATCGTGGGAATTCATGAGGGTGTTTGTGGCTGGTTGTGTGCTTTATATATGTATATATATATATATATATATAATTTAAAAAAACACAGAGATAATCGCTATGAGTGTCTAAATCACGGCAACTCTGTATTCTTTCTTGAGAAAGCAAGAGCAAGTTTCTTCATACCTGAGATTAGAGGCACGATTAGAAAGAACAGTATGTTGGACTTCTCTAGTGGTCCAGTGGTTAAGATTCTGCGCTTCCACTGCAGGGGGTGCGGGTTCCATCCCTAGCCAGGGAAGTTCCGCATGCCATGCAGTGCGGCCAAAAAAAAAAAAAAAAAAAAAAGAAAGAAAAAAGAAAGAACAGCATGTTTTGCTTTGTCGATGATTTGTTAAAAGGATGTGTCTGATATATGCATCGCCTCTCCAAATCGCCGTTTTATGGTAGACGGGTGTGAAATGCTGAGACAGTTTAGAGTTTATAGTTATATGATGTCCGGCTAATAAAAGATGATGATAACCCAGGGGATGAGCGCCAGGGCTGTGAGCAAATTCTCAGGAATGATACTATTCACAGATGGTGGCTCATAAGCTAATTGCTATTCACCCAGCTTTCTATTCAGAGTTTAAAGGAGAATTAGGAAAGCAATTGTGCTGTGAGGGAGAAGGGGATGGGAGAAGTCCAGCCACACAGGTTGTCCCTGACAGCTACACAAGGGTAGCCGGGGAGGGGAGGGTGGCCGTCCCTGCACTCCTCGGCTCAAGCAGAGCAGCTGACGCGCTCAGGCAGTGGCCACGGTCTGCAAGCCGAAGATGGGGGAGGGTGGGCCAGGCTGAGGTCATACACAGCCCGCTGGGTGCATTTCAGGTGACTGCCTTTTTCAGAGCAAAGCCATGGAGACTTTTTTCCTCCAAACGTCCAAGCATCTTACTCCAACAGCCAGACTTCCTTGAGGTCACTTTGGACCCATGCTCTCCAATCTGGTTTCTCCCAAATCCTCCAGGTTCTCAATAAATATTGTAGAAACCATCATGAAATACAACTTTCACAGATCCAACTCTAATAGATACCAAATGTGAACGCAGTGGAAACTACCAGCACGTTCCCTTGTGTTCTCCTTGAGAGCCTCTGTAATAAATAAAAGTTATAAAATTGGACTTATGTCACGCTGGTGAAATACTATTATTTCTTACCTGTTTGTGTACTGGGGCTCTATAGGTATAAGAATTAATTTTTTTATTTTTTCTATATGTATAAGAATTTATTCTTTTTCATTTTTTAAAAGAACTTATTTTTTTTAAAAAGAAGAAAAGAAAACGAAAAAGATAAGGAAAAAGGAAACCAGTGCACTAAATAATACAAAAGTGAATAAAAAAGTTTCTTCCCTACTCTACCTAGAGAAGACGAGTATTATGAATACATTTTCAGATACAAAGGGAAGACCTGTCCTCAGAAAGTCATTCCGCAAGATGCTAATGTTCTTCCTGAATCGTTGGCCTCTTTAGAGTTATTTTTTTTAACTTACGTTAAAATCAGGAAGAAGCCAACCATGCAACAGAGACAGGAAGGGGGTGAGGCGCTACGTACACATGTACGTATACACGTGCACACAGGCATCCACGCACACACACATGTATATACATACACACATATACAGTGTGGGGCCACTCTCCTTAAGCCCAGTCTGAAGTCACACAGTGCTGGATCTAACAGCATTGGAGTTGCTATTCCACCAGAGGCTGGGGGGCAGTCAGCACTGTGGAATACACTCCTGCAGGCACAGAGCCTGGCAGAATGATTTATCTCAGGGAAAGGATGCCAAGAACATTTGAGGGGTAAAGGAACAGAAAAAATAAGGGCCTGGGTGGAGGAAGGTGCAAAGTGTGATGCCTCTTGAAAAGCATGCACAAAACTAAGCCAGGATGATTTCCCACCCTGTGATGCCGAATCAGAAGGCAGAGGAAGCCCCGGTGTGGACGTGAGCTGGTTAATTCAGGAGCCTTAGGGGGAAGCAAACTCCGACGTGGGAATGTAGACTGTCAGTTCTAGGATCTTGCAATAAGGGTGTGGAGTCAGATGAACCATCTGGTAGTGCTCCCTCTTTCATCTTTTTTTTTTTTACTTCCCTCTTTTTTCTTGCCGGGGGTGAGGGACGGGGCTGGTGGTAAACGAAGCATCTGAAGCTCTAATGTGACTTGATGACAAACACACAGAGGCCCAGCTTAACAAGACAGTCCATCAGCTGTCATGATGGACCCTGCACAAGAATGCCACCAACTGCACTGCAGGTGGAGCAGCAGGGGAAGGGAAGGGAAAAGCATGACCTCTTACTGTCACCGCCACTCTTCCTCAAAGTTCACTGCATATAAGAGCCCTTGGAAGAGCATCAGGGCACATTATTTCCAGAAAGCTTGCATAAAACTCACAGACCTAGACTTCATCAAACATCCAGAGAGTACCTATGGTGCCAGACCTGAGGCCAAGCAGTGGGGTTAGAAAGATAAATAAAACAGAGTCCCTGAAACCCAGTGGCTCCCTGGCCAGCTCAGGAAGACAGGTGTGTATGTAAACGTCAGGATACGGCACAGCCAACCTCCTGCCAGGGAGCCGGACGCGGATCATGGAAGCACAGCCTGCTCCCATGTCTTATTCTGCCCCGGCACTCAGCAGGGCTGCACCCGGGGAGCTAACATGCGCTCTGGGTTTTGGCAAGTTTGCCAGGCATAGAAAAACAAGGAAAAAAGCACTCCAGAGAGAGGGAACAGCATTTGCAAAGACACAGAAGAGTGATGTGGACATAAGGATACTCAGATGGACGGGGAAGAAATCGATGAGAGTAGATTGGGGAAAATTATGAGAAGCTTGCTTGCCAGGTTCAACAGAGTGGGTTTTATGCCAGAGGAACTAGGAAGCAGGATACACGTGTCAAACTCCAGCTCTGAAAAAAGTACATGTAGTGTTTTGTTTGGCAGGGATATTTAAATATAGTCAATATTTCATAATAACTATAAATGGAGTATAACCCCCTAAAAATTATGAATCACTATGTTGTACACCTGAAACTTATAATATTGTAAATACCTCATTCTTAAAAAAGAGCAATACCAAAAATAAATACATTAATTGCTTAACTAAGCCATGTGACGTAGTTCCTTATAAACCATGCTTGAAATCCTAACCCTCTCTCTCTCCTACTGATGTTGTCACTTTAAACATGAAATTTCACTTTCTTCCATTTTTAATCTCCCAGGTGGGAAGTTCATACGCACTTTTCTCTTATGTCATAAACGAGTAGAAAAGTCAACTTGACCACAGGGTAAAGGTCTAGATTTCCTTGGGGACCGAGGCCAATGCAAAAGCTCTTAGTAAGTAGTGATGGACAGGTTGGAATCCTGCAAAATGTCAAGTTCATGACTCTTTTCGCCAATAGTAGTTTTGTTTTGTTTTTTTTCCTCTGAAAGAGAAGAGAATTGTGAGAAAGAAAACAATATCTGTCATGATCTGGGGTTTTGTTCTTCAGAGTCTTCCGACATCTCTAGAATCGGGATACCACTGATGGAATATTTCTTATTATTTTCAAAAATCACACTGTAGATATTGGAAAGACCTTTTCCTCTTCATCAGCCACCAACACTTGTCAGCTACTTGATGGGATTTCTGGGCTCCGGGAGCCCAGAACACAGTTTCTATGGGCTCCAACACACAGCCTCTGGTCATATGTCAGGCCAGCCTCTCTCTCCTTTTAGAGACATATCTATCTGCTCTTTTTTTCTTCTTAACTGTTGCTCAAATTTAGTACCTAATAATAACACAGAAGGTCAAGGCAGCAGACCTCACAGCTGCCTCTCTGGATCAGTGTGAACTCAAACTTGGCAAAGCACAGATCTTAAGAGATACTGAATAGACATAGGGTTTCAAAGTGAACACTAGCCCCTCAACTCCAGATATACAGGACAAGACTCTGCTGTGAGATTAGATCAAATAAACAGACCAACACTGAAGTCTGTCTCTGGGAGCGGTATGATCACCAAGACCCCCATGTAATATAAGCACGCCCATTTGCAGCTCCTACCCAATTCCCCTAAAACACCATTACTAGGCTCGTGGAACCTGGGAATGATGTATATATTTGAAAGTTTCTGGCAACTCTGATGATTAGGCAAATTTGGGAGCCAATGTCTCAGCCAGCCCTCCATTTACAGATGGGAAAATTAAATGACGACTTCACAAATGGTCAGCCGGTTATGATGACAGTATGTCCCAGGGTATAACTGCTTTATATTCTATGGAGAAACAACTTTTGTATAAATGAACTTACAAATCAAAACAACACACTCTGAAATAACACTTGTTCTACCTCCTTCCAGATTTGAATTTTGCATTCTGGGGTTCCTTTCATGGTGGTGGTGTGGGGAGGATTCCTGGGGTCAAAGTCTAGGGCACACACTCTGGGCAGGACATCTCCTAGGTCATGTGTCCTTCACTCTGCAGTCTCCCTCCCTCTCCATATATGTATATATTCATATACATAAATATGTCCATACATTTTCACAGAGATGGATTTTCTACTAAGCATCGCCAAACAACATTTTTAAGGAAACTGCTATGTTTCTAAAGTCAAAGAAATCAGCATGACAAAGGATAAAGAATTGCTGAAGTTTTAAAGTAATAATTTCCTACAATTCAGTTGGACTTTGATCCTTTTTTCCTTGTTCACTTCCATATTTTTTGTAATAACTATCATTTACTTAGAGATTTCTATGTGCAGGACCCTGGGCTGATCACATTTCATTTCAATAACTGAAAATGCTAGGGGAGGGACCTATTATCCTTATTTTACAAGAAAGGAAACTGAGATTTAAGGGGATTGGGGAATTGGCCCAAAATTAGTTAACTGGAATGTCCTGAATTCAAACCCATGACTGTCTTATTGCTAAGCTCACTACTTTGGGAAGGAAAGTCTGGGTGTAGTCCCCTACATTTCTTTAAGATAAGTAAATTTTTCCAGAGAAAGAGAAGTCTTACTATTTCTGTAACATTATAACAATATTAGTTACATAACAAGATTTTTTTTTTTCAAATTTCTATTACCTGTAATGGTGGTCAGAGAGGGTTCTTTAGAGCTTCACAAGTCAGACAGGGAGAAACTCTGAATATTCAAATGAAACAATATTAAAAAATTCTCACTGATATTGCAGGAAATTACTCTCCTAATATCCTTGAAAAAAATCTTTGAAAATCAATTACAAGAATGCTTTACACTTCAGAGATCATCTCCCATACTGAGACTTGAGTTTTTACCCAGCTTCTGGATAAAAATAATTAACAGAATAAACCAGAGAGTAAGTAATTCTTCTCATAGAAATTTATTTTCTGTTTCGTGAAAGACACTAAACAGAAACTATTTACAATGTTTCAATCACTTACTAAAAAGCTAGACATGTATAAAAAAATTACAGAAATTCTCCATAAAGTATGAAAATGATTTAAATAAAGTCAGAAAGCCTCATGACGCAGATGGACAAATAAACATTTCCTTAGGAACGTTTACAACACAGGCAGCATTTTTAGATAAACTGCTCAGAAGTTATTTTTTGGAAACTCTGATGATGTCCACGTAACCCTCTTCCTTCGTGAGGTTCCTGAGTTTTCACTTGGTCTACATCATTCCCACACAGCTTGTGCTTTGGGGAAAGTTAACTCTACCCCTGGCAGTAAGATTGGGGCATTTGGCTCAGGCCTTGAACAAGGAAGCAACTGATCGCGAAGTTGCTGGCAGCCATCATGGGACCACAAGAAGGAACTAACAATAGGATGACACTGTGGAGAACAGAGCAAAGAACCGATAGAAACCAAGGTCTTGATCTCAGTATCGTTTCACTGAATGAAACCAAATGAAAGCCAGCCCTATCTTTGGAGAATCAGACACATCAACCAATTTCCCCCCTTGACTGTTTAAGCCAATTTCTAATACAAGCTTTGTCTTCTGTTGCTTACGATCAAATGCATCCTAATGGATAGAGAGGGTCCAGAAAGTGAAGAAGTTCATATATTTCTAACTTATGCCATAAGTGTGAACAAAAATAGAAGTCTGTTTCATATCTAGGTTTAGCAATAAATTTGAAAATGATAGAGTCGCCTTAATAACGAATATATCATTATTATTAGTCCTGACTAAAAATAGCAGGGGATAAATGGTTGCTCCCGTCAGAGTGTGGGAAAATGTTCACTGCTCTTCATATACTTCACAAAAATGTGCATCCACTTAAAAATGTGAAAAGAATAAGGAAGACAGAGAAGGATACAAACTTTGGAATGATTCTCAGAGATGTGAGGCATATGGTAAAGGTCAGAGGCTAAGAAAACGAGAGTTTCACAAAAGAAAAGGAATGGATTTAAGCCATTTGTGAAGATTTTCTAACCTTCACACAATCCCACTTGGATTTCTGCGTATTTGAAATCCAATCCTAACATAGGAAATTTCTACAGGAGCCATTTGACACCCATTTCCACTTTCTTCAGAGATAAGGAAGAGATCCACTGAATGCAGCCTTAGAGGGATATTAACATGAAATTAGTATTAACTTGTAATGGCTTATGAAAAAATAATGAGGAAAGTCGTTTCTCTGTGGAGTTACACAAGATATGAATCAGAGCTTTCAGTGCCTGTAAGGAAAAATGTGTAATTTAGCACAAAAGCCCTGGAGCCCCTTCAGAATCAGAGGGAAGACTGCACAATGGGGTGGGGTGCGGGGGATCACTAAAATTCCAGAGGAAGCTCCAAAGCTCAGATGGCTGAGAGCAGCCAGGAACCCCGAGGAAAAGGTGAGGGAAGCCGTGCACTGAGGAAGCAACAACCAAGGGAGGAAACGAAGGCAACATCTGAGAAGAAGGTCATGGAGGTTTCCAGTGATGGGGCCAATGCTGTGGGTAAGGAAATATTCAATTTGGTGGCCTATTAAGATGGTGAGTTATCTGATTTGTCACAAACATGGAAGGAATTGAGTTTGGGTGTCAAAGGTTTGGTCATTTGGCACAGTCCTCTGGTTTGAGTTGTGTTTATTTTTTGACTCACACTAATGGAGAAAAGAGACATTTATTGTTGTTGGGAAATTCAAAGAGGTAACTCTGTCCTGTTTTACTCCGGCAGCCCTAGTGGAAGAAGTAACAGGGTGAGAGCCTCTTGGCGGGGGGGACTTTTACACCCCAAAGAAGGCTAGGTCACACAGACTGCATTAAATATAAATATATATAAAAAATATATATAAATATATATATAAATATATATATATAGTTTGGTGAGGAGAATAAATATGTTATGTCTAGTTTTTATAGTCATTTTGGGAAAAAGAAAAGAAAAAGAAGTTATGTAACTCAGTCTCTTCCAAGACTACTTTTGATTCTTTATTTTTATATTTTACCTCAAATATACTAGGAAAAACTGTTTTCTTCACAGAATATTCCCCTACACTCACTGGAAATGACTACACAGTATTCTTCTACATTGTCAAGATACAATCATAACTCGAAACCCTAAAATAAACTAAAGAGAGTGGGTGGTAAAATTAAATGAAAAGCATAAAAAACATGGAAAAAAACCCAAAAAGAAACCAGTGTTAGGGTAAATTTAATTTATTGTGTCATTTATTATTGGCAGAATTATTTTTGAATCTAGCTTCTGGCCATGTGTAAATTTAATTAGAATGCCTTCCATGTCCTCTTCCAAGCTATTTATTTTTCCAGTATTGGAAAGAATATGTTCTGAGCCAGCCCTGGGGAAAATCTCCAGAAATTTCCTTTCAGGTCTATATTTTCAATTGCCTTTGGGTGTGCCTCCTCAACCAATCATCTGTCCATTTAACTGTGGTATGATTTAGTTCACATTTTCCCATCTCACCTACAAGGATATTCATTCATTTATTCAACAAACGTTTATTGAAGCCTTATTATGGCCAGTCCCTACACACACTGGACTAAATGACTCTTGGCTTCAAGGAAATCACAGTCTAGTCCATCAATGGGCCAGTGAATATTTACAACACACTCTGGATAACAGGTACAGCATCTCCAAGCACATAAGAGTTCATCTGTGTCAAAATTTTGCTGAAAATCCTATGCTGACTCAAAGTGATTCCTGCTTCCTTTTCTTACAGTGTTCAAAGCCCATCTCTTCCACGGTATGTTTTAGAGTCTGTCCAGGATCAACTTATTCCTCATAGTCCTAGATTTACATGTTTTGATGATTTAAATATTGACTTATTTTTTTTTAAGTCAAAATTTAGTTTATCAAAATTGTATTTTGGGCTTCCCTCGTGGCGCAGTGGTTGAGAGTCCACCTGCCGATGCAGGGGACGCGGGTTTGTGCCCCGGTCCGGGAGGATCCCATATGCCACGGAGCGGCTGGGCCCGTGAGCCATGGCTGCTGAGCCTGTGCTCCACAGCGGGAGAGGCCACAACAGTGAGAGGCCCGCGTACCGCAAAAAAAAAAAAAAAAAAAAAAAAAATTGTATTTTAAGCCAAAGAATATCCGTGATGATGGATAAATTATTCTTTAAAATCAGCTTGAAAGAATTTAGTTAGAATATGCAGTTTAGAGATTCCTGATCTTTTTCATGTCACCACAGGGTGAAAAAAAGATCATACTTGTAGAGCCCTGAAATAAAGACAGATGTAGGCCACAAATGTACTTTTTTACCAATTACAGAGAGATGCAAATAGCCTGATTCCATCTCATGAAAGAAAACATTTTTATCTGTTTATATCTATTTCTCATATCCTCATGGTTTCCGCAGAGAAAACAAAGTACTACTTGCTTTGTGAAACTTACTAGCTGATCTGTCCAACAGGCTTACAAATAAGATCCCCCAATGTGGCTCAGTGCCACCCATACAACCTACACTTATTGAGAATCTAATACGTGGAAAGCTCTGTACTAGCTTCTTGAGGCCCCACCTGTGAGACAGCTCAGACGTTTACTGAGCTCTGAGGATATTACTACGTGTGAGCTCCTCGGGTTTTCCAAGGAGACTCCAGCGAGCAGGCTGTTCTGATGCTGCGTGTTATGTGTTAACACGGGGGTTATGGGATCATGCAGGAGGGGAGCCTGGCCAGTTGTAGGGGCTCAGAGAAGACTTCCTGACGGAAATGAATGTGGCAGATGAAGGATGAGAATTCATCCAGGAAAAGTGGTGTGTGGGTGGGGGATAAAGGGGACAGAGTCTTCCAGGTAGAGAGAAGGGCCTTTGCAAAAGGCCCGAGGTGCCCGAGATCACAGTGCGTGGTGAGCAGCAAGGGTTTGCAATGGTCAGATTATAAAGGGCTGGGGGTGAGGATGGGGGAGGCTTGGTGGACGCAGTGGGATAAAGCCAAGAACAAAGGTTGGATCTTGGAGAGCAACCAGGATAGGAGTTGGAACTTTATCCAGATGGCAACGCAAAGCCATTCAAAGCAGATCTGAGGAAGGTCATGGATGAGAAAGAGAGCTTTGGATCTGAGAATGAGAAAAAGTGAAACATTAGCTAGGAGCCTAGTCTTCATCAATCCCCACCCCCACTTGGCAATGAACTTCCAGTCAATCAATGAGGGAGGTACGTGTGTGTGTGTTTGTGTAGAGGGGGAGGGGAAGGAGAGGGAAAAGATGAGATGTAGCGGGGGGGCGGGGGGGATGGAGAGAGAGAGAGAGAGAGAGAGAGAGAGAGGAGGGAGAGAGACGGTTCCTGCAAACACATCAGCACCCTCTTTCCCTGCCGTGAGGTCCTTCTCACCACGAGTATGTCTGGAACCCCACCTACTGCCCCCCACCATTCTGCTGCCTCTGGTCCCTGGAGGCACAGGCTGGGAGGAGTCGTGGGAGTGGGGAGGTGGGGAGGAGATATTATGAGGCTATGGGCTGGGGTGCTCAGTGGCCTTCCCCTGCTCTCTAAGATTAGAAGCCAGCTTGTGCATCTGTGATGTTTTCCCTCTTGTTTGCATGTCAAACCAGAGAAGGAGCGCGTTTCTTTCCATCTTGTGCCATATGGTTCATGTTCCCATCTGAGTGATACGCCTGAATATAGCACCACAGCCTCACAAAGGGGAAAGGAGCCGAGGATGCTTTACCGCTACCAAGGATGCTTTACCGTTACCAAGGATGCTTCACCACTAGCTCCTAACCATGTTCTCCAACAGACTGCTTCTTCCAAGGATAAAAAAGATTGCCAACACTTGCATGATTTTTGCAGCTGACATGGCTCCCAACAATGAGGGCACCTGTACATCAGCAGGTCCAGTAGCACCAACATTGGGACCTTTCCTGGACTTTCTACAGTATTAACATTGCCTCTACCTCCCTCTACACCCGGGCCAGCCAGTGATGAGATTAAGAAGGAAACTTAAGTCATATGTCCATTTATTTTCATATAAGAAAGACACAAATGCCATCATCAATGGGCAGGAAGGTAATGTAACAATGAGATTCACTTCCTCCTATTAGAGTTAAAAAAACAACACTTGACTTTTTAGAGGGGGGAATATTCTAAACAGAGGTATATGCAATCATCATGTTTTAGGGATCTAAGATTCCAAATCCTCTTCAAACAGAGTATGGTGTTGATTCCTAGCTGCTTTTGCACACGCCTATTGTGTTGGCGCTCACGTGTGCTGATTAGGAAGATTCGAGAACAAAGGAAACATGCCCAGTATTCTGGGAAAATGTGACCAGCGCTCTGACCTGTGCTGAAACAGTGACTGATGGAGGGGCAAGATGCCAGAACCAAAATTTCATACTGAAAATCACTGTGAAATAGCAGGAAAAACCTTGGCTTTGGAGAAACTTGGGTTCAAATTCCCATTCCAACATCTATTGACTGTATAACCTTAAACAAGGTACTTGACCTGTTTTCTTATCAGTAAAAACAGAGTACAGGCACACCTAGTTTAATTGCACTTCACTTTATTGAGCTTTGCTTTACTGCGCTTCACAGGTACTGCAGCGGTTATTTTTGGGGTTTTTTTGTTTTTTACAAATTGAAGGTTTCTGGTAACTCTGTCAAGCAAATCTATCAGTGCCGTTTTTCCAACGGCATTTGCTCTCTTCACATCTCTGTGTCACATTTTGGTAATTCTCACAATATTTCAAGCTTTTTCATTATTAGTATATTTGTGATGGTCTGTGATCAGTGATCTTTGATGTCACTACTGCCAAAAGACTATGACTTGCTGAAGACTAAGATGACGGTTAGCGTTTTTTAGCAATGAAGTATTTTAAAATTAAGGTATATACATTTCTTTTATACTTAATGCTACTGCACATTTAGTGTCTACAGTATAGTGTGGACATAACTTTTATGTACACTGGGAAACCCAAAAATTCGTGTGACTCGCTTATTATGATATTCGCTTTATTGCAGGGGTCCAGAACCAAACCTGCCATATCTCCAAGGTATGTCTGTATATAATATGCCCCTTATAGGATTATGGTGAGAATTAAATCAAATACAAATGTGATTACATATCAAGTATATGTTATACATTTTACATATATAAAATACCTAGTGATAGTGCCTTGGCTAAATAAAATACACCTATCACCAAGAGAAGGTGTAAAAACTCCAGTCTTTTCTCAAAATGAAAAGAGGTCTGTAAGATGGATGGTGGTGCTGGCTGCACAGAAATGTGATGTACTTACTGCCACTGAATTATACACTTAAAATGGCGAAGATGGTAAATTTCATGTGCATTTTACCACAAGTTAAAAAAAAGACTCCAAGGACAATTTGGAAAGTGTTTGAATGTCCAGATGGAGAAACTCACAGTGATCAAGAGGGAGATTTCTTCCACTTTAAATTGGTTGGTTTTCTTTCCAGCCCAGGGGATTTTTAAGTAGTGAATTGTTAGTAACAAAAATGTTCAATGGGGCATCATTTAAATATAAAATGAAACACTGGGTTTTATCAGGAGTCACATATTTTAGAAAAGAAGAAAGAGAAACAATTAACCCTTATAAGATAAAAGCCTTAGTTCTGCAGATCACTGCTCCCGATTTTAACTTAGGTTGAACATTTATAAATAAAATCAGTTTTGCTGCATTAAAATATGGAGGCCTCATTTCCAGTAACTATGGACATTTGCAGGACCATGAACCAATAGATCTGAAATGCAGAGGGGCTTCCTGCATCCCTGGGAAGGTCCCCTGGGTTCCTCCTCTCTATCAAGGGTGCATTTATCCCTTCCCCCACCCCCAGACTGGAGTTCCTTGAGGGCAGGACCTTGTCCTGTGCTCCTGCTCGATGCCATGGGCTCAGAGGGCACTCAGTAAACTTGTGAGTGAACACGACTTTATATTCCATCAACTCCAAATGGTGATGTCTGAACAGTTTTACACTAAATCAGATGTTTCACTGATTACAGGTCTTAAAGCAAACAAACAACTGAGAGAGGCTGTTGGGTTTCCTGAGAGAAGTGAAAAGCACACACTTGAGCTGGGCTGGAAGTCGCAGGAGGTGGTGGTTCTTGGTCTTCTGTCCAGCACAACCAGATGGACCAGGCCTGGACGGTCACAGAGCTGGGACAGCCTGACGCTCGGTCTGCAGCGCCCAAACCCTCACCCTCCCATTGTCCTCTCCCATATCCTTCACGGTGTGTATCAACTTCTGAAATTATCAGGTTCACTGTCTATGTCCCGTACCCTTCCCCCTCCAGTGTAAACTCCATCAAAATGGAGACTGCATCTGTTTTGGTTACTATTGTGTCGTATCTCCTAGAACAGCATGTGACACGTGCCGAGTGAGTGAATGAATGAAAGAATGAATGAACGAACAGCTGCACAAAACAAATCCTAATCTCCTGCTTGTGCTGTCACCCAAGCCCTGCTGAACATGGCCAGGATCCTGGCCACCACCATGACCCCTGGCTCATGTCATCATGAGGTCCCCAAACAGGGAACCTTGAGATGTTGCCTCTTGGGGGCAGGGAAGGTGACAGGGAATGAGCTGGTAGGAAGAACAACCAAACTAGACTCTAGCTGCAAGGACAGGAAACACCGGCAAAGAGTCAAGAATCATAGTGATGCTCAGTGGGGAAGTTGCAGCAAGTGGCTCTGCAGGGCTGGCCAGAGTGTCCCTGAATGGAATCCACAGAAACAAAGGGAGGTGCAGTGCCAGAAGGACAGGGGACACGAGTTCCTGGTCCCCATGCCGCTGAGCTAGAGGAGGAGGTGAGAAATCTCCCACCCAGAGCTCTGTCCCTGTAGAACCAGTGCCTGAAGGACAACTGACAGGACAAGAAGACAGTCACTGGGGGGCTGGTTGTCTTACAGCTGAAAACAGCTGCCGGAGGGGAACCTGGGGGCATCTGTCTGTTTGGAGGTGTCTCCTGAAAAAGCAGATGGGCTTTTAGGTTACGTTTTATTTTTTCTCTCTCCAGTCAAGCAGTGCACATTCGACGCTGTGTGGCCAGAGAAGATGACAGTACAGTCGAGAAGAGGGATGCTAATGCACAAGGACCCATCAAGGAAGTACTTCAGCAACAGGGAAAACAACCGTTTCCAACCACAATGGGGTTGAAAATCATCCTTCAAGAAACAAAAAGCTCCTACTCGGACCCCAGGACAACCCAAGCCCCTCAGCAGCTGGCCTCGGGCTCTCCCAGTTCCCACAGTGCCACCGAGTGGCCCAGAAGGAATCCTCCATCCAAGGTCGGGTTGAGCCAAGCTGGAGAAATATTCTTTCTGTGCAAGACTTCAAACTACCCAGATCAGGGCCTCAGAGAGTCAAGGGAATGTAAAAGGTCAGGGTGTCCAGGACAAAAGCCTGTGCCCAGCCTTTTCTGAAGAATAGCTTTGATTTTTCACACAGTCTTAGGGACCAAGTCTCTACGTTCACCCTGAGCGGTGTGCGTAGGTATCTAACAATGCTTACTGTTAGCAAGCTCATGATGCCAAAACACTCTCTGTCACTACACTTGAAGTTGACCTTCTCCAGTTTAACCTTCTGCCGAAATGGAAGGAACTTGCCAGAAACCTCAGTTATTTGAGAATTACTGTTGCCTCTCAACTGCATTAACCCTTCTCCTGTAAGATGACTAAGGCAGGCTTTGATCTATTTGCTTGTTCCTCTCAGGCACGGCTCCGATCTCCCCCCATTCTCCCAAAGTGTGGCGGCCGAGACAGAACACACCCCTGCAGGGATGGGACCCACTGCAGGAAAGGAGTGACTTCTTAGCTCACGCTCAGCTCCCAACATGCACGTTACTACCTTTTTATCTACCAGAGGAGGCACGACTCACTCGCTGTGGGTCAGCCCCTTGGGGCCTGGCTAGAGGAGACCCACTAATTGGGAGACACCCCACCTTTTAGGCGAAGCACGAGAGCACAGACAGAAAGAACTCCCAACGGGCCATAAGAAGGGCTGGGTTGGGCTTCCCTGGTGGTGCAGTGGTTAAGAATCCGCCTGCCAATGCTGGGGACATGGGTTCGATCCCTGGTCTGGGAAGATCCCACATGCTGCAGAGCAACTAAGCCCATGCACCACAACTACTGAGCCTGCACTCTGGAGCCTGTGAGCCACAATTACTGAGCCTGCGTGCCACAACTACTGAAGCCCGTGCGCCTAGAGCCCGTGCTCCACAACAAGAGAAGCCACCGCAATGAGAAGCCCACACGCCGCAACCAAGAATAGCCCCTGCTCGCCGCAACTAGAGAAAGCCCGTGCGCAGCAACGAAGACCCAATGCAGCCAAAAATAAATTAATTAATAAAAAAGAAAAGACAGAAGGTCCAGAGGCAGAAATGAGCTTGCCAGTGAAAAGAGGGTATTGGGGAGAAGAGGCGGTATTACAGTTATGTAAGAGATGGCCAGGTGATAAACAGCGTCAAAGATCACGGTGAGGAATTTGGGCTTAACTGTTAGCATCCTATACCCTTAGGGTTGGAAAGGGGTCATTAGTCCAAACTATACCCAAAAGCAAGATTAAAAGCCCATGTTGGAAGCATTAAAGCCCTTCTGGCCTGAGGTCCCTCTGAACTCACTAAAGATCAGGTGATCAGTACGGAGGGACACAGCCCCACCTCTATCCACCCTCATTCTATGACCATAATAACCCTGAACTCATAACCTTCTCAATAGACGGTCCCCTTCCTTCTGTACCTGGAGCCTCTCACTTGAGAGGATGCTACCAGCAAAAAGTGGTTCAAGCCCAGAGAAATGGAACATCCTAACAAAATCAAGAACTCTAAAATTAAAAAAAACAAAAAACAAAAAACGCCACTTGGCTCTTCTAAGAGTTACCATTTGGGGCTTCCCTGGTGGCGCAATGGTTGAGAATCTGCCTGCTAATGCAGGGGACACGGGTTCGAGCCCTGGTCTGGGAGGATCCCACATGCCGCGGAGCAACTAGGCCTGTGAGCCACAACTACTGAGCCTGCACGTCTGGAGCCTGTGCTCCGCAACAAGAGAGGCTGCGATAGTGAGAGGCCCATGCACTGCGATGAAGAGTGGCCCCCACTTGCCACAACTAGAGAAAGCCCTCTCACAGAAACGAAGACCCAACACAGCAAAAATAAATAAATTAATTAATAAACTCCTTTAAAAAAAAAAAAAAAAGGAGTTACCATTTGGCACTTTTCTGCAAGATACTGTGGAGGCTGAAACAAAACCAGAGGTAGAGAATGTGTCCCGTCTCTAATGCCTGTAATCAGATCTTCCCATACAAGGAGCTCCTCCCTTCCCAGCCACAAAGGCCTCTAACTTTGCTCCAAGTGATGTGCTGACAGTCTCGACATGGGATGCACACAAGAGCTCTGGCAGGAAGGACAAGTCTTTAGCTCTGTTTCTGTGTTGCTTTTAATTTCTATTTATTTATTGTCATCTTGGGCTTTCAACACCTTGGAACAAGCTGTTTCCACGGCAGCAGGTGGAGGGCAAAGTTGATTGCAGAAAGTTATAATTTTCAAGATCATGATAAAATAAATCCCCTGCCAAATTAAACAAAATGGTAATATTTGTCATATGCTTTTTTAAAACTAACAAGCAAGAATTCAGCATCTAATAAAAACATCCCCTTTCTTTTAAGTGCAGACCATTAATGCTATGTTGTTTTATCTTTGCTCTGTAGCTTCATAACAGTTTTTAGAACAGACTAAATATTAAGGTGTTGAGACCAGGAAAGTTTGCTGCACCTCTGAGTATGATGCAAAGCCTTTTACTTTTTCCAAGGTTAACCACATTTCAGAGCAACGTCCCAACGTCAGTGGTGCTCAAATGAAGGAATGCATCAGAATCAAGGAGAGAGCTTCTACAAACACAAATCCCAGGACCCTGCCCCAGGCTTAATGAGTCAGAATCTCTGCAAGGGAATCACAGGTTTTCCTCGGTTACACCCACAGTTAAGACAATGAAATTACTTTCTAACTGTGAATTTTCTCCTTTAATAAGCTCTGTGAAGAAAAATGCAAAGTATGAAAACATTCTAGCATTCTTAGCATAGGTTTTATATATGAAGCTTGCTTTTCAGAGCAGAAAAGCTCCATCAATGCACTCCAAAGGGGAAGAAAGGGCCCAGGCTCTCAGAAAGAAGGTGGGAGACTGTTACCTTTCTACAAGCATCTAGGTGAGTCCACATTAGCTAAACTGGGTTCTTTTCATTTCTTCCAACAAAAGCTGCTCAGGACTTGTGCCTCAGTCTGGTTCTCTAACAACGAGTGCTAAGAACATTCCTCAGTATATCCCAAATAATCCATAGCACATGCCCTAAATCAAACAACATGTCTTGAATCAAACACACAAGAGGAACAAACACTGAGCTGCCGGACCCCATACTCTGAATTGGAGTTAAAGGGATGTAAGGGCTAAAAGAGCAGCGATTAAGGCTGACTTCCTGGATATGAGTCAGAATAAAGTAAATCGGGGAGTGATTCTGAAGGGCTCTGAAGGTCAGGGCAAAGGATCTGAACATCTCTTAATTAACAAGCATGTAGCTGCCAAAGACTTTTGATCGTACAGAGCTTGGATTCTGAATTTCGGAGCCAGATTTCCAAGATTTGAATCCCAGCTCTACCGATTCCAGCTGTGGGACCTCGAGCAAGTGGCTCACCCTCTCTGGGCCTGAGCTTTCTCACCTATAAAATGTGGATAAAAATAGTACCTCTCCCACTCGGTTGTTCTGAGGACCAAATGACTTTGTGTATAGGAAACAGAATGTGTTTGTTAAATTAAGTAGTTCTGGAAGACGCATTTAAAGGAGAAAAACTGGATGGAGAGAAAAACAGTGGGGAGGATACAGCAGAATCTGAGTCTATTGAACTATATTTGGTTTTTTAAATGGCTTGAAGCATCAGCGGGCATAACCCTAATATACTATATTAAGGAGGAGCTTCAAAGGGACCATGATGATCTCTTGTGATGTGACACCGAGGGAAAGGCTGTGATGACACCAATGGTCAAGGGAATGAAGGAGGGAATTGGGGGTGAAGGAGAAGAGCTTGGGCTGTGGATCCAGAGGCTGGGTTTGAATCCCAGCTGAGAGCTGTCAGGCAAATGACTTAACCTCTCTGGGTCTTACTTTTCTCAACCGTAAACATGGGAGCACTTTCAGGATGCCTCATGGAGCTGCTGTGAGGATTAAATAAGCAAATATAAAGTTATGTGCTATAATAAGAATTGTATAATAATAATATAATAGATATTGTCCATATAATAATCATGTCAAGCGCTTAGCAGGGATTCTGGCACAGAGTGAAAAGTCAGGAACACTGAGGTCATTGCTATCATGATGAAAGTTAAATGTCTCCCAGGGTTTTAAAAAAGTCACAAAGGGTGAGAGGAAGCCAGCAATGTGTTTTTTTAAATTTATCTTTCACTCTCTAAGTACTGTGGCAGGTGCTGGCGAGCCAGTGGTAAGTAAGCAAAGGAGAGCCGATCTTTGCCTTCACAAGAAACAAGTGATGCTCCAGGCGTCACCTCCAGGAAAGATAGGATTGAACATGGAAGGTTCTGGAAGGAAAGTTGCAGGGGGAATGTGTGACCGGGCTCTGAGTTAGCACATGGGTTTAGTCTTACAGACATTATAGACACAGACAAGATGTCATTATCACTGCTCTACAGGTGGCCCATCTGATGCTTGAGAAGCTGGGCTGCCCTTGGCCACAATGCTGGAAAGCTCCATGCTGGACTCAGAACCTGAAACCAAGCAGAACCCTGCAGGGTTTTCCCAGGGACCGACGTTCCTCCCCCGCCCCCCGCCTCCCGCCCTCACCGTGCCATGTGCCCTGCCTCTTGCTTGTAAAAAAGCTTTAGCCTCCTAGGCCTTCCCAGAGTTCCAAAGAGCAAATTTAACCAGAGAAGTGAGAAAATATAGAAACAAAGGAAAATAGTGAAGCAAGACAAAATAATATTAGTTTAGCCATAAAACAAAGTCCAGGACCTTTAGCTCTTCCTCAAGGGCTACAGATAACATCCTGAGCCATATCCTTGACTTGTTTTGCAGAGACTGAAACCCTCACCAGGTGGAAGAAGTTAACTGTGTGCTGACCACCAACACACAGACCCCAGACTGGCTGGAGCCAGAAAGTTGATAACTGAGATTCCAGAAACATCACCCTGTTACCTCACCATCGACCAATCAGAGACCTGTGCATGAGCTGATCAGTCACCCTGCAACCCACAGGGTTAAGGAACCCTTAACCTTCCCTTTAAAACCCCTTCCCTGAAAGCAATCAGACAGTTCAGGTCTTTTGAGCCTGAGCTGCCCTTTCTCCTTGCTTGGCCCCATGCGGGGCGCCTTGCAATAAACGCTGTACTCTCCTTCACCACAACCCAGTAGATTGGCTTTGCTTCCCCTTGGGCCAGAGGATCCAAGTTTGGTTTGGTAACAATCCGAGTCCCTCCGCCCCAGCAGGCTGAGGCCACCTGCCCCACTCCAACTATCGCCTCATGCCTCCAACTCTGGGGCACCGTATTCTCCCCAGGATCAGTCCCCGTGAACCCTCCGTGCTGGAGGCCTGGAACCAGGTGGCAACCGCTGCTCACAAAGGTAGGCCTTTCACCGCCCAGAGACGTGAACCTGTTAGAAGTAGCTAAGTTAAAATGAGAACAGTAAAAATCGGCAATCAGAGGGGTCACAATGCTTAATAAGACCAGTTTGGGTCCTGTTCACTATGGTCCAGAGAAGAAATGCACGGAGCCTCTAACGGCCTCAGGAACAGAACACTTTGCTCCTGAAAGAAAAACACATCTCAGATCAGTCAGGTCAACAAGGCCTTAAGTCCGCCTCTCCAGGGGGAACGAGCAGTGTCCCTGTCAGAGCTCCCCTGGGGCACCAGAGGTGTTCACAGCCCTTCACTGAGGACAGGATGACCTCTGCTTCATGAGGAGTTCGGGGACTGTGCACACAAGTTCCAGTCAAAGCTGTTGGTGCTGCATGGAAAATTAGGAAATGTTCCTGTGCCGACCTGAGGACCTTTGGTTACAGTCCTATTCTCCCCCTTACTTAAAAAAAAATCCAGCATTTAAAAAAAATTAACCATTAACCATTTTATTTTATTTATTTATTTTTGGCCGTGGCACGTGGCTTGTGGGATCTCAGCTCCCTGACCATGGACTGAACCCAGGCCATGGCAGTGAAAGCCCGGAATCCTAACCATTAGGCCACCAGGGAACTCCCAAGTCCAGCATTATTACCAAAACTTACTACTGAAGAAGTAAAGAATCATCATCTAATTGCAAATACTCTGCTTAAAATAATGCTCAGCCCTCCTGGGATCCTAATTTCCTCACTTGGAAAGTGAAAGGGACACCAGAGCTTGTGGGAGTGTAAACTGCAACCAAGTTTTGGAAAATTAATCTGACAATGTCTATTAAAATGGAAAACATAGGCAACTTTGATCCTGCAATCCCACTTGGGGGAATCTTTCTATCAAAATAAAAGAACCCAGTATGATAGGCTACATAGAGGAGGATGTTTATCCAAGTATTATATGTGGAAGCAAAAGCAAAATAAAGACACAGAAACAACCCAAAAGTCCATCAACAGGGAAATGGTTCAGCAAGTCATGATAAAGAGGGCATCTGAAACGGTGTGGTCAAAAAAAAAAGGACTGTCTCAAATTTTAATATACCACCATCATATATTGTAAGTATTTACTGAATTAATATATGAGTGAATAAATGAATGAATGGGGGAAAAGTCATGATATATTCATATTATAGTATACGATGCAGATATTATAAAAAAAGAATGAGTTTCATCAGGCACAGCAGAAAGAAAAAGACATTAGGAGGAAAAATGACTTAGGACAGGTCAAACTGTAACTGGCCTGACAGATCAGAAGACCCAAAATGTAAGCCTGAGGGTGGGATATGGGGTGGGGGGGTGAGTAAAAAGCAAACAAAGCCAGGGCTGGTTTGCATCTGAGCCCCAGAAGGCTCCGGAATTCAGGATGCCGGATACCTCAGGTTGGATGGATCAGACCCGCGATTCTCTCTCCTGCCCTTAGAGCAAACCCAGGGGGAAAGCCTGAGATTCGCTCTGCAGACAGATAGAATCAGGCAGTCTCAGACGTGGCTGAGGGGTCAAAGAAGCACTTCAGAGAAGACAGGTGACTGAACAAAGGCCCTGCCTAGCTCAGCTCCAGAACACTGACAGCCAAGCTCTATCTCCACCCAGCAAAAGACACACAGAGGTTTACAGCAGCTTTATTCATAATTGCCGCAACCAGGAGGCAACTAAGATGTCCCTCAATAGATAAATGGACAAGCAAACTGTGGGACATCCAGGCAACGTAATGTTATTCAGCATGAACAAGAAATGAGCCATCGAGTCACAAAACGTCATGGGGGAACTCTAACTGCATATTGCTAAGTGGAAGAAGCCAATCTGGAAAGGCTTGATTTCCAAGCCTTCCAATCATGGACTGCGTGATTCCAACTCTATGACATCCTGGGAAAGGCAAAACTAGGGAGACAGTGAAAAGATCAGTGGTTGCTGGGGTGTGGGTGGAGGGAGGAAGTGGGGAGGGAGAGCTGAATAGGTGGAGATCAGGACATTTTTAAGGCGGTGAAACTATTGTATATGATACTGTAATGTTGGATACATGTCATTACACATTTGTTATCGATAAAATCCATAGAATGTACAACACAAAGAGTAAACCCAATATAAACTATAGACTTTAGCTAATAATAATGTGTCACTATTGGTTTATCAGTTGTAACAAATGTATCACACTGAGGCAAGATGTTAATAATAGGGGAAACCGAGGGTGAGGGTATATAGGAATTCTCTGTACCCTGCACTCAATTTTTCTGAAACCTAAAACTGCTTAAATAAATAAATAGCTAAATAACTAAATGAATAAAGTCGGTTAATTTTTTAAAAACCTGCAATGAATCATGCTTACACAAGCACTAAAATGGCTAAAATTTTAAAAATACTGACAGCACCTAACATTGACAAGCAGCTGGAATTCTCTTACATTACTGGAGGTAATAAAAATGGTACAATCACTTTGGGAAACAGTTAAACACACTACCTATGAAATTACCCAGCAATGCCTCCCCTCAGTATTTACACAAGAGAAATGAAAACACACATCTACACAAAGACCTGAATACAAATGTTTATAACAGCTTTAACATAACAGCTGCAAACTGGAAAGAACTCAATTGTTCATCAATAGGTGAATGGATAAACACTTTGTATATGTTTATACAATGCAATACTTCGCAGGCTTGAAGAAGGACTAACATAGCAGCATAAATGGAGCTCAGTAACATCATGCTGAGTGAAAGATAGCAAATAAAGATACCAGACATATTGGATGATTTCATTATGTGAAGTTCTAGTACAGGCAAAAATAATTATAATGAAAAAAAATCAGATCAGTGATTGCCTGGGACAGAGTGGAAGGGATTAACTGGGAAAGGTCATTGGAAGTTTTCTGAGCTATGGAAACATTTTGTACCTTTATTGGGCTGGTGATTATCTGGATGTGTACACTACTCAAAAACTCATAGAACCATACAGTTTAAATGGATGCATTTACTGTATACAAATTGAACTCCAATAAAGGACATTAAAATTTAAAAGAGAAACAAGGTACTTATTAAATCTAGGGAAAACCAAAAAGGTACAAGACAGAAAATGTAATCCTAATATACTTTATGACTGCTGTGAATGTTATTCACAGAGTAGCAATAAGCAATAATGTAAGCACTCATCTCTGATTTAATCATTTAAGGTGTGTGTGTGTGTGTGTGTGTGTGTGTGTGTGTGTGAGAGAGAGAGAGAGAGAGAGAGTGAGGGAGGGTGTGTGTATGTTTGTGGGATTAGATGAAACAGCTGAATCCTCTAGTTAGTACAATGTCAATAAATGATGTTCTACAACAAATGAATCAAGAAATAGTAATAGAGATATTTTGTTTAGAAACTTGGAAGTAAATACCAGAAGAAACAGTTCAAGGAGTTTAAAATGTATCCTCTTTGGAAGAGAAAATCAGAGTAGTGGGGGAAAGGGACAAATGAGAACTATTATTCATTTTAAACCTAGTCTTACTATTTGATCTTTGAAACGACATATAAGTATCCTGCTTTGATAAAAGTAAAGTTAAATTTAAAAATAAAGGGCCTCCCCGGTAGTGCAGTGGTTAAGAATCTGCCTGCCAACGCAGGGGACATGGGTTCGAGCCCTTGCCCGGTAAGATCCCACATGCTGCGGAGCAACTGAGCCCGTGTGCCACAACTACTGGGTCTGCGCTCTAGAGCCGGCGAGCCACAACTAGTGAGCCCATGTGCCACAACTACTGAAGCCCGCACGCCTAGAGCCTGTGCTCCGCAACAAGAGAAGCCACTGCAATAAGAAGCCTGCACACTGCACCAAACAGTAGCCCCCGCTCGCCGCAACTAGAGAAAGCCCGCACACAGCAACAAAGACCCAACGCAGCCAAAAATAAATAAATAAACAAATAAATTTATTTAAAAATAAAGACCCACAAAAATGTTCATGATGTACTACTAAGCACAGGAAGCTAGTTTCGGTGTAATGTGAATATGTTGTAGCTTTCATTTAAAACAACATAAAAACAAAAACTAAGCATATACATACATGAATTTATGAGTGGAAAGAAAAGTGAAGACTGGTAAACAACAAAATTTTAACATTAGCTACACCAGAGGGAGAAATGAAAGATTATCAAGGTGATGTCATAGATATTAACTTTTTCCATATTGTACATTTCTATGTCACTTGATGTGTAATAATGAATGTATATTAATTTTTCTATTAAAAAAATCAACAAAAACAGCAAACACTGAATACAAGGGATTAAACAGGGTAACATCTACGGATCCTACAGGTCTAATATTGTAAGAGTGCATGACTCCTGCCCAACTTCTACTAGAAGTCCAGATGTCCCTGATTACTGTAATGTGACATGTATCCTAGATGCGGCCACATGCACTCTTGGCAAATCTTTTAAAACCTCAAGTGAAGACATCTATGGAGTCTAATCCAATTTGACTGACTGTATACAAGCATGTAAAAAGCAAGCACCTCCCAGATTTCCATGAGCTGAGAACCAGAGGGCTGCTACAGAGCAGACACCAGCACACAGTGAGCCGTGAATGAAGGGAAGGAAGGTTCTGGAAGCCAGGAAAACTAGGCATAAGTCATGTGCCCATGTAGGCACAGTCTTGGATACCCTACCTGCTATGCTAGTTAATTTTCACAACCATAAAGAGTGTGATGAAGAAATTAAGGCTCAAAGGAGTTCGAGATAAGCAGGAGGCCCCCATCTCTGGCACTCTCTCCTCCAAGAGAATTCACTGCCAGCAGCATTGGCCTCCCCTGGATCAAGAGAGTCGGTTTTCTAAGCGAGATAAATTCCCCTGCACAAAAGGAAGGGAAGAAAGCAGGCACATTTTGGCTACTCCCATCTTGGGTTCATCATCTCTGAAGCAAGGAACATGCCAGCCTGACGGGCGCCCTGATGGTACTTGTCCCCTGCCACAGCCCTCACTGCTGTGGGCCAGGCTCTTTCCTGATCTTTCCAACACATCCCCCTCCTGTGTCCTCACCTCTCGTGAGGCTAATGCAGGAAGAAAAAGCTCCTTCCTCCTTAGCTTTCCAAAACCTAAGTTTTCTGGCCAACTCAGGTTTAACTGACTTTACAAATGCCTCCCTGACCACTCTGGCCACACGGTTCTCCCTTCCTCTGTCCTTTTGGGGGTTAAGTACAAGGGCCCAGGAATGAAATCCAGCTCTCCACGTCCACCTGCAGGAAGACAGAGCAGACATACTTTTCCCTACCCCTCCTGCTGAGTGTAATCAAAACCCCTGGACATCTGATAGAAAACAAACATCAGAAGATGCTGCAGCGGAGGGGGGATGCAGGCTGGAGAGGGACCTTGGGATCCAAAGGAACATGATGGCGATGCACTCCCTGAGTTTTCTTTATGCCTCATCTATCCCAGATATAGAGCTGGAAAAGGTGGCAACTGGAAACGCCAACAGGTACAAACTAAAAAGGCCCGAGGAAAGCCTGCTTTCTCTCTTGCCAAAGGACCGGGAAAGGGTCCTTGGCAAGACAAGACATGCAGACAACAGCCACGCAACTCCAGCAAAAAAGCACAGGAAAAATGGTGGCCCACCAGCGCCCACCCCAGCAAAAACCGAGTGAGGAGGCTGAACGTCCATCCTTGCAAGACTGTCCCAAGATGCCCCAATACCTGCACCAGGTGGTGTCACGAAAGGCCAGGTGGGGAGTTGAAACTTTTGTCCCTGCTGGCCAGTAACAAGGCTTGTCCCCGCCAGCCTCCACCTCGGGCAGCTCAGTGGAGACCACGCAGGAGGCTACACATTTCCCCCCACCTGGCAGTAAGGGCAGCCGCCTCCCAGGTGACAATGGAGGCCCAGTCCAACCTGGACTTCTCCCTACAACTGCCAGTAGTCAGGCAGCACCCACCCCCTTCTCCTGCCAGAGCAGTGTCAGCAAAGCCATCTAAAACAGAAGGTTTAAATAAGATGCAAAGTCTCATAATATGAAAATGTCCAGTAATCTAACCAACAACCACAACAAAACAAACTTCTAGAACTCTAGGGAAGTTCAGCCAGGTCGCAGGATAAAAGAAATACTTGCAAAAATCAATTGTACATAGTCCTATATACTACCAGTGAATCCACGGGCACCGATAATTAAACTACAATACCATTCACAGTCACACACAAAATGAAATACTTAAGTATAAATCTAACAAAACATGCACAGGGCTTGTATCATGAAAACTACACAATGCTGATTAAAAAACTCAAAAAAGATCTAAATACATGGAGAGACATACCATGTTCATGGGTTGAAAAGTCCACATGGTAAAGATGTCAATTCTCCCCAAATTGATATGCTGGTTAACACACTGTCAAAATCACAGCAAGATTTTTTGTAGATGGAAACAAGATTATTTTAAAATGTATATGAAAGGGAGCAAAGGGACTAGGATACAGCTAAAAACAATTTTGAAAAAGAAGAAGAAAGTGGGAGGAATAACACTTGATTTGAAGGCTTACTGTCTAGCTGCAGAATCAGAACGGTGTGATACAGGCAGCGCTGTAGGCATGCAGATCCACGGAGGACAGCGAACGCAGGGATAAACCCTCACAACTGATTGTTTTAAACAAAGGTCCAGAGCAATTCAGTGGAGAAAGACAGTCATCTAAACACATGGTGCTGGTGCAACGGAAGCGAAAAGCAAAACAAAAATGGAAGCAAAAGGCAACAACAACAAGGTGAACCTTGAGCTGAGTCTCAACCTTCTACAAAAATTAACTCAAAACAGATCATGGAGTTAAATGTGAAAGTTAAAATAGAAAACTTTTAGGAAAAAAAAACAAACAACAACAACAGGAGAAAAAACTTCAGGACCTAAAGCTAGGCAAAGAGTTCTTACACGTTACATCAAGAGCATAATCCATAAAAAAAATATATATATATATACATATATATATATATATATACACACACACACACACATATATATAATTTAGACTTCAACAAAATTAAAAGGTTTTGCTCTGTGAAAGACCCTGTTAAGATAATGAAAAGACAAGCTACAGAGTGGGCAAAAACATCTGCAAACCACATATCCAACAAAGGACTACTATTGGGACTATATAAAGAACTTTCAAAACTCAGCCAATCCATGGGGGTTTGGGATTAGCAGATGCAAACCAGTATATATAGAATGGATAAGCAATAAGGTCCTACTGTATAGCACAGGGAACTATATTCAATATCCTGTGATAAACCATTATGGAAAAGAATATGACATGAATATATGAAAAGAATATATATATATATAAAACTGAATCACTTTGCTGTGTAGCAGAAATTAACACAGCATTGTAAATCAACTATACTTCAATAAAATATTTAATAAGATTTCAACAATTACTTCTTTCCTCAAAGTTAATGAACAGATCTCCCAGAAGCAAGAAACACAAATTGCCATGCTGTGGAGTTCCTCATTTTCTGGCCATCACAGCACCAAGTGTGCCTATCATGCTAGCAGCTCATTCTCCTACTCCACTGAAAGACTGATGCTAATTAATATATTCTGGGAAAAACAAAAGATGAATGGTAATATTTAACATAAATGGTGCCAATGTCAACAGTGGGGATTTCTGGACAGGTGGGATGATGAGTGTTTTTCCTCCTTTTGCTTATATACTTTTCCTAATTTGCTTTCTATGAGCACAGATTGCTTTGGTCATTACAAAAAGAAATAAAAACATTTCAAAACAAAACAATAGCACAAGTTAGTCCAAGGACTTAAAAATTATGTTTCCTTTGGTGCAAAAGTAACTTTGCTGCAAAATACAAATGTATTTTCAACTAATAACTTTATTCCAAATCCTACTGGCTCCATGTTGCCATTGAGGGAAAATATCTTCCAGTCACCATGCTAATGAGAGGCTCATGGTGAAATGCTTAGGTGACTATTACACGCCTTGAACTCCTGTGACCAGACAGAGACAATTTTGAGAAAGCAATCCCCAAACTAAATGTCCTGCTCCCACCTCCCCTGCCCCAACCCCCAAACACCCATTCTATGTATTACTTAGAGGATTAAATGAGCTCACATGTGTAAAAAGTTTAGACATTTCCAGTGTCTGCAGAACTGAAAGCATCATTAAATGATTACTGTCCAGGATAACTGAAGTGTTGTCGTTCACTCAATTTTGAAACATTATGTAAGAAATACAATCTTTCAGTTTGCTCATAATCCCTACTTTCCTAATATGAAAACTAATTTCACTTCTTCGTATCTCCGTACCAACTTTTAACTATATTTGAACACACACACATACACACACTTTTCCTCAGAGAATCCCCTTTCCAAAGAGGGGCAAAGAACTTGAACCATTTCCTTCTGGAAACCATACTTGACAGAATCAATTACTCAAATATATTTTTGTACTTAGATTGAGATGGAATACAAAAAGTGAAGAACCTCAATCAAGTGTCAAAAACAGTGAGTTGAGTTCCTTCTGCTTAGAACCATCAATGGCTCTGGTCACCTGAGGGCATCCTGCCCCATCCTCTTCTGCCTCTGCCCTCCCACCCTCCAGGGACACGCTCTCCTCGCTCTCAGGTGTCCTACAAGCCAGTCCTGCTCAGAACACCCTCTCAGTCCCCTCTCAGCTGCTTCTACGAACACTTAAAACCCACCTCAATCGCTGTCTCCCCCTGTACCCTTGCCTGAGAACCCCCGGGTCTGGGCCCCGCTGCACTGATGATTCGTTGGGAAGGCGTTGACCTCATTGCGCTGTGTTTTAATGATTTGGGCACATGTCTTTCTTTTGGCTGATTCTCCCTGGTCAATAGTTTCCAACACAATAATGCTATGGCTGGCACTCGAAGACATGAGACACATGTGTCTTCCTGTATTATCAGAGCAGTAGCCCCAGAGCACGCCCATGTTGGTTTCTGCATGGGGAACGGGCCACGAGGGTGTGAGGACCACATAAGGGGGAGGTGGGATGCAAGGTACCACTGCTTTATCACAGTCTCTATGTAGGCTAGGTTAAAACTTACAAAGAGACTAGGATCTAACCTGTAGGGAAAAGCGGGTGCCCAGCTACCTTGATTCCTGCCAACCATCAAGGACAGAGGCACCAATGCCACACACCATCCTAGTCAGGCCTCGAGACAGAAAGAGGGACACTCATTCTATGTAGCAACCACATCCCCTAGAGACACCATCTCCAAAGATGAACTATTGTCATAGATTTGCCTTACAGGGCTCATGTGACTAGACTAATTAGAATTTTTGTTTAAATGCAATGACCCTAACAACAAAGGACCTCTATAAAAGTTTTCTTCTGTCAACAGAATCACGGAAATTTTAGGTCTATAGGTGTTTTGGAAATCAAACAGCTCCGGCCTTCCACTGCACAGGTGATGAACGAGCGTTCAAAGTAGATGGAGCTGCTCAAGGTGCTCCGACCACGTCCTGGACAGAAGAACCACCTTCCTCTCTCCGCCAAGGTCATCTTCTTCTTCTACTAGCACGATGGGAGGAAAGCCAGCTGTCTCTTGCCCCTGATCCAGTGAACTTCCTGATACAGCCAGGGCACGATTAAACTCACAGATTAAAACTCAACTTCAGGGCTTCCCTGGTGGCGCACTGGTTGAGAGTCCACCTGCCGATGCAGGGGACGTAGGTTCGTGCCCCGGTCCGGGAAGATCCCACATGCCACGGAGCGGCTGGACCTGTGAGCCATGGCCGCTGAGCCTGCGCGTCCGGAGCCTGTGCTCCGCAACGGGAGAGGCCACAACGGTGAGAGGCCCGCGTACTGCAAAAAAAAAAAAAAAAACTCAACTTCAAACAGCAGACGTATGAACACACCAGGGGAGGCCAATCCTTCCCTCTGTCCAGAAGTTACTTCTGTTCCTCAATGAGGCTTCTCCATAACCCTTGAAGGTGCTTTGTCATCTCTTTTCCAGCTCAGAATTTTGAAGTGGAAGCTCACTGAGAAGAGCTCACAGGGGCATCCGTGTGAGGTCCAAGGAGGAGGGCACATGGAAGGCAAAAGGCCACCATCTTGTCACAAAGCATCGAAGAGCCAAAGAGAGTCTTAAGGTGAATAACATCATTTTCACCACTGTATCCGAGTTCCCTTTTTATGAGCCTCTTAACGGTCCAGCCTCAGACACGAAGTGCCCAGTAAAGTGGGGAAACAAGGCATTATCAGGATAGCCTGGGGCAAAAAGAAACTCAAATGACATTCTCTTGAAGCGTCCAGGGAACTGGGGGTGCAGGGAGGATGGGGTTCATTAGTTGGGCAGGTAGCACAGATGTGTTCTCAGGGGCGGGGTTGAGCCTCCTCACCAGGAAGCAGACATGTGTGGCCAGAGTAATCACGGATAGGTTTCCAGAAACCAAAGAAACAGGTGAGGGCAGGGCAGCTGCAGGAGGGAGAATGGTAGAGCTTCAAAGTGGGAACGAAGCTCTTCAAGGCCCCAGGAAGCCTCTGCTGCATTCCTTCCAGGGATGGGCAGAAGCCTGTGGCTAGTGGTTTAGATGGTATCTCCCAGGTTCTCTGCACTTGGAGGGGGTCCAAGGGTCCAGGGCCTCATTCTCAGCTCTGGAATGCACCACTCAGCAGCCAGCAAATGGTAGTGGTTAGGACACTGGGAACCGATGCCTACATTAAACTTCTGGTTCTGATACATTTTGAGTGACCCTGGACAAATTACTAAATATCTCTGTGCCTCAGTTTCCTCTTCAGTAAGATGGAGACCTCGTAGGTTTGTTGTTTGGATTTATATACAAAGTACTTGTGAGAGTGTCCTGTATATATTAAGCGCCACGTAAATGTTTGCTCTTATTATCATTTCCCTCAGGGGTTCTCAGGTCTTGACTCCTATTAACCAAACTCACAGGAAACTGATGTATAAGCCAGAAAGTCAATGCATAATTTTGGACTGAGACTTACAACCAAGGAGATGGGAAAAGTCAGATCAACTGGATTGTATATTTTCATTCAAGTAAGAAAAGTCTACTTAAGAAACCAGATTAAGATTAAAAGGTTGCTTTCTGAGCCCAAAGTCAAATCATCCAACTGAGTGGTCAAGCAGAAAAGAAAGACTGAGTCATCTTTCCAGACCTGAGATGTCCTTGCCAAGAGGACTGACTCTTTACGCTCAAACTCCTCCTTTTTGATATTCCGTTACATGTTAAGGGTTGGGAAAGGTGGGGGTTCAGCTTATCCACAGTAAGATAGCGGGTCTTTCTGAGAGGCAGATGACAGGAAAGGGGAGTCCTCAGCACGGGGAAGAGAAAGCACCCAAGGACCGGGGGGTGCCCACAGAGAAGGGGAGAGCACCACGATTGTCCAAGCGCAGCTGCACTGAGAACAGCACACACAGTGCCACACTGCTTACAGCAACGCTACAGGAAGTTTGTGACCTTGAAACTGGAAGCCATCTGCCCATCTCCGCTTTGTCACCTGGCCACCCTGCCATGACCCCTGAGGTCAGGCTGGTGAACTTCTCTTCCCAATCGGGATTCAGGGACCTCAAGTTGGTGGCTTTACATCAGCCGTGTTGGGAGTATCTACCCCCGAAGAAGTGGATAAAGGCTGCAAGACAGCAGGTTGTTAAACACTGACCAGCACACCACTGGGCTGCTTCACCACCACTTGCTGAGATAGCCCTTATGGAAGCCAAGCGACTTCACTGTCACTAGATCCAAAGGATACCATCTCATCTTTATTTGTCTTGAACTCTCCAGCGTGTTGACAATCAATCACTTCCTCCCTCCCAAACCTCCTCTCCTCCTAGATTCTGAGACTCTCTGCTGACTTTTCTTTTGTTTCTAAGCACATGTTCTCAGGCTCTACAAGATTCCCTTCCCCCACCAGGCCCTGTCATGTTGGCGTTCCCACAGTTCTCTCCTTGGTCATTGCACTGTGTCCTTTAAGACACAGGTGGGCCATTGCTTCCTCCAGGAAGACCTCCCTGACCGGCCTGGTCTGGGTGATGTCCATTTCTGGAACATTCCTGTCCTTTCTGCCATCACAGGTGAATGTCAGTCTATTTGTGTAACCCCTCCTGCTGGAGGGTAAGAACCTGGAGGACAAGGACTTGGAACCACAGCAAGAACAACAAAACCAATAATGACAAACGGCTGTTCCTGGCGCTCATGCTCTACCTGGCACCGGCCCAAGGGCTTTGCATAGATTATTCCATTGACTCTTTAGTCAACCCTATGATTTCTCCCAGGAGACACCTGACGCGCGCAGAGTTGGAATAACTTGCCCAAGATTACACAGACCGATGCGAACCCTGATGGGCAGGCATGGAAGCCAATGTCCTTAACCATTGCCCCACGGTGGCTCTTCCATTTGGTGCAGCCCAAGAATTTGATTCAACGTATGTATGAGGAACAAACAGAGGAACGGAGAGGCAGGGGATCTGGTAAAAGTAAATGTCCTGTTATTTCAATACAAGTTCATGTTTATAACATTGTTGAATAAATGAAATAGCCCCTAACTCCGATTTACTTGGTTCTTTACAACTGCCACTTTTCAGGCCAATGGGGCTGGATTTTTATACAGTAAAACACAACCTATGGTTCCTTCTTATCACCGGCTTAGTGAAAGTATTAGTGAAGCATGGAAGAAGGAAGAATGTTACTTACAACATGATCTTAAATCTTTCGACACAAACAGCAAAACACTGTACACTATGAAAATGGGCTACGAATTCCATTGGTCCATTGTCTCCATGTATTTTCTCTAGTGAGTCTGTTTTGTTTTGTTATTGAATCTCAGGTTACCCCTGCCCCCAAAATAAAATAAACAGTGCCCTGTGGGTCTGAACTCCTGTTAGGTTTAAAAGCAAACACATCTTTGTGTTTGGGTAGGAAAGAGCCGTGATACGCCAGAGCAATCTGCAAAACTGGGCCTTGCTTCGGATCCTGAGGGTGACTACAGGCTGCCAGGCACTTGCCAGAAGGTTTGTGCTTTGTGTCTGCGGCTGAGGCAGCACGTGCTCAGGGATGCTGAGAGAGCACAAACAGCGCAGGGAGATGTGCCTGGGAAATTAACACAACGCTAAATGGCCCAGGAGGTTTTCCCAATTCTTCTCATTACAAAGCCCACAATGCCTCTCAAGAGCCATCTTCCCTCTATGGTAATGCTGTGGGATAGTTTATTAGAATGTGTGCCATCAGCCCTGGGGTCTCCTCACCAATGGAGGGAATGGGACATGTGGGTGATGGGTTTTTACTTGGCTTTAAAGCCCAAGAGGAAAGGGGGAAAGGGAAAGAGGGAAGAGAGACAGAAGGAAGGGAGGGGAGGGAGGGAAGTGGAAAAGGAGGAAGGAAGAAAGAAGGAGAGAGAGAGAGAAAGAGGAAGGAAGAAAAGCAAAGGAGAAAAAAGAAAAGGGGAATGGAGAGAAAATAAAAGTCAAGTCACTGGGAACGTCTACTCTGTCCAGGCTGAAGACCTTCCCACGCCAGCCTTGTGTTGGGGCCCAGGAATGGGGTCCCTGAGATGATCCCTAAAGTGTAATTCACCAGGGCCTTGACTTCAATCCCTTAAGAAGAGAATGACTACACGCATCTCTTCTCACTGAGCACCACTGCACGCTCACTTGAGAGCCGGGGTTTGTCTATTTTTCCGTCTAACTGGGAAGACCCAGCTCACAGGGCGGCTCGACTCCCTGTGTCATACAGGTGAAGCATATTGAGTCACACGTCATGTGTGCGACGCGACCGAGGATGTGCTCTCGTACGGACAGCAACTCTGAGAAGTTCACTCCTCTGGCACCATCGCCACCCGAACGAGAGCTAGTAGGTGCCAAGTGCTCTCTAAGCACTCCCGGCTTTTAGGGAACCAATACCTAACATCTCTTCCTTCTCTTGCTAAGTTTAGAAACAAGAGAAAATGAGTCAGAGGAGACACACACCGAGGAGGGAGATGAAAACGTGAGCTCTGTTCCTGAGAAGCGAACTGGACCTTGAAGGTGGCTAATACTGGCCCCTGAATTCTGCAGCCCAGCCCTCTGAGCACTGGCCTCAAAGCCCAGCGGCAGGCTCTGCTGAGGCAGGATCAGAATGCACGTCCCCTGAGGACGCATGAGGCCCAGATGGGGCCACGCCCAGCGCTCAGGCCCCCCCTCCCTCCGGGCTCTCCATCACCCCCTCGGCTTCTCCTCCCAGGGGAAGGGCATGGAGAGAGTCAGGGCAGAGCCTCAGGTGAGCAAACCCCGGGGAGTCTGAGGCCCAGGGATGTGGATTCTATTTCAAAGGCGTTTTCCCATGTCAACCTCAGAAACGCTCTACCAGGCAGGACGTTCAGATCTCCCTTTACTACTGACAGCGAGGCTTACAAAGGTGGGGACAAGGGTCCAAGGTCACCCAGGCAAGAAGCGAAGCAGGATCAGCACCAACCCTGCCAGACGTCGGAGCCTGTGCTGCCAGCCCTACCCCAGCAGTGAAACTGAGGCCCCAGTGATCAGATAGTCTGGCCAAACACCGCATATCCATAGTAGAAGGAAGAGAAAAGACTAAATAAATGCAATGCTACTTTCTGATCAATCATGTAGATCTTTTCATATAATAGTTTCGTTTCTCTAACCTATCATCCAAGGAGAAAAATGAGCCTTGACTGATCATTAAAGATTTCATTTGCAAAATGATTCTGCTGTCATTAGAAACCATTCCACATAGCTGTGTATGACCTCTATGTATATTCTCTCCCTCGGAGGTCAGGAGTTAGACTTGTCTGGGCCACAAAATTGTGAAAGGGCTCCCACACATCTAAACACACCTCAGGGTTTTCGGATTCCTCATTTTAAAGTCCCCCAGACCTCCCTAAAAATGATCAGTTCACGAGATTTTACACTACTCTCCCCGTTGGCATAGGATGTCAGCAGAAGAGCTAGTGATTTTCTAGGACTATTGGAGAAGTTTTTGAAGGTAGAAACATGGAAGCAGGGGGAAGAAAGATGAAGAATACACAGAAGATGGGCCTAGAGACTGTCATACTGAGTGAATTAAGTCAGACAGAGAAAGACAAATACCATACGATATCACTTACACATGGAATCTAAAAAAATGGTAGAAATGAACCTATTTACAAAACACAAATAGAGTCACAGGTGTAGAAAACAAACTTATGGTTACCAGAGGGGAAAGGCGAGGAGGGATAAATTGGGAGATTGGGATTGACACATACACACTACTATATATAAAATAGATATCTAATAAGCTACTGGATAGTACAGGGAACTCTACTCAGTACTCTGTAATGACCTATATGGGAAAAGAATCTAAAAAAGAGTGGATATATGTATATGTATAACTGATTCACTTTGCTGTACATCTGAAACTAACACAACATTGTAAATCAACTATACTCCAATGAAAATTAATTTTTAAAAAAAGAATACACAGAAAATGGAACTAATACAGAAAGGTAATTATTTACTGAGCATATACCACAGGTCAAGTACTGTTGCTGCTGTTTTATGGGTATTAATTCACCTAATCTCACACTAACCTTCAGGATAAGTGCTACTATTAGCCCATTTGTACAGATGGAGAAACTGAGGCACAGAGATGTGAAGTAATCTGATCGCTTGGTCTGTGAGTAGGTGAACCTGAATGTGCACCAGGCAGGCCTCAGGGCCTCCCCTCGACTACCAGGTCACACCATCCGACCACCAAGCACGGACACCCACCGGCCTTCAGAGGGGAAGACAGCCTCTTCCCTTAACTCTTCTTCCCACTCGTCTTCAAGGAAAGGAGGGCAAGTGAGATGGAAATTCACTGCCCTTAGCTGAGGAGTGACGTGCAAGGCTCTACATCACTGCTAAGTTTCAGATATTTCTTCTCCCCTTTGTCAGTGGTCAGCTGGATTACCAAGCCCTGGCCTGGCCATCAGGTACATGAAAAGGTGCCCAACATCACTAATCACCAGGGAAATGCAAATCAGAATCACAATGAGATACCATCTCACACCTGTTAGGATGGCTATTATCAAAAAGACAAGAGATGACAAGTCCTGGGGAGGATGTGGAGAAAAGGGAACCCTCATACACTGTCGGTAGGAATGTAAATTGGACAGCCACTGTGAAAATCAGTGTGAAGTTTTCTTAAAAAACTGAAACTAGAACCATCATATGATCCAGCAACCCCACTCCTGGGCACGTACCCAAAAGAAGTGCACCCCCATGTCGATTGCAGCATTATTCACAACAGCCAAGACATGGAAACAATCTAATGTCCATCACCGGAAGAATGGATAAAGAAAATGTGGTAGATGTGTACAATGGAATATCATTCAGCCACTAAACAAATAAGGAAATCCTGTCATTTGCAACAAGATGGATGAAACTTGAGACCATTATGCTAAGTGAAATAAGTCAGACAGAGAAAGACAAATGCTATATGATCTCACTTATCTGTGGAATCTAAGAAAAGCTGAACTCATAGAAGCAGAGACTACAATGGTGGTTGCCAGGGGCTGGGGGCAGGTGGGGTACATGGGGAAATGTTGGTCAAAGGGTAAAAACTCTCAGTTATAAGATGAATACATTTGGAGACCCAATGCACGGCACTGGAGTATAAGTAAAAGGCTCTATTTAATAATACTCTATTATATACTTGAAAGTGCTAAGGGAATAGATCTTAAATGTCCCCACTACAACAGCATAAAACCAGGTAACTACATGAGGTGATTGAGGTGATAACTAACCTTATTGTGGTAATCACTGCACAATATACACGTGTGTCGAATCACCACTCTGTACACCATCAACTTACACAATGCTATATGCCAGTTATATCTCAATAAAGCTGAAAGAACCGGCCCATCCTAAGAGTAAACGGGCATTCGGTCTCTGGGGTGGCAGGCAGGAGTCTGAGTTACGGGGACAGAACTGGCTTGAATATTTGCAAAAGGAGCCTCAAGTTCCTCATCTTCAAAATGAGTGAGATATTATCTAACTCCCAGCATCCTTCCGGTGATGAAAAGAGCTCATTTATACAATGCACTTAGTGCTCAGTACTTGACATGCTGCAGGGAGTCGGTAAATGGGAGCCGTTATCATACAAACCGCAGGGGTGACACAGAATGTGTGTATCCTCTGGGCTGGCTCAGGTCTAGGAGATCAGGGGCTGGATGGGGAGGACGTTTCCCACACTCAAAAATCATCAGGAAGCCACGAGTTAAAACCCCTGCCTTGCAGGAGAAGCCTCGCCCTGGGAGGACCGACCACGGTTTTCACAAGTATCTGGCAGATCTTGGAGCCGAAGCCCTCAGCGACTGCTGTGCTGTCTTAAGAACCTCAGGGCGAGCTCAGCCAAGCATGTTAAGGGAAACGGGCAGAGTAGGACAGCGTCGAGAAGAGCTGGTTTGTTTATGAATTATCCCACACCCTAGTCTCTCTGAGACCCAGATCTTCTGCCTCTGGACGCTGTTCTATTCGTGAGGCGTCCACGGGGTAGAGAGAAAGCAATGCGTGGGTCAGAGGATCCGGGATCTGAGGTCTAGGGGTCCCTTCCCTGCATGACCCTGGTTTAGTCACCACCTCTCTGCTCAGCTGTGAAATGAGGATAAAGCACCTGCTTTCACTGGGAGTAAAGAGCTATTCTGGTTACTTTCCACTCCAAGGTGCACGGCTGAGAAACAGAGAAAGCGTTTCCCTTTGCCCTTTTCTCCACACTTCCATCTGCCCCTAGAAGTCAGGACTCCGGCTACCCCTGCGATGCCCGCGTCTGCCCTGTGGCTCCCAGCGCCCTGCCTCTGCTCAGATCCCTGCAGGCTGGCCGAGCACAGCTGCTGGCAGCAGCCCCTCCAGTCCTGCGCCCCAGGGAGAGGCCAGGCTGTTCTCTTTTGGTTTCCCAATAACTGCTGTTTCCAAGAGCTCCCTGCCAAAGGCAGAGGGAGGGAGGCGGCCACAGAGAGCCACGGCCAAGGGCAGCCCAGGGCGGAGGCAGGACTGCGGGCCACAGGCCACGTGCTCTGCACCTCTGCCCGAGGGCGTCCCCACCCTCCCCGCCGCCGCCCTTCATCAGCTTCCCCCTGAGCACTCCCTCGTCTGCATTGTTCCTCTGAAGGCAGCGGACAGGAATCACATTTGAGAAGTTCTGCTTGGGACACAGCATCGGGGATGGAGAAGAGCTGCTGGGCGTCGGGGGTGGGGGGGTGCCGTGAGTGGCCTAGAACCACCAGGTGCTGGAAAAGGAAGGGTGGCCGGGGGCAAAATGATGTTGACGGGTGGGCAGGGTGAGCCGACACCAAGGCAAACACTACCTTTTGCCCAGGGCCAGTCCTGACCAAGGCACGTGTGTCTGTCTGCCTCTCTCTTACACACAGACACGCACACACGCACACTCACACACAGCTTCTTCCCACCCTCTCACCCTGCATTAGAAGCCACGTGGTTCACAGGGAGGGGCCCTGACCTAGGAACCCAGACACCTGGGTTCTGGCCCCAGGTCTACCACGTCCTGGTCCCACGGCCTTCATCTGTCCAGAGCTCAGGGTTTTTTTTTCTCTGTAAAATAAAAACATTGCACCAGATCGGTATTCTCCAGAGTGGAGCCCCGTGTACACTAGTGTCCAGGAAAAAGGATTCTGAGACTGACTACGTTTGCAAGCCCCTCGCACTCCAGTACCGGGGCACCCCTTCCTTTTCCTGGAGAGTCACACCCTTCACTTCCCTGTACCCCTGACACGTGATACATGAATATACATTTGGACAGTTAATTAGAATCTGAATCCCTAGAAATGTTCACCAGTTATAGGTGGCAAATTATTACTATTCTCAGGAATGAGTCACCTGGAGATAATTAAGACTGACGCTCAAATTCCTGATACCCTCTGAACAGCATCAAACAAGAGCTTCTAGAAAGTTCTCCTGAGAAGCTAACCACATGGACGATGTCACAGGTGAGGCAGAAATTCAGTTTACCGTGTGCCAAGCACTCGGCTAACTAGTCAAATAGTCACTGTATGGTACATATTTTATCTGATTACTGATTACTGTCCACCGTCCTCAAAGGTGCTGGCACTTGTACTATTCCCTGCACCCAATTTCCACCAGCCTCGGGGTTTTTACCCAAGTTGTCTGCGCAACACCCATCTCATGGCATCCGTGTTGCTACATTCGTTCGCCCTGAGAAACGATTCAGTACCAGACCCTGGCTTGACTGGGTGCAAAGAATTCAAAGATATGTGAAAAAGGATCCAGGCATCAGAAGGTGCACCTTCCACCTGAGGAGACAGGTAGGTAACTAGTACTCATGATGGATGGAACGTGATGGCTGGCAGGCACCTGAGGCACGCAAGGTGAACTGACGTGACTTAACAAGGTCAGTGATTCTGAGGGTGAGAAGAAAGCCTTCTAATGCCTGAAAGTAGTGTTTATACCCTGTATCTTTGAGGACTGAATTGAGACTCCCAAGTAAGAAGTCACCTCACTGGAAATGTACACTGATGCAACCACTATGGAGAATAGTGTGGAGGTTCCTTAAAGAACTAAAAATAAGAGTTACCATATGACCCAGCAATCCCACTCCTGGGCATATAACCGGAAAAGATGAAAACTCTAATTTGAAAAGATACATGCACCCCAATGTTCACAGCAGCACTACTTACAATTGTCAAGACATGGAAGCAACCTAAATGTCCATCGACAGATGAATAGATAAAGAGGATGTGGTATATATACACAATGGAATATTACTCAGCCATAAAATAGAATGAAATAATGTCATTTGCAGCAACATGGATGGACCTAGAGATGATCATACTAAGTGAAGTCAGAGAGAGAAAGACAAATACCATATGATATCATTTGCATGTGGAATCTAAAAAAATGATACAAATGAACTTATTTCCAAAACAGAAACAGACTCACAAACATAGAAAACAGTATTATGGTTACCAAAGGGGAAAGCAGGGGGAGGGATAAATTAGGAGTTTGGGATTAACAGATACATACTACTATATATAAAATAGATAATCAACAAGGACCTACTGTATACAGCACAGGGAACTAGATTCAGTATCTTGCAATAACCTATAATATAAAAGAATCTGAAAAAGAATATATATACGTATAACTGAATCACTTTGCTGTACCCCTGAAATGAACACAACAATGTAAATCAACTATACATCAATAATTTTTTTTTTTTTTTTTAAAAGAAGTTACCTCCCTCCACACACCTGCCAGGTCAGGGACACCATGAGATTTAGAGATTTAGAGTGTCATGTGTCATTGCCATGTGTTTTAAGATAAGGACCAACCAGAACAGAATGGGACAAAACTTGTCATAAAAGAAAAACTTGCTCCCACTGTTTACAGGACACAGAATGCTTGTGGGCAGAAGTTCAGGCCACAAAAGACTGATAAAGGACTTAGAGATCTCTGAGCAAACAGTCTGTCTGGTCAAGTAAGTGAGAGGGAAAATTCTTTCATTATCGTACATTTCAGTTGCTGAAAGAGAGACACGACCACACTTCACCAGATCAACATTTGCTAAACAAAGGAGCCTGAAATTTCCTAGGAAACAAAACACATGGTCACTGACCGCTCCATATTTTGTTTAAAAAACAAAAAACAAAAATATGAGTGGCCTGCAGAGTAGAGACTCTTTTGAGGTTTTGCCTGGAGTTAAAAAAAGCATTTGAGTTAAAATGCAGGGGCCACTGTTTTGGTTGTTTGTTTCTGAAGTTGCCCTCCAGTGGAGGAAGTCTCAAAGGGAGTATTTAATCAGAACTGGGGACACCCACCCAGCCTCCCACTTGAGCAGCAGGGAACTGGAGCCAAATCTACTTTAGTGAATAGTCCTCCTCTTTTTTTTTTTCCAGTTGGGTATTTTTACAAATTTCTATTGTTCTGTTTGTTTGCAAAATAAGGTCACTTGTTCAGAAAAGGCTTTTTGCCTAATGTATGCATCCAAGCATCCTCTCGTTGGTAGTAAGAGATTTATACAATTCTGGAATTCGTCTCATCTCCAGAGGCTAATGCTGGGGAAGCCCCAAGCCCTCCCACTAGAGCCCGTCAAGAAACTGTGTTAATACCTATGGGTGGGGGCATCATATGTTAGTGCCAAGAGCTCACAAGTCCTCATAAAACACCAGCATCTCTCGGCTGGAGAGATGAGGCCAAAGTGTCAGGATTCTCCCAAATCTGATCATGTTCCTGTCTCTACCAAGTAATGGGCTTGTCATGAAAGGGACTCAGTGGGAGGGAACAGAGAAGCGTTGCAAAGCAAAAATGTTCCGTCTTTTCTTCTCATGCTCGGTCAGGATGATCGCTCCTTTGAGGCACTGCACCACCTACTCCCGTGATGTCAGCTGCGAACGATGAAGTCATGGAATCACCCAGGATCCAGTAAGCCAGATGTTCTCTCTTCTCTACACTCCACCCCACCCCCTCCAGGCTCCAGGAGTCCACAGTGGTTAAATAAGGACCTAGAGGCCTCAGCACCTTGCCTCCCTGAACTGACTGAATCTCCCCCCATCAACTCTCAAAATGCGGCAGAGACAGGGAGACGCTCCTATGTCCAACACTCTAACCCAAAACTTGACCCATAATTTTACAACGCAAGAAAACAGAACGACTGGTCCAAGTAATACCAAAAAGATATTAAATCACTATCACTGCTCAATTAATAATGATGATAAACACTTATTACCATGTGAACCCAGACAACCCCCAGACACATCTCTGGCCTTCCCTAATTTATGGGGAGATTGTCTCCCCTTTCTCAATTCTATGACTACCCACGCATTTTTTTTTCTATTTATTTTATTTATTTATTTTTGGCTGCGTTGGGTCTTTGCTGCTGCTGCTGCTCGTGGGCTTTCTCTAGTTGCGGCGAGCGGGGGCTACTCTTCGTTGCAGTGCGTGGGCTTATCATTGCGGTGCCTTCTCTTGCTGTGGAGCACGGGCTCTAGGTGCATGGGCTTCAGTAGTTGTGACACGCAGGCTCAGTAGTTGTGGTGCACGGGCTTAGTTGCTCCGCAGCATGTGGGATCTTCCCGGACTGGGGCTCGAACCCGTGTCCCCTGCATTGGCAGGCGGATTCTTAACCACTGTGCCACCAGGGAAGCCCTCTCCACGCATTCTTTTGAATTACTAAACAGTGTACACATTTTTGCTAATTCCAAAGTAATTGTTTTCTCAATCCTCTCCCTACACAACTGCCCCCCCTCAAATGCAGAGATTACAACATATCACACGTATTGAAATATTTTGGACTCTGTAGACCTAATGAAAATAGATTTGCTATATCCAGGCATCACACATAGAGCAGACAGCATGTCATTCACAAGACACTCATTAAAAGATTTACCAGCCTCGGTTTACTTTGCTCCCACCCAGGGGCCGTCTCTGGTCTACAGAGGTCCAATCGACAACCTACACGCAAAGAAAGTTTCAGGAACCCATAGGTAACGAATCCTTCCATCTTGTCTTCGGCCCTATAGCCCAGACCATATTACAAAGATCGTTTGCATTCAGCATTGCTCTATGACAACAAGCATTTCGTAGACTATGGCAGAAGAGCACCCAGGGATTTAACTTCTCAGTGGGTTGTTCTAAAATCTGCAGGAACTAGACTATCCCCAAACACATTCCATTTTCTTCTGAAAACGAGTTTGCTTCCTGAGATATGAAGAGGGTGCCGGGCACAGAGTCGGTACTCAATAAACCTTAGTTCAAACTACTTTGGATCTCAGGACGCTTCTGTTTCCTTTGGTCCCCTCTTTGGATAAAGCACACATTGATGCATCTTGGGAGGTCTTCATGGGCAAAATATCTGCATCATTCAAATGTGATCCTGCTGGAGAGCAGCTGTAGGAAATGAAACACACAGGCTGAAGTGGGAGCCACACAGAATCACACGGTCCAAGCAGATAAGCTGCCATGATGGTCAACCACGGGTGCACATGAATAATGGAAAAGCAATCAAATATCCTTCAGTATTTTCATTTTCACAGCAGGGACCCAGGTTCAGCTATTGCTTCCATGTGGCGATACTGAGAATCAAAGCATGAACGAGGTCTTTCTGAAGCTAATAAGCAATTATCTTTCACCAAAGAAATGTGATTAGAGTGTCTGCATAGGAAGACGTTCTGTAACTTACAAACGCATGTGTTTCACAGCATCGTCTATCTTAACGGGAGCTCTTCTTCGGCTCCTGGACTGCGCGGTGTTTCTCTTCTGCAGCATCTAGTACAGTAACAACCGCAGGTAGTTCTGGCAAATAGTTGTTGCTGTGGTTTGATAATGATGCCAACACCGGCATTACATCCAAGTAACGGTCCCAGGTGTTCTGATCACAGAACACACCTCCCAGAGATCTGGTTGGAGTACAAATAAAGCTACCCAGCTCACATCCACAAATATCAAGCTTTCTTTGTCTTTGGAGAGAGAAGGAACAGCTGAAGGTAGATGGTGAATACAGACACTCCTCTGGGCAGCCCAGGAGAACAGGCAAATTGGTGCCAAAGAACTGGACAAGGATATGAATGAAGCAATCATCTAGAGCCGGAATGGCTACAATTTCCAGGAAGGATGTGGCTCTCTCCACATACCACCAATTAGGGAACACCTGGGCCATAGATGTGCCTCCCTGTCAGAAGAAAGGTACCCGTCTCTGCTTATGGTTTAGCTCATAACCACCTCCTTCCAGGGCAATAACTTCACAGCCTCCCCGTCACTTACTGAAGTGCCTCCCAGAAAGGGAAATGCTGTTCCTTCCAGATGGTAAATTCATCTGAGGGAGGAGATTTTTAACCCCTGAAGGCCAACGGCTTTGAGTTAGAAGAGCTGTGAACTCCAGGACACCCCCTCAAACATGCCCTGGCCTCCATTCCTGAAAGTTCAACTTGAAGTTTCCATAGCTGGAACATCACCGCTGGATTCAGTTCTCAAGGGGGGGCCGCAGATGTCCCACCGACCATCAGGGCATTACGGGGTCAGCTCAACGCCTTGTGTTCAAGAAATCAAACAGCAGTCACCACAGAACCCAGTGTGATCTGCAAAATGGTTGTTTTGCTGTTTTCTTCCAAACAGACCCTGTGCCCCCGACTGCTTGAACCCTAGTGAGGAGAAGTGCTAAAGCTTCCCCGCAAAGCTGTCAACTCCTATGGGGCAGGGGGTGTGTATTTATAACTCAGTATCCCCGCTAATGGGCACATGGTAGGGGCTCAACACATGTTGAATGAAGTCGACCCCAAACCCCACAGATAACTCAATAGCCTCATCTTAACTTAGCATTTATCTTCTTTCTTTTAAGCATTTATCTTCAACATCCTAGGTTCACTAGAGTACTCACAGGAAAGAAAGAACTCTGTTTTCAGTCCCTTTACCAATGAGAGAGTTAATAAAGACAGATAAAACAGCCCCCCACCAAAAAATGCAGAAAACAAAAACGAAAATGCCAGATCTGAAAAAAATGTGGGTGGGACAGGTGGCCTGGAAGGCACAGAGGATGGGAGACTAGCGGTGGATCTGAAACACATCTTAAAGAAGGTCTCCAGAGAACCACCCCCCGCCTTTAAATTCTGGATCTCACAGGACTTCAGCATCACCATCTTTGAGGGTAAGGGTCCGTACATCTTGATTTTTAAACATGTTCACCTACTGCTTCCTAAGTTTGAACAACACTGATCTACATGGTACAGCGGGAAGCTACACCAAGGAACAGGTAGGTACCTAGGAGTAGCTCAAGTCAGGAGCTTTGGGGATAAATTTAACCCCGCCCCCAAATCTCCCTACACTCACCTCACCCCCTGTTCCCCTATCCCTGGGTCTTACTGGGTCATCTCCCTTTTTAGGACAGCTGGATCCCTCATCTCCATCCCTTCACAGGGTGCCTTATGCCCACCCAAGGGTGGAGCCCTCCAGACTATGTTTCCCAGACTCCCCCATGGCTAGTTCTCCTCCAGGAGCTGCAGGGGTGACAGAAGTGAGACAGAGGCTGCTACACACTGTCCTGAAGGTATCAGATTTAGCCACGGCCGGCTACACAATTTGCAGAGTCCACTGCAAAATAAAACTGCAGTGTACACACTGCTATATTTAAAATAAAGGGACTTCCCTGGTGGTCCAGTGGTGAAGACTCCACACTCTCAATGCAGGGGGCCAGGGTTCGATCCTGGTCAGGGAACTAGATCCCACATGTCGCAACTAAGACCTGGCGTGGCCAAATAAATGAATAAATATTTTTAAAAATAAAATAGATAACCAAGAAGGACCTACTGTACAGCACAGGGAACTCTGCTCAATATTCTGTAATAACCTAAATGGGAAAAGAATTTGAAAAAGAATAGATACATGTATACGTATAACTGAAACACTTTGCTGTACACCTGAAACTAACACAACATGGTTAATCAACTATACCTCAATATAAAATAAAAAATTTTTTAGAATTTTTAAAATAAAAATGCAGGGCTCCTTGCTCAGAAAAGCAGGGGGGGGGAGGTTTTCCCCTGGCTTCCACAGTCTCTTTCTCAATCTGTCACAGCATTTTTTATTTGCTATTTAATGTCACGCTTTGTTCGGGCACAAAGATGCAAGGTCAGCACACCGTTCAACCCCATTGGCAGCAGTCGAGATCCTCCGAGTATCCATGCCTGGGCCAGCACCACGCTGAGGGTGGCACTGGTTGCTGGAAGAGGGGAGGGGCATGTGGCTAAGAACCCACCCTGGAGAGGTGGTCAGGCAGTGGGGACAGAAACTCATATGACCAGTCCCTCCCATCAAATCTCTGAGATAGCCTCATCCACCAGAGGGCAGACAGCAGAAGCAAGAAGAACTACAATCCTGCAGCCTGTGGAACAAAAACCACATTCACAGAAAGATAGACAAGGTGAAAAGGCAGAGGGCTATGTACCAGATGAAGTAACAAGATAAAACCCCAGAAAAACAACTAAATGAAGAGGAGATAGGCAACCTTCCAGAAAAAGAATTCAGAATAATGATAGTGAACATGATCCAGGACCTCAGAAAAACAATGGAGGCAAAGATCAAGAAGATGCAAGAAATATTTAACAAAGTCCCAGAAGAATTAAAGAACAAACAAAGAGAGATGAACAATACAATAACTGAAATGAAAAATACACCAGAAGGAATCAATAGCAGAATAACTGAGGCAGAAGAACGGATAAGTGACGTGGAAGACAAAATGGTGGAATTCACTGCTGTGGAACAGAAAAAAGAAAAAAGAATGAAAAGAAATGAAGACAGCCTAAGAGACCTCTGGGACAATATTAAACACAACACCACTCGCATTATAGGGGTCCCAGAAGGAGAAGAGAGAGAGAAAGGACCAGAGAAAATATTTGAAGAGATTATAGTCAAAAACTTCCCTAACATGGGAAAGGAAATACCCACGCAAGTCCAGGAAGTGCAGCGAGTCCCATACAGGATAAACCCAAGGAGAAACATGCCAAGACACACAGTAATCAAATTGGCAAAAATTAAAGACAGAGAAAAATTATTGAAAGCAGCGAGGGAAAAACAACAAATAACATACAAGCGAACTCCCATAAGGTTAACAGCTGATTTCTCAGCAGAAACTCCAGAAAGGAGTGGCATGTTATACTTAAAAGTGATGAAAGGGAAGAACCTACAACCAGATTACTCTACCCAGCAAGGATCTCATTCAGATTCGATGGAGAAATCAAAAGCTTTACAGACAAGCACAGGTAAGAGAATTCAGCACCACCAAACCAGCTCTACAACAAATGCTAAAGAAACTTCTCTAAGTGGGAAACACAAGAGAAGAAAAGGACCTACAAAAACAAACCCAAAACAATTAAGAAAATGGTAATAGGAACATACATATCAATAATTACCTTAAACGTGAATGGATTAAATGCTCCATCCAAAAGACACAGGCTTGCTGAATGGATACAAACACAAGACCCATATATATGCTGTCTACAAGAGACCCACTTCAGACCTAGGGACGCATTCAGACTGAAAGTGAGGGGATGGAAAAAGACACACCATGCAAATGGAAATCAACAGAAAGCTGGAGGAGCAATACTCATATCAGATAAAATCAACTTTAAAATAAAGAACGTTACAAGAGACAAGAAAGGACACTACATAATGATCAAGGGATTAATCCAAGAAGAAGATATAACAATTATAAATATATATGCACCCAACATAGGACCACCTCAATACATAAGGCAACTGCTAACAGCTATAAAAGAGGAAATTGACAGTAACACACTAATAGTGGGGGACTTTAACACCTCACTTACACCAATGGACAGATCATCCAAACAGAAAATTAATAAGGAAACAGAAGCTTTAAATGACACAACAGATTGGATAGATTTAATTGATATTTATAGGACATTACATCCAAAAACAGATTACACTTTCTTCTCAAGTGCGCACGGAACATTCTCCAGGATAGATCACATCTTGGATCACAAATCAAGCCTCAGTAAATTTAAGAAAATTGAAATCATATCAAGCATCTTTTCTGACCACAATGCTATGAGATTAGAAATGAATTACAGGGAAAAAAACATAAAAAACACAAACACATGGAGGCTAAACAATACGTTACTAAATAACCAAGAGATCACTGAAGAAATCAAAGAGGAAATCAAAAAATACCTTGAGACAAATGACAATGAAAACACGATGATCCAAAACCTATGGGATGCAGCAAAAGCAGTTCTAAGAGGGAAGTTTATAGCTATACAAGCCTACCTCAAGAAACAAAAAAAATCTCAAGTAAACAATCTAACCTTACACCAAAAGGAACTAGAGAAAGAAAAACAAACAAAACCCAAAGTTAGCAGAAGGAAAGAAATCATAAAGATCAGAGCAGAAATAAATGAAATAGAAACAAAGAAAACAATAGCAAAGATGAATAAAACTAAAAGCTGGTTCTTTGAGAAGATAAACAAAACTGATAAACCATTAGCCAGACTCATCAAGAAAAAGAGGGAGAGGACTCAAATCAATAAAATTAGAAATGAAAAAGGAGAAGTTACAACACACATCGAAGAAATACAACGCATCCTAAGAGACTACTACAAGCAACTCTATGCCAATAAAATGAACAACCTGAAAGAAATGGGCAAATTCTTAGAAAGGTATAACCTTCCAAGACTGAACCAGGAAAAAACAGAAAATATGAACAGACCAATCACAAGTAATGAAATTGAAACTGTGATTAGAATTCTTCCAACAAACAAAAGTCCAGGACCAGATGGCTTCACAGGTGAATTCTATCAAACATTCAGAGAAGAGCCAACACCCATCCTTCTCAAACTCTTCCAAAAAATTGCAGAGGAAGGAACACTCCCAAACTCATTCTACGAGGCCACCATCACCCTGATACCAAAACCAGACAAAAGATACTACAAAAACAGAAAATTACAGACCAATATCACTGATGAATATAGATGCAAAAATCCTCAACAAAATACTAGCAAACAGAATCCAACAACCCATTGAAAGGCTCATACACCATGATCAAGTGGGATTTATCCCAGGGATGCAAGGATTCTTCAATATATGCAAATCAATCAATGTTATACACCATATTAACAAACTGAAGAATAAAAACCATATGATCATCTCAATATATGCTGAAAAAGCTTTTGACAAAAGTCAACACCCGTTTATGACAAAAACTCTCCAGAAGGTGGGCATACAGGGAACCTACCTCAACATAATAAAGGCAATATACGACAAACCCACAGCAAACATCATTCTCAATGGTGAAAAACTGAAAGCATTTCCTCTAAGACCAGGAACAAGACAAGGATATCCACTCTCACCACTATTATCAACATAGTTTTGGAAGTCCTAGCCATGGCAATCAGAGAAGAAAAACAAATAAAAGGAATACAAATTGGAAAAGAAGAAGTAAAGCTGTCACTGTTTGCAGATGACATGATACTATACATAGAGAATCCTAAAAATGCCACCAGAAAACTACTAGAGCTTATCAATGAATTTGGTAAAGTTGCAGGATACAAAATAATTCACAGAATTCTCTTGCATTCCTATACACTAATGATGAAAAATCTGAAAGAGAAATTATGGAAACACTCCCATTTACCACTGCAACAAAAAGAATAAAATACCTAAGAATAAACCCACCTAGGGAAACAAAAGACCTGTATGCAGACACATAAGACACCGATGAAAGAAATTAAAGATGATACCAAGAGATGGAGAGATATACCAAGTTCTTGGATTGGAAGAATCAATATTGTGAAAATGACTATACTACCCAAAGCAATCTACAGAGTCAATGCAATCCCTATCAAATTACCAATGGCATTTTTTTCAGAACTAGAACAAATCATCTTAAAATTTGTATGGAGACACAAAAGATCCTGAAGAGCCAAAGCAGTCTTGAGGGAAAAAAACTGAGATGGAGGAATTAGACTCCCTGACTTCAGACTATACTACAAAGCTACAGTAATCAAGACAATATGGCACTGGCACAAAAACAGAAACATAGATCAATGGAACAAGATAGAAAGCCTATAGGTAAACCCACACACCTATGGTCAACTAATCTGACAAAGGAGGCAAAAATATACAATGGAGAAAAGACAAGTCTCTTCAATAAGTGGTGCTGGGAAAACTGGACAGCTACATGTAAAAGAATTAAATTAGAACACTCCCTAACACCATACACAAAAATAAACTCAAAATGGATTCAAGACCTAACTGTAAGACTGGACTCTATAGAACTCTTAGAGGAAAACATAGGAAGAACACTCTGACGTAAATCACAGCAAGATCCTTTTTAATCCACCTCCTAGAGTAATGGAAATAAAAACAAAAATAAACAAGTGGGACCTAATGAAACTTCAAAGCTTTTGCACAGCAAAGGAAACCATAAACAAGATGAAAAGACAACCCTCAGAATGGGAGAAAATATTCGCAAACGAATCAATGGACAAATGATTAATCTCCAAAATATATAAACAGCTCATGCAGCTCAATATTAAAGAAACAAACAACCCAATCCAAAAATGGGCAGAAGACCTAAATAGACATTTCTCCAAAGAAGACATACAGATGGCCAAGAAGCACATGAAAAGCTGCTCAACATCACTAATTATTAGAGAAATGCAAATCAAAACTACATTGAGGTATCACCTCACACCAGTTAGAATGGGCATCATCAGAAAATCTACAAACAACAAATGCTGGAGAGGGTGTGGAGAAAAGGGAACCCTCTTGCACTGTTGGTTGGAATGTAAATTGATATAGCTACTATGGAGAACAGGATGGAGGTTCCTTAAAAAACTAAAAATAGAATTACCATATGATCCAGCAATCCCACTACTGGGCATATACCCAGAGAAAACCATAATTCAAAAAGACACATGTACCCCAATGTTCATTGCAGCACTATTTACAATAGCCAGGTCATGGAAGCAACCTAAGTGTCCACCAACAGACGAATAGATAAAGAAGTTGTGGTACATATATACAATGGAATATTACTCAGCCATAAAAAGGAACGAAACTGGGTCATTTGTTGAGACATGGATGGATCTAGAGACTGTAATACAGAGTGAAGTAACTCAGAAAGTGAAAAACAAATATCGTATATTAACACATATATGTGGAAACTAAAAAAATGGTACAGATGAACTGGTTTGTAGGGCAGAAGTTGAGACACAGATGTAGAGAACAAACGTATGGACACCAAGGGGGGAAGGCTGCGTGGGGGTGGGGATGGTGGTGTGATGAGTTGGGCGATTGGGATTGACATGTATACACTGATGTGTATAAAACTGATGACTAATAAGAACCTGCAGTATAAAAAAACCAAAGAACAAAAAACAAAAACTCATATGAGCCAAGGTACCAAGTTCCCAGAACATGTTCATTGTACTGAACCTGCAAAACACAAATGCAAAAATAAAATGATTAAGAATTTTAACATGGCCTGGATTTATCACCCAGCAAGACAGCAGAGGTCCCAGGGAGCAGACCCTGGCTCATGTGTTTAGAGTCAGGAGGAAGGGCTTGATTGCACCGCCAGCAGCATCTCAGTGATCCCCCAGGTTCTGATCATTCTCCAAGTTCTGATCCGCCTCTACCTCCTGACCATGGCAAAAGGGGAATCTTCTTGGAATCGTTTTGAGAATCATTCCTGGCAGCCCTTCCAATAACTGTGTCAGCACCCAAATCCCTCTGTTATGGGCTGTTTGTCTCCCTGCAAATTCATCTGTTGAAGCCTTAACTCCCCATGTGATGGTGTTTAGAGGTGGAGCCTTTGGGGGTGATTAGGTTTGGATGAGGACGTGAGATGGGGGCCCTCATGATGGGACTCGTACCCTTGTAAGAGGAAGGGAGACAAGAGCTCTCTCCACCATGTGAGGACACAGTGAGAAGACAGCCATCTGCAGGACAGGAAGAAGAACCCTCAGCAGCCTCGGAATCTGCTGGCACCTTGATCTTGGAGTTTCAGCCTCCAGAACTATGAGAAATAAATATCTGTTGTTCAAGCCACGAAGTCTGTAGTATTTTGTTACGGCAGCCCCTGCTGACAAAGACGCCCTGGACTACTGACTTTGTGCTTAAAACAGGAGTTTCTGCTTTCTGCAACTGAACCCTGACAGTAAACTCTGTTCTCCTACCCAGCCCTGGTCCTGGGCCCCTAGGCAAGGCTACACCGTGGCTTCTGTGCCTCAGTGAACCACGTCCTGGGACCTCTTCAACACCAGCAGGGTGAAGCGGGCGAGAACCACAGGTTCAACCTTCTGGAAATAGGTTTTTACCAGGAAAACATGTGTCTAAAAAAAAAAAAAAAAAAATTATGCATTTCCCCATAGAAACACTGCTAGTAACCTAAACTAGCCTTGAACTTCCCAATCATGAGAAACATTTCTACATCTGAGACACTGAGAAAGGCCTGAGTTCACCGACTCCCTGAAAATCCACTGCAGGAAATGAGAAAGGCAGAAAATGCAGAGTCTACCAGCATTGGCTCCGCTGGTGGGTGATTCCACATTCCTCCTGACTTATGGCTCTGTGGACTCTGAGAAGTGTTGACAGCCCCGACTACAGGCCATTTACCAGGCAAGAAAAATACAACCAGGATCAGCACGTCCCAAAATGTCACTTTGAAAGGAGATGCCTATAAAAACAAGCCTCACACCTATAGACTTAACTGTGGTTAAGCAAAACAAACTCGTTTGGTATAAAAGAAATTACTACGTCTTGAAATGCTTGGGGAAGGGTTGCTAGGTGGTGGCTGGGGTTTTTTTTCCTTGCCCCAAATCACGTTAATGACAATTTGACACGGCCAAGCATTCCTCCCTGTAAAACGAATGTCATCAGGCTCTAAAATGAGCTCACCACTCCTAATGACACACACATAACTTCACTCCCATGTTTTAATGAGAAAAGAAGGGATCGCAAATTCCCATCTGGCACAACAACTGCCCGGCCAAAGATAGTTACCAATTGAGTGGCCCAAGCTTGGGGAGACAGGTAAGTCCAGAAGGATCCAGATTTGGGAGGGGAGGAGGGGATAAAGGCCAAAGACCACTGAGGATTTTATTCTAAAGAAATATTCAGAGCTGGAAGATAAAGAAAAATGTTGGCAAACAAACTGAGGACAGTGGGAGAAGGCAGAAGGCAGACCTCAATGCCTATTGCATTTCCACCTCATTCATTCATTCATTCATTCAGTAAACATTTACTTAAATGCCCGCTATATGCCCGGCCCTAGGCTTGTCCGATAGACACAGAAATAGACACCAATTAATCCCTGTATTTAACAAGTTTCAGTTCAGAGGAAGAGAGGTAAGAGACAGTCACAAGATCACACTGTGCGGAAAAACTAGAGTCATCTAAAACAGGGGTTGGTAAACTACAGCCAAAGGCCCACCACTTGTTTTTGTAAATAAAGTTTTACTGAAACACGGCCCACCCACTCATTTACATACTGCATTTGGCTGCCTTGGCATGACCACAGCAGACTTGAGTAATCACCTGCATGGCTGCAAAGTGTAAAACATTTACTACTGGATCCTTTAAGAAAATATTTACTGAGCCCTGGCCTAAGAGAATAAAATGCAAACCTTCATTTAGACTGTAGTTTAGGAAGGCTTCCTGGAGGAAGTGACATCTAAGAGGCACCTGAAAGACGAGGACGAAAGAGGCAGGCAGAAGGAAGAGAAAGGGGTCTTAAGCAGAGGGGGCTGTGTGGGTGAAGGCAGAGGTGGAAGAGAGCTTGGCAGGTTCAAGGACTATAAGGGGTGATGCAAGCAGGACAGAGAGATAGTAGCAGCTCCATGGATTCTGTCTGATCGAAGCAGGAGTAACAGCAGCATCCAGCAGACACTGAGTGAGTATTATGGGCCAGGCTGTATATTAAGCACTTTACACACATTAACTTTTTACTCCCTGAAGGAGCTTAATGGAGCCAATATAATTAGAAATGAGGGGCTTGCAACTGTATTTGCGTAACACGTCCCTTAATGTTGGGAAAATGCCAATTGCTCACATCAGAGAATCGGGAGGTAGGTGTGGGCTAACAGACACTCCAAGTGCCGCCGTGGCAGTGTCACTGTGCAGAGGGAAGTGACATACACGATAATTTCATCCTTTGAATTACAGTGAATTATTAACATTCTAAAGAAGGATATCCCTAGCTGGTAAATTACCAACCTTACTGGTGGTTTCAGACCTTTAAATCTTTACTGAGAAATCCTGGAGAATAAGAAAAATCCTGAGTTTCAAAATGAGAGAAAAGGATGGATTCCAGAAAAAGGATAGATGATGCCTGACATCCTCCTCCTAGTGAAATTCTAGGGAGATTATGAAATGGAAATTTTATAAACATTCAGAAAACACTGAGGTGAGGACGCTGAGCCACGCTAAACTCCCGCCCTGTCTGGGCAGGGTTACAGGGCTGACAGGTCAGAAAAACGCCACAGAGTGTACGCTGATTTCAGCCAAGCAAATGACCAAGCCTTTCCCATATATTCTTTTGATAAAGGAGAGACAAACAGGCTTTTAAAAACCCCATGATGCAGATGTATAGCTGGCTGCACAATGAGAATCCGAGAGAACACTGAAGTAGGCAGGACTGGTCTTCTTTGTGGGTCTTCCTCCATGAGGGTAAAGCCCACGTAAATGACAACCGGTAAACACTATTTAATCAGAGCCAGCTAGAGCAAGGGAGTCACCCACCATCACTGGCATTTGGTAGAGACTCAAAGCAGGCAGAGTGGGAAAGTCTGTAGTGAAAAAAGGGAAGGTTTCAGGGATGCCCTGATTGGAGGCTGTCGGCATGGAGAAGCTATAGGCAAACTAACTAGAAGCGGGGCATCCTCTGTGGCTGGTTTGGAGAACACATGGGGCTTTCTCAGGCTGGTCCTAAGACAAAAATTAGGGGAGTGTCAGTGACTAGTTAAGTCCTGGTCATTTAGGGCCAGCTGCCCCAGGGGTTACCGTTTGCCTCCCTGGGCTGGGTGTTTCAGATCAGAGGGCAAAGGTTTCATATTCTATATGGTCTGGCCACTTTCTGTTTACATCATGTCTCCCACCCACCTCTGCTCTGCGTCCAACATGGGGAGAACAGGCAAACCGTTCGGGTCAGTTTCCTTGAAAGTGGCATGAAGAAATTTTAGAAAGTAGACAGGGAAAACAAAGCAATTGATTAGCCCCAAATTCAGAGGAGATCAAATTAAAAATCAATTAAATATCTACCCCAAGGAAACTCAGGGGCATACAGAATGATGACGCTTAAGTGTACTATAATAGGTGGCTAAAATAATTGTCAGCAATGTCAGTTTATATGTGGCTTATCAATGCCTGAGTAAGATGAATGGCTGATTCATCCACAGCTCTGCAACTTTGAGCAAGCAAGTCACTTGATCTCTATCAGCCGTAATTGCTCATCATCTGTAAAACAAATAGATTGAAATAAAATCACTCAGGTCCTTCACGGCTGTAAAATTTTATGGTTCTATGATTCCAGTCACTTGGAGAGTTTTTATTCTACATGCGGCAGAGTTATGTCTGCCCAGCTAGATATATTAATTCATCAGGAGCTGAACTGGAAAAACAAAACAAGTCACATCCATGTTTTGTAAAAGTACATTCACATTCAGCAATAATTACTGAACAGTAACTATGAATAAAGCACTCTCCTAGGAGCCATGGGGGAAACAGAGAAGAAACAGAGACCCAGCACTAAGGGACTCTAGTTGAGAAGTGAAAATATGCACAGAATTAACTCTAAATAAAGTACTCAGTGCCCTAAAATGATACCAAAAGTGCTCTAGAAAATGACAAATACTCAGGTACACTCTGAATGGCTTCCCTAAAGGTTGCAAAAAGAATGATTAGCTAGTGGCTGTTATCTTTTCATGCACACTGTAATTTGCATATTGTAACTTGCAAATAATTTTTGTTTGCTTTAAGTTTCATTTGCTCTCATTCCTTTTCCCCTCGACTTTGGGGTTTGGCACATCAGAGTTATACTAGCTGGTCTCTACTGCAAAGGGCATTTAAAAGGAGGGTTTATGCCAGAATAATGGCAACTCTACATGTGACAAGATGTTCTGGCCAGAGATAACCGGGTCTCAGAAATTACTGAATAACTGCAATGAAGGGGCAATGAAATGCTCCCATGAGGCCGGTTTTCTTCAAAGTCCCGTTCCTAGGAAGTGGTAAATATTGAAAATTACCATTTCCGGTTCCCCTCCACCCCTGCCTGAAGGTACTCGAAGTTGGGGGGAGGGGATACGGGTTTTTTAAAGATGCAGTTTCGTAAGGTTAGAATGCCTTACATTTTCACTGGCAAGAGAGGGGCTAGGGAAGATTTTTCACTTGCCCTTCCTGGCTGGGAAGGCTGATCTTTAATGTTTGCAGCTCTGTTGCTGCCATCCAAAGACACTTCCATTTTCTCCAAATTAAGAGAAACATGCAAATCACAAAATAAAAAGTGCTCTCTGCCCAGGAAGTACAGCCACTGCCTGCAGGCACGCTTTTCAAACTGCCTCTGTAGTCTGCTACAGTAAACAAGTCAGCCTCTCTGACACACCAAACAATTCTTGGTTACATTTTACAGTCTGTTCCCTATGGAAAAAACAGACAAAGAAAAAAACCCCGATACAAAAAGAGGCACTTCAGATGGACACAACTCTCTCAAGTTCAGTGCAGAGCATCCATTATTTTCTTGAATAGCAGTTGAGAATTGCAAATTGGTTATGTTTTGTTTTGTTGGATGTCCAGTGCAATGGAAAGGCTTTCTTGTTCTATAACTTCCTCTCCAGGGTGAGAGACAGCCCTGAGCAGGTGCACTGCAGCGTGGAGAGAGATCTGAGGGCAGGAAACAGGAAGTTCTTGGAGACCATTGGCTCCTGGTTTGTCAATTACCAAAAGCAAGCCCCCAAATACTGACTCAATATTTACTAAATCTGATGAGGGATCTGGAGGTCCCATCTAATGTTGACTGTATTTACTGCACATCCCCAAACAATTAGCAGGCACTTTTTGAAAGCAGGGTTTCTCTTTGTTTTCCTGCAAATTCTCCTGGGTGTGCCTCCTATTTAAATTCTGTGACTAAAAGCCCTTGAGGATGCTGCTAAGGATGCAGTCAGCGTGTCTAATCATTATTCTTAACAAGTTCCCCCTCTTCAGGTGGCCAAACCAGCTATGGGATGCTCCCCACCCAGTCACTATGGCACACATCTGGCAGAGCCCTGTGCCTTGCAAGCTGTCACACACATACGAGATACAAAGGGACAAAGAGCAGCTGCGGTCCCCAGCTGCCCTGCCAGCTGCAATAAGTACACTGAACCACCCAAGTTTTTTCCCACCCCCTTGGGAATAGTCACTTCAGATTTGCTATAAACTAACTCATTTCAACACGACATAAATGTGAACTCCCTTACTTAATATTCACGTTCTCCTGCAAAGCTGCATGTAAATATACCCTTTAAAAACAACAACAACAAAGTCACTATTTAAGAGCTTGAAGGCAAAATCTTCAATAACTCATCCTTTCTACAGCACAGACATTCCTTCATTTATCTCTTCGGTTTACTGGTGACAGAGCCACACATCTAGAAAAAAATCTACAGAGATGCTAAGGCAAACCCAAATATTCATTCTTGAGCATCGAATAAGAAAAGGAGGGTGAACATACTTACTTCTCTAAAATGATATGTAAAGGTGAATCGTTTTATTATAGAAACCATGTCACCTGCACTTTCCTATGGAGTCCTCGCTGCTTTGTCCTTCCTGCTGTATTTGTTATTCTGGTCTAAGGATTCTCAACCCTGGCTCCACATTAAGGGAGATTTGGTTGTTTTGTTTTGTTTTTACCATTTTTAAAAATTGAAGTATAGTTAATTGACAAGGTTGCATTAGTTTCAGGTGTACAGCAAAGTGATTTGGTTAGACATATATATACAATCTATTCCCTTTCAGATGGGAGACTTGTTTTTAAATACTCATGTACAGACCCCAGTATGGACCCCAAAGATTCTGATTTAACTGATGTGGAATAGGCTCCTGTGGTTTCAATACACAGCCAGAGTCCAGGACCACAGGCTATAATCAAAGGCGGTAAGTCACTGCAATCCATCACCTAAGCCTGAATAGATGTAGATGAGAAAGTCAGTATGCTGCTAGTTCCAGATCTCCCGGAATTCTGTATACAGGGTATTATTAGAGGGACTTCCAAACTGTTGTTTGTGTCAGCTTATTTTGGAAATCAGAGCGTATTTTAGGAAAGCGGTTGTGGGCTAGCTACTCCCCAGTTGTTGCTTATTAGTTTTACGTTATGTACCGTCAAACCTCTCCCAACATTGCGGAGAACTCTGTTTCCCTTTAAAAGAAAAGGAAACCATAATATCAGAGCATGGTACTCAGAGATCATTTCCAACTAGACAATTAACAGAGGAGGAGAGTGAAGTCAAGAGCGAATAAAATGAAAACCACTAACAGAAAGATGCTGCAAGTCAGAGGGAACCAAGAAAACAAGACCACAGTCTAATTTTCTGGTAGGAGACGGGGTGAAGACCAGTCTCTGCTGCTGGGGACTCCTGTGACCCTGTGCTAAGGACTCGTGTTCCTTATAAGTAAGAGAAGCCCCTGAGAACAGCTCTTCTCAAAAGCTGCTCTCAGTACCAGAGTCAGGCTCGTTCTCAACTGTCAGTGATGGAATCAGAAAAATAGGTATAGGAAAGGGAGTATTTGGGGAGTTTTGTTTTGTTTTTTATCCATTTATCTTATTTATTTTTGGCTGCATTGGGTCTTCGTTGCTGAGCGCAGGCTTTCTCTCTAGTTGTGGTGAGCGGGGGCTGCTCTTCGTTGTGGTGCCCGGGCTTCTCATTGCAGTGGCTTCTCTTGTTGCAGAGCACGGGCTCTAGGCGTGAGGGCTTCAGCAGTTGCGGCTCACGGGTTCTAGAGTGCAGGCTCAGTAGTTGTGGAGCACAGGCTTCAGTAGTTGTGGCACGTGGGCTTCAGAAGCTGTGGCTTGAGGGTTCTAGAGTGCAGGCTCAGTAGTTGTGGCGCATGGGCTTAGTTGCTCCGTAGCATGTGGGATCTTCTCAGACCAGGGCTCGAACCCATGTCCCCTGCATTGGCAGGTGGATTCTCAACCACTGCGCCACCAGGGAAGCCCGAGTTTTGGGTTTTTTTAATTTAAAAGACTATTCTTTCTTCTGAGATGGTACCTTTCCTGTGTGTTTAGGCTATTAACTTTCTTTCTTTTGCAAAATGATTTTTACAAAGGATTTAGTTGGCTCGGATGTGTGTATACCGAGTAGCTGCTCAATTAACGTTTCATGAACAACTGAATTGAAAGCTCGTGTACACACAAGTAACTCCCTACTGGGTGAGGCTCTGAGTACATTTTTTTTAAGCAGCAAAAGGGCAGACAGTGCCCTTTGGCAATCAGCGTTAGATTAGTACTTCAAAGAAGAGAGGTATCTTTGTTTGATCCACAATAGATTTCAACGGTTATATCGGATCAATGATTCAACCTTGGGCAGTCATGAAGGTGAGGGAGGGGAAAAAACACTTTTGCCACCAGATATGCAAATCTCTGTTGTATCAACGCTATTGCTCCCCTTTTACGTTCTGGTACACACACAACTGTCAAAGACCGTGAGAAAATGGGCAGAGGTAAAAGCCAAATCCTGCCTGAAAAGTGTGGCTGTTTTTTGGTGCCCATCCCCTGGGGCATGGGATGGCACCCTCCAGACACAGGGAGTGGGATGGTGGGAGTGATCAGGGAAGGCAGAAGGGAAATCTGGATCTTTCTCTTTTGGCCTAGATGCCAACGCAACACCCAGCATTTTCCTTCTACCTGGTGAGTGAGAGATGGTGGAAGCAACCTGAGAACTAGGAAGGCAGATCCCCAAACAGACCCACACCGACTGGACAGAACCCCTGGGCTCTGGAGAGCAAAATACTGTGTGTCCCTTGAAGGACAGAAGCGTCTTGATTTATGGAAGTCTCCACGTTTGATTTTTCCTTTGTAATGCCCTAGCATTGGTAGTCCCAGAAGTGCCAGAGGTAAGCAAAGGAAGAGACACCAAAGAAAGCTTGTTTGCCTATGTCTGAGCCTGGGTGTAAAGGGACAGAAACAGGCGGTCACGTTCCTCAGAATGAAACACAGAGAAGGTGACTCTTGGGGCTGAGGGGAGGCTGGGGGGTCAGGCTCCCTCTCTTTACGGGGTTGGTCTTCCCTTGGAACTAGTTTTGGAGAGCAGGAGTTGTCTTTAACCAAGGAAGTGAGATTTCCTAACCATGTGAAATGTATCTTTACTGAATTCTTTCATTGGTAGATTTCATTTGCTGTCTTACATAAACATCCTGACTTTTCAAATATACACTTGGTCCTACTTGAATTCTCTTGGGCTCTTTCCTTTTCCACTTGGAGTCTCAGAAAATGGCGCCCATCAGGGGCTTTCCCAGCCTCCCCTGGCCCCATCCTCCCATTTCCTTCCCCCGGTACCTAGGACCTGGACGATGGCTTTCTCCAATGGAGACCAGCCTCTAGCCTTGAGGTCTCTGGCTCTCAGAAGAGCTCTAAGGGAGTTAGAAGCCAGAGGAGGGTGAGCACTCTATGACAAGAGGGCAGAAAGGGGGCCATCTGGAGCCTGGGGCCTTGCTGCAGCTCCTGCAAAGCAGAGCCCTGGACAACTCTGGGAGAACCACACTCCAGAAAGACGCGTCAAAGCCAGTATATTCAGGCCACATGAATGTCAGCTGTTTACGTGTGTATTTAACTCTGTTGGATGTAAAACTATCCAGGCATTTCACAAAGGATGAAAAACAGTTATAAACGAAAGCAAATCTTCCTTTGCTAAAAGTCAGCCACCAGGATGCCCTGCATCTCTCTGGGGGCTCAGTCCCTCCTTACAAGGCACCCGGTAAGCTAACACTGAGTTGAGGATTTAAAGTACAAACAGGACAAGTTCTGGACGCCTCTTCAGTGGTAAGAGAAACACTCCTCTTCTGAGAGATAAAACCATGCATTTTTATTTTTTCTTTTTCTGTTTGGTAACTTGATGTTTTATTTATTTATTTATTCTTTATTAGAGTATAACTGCTTTACAATGGTGTGTTAGTTTCTGCTTTATAACAAAGTGAATCAGCTATACATATACATATGTTCCCGTATCTCCTCCCTCTTGAGCCTCCCTCCCTCCCTCCTTATCCCACCCCTCTAGGTGGTCACAAAGCACCGAGCTGATCTCCCTGTGCTATGCAGCTGCTTCCCACTAGCTATCTACATTACGTTTGGTAGTGTATATATGTCCATGCCACTCTCTCACTTCGTCCCAGCTTACCCTTCCCCCCCTCCCCGTGTCCTCAACTCCATTCTCTACGTCTGCGTCTTTATTCCTGTCCTGCCCCTAGGTTCTTCAGAACCACCTTTTTTTTTAGATTCCATATATATGTGTTAGCATACAAAACCATGCATTTTTAATCCCCTGACCTCCATTTCGGTGTGGACACACCTTCGAGAAACCCATATGACAAACAAGTTAAGGTGGGGTGTTGGGTTCACAAGGATGCCCCCTCTTCTGGGCACAGCTATGAAAGCACCAAGATGGGGCCCCAAGGGTCACGTTCATGCCGTGAGAGCCTGACCATATCTGTTTGATCCAAAGATAACTCTTGACCCAAGACAGGTCTATGCTATCCCTGGAATCGGACAGTTGGAAAAGAGAAGGGAGAGAGAGAGGAAGAGAGGGAGAGAGGGAGGGAGACAGACAGACAGAAAGACACAAACAGACATGGATGAGACTTGTCCAACAGACAAGGGATGAGACTTGAGGTTGAATTACACCAATGGTTACACCCTAGAAAAAAGATCATGAATTCTTAAGATGACGTTTCAGGAACAGACCTGATTGCCTCTCCAGGAGAATCTTGGTTATTCATTTTTTCCCTTGGATTAGCTCAGATAAACCAGTATTCTCATGATAAACAACTGGAGTTGGTTTTCTTTAGCTCATGCAGAGCTTTATAGGGATATGCCAGACTGCTATTGCTGAAAAACAGAGGAGAAACAATTCCAAGATATGTGAATATTTCTCAAAATGTTGTGCGAGACTTCATATAGGTTTGGTGGGAGAAACCCACTGAGTTCTTCATCCCTGTGGGCCGTCCATGAGCACTGGAGGCTATGAAGACTGTTCTGAAATGTTAGATCCATGAGACCACTCGTCAGAGCAGGGACCCTGGCAAAACCCCTCTGGTTTCAAAAAGCTAAAAGAAGCTGATGGTGGTTTACCCACCACAGCTGGTCCTCAGTGAAAACTTGCACAGTCATGCTTCAGAGCATCCCACTCAGTGCGGGAGAAATGCCCCCTTGAGCAGGATAGATGCTGCTGTCCCAAAGCCTCCCGCAGGCCCAGATGGCAAGTCACCGGAGACCAGCCTTAGCAGCCCAGGCTGACGTCAGGGCCCTCAAAGGCTCTGCACTTGGTCACCATGTTTGAGAAGCAACGGCAGGGTCAGAACGGAGCCCCTGGACTGAGCCGGCTGAGTCAGTGCTTTTCAAAGTGTGGTCTCTGGACCAGCAGGACCAGCATCATGGGGTAACAGAAACATAAATCTGGGGCCCAGGATCTGGGCTGGGCCCCGCAGTCTGTGTTTTCCCAAGCCCCCCGCCCCAGGTGATTCTGATGCCTCTCAAATTTGGGGAACCACCAGCTAAAATCTCCAATGAGTTCCCAGAAAGACTGGCCGAGTTGTGAAGAATTTCTCAGCAAGGGTTTATCCTCACTTTACTTCTACGTAGGGAAAGCGGCATATTTGGTCTAGAATATCAGCTCCCAGCCTAATGACCAAATCCAGCTACCCAAGAGTCTCCAAAATCTACTAGTAGTATTTTCAGGTTATCTGTGGTTTTCCTTGTTGGTTAGTCTTTTTTAATCCAGCAACTGTACTACGTGTTTGTATTAGGAGGCCATGTGATACACACACAAAAAAGGCTTAGATTCTAGAGAAACCTAGATTTTAATCTCAGCTTTGGCCGCTACTGAAACTTTCTGAGTCTCAGTTTCCTCATCAAATGGAGATTCAATACCTGCCTTATGGTGTTGTTATAAAGTCTGGAGATAAATATGCACAGCAGCAGGGATATGTGTGCTCAACAATGGGCATGCTCATCACCATCACCATCATCCTCATCATCACCACCACCACCATCATCATCACCATCCTCCTCATCACCATCATCATCACCACCACCACCATCACCATCTTCCTCCTCATTATCACCACCACCATCATCACCACCATCATTACCATCCTCCTCCTCATCACCATCATCACCACCATCATCACCATCCTCATCATCACCATCATCACCACCACATCACCATCTTCCTCCTCATTATCACCACCACCATCACCACCACTATCATCATCATCACCATCCTCCTCCTCACCTTCATCATCATCACTATCCTCATCACAACCATCATCGTCATCCTCATCCTCACCATCTTCCTCCTCCTCCTCTTCCTCATCACCACCACTACCATCATCATCTCCAAGTCCTTTCGCAGGTATGGCTTACTTCTTGAACAACAGCCTCTATGGCTTTGGTGAACAAAGTTCAATTTTTTTCTTCTGGTAGAATCGACATGTTACTCATCCTTAATACTCCCTTAAAATTTATTGCCACTTTTCCAAATAAGAGCAATATACCTAGTAGAAGCCTCTCCCCCCATTAGCTTTTTATTTACTTACATAAATCTTAGGGTTCAACATCATTTTAAGAATCTACACTCACAAGGTATTAACCAGAACCTGAGCTATCTGAGCACAGCTTTCCACTCTCCACACGCGCAAAGACAGAAAGGAAAACAGGTGCTCCTGGGAGTGCAGACATTGTTTCCACTGAAATCACGTGGTCACTGTGCCTGAGTGCTGACAGCTACTTTGCCATCATAATGTTCTGATTACTCTAAATCTAGTTAGTACAATCACACTCATGTAGTCCTTGAAAAAATAAAAACTCGGGCTTCCCTGGTGGCGCAGTGGTTGAGAACCTGCCTGCCAGTGCAGGGGACACGGGTTCGAGCCCTGGTCTGGGAAGATCCCACATGCCGCGGAGCAACTAGGCCTGTGAGCCACAACTACTGAGCCTGCGCGTCTGGAGCTTGTGCTCCGCAACAAGAGAGGCCACGACAGTGAGAGGTCCGCGCACCGCGATGAAGAGTGGCCCCCGCTCGCCGCAACTAGAGAAAGCCCTCGCATAGAAACGAAGACCCAACACAGCCAAATATTAATTAATTAATTAATTTTTAAAAAATAAAAAAATAAAAACTCAAAGTGGAAATGCTACCTGAATGAAAGACCAAAGCGTGGAGTATATTAGAAATATGGAGATACTCAAAATGATTCACAACCATTGACAATGTCAGATTAAAATCTAAGGGTCTTATTGGGAAACAGCATCAGCTTTGCTGTTTATCTTAAAACCTGGAAATGGGATAAGCTGTTTTAACAATGGCAAATATCAAACTGTATGTTTGCCAGAACAATTTCTCTTATATTAGGTGCTAAAGAAAAACCAACTCATATAATTGGAGCCATCAAATTAAAGACATTGAGACATCAGCTCATCTATTCCCCCTCTAGGCAGAGCTATAACTGCCCCAGTGTAAACAGTATTTTCTAAAGTCTCCAGATAAGATACTGTAGTCCCACATTCCAATATTAGATAATCTTCCCCTAGCAAAAAAATTGTTTTTATTTCATCTATGAAAAAATTTAAATTTCATCTATGAAAAAAAATTTCATCTATGACTTCTGAATGAGTTCAGAACATGCTACCCCAAAATGTGTCATGTGGGCATATTGAATATTCTGAGTTAAAAACAACAAATACAAGAAAAACACTGTGACCCTCCTTCTTTTAGAACAGGAGATGAAATTCCTATTTGAAAGACATCTCCTCCTTGTAGCAGAAGGAAAGTAACATTCTTATCATTAAGGACTAGAAGTTGAAACTGAGAGAATTCTAAACAAACAGACCTTGTTGAAATAATTATTACCTTCCTTTAGTTTCCCCACAGAGTCTGATCACTTTCCAACAACTGTCTTTTTTTGTTCAACCTCATATAAAAGCAAATCAATCCTTTTCACCATTGCTTTGGGTCTTCATTCCTAGGGAAGGTTCCCCTGTCATGTAAAACTTGCATTAAATCAATCTGTATGCTTTTCTCCTACTGACCTGTCTTAGGTCAGTTTAATGCTCAGGTCCAGCCCCAAAGAACCCTAAGAGGGGCTTCCCTGGTGGCACAGTGGTTGAGAGTCCGCCTGCCGATGCAGGGGACACGGGTTCGTGCCCCAGTCTGGGAAGATCCCACATGCCGGGGAGCGGCTGGGCCCGGGAGCCGTGGCCGCTGAGCCTGCGCGTCCGGAGCCTGTGCTCCGTGACGGGAGAGGCCACAACAGTGAGAGGCCCGTGTACCGCAAAAAAAAAAAAAAAAAACCCTAAGAGAGTAAAGTGAAAGTCTGCCTCTGGTACACCCCTGTGTCCTCAAGTCCCATGTCCTGATCTGTGCCCAGCCAACGGCAAGCGGGGAACTGCGGTAGTTTAATTTCTCTGGGACTCATTATCTTCACTGTAAAATAAATGATATGGAATATTAGGGCTACATGTTATGATTCTAAATCTTCATGAACTTAAAAAAAAAAAGCACAGTGCCCCCACAGAATGCTAGCCACTCTCATACAATAATAAATATATGTGAACGGATGCCAGTTGTCAAATTTGTCCAGGTAAAATAATACCAGTTGCTCCTGGCTCTCCTCCCAGAACCCAATTTCCAACCTCTGACCAATCCAGTGGCTCCTGGTGGAACCTTCCTAAGCACTCTCATATCCTTCCTAGGCTGGTACCCAGATAAGGAGACACGGTATCCCATGACTCTTGTTTTCCTCTCCAGTGGGGCTTAAATGATACAGTCATTTTGTTATGATTTACATTCTACTTTTCAAGTACAAAGTGAAATTTCAGCTGTCTAACAAGCCCTGTTTGAACAGTAAGGCTTCTGCATACAAAGTGCATTTCCCACAGTCATCTGAATCAGAGTTCTCAGAGGGTTTAATATGCAACTAATTCAACAGTTGCAGAGTCACTAGCTTTGCACCCCAAATACTGTGACCTGGGAGGCAAGCAGCTGGCTCAGCAGGCTCCAGTCTTTCATTGATGCTATATATATATATATATATATATATATATATATATATGTATCTCTACATATATAAAATATATATTTTAGTCTGACTACATTGATACATCCTAGATTTCCAACTCAGAAACATCTGTTAATTAAATTACTTACAGATAACATTGAAGAACAAACTGCAGCCTTAAGAAATATCTAGAGACAGGAGAGGTCTGGCTCACGCAGCCAGGTTTGGAGGACTAAACCTTCAGGATCCCCTTACTGGGGAATTCTGCCTCTGCCCGAAGACCCTCTGTGGTTTCACAGGGCAATCTCAGCCTCCATAGAAAAGATGGGATCACTGGATGCTCTGCTTATGGAAAAAATGCCCAAGGGAAACACAGGATAAAAAGCTTAGAGCGGACACCTTTTTAAATGACTTCACCATGTGAAGACACAGCAAAAAGACGCCGCTGTGAACCAGGAAGCAGTGCCTTGATCTTGGACTTCCCAGCGTCCAGAACTGTGAGAAATAAATTTTCTGTCATTTATAAGCCACCCACCTGTATTATTTTTGTTACAGCAGCTGAACAGACTAAGACAGAAGGCAACTGTCATGTCATAAGTAAGCTCTCTGAGAGTTTTAATAAGACAGCATTGGTCAACGGGGTCTAGTGTTTCAGAAAAATTAAAGGGCATCTATACTTTGAAAAGGCTATGGTGTTTGGCAACTCAACATTAATTGGGGCTCTTTGAGGAAACAGCGTCAGCGTCACGGTTGGGCGGAAGCCAGTGTTGTAAAGAGCTAGTAAGTGAGTTGATGAGGGAGGAAGTGCAGCAGTCCATGTAGAAACACAATTTAAAGAAGTCTAGTAGGGGAAGAAGACAAGAGGAAGGAAAGAAAAGAAAACAGAAGAAGGAGAAAAGGAGGGGCATTCTGAAACCGTCGGAAGCTACAGGGTGAATCCACTGTTCTAAAAGTCGGAACTTCAGAGAAGAAATGATCCCATTATATTCTGTCAATAATATCAATCAAGTGTTGGCTTCCTTTGGTCCATCTTAAAAACCCAGACTATAATTATGACCTACCTCAGGGGCCAGAATTTTTGTCCTAATGAGTTTATGCATCTCGACAGTACTAACCATCATACACCATCATGATATCCAGTCTCTTCATCTATGTAAATCAGCCGCTCATCAGGGTAAAAAACGGTCCAAGGATGCCCTCTCTCTCTCTCCAACCCTGCCTTAGCCATAGGCATCACTCACTGAAACAAGCACCATTTTCTTTTTGTTTAGGGCTCCTCCCCTCTGGCGGGGACTTTCACAAGCACACCCCAGATGGTCCTCAATCTCTCTCTGACATTGCTCTAATCCACCTGCATCCCCTGCAGCATCACAGGAGTATCCTTCATCTTCCCAACATTCCCTCCCTATCCTCCTCCATGCAGAAGTCTTCAGCAGTTACTCTGCCGCCCAGCAGATGAAGTACAAACCCTTTATCCTCCTAGGTAAGCGCCTCTGTGCTCTGAGCCATGCCCCCGGCTCCTTCTCACCTGCATCTTCTCAAACGCTCCCAGCCACACTTCCAAACTCAGCCCCAACGTCATCTCTTTCTGTCCACACCTGTTCCAGTTGTTCCATCCACTGAGATGTCTTCCCTCCCCCCTGCTTCCCCACCCATGAAAAGCCTCCCCATCCTTCAAGGTCACTCCAACACCACCTTCTTCTGACTCGCCCAATGGCTATAACTGTTCCCCTTCCAAACCCCTCTGCCAAGCATCTGTGCTTCTCCTACAGTACGCTCAGGCCACTCTTACGCACACTTGTTGGGTGCTCTGGGAAACCTCCTTGTCTCAACTCTCAGTTCCCTGAGGCGTGGACTGGATTTTGTTCATTTTTGAAAGTGTGTATATAGCAATCAACAAGGTTCAATAAATGAAATCTATTAATTCAGTGCAAAACTGTGCTAGTTTCTTTATGGAAGGTAGTTTAGTCATTGAAACTTTAGAGCCATTGATAGTATCTTTCTATATTTTAAAGTTTGGAAAAGCTATAAACAGGAGAGGAAAATCTCAACCAGAATTATTTAAAACTATAGGGGTATGTCTTTGGTATGCCATTCAAACGTTTCCCTCTGCAGTCTCCATTTTAAAAGAGAGGATCGTGTGTTCCATCTGAAAAGAACTGACCGCAAAACTGGAAATTCTGTGCCAAGTCTGCTAGGGATTTAATGTACTCTATCAAACCTTTTTTTTTTTTTAAGTTCTTAGTTTTTTAGTGATTTCCATCTTTGAAATGAACGCAAATTTGCCACTCTCAAAACATTTTTGTCACGATACACGTGCTTATGTTTTCAAAATATTTGAAGATTCTCTTCACTGAAGGAAATAAAGCATTTTGATTTCTTTTTAAGAGGGAAGGGAATACACATTGTCTTCTTCAATCTTCCCTCCTGTGACATTGGTATAATTCAATTCAATAAAACAGACTAGTACAGAAAGCAGGGACTTCGCCAGGCACTAGAAAAACATGAGGGTCTCAGCTCTCATCCCTATCCTCAAGGTGCTTTAAATGTAGTGAGAAAGAAAGACCAGGAAATGGGCAATTACTCCATATTGTGATAAGTGGTACAACGGAGGAAAATACTCCATGTGACTGAAGCACACAGAAGGGGCAGCTATATCATCTTCTTTTCCAAAGGAAAGTTTCCTAGATCAGTGTTTCTCAAAGGTAAATGTGCAAACGAATCACCTGAGGGTTCCGTTACACTGCACACTCTGATTCAGTGGGTCCAGGGCAGGGCCCTGAGAGTCTGCACTTCCAACAAGCTCCCTGGAGATGCTGCTGGTTTGTGGACCACACTTGGAGTAGCAAGGGTGCAGACCAGACGCCAGCGGAGGCGAGACCAGGCAGAGGAAATGATGCGAACACAGCCAGAGGGGAGGCCACAACACGAACATCTCAAAGAGGTAACTGAATGGGGAAACAGCAAATTTAAGACTAGGAAAATACCAACAATCTTGGAAGTGTGATATGGCCTTCTTAAATAGATTTAAGAACTCTCCAACTCAGAGTAATTATAAAAAGACAAATCTAAATTATTGAAAAGCCTGAGCTGTAAAATATTTTTAAATGGACTTGAGTTATTTCAAGTTCCTGTAGAATCTTGAACTCACAGCTACACAGGATCACTGCCCCATCTACTTAGGTGAAAAGGTAATTACCAACATTTAGCACACTGGGGTCAAGAACTTAAAAATATTCATTTTCCTAGGAAGCTTTTATAATACCTTCATAAGAGTTTTTTATTGTCATATGCTCACCACACAATTTTTGAGAGTCGTAGAAAGGATGCATTTCAAATGGGTCTGTATCCTGAGTAAGTCAATTTCAGAATAGCAAGATTTCATATAATAAATGTAATAGATGATTGTCATTTTAAAAAAAGATGCAATGAAAAAATTCTGAATGATATATTGATATTATGGGTTATTTTGTTAAAAATTATGGTTTCTGCTAGTAAGTGAATGCAGCTTGCTCCTGCAAAAAAAAAGATTAAATGTACACACTAATTGAACCCTTGAGAACAGAGAATACAGAAGTCTGAAATCTCAACTCTGAAAAGTGTCACTGCCATCTGTTCATCCAACTCAGCACCAATATTGTGAAAATATTCAGGCATATTTCTTGTGTAAGTAGTTTTTGCAGAACAAGATTACCATTCAGAAGTTTGTACTATACTGCTTGACACTATGGTCTTATAAAGAAAAAAACCCTCTCATTGTAAATTATTTTTTGAAGAGGAATATCTTTTTGGAAAAATTACATCAACTGAAGAATAACAATACTAGACTGAATAATAATAATAACTTAATGATTGTCCCCTCACCACCTACATGAGCTAAAGCATCCAAGTCTGCATAATGTAATTCTGTGTCACTTAATTAAATGATGATGTTTTGGAACGTGAAACTACTTGCCATATTCCTCCAGGTAATTATACCAATAAACAACTTTTTATTTCAGCATTTTTATTTATTTATTTATTTATTTTTTTGCGGTACGCGGGCCTCTCGCTGCTGTGGCCTCTCCCATTGCAGAGCACAGGCTCTGGATGCGCAGGCTCAGCGGCCATGGCTCACGGGCCCAGCCGCTCCGCGGCATGTGGGATCTTCCTGGACCAGGGCACGAACCCGTGTCCCCTGCATCGGCAGGCGGACTCTCAACCACTGCGCCACCAGGGAAGCCCTATTTCAGCTTTACTGAGATGTAAGTGACCAGAAGCAACTTCTGCATGGATAGTGTTCATGAGTTAATAAATTCAGCTTACTGACCGATTCCTACAATCCTATAAGGTTTTAAGAAAAAAAAAAAAGGCACTCCAAACAAAAAAAAAAAGGGAAGGAAGGAAGGGAGGAAGGGAGGATGGCAGGAGGGAGGGAGGAACTCGCTCTGGGCAGAAGAACAAGTTAATCAAAGTTTCAACCATTCTACTTACATCTTTAAAGAATACCTGAGTAAAAGCAGGTGTGGGAGTTTCTAGGGCTCACTGACAATGTGCTGTGCTCTGAATCCAACAGAAAAGGGGACCTTTACGGAGTTAAACAGAAAGATGTGCTCACAAATGGATTTGCCTCCCAAGTTTTAACGTTCTACAAGATATTGCTAACATTCAACCCAAGACTGGGCACTACCTGAATTTTTACTCTGCCATCCCTTTGGGTCACCTCCCAGGGGCTGTATCAAGCGGCTCTGCCCTGGAGGGCCCCTGCCAGGATTAAACAAGCAAAGAGCAGCAACACACACCAGGCATCCACAGTGAGGGAATCGGGATTGGATGTGTGGAAATACAATTCACACCAACCACCTCAACTCAACCCAGGGAAGCACTGGTTTTAAAGAAGTAGCGACATTATCCCTTACTCTCCAGCAAGGAGACTCACTAGAAAGAATACCTAATGCTGAGTAAATACTTCTTTCTGTAAGTTTACTTTTTATACCTAGAAAAAGTTACCTACTGATGCATAAAAACTTGCCACTGAGGAAAATTCTGTGGCTTCCGGAACTGGTGGGCTTATCCTGCCAATGGTACCTTTCCTCTGTGGTCAGCTCTTCAGTGGCCTCCCCTTCCCTGTGGCACTTACCCTGGGCCACCCACAGGATGACCCATGTCCCTCAAACCCACTCTGATGTCCAGTCACAGTATGCGAGAAGCCACCCCTCCCTTTGTTTCTAGAACATTCCAGAAAGGTACAGCGAGGGCGAAAGGTCAAACAGAGCAAAGCGGGAACAGGAGCGGGGCCTGGGTGCTCAGCACGCCTCCCTGGCCTGTGGCCAGACAGGGAGGGTGAAAAAGGCTTCCCAGATTACGTGCCCCCTGCCACAGCAGCACTTTGCATAGCTCCCGTCTGGAGCTGGCTTCTTCCTACTGCACTTCTGAGTAGTGGTATCGTCATTCTATTGCCAAGAAGCTGGCACAAAGGACCAAGGTCCTCAAACACACCTGAAATGGGAAGGAAGTCTTCCTAGTGGTTCATCTTTAACACGGGCTCTGAGCTCCTTTCTAGCAAATTCCAGAGAACCAGAGACAGCTGGAGGCAGAACACGAGAGCAATCACGGCAGCCTGCAGCATCAGTGCATCGCCACCGAGGAGGGGAGGCAGAAAGAACAGCACATCTAACTGAAATCAGCAGGCGATTCTGGAACCAGATCCAATGTCCCACACTGGAATCTGGCCAAGCTACTGGGGCAGGGTCTTTAGTCCTTGCCAAACATACCACGGGGCTCTTTTTTTTTTTTTTTAAATAAATTTATTTATTTTGATTTTTGGCTGCATTGTGTCTTCGTTGCTGTGTGCAGGCTTTCTCTAGTTGCGGCAAGCGGGGGCTACTCTTGGTTGCGGTGCACGGGCTTCTCATTGCAGTGGCTTCTCTTATTGTGGAGCACAGGCTCTAGGTGCGCAGGCTTCAGTAGTCATGGCACGCAGGCTCAGCAGTTGTGGCTCAGGGGCTCTAGAGCGCAGGCTTAGTAGTTGTGGCGCACGGGCTTAGCTGCTCCGTGGCATGTGGGATCCTCCCAGACCAGGGCTCGAACCCGTGTCCCCTGCATTGGCAGGCGGATTCTTAACCACTGCGCCACCAAGGAAGCCCACCACGGGGCTCTTAAAGATGAGGAAGAGTCACTTGCTTGCACTCTACCAAGGGATGCTCTACAAGAGAGCCAGCGTGGTTATGTGGAAAGCACTCTGAATGAGGAGGCCAGAAACCATCGCTTTGGCAGCACATCCGCGTAAGTCAGCTCTGTGACCTTGGGCCACTCACTTCACTTCTCTGGACCTGTTTCTCCATCTGGAGGTCAAGAGAACTGGACAAGATCTCTAAGTGCTCTAAGATCTTCCAGTTCTAATGCCCGGTGACTCTCATGTTAGGGAAGCAGACAGTAAGAGAGACAAAGAGAGCAGCAGCTTTCAGAGTTTTTTTCAGCAAGAGAAACAGTCAAGCTATTTCATTCCTAACAACTCTGCAACCACGCCGGGCATTATCACTGTGGCACCTTCTCCGCTGGATGAGGGCAGCCACCTCCCCTCAGCTGCTCCCACGGGGAGGCCATACCTGTGTGATGTGATTTCCAGGAAGGCACCTCCTCCCCATTCCCGCTGTCTAGCAAGATGTCCCCTGTACACATAGTAATAAATAAACAGCAAACATTTGGAGAGCTCACATAACATGCCAGGCACTGTTCTAAGTGCTTTGCATGCATCGGCTCTTTAATCCCTACAAGAAATATGTGAGCTAAGTACCAATAATATCCCCATTTCCCTGATATTTTTTCCGGCCGCACAGCACGGCTTGTGGGATCTTAGTTCTCCAACCAGGGATCGAACCTGGACCCCCCCGCCCCTCCCCAGCAGTGAAAGCGCCGAGTCCTAACCAATGGACAGCCAGGAAATTCCTCCCATTTTCCTGATGATGGAGGCAAACAGTTGAAATCATGTGCCCAAGGTCACACAGCTCCTAAGTGGTCTAGTCAGATGCAAACTTAGGCAGGCGGGTTCTCAGGTCTTCAGCAATATTGTACACCTGCCCCTCTGATGGCAGGATAAGAGAGACAGAGATTACTTCCCTTCACTATTAACGAGCACCCCCATGCAGTGGGCTGTTGTCTACCTCAAGAGTATGTGGCCCTGTCTTAAACAACATGGAAACACCGGACGGATCAAATCATGATGGAGAAGACAGACAGACCCGGGTCTGACTTCCTGCTCTATCTACGTACGTGCTCTCCAGGAATTTCTTACTTAAGTCCCAGCTCCTCAACTGTAAAATGTGAATAATAATAGACACTTCAGAGGTTTCCTGTGAGGATTACAGAAAACAAGGCTCCTAGAAGTCCCAGCTAGTTTCTAAATTATGACAAAGTGAGAATATGTATATTTAAAATCTCAAAGGGTAGATAAAAATGGCTCTAGGGCTTCCCTGGTGGCGCAGTGGTTGAGAGTCCACCTGCCGATGCAGGGGGCACGGGTTCCTGCCCCGGTCCGGGAGGATCCCACATGCCGCGGAGCAGCTGGGCCCGTGAGCCATGGCCGCTGAGCCTGCGCGTCCGGAGCCTGTGCTCCACAACAGGAGAGGCCACGACAGTGAGAAGCCCGCGTACCACAAAAAAAAAAAAAAAAAAAAAAAGGCTCTAATTTTCAGGTTCTGGTTTTAGAGTTATCAGTCTATTAATTTAATTAATTGACATCTATTTCAATTAATCGATTTAGCATCTATTGACATCTATTATCTATTGAAATCTATTGCCATCTATTTCTTACTATTTGTTGGGAGTCATGAGACTTTTTTTTTTTTTTTGGCCACGTGGCTTGTTGGCTCTTAGTTCTCCGACCAGGGATCGAACCCGGGCCCTGGGCACTGAAAGCGTAGAGTCCTAACCACTGGACCGCCAGGGAATTTCCGGGAGTCATAAGACTTCTGATTCCTATCGGCTGTTTCTAGATTGAACAAAGTTCCCATAACGGTCTCCTAACAGAAGGGCAGGCTGTGGACCCTAGAAGATGGGGAACAGCTCTATAAGTGAAACTCTCTCTGCTGTCTCCCCAGCTCCATCACTCACCGAAAGTATACTCTCTGCACCTCAGTTTCTCCTTCCACAAAATGGATACAATTTCTGCTCTTACCTCTTCCGCCAACATATTCTGAGCTCTTACAATAGCATGATGAGAGTGGTAATGCCTAACATTTACATAATCCCTAACACTGGAACATTTCAACGTAATTTAAAAAGGCTTTTCATATGCCTTATGATCTTATTTAGGCACCCAGATAGCAGATTTTTGACAGCCTTGAGGGTATATTGACTAAATTAAGCAAAAAGAATTTTTTGCTCTTCAGTGGAAAGATATAAAAAAACTGAAATGTATTTTAAAATGTGTATATACATATATGTATGTACATATGTGTCTACATATATGTGCATGTGTTCACATTTATGCACATATACACATATATAAATGTATGCATTTAGCACATCAGTTCTGTAGCCTTCAACAAGAACGAAAACACCGCATCCATCACACCACTGTATTTGTTTACAAATATCCTTGCCTGTGTTTGGATTCCCCAGTGATACCTATACCTCATACCTGAATCATATAGTCAACCCTATTTTTTAAATATTTATAAAAGAAAAATGTAAATGGCTAAAAAAATGAATATTAAATCCCATTTACCAAATTCCATATATATCACTATTTTAGAAATGATTTCTTTCACTGTATATTTCCTAAAAACTTCAGACCAATCACCTAAGACACTGACCTCAATTTTTTTTTTTTTTTTTTTTTGCAGTACGTGGGCCTCTCACTGTTGTGACCTCTCCCGTTGTGGAGCACAGGCTCCGGACACGCAGGTTCAGCGGCCATGGCTCACGGGCCCAGCCATTCTGCGGCATGTGGGATCCTCCCGGACCGGGGCACGAACCCGTGTCCCCTGCATCGGCAGGCGGACTTAACCACTGCGCCACCAGGGAAGCCCTGACCTCAATTTTTAAGCTGACCTTGAGGACAAAAGTCAGTGATATGGCTTTAAAATGGTAAGTTTTTAAACCACCCAAGGATAACCCTGGACTTCAAATATGTAAAATAAAATCTATTCACCAAATTTTATAGAGTTTAAACTAGATAATGAGTCATAAATAAAACTTCACTGAAATCATTTATCTACCCATATAAACAATGCCAAAACCATGTAGAAAATAGAACTGACACAACCTAAAGTTTAACAGAAAAGAAACAGTGAACCTTTGGGGTATATTTATTTCTTTTTCTGTATTTGCCATCCTGGTCTATCCTAGGACTCCTTGGACTTAATCTTTCACGCTGTGAAAGACCCTCCAATATAAGCTATTCTGATTTTTTTGAAATGTCAGACAAGAAATATATGTATATATACATACACACACACACATACATATACACATATATATTCACATACACATAGAGATAGATACAGATATCAACTCACACATCTGTCGGAATCATTTAAATAAAATTTATATAAATCATTAGCTAAGTAAGTTTACTTAAGAAGGGAGAAAACATTTGCTAAGATATATTATTAGAGGAATTTAAACCACCAACTAATCCACACAAGGGCTGAACTGCCCAAACACAGAACCAGACTAGCTGACAGGGAGCTAGCAAACGGAAATAAGCGTGCAAATAACTAACACTGTTTCTAAAAGTGTGATAAAACACAATGTTTCTTCAACTACTCTAAATATCTACAGAGTAATATATATAGTATAAAAGGTGGCAGGAACAGCCAGACTGGATGAAGCTGGCTTTGTTGTTATAGGAGAATCATCTCCGCCTCTGCTTCGGCTTCCAGGACGCTCCCTGCCCCCATTGGCTGATGGCCCCGTGTGCACTGGGTCACGAAAGCCCGCTAGAAGTCAGCAGAGATTTCTTCCTCGCCCTCATCTCTACCGAGTCGGCACCCGAGCCCAGTGTTTCTAACTCCGTATTATCACCTGAATCCCCTCCACCCACTCCTCCCCTCCATGGTCCCCATCATGCCTTTAGCTCAGGGCTGGACTCAGGAAATCCACAGGAAGCGGACCTCACAGGCAGAGTCAGGAGGGATAGAGGTAAGCTTGGTGCCGTGGGGTCTCAGAGGGAAGGGCCCCCCCCAGCAGGGACAATGGAGGGGGGGAATCCTGAAGGAGGGGGTGTCTCAAACTGAGGCTTAGGGCTTCCCTGGTGGCGCAGTGGTTGGGAGTCCGCCTGCCGATGCAGGGGACACGGGTTCGTGCCCCTGTCCAGGAAGATCCCACATGCCGCGGAGCGGCTGGGCCCGTGAGCCATGGCCGCTGGGCCTGCGCGTCCGGAGCCTGTGCTCCGCAACGGGAGAGGCCACAACAGTGAGAGGCCCGCATACCGCAAAAAAAAAAACAAAAACAAACAAACAAAAAAAAAAACCCTGAGGCTTAGCCTACTGTAGCAGGAAGGAGAGGCAGAGGCCGGACTCATCTGTTCCTTTTGGAAGAATGAAATTGAACTCGGGGGGTGGGGAGGTGAACGCTACAGCAAGATGGCAAAGTGGAGGGGAGGGGCTGTTTACAAAGGAGCTTGGATTCCATCAAGCAGGTGACTTCCCACAATTAAGGTGGGGAGGGCCAGCATCAGACATGCATTTAAAATCTCAGTTGCATTGTGTTACTGGAACAAGGCAGGAAGAAAGGGAGTCTGTCTGATCATGAGAGCCACACTTCACATGATACTGGGGAAGCAGAAACCGCAGGCAGGGAGTGGCCCCAGAGGTTCATGGTCACCGGAAAGATAAGCCAACATGCCTGGTCAAACTAGTTTGAATATGTCTGTTTTGTACTAAGGGATACCACCAATTCTCTTTTCCTCCCATTCATAGCATTCTATAAGCAATGCCCAAGAAATTGATAAAAACTCATAAAAAATGCATTGATTCTGGATCTCAAATCAAATTTTAAAAATGTTGCTGGATTATCTGCTATGAACAAAGCACCATGGGAAAGCCACTTGGAGGCATCAAATGTATCCTGTTTTGGCAGTAAAGTCACATTGGCATGAGACCAATTTTATTTCTTATACACATGCCCACTGTTAGGATGAAGTAAACAATGACCAGCAAATAGTGGTCTGAACAAAGCGGAGTTTACAGTCAGATCCACGGGGCTCAAAGAAATGGAGAGGCCGAGGTATAGAGCAAAAGAGGAGGAAGTCCACCAAATTCAGCAAGATTCCAAGGTCAAATCTCTGGTAGGGCCAGAGGGACGAGCGTCCGCTCGTGCGTGTATCTGATGCTTTCACTGAGCCTGGCGTGAACAGGTCCAGGATGGGCTGTGTCGATTTTCCAACAGGACTAGGGTCCTTTGGCAGATACACCCACCCGTGCATGCTCCAAGCCTGACAAGACTGTGACTTTAATCAATAACCACTACCAAGTAACTTAACCGCATCCCTCAACCTGTTTTGCTCGAACTGCACATTTTTTCCAAAATTAAGGGAACTTTCAGCAAGGGTTTTCCAGGGTAGCGAAGGGTTCTAGGATCATAACAGATAGACCTGCCTCCCTATTTGTTATCATGGCCTCCAGCCATTCCTTTTCTTACTTCCTGTCTGTGTCCTTAATCCCGACACTACCTTTCCAGAGGAGAGGTGTCTCCATGTTGGAACATCACCTTCTAGGCAGATCAGATCCTTAAAAAGCTGTGTTGGTGCCTGAGAAACTCAAGTATCAGCTTTACCAGCTTGGCCATTTTCAGTCATTGGAAAAGTGGTTTTGTTCGCCCTGAGTCGATGAATTTCTATTGATGCGTCTGTTCCTCTAACACACACAATAAACTGTCACTTGGCAGTGATTTAAAGAAGCAAACGGGCCAGGCTGCCATCAGAACAAAGCTGCAGGAGCAGAAGCCAGCCAGATTTAAATGCGTTAATTTACAGAAAAGCCTTTCTCTGAAGGCTAATACTTAATTCAAAACCAGCTGTCCTCTCCTTTGGGGGCTCAAGCTGCCTGCCTTCTCTCTAGTTAATCTGTACGAGAGAAACATGTCTGGTCCAAGATAACCAGGGAATCAAGCTACTGTAAGAAGTGCCCAGGCCTCTGGAGCCCGGCTCTCCCCTGGTTGAGGTGCTGACTCACGCTCCTCCCAGAAGACCCAGCCCCACCACCCTGCCCGAGATCCATCCTGACCTTGGCCTTAGCGGATCCTGGGCTTTGGCGTCTGCTGTCTTCATCAGCCCTGACCCACTTCGGATAGTGGCCTTGTCACTGAGTCCTGCTGACTTGACCACCCCCTACGCCAGCCTCTCCAGGCCGGGAATGGCCATCACTGCCCCTACTTCCCCTGCCACCCTCAGAGAGCCAGGTTCTCGCTCTTGAACCCAGCCAGTGGCTGGTGCCCACTCCCCAGTGATGGGAGGATGGGGTCAAGTCAATTCCCCTCTCTTAGTATAAAACCCAGCTCTTCAAAAGGGACCACATTTAGTTTGCGCCTCTAAATGAACCCTCTCACCTAAAGGAAACGTCATCGGGTGTGTGTGTGTGTGTGTGTGTGTGTGTGTGTGTGTGCGCGCGCGCGCGCACGCGCACACGTTTGTACACATCTTTCCCTACTCCTGGACATGTGAAGTGCATATTTACCCCCCTGGGAGGTGAGACCATGAGGCCAGGGCCCTAGAGCAGCTGTTCTCAACACTGACTTGAATGCATGTAAGAATCCCAGGATGGCGAGAGGGTGCTTTTCAAAACTTCCCAATGGCCACCATAACCTCCAATTCTAACTCAATTGGTCTAGGACGGAGCCTGGGTGTCAGGATGTTCGGAAAAGCTTCCCAGGTGATTTTATTGTGCCACCAGGGTTGAAAACCACTGATTTAGAGAGAAAAAGGCAGAGACCGTCAGCTGAGACTGCTCAGTGTATTCAAGATGGAGAACGTGCAATTTAAAAGCAATCGCTACCCAGGCTCCTCCCCCAGGGAAGATCATCTCTGTAGCCGACAAAGTAACCATTAGAACAGCATGTGGAATCCTGGTGTCATGTTTCATAAGCACAGTAACTCTTTAACCAGTCTGAGCCTTGGTTACCCCAACTATTAGGAAAAGGGCTACTCTAAATACATCTGTCTTGTTTCTTCCATCTCCTATTTTCCAGCTTTATGCATCCCCTTCATCCCCCCATTTCAATACAGACTGTTTATATATTTGCCTTTCTACTTCTCCAAAAATACTTTATGTGTTGCCTTGAAATTGGATTTGGGTAGTGCCTGCCCTCTAAGTAAATAATACTACAGAAACGATAAACTCTATAATCCAGTGCAGGGTATGCAACACTGATGATATGATATTCCATAATGCAGAGAACACTCCCTTCATGGGACCTGAGCTAACCATTCCACCAGGGAAAGCTGGTGCTGAGCCGCATAGACCCTGCCCCTGGCCAGTCAGACAGCATCTCTCTCTGCTACACAGTAACTGTCTACCATGAAGCCAGCCTCTTTTTATTCCCTCCGAGCTTGGTTTAATATTCACTTTCAAGGAGGAGATTCATTTTGGAACTATTTTCAGAGCAAGAATAAAGACATCCTTAAGGATATATTAGCTACATTACTTAAATCCAATGAAATACATAAATCTCTCACCCTGCAATAAACGCCAACACGTAGGAGGGCAAGCAGTCTCCCAGATGGGCCTCCCTGGATGAAAAATAGCCTGGAAATATACAAACGACCAGGGTATATGACAGAATTTGGAATAATGCAGGCCTCTCTGGGACCCTATCTACAATGATTTAGTTACGGAAGGTACCAAAGGATTTTTTAATATGTGTTTTCAGAAAACGTTAACATCCAGCAAGGCCAGATCACAGCTGAGCTGCTGAGCTCCAGACCTCCATCGTCAACTGGTCATCTCCACCCAGCCATTCCCAAGACCAGCATGTCTGAATCAGAACTCATCACCTGCCCTCTGGCTCCTGGATTTCTGATCTCAGCTAATGGGGTCATTATCCACCCAGGTATCCAATCAGAAACCTGATAGTTATCCTAGAATCCACTCTCCCCTCAATCCTCCCCCCATTCTTTCTGAATCCCTAAGTCCTGGAGATTCCATTTTGCCTCTTGCATCCCAACACACACCTCCTGTTTCAATGCATTGCTTCCCAGAGGCCTCCAATGGCTGCCTAACTGCTCCCCCTAGAGTGAGTCTTGCCCGCCCCCCAATCTATCCTTCCAAGTTCAGCAACAATAATCTCTATGAAACAATCCTTCAAGGCTCCCCTGTCTAGAGGATAAACCGGGGTATACAGCCCCCCACGATCCAGCCTCCCCAACCTCGGGTCTCCCACACCTTGCCCTGAACCCTCCATGTGGTCCAGTGAGCTATGTGGAGTTCCCAGCACACCAGCCTGCCTCCCCATCTCCTTTCCTCTGTTTGCACTGCTCCTTCCTGGTTGGAATATCCCTCTGCCTTTCTGCCCTCAGCAAAATATATTCATTGTCCGGACCCACCTCCTCTAAGAAGCCTACCCTCACACCCCACCCCAAAGGGAAAACTGGGCAGCCCTACTCTTGAGCCCCTGGTCAGACCTCTCACACAGTATCTACGACGTTATTGCACTTATTTAGCTCCTGGAGGGCAAGGATTGTATCTTGTCTTTTCAACCTCGGTTCCAACTGATGCATAGGAATTTACTAAACATCAGTGAAATGAAGGAATGCTTCAATGGTGGCTTCTAACAGCAGTTTCAAAACTATCTTCTTTACAACTCATATACTTTGCTTTCGGCTGCTTATGACTTGGAACGGCTTCTTACTCCACTTATACATCGTTTGCAGGGGACCGAAACAATAAATCAGTACAGGAGATACAGCACCTTTTATCCCCTGAGAAATCATTTCTTTGTTTTCCATTCCTGAAAAAAGGGTCACACTTCAAGGCACCCCAACAGCAGAGAGTGAGAACTATCAAAATAAGTGATTCCCAATCCCTGGTCCTCCCTTGCTTTTATTTTTTCTTAATATTTATTTTTATTTTTTATTGAAGTATAGTTGATATATTTATTTTTAATTGTTTTTAATTGGCCACACCGCACAGCATGCGGGATCTTAGTTCCCCCACCAGGGACTGAACCCATGTCTTGTGCATTGGGAGCGTGGAGTCTTAACCACTGGACCACCAGGGAAGTCCCCTCCCTTGCTTTTAAATGCCCTCTTGCTGGAAGTGTGTATTATTTGAATGAGGCACAGGGTGGAGAAAGCAGAGGAACCAAGGCATGAACGAAGACTGGCTTATGAAGTCTACACTGCTGCCCCTGCCCATGTAGATGCAAGATAACACTGAGTATAAAGCTGACTTCCCCGGCTTTGTGGTTTCTAAGCCCATAAGGGAGACACATGAAAATAAAGGCACCATCCTTGACTCAGCATCCAGCAGCCCCTGTGCCCCAAGGTAGGCCCTCTGGGAAGCTCTGAGCCCACCCAGAATTCCATCTCAAATGCCAAATATCTGCAATGTGGCTACAACTTAATACACAGCCAATATCCTCTTCTCTGAGTGCTGATTTCATATTGGAAAATGAACAATTTAAATAAATGTTTCATTAACATACTGTTTTCCTGCTTGATGCTAATGTACTTAGAGTAATTTGTTTTCCCAAATTCTCTGCCACAGAATCATTTCATGCAGTCCTCACAGGACAACCTGAAACTCTTCAGGTCCCTAAGAGACAACCTAGAAACCAAACAAACAAATAACAGAAAACCCTTGTACTAAAAAGCTATCGAGACCCATTTGTTCTAGAACACACATCACATATGCTGCAGAACAGGAAGATCCGGACCACCTCAGTGGTGCTGGGTTTGTATTGACGGCAACAAAGCACTGGTTCAGAGGGCACTGTTGGTCCCCAAGACACAGAAGTGGGAGACGTGGCTTACTCAGGAAGAATGCAGAGAGTGACATCTTGTTTTGAGACCCTGTAAGGCTTGTTCCCATTTTTCTTTGCTTATCTGATTCTTACTTTGTGCTGATTCCAAACCCCCAAAATTTCAAGGATACTTCTAACATCTTTTACTAATAGGAGAGCTTAAAAACTTCACAGCACAATGCTCAGATACACTCCAACCACGCAAAAGCAGGTCCCATATAAAGGTTTCTTCCCCCAAACCTTGTGAGACACGGGGGAATGGCTTGATCATGAGGACATCGGGAGCAGCCTGGACACCACGCTAATGGGAGGCCATCTTTTGGGTGGATCCAGCCACATCAGAATGGTTCTCTGTGGCACCACTGGGCTGGAGGCATGATTTTGATTTGATTCTGCGATACTGCGATTTATAAGAAATATATATTTGGTTACTAAGATGACCAAAAAATATTTCTCATATATATATTTGGTCTTGTCCACAGTTCCTGACTCATGGCTCCCAAAACCTTTGGAGTTTCCTAAGTGTTGAGAGAGACAGAAGTTTCTTTGTTATATGAATGAGGTGACTTTTAGAAGCACCTAAGGATGGGGGCTAGTTGCCAGGAGAACCAACCACGTGACTAGAGGGTTGGGACTTTCAGTTCCATCCCCCTGATCTCCGGGGAGGGGAGAGGGGCTGGAGGTTGAACCAATCACAATGGCCAATGATTTTTATCAATCACGACTATATAATGAAGCCTCCATAAAAACCCCAAAGGACAAGATTTTGCCCCTTTTTGGAGAGCGTCCACACTGGAGAACCAGAACGCTTCTGCATGCCACCGTGCTGCCCCACGCTCGCTCCAAGAGGACAGAAGCTCCCTTGCTCGGGACCCTGCCCTGTGTATCTCTTCCATCTAGCTATTGGTTCGCATCCTTTAAAATCCTTTCAGAATAATTTGGTAATCTAGTGAGTAAACGGGTTTTCCGGAGTTCTGTGAGCCATTCTAGCACATTGATCGAACCGCAGGAGAGGGTCCTGGGAACCTCTGACTTATAACCAGTTGGTCAGAAGTACAGGTAACAACCCAAGCTTGAGACTGGAGCCTAAAGTGGGGGGCGGTCTCATGGGACTGAGCCCTTCACCTGTGGGATCTGATTCTGTCTCCGGGTAGACAGTGTCAGGAATGAGTTGAACTCTCGGACACCCTGCTGGCAACAAAGAATTGTTTGTTGGTGTGGGAAAACCCTGAGCTACACACCTTGGAATGGGGTCCAGGAACCCTATCCAGGTTCTATGACATGGGGAGCAAAAGCAAACTCAGTGAAGAGGTGAAGCAGGTAACCAGTGAGCTCTGGCACTTGCTGGGTGCCAGGTGTGTGGCAGAGAGCAGGAGACCCACCAAAGACTGGAAATCACACTGCGGGGGGGTTACCTCCCTGGCTGTGCCACATCTGAGCTGCAAGGCAATGGAAAAGTGACTTCCATTTTGAGCTTCACCTCCTTCTTATAAAATAAAGCAACAACAACAAGAAAACAATAATAGTAACTGGGGGCAGTGGCAGTGGCAGCTACCCTTTCATTGAGCACTTACTATGCAGCAGGTGCTGAACAAATACTTGCTAAGCACCATCTCACGTAATCCTGAGGACACCTGGGAGGATACTGTTAACTCCAGTTTATGGAGGCGGCTCAGAGCTCAGGAACCAGCCCAAGGTCACCCAGCTGCAGAGAGTGGCGGGGTCTCGGTTCAAAACCGAGTCCATCCGACTGCCATGTTCTTTGGAAAGAATAACAACCTCAAATGACTGGCACAGACATTAGGAAATGCTATATAATCTGGAAAGTGCTCTGGACGCCCTACATGAAAGGCAGTCAGGGTTAACAAGCCCACCCCTCACTGCGGGCCAGCATCCTGGTCACCCTCTCCGACCACTGGGCAGCCAGCTCCCAGCAGCCTCCGCTCTCCCGTGGGTCAGAGGCCCAATCATCCCGGAGCATCATCCACTGGGCGGTGGGGGAAGGAGGCCATCCCTCCTGGCACTTACTTTCTCAGGACCGCAATCTCATTCTCTATGCTGCTTTCTTTGCCCTTCAGTGCCTTCTTGGGGATACACTTCACCGCAAAGAGTTTTCCAGTTGCCTTCTCTTCAGCTAAGACCACTTCGGAAAACGCCCCGCTGTGAACAAAGAGGGAGAAAAAGAAGCGGCTTAGATTCAGGAGATCTGGGAATTCCCGACAGCTCCTCTGATCCCACTACCAAAATTTGAGTCATAACAAGAACAATTCCTGGCATTACTGTGACTTTTTAACCAGCCACACTCCCAACCAAACTTCTTTGTGCAGAGGGTAGACAAAGGCAAGTGTGACCTCTTGCAAAGGGACACAGGAATGCCCACGTGGGTGTGGGCACCTGCCATCCTGCACAACAACCAGGCAGCAGTCACTTGGGAGCAACAGAAAAGCTCCAGAAAGGTTCCTGCGGGAAAGATCAGGTCCATCTGAAGCTGTCAGCACCCACACCCCCAAGCAGACGAGAGGATAACACTGAAATGTCTAGATTCCTCCTAGGCTCTTTCATTCCCAAGAAAATTTCAGAGCACGTGGCAAAGCCGTAATTAATTCTTACAGATAGGTAAGGGTGTAATTAATGTGTGCGACGCACGGTACTGACACAGGTTAATTAATTTGTAGGGCCGTGCAGGGCTGCAGTGAGCAGGTTGTTTCTTTTTTCAACCAAACAAATAAAAACAAACATGATGCCCTGAGTGGGTAGAACTTCCTGCCTGAAAATAGAAATCTAACTCTGTGAGGCCACATCACCAAACTGAAAATATAACCAGAACATTCGGGGCCAGAGATTACATTTCTTCAGAGAGGTGGTCTGCGAGCCCCAGACGCTGCATTGTCCCCCCACCTGACACCTTGTCTATTTCCAGCAGACAATGCCTGGATGCTGCTCTTGTACTGGGGCACAACTTCCCTAACAACTCAAACAAAAACAGACACCTCCATTGCCCACTGCAGACCTCTATAACCTGGGCTATGTGCACGCAGGCCACGGAAAACCACTGAGTCATTCTCTATCCCTACACTTTCAGGAGCAACTCATTTCCTCTGAGACACACCAAACATGGCTTCTAAACAGTTATGACTAGAGACAAACTCTCCTACATCAAAAGAAACCACTAGAAGGACCAATGTCATCCCAATATTGGTCCCTCAGGGCCTTTGTTCTTCAGCCAACATCAAAGAGATGCCTAAGGGCTTCCCTGGTGGCGCAGTGGTTGAAAGTCCGCCTGCCGATGCAGGGGACACGGGTTCGTGCCCCAGTCCGGGAAGATCCCACATGCCGCAGAGCTGCTAGGCCCGTGAGCCGTGGCCGCTGAGCCTGCGTGTCCGGGGCCTGTGCTCCGCAATGGGAGAGGCCACAACAGTGAGAGGCCCACGTACCGCAAAAAAAAAAAAAGAGATGCCTAAGCAATGGAGGAATGGATAAAGAAGATGTGGTACATATATATAATGGAATATTACTCAGCCATAAAAAAGAACAAAATATTGTCAATTGCAGAAATATGGGTAGACCTAGAGGCTACCATACTGAGTGAAGTAAGTCAGACAGGGAAAGACAAATATCATATGATATCACTTATATGTGGAATCTTAAAAAAATGGTACAAATGAATGTATTTACAAAACAGAGAGTCACAGATGTAGAAAACAAACTTATGGTTACCAAGGGGGAAAAGGCGGGGTGGGATAAATTGGGAGCTTGGGATTGACATACACACAGTACTCTATATAAAATAGATAATAAGAACTACAGTTGGGGGGGTCCCCTGGTGGCGCAGTGGTTGAGAGTCTGCCTGCTAATGCAGGGGACACAGGTTCGAGCCCTGGTCTGGGAAGATCCTACATGCCGCGGAGCAGCTAGGCCCGTGAGCCACAACTACTGAGCCTGCGCGTCTGGACCCTGTGCTCCGCAACAAGAGAGGCTGCGATAGTGAGAGGCCCACGCACCGCGACGAACAGTGGCCCCTGTTTGCCACAACTAGAGAAAGCCCTCACACAGAAATGAAGATCCAACACAGCCAAAAATAAATTAATTAATTAAAAAAAAAAAAACTACAGTTGGCACAGGGAACTCTACTCAATACTCTGTAATGACCTATATGGGCACAGAATCTAAAAACGAGTGGGGAGATTGGTTCAAGATGGCAGAGTTGAAGGACGTGCTCTCACTCCCTCTTGCAAGAACACCAGAATCACAACTAACTGCTGAACGATCATCGACAGGAAGACACTGGAACTCACCAAAAAAGATACTCCACATCCAAAGACAAAGGAGAAGCCACAACTAGACAGTAGGAGGGGCGCAATCACAATAAAATCAAATCCCATAACTGCTGGGTGGTTGACGCACAAACTGGAGAACACTTATACCACGGAAGTCCACCCACTGGAGTGAAGGTTACAAGCCCGACATCAGGCTTCCCAACCTGGGGGTCCAGCAACAGGAGGAGGAATTCCTAGAGAATCAGACTTTGAAAGTTAGCGGGATCTGATTGTAGGACTTTGGCAGGACTGGGGGAAACAGAGACTCCACTCCTGGAGGGCACACACAAAGTAGTGTGCGCACATCAGGACCCAGGGGAAGAAGCACTGACGGCATAGGAGACTGAACCAGACCTACCTGCTAGTGTTGGAAGGTCTCCTGAAGAGGTGGGGGGTGGCTGTGGCTCATCATGAGGATAAGGACACTGGCAGCAGAAGTTCTGGGAAGTACTCCTTGGCACGAGCCCTCCCAGAGTCCACTATTAGCCCCACCAAAGAGCCCAGGGAGGCTCCAGTGTTGGGTCGTCTCAGGCCAAACAACCAACAGGGAAGGAACCCAGCCACACACATCAGCAAACGAGTGAATTCAAGTTTTACTGAACTCTGCGCACCAGAGCAACACCCAGCTCTACCCACCACCAGTCCCTCCCATCAGAAAACTTGCAAAAGACTCTTAGATAGCCTCTCATCCACCAGAGGGCAGACAGGAGAAGCAAGAAGTACAATCCTGCAGCCCGTGGAACAAAAATCACATTCACGGAAAGACAAACAAGATGAAAAGGCAGAGGGCTATGTACCAGATGAAGTAACAAGATAAAACCCCAGAAAAACAACTAAATGAAGTGGAGATAGGCAACCTTCCAGAAAAAGAATTCAGAATAATGATAGTGAAGATGATCCAGGACCTCGGAAAAAAAACGGAGGCAATGATCGAGAAGATGCAAGAAATGTTTAACAAAGACCTAGAAGAATTAAAGAACAAACAAACAGAAATGAACAACACAATAACTGAAATGAAAAATACACCAAAAGGAATCAATAGCAGAATAACTGAGGCAGAAGAATGGATAAGTGACCTGGAAGACAGAATGGTGGGATTCACTGCTGTGGAACAGAATAAAGAATGAAAAGAAATGAAGACAGTCTAAGAAACCTCTGGGACAACATTAAATGCAACAACATCTGCATTATAGGGGTTCCAGAAGGAGAAGAGAGAGAGAAAGGACCAGAGAAAATATTTGAAGAGATTATAGTCGAAAACTTCCCTAACGTGGGAAAGGAAATACCCACCCAAGTCCAGGAAGTGCAGCGAGTCCCATACATGATAAATCCAAGGAGAAACACACAGAGACACATAGTAATCAAACTGGCAAAAATTAAAGAAAGAGAAAAATTATTGAAAGCAGCAAGGGAAAAATGACAAATGACATACAAGGGAACTCCCATAAGGTTAACAGCTGATTTCTCAGCAGAAACTCTACAAACCAGAAGGGAGTGGCATGATATACTTAAAGTGATGAAAAGGAAGAACCTACCACCAGCAAGGATCTCATTCAGATTCAATGGAGAAATCAAAGATTACTCTACCCAGCAAGGATCTCATTCAGATTTGATGGAGAAATCAAAAGCTTTACAGACAAGCAAAAGCTAAGAGAATTCAGCACCACCAAACCAGCTCTACAACAAATGCTAAGGAACTTCTCTAAGTGGGAAACACAAGAGAAGAAAAGGACCTACAAAAACAAACCCAAAACAATTAGGAAAATGGTCCTAGGAACAATACGTATCTATAATTACCTTAAACGTGAATGGATTAAATGCTCCAACCAAAAGACACAGGCTTGCTGAATGGATACAAACACAAGACCCATATATATGCTGTCTACAAGAGACCCACTTCAGACCTAGGGACACATTCAGACTGAAAATGAGGGGATGGAAAAAGATAGTCCATGCAAATGGAAATCAAAAGAAAGCTGGAGTAGCAATACTCATATAAGATAAAATAGACTTTAAAATAAAGAACGTTACAAGAGACAAGAAAGGACACTACATAATGATCAAGGGATCAATCCAAGAAGAAGATAAACCAATTATAAATATATATGCACCCAACATAGGAGCACCTCAATACATAAGGCAACTGCTAACAGCTATAAAAGAGGAAATCGACAGTAACACACTAATAGTGGGGGACTTTAACACCTCACTTACACCAATGGACAGATCATCCAAACAGAAAATTAATAAGGAAACACAAGCTTTAAATAACACAGTAGACCAGATAGATTTAATTGATATTTATAGGACATTCCATCCAAAAACGGCAGATTACAGTTTCTTCTCAAGTGCACACAGAACATTCTGCAGGATAGATTACATCTTGGGTCACAATTCAAGCCTCAGTAAATGTAAGAAAATTGAAATCATATCAAGCGTCTTTTCTGACCACAATGCTATGATTAGAAATGAATTACAGGGAAAAAAAACCGTAAAACACACAAACACATGGAGGCTAAACAATACGTTACTAAATAACTAAGAGATCACTGAAGAAATCAAAAAATACCTAGAGACAAATGATAATGAAAACACGACAATCCAAAACCTATGGGATGCAGCAAAAGCAGTTCTAAGAGGGAAGTTTAAAGCTATACAAGCGTACCCCAAGAAACAAGAAACGTCTCAAATAAACAATCTAACCTTACACCTGAAGGAACTAGAGAAAGAAGAACAAACAAAACCCAAAGTTAGCAGAAGGAAAGAAATCATAAAGATCAGAGCAGAAATAAATGAAATAGAAACAAAGAAAACAATAGCAAAGATCAATAAAACTAAAAGCTGGTTCTTTGAGAAGATAAACAAAACTGATAAACCATTAGCCAGACTCATCAAGAAAAAGAGGGAGAGGACTCAAATCAATAAAATTAGAAATGAAAAAGGAGAAGTTACAAAAGACATCGAAGAAATACAAAGCATCCTAAGACTCTACTACAAGCAACTCTATGCCAATAACATGGACAACCTGGAAGAAATGGACAAATTCTTAGAAAGGTATAACCTTCCAAGACTGAACCAGGAAGAAACAGAAAATATGAACAGACCAATCACAAGTAATGAAACTGAAACTCTGATTAAAAATCTTCCAACAAACAAAAGTCCAGGACCAGATGGCTTCACAGGTGAATTCTATCAGACATTTAGAGAAGAGCTAACACCCATCCTTCTCAAACTCTTCCAAAAAATTGCAGAGGAAGGAACACTCCCAAACTCATTCTATGAGGCCACCATCACCGATACCAAAAACAGACAAAGATACTACAAAAAAAGAAAGTTACAGACCAATATCACTGATAAATATAGATGCAAAAATCCTCAACAAAACACTAGCAAACCGAATCCAACAACGCATTAAAAGGATCATACACCATGATCAAGTGGGATTCATCCCAGGGATGCAAGGATTCTTCAATATATGCAAATCAATCAATGTGATACACCATATTAACAAACTGAAGAATATATACAGAAAAAGCTTTTGACAAAATTCAACACCCATTTATGATAAAAACTCTTCAGAAAGTGGGCATAGAGGGAAACTACCTCAACATAATAAAGTCCGTATACGACAAACCTACAGCAAACATCATTCTCAATGGTGAAAAACTGAAAGCATTTCCTTTAAGATCAGGAACAAGACAAGGATGTCCACTCTCACCACTATTATTCAACATAGTTTTGGAAGTCTTAACCATGGCAATCAGAGAAGAAAAAGAAATAAAAGGAATACAACTTGGAAAAGAAGAAGTAAAACTGTCACTGTTTGCAGATGACATGATAGAGAATCCTAAAGATGCCACCAGAAAACTACTAGAGCTAATCAATGAATTTGGTAAAGTTGCAGGATACAAAATTAATGCACAGAACTCTCTTGCATTCCTATACACCAATGATGAAAAATCTGAAAGAGAAATTAAGGAAGCCCTCCCATTTACCACTGCAACAAAAAGAATAAAATACCTAGGAATAAACCTACCTAAGGAGACAAAAGACCTGTATGCAGAAAACTCTAAGACACTGATGAAAGAAATTAAAGATGATACCAGCAGATGGAGAGATATACCAAGTTCTTGGATTGGAAGAATCAATATTGTGAAAATGACTATACTACCCAAAGCAATCTACAGATTCAATGCAATCCCTATCAAATTACCAATGGCATTTTTTACAGAACTAGAACAAAAAATCTTAAAATTTGTGTGGAGACACAAAAGACCCCGAATAGCCAAAGCAGTCTTGAGGGAAAAAAACAGAGCTGGAGGAATCAGACTCCCTGACTTCAGACTATACTACAAAGCTACAGTAATCAAGACAATATGGTACTGGCACAAAAACAGAAATATAGATCAATGGAACAGGATAGAAAGCCCAGAGATAAGCCTACGCACCTATGGTCAACAAATGTATGACAGAGGAGGCAAGGATATACAATGGAGAAAAGACAGTCTCTTCAATAAGCGGTACTGGGAAAACTGGACAGCTGCATGTAAAAGAATTAAATTAGAGCACTCCCTAACACCATACACAAAAATAAACTCAACATGGATTCGAGACCTAAATGTAAGACCGGACGCTATAAAACTCTTAAAGGAAAACATAAGAAGAACACTCTCTGACATAAATCACAGCAAGATCTTTTCTGATCCACCTCCTAGAGTAATGAAAATAAAAACAAAAATAAACAAATGGGACCTAATGAAACTTAAAAGCTTTTGCACAGCAAGGGAAGCTACAAACAAGACGAAAAGACAACCCTCAGAATGGGAGATAATATTTGCAAACGAATCAACGGACCAAGGATTAATCTACAAAATATATAAACAGCTCATGCAGCTCAATATTAGAAAAACAAACAACCCAATGCAAAAATGGGCAGAAGACCTAAACAGACATTTTCCCAAGGACTTACAGATGGCCAAGAAGCACATGAAAAGCTGCTCAAGATCACTAATTATTAGATAAATGCAAATCAAAACTACAATGCGGTATCACCTCACACCAGCTAGAATGGGCATCATCAGAAAATCTACAAACAACAAATGCTGGAGAGGGTGTGGAGAAAAGGGAACCCTCTTGCACTGTTGGGGTAATGTAAATTGATACAGCCACTATGGTGAACAGTATGGAGGTTCCTTAAAAAACTAAAAATAGAATTACCATATGACCCAGCCATCCCACTACTGGGCATATACCCTGAGAAAACTGTAATTCAAAAAGACACATGTACCGCAATGTTCACTGCAGCACTATTTACAATAGCCAGGTCATGGAAGCAACCTAAATGTCCATCGACAGAGCGTGGATAAAGAAGATGTGGTACATATATACAATGGAATATTACTCAGCCATAAAAAGGAACGAAATTGGGTCATTTGTAGAGACGTGGATGAATCTAGAGACTGTCATACAGAGTGAAGTAAGTCAGAAAGAGAAAAAGAAATATCGGATATTAATGCATACATGTGGAACCTAGAAAAATGGTACAGGTGAACCGGTCTGCAGGACAGAAACTGAGACACAGATGTAGAGAACAAACGTATGGACACCAAGCGGGGGAAGTGGCGGGGGGTGGTGGTGGTGGTGTGATGAATTGGGCGATTGGGATCGACATGTATACACTGATGTGTATACAATGGATGACTAATAAGAACCTGCTGTATAAAAAAATAAAATAAAATTCAAAAAAGTAAATAAATAAAATAAAAAAGAGTGGATATATGTATAACTAATTCACTTTGCTGTACAGCAGAAACACAACATTGTAAATCAACTAGACTCCAATAAAAATTAATTTTTAAAAAATGATACCTATGCAAGAACGGACTTTTCTCTCCCCCTCTTGTGCTATGTGACAGGGGTAGGCATCTGTCCTGGACCAAAGGAAGACGAATACATATATTTTAAATCCTTTCCAGTGAGAGGAATTCACTCCACTTAGTGCAACTAACTGTGAGTCTTCGGGGCAAGTGTTCGTCCTGAACCCTAACTCTGGAGAGACGAGTCTGTCTATCTTCAAGGTCTCTATCTAATTACAGAAACCGGAGGGGCTGAAGGTAGGCATTCAATGAAAGAACCAAGTGGAACATGTCAGAACAAAGATCCTCTGCTCACAAGCATTGGCCAAGTTGGAGTCTCCCACCACATGCCTCACATTTGACTCAGCCAGAACAGCAATTATGAACTAGAAATACATAAAACCCAGGACAGATTTATCACAGAGTGATATACGGCATCAGACATTCCCAGCAGCATTTGGTCACTGCCAATGGCTTTCGCCCAAAAAAGCCAATTCATAACCACTTGAGGGAATCCCCAGCCCAGGAGCTTCTCCTCTCCCTCACGTCTGTCTCGGGGATGGACTGAGGCGGATTCTTCTCCCAGTGAGGGTTCTTAGATGGAAGGAACATGGATGGCTGTGGACCTGCTCCCTTTCGCTGTCCTCCAGGAAGTGGAACAAGAGCCACGTTAGAGACAAGAAAAACCAGCAAGGAAAAACCAGGATTCTAGCACCACGGGTGATTTTTTTTTTTTTTTTTTTACTGAAGTATAGTCAATGTACAAGGTTGTGTTAGTTTCAGGTGTACAGCAAAGTGATTCAATTGTACGTACATATATTCTTCTTCAAATTCTTTTCCATTATAGGTTATTACAAGGTATTGAGTATAGTTTCCTGTGCTATACAGTAGGTCCTCGTTGTTTATCTATTTTATACATAGTAGTGTATATCTGTTAATCCCAAACTCCTAATTTATCCCTGTTCCCTCCTCCCCCTTGGCAACCACAAGTCTGTTCTCTATGTCTATGAGTCTGTTTCTGTTTCGTAGATAAGTTCATTTGTATAGTATTTTAGATTCCACACATAAGTGATATCATATGGTATTTGTTTTTCTCTGGCTGGCTTACTTCACTTAGTATGATAATCTCTAGGTCCATCTGTGTTGCTGCAAATGGCAGTGTTTCATTCTTTTTTGTGGCTGAGTAATATTCCATTGTATATATGTACCATATCTTCTTTATCCATTCATCTTTCCATGGACCTTTAGGTTGCTTCCATATCTTGGCTATTGTAAATAGTGCTGCTATGAACATTAGGGTAGCACCAAAGGTGATTTTATGCCATGGATTCCATGCATTCATTTCCAGTTGCCCCATTTGTCTCTTGGGTCCCTGATGCTGATGACACTCCAGCAGTTTCTCTCCTGAGTCTGTCAGATTTACTGCATCCATTTTCCAAAAGGTGGAGAAGCCCCTTGGCAGCCAGAACTTGAGCTAAGAACTGCAGGCAGACCTCTCCCCCTTGCCTGTCCCCTTGTCCCCTCTGTGTCCCCCTGAGCTCCTTCCTCTTCAGAGTCTGTGAAGATAGTAACAGACTTTGGCCAACGCAGAGGAGGTATTCTGCTGAGCTGTCAGGCACACATGAGAGAAGTGCTTCCCTGCTCTGCAGACCAATCCCTCCCAGAAACAGAGGGAGAAGTGCGGTTTCTCGTGAATCAACCCCTTGGCCCATGACAATGGGGAGGGGGCTCGAGGTCTCCATCAGAGCCAGTGCTGGTGGGTGGCTGCGGGCAGCTGAGGCCAAGGTGACACATGGTGTCCTTGGATCAAAGGCTTCTCTGCCTTTGTCCCTGATGTTGGGAGGGAGGGATGAACTGTCTGTGACCCCACAGCGAGGGCAGGACAAGGGGACACAGACACGCACAGGGCCTCGTGAGCTAAGCAGCTGGGACTTGACAACGAACAAGGCCCCTTGTGACTCCACGGTTACTAAGTGGAGTCACAAAGTCAAGGATATATTCCCGTCCTACCAGAATGAAACTCAGCCTACAATTCCACTTTTGTGTATACACCCCAAAGAATCAAAAGCTGGGACTCAAACAGTATTTGGACACCCATGTTCATAGCAGTGTTATTCACAATAGCAAAAAGGTAGAAACAGCCCAAATATCCATTGATGGATAAAAGGATAAACAAACTGTGGTATAAACATACAATGAAATATTATTCAGCCATATAAAGGGATGGAATTCTGACACAGGCTACGACATGGATGAACCCTGAAGACATTATGCTCAGGGAAACAGGCCAGAGTCAAGAGGACAGATCCTGTACGATTCCACTTATACGAAGTACCTAAAATAGTCAAATTCATTGAGACAGAGAGTAGTATGGTGGGTGTCAGGGGATGGGAGGGGGGGAATGGGAAGTTGTGGGGACAGAGTGTCCATTTGGGAAGATGAAAAAGTTCTTCCGAAGATGAACAGTGGCCATGGTTACACAGCCGTGTGAATGTACTTAATGCCCCTGAATTGTATGCTGAAAAATGGTTACATTGGAAACACCTGATCAGCTTTTTCACTCATTACCTCCCTAAAGGAGAAAGAAGTTATATGAATAACTGGAGGTGCCGGATGCTGTGTACCACTTGACATTTACAAAGTGCTTTGGCCCCTATCAACACATCCAATTCGTACAGCAACCCAAGAAGTTACTGGCCCCTCTGTTTTACAGATGGAGATACTGAGGCTCAGGTAGTAAGGGTCAGGAAAGAAGACATACGCTTCCTAACCCTTCCCAGGTCCTTTTCAAGACACTCTGCTGGGCTGCTAGCAGGCGGCCTTCCCCACACAAGCGTGGCAGGTGACAGCAACGGAGGGTCAGATGCTGCCTTTGGGTGAGCTGTCCTCCCGCTCTGCCCCGAGTGTGCAAATCCACCTCGCTTCCTCTTCGAGCCAAACAATGTGTGCATTTACCCCGGCTTTAAGCTTTCCAAAGACAGAGGTCTCTAGTCTTCTTAGGGAGATACAAGATTAGCATAAATTGAAATAAACAGAAATCACTGCAATAAACAGAAATCACTGGAAGATACTTTCCCTGTTCTAAGAAAGCTAAATAAAAACATCAGAAGCAGAAACTCAAGCATGAAGAGCTAAGGCACTTTCAATGTAATTACACAACAAAGTGATGTGTGTGTCTGCGTGTGTGAGGTGGGAATGGGGTAGCGGGGAGGGAGAGAGAGGGGGCTGATCGCAGGAGGGAAGACAGCAAGAAAAATCATCTGGGGGCCAGAAAGCCTCCAGACAACCCAAGGAAATAAATCCCTAAGAACGCAAGCAAGGACAGAGAGTTACCAAGTTATAAAAATACAAGGAGGTCAAAGCACGTGGCACTCCCTGAGCTGTAAAGTACAAGCTTCGGGCATTTAAACCTGAGCGGTAGAGCCTTCCAGCCAGACTGAGCCGCACTTGCATCTTGAAACGCAGTCTGTGCAGTGGCCGCTCCTGCCTGGCATCCCCCACCCCCGTCCCCCCTCCACAATCTGACTTCTCCCCTTGTCATCCCTTGACTGGAACCAGGAGGGCTGGGCCCCTGGGAAGGGGTGGGGGTCTCCCAAATGCTGAACGCAGCGCCTTCTTCTTGCTGCTCATCCTGTTGGTCTCTTGTGTGACCTCTGATGGGCTCGGCCTCCTTCCTAAAACTCCCTCTTCTTGGTTCTACGACAGCTCTCTCCTTCCACCTTTACATCCAGCTCCTCTCCATCGCCGCCTCCTCCTCTTCTTCCAGTCAAACATCAGCGAGCTCCGAGGTTGCATCCTCAGCCCTGCCTTCATCCTATTCTACACCCACCCCCGGGAAATCTGGTGTTTGCTGTTTCCACACCACCTATCTCCTCATGGCCCCCTAACCTTGGTCTAAATTTGAACATCTCTCATCTCATCTCCTGTGCAAATCTCATCTTTCCAGCTGCCTACTTGGGTTCTCCAGCTGACACCCCCGAGCAGCCTCTCAAGAGCACCATAACCAAAGCAAAGAACAGTATATTCATCCCCAAACTTCTCTCTCCTATACAGCCTCTTCTCTATAGATTCAGGAACCCAGCCTAGAACTCTATGTCATCCCTCTCTCATTTCCATCACCAAGTATATCCCGCTTTCCGCTAAAATGATTCTCAGATGCCTGTCTGTTGGTCCACCCCTACACCACTGCTCTGGTTCGCATTCCTTTATCCACTCAGGACTGCTCCCAGCACTCTCTCCTGGCCCCTCTGCCCCCAGCAAACCTACCTCCCACCGCTATCTCCGACCTGCTCCTGGAATTACTTTTCCAAAGCAAAGATCTGACTATGTGGCTACCCTACTTAAAACACTGAGGTTTTATGTCAACACAGGATAAAGCTTAAACTCCTTTGCAAGTTTCCACGGCATTCAAAGCTCTCCCCAACCTGACCCCAACCTGAAGGCTCATCTACCACCAAGCCATCCTCCCCAACACAAACTCGCCCCACCATGCACACACACACCACCTCCACCCAACCACAAAGGTCAGCTGGCATGTCCCAGATACACCCATATGCCCTTTCACACCACTGGCCTGGGTTCAATTCCCCCCCACCTCCCCCTTTCCTTGAATGCCGTCCCTTTTTCTTTCTGCTGGGCACAATTCCATTATAAATGGAAGTATATTCCATTATAAATTGTAAAGGGCCTAGCTGATATATCATATTTCCTAACCTTTGAAGGCTTTCTCAATTGTTTTCCACCAGACAGAATGAGCGTCACACACTTGGCTTACACCTTCATTGCCCTACTTACACCATGTGCTTGCCTGATGCGAGCAGAAGTCCTAAGTCATTCTCTTCTGTGTCTCTATTCCTAACAATATTGGCACCAACAGACGCCCAAGGCAGTTTCGATGATCACCATTACCTGGGGCTCTCCTGGGATTCCTCCCTGCACTCTAGGTCCACAAAGGAAATGATGTACGCCAATGACCTTCCACGCAGTGTAGAAGAAAAAATACTGTCCCTTTCCTCCTTTATAATGTATTCCTCTAAATTTCTATGCAAGCCTATGCAGAAAGATCCTCAAAGGTTTCTCCTGAAGCGTAAAAATTCTTAAGAGTCTTTCCAGATATATTTTAAACTGTACACTATGTACCTTAATGCTTAAGTCATATTTTACAGTTCGATAATCCTGAGGTCATTATTTGTGAATTTATGGTATGATACTTCTCCCCCTTATCCTGGTTATAGAAGTAAAATTTGGTAGGAAAAATGAGAAAGCAGATTTTTAGATAAAGGACTCTAGGAAATGCATAATCGTGGGAGAAGTAAAAATTCCAGTGACTTGAAAATTGTATTTTTTCACGTTGTGACAAGATATTTCTTTGATTTTTAAAGAAAACTATTCTATTTTTTAAAAACACACCAAGTTTCCATCTAAGTTAAACCTCTGATGAATTCCTAAAAAGGTCAGAGAAAAAATTCTTGAAATGCTAAATATTTTCATCGCCTGAAGATAAGCCGTACAAATTACAAAAGCTGAATCCTCCCCCCTTTTCTTCCACATTTCAGAGCAAATCTCATCATCATCTGGAGGCACCTTACTCTGATTGTAAGCCAGGCACCCAGGAGAAAATAAACAATCTTTTGAGAGCTGAATTTCCAAGACTCGAGGAAAATGTCACATTTTCTATATTCACTAAAGGATTCTAAACAACTACTTTTGCTTCTCACTTCATAAATGATGGCTCTGAAAAAGGCTGCTTCATTTTTTGCTTTATCTAGTCAGTTGTAAGAATGGAACCCTGGCGTAGTAATGAACTATCCACACTGTAGACTATCCGTGCTATGAAGCCCAGCTGAGGACTGGCACCCAACCCTCCATGAATGAAATGATCCTTACTCTCAACTTAACCAGCAGAAGGGCAAGCAAAGAAGTGGGTAGGGCTCTGGAAATTCCTTATATTTCTGAGCTCCCTGGAAAAGCAGCATAAAATCCATGTGTGCTGAGGATGCCTTGGCTTAAGACAGACATTTAAGGGTTTTGTGAACCACAACTAGAAATTTACCTTCCAGTTGTTAAAGAAAATTCCTAGAGCACCTTACCTCCAGATCTGCTGCTATACATTGTGGCCAGAACTCAGAGCTAAGCCACTCCCACAGATAAACGCTAGATAACACAACTACTCACTACCAGTTATGATCATAAAAAGTAAAAACAAGAATCTACAGGGAGGAGGGATAAATTAAGAGTAAAGGATGACAGACATACACCACTATATATGAAGTAGATAAACAAGGATTTACTGTGTAGCACAGGGAACTGTAGTCAATATCTTGTAATAATCTATAATGGAAAATCTCTAATGAAGTAATACGTATATATGTACAACTAAATCACTTTGCTGTACACCTGAAACCAACACAATATTGTAAATCAACTATACTTCAATTTAAAAAAAAAAAAGGATCTCTGGATTCTGCTTTCCCTATTTCTATGATCTACAACCTGAAGTTGCTACGAACAAATATCAGTTAGTATCTAAGAAGAGTAGCTGATGCGCTGGCTCCCCTAAGTGCACATAATTTTAAAATAAACTCTTCTGTCAAACGAGAGCAATTTAATCACAAAATCTACAAACATTGAGTCTCTGACCACCTGCTGTGACTTAGACATTTTTGGTACTCCCCAAATGTCCGTCCAATTGAACTGGTAAAACCTCCAAAAGACGTCTCTGATTTTCAGGCAGAATCAGGAATTCCAGAGCTGTCTTTCTGACTCACGACAGGACACTAAAGCGGTCGCTTGATAAAATTATATCCATCCCAAATTAGACCAAGAAGTAATCAGATGGTGCTGAAATGATCTGCCCTATTAGCTTAGAGTCAGCTATTATTGTTTCATTGCCTTTCCATGCTTTTGAATCATTCTACATACAAATCAGATTGACTATGTTATTATCTTTGTTAATAGCATCGCCTCTAGCCCACTGCCACTACTGTGACGTGCAACTGGACAGACAGACGTTATGCCAGGCTTTGGACCATAAATTAAAATGCTCTTTTCCACTAAGCCTACTACTTTCCCCAGTGTCAGGCCAGGACAATATTAAGGGCGGATGGGGAAAAAAATGAAAATAAACCTAAACAGCAGAAAATGAAGTTGGTAATATTTGGCTTCAAACAATAAAGAAACTGACAGGTGCCTCTGAGACCTATTGTTCCAGAGCAGAATCAATTCTTAAAATAGGAAAACCTGTCTGCTCACCCCAAGAGTAGTCGTACTGACCCCAGAGAATACAAATGGATAATAACAGTAGTGGAGTCAGATGGTCTCAACGTCTAAACTCTCCAGCCAGAAATTCAGCAATTTTAGAAGTGGCATTAACTCTTTCTGGTAGAACCTTCACTTAAATATCTTCATTAATTCATACACCACTCATGACATTTTGTACTAATTCAGCCCACTGACCTAAAGAAAGCCATGCCCCATATGAATAAAGCTCTGACTAGCAAGCAAAGCAAAAAGTCTCACTTCAAGAACAAATATGTTTGCATGAAAATTGGCATCCCATTTAGATATAACGTCTATTACATCAAGTGTGTCTTCTCAAACCCTCCACTTGACAACTACATAGTAAGTCATGTTAGTTCACATAGATGCTTGAGCTAGAAATAATGCAAACTTTCTTTAAAAAAATGATGTATAACCCAAGCCCTTATTAATTGTGACCCGTGTCTCACCAACCAGTTCAAATCAGAGACATCTTCTTAACTTTAGTAAATCATGCATAGGAATAGGGGGATTCCTACTAAAAGTAACTATTCTTTTTCACCCAGAAATACCCTCTTCAACTGGCAAATTCCGCAATGATTAGCCACCAGATCCTATAACAGCTTCAAGAACCATGACGAAATGTTCTTTAGCATTCACCCGATTAGCCTGATTATTGCCCGGATCAATTCTCGTTCCAAGTATTACATCCCTGCCTCTAAAACCACTGGAGCAAGTGATGACAATGCTTGTCCCAGGGAAAGCTGCAAAACACCAGCACTGTCTTGCGGGTGACATGTTGGGTTTCTTAACGGTTTTTCTGTGGCGGTAAATCTTTCCCGCTAATTGCATCACTGATCCAAATGAGGAAGAGAAATAAATTCCAAATGAATGCCTCCTGTCATATTTTAAAGAACACGCTTCATTTAATAGCACAACTTTTCCACTTCACTTCTTTGCTGCGGTCCCATATTTTCTCTCTGCTCTTCTCCAGTCACTTGTGAAAGATTGATCTGGAACCCTAGTGAGTCGGGCACTTTTTCTCAGCACATCATCCACAAGGAGTATTCATGGAAGCCTGGTTTTTGAAGGTGGTGGCATTACTTCTGGAATTATAGAGTGTCCTTGTAGCCTCAGCTAAAAGGCTAGCAACACTAGAAGGCACATAAGGTGTCCTTGTGGGGCATGTATGCATCTGTTGCAAGAATCCACTTTACTTGGATGATAGGCGTGATGACTTGGATGAAATTGGAACTCCCAGTATATTTTCCAGATTCCTTTGTCAACCATGCAGACCTCCTAGACCTGCAGCCTTCACAGATCTCCTGTTTGACCAAGATTCTCCCTACGGGGGTGGCTCTTCAGAATGACCCTGCCCTTTCTCACTCCCACCCATCATGGCAGGGAAACCAGAACTAGCGGACTTGTGTCCCCTGATGCTGTGACTGCTACGAAGAGCCAGCATCCCCCTGATGCCAAGTACACAGGCTTTGGAGAGGCTGGGGGACGTCATCATCAAGTGGTGGGCAAAACCATAATCCCAAAGCCGGGATGGACATTTATGGTTAATCCCAGTTGGCCATCCCTCACATGGCCATTTCTACTCACTGGGACCCCCTGGTGGGCTCATATTTTTTTTATTTATTTTTTTGCTGTACACGGGCCTCTCACTGTTGTGGCCTCTCCCTTTGCGGACCACAGGCTCCGGACACGCAGGCTCAGCAGCCATGGCTCACGGGCCCAGCCGCTCCGCGGCATGTGGGATCTTCTCGGACTGGGGCACGAACCCGTGTCCCCTGCATCGGCAGGCGGACTCTCAACCACTGCGCCACCAGGGAAGCCCTGGGCTCATATTTTTAAACCCTCTTTTAAACTTCTTTTAATTCTTGTTCAGGGCAGACGTTGCACTTGAAGGGAAATGCCTTTGAGCTCCATGCCAACCAAACTCACACATCAAGGTACTCATTCTTTCAAGCGCCCCCATTAAAAAATAGAGTCCTTATTGGTATAATAATTACTACGTTAAAGGGATATTTGGCTGTTATCTACAGAAAGAAAATAGGAGGCTTATTATAATCTGGTTTAAAAAAAAATCAATAAAAGTTTGAAGTAGCGAAACACTGGAAATATCCTAAATATCGTCACACCTCAGAGATATTGCGGGTTTGGTTTGAGACCACCAAAATAAAGCAAATATAGCAATAAAGCAAGTCATACAAATTCTTTGGTTTCCCAGCACACGTAAAAGTTATGTTTACGCTGTACTGTAGTCTATTAAGTGTGCAATAGCATTATGTCTAAAAAACAATGCACATGCCTTAATTTTAAAATATTCATTGCTAAAAAATGCTAAGCATCATCTGAGCCTTCAGTGAGCTGTCATCTTTTGGCAACAGTGACATCAAAGATCACTGATCACCATCACAAACACATTAATAGTGAAAAACGTCTGAAATTTTGTGAGAATTGCCAAAATGTGACACAGAGACACAAAGTAAGAAAATGCTGTTAGAAAAATGGCGGCAACAGACTTGCTCAACCCAGGGTTGCAACAAACCTTCCACTTAGTAGAAAATGCAGTGAAGCACAATAAAGTGAAGGGAAACAGAATGAACTCTGCTTGTGTCCACCAACAGGGAACTGATTAAGTAAATTACAACCTAAAAATAGAATGGAATACTATGCAGTCATTTAAAATAATTAACTAGACTTATGTGTGCTAATATGGAAGTATCCCCAAGATACATTGTTAAGTGAAAAAATAAAGGTGCAAAGTGTCTACTGTGTTCCTGTTTGCATAACACATATGCGCGCGTGCACGCACACGCAATCTCTGAGAAGACAGACAAGAAGCAAATAAAATTACTGCCTCCAGGGAGAGGTCCAAGAATGAGGCTGGTTGGGAGACTTCTTCCTTTTTACCCATTTTACTATATACCCAGTGCATATGTACATGCACTGTTTTTCCATTAAAAGTTATTTAATGAGGTAGAGAAAATTTTGGAAAAGGACCGAGAATAATCAATAATCATCTATGCAAAATGACTATCCAGCTAATTAAAGGCTTGTACTAGCTATATACCCTATTGACAAAACGTCAGCTACAATCCCATTACAGAGCCAAGTTCACGCCTGTGCTGGATGGATAACCGTCCATCCAAATAGGGCTGGTGTGAACTGGTGACTCAGACTCTCAACCTGGCTCACCATTAGCCTGGACACCTTCACCAATGCAGAAATTCAATAGCTTTTTGAAGAAAACCTCTTCTTCATAGAGATCGTTCATACATAACACTATGGAACTCATTCTGGGGGAAGGGGGAATTGAACTATGAGTGTGTTTCAACAGACACAAACATCAGGGAAATGGAGGGAGGTCAAGAAAGGCGAGCAGACAAAAGCAGAACAATGCGGCAGATGATACACATGAGGGGAGTGCGGGAAGAGGGTAATTTATGGGGCACAGCACAATGGGAAGAACATATTGTATGTGTGTGAGGGCGCGTATAAAGCTACAAAACACATCATTCCTATTCACAACACTGCAGCATCCTTCGATGGACAGAACAGTGTCCCCTAAAGATGTCCACGTCCTAGTCCCTGGAACCTGTGAATATTAGCTTCCTAGCAAAAGGGATTTTACATCTGTGATGAGGTGAAGGGACTTAAAACAGGGAGAGTACCGTCGATTACCCGGGTGACCCAGTGTAATCACAAGGGTCTTTATAAGAGGGAGGCAGGAGGGTCAGAATCAGAGAAGGACATGGGACTCCAGAAGCAGCGGTCAGTGAGGCAAAAAGGGTCATGAGGCAGCCTCTAGAAGCTTGCAAAGGGAAAGAACAGGTTTTCCCTGAGACGCTCCAGAAGGAACACAGCCGTGCAGCATCTTGATTTTAGCCCTGTAAGACCCACTTCAGAGCTTTTGACCAGAACTATAAGATAATAAATTTGTTTTGCTTCAAGCCACTAAGTTTCTGGTACTCTGTTACAGCAGCAATGGGAAAGTAATATAAATCTACATTATTAGTATTTGTCCCCAGTTTACAGATGAGGAAACTGAACTCAACAAGGTTCAACAACCTGCCCAACTCTCAAAGCCAGGGACTGAAGGAGCCAGGATTCAAACCCAGATGTGAGGGGTGAATGGAATGCAGCCACTGGACAGGTAACTCAAAATCACGCCGTGGACATCGTAAAAGGCGATGGAAGACTGTCACTTCATGCAGTGGGTGGTCAGAAGGCATGAACAAACAGGGGAAATGAACATAGCTGATTAATATTCTCAATCGAATCCAATGTGTCACAGGTAATTCTCTGTGTCTTTTTACATCATTTTGAACAGAAACAGATAGGTGTCCTCCCGGTCACAGTGATATGATAAAACTTCGCTCTGCAGGAAATCCATTTACGGCAAACATTTCTCTATTTATAGCTGTGAATGATATAAAAACAATTTCTACATTTCCACCAAGAAAATTCCCTTCTCTTTCTTTTAGCTTTAGTGATTGTTCCTAACTGGCTGCATCTCCCTACCTTAAGCAGATGAAATGGTCTACACATCTTCCCATCTTTGAGCTGCACATGTTGGACAGATAAATACTCAAGGCTGGAGACAGAACCTGGTCAAGATGCAAGTTATTCTGTGCTTCATTGTAGGTGCAAGGTTTCAGCCTAGGGAACAATTCCCTTCCCCAGAAAGATGGGTTACTGTGAAAAGAATGAAGCTTCCCTAACCTAGATAATCACCACCACCATCATCACCTACACTACACTGCTTATTAAAGCCTTATTAAAAGCTTACTTTAAAAACTATTTGACAACAGTTTTCTAATCCTACCAATAACCCTGCATGACAACATCATGCCCACCTGACAACTCACAAAATGGAAGTTCCAAGAGGTTCAAATTTTGCTAATCAGTTAATCAACAGACATGCGAACTCTGGTTTGATGCCACTGTCATGCTTTCTCATTTTCAAAACTATGCCACCTCCTTGGGTGGAGTTAATTTCATAATTCAGAAAGAGTAAGAAGAGTGGGTGGCTTGCAGAGGTCCTTCTTACTGTATTTCCCCCCACGAAATTGTCCACATTCTCACCCATACCGTGTCGATGACCATCTGGGTTCTGATGGGTAAATTCATTGAAACTTTCTTAACCTGCAAACCTGCGAATAGAACCCCAGGAACTCTGGTTTCCATGTACGTTTCTGACAGTGTTTGTCCATTTCCATCCCAAGAGCTGAGGCAGAACTGTTCTCTTCCTTCCCACTTGCAGGAACCCACACTCCCCATGAAAGGAGGGCGGGTGACTTTTTAATTTGGACTTTCTGTTCGTGTTCCTAAGCTACTCCTCCGTGTTTTCAAATTAGGTCCCCTCCTTATTGCCTTTATATCTTAAAATTCTACGTACTAATGTTCATTCCTTTCAAAAGTATAAAAACTCGGTAGACTCAAGATTGACCTTTGCATGGTCCCACCTACTGATCCTTCTTTTTCTAAACTTCCCACACACCCATTCTTCATCTCCTGATGAATGGAACCGACTTAATCTTCAAACGCAATGGACAGTTCTCCATTTCCTGAAGCATCACCACATTAACATTGCCCCATCTCAAAGAAAAGTTCACATGTCCGTCTGCAGGCACTAGCGTCTTGCTGGAAAGCTTTATTTGCTGTTCAACCATACACACACGAACTACTAATCGATTTGTTTTGAGGCTCTGATGATGACATTATCTCTGGCCGGAAATGAGTACGCCTGCCTGGTGGCTACCCACAAAACAAAAGAGCATCCTGTGAGATACCTCTGCGTGGAAAATGAAGGCTGGAAGCAAGGGGATATGGTTCATTGGGCTTTTCTCAACTACTTGGCTATAGAGGTTATGACCCATCACAGAGACCATGGACAGGAATGTAGGGACTACTGTGCCCCTGCCAGCCCTCCCCAAGTCTCAGTGATAGGAACGGTGACCTGGATGCTCTGACGCCCAGAGAGGCCACTGGTCCTTTCTGCTTGGCTTCTCTCAATAGGGCCGAGCAGCACACATGTGTCTCTCGCAGTGCAAGGTGGATGCATCCTTTAGAAACTCTACAGTCCCCTTCCCCTGACACTGTAATATTCAGGTCGGGCTGCTCTGAGATTTATGAAAGGTAAAACAGGTTCAACCCCTCAAACAGTGACACTCCCCCAGAGCTGGGGAGGGGTTCCAAAAGGCTTGTCTGCCCCAAAATATCTCCCCACATTTGCCCATTAAGGTGCCTGAGCCACTTCTTTGGTAAAGGGACATACCTCCTGCCATCCCCTCTGAAGCAGAGGTAACATGGCCTGGGCGCGTGCCACGTTCGCACCTGCTGAGCAGGAAGTCCTTAATGACCTTGGGGACAATCTTCAGTTTAAACATTAGTCAGCTCTGGCCTGTGACAATGAACTTCACTCTCAGAGAAACCGGAGCTACAAGTTGTCCCTGACCACTGTACATGGCACTGCTTCCTAGAGGTGGTCAGGGACAGGGGCAAGTGTCCCCAGGCCCTGCTGCTGCCTGGGGAGCAGGTCCTACATCTGTGAGTCCCCTCTCTGGCTGGTCAGCAGGCACGCAGTGAGCATCTGCCTCCCTCCAGGGAGGGAGGCGGATGGAGCCAGCTTTCTGCCCCAGGAAGCTCCCAGGCCAGTGAGAAGAGAGGCAGACCATAAACAAATACATATGTCAGGTGTTGATAAGCGCTGGAAACAAAGATAAAGTGTGGGTCAAAAAGAATCGCATGAACATTTCTATATGGGGTGGCCAGGGCAGGCCTCTTTGCTGAGAACTGAATGGAGCAAAGAAGCGGGCCCTAAGCATATCTAGAAGACTCTTCCAGAAGGAGGAAACCATTAACGAAGGCCCTGGGCTGGCGAGGGCCCTGGCATGGTAAAGAGCAGGCGGCCCGGGTGCCCGGAGCTGTGTGGGAAGGAGGAAACGGTGGGGAGGGCCAGGAAATCCAGACAGAGCATCAGGGGCCATGGGCCATGGCCAGGGTTTGGCAGGCTGAGGGTTTTTCTCTGAGAGATATGCAAACCCACCAGTTAGAAGACACATTTTTCTTCTGAGGGGGAACTTAAAAAAAAAAGCACAAAGAATTGTGCCCAGCCCAGTACTGGCTTCAAAAATGCCATTATTTGAGCTACGTTAACTAGGCATTCTCACGCTCCCTAAAAAGTAGAATTCATACCCATTTAGTCCAAGTTCTTCACAAAACTGTGAGCAGGCCCTTTGTACTTGCCTGAGTTATTTCAGGAAGCTGCTTAGATGTGCCCTCTTTGGGCCTCAGTTTTGCCATCCACACAATGGGGATGACACTCTACCTTGTGCACCGAATAAGAGTCGTAAAGGCAATGCACACCAGGCCTACCCTCAGACCCCACTGTGGGCAGAGGCGCAAACCCCAGCACTCACAGCTCCACGTCCCACACTCTGTCTGCTTGCCCGTCTCCCGCCCAACGCTGGCTGCACGGAGAATAAAAATGCCACTCTGCATCTCATGGTTAATCTGCCAGACACCTAGCAACTGGTCTGCACCACCCCCAGGCCCTTCCTGGAACTGGCACTTCATCCTCATAATGGCTCGAGTCATGTCACAGATCAACAAAAGAAGGTTATGGAAATGTATGGAAAACACACACACACACACACACACACACACACACACACACACACACACACACACACACACACACACACACACACACACACACACACACACACACACACACACACACACACACACACACACACACACACACACACACACACACACACACCCGTAATGCTAAAATGATTTAACTTTATTTTTCCATTTGCCACAGACCTGAATGCTTCTGAAAAGTCGGCTTAAAAATAGAAACTGGATCCACAAATTGTTTTCACCATTAAATCAGATCCATCTCGCGAGCAGCAGCAAAATGAATTCCTTTCCTCTCTCCTGGCTGCCTTCCTTTCTTTTCCAGGAACAAATCACTATGTCTCAACCTTCAAAAATGACAGGATGGGCTTCCCTGGTGGCACAGTGGTTGAGAGTCCACCTGCCCATGCAGGGGACACGGGTTCGTGCCCTGGTCTGGGAAGATCCCACATGCCACAGAGCAGCTAGGCCCATGAGCCATGGCCGCTGAGCCTGCGCGTCCGGAGCCTGTGCTCTGCAACGCGAGAGGCCACAACAGTAAGAGGCCCACGTACCACACAAAAAAAAAACAGGATGGCAGAACGAAAGAGATGGACTGTCAATCTCCAGGAGGCTTGAGGGCCAGTGTTTTCCCAAGGGTAAATATCAGGGACAATTTGGCCTTGGTTTTTATTTTTTTCCTCTAAATTTTATTATTATTATTAATTTTTTTGTTTTGGCTGCGTTGGGTCTGCGTTGCTGCACGTGGGCTTTCTCTAGTTGCAGCAAGCGGGGACTACTCTTCGCTGCAGTGCGCGGGCTTCTCATTGCAGTGGCTTCTCTTATTGTGGAGCACGGGCTCTAGGCACACGGGCTTCAGTAGTTGTGGCGCATGGGCTTAGTTGCTCCGTGGCATGTGGGATCTTCCCAGACCAGGGCTCGAACCCGTGTCCCCTGCATTGGCAGGCAGATTCTTAACTACTGTGCCACCAGGAAAGTCCCCTGATGGCCTTGTTTCTTTACTTGATTTTTTAAACACAAATACCCATCCAGACCTTCCTCCTAAGTGTGCGCAGCTACTGGCTGGCTGTGCCTTCCTCCTTCTCCCTGAGCTTCACCGCATTTGAACAGGAAAGATCAAAGTGTCAACGTGAAAAAGGAAAAGATGAGAACACATGTCATGGCATTGTTCTTCAAAAGAGCATCTGATACAGCATCCAAGCAAATGCTATTTAGTAAATGAGTTCCCAGGCCTTAGCCAGGCTGTACTGCCATATCAAGAAAATCGGAGTTGTTTAAAGATGTTGCTTAAATTTCCCAGTTAAAAAATATAATAACAATGTTGGATATGTTCTAGGACAAAAGAATTGGAAGGTATGCATAAGTTAACAGTTTTACAGGAGGGCACAAAACCCCAAAAAGCAATACTGGAGAAGAGAAAATATTCAAATCTTATGAATTAAAAATGGGGGACTAGGGCTTCCCTGGTGGCGCAGTGGTTAAGAATCCTCCTGCCAATGCAGAGGACATGGGTCCGAGCCCCAGTCCGGGAAGATCCCACATGCCGCGGAGCAACTAAGCCCGTGCGCCACAACTACTGAGCCTGTGCTCTAGAGCCTGCAAGTCACAACTACTGAGCCCGCGAGCCTAGAGCCCGTGCTCCGCAACAAGAGAAGCCACTGCAATGAGAAACCTGAGCACCGCAACGAAGAGTAGCCCCCGCTCACCACAACTAGAGAAAGCCCATGTGCACCAACGAAGACCCAACGCAGCCAAAAAAAAATAAAAAATAATTTTTTTTTTTAAAAAGGGGGGAATAGTAGAAGATACTGTAAGCAAAGTAAAAAAAAAAAAAAAATGACAGGGTGGGGTGGAAACACAAATTTTCAGGAAAGCTGGAATGGTATATCCATACCATGGAATTCTATATGGCTATTGAAAAGAATGAGAGTTATATGTATTTATCTAGAGGGATATAATACCCCAATTTATCTAAAGGGATATCATTGCAACCCATAAGACAGAGTTAATATCCCTCTGATACCAAGGGCTTCCTACTAAGACAACTCCAGGGGGCGCTGTTCACAGAAACCATGCCCAGCGGAGATGCTCTAGTCCTGCAAATTGATGTGAACCAGGATACAAATATGAAGTTCGCAGAATGGCCAATGAACATATTAACTGATGCTCAATCTTCCTAGTGGTCCAGAAAAGGCTAAATAAAACCTCAACAGAACAGTTTACTTCTTATCAGGTTGAAAAAAGGTCAGTTTATGTGGAAAAGCAGCTGTCTATAAACTGCTACAACATTTTTGGAAACAAACTAGCTATCCCTGTTCAGTTTCATTTTAGGAAATCCATCCTATAGAAATAAACGCATTCTATAAGGATACAGGTATAAAGGTGCTGATTGTAGCACTATAAGAAATGGAAAATAATGAAAACAACATGAATTTCCAGTAATGCTGGAATGGTACATCCATACCATGGAATGTTACACAGGCATGAAAAAGAATGAGTTAGAGTTATAGGTATTTATCTAGAGTGATGTAATATTAAATTTATCTATAGAGATACAGATGCCTCAAATAAGAAATACAGATGTTCAGTGACTATTCTAGCAATTAAATTAAGTGATGAGATCTACTTGAATTAATACGGATAAATTTCAAAAACATAATAATGGGTGAGAAAAACAGGTTACTAAAAGATACAGTATTGAGGCCATTTATGTCACTCCATAAAACACACACACATACACACCAACAATACGAAGTCCTACACTGTAGGACGTACAGTACATACACATGGAGGAAAGGTATAAAGACACACAATAAGAATGCACACATCAGCTTCCAATACAAGTCGTTTGTGGGGTGGGCAAAAGAACGAGACACATATCCATAACTGTGCCCTGCATCCATAACCTTTTAGACATCTAAAGTAAATGTGGCAAAATGATAATTAACATTTGCTCAATCTGGGTGGTGGGTACATGGTAATCTGTTCATTTATTTTTCTGTGCTTTTTGGTAAATTTGAAATATTTCACAATATTTTAAACATTTAACCAAAGGCGGAATAGACAATGGTGCCTTAAGGAACTGCAGAGTTGGGGGCAGATAAGGAAGGAAGCCCTGGGCCCCGGTTTCTTAGGACAGACCCCGATGTACCTACCATCCTAGCATAGCAATGACAGGCTTCCACTCTCAGTAGCACTGGACCACATGATGTAACCTCTCATTTCTCCCTCAGTACAATGGAGATGGTGACACCCCATACCTCACAGGGCTGTTGGGAGGATTAAATGAAAAGATGGGAATTATACCCTCACTCCCTGGTGTGATCCATACATATTAATTATTCTGATGAGGCGATAGGCCCTAAAACAAAAACATGCACAAAACATGACCAGAACTCAGAGGAAAAAGAGAACAAACGTGGTCTGGCCAAAATGAAGCGCCATACTTTTACAAAGCAGGGGCATTTGAGTAACCTTTTAGGAGTGGGAGTTTTCTACAGTAAACTCGGACCTAGAGAAGGGAGGGCCTTCTCTAGGTTCAGAGGATGAAACTGACCGCGTTAGAACATGACTAAAGAGGCCTGGATGCCCTCAGAATGGCCTCTGGATGTTGGCCAGAAAGTTTTAACTTTAACTCCTGGCCTCCGATCTTTGATTCCACAGAGGACTTCTTGTTCATTCTCATGAGGACACATCACTTACCAGGGCATCGCTACCCACTAATGGTGGTGGGAGAAGAGGTTAAAGTCCCTGCTTTCACAGGTTGAAGGAACAAAAATCGAGATCCAGGAAGCACTGAGCAAATAAAAGCAAGTCACTGTGGAATTTAGAGCTAAATTTGGTGGGATGGACAAGAAGTTGGAGAATGGAGAAAATATCAAGTGCTGGTGTCATCAGACAGACCCGGAAGGGACAAGGCCTGACCCTGGTGACCCCGTGGGAAGAGTCCCCATGGGAAAGAGGAACAGGAGTTTGTGTTGGGCTGTGGCTGAGACTGTTATAGTTTCATGAATCTCTGCGTGTCTTAATGTCCTGACATCACGGGGGCAGCAACATGCCCAGTGGCTAACTGTTCACCAAGCCTGTTTCCCTTCTGTCCCAGACACACAGCTGGACTCTAGTTCCCAGCCTTACAGGGACACATGACCAAGTGACAGAGCTCTGGCCAATGGAGCATAAGTAGATGCCTTGGGCCCCTTCCAGGCTGACCCAGAAACACCCCACACGGGACTGTCCATCCATGTTTGCCACCTGCCCACTCAATGCAAAGGACAGCAGGTTCTAGAGGAGGGTAGTGCCACAGAGGCAAGGAGCCCGGGTCTAAAATTTGGAGGCCAGTTTGTTCCAACAGCTAACATAACTCTAATACACCAAGCTGCAAAGTTACAATCCCCGACCTCCCTTTCAGCTAGAGGTGGTCAACGAGATTTAAACCAAAGTGATCATGTGAGGCTTACAGAAGACTCTTTAAAGGGGGCTGACTTGCTGTGATGCCTATTTTTTTGTCTCTTGCCCCTCCTTTGCTTCTAGATTAAGGACGTGACAGCTGGTTCTCCAGCAGTCAGCTTGTGAACTTGAGTTCTTCCTAGTGGTGACAGAATAGAGAGATAGAAAGAACCCAGGTTTCTGTGCCTTCATAGAGCCAGCATGCTAGTCTTGGATTCCCTATTTTTTAAAATTCTTTTACATGAAGTAATAAACACATAATCTGTTCATACCATGTTCATAGGAACTCTGTCACTATCTGCCAAATCTACTTCTTTAGTAATAAAGTGGCCATAAGAACTACCCAATTAGAGTGGAGGTCTGCGTCACAATGCAGAGTAGCGAGCATAAAGAAGGATCACGGCAATAATACAGAGCCATTAATATAAAGGCATTGAAGATAGAAGAAGCGAGGAAAACTTTAAAAAGCAGAGCACGAAGGACACTGTGACTTTACAGTAAACACAACTGGAAGGTTACGGCCTGAAAAATCGGGCTTTAAAAGGATAAACTCACAGCTGGTCAGTCTATGAAGGAGTACTGTGTCCCATTACGGGATATGGACCAGGAGATGGGACACGGGGTGATGCGTGGGGCACAGCCTTCTATTCAAATAATCTCATAGCCAGACAAACAATGCAAGGAGGAGACGGCTCAGGGCAGAGAAACGCCAACCACTGCCCATAAACAGTGATGTATGCAGCAAGGTCAGGCTTGAAAATAAAACGAAAAGAATTAAACGTGACTCTTTTGGCCAAGTGATCAATAAATACCTGTTGAATGAATGAATGGAGACAACATAAACTTTTAAAAAGCCTACACAACAAAGAAGAAAAAGCACAATGTGGACTTCCCTGGTGGTGCAGTGGTTAAGAATCCGCTTGCCAATGCAGGGGGCACAGGTTCGAGCCCTGATCCAGGAAGATCCCACATGTCGCGGAGCAACTAAGTCCGTACGCCACAACTACTGAGCCTGCGCTCCAGAGCCCGCGAGCCACAACTACTGAGCCTGCATGCCACAACTACCGAAGCCCGTGCGCCTAGAGCCCGTGCTCCGCAACAAGAGAAGCCACTGCAATGGGAAGCCCGTGCACCACAACGAAGAGTAACTCCCGCTCGCCGCAACTAGAAAAAGCCCGCGCACTGCAACAAAGACCCAATGCAGCCAAACATTTAAAAATTAATTAATTTTTAAAAAAAGAAAAAGCACAAGGTTAAAGATTAAATTAAGCAAAAGAAGCCCAATTATGAGTGGAGAAAATTAAGATTTTTTTTTCTCTTCTAGGAATGATTTAATTGCTCAATAGTGTACCCAGGAAGAGCACTATCAAGTGGAAATGATCAGCAGATCTGGCCAAAGCTCTCCACTGGGTAACATTTGAACATCCTCTATTGGGAAGAGCTGGATTAGGGACCTGTTAAAAATGACTTATGAAACAGTTCCCCGATTCCTAGATTATAAATCGTTGTAATTAGAGACAGAAAATCTCCTTTGCCTTTATTATCAATTCCCTGGCCTCAGTTACTAGACCCAGACTCATCATTTAGCAGTTTTTTACGACATTAACCACCCTGTGAGGAAAGCCAGCAAAAGTCAGTTTTCGGTTTGTGACCGACCCAGACAGTACATTATGAGAACACTATCGCTAGGAAACAAAGAAAGGAAAAGCAATGTCACGTGAGAGCAACTGTAAGTCTTCCTTCAGTTATAATCACTCTGCATTCGATAGTTTATCATTTCAACATGGAAGATGCATCTTGAACTAGTGCCCTACCATGCTGTTTTGTGCAAAATGGGTTGGGTTTGGTGCAGTTCTGATGACTCCCCGTCATCTCTCCTGCTCTGTGGAAGTTCACAATGACAGACACTGGAGCCATTGTGTTTATCATTAGGAACTTGGTTCCAAAGAATTGGACTTTGCCTGCAGACAATCCGTTTAAGCAAATGTGACGCATACAGATGAGAAAAGGGCAGGGCACAAAGCAACTTCTGAGGTTGGTCATTTCCACGCATCCCCAGCAACCATTACCTATTTCAGCACAAGGCACAGGAGGATGAATGCACTTGGGGTGGGTTGCTGGAGGGAGCCTTGCTTTTCTTGCCTGACTGGGTCCCTAAGATACGCTACCTCCTCCTGAAGAAAAACAAGTATCAGAAACTCATCATCAAATTGTGATGGTCTCGCCACTAATGTCCAAAGCAAGACTACTGACATGAATGTAAACCTCATGCGACTTCCACTTCCTGTTCTATTTGCCAAGGGGAAGCCTGACATTTAGGGTCCTTTAAGCCTGTGCTCTAATTATTTGATCCTGGATAATCTGAGACTTCTAATCATCTCAGTCTCCAGACTAACAATGGAAGTGAAGGGAGGAAGGTTGGAATTACAGTGCAGAAAGATGGATGGGGTCCACAAAAGTCATGTACAAAAACGGCCCTTGGCAGAAAACACATGGGAACCACTGCCACCCCTAGACCCCCAAAGCCACGAGGACACCCCTCCTGTAAACTCTTCTAAGTCCTGTATAAATCGCAACAGGACTTGCATGCCTCTCCATTTGTCCAACTATTAGCATGCAAATTAGCAAGTTGCATTCTCCCACCAGATTGTCTACCATGATGAATGGGGACCCCAGTCAATTTCAGATCGCAAACTGTTAGATGAGCCACACAAATCATTAAGTTCAATCCCCGCACCTCCTAGAAAAGGAAACTGAGTTCAAGAAAGGTTGAGCAACTGGCCCAAAGCCCAGGCACGACAACACTGGGGTGATAATTCAGTCTAGTGCTTTCCTCCAGCAAGATATTCATATTCACCTGGGAGGTTAGACTGCCCAATGCTCCCCTTTAACAGCTTGAAGGGAGGGAGCAGCTTCACCCTGTTCCTCGTTCTGATGACAAGAGCCTTGCAGTTCATCACAGAGAAGTGTTTAGGAGCACATGGCCTCTGGAGTCAGCCAGACCTTGACCCGAATCCCTACACCAGCACCGATCAGCTCTGCAAGTTTGGGGCAGTAACTTAACCACTCGGAGCCTCAGCTTCCCCATACATAGAACAGGGATATGAGTCCCTTCCTTAGAATGGCAATAAGCATTACATGCTTACTTATGTTACAGGCACATTACCCAGCTCGATACATCATGACCAGTTGGATAAATATCTTTTTCATGAGAATATAAGAGAAAAAAAATCACATTTAAGTTGTTTCCATTTCTAAAGCCTTACCTCCAGGAAGGATCTACCCTCCTCTCAGTGTAATACAGGGGGAAGGAATCTTATCTACTCCCATCCATACTCAATAATATTCATCTTGAAAGGCTCATGAGTACCTAGCCCTAGAGAAAAAAATTTTTAATATATATTAGCTTAAGGGCTTTCTTCATGACTTTTCACAGCCCTTGCATTTTAAAACTGTACTGGCTTAAAGAATGGCCTCTCTTAATTCCCAAGGATGAGCAAAATTTGTAAGTGGCCTCTGTCCACTGCATAAAGGAATACCCAGCTCCATGTGGCTCACCTCTAATGGCCTTAGGAAACAGACCCACAGACCTATTAATACACACTCATGAACACTGGCCATCTACAGCATTTTGTATCTGCCCAGGACAGTCCCAGTATAATGACTACTCGGTCTCCCTTTCACTCAGAAAAGTATCCCAATCAGGACAACGTATTACATGATAATTACACATACGATTAGTACGTGTCAAATACTTATAGTAGGAAGTACTCAGTAAAGACACGTGGATGAATACTGTGGGGCACCTTTGTTGGGCAAGTTTCCTATCATCTCTGAGCGTTCATTTTTTTCATTTTTAAAAAACGGGGACTATAATACCTATTCTGCAAGGTTATTTTAAACATCAGAGATGTGCTCTGCAGAGTTCCTGGGACATTTTTGTCCTATAAATGCAGTTATGATGATGATAATGAAGATAAGGAGTTAATCAGTTTAGCTCTCTAGAACTGTTTCCTTATGCAAACAACTAACATCATATATCATTTTACCTTTGACAAGATGCTTTCTCGTACATCATGATGTGTGATTAATAAAATCAGGACGTAAATTTAGACCATGTGAGTCTCTTCCAACTTTAACCTCCTATGATTCTATTTCTCCAAGATTTACTGGCTAGGAATATACGGTACCTTCCAGAGAGGACAGCAACAAGCATTGAAAATACCACTTCTTTATTCTACAGAATTCTATTGCCACCCCTCAGGCAAGTCACCTGACTCTTCTCAGATTTCCTACATGCAGAATGAATGTACTTGTTTCCTTAGAATGAGAAATGTGATGTGCTCACAAAGGCATTTCATTCTGAAGGTCATCTGTACATTTATCGCTATAGCAATGTTCTAGCTAGCATGTGCTAGTATGTGATAGGTAAGTGTTGGATTTTATCATCGTCATTAGTATTATATAATTGTTATGTGTAAGGAATTTTGACCCAAACAGACTAGGTAGCTCCTCCATTGAATGCTACGTCACCTTGAACAAGTTACTTAATATCCACAAAGAGGTATCATCATCTGTAAAATGGGAATAATACTACCTACTTAGTAATACTACCTACCTAATAGGGTCACTGCAAGGATTAAATAGGTTAATATATGTATGATAATTAGAACAAAGCTTGGCACTTAAAAGTATTCAATAATGGTTGTTTTACTGTCACTGTTAATAGCATCATTGTTATCTCCAATGTATACTATCAAGTAAAAACAAAAAACAAGTGCCAAGCAAATAGTATGCTACTGTTTGTTTTTTAAAAAGGGGATGTAAGACTTGTGGGACTAGCCAAGATGAAGAAAGCTCACAAAAGCCTATCTCTCCCACTGATTACAAGTAAAATCTCTGCACGGAACATAAAAACCAACTTCTTGAGGCCTCTGAAGAGCAAACAATATCAGATAGATTGAGAAGAAAGTTAAAAATTGAAGAAACACACATTGGCAAGTTTCCTGGGTTAAATTTTCCTCCATTATCTCTTGGCTTTGATTCAAAAGTGGGCCCAATCAAAGAAATACACAGTGGGCGAAGAAAACAAAAACTTAAAGAAAAATCTCCTCTTTCTGGCCAGATGACTAGGAAAAGGAGCCTCTAAAAACCAAAGAGTGTGATGGGATATCCCAGGTATTTCTTCTTTCTTTTCCTCCCTGCCCTGATCTAAGGCCAGACCTTGTCACGGCACTGCACTGCTGCTGCACATCATGAGACCCTACAAGCCAAAGAAATAACCCGTTTCTTTGACCAAAGGAACTGAAAAAGGGGGGCCCTGTGCTCTGGAGAGTGCAAGGGATGCTGGTTACTTTTGTACTCTCTCTTTTCTCTCACTGCTTTGCCCTGAGGGCAGCCCCAGTTACATAGAGCTGCACAATAGCTTACGTGGGGTGCACAATAGCTTAGGGGAAAACTCTAAGACACATCCACCTTTCTGACCAGAGAACTGGGAAGAAGGACTGCTGAGAGTGAGAGTGTGAGGAAAATCCCAGAGAGGGGAGGGTTGGGGAAGGAGATCTTGTAAATCTATACACGAATCAACACAAGTTCCAGGCTACCCATGAGATGCACAACTGTGAAACACACCCAAAGGAGCAATGGCTTTGAGAAGTAAATTTTGATATAAAGAACCACGTTAATCCAAAACTAACTCACAAATAGCACAAATGTGGGGCAGATCCAAACAACATAGCAAAGGCTTTGAAAACTGAACTGACATGGTTGCTACCACCCCCAAAAGGTGAGACAGACTTGTCATCTGAGCCCTACCTGGTTGACTTCCTTATTTAAAAACAAAAAATCATTCTCCAGCAGCTTTGATTAGGACCCAGTGTCTCACAACATAACGTTCAAAATATCCAGGATACAACCTAAAATTGTTAAGGAAGGAAGGAAGGAAGGAAGGGAGGGAGGGAGAGAGGGAAAGAGGGAAGGAGGGAAGGAGGGAAGGAGGGAGGGAAACACAATCAGTAGATCAATAGACACTAACCCCAAGATGATTCAGATGTTGGAATTATAGACAAAAATGTTAAAGCAGTTATTTTAACTATATTCCATAAGTAAGTTTGAATACTGTTGAAATTAATGGAAAGACAGAAGTTCTCAGAGCAAAATAAAAATTACTGAAAAGAACCAAATGGAAATTTTAGACTTGAAAAATATAATAATTTATATATTTTTAAAAAATTCACTAGATGCATGAAATAACAGAATGTAGACGACAGACGAAAGTGTCAATAAACTGGAAGATAGAGCAACCAAAATACTGAATCTTAAGGGTAGAGGAAAACAGGTTGAAAAAAATTAACAGAGGCTTAAGGACTTATGGAACAATATCAAAAGATCTAATATTCATGTCACTACAGTCCAAAAATGAGAGAAGAAAGAGATTGGTGCAGGAAAAATGTTTGAAGAAAGAATGCTGAAAGCTTACCGAATATGGTAAAAGACATAAATTTACAGATTCAAGAAGCTCATCAAACCCCAAACAAAATAAGTTTAAAGAAAAGACACAGAGACAATATTCAAATTGCTAAAAAACCAAAGATAAAAAAAAAATCTTGAAAACAGCCAAAGAAAATCAACACACCATAAAGGAAACAGTGATTAAAATGAATACAGATTTCTCATCAGAAATGATGGAAACTGGAAGGCAGTGGAAGAAATCTTCCAAGATTTTAAAATTCTACATCCAGTGGAAATCTGTATACAATAAAATACCATTTAGGAATAAAGGTAAACTAAAGACATTTTCAGTGAAATTTTAAAAAGAGAGAGAGAGAGAGAATTCATCACCAGAAGATGTGGTCTAAAATAAATGTCAAATAAATGCCTCATCAGGCTGAAGGAAAATGATACTAAAAGGACACTTAGAACTTCAAGAATATGGAAATCTGTCAGAATATTAATTGTGGTAGTGATACAGGAGGAATTTTGACTTTTTCTTTTCTATATTATCTGTGTTTTCCAAGTTATTTTTTATAATAAATGTTACTTTTATAATTAGAAAAAAAAGAACTTCAAGAATAAAGGGAAGGCTAAAGAAATGGTAAATAGCTGGGTAAACAGATTATTTGTCTCTGCTTAAGTTCTGTATAATCAGGATGGCTATCGAAAGCAAAAATTAAATGGAGTTTTTAATGTGTGTAGATATAATACATATAACTATAATATGAAGAGGACACAGTAAAGGAATCTATTTGGTTGTAGGACTTTTGAATTTTATTCAAGTGATAAAACACTAAAAGTAGACCATGAAAAGCAGATATGTATACTGTAATCGTCATGAAAAACAGATATGTATACTGTAAAACACACACACACACACAGTCCAATAGAAAAGTTTTACTGGAATATTCAAAATATCAAATAATCTCAAAGAAGGTAGGAAATAATAAAGAGAGAAACAAAAACAAGAAGAGACAAACAGAAAGCAAGTAATGAAATGGTAGACCTAAATCTGACTATATCAATAATTACATTAAATACATATGGTCCAAAAATGACAATTAAAAGACAGAGATGGTCAGACTGTATAAAAAAGACCCAAGTATATGTTATCTATAAGAAACAGCTATAAATATAAGAATATAAATAGAATCAAATTAAAGGGATGGAAAAAGAAAGACTATGAAAACACTAACCAAAAGAAAGCTGTATATGAATATCAGACAAAATAAACTTCAGAAAAAGGACATCCAGGAAAAAAGAGGATTGTTATATAATGATAAAAGAATAAAATTACCACAAAGAAATAACAATATTAAATGTGTATGTCTCCATAAATACAGCTTCAAAATATGTTAAGCAAAAACTGAAATAACTGAAAGGGGAAATATGACAAATTCAACATTACACTTGTATGGAGATATCAACATCCCTCCCTAAGTAATCTAGAGAACAAGTAGGCAGAAGATCACAAGGATATGGAAGTCCTGATTAATACTTTCAAATATTTTGGCCTGATTGACATATATAGAACCCTAAACCCACCAACAACAGAAAACACAGTCTTTTAAAGTGTACATGGAATACTGACCAAGATATACTACATTCTGGATCATAAAACAAACCTTAAAGTTTTTAAAGAATTGAAATCACACAAAGTATGTTATCTGACCATACTGAAATTAAATCAGAAATCAGTATCAGATTATCTAGAAAACTTCCACATATTTGGAAAGTAAACAACACACTTCTAAATAATCCATGAGTCAAAGAGAAGAAAAGTAGAAAATAAATTGATTGAAACAAAAATACACCTATTGAAATTTTGTGGACTACAGCTTAAAGAGATATGTATAGTATTACATATTTGTGTTAGAAATAAGAAAAATCCCAAGTCAATAATCTAAGATTTCACCTCAAGAAACTAGAAAAATAAGAAAACTTCCCTGGTGGCGCAGTGGCTGAGAGTCCGCCTGCCGATGCAGGGGACACGGGTTCATGCCCCGGTCCGGGAGGATCCCACATGCTGCAGAGCGGCTGGGCCCGTGAGCCATGGCCACTGAGCCTGCACGTCCGGAGCCTGTGCTCCACAACGGGAGAGGCCACAACAGTGAAAGGCCCACGTACCGCAAAAAAAATAATAAAAAATAAGAAAACATGTGTTTACACAGAAACCTATATGCAAATGCTTATAACAGCTATATTCATAATCATCCAAACTGGAAACAACCCCAAAGCCCTTCAACTAGTGAATGATTCAAACAAATGGCTGGACATCATGCAATAAAATAATACTTAGAAATATGGAGCAAACTATTGATACATGCAACGACATGGATGAAACTCAAATGTATGAGGCTAAGAGAAAGAAACCAGACTCAAAAAGCTATCTACTGTGTAATTCCATTTATATTACATTCCAGCAAAGAAAAACTATAGAGAAAGAGAACTATAGGAAAAGGTTGCCAAGGATCAGGGCTGGGGGAAGTTTCTGATGACAGAGAGGTAGCACAAGGGAATGTGGTGGTCATGGAAATGTTCTGTATCTTGATGGTGATGCTGGTTACATGATTTCAGGCACATGTCAAAACTTATAGAACTATACACTGCAAGAGTGATTTTTACTGTCCATAAATTAAAAAGCATTTTTTTAAAAAAAGGGTTATAAACATACACCAATAAATGCACGGCACTAGCTATGAACCAGGCACCTCTTATTGAGTGGGAAAAGTGAAATACACAGTTTCTTCTCTCAAATTGCAAGCCAGCTTTGACAAAAACCTATGGTAGTCTAGTGTTCTTTGTTGAATCCATGCCGTAAGATCCCACAAGCCGAGTGGCACAGCAGAAAAAACAAAACAAAAAAACGTAATTACAGCAAAACCTCCAAGGTTTTGCTCTCCATGGTTTCAGTTACCCATGGTCAACCACAGTCCAAAAGTATTAAATGGAAAATTCCAGAAATAAACAATTCCTAAGTTTTAAATTGCAAGCCATTCTGAGTAGCATGATGAAATAACGTCTTCCCACTCTGTCCTGCCCGGGACGTGAATTATCCCATGGTTCAGCATATCCCATCCGTTAATTACTTAACAGCCACCTTGGTCATCAGGTCAACTGTCTTGGTATCACCATGCTTGTATTCAAGTCATCCTTATTTTACTTAATAATGGCTCTAAAAGCGCTAGAGTAGTGATGCTGGCAATTAAGATATGCTGAAGAGGAGGCCATAAAGTGCTTCCTTTAAGTTAAAAGGTGAAACTTCTCGACTTAATAAGGAAAGGAAAAAAAAAATCGTATGCTGAGGTTGCTTCGGTCTATGATAAGGAAGACTTTTCCGGGACTCCCCTGGTGGCACAGTGGTTAAGAATCCACCTGCCAATGCAGGGGACACGGGCTCGAGCCCTCGTCTGGGAAGATCCCACATGCCGCGGAGCAACTAAGCCCGTGCGCCACAACTACTGAAGCCCACGTGCCTAGAGCCCGTGCTCCGCAACAAGAGAAGCCACCGCAACGAGAAGCCCGCGCACCACAACGAAGAGTAGCCCTCGCTCACCACAACTAAAGAAAGCCCGCACGCAGCAACAAAGACCCAACACAGCCAAAAATAAATTAATTAATTAAGAAAAAAAAAAGACTCTTCCATCCGTGAAATTGTGAAGAAAAAAGAAATACACGCTAGTTTTGCTGTCACACCTCAAACTGCAAAAGTTATGGCCAGTGTGTGGTGAGTGCTTAGTTATGATGGCAAAGCCATTGCATTTGTACAATAAGATATTTTGAGAGAGAGCGAGTAGAGTTATAATTGTTCTGTTTTATTATTAATTATTGTTCATCTCTCACTGTACCTAATTTATAAATTAAACTTTATCATAGGTATGTATATATAGGAAAACACAAAGTATAAATAGGTTTCATTACTATCCCAGGTTTCAGGCATCCAAGGGGGGTCTTGGAACGAATTTCCCGAGATATAAAGGGGGACAACTGTATTAATAACATAGACTTTGAAGCAAGGCAGACCTATGAGTTGAAATCTTGCCCCACCTGCTTCCTATGTGACTTGAGACAAGTAACTTCCGTTTTCTTATCTGTACAAGGGATATAAAAGTCCTACCTCACTGCGTCACTGTGTCAATTAAATCAGCGTGATCCTGCAGGGCAGTGTCTAGCATACGGCAGACGAGAACTGAACGGACGTTATTATTTTTATCATAATAAATTTTTATTTATTGATGCAAACACTCCAGGTGTGGTCCAAGACAGACCTAAATTGCTATGAAATCTGCATAATAATGGATAGAGTGCTAAATACAAGCAATCGATGTGGGTGCTGGGTGACCCTTCTGCTAATGAGCCATCCTGTGCAACATCTTCTTGCCTCATGAGAGCAGGCTGGTGAGATAACTGTTATGAGTATTAGCATTCATGAAACTTTAATGCTTCCACACTGCACACTTTAATGCTTCTCCAGCTGTAAAGCACTTTCGGAGTCTCTTATGTCATTACCCCATCACAACAACCCAGGGAAAGTCTGATCTCTCCACGACAGCACAGCAACAAGGGCCTGGGTACAGAAAGCACCATGCATGATGCCCTCAGGATCAAGCACAGCCCACCACTGCCACCGAGTAGACTGCGAGGTGAACAAATGTTTGATCTGAGCACAGGAGACCAATGTGGACACAGAACACATCCATCACTTGGGCTTTCACTACTTTGAGTTTTCACTTGAAATAGAGGATAAAGCGTCATTGGTTCAACAAACATTCATTAAGCACTTTTTAAGAAGAAGTCAAGGAGCCTGACCTCAAGAGGCTCACATACTCCTAACAGGCCTTCCTCTGTGGGGCTGAGGCTCCTTCTGTGACTTGATGAACCAACCAGCGGTTCAGGCTCAGAATTCCCAGCACTTACGGTAACGCAGCACCCTCCTGCAAGAGGCTCATAGGATTTATTTACATCCAATTCCAAGAACTCAAAAGCTTCACATAACAACTCTCCTGCAGACAGCATTTAGGAAGGAAGGCCAGGAAAAAGACCTTGGACAGGCAGAAAAATGAGATGCCCATCAATAAAGCCAGCAAAACGCCCGTCCAAGCAGCTGCAGCCAGAAACACGTGATTGGGAACACTGCCCACATGAGCCGCCATCAGAACTTCCTCTTCTGGAGCTGGACTGTTTGCCACTCATCATGGGGTGAAAACACAACCCCAGCTGTATTCTCTGGGGTCTGTGCTCTTGATTCTGTTCAGGAAAAGAAAATACAGTCCGTATGGGAGGGCTCTGCATCCTCAGGTTCAAACAACCATGGATGGAAAGTATTGGGGAAAAGAATTCCAGAAAGTTCCAAAAAGCAAAACTCGCATTTGCCACACACTGACAACTGTTTACACAGCATTGACAATGTTTTATGAGTACCCTAGAGGTGATTTAAAGTGTACAGGAGGATTGCGTAGGTTATACGCAAATACTACACTGTTTCATATAGGACTTGAGCATCTGTGAATTTGGTGGCTGTGGGGTCCTGGAACCAATTCCCAGTGGATACCCAGGGACCACGGGACCATGGTAACTGAAACAAAGTTAAACAAAGCCTGATCACGTTGGTACTTCTATTAAGGGAATTGTCAACATCAGCCCCACGGCGGTTTGCTTGTTTTTCCCCTGCTCTCTTTGAACAGACTGAAATCACCTGGACCAGGAAACATTTTTCCCTCGGACATAAGCAAACGCCCCTATGAGCTTTAGTGAGCTTTTATGAGCACAACCTTTCTCCTGGGTTTAACAAAACGCACAGATACTGCCAAGCCCACTTTCAGGCTCAAAGACATCGAGAAAGCAGCAATTAACTGGAAACAAGGAATAAAACACAAGGGTGGCAGCCAGGCAGTCTAAATCCTGGAGGCCAAAAGGAAGCCTTATCTATTAAAATGAGGCGTACTATATTTAATTACAGCTCCAGGAATGAGCCTTGAATCTCTCGATGGGCAGGTGCAAAAAAAAAAAAAAAAAGGGCTTTTCGTGAAGCCGGTGGTGGAAACTTCAAGGTGATCTGAAACCAGGGGAGCTTAAGGCAGTGCCTTCTGGGGCCTTGATGGAGCCCACCCGAATCCCTCTGTTGGAAAGGGTTTTATAAATATCTTGGTGACTTAACACATTTTGATACTTCTTTGTACCCTCCAGCCACATGCTAAGGGTTTAGACTGAGTTATAATCCATTGGGTATCTTATTACACCAAAATATGCCAGGGGATAATGACAGCTTCCTCTAGCATGTGTTTCATTCTCTTTACCACTGTGCCTTCCCAGACATGTATGATTTGATTACATCCTTTCCAACAGCCCAGTGAGGAACACGGGGCAGGGATCATCTCGATTTCACAGATGAAGACACAGAAAAACAAAACCCACACTTTTGAGTGAATTCATGCAGCCTGCTAATAGACGGGGCTTTCCACCTGCATAGTTCAGACTTGCTCTTCCTGCTTGGAGATGCTGCTGGCTTGGTGAGAAATTAGAGACGGTCCATTCCTAGGTTCTATGTAGTGGAAACAAATCTCCATGCCCATCCTGGAATGAGGATCCTTCTGTGTGGCCCCAATCCTTCCACCGTTGCCCAGTGGAATCACCCAAAAAGTTGATTTTTGTAAATACCAGTGTCTGGGCACCACCCAGAAATTCTGATCCAACTGGATTGGAACAGGGCCTGGGTATGTGCATTTTTTTAAAGTTCCCCCAGGAGATTCTCATTGGCAGCCACACATGAAAACCACTAGCTGGTAGGCCCTACCAGGTCATAAATATCTGAGTTGACTAGAGAATTGAAGTGACAATCCATAAAGGCCGAGGAAGGGAGATGTTCAATTCCAAAACCTAGATTCCCTGCCACCTAAAGTGCACTGAAATGGGGAGACAGGGCAGGTACCAATGATGAAAAAGTCGAGCCTCTTTGCAACAAAGTGGGCCATCAACTGCACATTTAAGCCATGCACACAGTATAACTGCTGAGGGAATGAAAAGTGAAGGTTAAACCATCCTGCTTCAGAATCCAGGTCTTTTGCAAAGACCTAATGGCCTAATCCTTTCCTTCCCTCAGTCTCTGCTTCTTATCAGAGAGCAGGGACTGCCTTTAAGGAGCAAGAAATCTAGTGTGTACACACTGCTGCTGAATTAATAAGGCTTCTCAGAGCTTGTGGGCACCACCTTTCTGCATTCATCTGCATTCATTTCTACTGTCTTCCTGAAGAATGGATGCACAGGAATTCAGAAAATGCCAAGCTTGTACATCCATGTCCCCTCTGCATCCTGCAGAAGGGCCCTCTGTTTCACTCAAGTGATGGCCAGAATGAAATCACATGTGTCGCTGACTCTGGAGAAGGGCTGAGTTACCGGGTGGTCCCGAGGCTGCCCTGGCAGCTGGCCTAGAAACTAGGACCACACTGCTCTCAGCAAATGATCCAATTCTGCTTCACCCGTATGCAGCCACCTTAGCGAAAATACAGTCAATTCTCAGCTGTGCGTCTTGAGGAAAGAACGATTTTGTGGTGGATAACAGGACATGATTACAGGAGATCTTAAGACAGCTTTGGAGAAGGTTTCAAAAAGCTTCCCAAACCATCCTAGAATGAACAGTATGGCTCTGAGTTTAGGCCAGCAGGACACACAGATGCTGAAGGCTAGGGTTGGGGTCTATATTCAGGTTTTTCTATACCCACAACACGATTTTTGTTTGAAAGTCTAAGGGCATTTCCTCCCCACAATAATGAAAGCAGACAACAACGGAGAGTGTTCTTTTCAGTGATTCCCAGTCCCCAAATGGAAACATGCATCCAGCCAGGAGGCCTGGAGGGAATAAGCAGTGTAACCCAGGCCTTTGTGTAATTCACCTTGTGCCCTGTGGCTACTTCTGAATCACGGTCAATGACAAAGTACCCGGTGAACGGAGGACAAACCCCAGTGTATTAAGTGCAGCAGCAGGGATCTGCCAGCACCTGTCTGGGGACAAGGTTCACTTAGAAGTCACATTCTCAAACCTCAAAGTTCTGGACGAAAAGAATGCCATCACCCCACCCATGTCAAGACACGCAAATTCACATCTAAGAGGAAGGTGGCAATCCATGTTCACTCGTGTCATGATAAAACCACACTGGTCCAGTCCAACACTTGTCTCTAATCATTTTTCCTCCAAGAGCGGGATTCCAGGTCAGGAAATAGCTGTGTGTGTGCCGGGCTCAGGGTAGCTATCAGCGTGCTCACCAAAGGTAGGTGGTGCCTTTGGCCCAGGGCCCTTCCCATTAGCAGCTGCTGAACGGAAAGACTTGCAATGAACCCAATGAAGGCTCTCGCCAACCCCTGCATTTTGGCACAGGCTGCTTCCTCTTCTGAGACACCTTCCTGCATCTCAGAAAATTTAATAAGATGTGAATGGTCACAGCCTCTGCGCCCACACCCCCTCTCAAAGGTGACCTCGTACTCCGCCAGAACTGCCAACCCAGTCTTGGGTGGGGAGACTATTTTCCCGAAGTGTTAATGTTGCTTATGAATTCGTTTTCTTTTAATAAACTTACACAGTCTAAGGGCCAAGTATATTTCTGATTTTATTACTTTGGCTTAAATGCACAAACTAAGTGAAGTGGGTTCCTCCCAGCTTTCTCCAGGTTCTATCAACTAAATATGGATCGATATAAGGAGTTCAGTTGGTGGGGAGTGGGAGAGGAGATAGGTGTGTTTGGTTTTTTTTAATTGCAGGAAAATATATGTAACATAAAATTTACCATCTTAACCATTTTTTTTTGTTTTGTTTTGGGTGGTTTTTTTTTGCGGTACGCAGGCCTCTCACTGTTGTGGCCTCTCCTGTTGTGGAGCCCAGGCTCCAGACGCACAGGCTCAGCGGCCTTGGCTCACGGGCCCAGCCGCTCCGCGGCATGTGGGATCTTCCCGGACCAGGGCACGAACCCGTGGTCCCCTGCATCGGCAGGCGGACTCTCAACCACTGCGCCACCAGGGAAGCCCCATCTTAACCGTTTTTAAGCGTACAGTTCAGAGGTGTTTAGTACATTCACCTCGTTGTGAAACTATCACCACCATCCATCTCCAGAACTTGTTTCATCTTCCCAGACTGAAACTCTGACCCCACTAAGCAGTCCGAGTCCATTCCCCACCCCCTAGCCCCTGGCAGACACCATCGTACTTGTGTCTCTACAAATTTGATGACTCTAGGGATTCATGTAAGTGGAATCAAGCAGTGTGTTTACTTTTGTGACTAGCTTCTTTCATGTAGCATAATGTCCCTAGGTTCATCCATGTTGTAGCCTGTGTCAGGATTCCCTTCCTTTTTAAGGCTGAATAATATTCCATTGTATACATCTTGTCTATCCAATCATCTGTCTACAGACTTATGGGTTGTTTCCACCTTTTGGTTGTTGCAAATAATGACGTCTTTAGTTCTGGAAGGATTTGTCTGAGGTACCAAAGAGATAAACAGAGGGAACGGGCACAGAGTTGAAAGGAAGGATTTCTCGCTGAGGGCAGGCAGCCAACTGGAGACTGGGATTTGAGAATCGTCATCCCAGAGCTGTTTCACAGGGTGTCTTGGGATGCCTGTTAAAAGGTCTCAACACCCCCCCAAGGCCCAGGGAATCAGATAAGCTGGAAGAGGACCCAGGGCTCTGCATTTTGCAAGCTCCCCTGGAGATCAGACAGATAAGGTGAACACGGGAGATGCATAAAGAGAAAAGAGGAGCAGTTCATTCTAGAAAACATCTTGAGAAGCATCTACGTTCACATGAAGGAAGGACCAAAATAATCCCAACTGGAAACGGGAAAGATGTGGAGAGGCAGCAAGGGAATCCGTAAATAAAAGAATCTGAAACAGCAATAAGGGCCCAGCTGAGGGGGAAAGAGCCTGAGTCTAGGGGGACCTGATCGGTGGATTTCTAGACACTGAAATCTCAGGGCGCCACTAGCCCGTACACGGCGTCTTCGTGCCAGTTTGCAAAAGCTGCCCTTCCTCTGGGTGCCCCCTTGGCCAGCAACCTACAGAAATGGGAGCAGCTGCGGGGCTTAAATCAATGACTCCCCTTGTCGTTCCTGGAAAAGGAACAACAGGATTTCCTGGTGTCAGTGGCAAATCACTGTCTCAGTGGAAACCAGGACGTGAGACTCCCTCTTCAACACAATATGATTCATCTCTAAGCTTAAGCCTCTCCAACCTGATGAACAGAATTTACAAAGAGAAGGGATGCCTCGCCGTGGCTGGGCATCCCTCATTTCTCAGGATGGAATCCTCAAAGCCACCACCTGCAGGAGGCAGATACCGGCTGAGCTGCCGAAGGAAACCTTATTTCCACTGGACCAGGGTTTCCAGGGTTTTCTTAGCCACTTGGTTTCCTCCATGGTGTCGATCAGCTTGAGGGATACTGTGCATACTACCCACTGGAACAAAGAATCGTGAGGAAACAGGGCTGCGAGAAAAATCCAGGCTGTAGCCTTGCTCCAGACAGTAAAGCATATCCAAACAGGAGCTGTAAGTCTTTCAACGTGTTCAAAAATTCATCCTCGGGGCTTCCCTGGTGGCGCAGTGGTTAAGAGACCACCTGCCAGTGCAGGGGACACGGGTTCGAGCCCTGGTCCGGGAAGATCCCACATGCCGCGGAGCAACTAAGCTTATGCGCCACAACTACTGAGCCTGCGCTCTAGAGCCCGCGAGCCACAACTCCTGAGCCCGCATGCCACAACTACTGAAGCCCGCACACCTAGAGCCCGTGCTCTGCAACAAGAGAAGCCACCGCAATGAGAAGCCCACTCACTGCAATGAAGAGTAGCCCCCGCTCGCTGCAACTAGAGAAAGCCCACGTGCAGCAACGAAGACCCAGTGCAGCCAAAAATAAATAAATAAGTAAATAAATTTCAAAAACTGTGTTTCTTTTGAAACAATTTTCAAAGAAATTTTCAAGAACAGTTACCACAACCAACATGAGATCTAGCCTCTTATATTTTAAAGGGCACCATACGGTGTTGTTAACTACAGATGCAATGCTCTAGAACTTATTCATCATGATAACTGAAACTTTATAACCACTGAAAAGCAACTCCCCATTTCTCTCTCCCTCCAGCCCCTGGCAACCACCATTCTCCTCTCTCCTTCCATGTGTTTGACTATTTTCGATACCTCTATACATAAGTGGAATCACACAGTATTTGTCCTTCTGTGACTGGCTTATTTTACTTCACGTGATGTCCTCTGGGTTCATCCATGTTGTCACAAATGGCAGAATGTCTTTCCTTTTTTAAGGCTGAATAATATTCTATTGTAGGTGTATACCACATTTTCTTTATCCATTCATCTGTCAATGGACATTAGGATTTTTTAGTCCATATTGTGGCTGTCGTGAATAACACTACAATGAACCTGGGGGTGCAGATAGATCTGGGAGACCCTGATTCTTTTGCTATCCTCAAAAATTTTAGGGCTTCCCTGGTGGCGCAGTGGTTGAGAGTCCGCCTGCCGATGCAGGGGACATGGGTTCGTGCCCCGGTCCGGGAAGACCCCACATGCCGCGGAGCGGCTAGGCCTGTGAGCCATGGCCGCTGAGCCTGTGCGTCCGGAGCCTGTGCTCTGCAACGGGAGAGGCCACAACAGTGAGAGGCCAAAAAAAAAAAAAATTTTTAATGAGGTGCTCAGCACTGTAACGAACAGCCCAATAAATCGTTTCCTCTAATCAATGCAGTTCCTTTGGAAAACGTTCCCAGCTCTGCCTTTCTATGGGGAATATTGAAAGACTGTTTTCTTGCTTCCTTTCATTAATTCCACAAACATTTATTGAGCTGTGCTAGGAGCTAAGGATACAATGTGACCGGAAGTAGCAGGGTCCCACCCTCCTGCCTATGCCTGGTGGCACCCAGAGCTGGATGAGCAGAAGAGAGACGGCCTGGGTCTTTCCATTTACTCCTTTACAGCGTGTAGAGAATCTTAAATGTCCCAAGCACTGGCTCATACACTGTTTCCTCTGATCCTCACAGCAACCCCAGGAAGCTGGCTAGACAGGCATAATATACCCATTGCACAGATGAGAAAATAAAGGCTTAGGAAGTTAAGTGACTTGCCAGCTCTCACACATTTAGCATGTAGTTGAGACTGGAATCCACCTAGATCCCCCCTGCTTCTAGTCTATGACTCTTATACAAAAGGATGAATTCTGGGGTGCCCCTTCTTTTGGGGGAAATGGTAAATTCTCGTATACATGTGATGTGATGTGATGGGGGCAGGAAAGGTCAGGAGGAGGACGAGGAAGATGGCAGCTGTCTGAAATCACCTGTTCCATCACGGCAGCCCTCCTCGTTCTATCTTGTTAGTATGTGGTACATGCCCGAGCTTGCAGGGCTGGCCTGGATAAAGAACAAACAGCAATAAAGCCTCAAAGCACAGAAAAGCCCCAATCTTGCCGTGAGAAGCATAACTAAATTCTTGTGAAAGAGACTCTGATGCTGCCCCATTTGCTTTCACTATTATTTAGTTTTGGTTGCGCAACTGAGCTGAATAAACAAATAAAGGACAGACCCCGTTTGTAAAGGGCACAACTTCGGGCCAAGGAAGTCGCCAGATGGACCACTCAGGCCACGGAAAGTCCCCTCCAGAAAGTAAAGACCAATCTTCCTGATATTATAACATGTGGAAGCTTTGGATCCACCTTCGAGAAGCTTCTACATCACAGTTTTATCGCCTTTAAAATTATACAGCAGGTCTTAGACGATCTGTGCCTTCCTATTCCACGCTGGGTTTTTGCAGAAGAATGTTCATTTCTCTGGCACCTTGAGAGAAAAGAAGTCCAGAAGCTCTTAGCAACAACTTCAGTTCTTGAAGACTCTTGGGAGTCCGCCGTCCTCGTGTCCAGAGGGTGGCCACACGGGTCCTGCCATCAAGGTTCACCTGAGCCCCCTGCAATCCTGCAGCCACTCAACTAACACTTCTCACGCTCTTGCTGCCTTTGCACCAATCAGGGTGATGGGGGTAGTAATGATCATAAAACACCTCAAAACTAAACAGCAAGCCAGAAAAAAACAAAAACAAAAAACACCTAAGGAGCGAGGTGATGTCGGTCCATGACTGTTCTCTCTGTTGGAAGCAGGAAGAGGTGAGACGCCACTGCTCTGTTGCCATCAACCACTGAAATTCCCCAACCGGTGAGGCTTCAGCCCTGCCTCCAAGAGATGTGGGTCACATCTCGGGAGCCAGTCAGAGGGGACATGGATGCAGAGCAGGGACAACCTGGGAGAGGAGCCACCTCCTGGGAGGAGAGAAAAGGGGACAAAGCACCCATCGGGGTCTCCAGTAGGACACGTACCCAGCGGCTCGCAAACCCAGCCTTGCCAGGTCTGGTCAATAGGCTCCTGATCTGATTACCATGCTCCAGAGAAGGCAGGAAAGCAGGACACCTATGGGGTACTCTGTCCGTAACAAAGCCGGCCAGGTTGCCCTCAGAAGGAAGTTCAAGTCTCCTGAGAAACGCTAACTGTCTTAAGGCCAGTGTTTTGCCTGCTTAGGAGCTTGGACTTTTAAACCTGGCACCTTTCATACCACCACAAAACACGATGCCCAGAGAAATGTTCTAATATGATCTTCCATCCTCCAGACCACCCTGCAGGAGCCGCAGACCTAGCTCGGAAGGATTGGCCCAAAAACAGAGGAAAGAAGACTGGTGTGTTAGGAAACACAAAACAAAAATATCAGGCTAAGTCATCACCGTCAGTTAATCCTCCATCAAATGCATTCAGTCATAAGGGTGGAGCCAACCCAGCTGAGTGGGGCCTGACGTGAACGTCTGTCTCGTGATAAGATCTCTGTTTCCAAGTGCCCCCTTCCCTGCTCCCCATCAGCCTGCTTCTGCCAACGTCCCTTCTCTCCTTCTCTCCCCTCTGCCCAGCCGCTCTCTCCTCACTTGTGAAAAGTAGCCCAGGCTGCCAGATGGCTGTGACACACGCCACCCCAAGGGACCTGCCACCGGGCTGCAACCTGGCTCCCAGGAGTGGTTTTTGGTTCACGCATCTCATTGAACGTATTTAAATACATTACGTGCGGGCACCTGGCGGCACAAGCAGGGGGAGAAGCGACGGCTCCTCCCACAAGCCCAGCAACACACACACGCACACACAGTTGCAAACATATACACACACACGCAAACATATACACATGCACACACAGCTGCAAACATATATACACACACACACATATACACATGCAATGCACACAGTTGCAAACATATACACACACACGCAAACATATACACATGCAATGCACACAGTTGCAAACATATACACACATACACAAACATATACACATGCAGTTGCAAACATACACACATTTGCAAACATTAACACACACATGTACACACGCACATATGTACATGCATGCACGTATGCACACACGTGTGCATACATGTATGCATGCACATACACACGCGCACACATACACCCATATGCACATACGCACAAACACATACGTGCGTGCACACATACACAAGGCACACCTGCACATACACACATATACAGATATACACATACACACACCAATACACTTCCCTTCCCCTCCCTCCTCCAGGGGCCGAAATTCTACTATGGTTCACGTTCACAGCTGGTCGAGTGTGCCCTGATCTCTCCCCTGTGACTTCTGCTCAGGGGGCTCCCACCCCCCAACCCCCCACGCTGGTCCTCAGCATTATCACATGCTGCCCCTTGGGACACACCAGGGTTCCTCAGTGTCGGCACGACTTACATTGGGTTGGATCATTCTTTGTCCTCGGGGCCGTCCTGTGTGTTGTTTAGCAGCATCCCTGTTCTCCACCCACTAGATGCCAATAGCAGCACACACAACCCCCGAATGTCCCCTGGCGGTAAAATCACCCCCAGGTGAGAATCACTGGCATACTATCTCTTGAATTAAACCATTAGCTCCTAGAGAAGAGGGTCCATATTATTTCTTTTTATTTCCTCCCCAGCACCTAGCACAAGGCTGTGCACACAACAATACCATGAAGTACTTGCTGGAATGAATACATGACGAGGCACACAGCAGGATAGCGGCACAGAAGAACATTTTGCACAGGGCAACCTATGTCCCCAGGTGAACCTAGGCTTGAGCATACCTAAAACCCCCCATGTTCCTCACTATGTTATAAACAAGAATCAGATTTTCTGAATCACTCTACCCCTTAGCGATTTGAGCCGGCAGATAGTGTTTTGAATATACTAGGGCACCAAAAAAACTGAAGAATGAGTAAGGGCAGACCCAGGCCACTGTTCGTAGGAAAAAAAACTATGAACTAGAACAAAAAGGGCATTGCTACTACCCACTGGGCTGGGGCTACCAGGTTTCCATTTTCCCTTCATTGCTGAGTAAGCAGAATGGTTTTGAGCTGGGAGACTGTGTAGGGTAGAGAGAAGGGTATGAGCTGGGGGTGTCAGGTGGGCATAGGTGTGAATGCTGGATATGTCAACTATTAGCTCAGACGTCTTTGGCGAGGGGCCTCTAGGACCCTCAGTTTCGTCGTCTGTAAAGGGAGAAATAGAATGCCAACCACAGAAGGTTACTGGGAAGCTTCATGGAGGGAATCTATGTAAAAGTGTTTACACAGCAGGTATTTAATAACAGTACAGTTTCCTCCTCTTTGTACTAGCCAGAGAATTCAACGATATTTCTCATCAGCAAAACATGAGGTACAGAGCATAGCGTGGAACTTCACTGAGAAGCCCTCACCAAGAATCCACACCATGGTGTCTTCTGAAAGAAAGACTGACTCCACGACAACATGGTACAATGTCCCAAGCCATTAGAGAGGACAGACAATCCTTTAATGCGTCGAAAGTCACAAGGTGAAGGGTGGTGCCAGGCCTCAAAGCCTGGTCTTTTCTGCTATAGAGGTTCACCTCAGAGATATTTAGGGCTCAGCTCCAGACCCCGAAATAAAGCGAATACTGCAATAAAGCGAGTCACTAAAATTTTTGGTTTCCCAGTGCATATAAAAGTTATGTTTACCCTATACTGCCATCTATTAAGTGTGCAAGAGCGTTATGTCTAAAAAAACAATGTACATATACCTTAATTTTAAAATACTTCATTGCTAAAAAATGTTAACCATCAGCTGAGCCTTCAAGGAGTCATAATCTTTTTACAACAGTGATATCAAAGATCACTCACTGGGCTTCCCTGGTGGCGCAGTGGTTGAGAGTCTGTCTACCTTTGCTGGGGACGCGGGTTCGTGCCCCGGTCCGGGAAGATCCCACATGCCGCAGAGCGGCTGGGCCCGTGAGCCATGGCCGCTGAGCCTGCGCGTCCGGAGCCTGTGCTCCACGGCGGGAGAGGCCACAGCAGTGAGAGGCCCGTGTACCGCAAAAAAAAAAAAAAAAAAAGATCACTCACTGATCACAGATCAGCCTCACAAATACACTAATCATGAAAAAGTCAGAAATACTGCAAGAATTTCCAAAATGTGACACACAGCCATGAAGTGGAAAGATGGCTCTGACAGACTTGCTCCAGGCAGGGTTGCCACAATCCTTCCGTTTGTAAAAAACACAATGAAGTGCAATAAAGCAAAGTGCGATAAAACCAGGTCTGCCTGTGTACCAAATATATTCTCAGTCACTAGGAAGTCAGGTCACAGCAACGGCAGTGACAGCAGGGGCTCCTCCAGTCCCAGATGAGAAAGGCTCCCAGGCTGACTGCCCAGCCCCACCAGAGCAGAGGCACACTGATGGGTGATGCTGGGCCTCATCTGCCTCCTTCCTCAGTGAGATCTAAAAGCAGGTGAGCACACCTGGACAGGTGCCCACAGCGAATGGTTCTGCTCTGGGAGAGAAAGGAAGGAGTTACACAGCTTTCTTCCCCCTCCCCCACCCCTCCTCCACCCTCCACGTGGCCAAAACCACCTCCTCTCTGGGCATCCCGGCTTTGCCACGGTCTTACTAAGTGACCCATGGAGGATCCTTTTTCCTGTAATTCCTTCTCCTCAAACAGACCATGGGCGGTGTCGGTCTGTCCCGGCACCCTGGGAAGGGTTCTGGAACTGTAACGGTGCTGCCAACACCCATCAGTGCCCCGTGGAAGAGCTTCCTCAAAGCCTAACCCCTAAAGGGCAGAGAACTTGCCTGTAATTCTATGTTCTGCTCTCCACGGTCTGTTCTAAGGGGAAAGCCCCACCTCTTTCAAGCCCATCTATTAAAAAGAGTAGAAAAATAGCCCTTCTTTGTGTTGTTCCAGCCAAATCCTAGCATAAAACCCCATGTGTGCCACTCCCTAGACGGAGTCTCCTGGGGAGGGACTCAGATTTGTGGGGGAAGATCCGTCCTGATGCCTCGGGGCCAGTGACAGGAAAGTGTTTATTTCTGCTCTCGCCTCTGACATGTCTTTCTCTCTTTTGTCTTTTCTCAGAAGCCACTGGAAGGTAAGGAAATCATGAAATATGCATGTGGGTATGGATTGTGGGCAGCAAAGATAAAGCAGTCCGGTTCTTATCAGAATGAGAAGAGGGGTAGGTTCCTGGCCGTGAAACAAGACCCAGAATCATCCATCCACATCTTAGCCAAGGTTGTCAGTAGCCCCAAATGACCCTGTCCGTTCAGCTCTAAGTACTGAGATTGATTTTTAAAAGACAATCTATGAAAGAACTGCTGGGGAAGTTTTTATTAACTTGATCCCCTTTCCATCCCAGGTGCATCTAGCCCATTAATCAACCAATAATATAAATGATAATAAAGTACCAAGTTTGGTATGGATGCAAAAAAAAAAAAAAAAAAAAGGAATTAGTAGAAGTTGAGAACATAGATTTCAAGTATGGCCCAAGGCAAGTTTTTCTGCAATCAATGCCTTAATTTATCCACTGCTAAAACTGGGCGTGAAGTTCTGCTACCTAAATGCTATCGTGAAAATGGAGAGAAATCCTTAACTTGGGTGCCATTTCATGGAAGGAAAAGGTTCTACATCTGAAGCAGGGCAGTATCGTTACTGCTTCTCTTTGCTACTTCTTTTTTTTTAAACATTTTTTAAAAATTTATTTATTTATGGCTGCGTTGGGTCTTCGTTGCTGTGCGCGGGATTTCTCTAGTTGCAGCGCGCGGGGGCTACTCTTCGTTGTGCTGCGTGGGCTTCTCATTGCGGTGGCTTCTCTTGTTGCAGAGCACGGGCTCTAAGCGCACGGGCTTCAGTAGTTGTGGCACGCGGGCTCAAGAGTTGTGGCTCACGGGCTCTAGAGCGCAGGCTCTAGAGCGCAGGCTCAGTAGTTGTGGTGCGTGGGCTTAGTTGCTCCGCAGCATGTGGGATCCGCCCAAACCAGGGATTGAACCCGTGTCCCCTGCCTTGGCAGGCAGATTCCCAACCACTGCAATACCAGGGAACTCCCTCTCTTTCTTTTATGGGGATAAAGCCCCTGATTTCAAGCCCCTATGTCTCAGAATGAAGACTCCGTTTCCCATCCCCCTTGCATTAGGCGTCACTAACCGCCTAAGCTCTGGCCAGTTCACATGCACCTTGGCCCCTTTTTCTCTGTCTCTTCATCCATTTTGCTGCCTGGGATATGGATGCCCCATTTTGGAGCATGAGCTGAAGGCCACACAAGGCAGAGCAACAAGCTAGAAGGAGCCTGGGTCCCTGACACCATGAACCCACGCCAGCCCCAGACTACCCACCAGAACTTGTACAAGAAAGAAACAGCCTCTATCCTGTTTCACTCATAATTATCTGGAGTTTTCTATGACTTTCAGCCAACCTTAATCTTAACTGATATATTAAATTTCAACAGTCTGAAATTTTAAACCTGAATATGAACTTCAAAAAGACATTAACAACCAAGTTAATTTACTAAGACACTTGTCTACATCCTTTAGTGAACAAAGGAACATTTAAGCAAACACAGACGTTTAAAAGAACATTTAAGGAGAAAGAAGCTTTCTCTACAGTAAATGAATATATATCTTCAATTTTTTAAATCTTTCACATCATTAAATCCTTGACAGACAACAATAAATTGTCCTGTACATTCTTTCTGTGTTCTGCTAGAGTAACATATTGGCATCTCGCCATCCTTTCAAAATTGCCTAAATATTTATTCCTTAACTTTCCAAAGGATATAAAACCTTAAGTGAGTAATACACCCAAATGAACCATTCTGGCATCCTGCATTTCTTGGAGAGCTAAATATTTTGCTCCCTTAACTGGAAAAAAAATCTTGATTTTAAAAATTAAGACTTTTTTTTTTTTAACTGGAAAGAACTGACCCGTTAAAGCCTTGGATACATGGAAAAGGCATATCATTGTTTGAACTAACTGTAAATATTCTTTTTTTTTTTTTTTTTCTTGCGGTATGCGGGCCTCTCACTGTTGTGGCCTCTCCCGTTGTGGAGCACAGGCTCAGGACATGCAGCCTCAGCAGCCATGGCTCACGGGCCCAGCCGCTCCGTGGTATGTGGGGTCTTCCCGGATCGGGGCACGAACCCGTGTCCCCTGCATCGGCAGGCGGACTCTCAACCACTGCGCCACCAGGGAAGCCCTAAATATTCTGGATAACATTCAGTTCATTCTAAACAGTCACAAAATTGAAGTCATCATTGTATCCTGCATTGTCATAAAGTCATGTGTACACATGACAGTTAGAAGAAAAAACTGTTTGTATCTGAGAATGTTTTAGGCAGTAAAAAAGTTGAAGGCACTTTCCTTTCTCAAAAACAGCATGGGCTTTCACTGTGGCAGCAAATTTTGTTGCGAGAAATACACAAGAGTGAAAAAAAATGTGCTTCCTTTGAAAGGAACCAGAATCTAAGTTTTCAGCCCACTAGTTCACAGTTTATTCTTTTTTTTTTTTTTTTTTTTTTTTGGCGCGCTGTGTGGCTTGCAGGATCTTAGTTCCCCAACCAGGGATTGAACCTGGGCCCCTTCCCCAGCAGTGAGAGCACCAAGTCCTAACTACTGGGCTACAAGAGAATTCCCAACGTTTTTTTAAATTGCAGGATTTTGACAGTGGTGTCTTTAATCCTAAATGAGATTTTCTCCTGAAACAAATTCCATCTCCAAGACAACCTTATCCCACTGACTTCTAGTGTATGTTTAGAATCAGCTTTTTTTTTTTACTAGCTCTCAAACTCAAAACAATGAGATAGTCAGCTCTTAATCAACCAAAACAATAAAGGTGAAAAGTGACAAAAAAAATCCGAGGCCACAGCTAATATAAAAGCAAATGCAAAACTATCAGGCTTGGTGACACACCTGGCTGGCCTGATATGGGTGGGGGAGGGGAGACAAGGAAGCAGGTCTGCCTTCCTCTGTGTAACTTTCTCATATAATATGTGTGTGTGTAAAAATTAGCATGCATTTCCCAAGCACACACCAACTGAGAAGGAAAAACAGCTCAAAAATAAGCTGCATGCCAAAAAGATTCAGAGTGACGCTAGCCTGGGATTGAACCTTTCCCAGAGATAATCCACCCTTGATAATCTGGTTCTGTAACTGAATTTAAGCTGCTTCTAGTATTTGCCTTCATCAGATGTACTATTCATGGCTGAGGTTTTTTTTGTCGGTCCTGACATGACACCTGCCAGTCCTGGAACACCCCACTTTGCTGAGAAATGCACAGCTCCCCTTGAAGACCCCTGGCAGGAGCAGTACTTCCCCCTCCACAAGCACTGTGCTGAAAAGATCTTCATTACGTTAAGCCATGTCTCAAGTCCAAAGATAAACCTCCTGTAATAGTCCTTCAAGGACTCTCACACAGTATTTTCCCTCCCCATCCTCAAATTGCAATTCCTGCATTTTAAAACATTTCCCATTTGTAAAGCTCAGGTGAGGGGAGGGCTTCCACCAGAAAACAAGTGTATCCTCACTGGCAACGAATCTTCAATCCACTGGATCCCACCCCCACATAAAATGAATAACTTAAAACAGATATACAAACAGGGTGATGTCACAGGCACTATTCTAGGCTAAAAGACATCATCTTTTCTCCATAAGATATTATAATACTTGTGAATTCCTCATCTATTTATGCTGGTGGTGGTGTCTTTAATTTCCTTTTGCATTCATTCTCTAAGAGTGTGATTTCTCCACTACCAAAGAAATGTAACTGACACCATTTATAAAAATGAATTTCCAATGACAGGCTCATTCTCACTGCCCATAGGACAACTGGGATTGGGTCTGAGCAGGCAGATGCTTAAAAACAAAGATGTGATGCTCCCTGACTTCAGACTATGCTATAAAAACTAGAGTAATCAAAACAGTATGGTACTGGCACAAAAACAGACACATAGGTCAATGCACCAGAATAGAGAGCCTAGAAATAAACTCAGGCACTTATGGTCAATTAATCTACGACAAAGGAAGCAAGAATATACAATGGAGAAAAGACAATCTCTTCAATAAATGGTCCTGGGAAAAGTGGCCAGCTACATTTAAAAGAATGAAATTCAAACACTCTCTAACACCATACACAAAAATAAACTCAAAATGGATTAAAGACCTAAATTTAAGACCAGATACTATAAAACTCCTAGAGGAAAACATAGGCAGAACACTCTTTGACATAAATCACAGCAATATATATATATATATATATTTTGGATCCATCTCCTAAAGCAAAGGAAACAAAAGCAGAAGTAAACAAACGGGTCCTAATTAAACTTAAACACTTTTGCACAGCAAAGGAAACCATCGACAAAACAAAAATACAACCTACTGAATGGGAGAAGATATCTGCAAATGATATGACCAATAAGGGGTTAATATCCAACATATATAAACAGCCACAAACTAGCTAAGTAGCCAGAAATGAGGGCACCATAGTCTTTTCACCAGTGAATAAGGGAATGGGGTGATCCAGAGTACCCTGGCTCAGTTGTCTCTTATCTGTGGTTCATATATAAATTTCAGACAGTCGGTAAAACTCCTGAAATTGTCTGCAAAATTGCAGGTGTGTGTGTGCATATGTGCCTTTTTCTTGTGAGAACATGCACAGCTGGCATCAGATATTCTAGGCAATGTGAAAAGGTGAAGAACTTGCACGGGAGGATCTTGAACGGTTCCTTCTGACCCTAAGACTTCGTAAGGCGGGTTAGGCTGTGTGTGCTGGCCACTTCTCCAGCAGGGCCACTCTGCACCCCAAAGGCACCTGCCCACCTCCAGACATCAGCCTGGGCTCCTCAGACTTCACAGAAATCACTGCCGCTGGCCCCACTGCCACTTGCTTCTAGGAGACACCAGAAAGACCTGTTTTCAAGCCAGCCCAAGTGGCAGACTGGAGACGGCAAAACGGTTGTTTATAGAGACTCTGTCTATGTGGGTCAGTGAACATGTCACAATGTCGTGTTAAGTTACTGACAAGAATATATAAGCAAGTGTTCAAGGGTTTCATCCATTGATAAACCGCATTGCACCTGCCAGACTGGCCGCCAGGGAACCACATAGGCAGCACTACGGATGCTGGGAGTATGCACTCAGGCAAAAACAGGCAGGAGTGGGGCCATAAAATCCGCCCCGGAAGAGGAACAATCTGGGGTCAACTGCAGGGACGAGAGTAGCCAGGTCCTGGTTCCAGTTCAGAGAGCTCCAAGCCCTGTCTCTACCAGGCCACTCATATGTGCCAGCGGGCATGCTGGGAGACCACACAACTGTCGGGGAGAGGGAGCCAGCTCCCCTTATGGGAAAGGTCTCCCTACTGGCCACAGGGCCCTTGCACAAATGGATATGATTGCAAATGACAGCTGCTGGACGTGCATTTGTGTTCCTCCAGTTTCCTAGTGAAGGAAAGCCATCATGATGGCGTTCTAGGCTCTCTGCTTCCAACCTCCCATCTTGGAGAACGGCCCCAGAGCAGGAGGACACAAGCCCGGGGCCTGCAGCCATGAAATCCACAGTCATTGCTGTCCAGAATGATCCTTCTCAAAGAGGTCACATATTTTTTTTAAAAATTAAGCCTCCAGCTAGAAATGTATTAAACAGAAGATGGTGGCAAATCACTGCTACAGGGCTTTGAATGATTTTTTAATGAGTGAGTGTCTCTCTGGGCCATCATCTCAGCAAATCTGCTCACACTATGTTACAGGTGAGGAAAGGAGCCAACTCATCAGGTTCTCACGGCTGGTAGGTGGCAGAGAGGGGATACAGAGTCAGCACTCATTCTGAAGTCAGAATTCTTCTACTACTCAGCCTCTGATGGTGGAGTCTGGGGATCTTTCACTCCAGTGAGATTTTCTTTTAGAAAAAGGAATTGTCCTTCCAGATGCAGGAAAAAAAAAAATATATATATATATATATATATATATATACATCTCCTTAACTTTGCATCACCTCTGAAAGTAAATTTAACGTGAACTTATCCCATGAGGCCATATGACTTTAAAACAAAAACACAATTTAATAAAATAAATCAATGTGTTCCCGAAAAAAGCAACATCACCTGATTTAACCTCTGCCCTTAGTTTGGTGACTACTCTGTCCAGCCTGATGAGCTCAATTACCTGCCATCAGTTACAAAGCATAACAGCATGGCCCAGACATGCCCAGATATTTTCTATCAAAGCTTGAGAGTCTGTCTTTAGACACCTGACACTTAGTTCTTTCAGGCTGTTACAACAGGACACTATAGACTGGGTGGCTTCTAAACAACAGACATTTATTTCTCCAAGTTCTTGAGGCTGGAAGTCCAAGGCGCTGGCAGATTCAGTGTCTGGTGAGAGCCCACTTCCCATCTTCTTGCTGTGTCCTCACGTGGTGGAAGGGGCAAGGAGCTCTCTGGGATCTCTTTATAAGGGCACTAATCCCATCAAGGGGGCTCCACCCTCATGACCTAATCACCTCCCAAAGGCCCCAACTTCTAACACCATCACACTGGGGGTTAGGTTTCAACATATGAATTTTGGGGGGACACAAACATTCAGTCCATAGCACGCACACATGCACAGCCTCCAGTGACCCATAGTTACAATCGAATGTGCGTGGGGCAGGATGATTCCGCAAAAGGCATGGAAATGGGCCATGGAAATCTGACTGTGTCCAACTCAATAAGCATTATCAGATCCCCAGGGTCTGCACAGCATTATTTCCTTTTCATTACAAAGTGAGTGAAGCAGGAGAACCTGGCCTTACTCCCTTACACAAAGAAAGTAACAACGGAGGGGCAGTGGGAATGGCATCCTGATATTTTTCTTCAACACCCATCCCATTTCCTCCTTCTGCCTTAACGCCTCCTTCCCCCTCCATCACTTCCCTGACTTCCGATTAAGCTGGGGTGGGCCCCCAAACGCCCGTTCCACACCACAGGAACCTAACAGCCACGGGTGGCAAAAGCATCTAGCAAGTCAGGGTGTCAGAGTGCCCTGCCAGCAGCTGGCTCTGATGGCACTTCCAAGGGCTGTATTGCTATTTCATAACACTTATCGCACTCTAATTAATTTCAAAACAATGTCTCGACGTCGTCCTCTGCCTCCACCTACTAGGCAGAGATGGGACAACCCTTGAGTGGTTTCCCAGGCCCAATTAAGGCTTCACAGCAGAGGCGAGGGCTGAGGCACAGGAGAGCACTGCTCCCAGGCAGGGGCCCCTGGAGATCACACCCAGAAAACCTTGGAGACCCCCCAGGGAGGCGCCGGCCAGCTCCCTCCTATGCCCTGGCTGGGTGTCACCCACACCTTTCATGCGTGGGTCTGCAAGCTTGGCTGCCCCGTTCACAGCTGTGCCACGCTATCTAGAGCAGGGGACACAGTGTTTACCAGCACACTCCGCTTGTACTGAAGGTAGGAATGCACCCCTGAGGTGTCGCCTGGCAGCGCATGGCTCTCTGCAGAGCTGGCCTCTGCTTGCAAAGAGCTGCCTGCGATGTAGATGGTCAACTTGAGGCCAGTGAATGTGAGGGCTCGAGATAAAAGCTTGGGCAAGAGGTGATGGAGATGAAAGGGAAGGGATAAATAGCATGAGCAGGTACACACGCTGCAGGAACTACCACAAAAGGGAAGCGTGGGAAATCACTCCATTAATTCATACCATGTGGACGACCTCTATTAAAAAATCTACTCGGGGGACTTCCCTGTTGGCACAGTGGTTAAGAATGCACCTGCCAATGCAGGGACAGGGGTTCAAGCTCTGGTCCGGGAAGATCCCACATGTCGCGGAGCAACTAAGCCCGTGTGCCACAACTACTGAGCCTGCACTCTAGAGCCTGCGAGCCACAACTACTGAGCCCACGTGCCACAACTACTGAGCCCGCGTGCCTAGAGCCCATGCTCTGCAACAAGAGAAGCCACTGCAATGAGAAGCCCGCGCACCGCAACAAAGAGTAGCCCCCGCTCGCCGCAACTAGAGAAATCCCGCGCGCAGTAATGAAGACCCAACGCAGCCAAAAATAAATAAAAAAATACATAAATTCATTAAAAAAAAAATCTACTCTGACACCTGCACCGTACAGAGTCACTGCCAACTGCTGTGGTCTGATAAGTCGAGTCCACACTTCATTTGGGGCTTCGTAGGAGACTCTAAAGATAAAGTCATTTTCTCACAGAATACTCATCCAGGGCATATGGAAGAATCACCATCACATAAAGGACTGGGGTACCCACTCTGTGATTTGGGGGAGTTTGGGAGGCCTCTATCCTCAGAAAAAAAATCTGCACCCTTTAAAGAGCTATTAACATCATTAACTTGACCTCCCACTTGCAAGTCTCTGAAGCATCCTACTAAGTTGTTATCCGTCACTTTCATCTTAGGGTGAATGATGTGGTGGGAATGAGTGTGGGTGACATCTGGGAAGGGAGGGGAGCTTGGGAAAGGTGTCCTGAGACCCTAGGAGGGTGCTGATCAACAGAGACCCTGAAATGCCCAGGTTATTAACACAAGAATGGAGGGGCCAGGGGCCCATAAGCTTTGCTTATTACTGAATAAGCATCTATGAATAGATATTTTTACACTTCTATTTCAGATAATACTGACATCTGCTGACTCCTGCCAAGGGTCTGTGTTGGACAGAGCATTCTGCTGTCAAGACAGACAGAAAAATCTCCATCCCATTGACTCTTGAGAGCTCTTTTGAGCCTGACGCCACTTTCTGATGAGAGGAATCGCTGGTAGGAGCCATCAGAAATGATGCCAGTTCCCTGGCGCCTTCCCTCTGGGATACGTGTCATTGCAGTGGTGAGCTGAGGCTTGCTGCAAGCCCTTGAATGATGAGAAAAGGACTCAAATATTGACTCGGGGTCAATCCAATAAAATCAAACCCAAATGAACAAAGAGGGTACAAATCAACCAAAGCCCTCTCTGCCACAGGGCAACTCCCAGGTCCATGCCAGCTGTTCGAGAACAGTCTGTGAAATAAGCCATCATATTAGTAACCTTGTGAATTGATCAATAAGGTCACTCAAGGTCCAGCAGGAGAGGCTGGGAGCTCACTGGAGGTAATCCATGTGTAAATCCAAATCTTCAATAGAAAAGAGGGAGCTTGTTCATTAAAGGGACCTTGTGGAGAAACCTATTTTTCAAGTGAAAAATTAGCTCCTAACTTCTCCTTTTGCACCAGTTTACATTTTTACGCACTGTACTTTCTAAAAGTAAAGCCCCTGTGACTGTAAGTCTCTGACCCACTAGCTGTTACATGAAGACTAGACCATGAGACCCCCAACCTATACTGCTCTGCTCACTCACTGCCTTCCTAGGAAATCCTGAAACAGAGCTGAGGGCATCTGGGGTGGGCCACAAAAGTATGATTGTACTTGGCAGATGGCTGTATTAGTCAGCATTCTACAGAGAAACAGAAGCAATAGAACCAGAGAAACAGAATCAATAAATAGACTTAATATAAGGAATTGGCACACACAATTACAGAGGCAGACAAGTTGCAAGGTCTGCAGTGTGAGTAGGCAAGTGGAGACCCAGAAGAGCTGATGGTGTAGTTCCAGTCTGAACGCCAGTGGACTCAAGACCCAGGAAGAGCTGCTATTTCAATTCAAATAAAGCCAATGTCCTAGTTCAAAGGCCATCAGAATTATATATCACAGATTATATGATCTAACAACTGAATATTGTAAATACACTTGTCTTACCTCTCAATAAAAGGGTACTTTTCTATTTTTTTTTTTTAAAGGAATTCCCTCTGATTTAGAGGAGGGTCAGCCTTTTTGTTCTATTCAGGCCTTCAGCTGATTGGATGAGGCCCACCCACACTAGGGAGGGCAATCTGCTTTATTCAGTCTACTGATTTAAATATTAATCTCATCCAAAAACACTCTCACAGACACACTCATGGGTAACATTTGACCAAATGTCTGGGCACCCCAGATCCCAGGCAAGTTGACACATAAAATTAACCATCACAATAGGAATGGTTGTTTTCTACAAGGGGGAACCCAGGGGCAGGTGTCAGGGGTCCATGCAAAGCTGAGGATCCCAGAGTGAACTTGGCCAACATAAAGAAACCAGACTTCAGGGTTGGTTCACAGTCACGGGACTCCAGGGTGTGGAAAGTGTCTTAGCGTCAGGCCCTCTGTCCAGAGGCCCACAAGGACACCAGGAGGACCCGCCTGGGGTTGAACTTTGTTCTATCATGAATAGTGCCATTACAAGAGACAATGACATACCCATATTGCTGTCAGGTGTAAAACCTAGCTAATCTGCAGGGGAAAAAAATGACTTCTTGGAATTTTGAACAATGCTCTTGTCAAAGATCCAAGCTTCCCTGGTCTGTGACCCTGTTGGGACTCATGAGTCTCTGAGACAATGTTAACACCCTGTGTTCGCAGATAAAGAAACTGAACTAGAGAGAGTTTGGGGTGCTGTGGCCGAAGCTGCACAATTGGCCACCACAACCTGAGCCCCTGCCTTCCCTCCCAGGACCCTGGGGTGCTCCCAGCCCCGTCAACCACTGCCCTGACCTCCCCCAGCTTACACAGCTCCGCGTGCCCGGGCCTCTCTGTCCTCCACCAAGTCAGAGGCGGGTGGTGGCCACCACATGTGGGTGGTTGAGCTCCTCCGCCGAGCCTGGGGGGTTCACTGCCACTGGCCTTTCTGGACGTGACCCACTGGCTTCACCAGAGTCACGCTGCCTGTCTCTATGCAGAAACAGGGGCGCAGGGGCTCCAGAACCAGCACAAGGTCCTCAAGAGGCCCTCCATCCTCCAGGAGCCGCCACCAGGCCAGGCAGACTCAGGCCCCATCAGTGTTTCAGCTCCGGCGGAACAGGCGAGGCGGCCATGACCCTCAGCCTCAGCGCCCAGCCCTCCCCCTCACCTCTGTCTCCCTCACTCACTGCAATAATCTGCTTTAGCCATATCTGCTAAAAATACATCTCGCGTCTCTGACACTTACTAATACAGCCTATTTCAGGCCCGTTTGCATTCTTACGTACAAATGCCCGTATGGGTAGCAGTGAGTTCGTTCAGAACGTCAGAGCATTTCCTTCAGGAAAGCTCCTCTCAGCTCTGCTCAGCACATACATCTGAAGAGCAAACCTTTCTGCACTGGATGGGAATTGGATATAGAACCTTCCCACGCTGAATGGGCACTGGGGATATAAAAGAAAAAGGCTGGGGTCAGAGGAGAAAGGAAGAGGCCAAGAAGGAAACAGCCGTGCACACCGTGAGGTCCACAGTTCCTTCTGCCCACACCTGTTCCTCCCTCACGGGCACACGCCCGGCCCCCAGAGTCAAGGTCACCCCAAAAGCAGCTGCAGAATGGCCTCTCCATCGAAGCCACAGGACACATGCTAGAAACCGGGAGAACATCTAAAAAAAGGCACAGACCAGGCTGAACTCCACAAGCCATCCCCAGGAAGCTGTTTGCCATGGCTGAGGCCCGGGGAAGTTATCATTTCCACTGCACAGTGGTCCCCTTGTATGAGCTCATCCTCCCCTGAGCGACGACCCTGCTGGCTTCCCTCGGCCGTCTTGGAAGGCTCCCTGACTTTCCTGGCGTTTCCTAGAACTTTGGCTCTCTCCTCAAATACGTGGGGGATAATGACAGCTCTCCATCTCTGATCTTTGCCTTCCTGCAGGGAAGGAGGGAGAAGTCTTGTATGACCAGTTTTCAAAGGTCTTCCTGCGTGCTTCCTTTTTCTTGTTTTGTCCCAGATCTTACTTTCCCCTAACATATTTAATTCATCTTCCTTTATTCGGAGGTGAAACACCAAGGCAAACAGTGACTGGGTGTCACTGGCTGCAAAGCAGGTACTCAAGGAAGGGAGAAAAGAAGGACCCCAGGGCTTCTGGGGCCAGAAGAGGGAGGAGGATGCCTGGGCGGAGCCGGAGCTCAGAACCCAGCTGGTGCCATATTGATGTCTTTCCGATTGCAAAGCTCCTGGGTGACAGACACGTAGATAAGCACAGAGTGAAGCATTCAGAATGCCAACTCCACCCTGCCCTTTTCAGCTCCCAGGACCTTGGCTGGGTTAGGTTCACCGACCTGAACTTGGAGCCACTGTTCCCCAGTTAAGAAATCAGATCCTTAAAAAAAATTAAAACATTTTAAAACAAAAGCGTGAGACCGAATGATGGCCTCTCAACCAACATAGACTGGAGTCTCCCAAAGTCTGGAATTCGGGGCTTTGCCAGACCCCCCCCCCACAGGAAATGGCCGGACAGAGATGCTTAATGGTAGGAAGGAGGAAGCTGATCCAGCCAGAAATTATCAGAATGAAGGATTACAAAAAAAGCTAAAGGTACTTCTCGGACTGTATTATCTCTTGAACACTTAGCTAGTGCTGTGATCCGGCCAGGAAAATGATTATTAACAACCCTGACACAGGAGATTCTAATGTCTGAAAATTTCATGCACTCTAGCAACAGCAGAATCTTATTTATCTAGGCTTGATTCCACCCTCAGTAATGGAAAACATTGGGATAAACAAAGAACCCTCCAGCACCAATACGGCACCCCATCGGTGAGTTCAGAGGACCGAAATTAGTCTTATCTCCTTGTAGTCTATCTTCAGGTGCTGCTGCTGAATCCAATTACATCGTGTAACAAAAGACAGTCACAATCACAAGCTGTTTATCGTGCATGCCCCGTGGGCTTGTCTTGGAAGCCAGCACAGATGCCAATGTGTGTGTAATATACACACGAATATGGAAAAAAGCCACTAACGCTGAAGTTTCCCAGACCTCATCCCTTTTTATTTTCTCTGCTAGTCCTCTGAATAGCTCATCTTGAAAACTGTAGCTGCCAAGACAGAAGAATTCACTGCTTGAGAAGGAAAAAAAATTCCATTATTCCAACTTTCTTTCCTTGAGCCTGAGGAGAATAGTGATTATGACTGGTAAGATTTCTTCAACGAGAAGTTTATTTCTCCAGTTTAGTTACCATGTGGTACAAAGGAAGTGGGAATGCAGGTGAGATGACCTCAAGGCCCTCACAAGTGGTCCCCACACATCCACCCAGCTCTGAACGTGAACTGCAAGAAATGCCTTTCCCCCTCCAAACGCCCCGTCTGCTCTATCACATCACTGCTGAGTGCGTTCTGTGGACCACGGGGGCAGGGATGGAGACAAGAGGGGAGAGGGAGCAGAAGCAGCGACCCCAGTTCACTTCCCGCTCTTCAGAGGGATGCTAAAAGCATGAAAGAGGTAATGATTGCTTCTGGAGCTCTTCAGCTATACGATGCTCTATAAATACCGATAACCACCCCCTCGAGGGAAAACATGTTTCATGACAGCGGAGGTAAATGCTGCAGCAGCCTGCAGGAAAGATGGGCTGCATCTCAGAGGGATCTTCTGGTATCCTGAGTGCACCCAGAGTAATCACCAAGTAGAGCGGGTGATCCACACAGCATCCTGCTTTGACTGGAGAATGGTGCACCCCGGATTGCTGGCATCTCATATGTCTATCCATTTTGACGTGCCCATCCGATGCACACTCATTATGGCCCCCGCTATCTGCCTGAGGGGCACTATAGCATTGTGGTTAAGTGCCTGGGCTCTGGAGCTGGGCTGCCCGGCAGGAAGCCCGGCTCTGCCCACACACCAGTCGTCTGACCTCAGGCACGTCACTGAATCTCTGTGCGGTGAGGACATGGAGGTCCTCACTCATCACACGGGGATGATAACAGAAGCCACTTCACAAGGTCATCGTGAGGATTCATCCAGTTCACCTGTGTCCAGGGGTCAGACCTCTGTCTGATACACAGGGAGGGCAAGAGAAGGGACCGCTATGGAACTTACCTACCAAATGTAAGGGTCCGTAGTATTTCATTTATTCCTTGACTATTTTAAATTCGATTATTTTAGCATCAAAATCAAGATGAAAAAGGAAGGAGTTAGCAATTAGAAGTGGACCCAGAACTTAGTCATGTGTGGAAAACACAGAAGTAGAAGATGAGGTCCCTGACTGGGAGCCTCCAGAGCCCCAACAATGAAGGGTATTCAGGTGTTTTAGCTGCCAGGCAGTAGCATATAAAGGGAGTGGGGAAAGGAGCATTATCCAGACATTGTTTAGAACTGCCAGCTCATAGCAATCATAAAGCAGAGAGGCTTTTGGTCCATGTTATTAATGTCTGAAGTTCTGCATTGGCAAAGCCCTCTCTCAGCTCCTGTGACCACCCCTTCCCTTTGCCTCGTTACCCCCATGCATGCCAAAATCTCACCTAAAAGAGAAAGAGCCGCCCACCTGAATCTCCCACCAGGAAGCCCTTAGTCCATCCACCCTGGGCAGTGAGCACTGTCCCTCCACTGCAGGGGACCCGAGGTGCCCTTACCATCAAGCAGAGGGCACACCTGCAGTCGGACAGGCCCAGGTGTGAATCCCTGTCCTGCCGCTTAGTTGAATGGCTCTGAGCAGTGGTTCCCAAAGTGCAGTCCGTGCGGCGGCAGCAGCAGCACCCAGGAAGCCATTAGAGATGCAACTCCTAATGCTCCATCACAGACCTGCTGAATCAGAAGCTCTGGGGATGGGGCCCAACAGCCTGGGTTTTAACAAACCATCTGGGGATTCTGATGCCCGCCCAAGTTTGAGAACCACTGGCTTCGAGAAAGTGACAATCTTTTCTGGGTCACAGTTTCCTCACTCAAGAAAGGGGGTTGATGGCACTCACCACATGAGGCTACAATGTAAGAATTAAATGAGATAGATGAGAGACTACAATGTAAGAATTAAATGAGATAGATGATAGATGTCAAGCACTGGCTACGGTGCCCCAAACACGGTAGGCACTCAATACACTCTACTTATTATTATCATTATCATTATTTTATTATTATTACTATCAAAGTCAGTGGAACAGATTCACAAAACAGCAGTAGCTCAGAAACACCTAGAGTAAATAAGATTGGAATCCATGACAGCCCTGCTTTTCAGGGAAGTGGTTTAAAGGACAGTCCAAGGACAGAGGCTAAGGGGAGTTCGTAGATACATCCTACCTTGCCCAAGGTCGTCCGAGGGCCCCTAGGATCCCGGGGTCACTCATACACACTACCTGTGAACCATGGAGATTCACACTAACTGACTCCTCAAGCATCTTGAGGGCTGGGAATCCCAGAAACCAAATGCATTCCCCCATTTTATTGTTAAAATAAGGATAATATGAGTTTTTTTTTTTTTTTTTTTTTTTTTTTTTTTTGCGGTACGCGGGCCTCTCACTGCTGTGGCCTCTCCCGTTGCGGAGCACAGGCTCCGGACGCGCAGGCCCAGCGGCCATGGCTCACGGGCCCAGCCGCTCCGCGGCATGTGGGATCCTCCCGGACCGGGGCACGAACCCGTGTCCCCTGCATCGGCAGGCAGACTCTCAACCACTGCGCCACCAGGGAAGCCCCGATAATATGAGTTTTGAGGCAATACCACTGGAGAGAAAACTAGAGGTATCTGAGTTCAAATACTGGTATTTAAAATGTATAATGGAATACTAGCAAACAGAATCCAACAGCACATTAAAAGGATCATACACTATGATCAAGTGAGGTTTATCCCAGAAATGCAAGGATTCTTCAATATATGCAAATCAATCAACGTGATAAACCGTATTAACAAATTGAAGGGGAAGAACCATATGATCATCTCATTAGATGCAGAGAAAGCTTTCAACATAATTCAACACCCATTTACGATAAAAACCTTCCAGAAAGTAGGCATAGAGGGAACTTTCCTCAACATAATAAAGGCCATATATGACAAACCCACAGCCAACATCGTCCTCAATGGTGAAAAACTGAAATCATTTCCACTAAGATCAGGAACAAGACAATGTTGCCCAATAGTGCTCTCACCACTATTATTCAACATAGTTTTGGAATTTTTAGCCACAGCAATCAGAGAAGAAAAAGAAATAAATGGAATCCAAATCAGAAAAGAAGAAGTAAAGCTGTCACTGTTTGCAGATGACATGATACTATACATAGAGAATCCTAAAGATGCTACCAGAAAACTACTAGAGCTAATCAATGAATTTGGTAAAGTAGCAGGATACAAAATTAATGCACAGAAATATCTTGCATTCCTACACACTAAGAGTGAAAAATCTGAAAGTGAAATTAAGAAAACTCTCCCATTTACCATTGCAACAAAAAGAATAAAATACCTAGGAATAAACCTACCTAAGGAGACAAAAGCTGTATGCAGAAAATTATAAGACACTGATGAAAGAAATTAAAATGATACAAATAGATGGAGAGATATACCATGTTCTTGGATTGGAAGAATCAACATTGTGAAAATGACTCTACTACCCAAAGCAATCTACAGATTCAATGCAATCCCTATCAACCTACCACTGGCATTTTTCACAGAACTAGAACAAAAAAGTTCACAATTTGTATGGAAACACAAAAGACCCCGAATAGCCAAAGCAATCTTGAGAAAGAAAAACGGAGCTGGAGGAATCAGGTTCCCTGACTTCAGACTATACTACAAAGCTACAGTAATCAAGACAATATGGTACTGGCACAAAAACAGAAATATAGATCAATGGAACAGGATAGAAAGCCCAGAGATAAACCCACGCACATATGGTCACCTTATCTTTGATAAAGGAGGCAAGAATATACAGTGGAAAAAAGACAGCCTCTTCAATAAGTGGTGCTGGAAAAACTGGACAGCTACATGTAAAAGAATGAAATTAGAACACTCCCTAACACCATATACAAAAATAAACTCATAATGGATTAAAGACTTAAATGTAAGGCCAGACACTATAAAACTATTAGAGGAAAACATAGACAGAACACTGTTTGACACAGCAAGATCCTTTTTGACCCACCTCCTAAAGAAATGGAAATAAAAACAAAAATAAACAAATGGGACCTCATCAAACTTAAAAGCTTTTGCACAGCAAAGGAAACCATAAACAAGACCAAAAGACAACCCTCAGAATGGGAGAAAATATTTGCAAATGAAGCAACTGACAAAGGATTAATCTCCAAAACATACAAGCACCTCATGCAACTCAATATCAAAAAAACAAACAACCCAATCCAAAAATGCGCAGAAGACCTAAATAGACATTTCTCCAAAAAAGATATACAGATTGCCAACAAACACATGAAAGGGTGCTCAACATCACTAATCATTAGAGAAATGCAAATCAAAACTACAATGAGATATTATCTCACACTGGTCAGAATGGCCATCATCAAAAAATCTACAAACAATAAATGCTGGAGAGGGTGTGGAGAAAAGGGAACCCTCCTGCACTGTTTGTGGGAATGTAAATTGATACAGCCACTATGGAGAACATTATGGAGGTTCCTTAAAAAACTAAAAATAGAACTACCATATGACCCAGCAATTCCACAACTGGGCATATACCCTGAGAAAACCATAATTCAAAAAGAGTCATGTACCAAAATGTTCACTGCAGCTCTATTTACAATAGCCAGGAGATGGAAGCAACCTAAGTGTCCATCAACAGATGAATGGATAAAGAAGATGTGGCACACATATACAGTGGAATATTACTCAGCCATGAAAAGGAACGAAACTGAGTTATTTCTAGTGAGGTGGATGGACCTAGAGACTGTCATACAGAGTGAAGTAAGTCACAAAGAGAAAAACAAATACCATATGCTAACACATATAAATGGAATCTAAAAAAAAAAGAAAAAAGAAAGAAAAAAAAAATGTTCCGAAGAACCTAGGGGCAAGATGGGAATAAAGATGCAGACCTACTAGAAAAGGACTTGAGGATATGGGGAGGGGGAAGGGTAAGCTGGGACAAAGTGAGAGAGTGGCATGGACATATATACACTACCAAACGTAAGGTAGATAGCTAGTGGGAAGCAGCTGCATAGCACAGGGAGATCAGCTCGGTGCTTTGTGACCACCTGGAGGGGTGGGATAGGGAGGGTGGGAGGGAGGGAGATGCAAGAGGGAAGAGATATGGGGACGTATGTATATGTATAGCTGATTAGCTTTGTTGTAGGGCAGAAGCTAGCACACCATTGTGGAGCAATTATACTCCAATAAAGATGTTAAAAAAATAAAATAAAATAAAGATGGTTTAAAAAAAAAAAAAACCTCCCCTGTAGATCTTAAACAATTCATGGTAGATGTGTGGGGCAGAACAGGCAGATTTTGTATAAAAGATTATATATACCATCTTCTATAAAAGAGTATACCTTGTATAAAAAGTATAAAAGAGAACCTGTAAAAATGATATATTAAGAACTGAGGTGTCTCCCTTTGTTTTGTTGATTTTTTGTATTGACATGCTTTGATTCCTTTCTATTTATTTTTGTGTAAATTCTAGAGGTATTTTTGTTTTGTGGTTACCTTGGGACTTACATATCTTATAACAGTCTAACTTAAGTTGTTAACAACTTAAGTTCAATCACATACAAAAACTACATTTTAACTTCTCTCCCACTTTAAGTTATTGTCACAATTTACATTCGTTCCTAATATTTGTCTTTAAACATATTTTAGTTATAGCTATTTTAAATAATTTCCTCTTTTAACTTTCATATTTGAATTAAAATAGATTTACCTACACCAAAAAATAATAATAAAATAAAATAAAATGTATAATGGAAGTCCTTAGAACATGTTCTGAATTGCTGAAGGGTATTTTTAGTAAGGAACGGTGAGAAGAATCATGTCCAAACTGACAGTGTCTGGAATGCAAGAGCTAAGGAGAAAACATGCTGGAGAATTTCATCTTGGATTAAACACCACCATTACCTGAAACAACTCTGGCAGAGGTCCCAAGGGCCTCCTAACAGCCAAATGCAGTGGACATTGGTCAACCACTGTCCCCTCTGGAATCTAACAGTTGATGGCTTCCATCCCCCTCCATCTCCTCCCTTTGACCTCCAACACACCACCTGTCCTAGTTCTCCTATCCTCACCCTTACCTCCCTCCTCCTCCTCCTCTGGGGCTCCTCCCCCTACACACACAGCTGCCATACCTCCCACTTCTCTTCCAGCCCACCCACTGAAATCCCATTCTTCCTGCTCTGGAGTTTGTGTTGTGCACATGAAGATAATGGAATGAAAAATCCCTACCTCAGGCACCATCTCTTCATCTTGGCGTATCATCTACTCTGTCCCCTAATATGGATACAGAGGTGAACAAAGAAGAGGCTGGTCTGTCTTTGGTCTCCTCTTCTTGTGCCTTTTTTTTCTCTCTGGCTATCTCATCCCCCCTGGGCATTTGGATGACCTACCTCATGGCTACCTATAGCCCCAGATTAATCCTGAGCCCTGGAACTTCATACCCCACCACTACTTCCCTCCACCTGGATGCTCCACCAGCATCTTGAGATCAGGATATCTGTAAGTGAACCCATTACCCTTCTCATAACATCCACTATGACTCACCCCAAATTCAAGTTCAGAGTTGGGTACACAAATTCAGGTGGAAAAACTTATGACACTGAATATCAATTTACTCTCCTAGTTTCATCTGTCACCTTTGAAACAAACCGAGATGATATTAACCTTCACAACAGATGTGACCAAAATAAAAAATCCTGACACGATAAGAGAAACACCTATAAAGAAATATAACCATCCTCTTTGAAGAGGACTCTAAATTCACATTAATTATACTGTATCTTTATTTCATTTTCTAGTTCCATTAGACAGTTGTGAAGTAATTATCCCCACCTTGCAGAGCATTCACAGATCCATGGAGTTTCTTCTCCCAGTTTGGAGAAGTCCGAAGTAGATATACTATCTGTCATCTCTCAATACCCTCCCCATTTGCCAGTCCTTCTAGTTAATAGGGCCATGTGGTCACCCAAGCTAGAAATATAGGGCTCCCTCTAGACTCTCCTCTCTTCCTCATGCCCCACCATGAAGTGCAGACTCGTGAATGCCCCTATTTCTACTTCCTAGACTGTGCTCAAATAAGCACTGCTCTCCTTGCTCCTTCCCCCACCCCCCATTTCTGCCAGCACTTCCACAGCTCGGGGAGCAGTCACCTCCTGCTTGGAACTTGTCAGTAAGTGCTTCCTGTCTCATATCCACTATGCTTCCTATTTCATAAAAGTGAGGAGGAGAATCCATTCTAAAACATGCTCCGAAATCTGCAGCTAATATTAAGTATGATTCAACATGGCAGGAAAGGAAGGAAAAGAAGGAGGCAATTTTCATGCCCATAAACACAACTACACCATAGTTCCCAAACCCAGAGCTAGGAGGGGTTAAAACTTTATGGAAGACCCAAAAGAACTGACAGCAGAGAACTGAACAGATATTTGATATATATTCATAGCAACATGATTCACATTAGCCAAAAGATGCAAGCAACCCAAGTACCCATGGATGGATGAACGGATAAACAAAATGTGGTCTGTCCACCTAGAGATTATCATCCTGAGTGAAGTAAGTCAGGCAGAAAAACAAATACCATATGATATCACTTATGCGTAGAATCTAAAATATGACACAAATGAACTTATCTATGACACAGAAACAGACTCACAGACATAGAAAACAGACTTGTGGTTGCCAAAGGGGAGGGGTGTGGGGGAAGGGATGTACTGGGAGTTTGAGGTTAGCAGATGCAAACTATTATATATAGAATGGATAAACAACAAGGTCCTGATGTATAGCACAGGGAACTATATTCAATATCCTGTGATAAACCATTATGGAAAAGAATATGAAAAAAATGTATATATATATATATATGTATAACTGAATCACTTTGCTGTAAAGCAGAAATTAACACAATATTGTAAATCAACTACACTTCAATAAAATAATTTTTAAATGTGGTCTATCCATATGGTGAAATATTATTCAGCCTCGAACAGGAACGAAATTCTATCACATGCTACAACATGGGTGAACCCTGAGGACATTATAAGTGAAATAAACCAGGCACAACAAGACAAATATTATATGATTCCACCTATGTGAGATACCTACAGTAGTCAACTTCACAGAGACAGAAAGCAGAATAGTGGTCGCCAGGGGCTGGAGGGTTGGGGGGAAATGGGAAGTTGTTGAACGGGGTGTACAGTGTGTTTCAGAAGATAAAACGAGTTCTGGAGATGGATGGTGGTGATGGTTGTACAACAATGTGAATGTACTTAATGCCAATGAACTGTATACTTAAAAGTTGTTAAAATGGTAAAGTTTATGTTATATATATATTAAAAGTTTATATATATAAAACTTTATACATATGTAAAGTTTATTTTATAAATACATGTAACTACAAAAAAATGATTAAAAAAAAAAACAACCACCATCATGGACGAGGTACCAGTTAGGGTCACTGTCAGAGAGCAGCTGCTTCCCCTGTCTTCCAGCAATTCCCCAAAGAAATCGCTGTACCCAAAGGTACTGTTAGCAAAACTGCCAGCTTCCCATCCAACCCAGAAATGGGAGGAAGGTCCAAAGAGACTTAAGAAACGCATCTAATAAAAAAAAATTCCTTTTATTATATAGCAAAATACTTTAAATCCTATCAGCATATTTCTCATTTAAGTCAAACATTAAGTTCCATTAGCATATAGGGTATGTTTTGTTATAAACGAATGTTGGTTTAAAAAATAGGTTCCAGAATTGCCTTTTCAGTATATATAATTCTGAGAAAGTGATTCTAAAAAGACTGTTCCACCAGATTCCCCCACAAAAACTGCAGGGACTTCTAAGCAGCCTTCCAGAATCAAGTCTCCATCTGTCTCCAAAGAGAAAGAATTATCTACACAAACCTCAGGTCCTTTCCCCCATGACTTGACACCTTTCCACGGCCCCTCGGGGCCAGCACGGTAACGTCCAGCTCTGGAGTATGAGAGGCAGCAAGCTGAGCTGTTAAGAGAATTACTTCTGGGCTATCTGGTCACCCAGAGTTGACTCCTGACTTGAATCCCAGTTCCACCCTCTGCTGTCTGAAAGACTTCCTGTAAATCTCAGCCTCTCTAGCCTCAGTTTATTTATCTGTAAACTGGAGACGATAATAGTTCCTTCCTCTTAGAATTGCCATGAGGATTAAATGAATTAAGAGCTATAAAATGCTCAGTGCTGTACACATGATAAGGATCGTGTACGTGTCAGCTATTGTTATCATGTTGATATACAAGAATCTTCATGATGTGGCCACAGCCTCTTTTTCCAAGTGCAATTTCTGCCCTTGATTCCTGCACGGATCACCCTGCTACCTGATCTGCACCAGCACATCACACCGCTTACGCCTCCAGCTTCGCATGTGCTGTTCCTTCTGCCCCTCGTTGACCTGGCAAACTCCTGAAGGGGTGTCAGTTCACCGTGGGTGGCTTTCCTGGCACCTGGACAGACTTACGCCCACTTTCCTTTGGGTTCCTGACGGCCCTTGCCCACCATCAAAGCAACCCCCACCTTGGACACGTGTCTGCTCACCTGGCTCCCTAGGTGAGGGGCCGAGGCAGAGGCTGTGCTACTGATCCCTACACATGCAGCCTCAAGCAGAGGGCCTGGCACATAGAAGACATCCAATAAATATGAATGAATGAATGCTGAGCGAGACTAATACTGGGAATGAAAGAAGAGGAAAGAAGGAGACAGGCTGGGCCCAGGACACATTTCACGTGGTCACCTGATAGGCAAAGCCAGCCCCACACTGAAAACTGGGTTCACCATCTTGAATGAGATGCTTTTCCAGCTAGAAGTCAACATCAGGATGAGTGAGCTCAGGCCCCAAAGTCAACATGAAAGAGAATCAAAAGAAAGTTGCCCCATTTGTACCCAGGCTCAGGGAGGCAGACCAGGGCTGGTGCCCACTCTCCAAGAGGAGCCAGCCTGCTCCCACCACCTGCAGGGAGCATGCGCACAGGCAGGGAAGCAGGATCAATAAGCAGCCGCTCAACCTCCGGCTTCTGATCTACACAGGCCAACGGGGAAGGAGAACTAAAAATAAACGTGCAGGAAACAGACACAGGGTGAAAGAAAGGGAGCAAGAGAGGAAAATGAGAGGGCACTAATGGTACTCTGACTGCAAGAGGGAGGGTCAACCCCAGCCCCTCCACACGCAGACACACACACACACACACACACATACACACACACACATACACACACCACATACACATCTCACACACACACACCACACACACTCCTACATACATCACACCCATACACATACATACACACACACACACGTGCATACACACCACACACACATACACCACACACTCGTACATACATCACACACCACACACATACACACACGTGCATACACACCACACACACATACACCACACACTCGTACATACATCACACACCACACACATACACACATACGGGGGCCCTGTTTAGTACAGAGGCGGCAGTGCACTGGGCCATGACGCTCACTTCAAACCAAGACTGGGTTTCTTGGGATTCAAAAGGCATATATAGTATTTTAGGGGAGATTTATATGAGGAATATGCCCAGATATTTCATTTAATAAGAAATGGAAGAAACAACATACAATATGAAAATAATTGTGTTAACTATTTATGCATAGAAAAAGCCTGGAAAATACCTTAAAATTTTAACAGTGGTTATTTTTGAGTGGCAGGATTGGAGCTGATTTTTACATTCTTCTTCATGTCTTTATATATTATACAAAATACGGGGAGCACTTTCCTTAATTTACAAAAGCAAGCTTAGACATACTATATAGAAAGCCAAGGTTTTCAAAGCATCAGAGGAAATCATTATGAAATCTGGGAGGCAAACATAGCCATCGAGGCTAGTTGTGTTTCTGTAATAATGGGCATTTTGACACAATCTGAAAAAACTAATGATCTGGTTGCTTACTAATATGTGAACATTTGGAACCATTGAGACATATCTTTGAATACAAAGAAAAATCTAAAGCAATCAAGCAGGAATTCACCATCCTTTTTCTGATTTTCATCCATTTACTTAAATATCAGAATATGCCCGTAAGAAAATGTTCAATACTTAAGAAGAAGAACCTAATAAACCAAAAAAAGTGAGGACAGAGAAAGAAATCTTCCAGGAATAACAAAGTCCAGCGAGAACTGATTATGTGTCAAGGCCTAAAAGAAGAATTTAACACGTGCATTTTCCAAATCCCTTGAAAGGGTCATTTCAGTGAAATTGTTCCCCAAGTAAAATATAACATTAGTTTCTCTAGAAGCTGCAAATTTGGAAACCAGATCCTTAAAAACGTACTAAATAATATTATACTATATTTTCAAAAGCATATTATTACATTAGCTTTTCCTGGGAAAAAAGTTCTCAGGGTTCCCACATAGTAATTTGTTGTTTACGCAGTTATTTAAGAATTAGTAATTCCTGTGAAAGGCGTGTCTTTTATTTTCCAAATCTATAGCAGAGGATGGCAAATCAAATAAGGGAATATTATACAAATGTCACCTCCCTTGGCTGTGTCTAAGCGAAGGCAGGGAATTACTGCAGGCTGTCCGCACACCCCAGAGGGAAAGCCTGCCTCAGAGGCAAGAGTTAATTCCATGAGTTAGTTATGTGGACAGAAATGCAGACATTTACAGGTCTACATATGCAAAGGACGGGGGCGGGGAACCTCGATCTTCTAACCTAGAACACTGAATTTAATTCAGGAGTATAAAAATGCTGAGAGTTTTTTTCTCTCCCTAAATAGAAACAAGACCACCTTCCCACTTCAGAGAAGCCCCCTTTAAGCTCAGGGGGGCCATGACATCCAGGGTCCCAGGAACAGAACCAGCTCTTTGCCCTACACTACTCCACTACCCTCCTCTTCTCTCCCCGTTTCCTCTGTGCCAGAGGAGCTACAGGTCTCCCTCTGTGGAGATGCTGACTTCATTTCCATTAGCCTTAATGATCCACCTTTCGGGGGCAGGATGCTGTGTGGGCTGCTGAGGGCAGATGAGACTTGGGAAGAGACTGCTAAATAATGCATAAAAAGAAGCGCTACCAGCCCTCCGATACCTAATTATTTGCTTGCCTGAACCCAACAAGAAAAACAACCCCATGAAAGGAAAGGACGACAAAGACAGGCTCACTCTTCTCAAACCTTCAGGAAACTCTGGTTCCGAAGCGGGAGGGTGCGGTCTGGGATTTGGGTGCAGACCAGACTTGGAGCTCCCGTACCATCACACATGATCCTGCCACGTGGACTGGAGGCTGGAGGGAAAGCGGGGTCCAGGTGGGACCACCATGGGGACAGCCCATCCCTGGAAAATGCAGGACAATGCTCCCTCCTTGCCTTTGGGCTGCCAGACAGACTTTTTCTGTTCTCAAGTCCTACACACGCCCTGGGAAAACCTGTCCTCCTCGACTGGGGACTCCCCCAGCCCAGTCATCCTACACTCAGCTGTCCTCCACATCTGGGAACCAGCCTCATCCCAACAGCTGTCTACAAAGTCTGGTTCCATCTTTGCCACAGTAGCCCACAGCCTGGCTTTTATTCTCCCCAATCATATGTCGCCACTTTAAAATCACTTGAAAAAAACATATTTGAAAAAAATCAGCAGACCATCCGAATGACACGGATGTACTGTCACCATGTCACCATCCTGGTTGTGATACTGGGCTACAGTGTTGTACGATGTTGCCACTGGGGAAACTGGATAAAGGATACACGAGCTCTCTATATATTATTCCTATAATATATTACATATATATTATTCCTGTATTCATGTAAATCGACAATTACCTCAATTAAAATGTCCATTAAAGAAAACCCAACGAACATATTTTATAAGCTTCATGTGAACAGAGACCAACCAAGAGGTGATCCTACATGAGGATCAAGATGGTCATACAAACTGAGCCTGGCTGCTGTCCAGGCTTCTGTCATTCAGCAAATACATACGTCATCCTTCAGTATGCTGGTTACCATGCCAGGTATTATGACATCTGCCTCAGCTGATGTTCTCAGAAAATGAATAGTGATGAGAGAAAAATCACTGAGGGAGGCCTTGTGTGCCTGACAATTTCAATTTTTTAACGGGGGTGAAAATATTTAGACACCCATGAAATAACCACACTATTTACGACCGGACATTGCTCCGGTAACAATTCATCGGCTCCCACAGCTCCAGCTGTCCAGAAAACATGAGGGTGGATTCCCCACCACCAACTCTGACTACTTACTACATGCTTAACCATGGCAGCATCCTTCATCCTTCTGCTCTACAGCTATTTAGAAGCAAGTTTCTCAAGGGGCTGAGAGAGATAACCTGGTACTTGGTTTGCTTCAAAATGAGTTCTCGAAGTCCTGTGTAACCAAAAATAAACTCAAAATGGATTAAAGACCTAAATGTAAGGCCAGACACTATAAAACTCTTAGAGGAAAACGTAGGCAGAATACTCTATGACATAAATCACAGCAAGATCCTTTTTAACCCAACTCCTAGAGAAATGGAAATAAAAACAAAAATAAACATATGGGACCTAATGAAACTTCAAAGCTTTTGCACAGCAAAGGAAACCATAAACAAGACCAAAAGACAACCCTCAGAATGGGAGAAATTATTCGCAAATGAAGCAACTGACAAACGATTAATCTCCAAAATATACAAGAAGCTCATGCAGCTCAATATCAAAAAAATAAACAACCCAATCCAAAAATGGGCTGAAGACCTAAATAGACATTTCTCCAAAGAAGATATACAGATTGCCAACAAACACATGAAAGGATGTTCAACATTACTAATCATTAGAGAAATGCAAATCAAAACTACAATGAGGGATCACCTAACACCAGTCAGAATGGCCGTCAACAAAAAATCTACAGACAATAAATGCTAGAGAGGGTGTAGAGAAAAGGGAACCCTCTTGCACTGTTGGTGGGAATGTAAATTGATACAGCCACTATGGAGAACAGTATGGACGTTCCTTAGAAAACTAAAAATGGAACTACCATATGACCCAGCAATCCCATTACTGGGCATATACCCTGAGAAAACCATAATTCAAAAGAAGTCATGTACCACAATGTTCATTGCAGCTCTATTTACAATAGCCAGGACATGGAAGCAACCTAAGTGTCCATCAACAGATGAATGGATAAAGAAGATGTAGCACATATATACAATGGAATACTATTCAGCCATAAAAAGAAACAAAATTGAGATATTTGTGGTGAGGTGGATGGACCTAGAGACTGTCAATACAGAGTGAAGTAAGTCAGAAAGAGAAAAACAAATACTGTACGCTAATGCATATATATGGAATCTAAAAACAAAAAAATGGTTCTGATGAACCTAGTGGCAGGACAGGAATAAAGACGAAGATGTAGAGAACGGACTTGAGGACACAGCAGGAGGGGGAAGGTAAGCTGGGACGAAGTGAGAGAGTAGCACTGACATATATATACTACCAAATGTAAAATAGATTAGCTAGTGCGAAGCAGCTGCATAGCACAGGGAGATGAGCTCGGTGCTTTGTGACCACCTAGAGGGGTGGGATAGGGAGGGTGGGAGGGAGGTGCAAGAGGGAGGGGATATGGGGATATATGTATATATATAGCTGATTCATTTTGTTATACAGCAGAAACTAACACAACATTGTGAAGCAATTATACTCCAATAAACATGTAAAAAGAAAACCAAACAACAACTATTAGGTATAAAATATGCTACAAGGATATACTGTACAACATGGAGAATATAGCCAGTATTTTATAATAACTATAAATGGAGTATAACCTTTTAAAATTGTGAATCACTATATTGTACACCTGTAATTCATATAATATTATACATCAACTATACTTCAATTTAAAAATAAAAATAATTTCACCTTTAAAAAAAAAAACCCTGTGTACCTTTTAACCAGAAAGTTCTGGAGATCTTCAACAAACAGGCCATGCATGACAGGCCATGACAACCCTCGTTTAACATGCTGCTTTGTTTGGCAACTCCTATTTATCCAGACTACGTGTAGCTCTCAACTAGTTTAAACAGCCCTTCGGAGCTACCATGGTGACCTTCCCATAACTCACAAGGACCAAAGGCACAGTCTCAGGAACAGACCCTTCCCAAGGGACGGAGGTTTCAAGGACCGACAATCTTCCTTGGCATATTTATTGCTGCTTGTAACGTATCAAAGTTGTTTTTTTGGGTTTTTTTGCGGTACGCAGGCCTCTCACTGTTGTGGCATCTCCCGTTGCGGAGCACAGGCTCCGGACGGGCAGGCTCAGCTGGGCCCAGGCTCTTGGGCCCAGCCGCTCCGCGGCGTGTGGGATCCTCCCAGACCGGGGCACGAACCCGTGTCCCCTGCATCGGCAGGCGGACTCTCAACCACTGCACCACCAGGGAAGCCCCAAAGTATTTTTAATCCATGATCTCATTTGCTTCTTATGATACGTATCAATACTTTTACTTGATGAAACTGAAACTAACTCTCTCAAATAGTTATCAATTATTGCTTACTCAGGAATTGACGATTCAACACAATTTTAGCCTTTTTCTGGCCTTCTCCTAGCTTTTGGGACATTTTACCCCATTTCTAGCAGGCAATAGTTTAGGAGAGAGAAAATGGGTCTTGAGTCTGGAAGGTGAAGTTACAGCTCAGCTCCATAATTCACGGGTGACCTTGCATTTAGCTTCCCTGAACCTCGGTCTCTTGATCTGTGACATGGGGGTAACATCCACACTGCAGGGCTGAAGGGAGATTCGATGTGAAAGCTTGAATAGTCTAGATAGTGGTTGCTCAAAATGTTACCCTTTGTGTCAAAAGTTGTTTTTTGAAGTAAGATTCATTCAACAGAAATAAGAAACTAACAACCAACATGAAATTTTAGGGCTATCAGAGAATTTTAATTATCTGCATGAATTGCTGGGTAATTGAGAATCGTCCATAATAAGTGGCTGCCTCAGAAATGCCCAGATGAGCAAGAGGATTTCTTTTTTCTTTTTGTTTATCTGAGTTGGTAAAGAAATGCCGCCCTGTTATCTTATCCTTCAATCAGAGATCCCCCATTAAAGTTCTGCATATAACTAAAATCCACAGAATTCTAAGTACTTTACAGGTGTGTCCTTGTCAGATTTCCACATTATGGCTGTATACACAAACGCAGGGTTTAGGAATGCTTATTATTCCCTGCTGATGCCCAGAATGACTGGGAAACAAGTGTGTGCTTAGCCTCTGGCTGAAGAGAATTGCATTATGAACTATCTCTAAGTGGCCAAATTTCAAAGAATATGAAATATGATGGACTTCCCTGGTGGCGCAGTGGTTAAGAATCCACCTGCTATTGCAGGAGACACGGGTTCGATCCCTGGTCTGGGAAGATCCCACATGCTACGGAGCAACTAAGCCCATGCGCCACAAGTGCTAAGCCTGCGCTCTAGAGCCCGCGAGCCACAACTACTGAGCCCACATGCCGCAACTACTGAAGCCCGCATGCCTAGAGCCCGTGCTCCTCAACAAAAGAAGCCACCACAATGAGAAACCCGCGCACCGCAACTAGAGAAAGCCCACGCGCAGCAACGAAGACCCAACGCAGCCAAAAATAAATAAAATTTTTTAAAAAAAAGAAAGAAATATGACAAAATGCACTTGGAGTGAATATACTGACCACTCCTTTCTGCCTTGTCTGACATTAGCCATGAACGCTAAACTTCTCAAATTATAGTATGGGTGCCAGGGGGGTGGGTGAGCCGCAAGATTACAATGACACGTCTTCCTGATGCCCCAGTGTCCTCAGGGAGAGTCCGTGAACCATCCAGAGATGCCTGAGTTCTTGTGTTTACTACTCTCTACACTGGAGAGTCCTCGGGGGAAAAGTTGAAGAGCACATCTGAGGGTGAAGGAAAATGCCAATTTATCGGACACCCATCTGCCAAGGCCTGTGCCAGGTGTCTGCACACCGTCATCTTGGTTAATTTCTTAGTCATTCAACAATCATGGGAAGAAGAGGGAAGAACGGCCACAGACTTTTATTACTGTTTTGAGATACATTTTAACTGGGTTTTCAGAACCCAGCTCAGCATTTATATCACATCTTTGAGTCTCAGGCCCTAAGTGAGAAAAAAGCACCAGGAACTTGGCAGTCAAAACACACCAGCGGCAACCGCAGACGTGAGAAAATGGGTTGACATAGATACAGATGTGCTGAAGGGGTATGAATTCTCGTTGTTTACTTAAAAAGGTCAACTTTTGAATATAAACAAATGATCAAATTTACTAACAAACACTCATAAGCACCAATACATGATACATTTATAAATATATATACATACTTTTTTAACTCTTAGAGTTTAATTTCATTCCCTAACCCAGATAGTCAGGAAATAAGTTTGCTCCCAACACGAATTCCAGCCACTGTTTGCTCGACGGAATGTTGCCAGAGATGCACCTGCTCTAGCATAATGCTCCTTCCTTCTTCCCAGTCCGCTCAGAATGGTCCTGTCCATGCTACTGTTAAGTGCTGCCCTCTGAATTATTCTCATCAACATGAGAAGACCCTCTTACCTTAACTGGTTAAAACTAAAAGCTTCCTGAATCAAATCAGCCCACTGAGCCTGTTTCGTCTGTCCTTGGATCCCTTTCCTTTCTAATACCACATAGGACAAAGAAATCTCAGTGAGTGAGCGCCAATGACATACAAACGTCAACTCTATTTTTGTTGTCCTTGTTACTATTGTCATTTTACACCCATCGTGCCAAGCTGCCTTGAGACGCTCACAAATATGGTCAAATGCTTATCAGCAGTTTAAAAAAAAACTCTTAACAGGCCAGAAATACAAACTGAACATTCAGGAAAACATGCCCATAAAAGAATCATTTATTTTTCATGAAATTAACAGAACTGGGGTTTTGGCAAAACCCTAAAACCACTGTGAACACACACACGTCTTCTTTCGTTGACTCACAAAGGAGCTAAGGCCCTTGCTGTGTGCAGAAGATGCAAGAAGTGTTGGATGGGAATATTCAGGGCAAGTGGATAGCAGAGCATAGCGTCTACTGTGTACTTAGGAGACAGAGATGCTCCCAGGAGAACAGTCTTCAGTTTCTGTGACAAGCAACAAACTTCTGGCTCCAGAGATGTTTGGGCAAAACAACACAGTCTCCACCCAGGGCTGCTCATCTGCTATTAGGACCATGTATCGGCTACAATCATAGGGGAAGAATGCCTAAAACTAATTGTGAAAGACTTCCACTGCTTCGGGTTACATTTACTTTAAAGACGTCTCTCGCTAAACGGCTGCCCCAAAGAGCTAAACCGCGCTGCCCCAAAGAGCAAAAGGCATTAGAGAATCAGCCCACCTTTGCTGAATTTCCCCATTTCCCTATCTCACCTTTGCATCCTTGTCTTTCTTATTTCCTCTTTGAAAACTGAATTCAGTAGTCACAGATGTAGAAAACAAACCTATGGTTAACCAAGGGGGAAAGGGAGGGGGAGGGATAAACTGGGAGATGGGGATTGACGTATCCACGCTACTATATATAGAATAGATACCTAATAAGAACCTACTGGATAGTACAGGGAACTCTACTCAATACTCTGTAATGACCTATATGGGAAAAGATCTAAAAAAGAGTGGATGTATGTATTATATGTGTAACTGATTCACTTTGCTGTACACCTGAAACTAACACAACATTGTAAATCAACTATACTCCAATAAAAATTAAAACAAACAAACAAACAGAACCTTGTTAAATGGGTGAAACCTCTTCTCCAGGCCAAGGGACTGAAAACCAGAGGAGAAGCCAAATCATATAGATAACATTAACCCCTCTACAGCCCCACTGCTGTGAAAACAAACCAGAACCGGTCAAATCAACTTTTTATTTATTCCACTAACTTCGGGTCTCCTGTCAACACGGCAGTAGACTGGGGTACAGTGACTGCTCTAATGTGTTTATGTCTCTGTTTGAAATTTAAGTGATACTGATCTTACGGTAAAATGAAATCCTGACTGCTATAGCAAAAGATTAAAAGTGAGAATTGACCCCACTGTATTACCCCATCTGTAAGAATATTGTTCACAAAGGCACCACAAAGACGTAGGGATGTAGATCAGCAATGACCCTCCCTTCTGACCTCCGCACGGACCCCTTTTACCTCCTGCCCTGGACCCCAGCAGTAGCAGGCTTCTCTCCCTCGCTCATCACCTGCTTGTTGTCTGCCTGCTCCTTCAACAACGCCAGCCTTATGAAAGCCTGGACCGTAAGGCGCCTGCTGAAAGCGCCTAAAATAGCGCCTGGCACGTCGGATTGGCAGATTGGCTCAACAAGCACTGAACGCACTGACTTAGCTTCTGAGAACTGAAACGGAGCCCATGGCCTCACCTTTTCATGATGCATTCAACCAGCTTCATGCCACCTACTCTTGGTCTGGTTCAGTGTCAAAGGGCAATGCCCAGACAGATTCACTTCCGCTGGTTGGTTGTTTTCTGAATCATTCAAAAAGTCAACACGATATAAAAAGATATGCGCAGGAGCTGTTCCTGTATCTATTCCCGACCGCTCCGTTCCCCTCTGCCTGCTCCAGGTACACATTTGTATTAGTTTCCTGTTTATCCATCCAGCATTTCTTTTCATTACATGAGCAGGTGTATGTACAGGGAAGATTCCCAGGCCAGGACTGCACATCTTTAATACTGATTCACACTGCCAGATTCCCCTCCTGTAGGTTGTTAAAAGATATTGTTAGGTGGCTATAAAGAGGTGGTGATGCCTTAAATGTATGTGTGTAGCATCGGTCACTAGAATTTTTCCCACATTTGTCAAGGGGAATGCTAACCTAATTCTTCACCTTCATTAAACCCAGACTCTTTTAAAATTTAAATCAATGCAGCATCCCCTGATGGTGGTCGGTTCAGTTTTCCTATTCTACTTCTATCCATCAATTCTCTAGGCTAACAGATTTTCCCTCTAGCAAATTATTAGAGGAAAACAGGCTTTCTAAAAAAGCCAAGTTAATATGGGGGGAATTAAATTTTTATAAGAGTATTCAGGGGTTCTCAATCAGCAGCAAATTTTTTTTTCCATCACAATATCCAAAATGACATGGAAAGAAAAACATAAATGAATATTTAAAATCTTTATTCATTCCAATTCAGGGGACTCCCCCCAAAACTAGTTTATATTCTCAGAGTTTTTAGTAATTCATGACTCTTTTTCGCAGTGAGAACCTAAAATTAGAAAATGATGCCTATTTGCAGAATTAATGAAAAGGTCCTTTTCCCACTCCTTTTTGGTATTCTTGGGTTTTTTGTTGTTTTTATTTTTGCGGTACGTGGGCCTCTCACTGTTGTGGCCTCTCCCATTGCGGAGCACAGGCTCCGGACGCGCAGGCTCAGCGGCTGTGGCTCACGGGCCCAGCCGCTCCGCGGCATGTGGGATCCTCCCAGACCGGGACACGAACCGGTGTCCCCTGCATCGGCAGGCGGACTCTCAACCACTGCGGCACCAGGGAAGCCCTCCCACTCCTTTTAGAGACAGCATGAGGAAACAACATACTTCCACATGAGAATCTCGTCTTTAAGGAAACTGACCCTCTAGCTTAGGATATTTATCATAGTCAAGGAGCACAACAGCAATAATCTGCTTTTGTACCAGCACGGTTTGCTAAATACAAGTATACTAGACTAAATTCGTTCCTTTGTTTGATATACGGTTGACCCTGAACAACGTGGCAGCTGGGGTACCAGTCCTCCCGGAAGTCGAAAATCCAAGTATAATTTAGAGTGGCTCTTCCATATCCACAGTTCTGCATCCCAAGGATCAACCATCCACAGATCAAACAACTGCAGATGACGTAGTACTGTAGTATTTACTATTGAAAAACAATCTGCGTATAAGTGGACCTGCGTGGTACAAAAACCCATGTTGTTCAAGGGTCAACTGTACTTTTGTACCATGACTTCAACACACTTTAAAACCATTTGGCACGGACAGTACGATATCCTTTCCTGTGCTAGGGATTGTGAACATCAATTCCGGGGACAGTTTGTTCACCTTAATCAATAACTCATACTCCATCCACCAAAGACATGCACGACAGTATTTTTAGCTGCTGTATTCATACTAGCCCCAAACTGGAAACAAACAAATGTGCATCAAGTGTAGAATGTGTATCTAAATTTCATACAACTGAACAGCAACGGGGAAAAATGAACAATTTATATATGCAACAACATGAATGAATCCCACAAAATGTAAGTATGATTCCATTCATGTGGAATTTAAATCAGGCAAAACTGCTTTATGGTGACATAGGTCAGAATGATTACCTTTGGGGAGGGGGACGTTGTTCCAACTGGGAAAAGGGGACCAGGGACCTTCTAGGGTGATGCAAATGTTCTACATCTTAATCTAGGTGGTCGTTACATGGGTTAAAATTTTTGAGATTTGTGAACTTTACTCTATGTAAATTATACCTGAGCTGGTCAGCTAGCATCCTAACCAAGAAGTCCTTACTCAACAAGTGGCAACTAGAAGCACTTCTGCTGTCCACTTTGAGTAATACTAGATCCTCAGCAATGATTTTTTTTCTTAACGAAATTTGTGGCTTATTAGCATGATAAGTGTTAAGAATGGGGTTAAAAAAAAATTTAGATACTCCCTATCCTGCTTCTTACTCTGATCTCAGAACATGCTGGAAAAAAGGTATGGTTTCTATACTTTTTGTTAGGGGTCAGCAAACACTGCGGATCCAATTCCCTCCCCTCCCCGCTCTACCAGCCACTGGGTCCTAACACACCAACCTCTTCTCCGCACCTGGATGGCTCATCTCAACCCTCTCCCTTGATGAGGGGACAACTGGCCATTTGGAAAAGGAGGAGGCTCCCAAAACAAGTACTGCCTCAAGTCCCCACCTCTTTGCCTCGTTCCCAGGACCCAGGGATGGAAGGTCCATCAGCCAGAGGAGCTGACTACAGGAAGCTCAGGCACGGGCACCCCTTCAGAGAAGCCTGGAACTCCTCTAGGTGATAAATCTTCCAGAAAGCCTTAGCTCTTCATCCCACTTCCTCTCTGCCCCACCCACCAAACACAAACACACACACACAAAACCATCTTCAAGTCAACAAAAATTCAGAGTTTGGGCAAAATGTTGAAGATAAATTTCTTTTAAAGATTTACGGGGCTTCCCTGGTGGCGTAGTGGTTGAGAGTCCACCTGCTGATGCAGGGGACATGGGTTTGTGCCCCAGTCCGGGAGGATCCCACATGCCGCGGAGCGGCTGGGCCCATGAGCCATGGCCGCTGAGTCTGCGCGTCTGGAGCCTGCGCTCTGCAACGGGAGAGGCCACAACAGTGAGAGGCCTGCGTACCGCAAAAAAAAAGGGACTTCTCTGGCCCTCCAGTGGTTAAGACTCCACTGCCGGGGGCACGGGTTCGACCCCTGGTTGGGGAACTAAGATCCCACACGCTGTGCGGCCAAAATAAATAAATAAATGCATGCTCTTTTTAAAAAAAAAAGAAAAAAGATTTATCTATTCTAGGAGTGCCTGTCATAGGAATGACAATATTTACTGAAGGATACTCTTATCAGAACTTACCTCTCTCACGCCCTCTAAATCAATTAGTCACTGAGGCTAAGACAGAGGGAAGAACCCAGGAGGCACCCATGATGCTGGGGAACACCCAGCCCCAAGGGGAAGGTCAGGGTAAAGGGGGAGGAGTCATCCCACAGCCCTGATAGCCCTTTCCCAGCTGTGCCACCCCCCGCCTGCGTCCCCTCCCTCCTCCTCCCCACCCCCCCGTGCCAGGCTGGCCCAGAGGAGCAGAAGGGGTGAACGTCCAGCCCTCTCTCCCTCCCGACTCCTGGGAACCTGCTGGAAGCCCACCTACTGCTTCTCTCCCCTACACCGGCGTGGCCTGAGTCAGAGGTTCAGAATGAGGAAGCCCTTTACTGCCACATACTACAGCCCTCAATTAGCTTTTCTCAGGAATAAAGTTATATCTTGGTCTCCGTCTGTCTGAACCTTCAGCCCGACTTCTCAACTGGTTCAGCGCTCAGGTGGGAAAGGCTGTGTTGTTAATGGGCCCGCATGCTTCACACACGGCCCCCGGGGGCCTGGGGCAGGTGTGGTGGGAAGGCAAAGAAGCCAGGAAGAGGCTTCACCGGGGTCCCTGCATGATGCAGAGAACACACCCATCACAGGGGCCTCTGGGGATGGAGCACCTCATATCCACCCATAGGCGGTCTCTGCATGACTTTTTCATTCTTTTGTTCTGGAACAATAGGTATTTCCTAGACAGGTAACCTGAGAGACCCAGCATTTAGTCTCCTTGAATAAAACACTAAAGTCTCAAGTAACAAAATGAAATCAGGGGAGGGTGGCACAGTGGTTGAGAGTCTGCCTGCCGATGCAGGGGACACGGGTTCGCGCCCCGGTCCGGAAAGATCCCACATGCCGCGGAGCGGCTGGGCCCGTGAGCCATGGCCGCTGAGCCTGTGCGTCCAGAGCCTGTGCTCCGCAACGGGAGAGGCCACGACAGTGAGAGGCCCGCGTACCGCAAAAATAAATAAATAAATAAATAAATATTTTAAAAAATGAAATCAGGGGAGAGGGATAAATTAGGAGTTTGGGATTAACAGATACACACTACTATATATAAAATACATAAACAACAAGGACCCACTGTATAGCACAAGGAATTATATTCAATATCTTGTGATAACCTATAATGGAAAAGAATCTGAAAAAGTATATATATACATATGTGTGTGTGTGTGTGTAATATATCACTTTGCTGTATACCTGAAACTAACACAACATTGTAAATCAACTATACTTCAATTTTAAGAAAACCACGAAATCAAAAAGACCCTCAAAGTCCTCAGCTAGCTCTAAATGGCATTATGAACATTTACGGAACATATAAAATGCAAGCTTAAACCCAAACCTGCTGGGTTTAAAATGAATTGACTGCCTCTTTCTCTCTGGCAAGTGTACAATTTTTCTAACCAGTGTCAACGCTCAGTCTGCCCAACGTACAGGTTGACCTACAGGTCAAGGCCAGGGTGAGGCAACCCCAAACTGCCTCAACTGATCCCGTAAACCAAATCATTTCCAAATTTCCATCTCATCCTGCTACAGATCCACAGTTTATGTCTATAAACTTTGAATCCTCCTGCTCCAAGGAGAGAGAAATGAACAAAATCAGAGCAGCTCCCTAAAGGTATTAAACATAAAGCAATGTGCCTTAGAGATCAGTTAGTCCTTCTTCCTCGTTCCTTGTATGAAGCAACTGTAGGGACATAAAGTAAATTCAGTATATGACCTGACCACACATGGGGAAACCGAACAGGAACTGGTATTAGAGGATATTAAAAAAGTATTAATTGTGTTAGTTGTGATCATGTTATTTTAGTTACATGGGGAAACTTCCTTCTTTCCTTCCTCCCTCCCTTCCTTCTTTCTTTCTTCGCAGGACAGGATTAATACTTAATCCACACTAAGTATTATTAGGGGTGGAATGTCAAGATACCTATTTTTGAAGTTGAGAGGTAACTGACATATAACATTGTGTAAATTTACTGGTGTACAACATGTTGCTTTATGTTGCTTTGATACACTTACATACTGCAGTAGGATTACACTGCAGTGTTAGCTAACACCTCCACTGCCTCACATAATTACCATTTCTTTCTTGTGGCGAGAACATTTACCATCTAGTCTCTTAGCAACTTTCAAGTACATAGTAGAGTATGTTAGCTATAGTCACCACGCTGTGCATTAGATCCCCAGAACTTATTCATCTTCTAACTGCAAGTCTGTACCCTTTGATCAACATCTCCCCAACTTCCCCACCCCCAGCCCCTGGTAACCACCTTTCTACTCTCTGCTTCTACAAGTTCAGCTCTTTTAGATTTCACATATAAGTGATATCATACAGTATTTGTCTTTGTCTATCTGACTTATCTCTAGGTCCATCCATGTCTTTGCAAATGGCAGGATTTCCTTTTTTCTCATGGCTGAATAATACTCCATTTTATCAATACCATATCTTCTTTATCCATTCATACAGTGATGGACACTTAGCTTGTCTCCATGTCTTGGTTATTGTGATTAATGCTACAATAAGATATCTTCAATTTACTTTAAAATATGTTAGCATTTTTTACAAATGGAGCGAGTTAAATAAGCAAATGAATGAATGAATGTCTGACCCAAGGGACACACACCTGGTTAGTGGAGGAGCTGGGTAATAGCCAAGCATCCTTCCTCTAATGGTTTACAAGGGACCCTTTACAGTGTTTTATACTCTCAACACCAGAGCAGCTACTCAAGGTGACCGCAGCCTTTCAGAGGCCCATTTGGGCTCCGCCCACTCAGCTTTGGAGGGGCCCTGCACGGTCCAAATTAGTGTGGCAAACTGGGCTTTGATGAAAAGAGTAAGCTGCTAGACTGGACTTCCACTCAGATCCAAATGACCAAGGCATGGCCGAACAGTCATTGAACACTAGTCTGAGTAGACATCTGTTCCAAGTTTCTACAACCATATCAGTGTACCAAGAAACTAGAATCTCTCATCATGTAATAACATGACCTAACAGAATTAGGGTATATTCATACAGTAATAACCAGGAACTGCTTACTATGTACCAGGGACTATTCCAAGGGTTTGACAAGAACGATCTCAGTTAATCACTGCAACATCCAAAGAGGCTGTTATCTCCATCATGCAGAGGAAGGGACCAGAGCACAGAGAGTTTGAGAAAGTTACCACGACCACAGAGTCCTAAGGGACAGCACCACCCTTTAGGATGACTCTGCCGTACGTTCTCCTTGGGCCACACTCCATTTCCACATAGTCACAGCCGATGCTTTTCTCTGGGAGAAATGGTCCAGGGATACTTCTCATTTCTGTCCTTAAAAACAGTACTACAGGGGGCTTCCCTGGTGGCACAGCGGTTGAGAATCTGCCTGCTAATGCAGGGGACACGGGTTCAAGCCCTGGTCTGGGAGGATCCCACATGCCGCGGAGCAACTGGGCCCGTGAGCCACAACTACTGAGCCTGTGCGTCTGGAGCCTGTGCTCCCGCAGCAAGAGAGGCCACGATAGTGAGAGGCCCGCGCACCGCGATGAAGAGTGGCCCCCGCTTGCCACAACTAGAGAAAGCCCTCACGCAGGAACGAAGACCCAACACAGCAAAAATAAATAAATAAATATTTTAAAAAAGAGAAAAAGCAGAATCCGACCCACAGGCCCAAACAAAATGTCCGATGTCAGAAAAATCTTTCATTTTGTTTTTCTCATGAAAAATTCAAACCATTCAGGTGCCTGCCTAACTCTCTTCTCCAAACAAATCTGGACTAGAAAGGCAGGCAGCTCTGTGATTTCCCCTCTAGAGAACTATCTGAAGGCTCCCCACTGGACAGCAGAGACCCAGGCTGCCCACTGAGCCTCTCATCCCGATGGGATGGGCAACTGCCAGTCATTCCCTTCAAGGCTCTGAGCGAGTTTCTGCAGAAAAGTCTTCACACACATGCACAGGAAAGAAAGGAGGATGCAGTCAACCTTCCAAGACCTTCTCTAATGCTTCCAGTACTGACAAGGACTTTGAATGAACCTTTACAGTTAAATTACATCATTAATGTTGTGTCTTCAAAGCTAAAATGAGATACAAGACTAAAAAAATCAATTTGAAACAACTGATCCTAGAAAAGGTGAGGTGTCTTAGGATGAAATGGGGATACTGCCTGTTGGAATGGTCCCATTCCAGAACCCTTTCTCTCCATTAATCCAACAAGAATAAGTTAAGGGTGTCTGGTGTAATCTTAGAAGAAGTCACAGAATTCTCAAAGGAGGTCTTCAATTCTTCGAGAATTCTCAAAGAATTCTCAAAATACAGCACATGTAGCATCTGAAAGCACGGAGGGACGGGTAGACTAAAAACCAGATCACCAAGAACCAAGAGTTCTAACTCCAAAGGGTTCAGTAATTATTGGCATGAACGTTTCTGCAAAGGGCCTTGATCACAAAAAGAAAAAGCATTTTTATCTTGGCTACTTTCCCTATTTGAAAAACCTGAGTTTCCTCAAAAATTAGTAGCCTGAATGAGCAAGGTAATAATTAAGGCAAAGAGGCCATATTTCCTATCTGCCATGGAAGTGAACAGTGGTATCTACAAATAACAAGAGCCTCTCACGAGGAACAGCTTCCTTTCACTAGCTGGGAACTTCTCGTTCCTTCCCCAAATTTATCATTGTTAAAATTAGTATTTGACATTCACCAAATGCCAATAGCAGGCCTCTACCTGCTATTATGACTACATCATTTGTTCACCTCTGAGCTGACTTCCAAAACATTGTTAACTTCGGCCCAGGAAACAAGAGTCAGGCAAGAAGAAAAGGAAGGCAATTTGAAGTTATACTAACAATAAAAATAAATTAGTGATATAATTTTCAGCCGTTGTCAAGGGCATGCTTTATGGTTTTTACATTAAAAAGACTAGAAACTCTTTCTTTTTTTTTTTCTTTTTATGACTTCAGACAGTGCAGATGTGATGGTTATAATGGCTAAAGGCTAGTCAGGAAAAGACCTTGGGATAGTCTCCTGTCTAAAAATGTGTGTTGACATTACTAAGCAATGAAACTTTGAAAACCCAAAGGCAAGTCTGTCTATTCTGCAGCCCAGTCGTGTCTTCCCTTTTCTCACCCATATTTTGGTGCTAAGCATCTCACAGTTGGGAATGGCAAGGCCAACATGGAAGCCAGACAAATAACAAGAGACAGAAGGCCTAGGCCTGTCTTTCACCCCAAAGAAGCCACGACAAAAATGGCAGAACCAGGGGCTTCCCTGGTGGCGCAGTGGTTGAGAGTCTGCCTGCCGATGCGGGTTCGTGCCCCGGTCCGGGAGGATCCCACATGCCGCGGAGCGGCTGGGCCCGTGAGCCATGGCCGCTGAGCCTGCACGTCCGGAGCCTGTGCTCCGTAATGGGAGAGGCCACAGCAGTGAGAGGCCCGCGTACCGCAAAAAAAAAAAAAAAAAAAAAAAAAAAAAAGGCAGAACCAAAGCTAATTTTAACTAAACTCTAGCCGTTCAGTATTTAAACCAGTTCCAAGGTGGTTTCATTTCAGAACTCTCACATTAACTCAACTAGCATATTCTCTTCCTCAAAGTCGAAGAGACCAGGGAAATGGAGATTTCCACAGTCCTTCTCATGCCTGACTATATAAGCACAACCCATGGTTCATGCCTCCAGGAAGGCAATTACAATATTATATTGTAACCACTGATTTCTAGGCTTGTCTCCATGACAGGGCCCTCAAAACGCCAGCGACACGATGTATCCATCTGTTTGTTTGACAGCACCGCCTGGCTCAGGCTGGACATCCATCATCTCTGTGCCATAAATACTGAATAAATCTTTATAAACACAGAATCTCTGAGAAGACTTTCTGCTCAAGAATACTCTTCCAACTCAAGCCAAAATTTCACTATTAAAGGTTAATTTCTTTGGCTTTGTCTTCCAGAGTTTTTAAAGTAGATCTCTCTGAAGGGTGTCACTGTTTTCTCATCTGCCGTGAGCTAATATATAAAGGGAATAAAACAAAATGGCTCAAAGGGAAAGATTAAAGAGGAGAGAAACAGTGAGGAAGGGGTGGTGGGAAGAGTGAAGGAAATGAGAAGAAAAGATAAGGTGGGAAGGAGGCAAAGACACACCCGCCTCCTTCAGTTCTGCCTGGAATCCACCATCACAGCCTCCTTTCCTGGAGGAACTGTGGACGTTCCTGGGTGTATTCACTCCTATTGTGCCTCTTCTTACAAATGAAATGGAGGAAGCAGGTTTTCACGGTCCCCAAAATGATCAACAGTGGTTGCAAGTTTCTTTTTGATTTTTTTCTCCTTTTTAGAAAAGAAAGCAAAACAAAAGGAGAGAACACTCTACACACCACCTTTCACGACCTCAAAGTGCAACATCATTCGACTTTGGACGTGAAAACTCTGCCTGCAGGTCAATGTTCAAGGTTTGGGGTGACAACTAAAAACAGTGACCAGGAAAGGAAGGGCTTTGCAGATCCAACTGAAATAAAACATTAGGAGAATGAAGTTCCGCTTCTGTATAACGTTTACAAGAAATCAAAGTTTTAAGAAAAGCAAATTACTAGGAAAGACTACTTTAATAACTCCTTGAGCATATGGTTTAAATTTTATGGAGTTTTTGGTCCATTCTAATTCATTAATAAGATCTGGAGAATTATTTCCGCTGCATTTTTATGCCGTCAAAGAGATTCTCTTTTATAACTTTAAATGCAAATTGAAAATTTACATTTTTTTCACCTTTCTGTGCAAGAAAATTCAATTTATACAATTTCCAATCTATTCTACGTTCTAGAGATTTTACTGAATCTGACTGTTAGCAAGTGCTGCTCGGGTTATTTGAGGGTTTTAGTTTCCATCTTTGAGTACAGCGTAGAATAAAGAAAAGTAAGCTTAGGTGAGAGAGGGGAGAAATAGAGTTTGCCATTTGTCACATCAAATTAAACAAACCAAAACGAACAAACAAATGTATATCTATATATCCAAAAGGACTAAAATACAACAAGAGTATTAGGGGGGGGAAAAGGGGAACAGCTCTACTCTTTCATAATTACTACATATTTTAAAAAAAGACTTTTATGAGGAGTTACAAGGAATAAACAAACCACCCCAGGCCAGGGAAGCCCCATCTCTGCCGAGAAGTTCCTGCTATAAAGTAAGACACGTCAGGCCACTAAATTCTTCTCCTTTTTGTTTAGACAAACAAAATCTCCTCAGCCTGCCTGGTACCAAAGACACAGCAGGAGAAAAGAAGGAATTGCAGGCCCCTCTCAGGACTCGGGGACCGTCAGGTTCAAGTGCAAACCACTCAGAACACAGCTCTGCAGCTTGTTCATGCAACAGATGTTGACACCGACGATGCTAACAGAAGGAGGGAGGATGAACGGTAAGAGGAAAACTCCACAGCTGTCATCACAGCCGAACCCTCACATGCAGGCAAACAATACGATGCACATTTCAGGCGTATCAATTTCATCTCCGTAGCGCACTGAATGGTGATAAAGCTTCCAGCAGATATAAAGGGATGTGCATTCACAAAATAATTGTAAAAACATGTGGCTCTTGCTGTCTGGCCTTCAGTGAATAGATGCACCCACATACGAGCACTTTCAATCCATGTGAAACCACAGCAAACAACCGTCCTGGTCTCTGAGACACACGCAGTCTTTTTACCCACAGAAAGCACCTGTCATATAACTTCAAAAATGAGTTGCAGAAAAGAAAAATAATTTTAGCCTGTGGGATACAGAACAGTAGATAGTCCTCTGACAGCCAGACACTGGGCTTGGGATAACAGCTCCTGGGAGATGTAGACAAGGGCGCCTGACATCTGTTCTACCCAGACAACGGTCTCCCACCCATGAGGGCTGCATGACTCCGTTTTAACAGCTGGGAGGGGAAGATGGGAAAGATTCCTGCACCAGAAGGCTGAGGTCTTGGGAAAATTCCATGGAAAACCAAAATCCGATGCAAGTATTATGCCTTTCTAAAAAAAAAATGAAAGTAACATAGTGCTGTTTGAGGATATGGTTTATACTCGGTGTCCAAAGGCAAGTCTCTTTATTTTTTGTTGTCTAACTGAAGTCAAAACTATTAACTGTATAGTAGAACGGGGTGAAGCAGGAAGGAAAGAGGCAGGTAGGCTTCCTCTACGCTACGGAGAACAAACCCATCACATCTCTACCACGATGCCTCAAACTTCAGAAGTTATGGCGAGAATTTTAAATCTCAAGGTTAGTGATCCCTAGCACGACTCCAAAAATGTAGACCCACTACCCCTGCTAAGAGGTCAGCAGTAGTGGACAAATTTCATTACAATATTTAAGTCCCAGACCAGTGAAATGAATAGAAAGGAGGTCCCAGCAAACAGGAAGGTGACAAGGCAAAGATGTGCCCAGGGAGCCCTACTGATAGAATAGCCTGGGCTTAGAAACAGGGTTTTCTTAGAAGCTGAACATGCCGTTTAAGAAAGGAACTGAATTAATGTCCTGGGGTGTTAAGCCTTTTCATCCTTCCAACGCAGAGAGGACAGAAGCCAAATATATAATTCCATCAGGGCAGAGGAGAAACGAGGACGTTACCCGATGTGAAGCAAAGGACCAGGGTTGGAGAAAAGAGGCCAAGAGCTGCTCAGAATGAGGATTCTTCTCTAAGGCAGATCTGAGATCAGGGATCCAAGGTGAAGAGGATGAGGACCAATGCCCAAGGTGCAGGGCAAGGACTTCAGCTGCCGGAATCACTCTATAAGCCTGGCTTGGAGCGGGGTATGCGGGAAGTGATCACAGCAGGCCTGACTTCTGTCCTTGGAAGGGGCTGCTTCCAAGGCTGGCCCTTGACTGGCACCTGAGAACTTGGATTTGCAAAGGGTTCCCACCATGCAAACTGCAGAGACTGGCTCCCTGTCCGACCCTGTTCATGTATCAGTGTGGTTCAGGCCTGAGTAGGACAAAAAGGTGAGGTAAGGGGGAATTTGCTCTCCACCTCATTACTAAGCTGGGACATTGGTGTTGGATGTCCCTGCCCTCAGACTGGGACTGACACCACTGGCTGTCCTGCTTCTCAGGCCTTCGGACTCGGACTGGAATTATACCACCACCTCTCCCGGGCCTCCAGCTGCTGACTGCAAATCATGGGACTTCTCAGCCTCCATAATGACATGAGCCAATTCCTTATGATAAATTACCTATCTATCTAACTGTCTATCCATCCATCTATCTATCTATCTATCTATCTCCTTTTGGTTCTGTTTCTCTGCTGAACCCTGAACAATACAGGAATATTATTTAATAGGTTTGAGGCTATTGCAAGGAATTGTTTAACTTTTTATGTTATGGATGGAGATTTGCTAATTTACGTCCTTAAATTTTTGGACTCATTAAGCAATAACCTGTTAGGTGCTATTATCCCTAAAGCCACCGGTTAATTCAGGGTTAGTAATGAAGGCTCACAAGTAGCGGAAGAACAGCCTGGAATATAAAAGCCAGGACCCCAGCCTACTTCACAGCTTTGACTGGACCCAGGCCTGCTCCAGCCCCTGATCACTCCAGCAGTGGATAGCTATGGGGCACCCATCATCTGGCCTCAGTGCCAGGCCTTTCACACACATTATCACAAAACCTCAAACCCTGAAGGACTCTCTCATTTTACAGATGGGATTCGGAAAGGCAGAGCAATTTGTCAGAAGTCACAAGTCAAGGTGTGTCTGGTTCCAAACCCCACACACTCTGTATCATCACTCTGTGGCCAACTACAATTTGGGAAACACTCCAACAGACTGGGTTTCATTCAGAAGAAAAAAAATTTTAGGGCTGATTATTCAAGGTAAGACAACTACAGAAAAGCAAGAGAGCTTTTCCCTGTTGGCATATACAAAAATATTCAGTATCACCCTAGGCCTTTGGAAGTACTGAGAGCACCCTGAGAAGAACATATCCAGCCCAGGTGAGACTCCAAAGACTTAAGGAAAAGTCGCTGAAATTCAGGGCACCAGCTGCCCCTACGGTGGGCGACCACATAAGTGTCTCATTCCACTCGAGCTGAGGATAAACTGTACTATGCCTATGAACGTTTCCACAGTGGGTGAAAGGTTTATGTTGAACATCTTTCCTTCTGGGAGTCTGGAATTTGGGCACAGCCAGGCAGAGGTGCCTACATGATCAGCCCCAGTAAAAACCCAGGCTGCTAGGTTTTAACCTAGCTTCTCCAGTAGACACCATCTCACACACAGGGTCACAACTTATTGCTGGGGAATTAAGCTCATCCTGTGTGGCTCCACAGGGAAAGGACGCTTGGAAGCTCGTGCCTGGTCTCCCTGGACTTTGCCCCACATGCCTTTTCCTTTTGCTGATTTTGCTCTGTATCCTCTCACTGTAATAAATCACAGCCATGAGTAAGACTATCTGCTGAGTCCTGTGAGTTCTAGCAAATCATCAAACCGTGGTGGTCTTGGGGACCCTAACCCAGGGGGCTTCATACCTACCTTGTGAGTGACCAACTAAGCTGTGGTCCCACAGACGCTCAAGATCCAACCCTTTGCCGTGTAGACCAGGAACGCACGTCTCCCGTCCCATTGCACCAAGGAGGGATGATACTTCAAACTCAGAGGCACTCACAGATCCGCCCAAACTTGGACCGCAGGAAGTGTGGCATCCTGAAATGCTTGCCTAACAGACAGGTAGTCTTCCCATTGACATTGGGTCTCTAAACACAACCATTCACCAGGTGAGGCTTGACCGCTTGTAGTACCCGGATGAAACGGAGCTGAGAGTCGGCCAGAAGCAGGGCCGCAAACATGTTATTTGTTCTGTAGGTTCATCACTCTGCGTGTTAGACAGGGTTCTGCAGAGAAACAGAACCAGTAGGAGATACAGAGAGATACAGGAGGAGATTTATTATAGGAATTGTCACACAGTTATGGAAGCTGAGAAGCCCCACAGTCGGCTGTCTGTCAGCTGAAGAACCAGGAAAGACAGAGGTGCGATTCAGTCTGAGTTCAAAGGCCCGAGAACTGGGGAAGCCAATGGGTGAAGCCCCAGAACCTGAAGGCCCAAGAACCAGGAGCCCCAATGTCCCAGAGCAGGAGGAGATGGACGTCCAGCTCAAGAAGAGAGTGAATCTGCCCTTCCTCCGCCTTTTTGTTCTACGCAGGCCCTCAGGATTGGATGAGGCTTCTGCACCTTAGGGAAGGCTCTCTGTTACGCAGTCCACTGATTCAAATGCTAATCTCCTCCGGAAACACCCTCACAGACTCACCCAGAAATAATGTTTCACCAGCTATCTGGACATCCCTTAGCCCAGCCAAAACATATTACTGCAAAAAATGCTCTGAATGCATGGCTTTAGTTTTTCCTTCTTTTTTGTGGTTTTTATTCCGTGAATATACAACAAGTGCCCGCTTCTTGGAGAAGCACGTGTAAGGCATTTTGGGGAGACGCTAACAATAAGGTCCTGTTTCCCTTCAAAGCACGTGAACCCTGAACAAGTGTTCCAAAATTCCATGAGTTGGAACTACCAGATTCTGCTTCCCTTGGCCCAATTTCATCCTTCTTTTGTTGACTGAATCATCAAGGAAAATTGAGGAAGAGAACCGTAAGAAAACCTAGACTATATTGTTTGAAAAAGCAAATATAAAAAATATCAAACCCTTCAATCTGAGAAAGAGGCAAAAAAAAAAAAAAAAAAAAAAAAAGAATACCATGCAACCTGGAACAGGAAATGAGGGCAGAAAGAAGAATACCAATCGTTGGTAATCAAATCCTGTGGTCTGCAGAAGGGCATTCTGTAGTGATGAGAATAAGCAGCAAATCTCCAGGAAAGTGTGAGGCATCAAAGTAGCTGCAGCTAGGAAAGGTATTCAGCTGGGAGACCAGGGGATCTCCATGCCCCTCTCATCTCTAAGAGGAGAACAGCACAAAGAGGGTAATTCTGAGGCTGGTTGAGATGAAACCTGACCGAGCACCTGGTGTGTGGTCTGTGGGTTTCTCCCTGGTGATATGATGTCGTCTGCGCCCCACCCATTCCCCGTCCCCTCCCCAATGCCCAGAATGCATCTGGGCACAGTCAGTGGTTCTTTTCAGTTATCCAGTGAGAGTTCAGGGATTGTTCAGTGGCTACGTAGCATCTGCATTTACTTTAATTGAGTGGGCTTCACACAAGACTCTCTCCAAGGGTCTCCCCTTGCTGTGGAGGCTCTCCCAATTACTAATGTATCTCCATCCTGGGAGAAGATGGCTGGAATCTGGGCTTCAATGGCTGCCAAGCGTGACCTCTCCCCCAATGACAGCAGAGCACAGGTGACAAGGAAGCCATGAGGCTGGACGACAGGGAGTCTTCAGGGAGCGAGCAATCTCAACATCTCCAGCAGCACAGGTAAGTACTGGCACCTGACACCATCCATCCGTCCATCCGTCCATCCATCCGTTCATTCATTCATTCATTCCCACTTTGGAGGGAAAGTAAAAGGCTTCAAACCTGGCCCCAGCCCCCTAGTCAGACCTGCCAGAGACCCAAGAACACTGAGACAGCAGACGAATGAACCCCGGAATCACCCACAGCATCGCCTGCAAACGACCGTGGGCTGATGGAAAAGGCTTCAGTGTCACAGCCTCACACGGTTGGGAAAACTCTAGAGCTGTCTCCCCCCACCAACAGGGGCAAGTTCCAGTCGGTCTCTGTGGGCCCAACAGCTCCCCACAGCCCACTGTCACCAAAGGGGAAGAAGTGCCCCCGGTCGCTGGGAGCAGCATTACGCCCTGTCCCCAAACAGCCTGCAGAATCTGGAAACCAGCCTTCCTCAGATTCACCCCAAATCCTTCTTCCTTCAGATTTACCCCAAATCCTTCTTCCTAATGCAGAATGCCAGACCCAAAGGGTTCCCACAGCCAGCTCTGCTCAAGGAAATGTGCTGAGCCTTCTCGGTCGTCTTTTCCCAGGTGTGACCTGACTCTCCAGACCCCAACTCGTTGCTGAAAAGAAAGTCACAGTTGGGGGTCATACAATGTCAGGAAAAAACAGTGGAGAGCTGCAAGAGGCTGCAGAGAACATCTCCAAATCCTCACTGAAGGTGAGGGAGTCGTAAATCTTTTCTTTTTTAATTGAAATATAGTTGATTTACAATGCTGTGCCAGTCTCTGCTGTACTAAATCTTAAAAGGTAATATAGAAAAGATGGATAATAGCCATCAGTCCTAGCTTTCCTAAGCAATCCCTTCGGGGAAGCAGAAAATTAGGCGAAAAGTTAGGTGTGGTCATGCAGGCAAGACGAGAGGCCTGCAAAGCAGGGACATTTCCCCACGTCCCTGCCCTAGGGGGACATAGAAACACATTCCACCCACTGGCCCCCTGGCTGCTCCCCATCAGTCAGGCTGGCTCTCTGAAGAGTTACACCGGCTTTTCTTGAGTATTGGTGAATCTTTTAAGCAAATTATTCCTTGTGGAGATGGGGACCATTTAGCACCTCTTGGTGCTGTGGGATTAACCAGTTCCCTTGGGGATGTCTAAGGATTGGTCCTGCACCCCACTCAGTACCTGGGTCCCAGGTCTCTACACTATCTCCTTTCATCCCAGTGACTGAAGGATCCCAGCCTCAGATTCACTCGGACCCGACTGCAAGTCCAGCTCCCTCCCATTCGGTAAGGAACCAGCTAAGAGCTGATCCCAGTGTCCATACTGTATGCTAACACATATATATGGAATCTAAGAAAAAAAAAATGTCATGAAGAACCTAGGGGTAAGAGGGAATAAAGACACAGACCTACTAGAGAATGGACTTGAGGATATGGGGAGGGGGAAGGGTAAGCTGTGACAAAGAGAGAGAGTGGCATGGACATATATACACTACCAAACGTAAGGTAGATAGCTAGTGGGAAGCAGCCACGTAGCACAGGGAGATCAGCTCGGTGCTTTGTGACCACCTAGAGGGGTGGGATAGGGAGGGTGGGTGGGAGACACAAGAGGGAAGAGATATGGGGATATATGTATATGTATAACTGATTCACTTTGTTATAAAGCAGAAACTAACACACCATTGTAAAGCAATTATACTGCAATAAAGATGTAAAAAAAAAAAAGCCAGGGATGACAGCACAGTTGTGAAAAACAGCTCGGGGGCTCCAAGCGGCATACTGTAGAGGTGATGCGTGTTTGATTAACTTTCCCACAAAACTCCCTTTCCCATTTTGGTTTATTGTTTTCATTTGTTCTTCCTTTCTCTACTACAGTAATAAGACACCGAGACCAAGGTGGAGGGAATATCCATTTCGGCAAATAAGAAAATGAGGCCAAGTTCCTGATTTGTTATGCAAAAGCCCCTAAAAGCATTTAAAAATATGAATCACACAGACACAAAAGCTCCAAGACTGCAGAGCTCCAGAAGGAAGCAAGAGAGAAATCCAACACTCAAGACACGTGGGTTCCGGCTCCAGCTCTGCCCCTGGGGAGGCCCGTGGTAGTTACGGCCTGAGCAGCTCTTCGACCACCGTTTCTTCATCTGCAAAGCCGGCAACATCTTGCCTCATTCCCAGACTACCGCGCTTGGCCCGCAAGTAGGACCAGGGGAAAGTCGTGTAATTAATTCAAATGACTTGGGGTGAAGGCTAATTTGATTTAGTGAAGCTCTAGATATTCTGAAGCAATCTGATCCCTTTCATGTTCAGCAGAAGCAAAACCTCAGGGCTGAGGGGCGCTGTCCCCGCCGTCACACTGACATCAACCCTCCTGCCAGCAGGGCCAACTGCCCCACGACGCCTGGTTCTCTTACAGAGCCGATGGCTGCCCTGGGGGCCACATTTATCACTTTGCTTTGCCGAGCAATCCCTCTCTTTATGGGGAGTACCAAGGTCAACATCAGGTTAATCCCCTCCAAATGCTCACAAATTCAAAAGAGCCGACCTGAAGTGATAAGGGTTTTTTTTCATATGGTAATTGTATGTTTTAAATTTTTTTAACATCTTTATTGCAGTATAATTGCTTTACAATGGTGTGTTAGTTTCTGCTTTATAACAAAGTGAATCAGTTATACATATACATATGTCCCCATATCCCCTCCCTCTTGCGTCTCCCTCCCACCCTCCCTATCCCACCCCTCTAGGTGGTCACAAAGCACCGAGCTGATCTCCCTGTGCTATGCGGCTTCTTCCCACTAGCTATCTATTTTACGTTTCGTAGTGTATATATGTCCATGCCACTCTCTCACTTTGTCCCAGCTTACCCTTCCCCCTCCCTGTATCCTCAAGTCCATGCTCAAAAAAAAAAAGTCATGAAGTACCTAGGGGTAAGACGGGGATAAGGGGTTTTGACGATTATCCTGGCTGCTGACTTGTTTCCAAGAGAAAAGGGCAAGAGAGAGAAGGGACGTGTGTGTGTCTTCATCACTGTGGCTGGCTGTTAAAATGAGGCAAGAGGTCAGAGGCTGCAAAGGGTAAGAGGAGAAAGCAAGCAAGCAAGATAGAACGCGGGAGACAAAATGAAAGTAGGTGACCCACGACCACTTAAGGGACCCCCACACTGGGGGCGGTGAGCTGTTGCTCTGGGAGCTGCTTGCCCTTGGTCCAGGGGGCCCACGGGCCACCAAACCAGTAAACTAAATCCAGTGAATGCAAACAGTCGTGCACACACAGCCCAGGGACTTGCCAGAAGGGAAAGCTCAGGAGACTTGCAGCTGCAGACACAACTTCCTCTGCCCTTGCCTTCCAGGTGCACCTGTGTGGTCACCTTACTCAGACCTGAACTTGGTGCCGACAGTTTGCCAGCCCCTGCGCTAAGTGCCAGGCACACTGGGATGGATGTGTCGAGTTACAGGTGTCAGGAGAGAGACAGCAGGGCTGGGAACAGCCACTGTGACACTGGGTGGCCAGGAAAGAGTGCTCCGAGGACGTGACATTGCAACTGCGTGAGGACAGCCAGCAAGGCCAAGAGAGGGGTGGGGGGAGGAGGAGACAGAAAAGAGGGAAGAGCGGGTCCAAGGCCCAGAGCTGGGGAAGCGCCCGGGTGCTGGAAATCAGGGGCTGCAGGGGCTGGTGAGGGACACGTAACTGCAAGAATGAGAGGGGGGCTGGGGAACCCCTGGGCCAAGGCAAGGATGCTGGGCTGTGTTCTACACGCGGTGGGAAGCAGATGGAAGCTTTGGAACAGGACGTGCCTTGATCAACTGCCATCTTCCAGGACAGTGATGATGCTCCCGTGGAGAAGGTGACATCGAAGAAGGACAAAACAAGGGACTTCCCTGGTGGTCCAGTGGCTAAGACTCCACGCTCCCAATGCAGGGGGCCCGGGTTCAATCCCGGGTCAGGGAACTAGATCCCAGACGCCGCAACTAAGAGCCTGCATGCCACAACTAAAGATTCCGCAGGCTGCAACTAAGACCCAATGCAGCCAAATAAAATATAAATAATTTTTTTAAAAATGGAATAATTAGAAAAAGAAGAAGAAGAAGACAAAATGAAAGTGGGGGGAGCACTGGGAAGTTACTGCCTCCGCCCGGGAGAGAGAGGACAGTGCCTGGGATTCAGGTTGTGGAAACAGAGATGGGGAGGAACAGACAGCTCTGAGGGATGACACGGGGCAGAATTCTGAAAGTGGAATAAGAAGCTTCAGTGAGAAAGAACGGTGAGCTCTGAGTCTTCAGCGAGTGTTTACTTGCAACGGCCTAACATCCCTCAGTCCAATTCCCAAATCAGGAGCCCAGGTGAGACAGCTCCCAGGAGCCAGCAAGGATGCTCAGCAGGCCTGACAGAGCCCAGCACCTTCCTGCCAAGAAAGTGTGAGTTCCGTAAAGCTAGGAGCGTCCTGCTAGCCCTGTGACAGCTCCCAGAGAGGAAAATAAGTGAAACCGAATGAAGGAAGGGGAAAAGCCTCCAAGGCTGCCAGACGAGGACGGCCCAGGCTGGCTCTCCCTCACCTCCCAGCCCTGCCTTCCACCCTCCAGGGTCCTGCCCTCTGCCCCACAGGACAACTCAGCAAGTGGCACTGTAATAGGGAAAAACAAATCTGACTCCATATTAGATCTGTTTCTTTCACTTTAACCTTTATATTCTATTGCTTTTGCTTAGAGTTAAGAATGCTGTCTATAGCCTATTCTCACGGCTTTGACCTTTAAGAGTATAACACTTTTCCATTCCTATAGAATTAAAAAATGGCAGAACAGAGAATAACATTTGTTTTGTTGGAGGTTTACAGGAACATCGTGACCTGACCTACCTGGACCGAAGACTCCTGGATCAAGAAGTCTGCAACAACGAACCATGCCCCTCCCTCATCTTGCCCCTCCCTCACCTTGCCTTTAAAAATGCTTTGTTGAAAGCTTTCGGGGAGTTCAGGGTTTTGGGGGGCATGAGCCACCTGTCTCCTTGTGTGGACCTGCAGTAAACCTTTCTCCACACCAAACTCTGACGTTTCAGTATTGTTTGGCCTCACTGTGCATCGGGCGCATGAACTTGCATTCGGTAACAGCATCACCCCGGCATCCATGGGTGACAGTCAGAAGAGCAGAGAGCAAAAGAGAGAGGTCAGGGTACCACTTGCCTGCCCCCTCCATGCTTCGGTCCGGGGTTCCGGCAATGGCCTTCTCCCCACAACCATGGTTCCCTCTGGCATCCATCCTCCAGGGCTCGTGGCCTCCTCTCTTTGCCCTTTTGCCAGGGGAGGGGGGAAGGGCACTAGACCTTGGGCGCCCAAATCTGTTGCTGATTCCTTCCCCCGCCCACTTCGGTCACGAGCCGTTCCATTAAAGTCTCCTCACTGGAGGCATCTAGGGTGGGTCCCCTTCCTGCTGGGATCCCATCTGAAACATGAGGGATGCCCAGGTGCCTGGAAAACCCTTTAAACCAGAAACACAGCAGCCCATCTAGCACGGGGACGTGCCTTCCCGGTATCAGGGGTTGACTCCCCATCCAGTCCAACTCTTCCAAAGCGCAAAGATGTCTCACTAAAGACGAGGTGCTGCAGTGCTCAAAATAACAGCTTCTCACGCATAGTGTGCTAAAGAGGAAATTGTAAAGTAATAGCAGGGACGGCTAAAGTTAGCTAAAGTTAAAGAGCTGACATATACCTGGCATGGCCTGGGCCCCAGCACAATCACAGCCAGCCTGGATTCTTTAATAGCAGGAAGAGAATTTTCTAGTTATTATTTCCAATTCTTCCACCAACACATTCAAGAATATAATTCTTAATGCCGGATTTTATAGTCTTCTTGTCGTCCTACACAATTCGGGACAACTGATACATGACATCTGCTTATTTGGGAGGAATCCTACCTTAACCTTGCCATGTATTCACTTGTTTAACAAGTCCTTATCAATATTTGTTGATACTGGCAGGCACTGGGCCAGCCTCAGAGAGAATGCAAGACACAGTCCTTCGCCCTCAAGGAGATGAGAATCTGGTTTTAAGGAATGAGATTAAGAAACACACAGTTAAATGCAAGGCAATGAGGGGAACTCAGAGCTCAGTAGGCAGCCGGGGGAAACTTGAGGAGGGGCGTGTCTTATCTAGCGTGGAGGAGAGAACAGGGAAGGCTTCCGGATGAAATGAAATCTAAGCAGAGGCCAAGAGATGGGCAGTAGCCAGCCCGAGAGAGAAGATGGGGGGGGTGGTCAGGGTGGACCCACATGTGTAAAGCGGAAAAGGAAACATGACACAGCTCTAGGCGCTCAGAGCGGCTGAAGCAAAATATGAGCAGGACAGAGGTGAGCAGGCTGGGGGTGTGGGTGACACCTCGTGAATGGCCTCATCCGGAGGGAAACCATGCAGTTAATCATCCAAACCGGGACACACTAAGCGGGACACACGTGCACCGGGAAGGCCCACCTAAGCTGGGACTGTCCCGACACGGGGTCACTCCACTTACACGACACGTGAGGCAGTTCACACTTCACACGGACAAGTGCCTGATGGGGTCTGAGCAGAGAAGTCATACGAGCAGATCTGTGCTTTAGGAAGATCACTGTGGGCCCCTCGTGGACAACAAGCTCAAGAAAAGCTGACACTGAAGATGGTGAAAGCGGTGAAGGTGCTGCTGGAGAATTTCAGGAAGGAGATGGCCAGGGCTCACTGCCTGGGGGCGGGGGCGGGATGGTCAGTGTCCACAGAGGAATGCAAGACATTTACACTGAAATGTATGATGCGGGAGAGGGATCAGAAGTGGGCGTTGGCAGGAGAGACGCAAGGTAGAGGAAGGAGCCCAACTGTTAACTGGATGTCTGGCTGGGGCAAAGAGAGGAGGATACTGGGGCCACTGGAAACCGGGGGACTCAGGTCAGGAGGTGCAGGGGGCGAGGCGGGTTCACTCGAGACGCGTTGGGCTTGATTATTCAGGCAGCCGCTGGATATAGGGGCCAGAGCTCCGGAAGGAGACCTGGGCTGGAAATGGGGACTTGGGACTTGTCAGCACACATGTGATGATCCAAGTGCCCCTGGAATGGGCAGCCGTGACCTTCGGGAGAAAAGTCTCCATGGAGGCTTGGGGTGTACAGGCTGCAGTGAGCTGGAGGAGTGAGGGGACCAAGAAGCAAACTGGACGAGATATTTGGTCCTGGAGAGTGCACTGCGTCGCGGGCTGGGGGATATCAAATAAGACGGATCAAGACGTGGAGCAGGAAGCTACCGGGCGTACTTGAATAGAGCAAATGTCATCACCTGGGTGTTGGCAAAAGGCCTCCTTAGGTCCAAATACACACCATTCAGGATCTTTTATATTTTGGTTCCACAAAAAAACGAACCCTAAAATAACCAAATTAGTCAGGATACAACATCTATGTCTGTCTGAACGAACCTTGAGGGAAATGTTTCTTACGCTTAAGTCTGAGATACTCAAGTTATCATTTCAAGCTGGCAATCTGATGGGAGAGGAGAAGATGAAATTTCTGTCACTGATGCTTCCAGACAAACAGAGGTGCTGGGTACCTGGTATTCCTCAATATCTCACTCAGCAGCCGGAGGTAACAATTTACTTGTCACAGGGTAGGATTTAAGGGGCCTCTCTTTTTTTTTTTTTTTTTTTTTTTTTTTGCAGTACGCGGGCCTCTCACTGCTGTGGCCTCTCCCGTTGCGGAGCACAGGCTCCGGACGCGCAGGCTCAGCGACCATGGCTCATAGGCCCAGCCACTCCGCGGCATGTGGGATCTTCCCGGATCGGGGCACGAACCCGCGTCCCCTGCATCGGCAGGCGGACTCTCAACAACTGCGCCACCATGGAAGCCCAAGGGGCCTCTCTTTTTGATACAGTTAACTAGTCACTCTTATAGTATTAGATGAGGTTCATGGAGAGTGGAAGACGAAATCTCTCTCACGTGCCTACAAGTAATCGGAAAGGGCATAAAACTCCCCCCTCCTTCCTGTGTTTTTCTGGACCATAACAACATCCTTGCTTTCTAGATATCAACACATACTCCATGGACGTAGGCAATCCCCTCAAAAGTAATAAATTATAATTGTGTCTATTTTTATAAACAAAAATCACTTTAGTACCCCCATATTTCCTAAAGAGAGCTCAGAGTGGTAAAACAGTTCCATAAGCCAGATTACTATTTTCCATTTATCTGTAAGGTCTTTTTTTCTTTTGAAACTCCAAGATTCTCTCTTCCATTTTGGCTGGGTGTTCCCATGGCACGCTGGCACTTGAAACACAGCAGTTATTCACATCCAAGGAATTGCGTCCCCTTTGATACCTGTTATTATGTGGTCATGCCTATGGATTTGGGGCACCTTCAGTCAGAGCTAGTGAGTGATCTTTTGATCACTGTGTAATTATCTCATTACCAACACGGGCTGAAAATCAAGAACAACCAGAGAAAGAAAAGATCGCCTTCTTTGTCCCTCCTCCTGTTACACAACTAAAATATCCTTACTAAAGGCTCACCCTCAACAGATTTATCTCCTCCTCAGTATCTGTTAGGGCTTGAAACCAAGGAGGAATTTTCATATGGTTTAACTACCAAATATCAGTGAAAAATCGTTCTGAATGCCTGGCTTCAATAGAATAAAATTAAGCTGCTGGGGCATGACTGTGAACTATCAAAAAGTACCCAGGCAGCAACTTCCCTGGTGGAGCAGTGGTTAAGAATCCACCTGCTGGGGCTTCCCTGGTGGCGCAGTCGTTGAGAGTCCGCCTGCCGATGCAGGGGACACGGGTTCGTGCCCCGGTCTGGGAAGATCCCACATGCCGCGGAGCGGCTGGGCCCGTGAGCCATGGCCGCTGAGCCTGCGCGTCTGGAGCCTACGCGTCCGGAGCCTGCGCGTCCACAACGGGAAAGGCCGCAACAGTGAGAGGCCCGCGTACCGCAAAAAAAAAAAAAAAGAATCCACCTGCCAATGCAGGGGACATGGGTTCAAGCCCTGGTCCGGGAAGGTCCCACATGTCACAGAGCAACTAAGCCCATGTGTCACAACTACTGAGCCTGCGAGCCACCACTACTGGGCCCACACACCACAACTACTGAAGCCCGCACGCCTAGAGCCCGTGCTCCGCAACAAGAGAAGACACCGCAACGAGAAGCCCGCACACCACAATGAAGAGTAGCCCCTGTTCGCCACAACTAGGGAAAGCCCGTGTGCAGCAACGAAGACCCAACGCAGCCTAAAATAAATAAATGAATAAATTTATTATTTTTTTTAAAAGTGCCCAGGCAAAATGGCCTGATGTAAACAATGGACAGTGAACTAAGGCATAAATCAAACAGACTGAAGGCGATGGCTGGGACGTGGGAACTGGCTGTACGTGGTTATAATGTGGGCTAGGAACACCGGGTCTTAAGCTCCCTGGGATCCTGATAGCAAGCACAGAGGGCACAGCTCTGCCCACAAAGCCTCTGGCCCTTAGAATCAGTAGTATAAGCAAGATGCTTTATCAATAGGATTTCACTCCTCTCATTAGGTTCACAGAGCAAAGCCCAGGCTGATGCAAGCTGGAGAGAAAGTTCTTCCTAAGCTTGGATGTGAAAGTGGGAAGCAGACGAGGCTCAACCACCTGGAGCCCACACCTGCCTGGTCTTGGAATTCCTTACCCAGAGGCGCAGGCTGGGGCTCAGGGCCATGATGCTGGTCAGGGCCTCCTGCCTCCCCCAGAGGTCCAAAGCTGGAGATGATGCAGAAAACATGCAGGGCCCTGAGGAGGCAGTTCCAACCAGAAAGAGGGACTTCTCCAGGCCTGGGGGAAAGCAGTGTGTTAATCTTTTTACATGGAGGGGTAACAAGCCCGTGCAGCAAGACGCTTCAGTGATGCATAAGGGGCCCATCTGTACCCTGCGACCCCCCTCCTCATCTGATGGCCAGAGCACCGAACTCCTCTTTTGGTCCAGACACCAAAGTGAGCCCGGAGGAAAGATGACGGCCCCCTGGAAATGCAAGACAATACACCTGATACTTTATTTTATAGGTGGCAGGTTAGAAACTTGACATTGTCTGTAACAGCCCTGATAGAATCCAATTGGTTTTCTCCTGAAATATTCAGTCTTCCTAGATTCCATGACAACCCTTTGCAAGAGAGAGACTGTTAGAAACACCCAGAAACTTCAAGCCATCTGGATACTGCATTTTTCTGGATAACTCCCCAAAAAAGAATATATTGGACTAAGATTTCCACCCAGAATTCCCAAAGGGTGAATTAAATGAGGAAGCCTCAATTACCTCAAAATCTTACTAATCCAGAAAATACATTGCCAATAAGGTCTTGTTGGAGTTCTAAAAACAAATATTATAATTTATCGAACAATAAAAAGAATGATATAATGTTCATTTGCTCGGAGTGGCCTATCAGTGTAAAATATTAAAAGGGCTATTATATCATCCCTCTGTTACCTCTATCAAAAGTGTTATTTTGGGGACTTCCCTGGTGGCGCAATGGTTAAGAATCCGCCTGCCAATGCAGGGGACATGGGTTCGAGCCCTGGTCCAGGAAGATCCCATGTGCCACGGAGCAACTAAGCCCGTGCTCCACAACTACTGAGCCTGCGCTCTAGAGCCCTCGAGCCACAACTACTGAGCCCGCGTGCCACAACTACTGAAGCCCGAACGCCTAGAGCCTGAGCTCCATAACAAGAGAAGCCACCACAGTGAGAAGCCCGCAACAAAGAGTAACCCCGCTCACTGCAACTACAGAAAGCCCGTGCACATCAACGAAGACCCAACACAGCCAAAAAATAAAAATAAAAAAATTTATTTTTTAAGTGTTATTTTTTTAAGTATTGAGTCCAATTTTTCATTGCTTACTAAAGAAATTTTTAAACTCAGTTAATTTAGTTAGTTTACTAAAGTCAGTAAGAAAGTAGGATCCATCAAGAGTCATGCTCCAGATGAAACAATTATGGTGGTCATGACTTAAGTACGAAAGAAAACCTTATTTTTTTAAAACCCTATAAAATAAAACCCTAGGAAGCTGAAAATGGTTTTTCCAATACTAATACTTTCTGCAACCTAGAAATAACAGGAACTCTTTCTGCTTTTGGGTGTCACGTGTGTGCGTGTGTTTTCTCTTTGGATCTAAGGCTGAATCACTCTCTGGCTTCGTTTAGAATAACTGAGGCCCAGTGAGGACTGGTTACTTGTTCCCAGTGCTTTATGCCCCAGGAAAACCATGGGTCTGACTCATTTCTAATGTGTGCCCTGTGTTTTGTTAATAAAGGCTGTGGAAAAGTCAGGAAACAGGACTTGGCTCTCGCGTGGATTTTCCTATTTTTTTTTTCACAGTAACTTAGAAAATGTCACCACCCAAAATCAGTGGGTGTCAGGGAAACCCCCTTCCGTTCTTGGAATCTCTAGTAAATGCTGCAGGGCAGCAAACCTACCTCCTTGGGATCAAAATCTCTCAATTTTGCCTACTCATTTAAAAAAATTTTTAAATATGGGAGGTGGGGGTAAATATTGATGAGATTATACCTGCCAAGTTTTGAGGAAAATCATTAACGCTTATGAAATATCCTGATCCTGGGGTTTTAAAAAGCAGGATGGATTTCCATTTATTTGAGACGAGGTTTGAAATGGATGACCTCCCAGGGACCTTTTTAAATTTTCGGTCAAAAATAGAGAAGTCCATTCACTGAGGAAAGGCAAGCAGAAAAGAAGCAGGCAGCTGTTCTAAAGTTTCCTCTGCCCGATGCCCTAACCACAGCACAACCTCAGCTGAGGTCCTTCTTCTACAGTAAATCTGTGGACATCTCCCAGCATGGGGAGACCATCCTTCTCCACCTCCCACCCAGGTCGGGGTTGGAAACTCCTGGACAAACACAGTAATTGGGACCTTCGCCCAAATGAACATCGAGGGTTTTCTTGTAATACCTTGATTATCTTTTAAATAAAAGTTTCATTTTGGACTTTCAGAATGGCCAAAAAAATTTTTTGTTTTATGATCACTGGCAAGAATGTGATAAGATGGATATTCCAACAATACTAGTAGGAATGTAAATTAGTAAAAAAAATCTTTCTGAGAGCCATTATGGCATCATGTAACCCCTTACAACAAATATCTATCTTTTAACTTAATTCCTCACCTCAGAATCTATCACGAGACCCATGTTTACTGAAGCATGATTCACAGTTCCCAAGATATGGACACAACCTAAGTGTCAGTCAACAGATGGACGGATAAAGAAGATGTGGTTCTTATACACAATGGACTATTACTCAGCCATGAGAAAGAAGGAAATCCTGCCGTTTGTGACAACATGGATAGACCCTGAGGGCATTATCCTAGGTGAGATAAGTCAGATAGATCCTGTGTGATATCACTTATAAGTAGAATCTAAAAAAAAGTCAGACTCATAGAAACAAACAGAAGGTAGAAAAGTGGTTGCCAGGGGTTGGGCGTTGGGGAGAATAGGGAGAGGCTGGTAAAAGGGCACAAACTTTCAGCTATAAAATGAGTAAGTTCTGAGGCTCTAATGTAAAACATGGTGACTACAGCTGATAACACCATATTATATAACTGAAATGTGCTGAGAGAGTAAAACTTAAACGTTCTCACACGCACACAAAGATAAATTTGTGAAGCGATGGGTGTATTAATTAACTAGATGGGATATGTATATTAAATCACCACAACGTACACATGTACACTTTAAATATCTCACAATTTTGTCAATTATACCTCGATAAAGCTGACAAAAATCAAAACCAGGAGGGAAAGAAAGAAAATAATCAGGATTGTGAAAGAGATTTATGCACCAGGATATTCTCCACATATGTCTTTCTAACAGTAAAGAAAAAAAAGTGGAAATAAGCCAAATGTCCGACAATAGGAGAGGAGATTGCAATGAAATATTAAAATGCCACTAAAAAGCATATTTGCAAACAGCTTAATAATTCATGGTAAATTACTCTAGGGATCATGTGTGTGTTGAAAGAAAAAGTCAGGTGTAAAGTTATACAGTAAGGATGCTACCAACTTAGATAAATGTAATTTTGCCCATGAGGACAATAATTATGGTGAGTCAGTGATGAAGCAAGTCCTTCTCTAATGATCAGGTAGGTCCATCTGCGTCTCGAAGCTGTCAACAGCTGGCCAAGCTTTTATCCTCCACATGGCATCACAATATGATAATCATATGCCTCTTTGGATGACATGTCATCTGCCACAGCTGACCTATGAATGAGAGCTCCCTGCAGGCAAGGACTGGTCCAAACATTTCTTTGGATACCAAGCAATTTATACTGCTCTGACACCCTGGAGATGCTTATTCATTCCTGCTTAACTTGCTATGTGTCAGTGAGCATGGAATGCCCAGACGGCAGGAAGAAACTGTCTTTGAAAGAAAATACGCCCCATGTCTATTTGATGTCAACATTAGAGCGGGGCCACTACACCAGAGAGTCCGAGCTCGCCCCTCGCGGGAGCCGGAGCAAAAGCCAGGAGGCCTGCAAGTCACTGAGGCTGAGGCCCTGGTTCCCAGCCCACAGCCCCACAAAGCCTTCCTCCCCTGGGCCCCGGGACCACCTTCTGAGCAATCCCCCTGGCTGAACGCCGCAACGTTTTCCCACCTCCTGGTCTGCAAGAGATCTCTCCTCTGTTTTCTTTCTCAGGAGCCTGTTTTCTCTGGCACGGTGGCACACCTCCGCCCCCATCCCGACATTCCTGGCTCTCTCTCTTCAAAGACACAACATTGAAACTCTGTTCAAATATCTCCCACAGTCCATGAAGTAGCTGTGCTATTTGCAATACCACCCTCCACCCCCGCCTTTCTCTCTCTCTCTCTCTCTCTCTCTCTCTCACACACACACACACACACACACACACATGAAGAAAAATCAGAAGGTCACATCCATCACCCTGTGTTCAGGCAGTACTAACAGACACCATTTTTTGAAAACTGATTCTATTTCGGCACGATGCTATGTTCTTTGCACGGACTGCCCTATGAGCCAAGTACTGTTACTGTACCCATTTCACAGATGAGGAAACAGAGGCTTTAGGAGTTTAAATGACTCATCCAAAGTCACACAACCAAACTGGGACTCACCCCAAGCAGTCTGACTCAGGAGCCCCAACAATGTTATATTAACAAACCAGTCCACAGGCCTCAGCAGCCTACGGCATCTCCAGCATCTCAGACCCTGGAAGATGTTTAGGGAGTCCGTCAACAGACTCGGACACACCCACGATGAGGCTCACTTCTGGCAGAACAGCTGGGGATGCTGGGAGTGCTGGAGCAGGGTGGGCTGGACCAGTAAGGAAAGAAGAGATGGGAAGGAATAGGACTTTGAGGGCAGCAGAAGCCACAGGCAAAGAGAATTTCACTCGCCCTGGAAAAACTGTGACACGGAGTAAGGCAAGTGGCTTCTAGCTCTCTCCATTGCCAAGTATTGAATACTAGTCAGAACCTCCCCTCTGGTGCCCAGTGACATCCTGGCCTCATGGCCACCCCGCCCTGCAGACAGAGCCTTCTCATCTTCAGTACCACCAACACACAATCCGTGGAGTTGCCGCCCGACCCCCAGACTCACAGGGTCCTGGATTAGCTTTATCAGGCCTCATCCGGGCAGTTTGGAAATGAAGGCCTCTAGCCAAAGGGGCTGTGAGAGAAGCAGACATAGGACCCTGGGAGTCTAGAGTCACCCCTCCTCCACCCTTCCTCTGTGCACTACACAATTTTTCCTTTTCTGAATTTCATGTGCAACCAGCAATCAAGACAAGAAAAACAAGCAAGTCTTACACACACCCGAGAAAATGCTGATTTGTCTATTCTATTAATAACACCAAATCTCAGCAAATCAAATGGCATTACATGCCCAATTCCATAAAAAGTTCAATCCAAACTAAACGTTTTCTTTTTAAATGACATTTGCAGAGACCTCTCCACTCATATACTTAACACTGATTTTTTAAAAGGGACTATCCTATTACCTAAGGAAAAAACTATGTGGACCCTAAGAAACCCAGAGATAATATTTTTTAAATGAATTGAAATACTGTCCTTTATTCTGCTACACTACAGAAGTCTTAGAGTAAGAACAGCCACAATCACATATTAATAAATACTTTGGCTCCCACGGTCAACTGCCTATTTTAAAGAAGACAAAATAACCATGATTTCAATCTACTTTGAACGGGGAAGTGATTTCTTAGTGCTGAGTTAAGAATAAAGAAGTAAAGTAAAGAAGTAAAATGCAGAAGTAAGGAAGACCCTGAAAAAGAGCCATGGGCACAGAATGCTTGCAAGAAATAATTTTTAGAATGTATAAATACTTATAGAATAAATGTATCTCACCAATATGTACTCCAAGATACTAAAAGAAATGTCTAGGTAAGGAAGTAACTTTAGTTTTGAAAGGGAAAATCACATACGTTTCAAGTTTAATGGACCAGAAAATCTTGGGAAGCTTGTGACACCATTTTTCAAGAAAAGAAAAGTTAGTAAGCTAAGAAACGGTGTCCTAACTATAATAATGGGACTGAGAATGGCACGAGTTGGGGCAGAATCTATAAACGTGGGAAGGTAACACAACCAAACAGGGAAACAAGACAGACTCACAAGGGAAAATCAAAGAGGGTTAACTCGACGCCTTTTTTCAGTAGAAATTCAAAATGAACATTAATGGAAACTTTTGAGCACAAAAGAGAAACTGACCCTCCATCACCGACTTCCTAAATCTGAACTGAATTTGGCCATAAAGCAAGATCAGAAAGACTTCAACTATGATGACGTCTACACAGGAAAGCCAAATGGAGAAATAAGCTAATTAACCACCTGAAAACTCAAGGCAAAAAGCTGGATACTGTGAGCAAGAAAGAGGGTTTTTTGAGACTTCCCTGGTGGAGCAGTGGATGGGACTCCATGCTCCCAACACAGGGGGCCTGGGTTCGACCCCTGGTCGGGGGACTAGATCCCACATGCATGCTTGCACAGGGGAGCCTGCCTGCCGAGGCTAAGACCTGGTGCAACCAAATAGATGAATAAATAATAAATATATTTTTTAAAGTAATGCATTAAAAAAAAAAAAGGAAAGAGGGTTTTTCAAGGGAACTATCCAAATTCAAATTCACAGGAATAGCTGCTCAAGTTTCTTCTACACTTTGCCTAAAATATTCCAAAACCATAGGGAAAGCTTATCAGAACACTTCCAGAAAGCAGCCTACAAACGGGCTTTATTAGTGTCAGATTTCTTCAAAAGCAAGGCTTGAGAAAGCTGTAAAAAGTTCCCAAAACACAAGATGTTTGTACAAACCGTAACATCTCCGGCCGAATAGGAAGATAATGAGGCACAACAGGTAAAACATCAGATCAAAAACCGTCGCCGGATCCTCACGGTGGCTGACCCCTCTCCCAGCTATTTCTTTTTTTTTTTTTTTTTTTTTTTTTTTTTTTGCGCTATGCAGGCCTCTCACTGTTGTGGCCTCTCCCGCTGCGGGGCACAGGCTCCGGACGCGCAGGCTCAGCGGCCATGGCTCACGGGCCCAGCCGCTCCGCGGCATGTGGGATCCCCCCAGACCGGGGCACGAACCCGTGTCCCCTGCATCGGCAGGTGGACTCTCAACCACTGCGCCACCAGGGAAGGCCCTCCCAGCTATTTCTGAAACCACAGAGGAAAAAGATGATTTCCAAGATAACGCACATCACAGCCAATGTATATTACTGTACCCGGGACACTGTCTTCTTTGTACAGTGAGCTTGCTGCAAGAGACAGGGGTTTTGTAAAACAAACAAACAAAAGAGGAAGTTTAGTGTAATTATCTCCAGAAAATAAAACAGCAAGGACTTTGCCAAAGTAACAAACACATATTTCTTATTTCACCACCTCCATTCTCCCCACCTCCTGTTCAAAAGGAGAAAATTTTTAAATAAAGGAACTAAACTACACATACAAGTATTACATTATTGTTGGCGGAATTTTGAGTTTCAGAAAGCTGCAGAATTTTCCCCCAAATCAAGGAACTTGAGGAGAGTTGCCAGCTCTTAATTTTTCCAGTAAGGCCAGTACCTCCAAACTACCAACACGGTTACCATCATTTCATGACAGAAAGGGTATTTACCATGAGAAAATAGGAAAGACAAAATTTCAAGGAAAAAAAGGATAATCCTGTCCACTTAACATAACTGGATTTATGGAAACCCCAGTACATTATTATGAACCCGGGAAAACTTTGTCTTGAAAGTTTGCAAGGAGTTTAAATGACTCCTTAATGCTGGTGGGCCGCCCCCCACCAGCATTAGCATCACCTGGGACCTTGTCGGAAAGGCAAATTTTCAAACCCCAAGCAATTCAGGGGCTACAGCCTAGAATGGGTGTTTTAACAAGCCGTCCAGGTGATTCTGATGCTGGCTACAGTTTGAAGACCACTGGCAAAAAGCATGTGGACTTCAGAACCGGGAAGGGAGCGCAAGGACCCCAGTTCAAGGCTGGCCAGCCAGGTTTCCTGTCATCAACCTTGGTGAAAACAGCCCATTTTTTCCAAATAAACAATGGCACGATTTTAGTCTGAAATATACAGTATGACCAGGGAACAGAGCATTTGAAATCAGAACAATCCCACATCTAGAGATCTGAGATCCATAAACACCAGCAAACCAGAAACTTCTCCTTCAAACCACAGTTCCACGTCCTTCTGTTCTGGGACCCTGCATCGTCACCACCTTCCCCACCATCACCGTACAACACTCACACCACGTAAGATGTGAAGGCAAGTTTCAAATTCATGATTCCATTTTTAGTTTGATCAACCCAGCAACCCTGTGGAGTAAGTGTAGTAATAGATACGATCACCCGTTGGGCTTGGTGAGGGCGTCAGCTACCTCGAGCATTCACTATTTGTTCTTAACAGGGGTTTTACATGTTTTATTTTTACAATAGAGATCCTCCATTCTGTCCCTTGCAATTCAGCACGAGACTCCTTCCCATGGTACAGTCCCCAAATTCATAATTGCCTAAGTGGGTTGCCAATCTGCTGCGGTGATATATGGCACACAGAAAATGCTGCAGAGGTTCTGGATGCTTCCCTAGAAGGCTTCCCCAGGCAGCTTCAGCCCCTCCCCACACAGGTGGGACAGACATTCCACTCAGAATCTCAGACCTGGTGACCTGCATCTGTCCCCTGCAGGCCTGCCCTTAGGGTCCCTGGGGACCACTGTGTGCTACCTGGGATTTCCCTGGGTTCCCCTGCACCTCAGCCAGGCCAGATGGACCTTTCTCCCCAACCCTTGAATAAGCCTCCCCACCTGCCAAGAGATGCGGGCATCACTGCTAGAACCTCAAGACAGCAAGGCCCCTGGGAGAAGGGAAGGGGCCTGTCTTCTATCTAAGGAGCTACTCTCAGAGCGATGGCTGAGCACCTCCTTCGAACGTCCCAGAACCAACCCTGTGACACGAGGCAGGGTGGACGAGGGCCAGTGTGAGTCAAGCAGAAAAGGACAGCAGGGATGTTCATGACCTCTTGCCAGGGACAGAAAGGGCCCAGGAGGACCCAACACAGATGAGCATGTGATTTGATTCACCTAAAGGAAAGAAAGGGGGAAAAGAGGCTAGAAAATTCAGTGCCAAACACCCGCACTTCACCCCGACCCATTTCTGCTACATTCAACCCCGGTACCTGCTACCCCTTACACTTGGTTTCATTTTTAATAGACACCATTGCACTTTTCTTTCTTGAATGGCTATCGAGAGGCGGGGCAAGCATGCTGGAGCTGGCTGGGGGGAAAAGCAGACAGTCGCCGGCTTCCCTCCGGTCACCCCATCCAGGGCCACCAAGGCCACAAGCTCTACTTCTGCAAAACGCCACAAAATGAGCATCCCAACATGAACTCATACCCGTGAGCACAGCCCAAGGCGCTGAGGTCAAGTTGAAATTCTTTTTAAACTAAAGCCAGAAACTTGTGAGCTCAGGTTCTTGGCATCCTCCTCACACGCACCCGCCCAAAAAATAAAACCCGGCCAAGGCTCAGCTGTGCCACGGGATAAGAAAACAAGACGCAGAGGCCTGGCCAAGGTCACCTCGTCCGGAGATGGTTACTCAGCACCCAGACCGGCCCAAATAAATACTCCATGAGTCAACGTTTAGTGAGGTGGTGTCAGGGGACCATGAGGTGGGCTCCGAGCTTAGTAGAGGCATGAACGCACTGGATTTTCGAGCGCGTCTTGCAATGTGAGATGGGATCTACAAGCATTCTAGAAAGGTCACAGACACACAGCGGCCACTATGACGAAGCACAATGCTCCGGCACCTTTGGCAATTGGTACAAACCCAAGAAGAGCAAAAGCACTAAATATATCTGCAGAGATGGCTTAAAAATAATCAATAAAAGAGGGCAGGGCAAAGAATATCCTTCAAGATGAAACCGAAGCTCAACAAAGGCGAGACCCCAGGCTGTCCCTAAGGTCTAGAACTGCCTTGCTTCTGGTCACCTATTAAAATGCGTGTCATTCCAGCTCAGAGAGAACTAATATCTGTTATCAAATGTCTTATATGTTTGCCCCACTGCCTTATCACACTCCACGTGTTCTCCTTTGATTTGTGAAACCAGCAACAAAAAGATTTATCAGTGCACTTTCTCTGGGGAGCAGCTTTCCAGAGAAGTACTTTTGTTTTTTTTCTATGTGTTTCTTCAGCCTTTCGAGACACATTTATTACAAGGAGACAGATATAAGTCTATTTTGAGCAGATTGTAAATAAGGACAATATTAAGCTTCAAAGAAACTGGCTTTTCCTTTCAACACTTTTGGGGCAGGAGGCAGGGCAAAACTGCTCCAAGTTCTCGCGACTCCACTCCTGCCCCCAAGCATCTTCCTCAGACACGTCTACCAACTGGATGACCTCACTTATGAGAGACAGAAAAATATACACATATCAAGAAACCGCACGTAGTTTCACACATACCAGGAAATGGCATTGCTGACTTGTCACCACCATCATCTGGTTGGAAATTGTTAGTAAAGTCAATCAAGAAATATTTACTAATAATATGGCAAATTAATCTGACAAGAATTATGGGGAAGCCCTAAGAAAATAAACAGCATTGGGACTACCCTGGTGGCGCAGTGCTTAAGAATCCGCCTGCCAATGCAGGGGACACAGGTTCGAGCCCTGGTCCAGGAAGATCCCACGTGCCGCAGAGCAACTAAGCCTGTGCGCCACAACTATTGAGCCTGCGCCCTAGGGCCCATGAGCCATAACTACTGAGCCCGTGTGCCACAACTACTGAAGCCCGTGCACCTAGAGGCTGAGCTCCACAACAAGAGAAGCCACCGCCATGAGAACCCTGCGCACCGCAACAAAGAGTAGCCCCCACTCACTTCAACTAGAGAAAGCCCGCGCACAGCAGCAAAGACCCAACACAGCCAAAAATAAATAAATAAATAAATTTATTAAAAAAGAAAAGAAACAACAAATACCAAGATTTCAAGTGACCTGGATAAATGAAATATGGTATATCCATACAATGCAACAATATTCAGCCATAAAAAAGGAGAAGCTCTGACACATGCTACCATACGGATGAAACATGAGAACCTTACCCTAAATGAAAGAAGCCAGCACAAAAGGACAAATATTGTATGATCCCACTTATATGAGGAACCTAGAATAGGCAAATTTGTAGAGACAGAAAATAGATTAGAGCTTCCAAGGGCTGCAGGGTGCGGCAATGCTATTATTGCTTAATGGTTACAGAATTTCCATTTGGGATAATGAAAGAGTTTTCGAAACAGGTAGTAGTGATGGTTGCTTGACATTGTGGATGCAATTAATGCCACTGATGTACAATTAAAATTGGTTTAAATGAAAAAAGAAATGGTTAAAATGGCAAACTTTATGATGTATATTAACCATACATATACTCATATATTATCCACAATTTAAAGAGGATTATTGAGGGACTTCTCTGGTGGTCCAGTGGTAAAGAATCCGCCTTCCAATGCAGGGTACGCAGGTTTGATCCCTGGTCGGGGAACTAAGATCCCACATGCCGCAGGGAAGCTAAGCCCACGTGCCACAACTACTGAGCCCGTGCGCCTCAACTAGAGAGCCTGAATGCTGCAAACTACAGACCCCACGTGCCCTGGAGCCCTCACACCACAACTAGAGAAGAGAAAACCCGCACGGCACAACTAGAGAGAAGCCCCCGCAATGAAGAGCCCATGAACTGCAACAAAAGATCTGACATGCCTCAACAAAGATCCCACGTGCCACAACTAAGACCCGATGCAGCCAAAAATAAAATAAATAAATAAATAAATAAATAATCTTAAAAAGATAAGATAAATAAAATAAAGAGGATTATTGATATAATTTACCAAAAAACATTGAATGGTATAGTTTACACGGGTGAGTTGTATGTTCTCTGAATCTGTATCAATTTATATGGTCTCAAGAGAGCTGTTTTTTTAAAAGATTTCAAGTAACACAAGAGAGCTTCCTGACCACCCTATCTGAAAAAGCATTCCCTCTCTTTCCCTTTATTTTCTATCACAGCATTCAGAACAAGGTGTAGCTGTTTTATTTCTTTGTATACATTCATAGCCTACATCCCATTTCCCCTCCTACCCATGAGTGTAGGGACCAAATACACGGAGACAGGGACCATGCATTTGACTCGCCAGCACCTAGCTTGATGCCTCACATTTATAGAATAAGTAAACGAAGTAAGTAAGTAATGGAATGAGCAAGAATGAGACAAAAATCATAAAAGAGAAAAATACCTGTTTTACTTAAAAAGGATGAGCACAAGAAAGCACCAATGACTGAGAACACCACTGGACCGTGCACCCTGTGACGTCCAAGCTGAGAAAGGGCAGCTGCTGACATTTCTGAGCTCCTGAGTCACCAACACTTTGCCACGTCACCACCTGCCCCACCCACCTGAACCTGAGTGTCCAGTCTGCACTGGATAGAAACAATTCTCAAAAGAAAGATCTGAGAAGGCACCTCTCCTCGGTTCAAACATTTACTCAAGCAAAGGAAGCTGACTGCGCCATATGCATACCTGGATCAGTGGCTGTGGTGTTTCAAATGGGGCATGAGAAAATGAGAGTAAGCAAACTATGTCCCTGGGGAGAGAATCTGTTTTTATTTCCCCCAGAAGATATGCTTGGCACTTAGACCATGAACCACTGTAAAACATTCAAGAACATCACCTATCTGGAGGATGTCTGTCAACTTCTAGCACAGCCAGAACTGATGGGATTGGATCCACCATCTCCCTGAATGGATATTCATTCAACCAGCCATCCCTTGGCCAACCTGTCCCACAGGTCCCGAAGCAGCCTCCTCTCTGCCTTCAGGAGGTTCACCGTCTAGTGGGGAAGCCTGTAGGACAAGGTGCAAGTGCAGAGGTGGAGTGGGGGAGGGGTCTCTGGGAACCTTCCAGAAGAAGGGGCTACTGTGAAATCATGAGCTGGAGTCATCCATGGGGTGGAAGGAGGGATCTGGAAAGCAGACAGCCAGACAGAAAAGACCCATGTGGGAAACAGCAAAGCAGAAAGGGTTGGGGGAGGAGGCGGGGATGGGGATGGTTTCCATAAACAGCCCAGTGGGACTAAAATTTGAAGCTGGGGGGAGGGGAAGGGAGGGTCTCTCCCACTGGCAATGGCAAACTTCTGAGGGATTCCAAGCTGGGCCACAAGAGGATCCCATCTGCATTTTAGGTCCATCTCTCGTGGGGGTCTTTCCTTACAGGGAAGGCATCTTTATCCCCATTTTACTCATCAGGCTCAGCGTGGTCAAAGAGTCTGGATTGTGCTCTGGGCTGCGGACTGCAGGACCCATGCTCTTTCCAGCAGGTTAAGGAGAATTTATTGAGCGGTTTAGCCATGAACATAAGGACCAAGGTAGGCTAGCAGATGGTGGTACAGGAAGATGGATGTTAAAGATTTATTTTAGAATTTCGGGACACCTGAGAAGGTTTAGAGGCAAAGTGGAAAGAGACAGAGGAGAAAATAAAATGGAAAATGCTAGAGGTGGGGGGAGGGTTGAAGCAGCAGCGCAGTGAGGCCCCCTCAGGAGTCTTCCTTACAAAGAAAGGAGGGATTCTGGGCTTTGGAGAAGTGCAGTTGCCACAAGTCACTTTGGCTGGCCTCAATCTCCTCTGTAAAGAGACAGAGAAAAACAGCATGGGAAAGGGGTGGAAGAGCCCGTGAGAAAATCAAACAGACAATTGGAGAGAAGGACTTGCTAGGCAACGGAGGAGGCCCAGGTAGAGTCAGAAAGCAGGATTCTGCAGAGAACTCAATTTTTAAAAATCCTGTCCGATATTAATTTATATTTTCTTATTATTTCTTATGTTCTTATTTCTTTTTTACATTTAACTTTCTAGTATCTGGAATTGATTTTGGTGTTTGGGGAGAAGTGGTGGTCCCTAACCAGGGAAGGAGGACAGGGATGCTGAACATCCAGGGATGCCCCGGACAGGGCTCAGCTAGGAAGAGTCATCTTGGCCACAGAACCAACAGAGCCCCATTGAAAAACACTATGTGTTAATTTTTCCCAACAATCCCAGTGTCACTGATGTATTTGCATACAATTATCCATTTGACAAATGAGTGCTGAGCGACTCCTGTGGGCCAGCACTGTGTCAACCACAGGCAAAGCATCAGCACTGGGGCACACAAGTCATATACTTTCACCTGCACTTTCCCCGCTGATCTTAAGACATCCACAGAGAAATGCACTTCAAATGCTTTGAAATTCATAAGCAACTTCACAGGGCTGGCAAAGTACTGCTAGGCAGGAGTCCTGTCAGTCCTGGTAAGAATTACTTGTCATAAACATTTAATTACATGTGTAAATGCTAAAGCTAAGTGGTTAAACACCATGACCACACTTGTGTTGATGCTGTCTGTGTGCTCAGCAAATTCCTCTTCCGTAGATACCAGCCTGCCCCTGCTGGCTACCACTGGGCATTCCAAACGTACGGGGGTCTCCGTGAATGAGCTCTTACTGGGGGTTAGGGCGCACAGTACATACTTACAGAGCAAGACAATTACAGGTGTTAATTATTCTGTGTACAATCTGACAAACTATTTTTTTAAGATAGCTGCTTAGGACGGTGGGCATGTGAGTCAATATGCAAGGCACTCTAAGCAAACAGTTGAGCTGTGTCGCTGGTTTATGACTTGCCTTCCAAGGGAACATAAAGATGGTGTATATTATGATTTTAAAAAATGGTGTGTACTACAACTCTGTCAGTCATTGTGTTTTCTACAAAGAACATCAGCGATTCGTCCCACGGTTTTCTCGGCACTCTATCTGCACTGGATACAATGTATTACCTTCCAAAGTCCCTATGCTTCTGACCCTAGGCAAGTGACTTACACTAATGAAGTCTGTGAAATGAGCTGGCTGGACAGGAGATGGCTGTGGATGTCCCCAAAAGGAGTGATGGGGACACCAGGGTTATATTCAGTATTTCAAAAGTCCCAGCAGAGACCACATATTACCCACACTAGAATGGCACAGGCTAAAACATATTTGCTTTGGCCTAGGATTATGTCAACTCAGCGTGCAGTGGCCATGGGAACAGCACAGGGAGGAGCGGGCAGCTAGGTCCGTCCTATATTAACAAAAACACACAGGCAATGAATGAGTGCCTCAAAAATACAGTATCCATGGGCTTCCCTGGTGGCGCAGTGGTTGAGAGTCTGCCTGCCGATGCAGGGGACACGGGTTCGTGTCCCGGTCCAGGAAGATCCCACGTGCCGCAGAGCGGCTGGGCCCGTGAGCCATGGCCACTGAGCCTGCGTGTCCAGAGCCTGTGCTCTGCAACGGGAGAGGCCGCAACAGTGAGAGGCCCGCGTACTGCAAAAAAAAAAAAAAAAAAAAAAAAAAAAAAAATACAGTATCCTTGGTCCTTGTGATGAAAAAGTTGATCTTTAAGATCCCTTCTGCTCCACGATCCTACGGTTCTAATTTTCACAGGAAGTTCTTCATACCAAGAGTAATCCACTCTCAGGGCAGCCCCGTCCACTACATAATTAACAATAACAAACAGCTCTCTCTCTTAGCTTCCCTACACCCGTCTATATCTTTTCAACTAATTAAGGGCATATTTATTTATAAGGGGTGTGATATTTCCAAACTGAATTAGATGCAACTGTATATCCTCTGAAATGTTAAGGAACCATCTGGATTTGCTCGATTAGCGGTTTCTTCCCCAATTGCTTCCTCTTCAAACAGCTCAAAAAACTAGATGCTCATTTTTTTCTCTTTGATTCTTTTTTTCAAAAGAAAAGGCCCCACTGCTGTCACCTGACTGATGTCCTTGGAGCTCCCTGGCCTCCACACTGTCACAGTAGAGTTGGGACCACAGTGTGGACCTGCTGTGAGGGAGTCCTGTGACGGAGTAGCAGTTGAGACAATATTGGGGGGAAGAAAGTAAAAGTTCAGTGCATTATGTAACACAGTTTATCATAATTTAAGCATGATTAATAACAGACTATGATTTTAAAGCACATGGAATTTTTGCAAATCAGGTATTCTTAAATGCACTAATAAGAAGGTTTTGTATAGGAATTCTACGGTGCATCCTTGCATAAATGGAGGTTAGATCTTTTAGAAAATCAATCCTGATCCCCAGGTTTATGTTTGTGAATTTACAGTCACTCCATAAGATCTGTTTTGGTAATTATTTCAAGATATGAGTTTTTTCAGGACTCACTGTGCCAAGAAATGGGCTAAGAAAGGCCATCAATTAGCTCGTTTAATCTGCACAAATAAAGCAGCTTCTATGATCATCATTAGGCAGGAAAGATGTTTAGGCACAGAGCAGGGACTTGCCCAAGGGAGGGATGTACTAGGTCCACCTGAAACCAGAACCAGTGTTCTGAGCCACCATGCAATTCCACAGGGCAGAGGTGAACGCAGAATGGCAGGGAGGGGACAGCTTGTCCTAAGTCACTTTCCTAAACCAGCCCACAGCCTCCCTTGCATCTGGTTTCATGTGCCCACGTTGGTGTTCAGACCACACCAGCAGAGATTTTTCTTTCCTCCCAGGTAACTTCACACATTTTGCTCCGTGCTCTTCTTCTGCTAACAAACAGATCAACATAAATTCCTTACGTAGATAATGCAGGCAAAACCATGCCAACCACACAAAAAGAAAACACAAAACCTGGCTGCCGAGCTATAATCCTGGAGCTGAACTGATGCCATAATGATGAATCTATTCACCTGTGTAATGGATCACTCCACTCTGGGGTCTCATGGTCCGTGCAATTCTACTCACTACCTTTCTCCCACAGACCTCTCCTGTGTGTCCTCCATAGAGGGCACCATCTTTTACCCAACTGCCCAAGCATGAAACCTCTTAGCCCTTCTCTCCTTGACGGAGGCTCCGAAATCCAAAGAATTAGACTTGACTACCTCAGCCCACATGCCACGACTACTGAAGCCCGCGCACCTAGAGCCCAAGGTCCGCAACAAGAGAAGCCACCGCAGTGAGAAGCCCACGCACTGCAACGAAGAGTAGCCCCCGCTCACCACAACTAGAGAAAGCCCGCGTGCAGCAATGAAGACCCAATGCAGCCAAAAATAAATAAGTAAGTAAATAAATTTTATTTAAAAACTAAATAGGGCTTCCCTGGTGGCACAGTGGTTGAGAGTCCGCCTGCCAATGCAGGGGACATGGGTTCGTGCCCTGGTCCGGGAAGAGCCCACATGCCGCGGAGCGGCTGGGCCTGTGAGCCATGGCCGCTGAGCCTGCGTGTCCGGAGCCTGTGCTCCGCAATGGGAGAGGCCACAGCAGTGAGAGGCCTGCATACCGCAAAAAAAAAAAAAAGAAAGAAAAGAATAAATAAATAAATAAATAAAGTAAAATAAAACATTCTATAAAGAGGAGTCGGTGGGGCGCAGAAAGGATCCCTTGGACCAGAGATTTGTCCCAGAAAGAGGAGAGAATTAGATAAGGACTCCTGAATGCCCATGTCACACTCTGGGTAAAGGCTGTGAGTCTCCCTCCACTCAAACGCCAAGCTCTCAAATGGGGATTCCAGAAGGATCAAGTCACATCTTAAAATACACTCAGCTCCTCAGAATATAAATGTCTCAAAACCATGACAATTACTTTTTATGTACTATTTAGTAGGGATTAGTGGTTGTGGGACTCACAGCTATTAAAAAAAAAAAAATAGTGGAAGCCATGTAACATCAGAGGCTAAATGATGGCTCTGAGTGTAAATCAGGAGGTCGGTGCAGCTTCCAAACTCCAGGCTTCTTTTCTCAAGTCTTTTATTCCTCCAGTGACAGAAGCTTTAGTCAAATAATAAAAGAGTAACTCAGATGCTGTGCCCCTCACTCAGCCTCTGTCTGACTCTCAGACTTTAAGTTCGAAGCGAGAAGTAGGTTCAGAGTTAAGTTTAAACAGCAAAGCCACTTCCCATCATTAGAACACTTCGCCTTTGGGTGAACTCTAAAGACCAGCTAGCAGATGCCACACGTCAGGGAACCACTTTAAAAGACTATCTTGGGGCTTCCCTGGTGGCACAGTGTTTGAGAGTCCGCCTGCTGATGCAGGGGACACGGGTTCGTGCCCCGGTCCGGGAAGATCCCACAAGCCGCGGAGCGGCTGGGCCCGTGAGCCATGGCCGCTGAGCCTGCGCATCCGGAGCCTGTGCTCCGCAACGGGAGAGTCCACAATGGTGAGAGGCCCATGTACAGCAAAAAAAAAAAAAAAAAAAAAAAAAAAGGCTATCTTGTATGAAGTAGGCCAGACAGAGAAAGATAAACATCATATGATATCGCGTATATGTGGGATCTAAAAAAAAGGTACAAATGAACTTATTTACAAAACAGAAACAGAGTTACAGATGTAGAAAACAAACTTATGGTTCCCTGACCAGGGCTCGAACCCAGGCCCCCTGCATTGGAAGCACAGTCTTAACCACTAGACCACCAGGGAAGTCCCCTGAGCACCATTTTGAACAGCGAAGTCACCCACAAAAGGCACAAGAATGTGAAAAAAACAGCCCTAGAAGGACCACGAAAGGGACCCATGTTACACTGAGAGCCAGATCCACGGCAGAGCCTTGGCTTGTCCCACCTTCCCCGGGAACACATACAGCAGGCGATGCAAATTTCTCACTGCTCTGCTCATGGCCTTGAACGGTCACAGAAGCGTCTCAGGTGTTGCTTGGGGATTCAAATACATTTGAGCGAGTCAATGAATTCGCAGACACAGAATCTGGGTATGACAAGGACTGGCTGTCGTCTGCGTTAACAGTTCAAACGTTACTGAGACTAGGTTGGATGTTGGGGGAGGACCCGACAGAACGGAGCCCCTCCCTGCCCGTGTGCTTCCTGACCTCGGGGAGCCACAGCCCCAACCCTCAGCTTGCATCCTCCTGAGTGTACTTGGGAGTACCTCCCACTACCTCACACCAGAGCCTCAAAGAGACACACGTGGACAGTCGGACAGCACCCTCCCACCTCCAGCCAGTTCCAATCCTCTACCTGCTGAAAATGAAGACGCTAATGACAACGACTAACTATGAATGCAGTAGAGTAATAATAACCTGACGTGTAACTCAGAAAGAGATCCCCCCCAAGATGCAGGGCTGCTATAATATATAACATAACCCCTGATCCCATCTACTTATTCAGTTATATATGACTTCTCTGTGCTGACACCTGTTAAAACACACAAAAACAGGAATGAGCTAATAATGAGCCTTCTTATTCCAGCAATAAGCAACATTCATCCCTGGATACAGAAAACGACTGCAAAAAAGACAAAAAACAAAGACCTCCAAGCATTTCATTAGGAGATATATTTCCAAGTAAACTTTACCTGTTCCTTTTAATATATTTATCAAAATCTGTAATATATTAATATTTCATTCAAATGTATAATAGTAATCAATCATAGTAACTAAACACAGAAACCTTATAGGCCCTTATAGCCACGGGAAATTTAACTTGACATATATAGACATATTTTTTTGCAAGGACAAATATTATACCCAAAGGCATCATTCTGTGGGAATAGGATATGAATTCAAAAATAAAAAGAGAATGAGGTAGAAATTCCAGTGGTTAAAGAGGAGTCTGTTTAGGCATTTTTTACGTGGATGATGATAGGTATCGTCTCTATTTAGATCCCACTGGTTCTATTTAAAAGAATGATGTAACCGTTTTATTTCAAGATGTCAATATTTACAATAAGCTGGATATAACATCCTTTGAAACTCTTTTTTTAACCTTTTTTTAAATTAAAGTACAGTTAATTTACAATGTTGTGTTAGTTTCAGGTATACAGCAAAGTGATTCAGTTATACATATATATATTCTTTTTCAGATTCTTCTCCATTAGAGGTTATTACAAGATACTGAGTAGAGTTCCCTGTGCTATACAGTAGGTCCTTGTTGTTTATCTATTTTATATATAGTAGTGTATATCTGTTAATCCCAAACTCCTAATTTAAACTAATGAAACTCTTAAATTATGATGAAAAATCTTCGCTATCAACTCGAGGTGTGTGAGGGGTAGATGGCTTTACCAAATTGTTTTAGGGATTAGGGGAGCAAAAGGCAGAGTACAGGTCCCTCCAAAGGAAGCTCGCCCCTCAGTTCCAGTGTAGTCTGGGTCTTAACATTTTGCAAGAGAAGCTGGAAATCTGGATTTTCTATGTACAATTGATCTTTTTTAAAAATACTGGTTTGGAAATTTTTTAAACAGTGTGCAGGCCAAACAAAACATATCTGCAGGCCAACATTTTTTCTACCTTGACTCTGAGCAATAGTTAGCATCCTCTGTCAACGTTTCCATATACTTAAATGAGATCCACTCATTCAAAAAACTCCCACTGAACATTTCGGGCTAGCAGGTGCTATGCCAGGCCCTGGGGACCCAGAGATGGCAGAAACAACACCTGCCCTCAAGGAAGACACCCTAGGGGGGCCATCGACCAGGAGACAACCTTTTGCAATATCATCTATTAAACCTAGTGCTAGGGGAATTCCCTGGCGGTCCAGTGGTTAGGACTCCACGCTTCCACTGCAGGGGGGGCATGGGTTCAATCTCTGGTCAGGGGACTAAGATCCTGCAAGTCACGAGGGATGGCCAAAACAGATAGATAGGTAGGTAGGTAGGTAGGTAGGTAGGTAGGTAGAGAGAGAGAGAGAGAGAGAGAGAGAGAGAGAAAGAGAGAGAGGGAGGGAGGGAGATAGCTGACTCTTTCATCCTAAAAAAAAAAAAATCCAGTGCTACCATTAGACCCTGGGTGCAATGGTCAAGCACCTTGGCTTGGGTGGGTCAGGAGTAGATGGTTTTATTTGCAGAAGCTTGAGACTGAAGAGAAGGCAGGACTAGAAGCATCCCAAGAAACTGACACAGGTATGACTTCAGTGCTGGGGATCGGATTGGCTACCTTGGAAAGGCTCCTTGGGAGATGGCCAATCAGGCAGACAGGAACTAAGATCATGACAGGACGTCCGAAAGCTAAGAACATACAGAGGAGACAAAAACCAGCCCCTCTCCTCATTTCCAGTTCTTCAGTTAAAAACAGGCACAAGATGGAAATAAACCATTGAGACAAGATCCAAAAATAATCTTAACTGGGCGTCCAAGCTCCTAAAAAATTCTTCTTTTAATCACTTCTGGAAGGCAGCTGAAAGGTACGTACACCAAAACTCAGCTTGTGAAGCAATCAGCTTAATCTGTTTCTTTGAAAGATTAATTAAAACTGAGATTACCGACGGCGGCAGATGAGCCCGGTCAGCCGACGGGGCACATCTGAGATGAGGCAGAAACTGGTTCACCATCAGACAAACACAGCTGAGGGCCAGACGCAGAGATGCAGCACAAAACCTGCTTCTTCCTGCGCCCATAATTCAATTCCTGGGGGTGACACGAGTTAAAAATGCAAACCTCAGGGATGGCGCGAGGCAGGCACACAGCCCACCCTGTGGGACAGGGCCGGCGGGCAGCCTCTGTGGCCTTGAACTATGGAACCAAGCCAGCAACAGCTGTGGACGGAGAAGGCTGGGCACAGCCCACAGGAACCAGCAACGCAGCAAGGAACACAACTCCGGCTCTGAACTCAAGCAAGATCTTTAGTGCTTGTTTAAGCCCATTTCAAGGATCTGCTCAGCTGAGGCCTAGCTCAGAAGGAGAGATAATAAGAGACCAACGCAAGAGAAAACTCTGTCCACACAGCCCCTGCTCCATGGGGGGGGGGGGCTGTAAGGAAAGGAATGTTCTCTGATAGAAGGATGCTTTTTTCACAGATAGTAAAGAGGAGATTAAGTGGGAGACCCTTCTGGAAACCCTAGAGGAACCAGAATTTGAACACACTGCCACTGGACGTAAGCCCTGATATTGACAAAACCTCAACCACGCTCATCAGAAAAAGAACAATTTGGGAAACAGTTCCCGAAGTTTTCATTCCAAGAGGAATGGAGGAAGGCGAGGAGGACACGGAGTAAAGTACAGAGGACGGCAGCAAGGAGGAGAGGGACCCCCACCGGGCCGCACAGCCCCCGGGGCTCCGGTGTCACCGCCAGCATTCCCCGCCTGGAAAGCCCACTCTGGACGCCTGTTTAAGCAGCCCTGGTCTGCAGGCTACGGAAGAATTATTCTTCAGGAAGTTTCCCCAAACATAATAGAGCATTTCTCAGTGCACTAGATGTCAGAGCCCTGAATCCCAGCCCTGCCCTGATGGCTCTTGTAAACTGCTGCCCACACCCCCATCTCCTCTCCCACCCACACACTGAAAAGGCTGGACCCAAATTCAGTTAGCACATAACCTATCTGGTCTTTCTCACTCCAATATCCTCTCATTCTAGGTGCTTCCACCGTGCAGATTACGTAACAATGGACACTACCATCGTTTTCTTTTAGGATAAGAAAAGAGTCGCAATTCAGGGAAATACACTAAAATTTGAATCTCCACGGTACTATGAACACCAAAGGGAGGCTTAGGCTTCGTGTAATGGTTAAGAATACAGATCCCAGAGCCACCTTCATTCTCTCATCTGTAAAATGGGAAGAATAATAAAAGTCTACTTTATAGGGTAGTCATGAAGAGTAAACGGGTTTTTGTAAAGCACTTAGAACGAAATGTGGCACCAAGCACCAGGTGTTCAAATGAAAATACAGAACTGTTCTAGCCACCATCAGGAAGCAGCTACAACCTACACCAGAGTCAAATCGGAGGGGCACCGTGCTAGGATGGGGAGCTCCCCTGAGGCAGCGCCAAAACCCAGCCCTGTTCTCCGAGTTCCCAGGTGAAACAGCTCTCTCACCTGTGTCCCCCGCTGTGCACCTCATCACTAACTCAGGCCCGCCTGGTTGGGACCCCTGTGCCTGCCTCCCAGCCCCCTATGCCCCAGACACTGAGGTCGGTTCCTCATATTCTAATATTAGAATGTTGTATTCTAGTAGCTTATATCACCACATCCTAGATATTCTAATTGCTTGTATCACCAGCTAAACTTATAAACATTTTAGCCTAGAACTCAAGACACATCATGATCTGATCCCTTACCTACCCCTATGGTTGATTTACACTGTCGTGTTAGTTTCAGGTGTGCAGCACAGTGACTCAGTTACACATATATACATATATATTTTTCAGATTCTTTTCCCTTATAGGTTATTACAAAATATTGAGTATAGTGCCTTGTGCTAAACCGTAGGTCCTTACTGATTATCTATTTTATATATAGTAGTGTATATATGTTAATTCCAACCTCTTAATCGATCCCTCCCCCCACCAAAGAATGAAGAGAAATGAGGACAGTTTAAGAGACTTTTGGGACAATGTCAATTGCACCAACATTCGCATTACAGGGGTCCGAGAAGAAGAGGGAGGGAAGGAGCCTGAGAAAATATTTGAAGAGACAACAGCTGAAAACTTCCCTAACATGGGAAAGAAAACAGTCACCCAAGTCCAGGAAGCGCAGAGAGTCCCACACAAGATGAACCCAAGGAGGAACATGCCAAGATACATAGTAATGGAATTGACAAAAATTAAAGACAAAAAGAAAATATTAAAAGCAACGAGGGAAAAGCAACAAATAACATACAAGGGAATCTCCGTAAGACTATAATCTGATTTCTCAGCAGAAACTCTGCAGGCCACAAGGGAGTGGCATGATATATTTAAAGTGATGAAAGGGAAGAACCTATGACCAAGAATACTCTACCCTTACCTACCTTTCTAATCTTACTTCCTACTGGTTTCTTCATGCGTCCTTCATGCCCACCTGAGCCCCACCCTTTAGGCCAACCCTACCATCTCCCACAGTGGTGCTTCCAGCCTGGCATGTTCGACCTGCCTGTGGTACCCACCTCCAAAGCTGAACATCCCCCCAGTCTTCAAGGACCAGCTCATGCTTTAACACGACCTCCCTCTTCTCCCCCACAGACGGAATTAATGTCCCCATTTCTGAAGTGACACAGCTGTCATGTCTCTACAGGGAAGGCAGAGGAGTGTCCTCTCAGGAGTTTGAATCCCAGCTCTGCCGCTTCGTAGCGGAACACCGCTGGGTCAGAAAACTAAAATCCCTGAACCAATCTCACCATGGTGAGCAGGAGAAGTGGGCATAATATACAGAAAAATTCTTGGTTGAAATTCTCCTCACCTTCCCTCTCTCGTGAAATTTATTACTTCTCTAAATTTTATTGCAGTAATTTAGGCTTATAAGTTTTCTTCCTACTAATGATGTAAGTTCCCTGAGTGCAGTATTTTTGTCTTTCTCAAAGGAACAAGCACAAGGCCTGACACGTAGTGACAGCTAAACGAAAATGTACTGAATGGATGAAAAGGTGGACCATTTTATACTTGCTCTATTATTTTTTATGTCTTTTTTTTTAACATCTTTATTGGAGTATAATTGCTTTACAATGTTGTGTTAGTTTCTGCTGTATAACAAAGTGAATCAACTATACATATACATATAACCCCGTATCTCCTCCCTCTTGCATCTCCCTCCCACCCACCTATCCCACCCCTCTAGGTGTTCACAAAGCACCAAGCTGAACTCCCTGTGCTATGCAGCTGCTTCGCACTAGCTATCTATTTTACGTTTGGCAGTGTATATATGTCCATGCCACTCTCTCACTTCATCCCAGCTTACCCTTACCCCTCCCCATGTCCTCAAGTCCATTCTCTACGTCGGCGTCTTTATTTCTGTCCTGCCCCTAGGTTCTTCAGAACCTTTTTTTTTTTAGATTCCATATATATGTGTTAACATACGGTATTTGTTTTTCTCTTTCTGACTTACTTCACTCTGTATGACAGACTCTAGGTGCATCCACCTCACTACAAATGACTCAGTTTTGTTCCTTTTTATGGCTGAGTAATATTCCACTGTATATATGTGCCACATCTTCTTTATCCATTCATCTGTCAATGGACACTTAGGTTGCTTCCATGCCCTGGCTATTGTAAATAGTGTTGCAATGAACATTGTGGTACATGACTCTTTTTGAATTATGGTTTTCTCAGGGTATATGCCCAGTAGTGGGATTGCTGGGTCGTATGGTAGTTCTATTTTTAGTTTTTTAAGGAACAGCCATACTGTTCTCCATAGTGGCTGTATCAATTTACATCCCCACCAACAGTGCAAGAGGGTTCCCTTTTCTCCACACCTTCTCCAGCATTTATTGTTTGTAGATTTTTTGATGATGGCCATTCTGACTGGTGTGAGGTGATACCTCATTGTAGTTTTGATTTTGCATTTCTCTAATGATTAGTGATGTTGAGCATCCTTTCATGTGTTTCTTGGCAATCTGTATATCTTCTTTGAAGAAATGTCTATTTAGGTCTTCTGCCCATTTTTGGATTGGGTTATTTGTTTTTTTAATCCTGAGCTGCATGAGCCGCTTGTTTATTTTGGAGATGAATCCTTTGTCAGTTGCTTCGTTTACAAATATTTTCTCCCGTTCTGAGGGTTGTCTTTTCGTCTTTTTTATGGTTTCCTTTGCTGTGCAAAAGCTTTTAAGTTTGATTAGGTCCCATTTGTTTATTTTTGTTTTTATTTCCATTTCTCTAGGAGGTGGGTCAAAAAAGGATCTTGCTGTGATTTATGTCATAGAGTGTTCTGCTTAAGAGAAATTAAGGAAACACTCCCATTTACCATTGCAACAAAAAGAATAAAATACCTAGGAATAAACCTACCTGAGGAGACAAAAGACCTGTATGCAGAAAACTATAAAACACTGATGAAAGAAATTAAAGACGATACAAACAGATGGAGAGATATGCCATGTTCTTGGATTGGAAGAATCAACATTGTGAAAATGACTCTACTACCCAAAGCAATCTATAGATTCAATGAAATCCCTATCAAACTACTAATGGCATTTTTCCCAGAACTAGAACAAAAAATTTCACAATTTGTATGGAAACACAAAAGACCCTGAATAGCCAAAGCAATCTTGAGAAAGAAAAACGGAGCTGGAGGAATCAGGCTCCCTGACTTCAGACTATACTATAAAGCTACAGTAATCAAGACAGTATGGTACTGGCACAAAAACAGAAACATAGGGCTTCCCTGGTGGCGCAGTGGTTAGGAATCCACCTGCCAATGCAGGGGACGCGGGTTCGAGCCCTGGTCCAGGAAGATCCCACATGCCGCGAAGCAACTAAGCCCGTGCGCCACAACTACTGAGCCTGCGCTCTAGAGCCTGCGAGCCCAACTACTGAAGCCTGTGCGCCTAGAGCCGGTGCTCTGCAACAACAGAAGCCACAGCAATGAGAAGCCCACGCACCGCAACGAAGAGCAGCCCCTGCTCGCCGCATCTAGAGAAAGCCCGCGCATAGCAATGAAGACCCAACGCAGCCAAAAAAAAACAGAAACATAGATCAATGGAATAGGATAGAAAGCCCAGAGGTAAACCCATGCACATATGGTCACCTTATCTTTGATAAAGGAGGCAAGAATATACAATGGAGAAAGACAGCCTCTTCAATAAATGGTGTCAGGAAAACTGGACAGCTACATGTAAAAGAATGAAATTAGAACACTCCCTAACAACGTCTACAAAATTTAAGATCTTTCTATTATTTTTAACCATTCCCCCATTTTTATCTATATCGTTGTCAATGACAGCAACCATCCCATAAATTTAGTATAGACATCCAGATGGTTCTGAGGGAGACACTCAATTCTGAGTCCTGAATGACTCAATTCCATTCATTCACATTTGCTTATTTTTTACTGGTTCCTTCACGGACCCTACTACCAGAAAGCACTGTGCCTGACACTCTGTGGCCTACAGAAGGACAGAATTCCTGTTACCAAATACACTCACTGGCAATGTGAGGACATTTTAACAGACCTCACCAATGTAACCAACTGGGGTGTTTTGTTTGTCTTTAAAAAAAAATTTGAAAATCATCATCCTGAAAAGGAATATTTTATTCATGCCGGTTTAAGTAGTAACGGGAAAATATTCAGTACTCAGAATGGAATGAAAAAAAGAAAAAAACAGTCAGCATGAATTTCCAAAGGCATCTGGAAAACTGGCAAAAGAATTAAAAATATGAAAGCAACCGGTGATCCCAGCTGGGGTGAAACTGCCTTCCTGTGGAAACCCTGAATAGAAAATAAGCTTCTAAGATGAATTGCTTGATGCATTTTCTTTATATGTGTTACCAACCCTAAGACTGCTTTAGGAATTCCCAAAGACAATCCTCTGGAAAGTTCATTTACATAGTGATTCCAATTGATTCAGGGCAAAGCAAACCTACAACTTGTCCCCAGGGCCCCAAAAGCTTTAAGTTCATGTATTGGATTTTGTATTGAGAATAACAAGAATCTCGGCAGAAATGTGACTTAGAACAGAAGTTAAATCTTCCCCCTATACCCACTATGATCAAAAAGACTGAGATTCCAACACACCACACCTGAGAATAGGGCTTCCGCACTCTTAGCAGGAGAGAATGAATAATGGCTCAACACACCCACTGTGGAGGCAGCCAGTACTGACCATGAACCACCCCCCGCAACTTGGTGCCAGATTTTGAGCCCATTAGTGACCCCCAACTGAACCCCATCAATTTAAATCATAAGGTCAAGACTACATAAGACAGCATTCCATAGTCATGTATGGAGTACATGCTGAATCTATGGGCTGGAAGGACACCCGGTGGGCAAAGCTGGACCCGCATTTCAGACCAGGATCAGCAGTTCACTAGCTGTGTGACCCTGGGCAGGTCACTCAACCTCTCTGGGCTTCTGTTTCCTCATGTGTCACCTACACATTGGACCAGATGCTCTTGCTCTCACGTAACCTGAGTGTCAGGGGACCAAGAGACTGGAAATACATGAGTCTTCAGAAGCACTTCCGGAGGCTGTGCTTGCCCTGGCCTTGCCCTCTTAACCCATTTCACTCTAGCACATTGGGCCCTGTTCTATCCCTGACTAGTTGTGTGATCCTGGGCAACAGGCTTCGCTTTTCTGTGCCGGGTTTTTATTTTCCTCTACAAAACATGGGATTAAGCTGTATCTATGTCAAGTCCCTTCTAGCTCTAGAATTCTACTTATTGGAGAAATCCCTTCCACTGGGGAGTAAAACAGGCTCTGAACCACTTTATTGTTTTTCAGCCCCTTGGTGCAAATCACCAGAAGGAGGACTATAAAAATTCTGCATCGGCTTTGAAAATGGACAGGCCACAGGGGCAAGTGCTTTATAAAATGTCATATATAGTATAAACATTATGTATTTGCTCCTCCAGCAAAGCCAGAACAATCTATTGGTTACACCTGTGACTCAAAATGAAATCTCATCCAGGAGCAGCGGGCACCTCCCGAACTTCAAGTCACTGTGGACGGCAGCAGGGTGCATCCCACGACCAGCATCAAAATCACCTGCAAGAAAAGTGGCCTACTCGCTGGGGCTCTGGGAGATCTACTACCAGTACGGATGCTGAATTCACCTCCTTCCCTTGGCCCAACTCCACACGGAAGGCATCCCCCAAAAAAGCAGAAGACCACAGGTAACAATTCAAAGCCACAGATTGTGTGACCACTTTGCTCTCAGTCTCTTCCCCAAGAAGGAAAGCGCTTGAGACAGAATAACAGTTGACAAGGACACCAGGGTCAAGAAGGACAGTCTCCTTATAAATAAAACTTTCAAACTCACGGCCACTAACACTCACCCGAAATAACTGGACGGGAGCCGACCAGGAAAGGGCATGTTACTAAAACTGGCCCTCCAGCCTCCAAGAGGCTCAGCAGAATGATTGCTGATGCGGGGAGAAGAGGAAGGGAGGTGTGGTTATTGTGCCAATGCACTGGGAGGCACAGTAACTAGGTCACGTTCCCACTAGGGCGTGGACAAAGCCACTCGGCTGCTTGGTGGCACCGGGCAAAGCCGGGTCGTGCTGTCGTGCTCAGCATCTCTCAGGGAAGCCTGAGGAAGGCACTTCTGGCCACACCTTCCCCAGGGGAGCAGTATCGGGACATTTCTCGGTATCCTCAAGAGCCTGTCCCCAGAGCAGCGGGCAGAATGTAGCTAGAAGTCTAAGCACACACCCAGGGCTGACAACGGCATGAAACACACATGAAACATGCATGTGGCAGCACCCCTTCCACCCAAAGCCTCAGCTCGCTTCAGAACCACACACTGGAGCTGATGCAACAAAGAGCCCCTTCTCTAGCTAGATGATGTTGCCTCCTCAGCCAGATCCTGCAGAAGGAAACCACACGGACAAGAAGCCCCTTCGGTGAAATGCAGCCACGACTCCCTGGCATGAAAATCATGCAGACTTAATGGAAATCTTGGCAATTGCATCACAAGCTTCACCTTTCTCGGGGCTCATAATGCATTTTCCTCCAACAACAGAGTTTTCGGGAGAAGCCGGGGAGCATGGAAACACACTCCATTCATGCCAGAGCCTGGGGCTTCCTCAGGCGTGAGGTTTTCCTTTTCACAGCAGACAAACCTCCGCGTTGGCGCAGCTTATCTGAAAAATGGTTGGAACCTCTGGCCCTAGGCGATCCCAGAGCCACTGACATGCCCCTTGGAAGCCTTGAAAGTGTGTGTTTTTCACGGTGTATTAATTCAAGAGGCACGTTAGATGAGATGTGTTCTAATTTTTGCTTTTACCCTCTGCAGTTAGCCGATTGGCCCCTTTCCTTGGGCCTCTGAAGAGCACACAGCAGAGCACAAGCACAGAGGCTGACAAAAATGTTTCCTGGGGAAAGAAGGCACCCCAGAACATCCCAGGGCTTTCTTCTCCTCTGCTTTTACCCAGTTTTACTTGACACCATTTATTTGCAGACAAAGGACCTAGAAGCTGGAGTCTGGAGAAAAAGTGGAAAGTGAGAAAGCTTGTAAGTTTCAAGGCTGACACATGTAAGATTCTACTGTCACCAGGAGGGCTGAGAAGTCTCCTGCCAACGAGGAGGGGAAAACAACCCAGTGCCCCAAAATATCAGTGAAGAAGCCACTGTCTACAGACATCACTGGAGAGTGAACATCTCCTGAGAATCACTGCTCCAGCCACACAGAGCACTGGCCCCAGGTGAGATGCTAAGTGGCAGGTGCCAGAAAGAAGGGATGCTCTAGGGAGAAACAGAAAAAGAAATATCTGAGGTTTCTTCTCTCCCACAAGAGGCTCCATTGCCTCACTCACTCAATGAAAGCAACTTGTTATGGGAACGGAGGTGGGGTGAGTGGAGGCAGGTGTGAAAGAGGAGAGTTTTTTTTTTTTTTTTTGGCCCCGTGGCACAGCAAGCAGGATCTTAGCTCCCTGACCAGGTATCAAACCCGCGTCCCCTGCAGTGGAAGCACGGAGTCTTAACTACAGAACCGCCAGGGAAGTCCCAAAAGAGAGATGGTTTTATGGCCCAATTTTTTTAAATGAATAAAATATTTTAGAACTTACCCTCCAACAGATATAGCTGGAATTTACTAAGCAATTATTATGACATTGTAAGATAAACGCATGTAACTTTTAGAAAGAGCTTACAATCTATACATATATTTTCTAAGCTCTCAATAAGGAAGCTATTATATACTATGTCTAAAATGTGTATATATGTCAAAACATGGAAGAACATTATTATCCTGAGAATGGTAATAACTGTAAAATGAAACATGTGAGGGTAAGGTTATCTTCTTAGTTCCTTCTTATTTCATTAAAGTATTAAACCAGTCTATTATATGTAAGTTGTACATAAAATTCCTTTTTCTGATAACTAGTATATGATTAGCATAGAAAATCTAGGAGGGACTTCCCTGGCGGTCCAGTGGTTAAGACTCCACACTTCCAATGCAAGCGGTACGGGTTCGATCCCTGATCGTGGAACTAAGATCCCACATGCCATGCAGCACGGCCAAAAACGAAAAAGAAAAAAAAGAAAATCTAGGAAATACAGCAAGGCAAGAAGAAGAAAATTAAAGTTATTTGTCATTTCCACACCCAAAGATGAGTACTCTCATTATAACTGACATAGCTACTTCCAGCTCTCTCCCTCTGCATATAATCACAAATGCTTTTCCACAAAATTGGGGTGTTACTTGATAGCTTCTTTTTCACATTAAACAGGATATCTTTTACCCACACCCTTAAATGATATCCTGCATCACGAGTTAAGTCTGCAGTGTGTTGCATTCTATCGATGTGCCATAGTTTATTTTGTAAATTTTGTATTATTAAATGAGTTGTTTCCAACTCATTTACTATAGGAAATCAATTACTACAGGAACTACTAGTGCATAGATGGATAGATGATAGATAGAGAGATAGATAGATAAACAGATTTCTTTTTTGTAAAATCTTTATTGAACTATAATTCACAATTCACCAACTTAAAGTGTACAATCCAATGGTTTTAGAATACTTATAGAATTGCACAATGATCACCACAATCAATTTGAGAACCTTTTCATCATCCCCCCCAAAAAATCCCATGCCCTATAGCAGTCATTCTCCATATCCCCTCGAGCCCTCCCACCCCTAGTCCTAGGCAACCACTAATTTGCGTTCTGTCTCTACAGATTTGGCTATTCTGGACATTTCACATAAATGGACTCACACAACATGCAGTTTTTTTGTGACTGGCTTCTTTCACTTAGCCTAATGTTTTCAAGGTTCAACCTTATTGTAGCATATATAAATACCATTCCTTTTAAATGGCCAAATATTATATCATTGTATGGATATACTACATTTTGTTTACCCATTCATCAGTTGATGAACATTTAGGTTATTTTCTCTTTTGGGCTACTATGAATAATGCTGCTATGAACATTCATCACGTACAAGTTTTTCTGTGGACACGTATTTTCATTTCTCTTGGATATACATCTAGGAGTGGAATTGTTGGCTCATATAGCAACTCTATCTTAACCTTTTAAGGAACTGCTATCCTGTTTTCCAAAGAAGCTGCACCACTTTGCATTCCCACCAGCAGTGTGGGAGGGTCCCAATTTCTCCACATCTTCACCAACACTTGTTGTCAGTTGTCTTTTCATTACAGTCATACTAGTGGGCGTGAAGCGGTATCTCATTGTGAGTTTGATTTGCATTTCCCTGACAGCTAATGATGTTGAGCATCTTTTCATGTGCTTATTGGCCATTTGTATATCTTCTCTGGAGAGGTGTCTATTCAGATCCCTTGCCCATTTTTAACTGAGTTGTCTTAATTATTGAGTTATATTTTAAAACATATTTTAGACGAAGTTCCTTACCAGATTTGCAAAAAAAATTTCCCATGCGTTGGGTTGTCTTTTCACTGTCTTGATAGTGTCCTTTGAAGCATGAAAGTTTTTAGTTTTGATGAAATGCAATTTATCTATTTTGTTATTGTTGCCTGTGCTTTAGGGGACCTAAGAAAACAATGCTTACTCCAAATCATGAAGATATATGCCTATGTTTCTTTCTAAGTGTTTTACATAGTTTTAGCTCTGATATTTAGGTCATGGATCCATTTTAAGCTAATTTTGTATACAGTATGAGGTAACAATCCAAATTCATTCTTTTGCATGTAGATATCCAGTTGTCCCAACACTATTTGTTGAAAAGACTATTCTTTCCCCCCATTAAACTGTCTTAGCACCCTTGTCAAAAGTCAATAGACTGTAAATGTGAGCGTTTACTTCTGGACTCTTAATTCTAGTTCATTGACCCAAATATGTCTGTTTTTACGCCAGTACCACACTGTCTTGATTATTGTAGTTTTGTCATAAATTCCGAAAGCAAGAAACGTGCATACTCCAACTTCATTCTTTTTCAAGATTGTTTTGGCTATTTTAGGTCCTTTGCATTTCCATATGAATTTTAGGATCAACTTGTCAATTTCTGCACAAAGGGCAGCTGGGATTTTGATAGGTATTGTATTGAATTTGTAGACAAATTTGGGGACTTTGGGGACTTCCCTGGTGGTGCAGTGGTAAAGAATCCGACTTCCAATGCAGGGGACGCAGGTTCGATCCCTGGTTGAGGAACTAAGATCCCACATGCTGCAGGGCAACTATGCCCAAGCGCCACAACCACTGAGCCCGAGTGCTCTAGAGCCCGTGCGCCACAACTAGAGAGAAGCCTGCATACCGCAACGAAAGATCCTGCATTCCGCAACCAAGACCCAGTGCAGCCAAATAAATAAAAATTTTTTTTAATTGGGGGACTTTTGCTACATTAACACTATTAAGTCTTCCAGCCATTAATACAGAATGTCTTTCCATTTATTTATGTCTTCTTTGTTAATTTCTTTCAGTATTTTGTAATTTGCAGTGTATGAGTCTTCCACTTCTTTGGTAAATTTATTCCTATTTTATTCTTTTTGATGCTAAATGGAATTGGTTTCTTAATTTCATTTTCAGATGGTTCATTGCCAGAACGTGGATATACAACTGATTTTTGTATACTGATCTTGTATCCTACAACCGTGGTGAACTCATACATTGGTTCTAATTGATTTTTAGTGGATTCCTTAGGATTTGCCCTCTACAAGATCATGTCATCTGCAAATAAAGACAGTTTTACTTCTTCCTTTACAATCTGGATGCCTTTTATTTCTTTTTCTTGCCTACCTGTGCTGGCTAGAACCTCCAGCACAACGTTAAATGGAAGTGACAAGAACAAACATCCTTGCTTGCCTTGTTCCTGATCTGAGGGGAAAGCTTTCATTCTCTCACCATCAAGTATGATGTTAGCTCTGAGAGTATAATTCCTAACTGTATTTATCGTGCAAAGATAAAAAGCCTATTTCAGTATAACACCGATTCATAAGAGATCCTAAATACAACCATTTCCTAATATGCAACATCTTCTAATTTTTTCCCTAAACCAATTTCAACATTCTTTGTACTTGTACTAGGTAGGAAAAGCACAGTGACATGTTAAAGAAAATCTCAAGTAATTCTCAAGTTCAAGAAGACTTGAAATGGACAGATTTAATGAAAGTCAATGCCTGTGTCTGGTGAAATAAACAACTGCTAATATAAAGCCCAAGCAGTGGGCATGAAGTTAAAGTCAATTTGATGTTTCCCTGAGCTGTCAGCTACTCAGTTCCCTGCAGAAAGGAAGACTTTATTCTGAGCATGTTCTGAAATTGTGTCAATTTCCCTGCTTGAATGTTCCCTGAGTTCTCACTCTGTCGCTCACCAAAATTAGTTCTACCACAAAAGGCTAAAAAAAAACATTTGGAAAGATCTGTTCTAATTGTATTTAAATCTTTAAATCCTAGAACAAAGAGGGATTTGACAGCTACTTAATTTGATTATTTAGTCATACCAAATACTTCAGATTAAAAACTATACCCTGGGGCTTCCCTGGTGGCGCAGTGGTTGAGAGTCCCCCTGCCGATGCAGGGGACACGGGTTCGTGCCCCGGTCCGGGAAGATCCCACATGCCGTGGAGCGGCTGGGCCCGTGAGCCATGGCCACTGAGCCTGCGCATACGGAGCCTGTGCTCCGCAACGGGAGAGGCCACAACAGTGAGAGGCCCGCGTACCGCAAAAAAAAAAACAAAACTATACCCTGAAACCTGGATTATCCAGTTTGACTCCTAAACAAATTGTATGAGAGCAACATCTTCGTTAGCCAGGACACATAGACAGAGGTACAGGGGAAACATCTGGACTTCAAAAGACCTGGCCTCAAATCCCAGATCTTTCCATTCTTAGCTGTGCATCCTTGGGCAAGATACTTATCCCCTCTGTGCCAACTGTTAAAAAAAATTTAAGGATAAAAACTCCTTCCTTGCAGGGAGGCTGTGAAGATTACGTATTACTCATAAAGTGCCTGGAACACAGTAGGTGCTATTATTACTAGTAGTAGTAGAAGTATTTCTTAACTAAACTGTTCAGGAAATGGAGTAGTCTGGTCCACTATAATTTCTGGTTTTCAAACTTGTGTGGCTGAAAAACCTTCTCAACAATATTAGTATTGTTCATCTCTCTGTATTACGATAGACAGACAGGTACATCTTCCATTTCATTTCTGATACTATGTCAGTGACCAAAAAGTGTGTCAGGCTCATCCACGAGTAGTTCAGAAACTGGTATAAATGAACAAGATACACACCGTAAGGCTGTGATGTGCATGATCACTACACTGTCTTATAGAGATAGACGGCGCAGGACAATGGGCTGGCTATACAGTGAGTGACCTGGCACACATCCTAAAACGTGGTTTTCATTAATACATTCCAAATACGAGCTTAGGCCACTGTTGTTTGCCTGTTTTCCTTAAAAGGGGAGCAGAGGAAAAGAGGCAATGAACTGAAAGCTTTACTCTTGCCTCGTATCCCCCAAAAGGCCACGTCTACACTCTGGAAACTAATCAGCGACGGCACTGCCAAATCCCTCCCTTCTCCCACATTAGCATCCTCCCAACCCCGGCTAATTGGCACACCTGAAACTGTCCAGTCAGTGAGCTAATGAGGACGTACCAGCACCGTGAAGGGGAAGCCAGGCTGCTCCTGGACACCACACCACGAGCTTCAGAAAACTCAGGCTGAGATTCTAATCAATTTGGAGAGGTTTGCTCTGTCTTCTTTGAAAGCTGGAGAATGAGTCTAGACAGTGTATTTTTCTAGCTGTGAAAATTGTACGCACCAGGCTTCCCTGGTGGCACAGTGGTTAAGAATCCGCCTGCCAATGCAGGGGACACGGGTTCGAGCCCTGGTCCGGGAAGATCCCACATGCCGCGGAGCAACTAAGCCCATGAGCCACAACTACTGAGCCTGCGCTCTGGAGCCCACGAGCCACAACTACTGAGCCCGCGACCCACAACTACTGAACCCACACACCCAGAACCAGTGCTCCGCAACAAGAGAAGCCACAGCAATGAGAAGCCCGTGCACCCCAAAGAAGAGTAGCCCCCACTCCCCGCAACTAGAGAAAGCCCGTGCGCAGCAATGAAGACCCAATGCAGCCAATAAATACATAAATAAATAAATAAAATTTAAAAAAAAGAAAATTGTAGGCACCTGACAACAGTTCCTGTCTCAAAAAGCTTAGCATGTTGGCAAGCAGGGGAAAAAAACAAGGGGGAGGGGCTCTGTCCACCGGGCAGCAGTGATTAAGAGAACTAAACCCAGTACCCAGCTTGTACTCATTCCACAATCACAGCCAGGACACCTCCCATGGTCCAGGTGCTGGGCTTAGCTGAGCCACAAAGACAACACAAAACAATTAAGCCAGCATAAAATGCCTACCATATGCAAACAGCACATAGGCACGCACACGCACGCGCACGCACACACACACACACACACGTGTGCATGCCCGGACGCAGGGCCGTCTCATAATTAGCAAAGTCAGCCAGAGAAAACCATTCCTCAACAACTAAAAATCATCAGGCAACAAGAGAAATAAATCCAACAATAATCTGGCAGATAGGGGCTCCTCCTCCACACGGTCTCCTGAAATAAAAGTGGTCCCATCAAAGCACACAGCCAGGCTGAAGGCCACGTGGTCATAAAGCACAGAAAACCACACCCAGTCCCCAGTACACTCCTTCCTCACCTGTGTCCCGCAGCTCTTGACAGGAAGAACTGGTGTTGAATGAGCACTTACTCTGTAGCAGGTGCTGGCTAAAGACTTTATATGTCAGCGCACTTAATTCTCACCACAGCCAGAGACAGGGTCCCCAACTACTACACTCCTGGGCCTCCCTGAGATCTGAATAACAAATCAGATGTAGGACAAGAAGAAGGAACACTGAGGTCATTTTTATTCCTTTCCCAGGAGAATGTACATGTATTTCTGTGCCCTAAATTAGTTTAGCATCTGGAATCCCAATGCAACCTTGCAAAGAGCCCCAATGTGCAATGCACAAAAGCTCTGGGAGTTGGCACTGACCCAGCCACCTTGCGTGGTGTGGCCCTGGAGAAGGCCCCCAGCTGACCCAGGCCTCTGCTTTCTCAGCCTGATCAAAGAACCAGATGTTCGCCAGGCCCTCTCCAGAGTCAACGTGCTGAAGCTTGAAAATCTAAGATGTCCTCGAATCTGCTCACGGCCACATGAGTGAGGACTGCAGGACACAGCCCTGGGCTGGGCCTGGTTGCCAGAGGGACGGGGTGACATGATCCACAATAAAACCTGATGTTGTTCTAGTTCTTCTAATCTGCCATTGAAGAAATGCTATCCCAGGCCTCTCCTTGAAGTGTTCAGATTTTCATCACATTTGGCCAAGTCCAGCTGTGTGCACACCAGGAAGGGGATGGCATTAACTCTGTGACTCTGTAAGTCGCCGATCCCATTGTTAGTGCTCCATGTATGTACAAACCTGACCTTCTTTTACAATGACTTTAAAGGCACAGCGGGTTCTTTTCACTTCCACCTCCTTTTTATTTCTTTAAGTCTAATGGGAAAAGGAAGGCTTTCAACAAAATCTAAATGGATGAAATTCATAAGATGCACCAGCGACTTCACACAGGTAGTACCTAGTATTGTTTCCACCGGAACCTCTAACCATTTATTTTAACCCCAAAGAGATGGATAAACGCCGAACTAGCCTATTATATTACTACTGACTATGTGAGCCTTCAATGAGTTGAGAAATGCTCTTTTAAAGTATGTTGATCCGGATGCAAAAATCAATCCATGTTATAAGGGCAGCAATCACACAAGAGCAGACGTGCCATTATCTTATCTGCTTCTAAAAGGAAGGATTTTTTGGCCTCCTTTCTGTTGTCAAACTGAATCATTATTACATAAAAGAGGCGACAAGTATGACTGAAACCCTGAAGCATCATGAACCGTTAGCTCATATTTGAAATCATGTATCCACTTAATCAGAAGCTGAAGCAGGGGCTTCCCTGGTGGTGCAGTGGTTGAGAGTCCGCCTGCCGAGGCAGGGGACACGGGTTCGTGCCCCGGTCCGGGAAGATCCCACATGCCGCGGGGCGGCTAGGCCCGTGAGCCATGGCCGCTGAGTCTGCGCGTCCGGAGCCTGTGCTCCGCAACGGGAGAGGCCACAACAGCGAGAGGCCCGCGTACCGCAAAAAAAAGAAGAAAAAAAAAAGAAGCTGAAGCAGTATCACGGTCCGTGCTCTGCAGTATTCAAACCCGAGGAAGAAGAGGTTCATCTGAAACCCTGAGATCAGAGCTGCCCCCTTCCTCTTGACCCCGTTCCCGTCCCACTCCCTGTTACAGTTATGCAGGCCAAACACACTTATTAACACGTCCACCTTCTCCCAACATGCCTTGCAACCAAAGCCCTAAGACCCTGCAGGTCTTACATCAGAGAAAACCCACAGGAAAAAATGCCTCCCTTTTTCCAGTTCTGAGGAATCATGTAGCAAATATCATGAAAGAGTCCCTTCTAATTGCTCCTTGAGGAGAGAAGTGATGGTGACTTTTTCATTTTGGATTTTTGCTTTTGTTTTTTAGTTTTTTATTTTATATTGGAGTGTAGTTGATTTACAATGTTGTGTTAGTTTCAGGTGTACAACAAAGTGATTCAGTTACACATATACATATATCCATTCTTTTTCAGATTTTTTTCCCATGTAAGTTATTACATAATATTGAGCAGAGTACCCTGTGCTATAAAGAAGATCCTTGTTGATTATGTATTTTATAGATCATAGTGTGTATATGTGACTTTTTCATTTTGTATCCATAGGGCCTGTAATATAGTAGGGTAGTGTGTGTGTGTGTGTGTGTGTGTATACACACACACACACACACACACACACATATACACACAGACAAGGAGCTGCAGTCTTACCTGGTTTCAATTTGATACTCCGAATAGTATTTCTGGCTATCCTTTGACTTAGCAATTGCCAGGAAACTTATCAATCCCTGCCTTTCATATGCAGGGAAGGACATCTCAAAATGACACCCCCTTTTTTCAAGCTCTCCTAAAGGATTCGTGCCGATCCATCTACTTGATGACCCATTTTTTTTAACAATCTCTAACTGAGAGTTAGAGGTATCATACTTGGCCATGAATCAGAGTGGCAAAAACTTGCCCCAAATGAAGCGATGTCGGCTACCATTTACTGAGCATTTGGTATATACCAGACACTATGCAAATAAAAAAAAAAATGTACATGAGTCATCTCACCAAAACCTCCAAGCAATCCTATACAGTGTGGGCCATTATTATCCCCATTTTATGAATTACAAATAGAGGCTCAGAACTATACACACACACAGCTGGTGAGGAGGTGGGCTGGGCAGAGAATGCTGTCTCCCCATCCACAGGCCACGACCTACTTATAAGATCCCTAATAATACCAAGAAAGCCAGCAGGCCACAACATTCTAGGAGCACCTCAAATTTTTGCAAAGTAGTGCCTCAGAGCTTTTTTTAATACTAAAAAATGTATGCCCATACCCGGGGAGTGTTCATTACCCAAGATATCACAATATCACAAGAGTTTCCCAAGAATCCAATGAATTTCAGTATTTGATAAACCTTAACAACTAGCCCTAAGAAAATTTTAATCAATCAGTAAAAGACCTTTGATATTAGGCTGAAAGGAGTGGAGAGGAAAGTTTTATTATTAAAAGGGCTCAGACCAGTTATGTAATTTGCAGAACCCAGCACAAAATGAAAATGGTGGGGGGGGGAATCCTTGTTCAAAAAATATTAAGAATTTCAAGACATCGGGAAAAGCTCATTAAACGAAGCCTGGGGCCCTCTGAGCGCAGGGCCCCATGTGACTATGAAGTTTGCACACCCAGGATGCTGGCCCCAGGAGGGTTGGCCGTCCAGGGCCCCAGAGGTCACTCTGGACTCCAGAGCAATGAGGCCAAAAGGACTATGAACTGGTCTGTGAGCTCAGCTACACGTGTCAGACGCTTTCTCCAAAATTAACCACATGCAAAATCAGAATCTCAAACTGGAATGTTAAACAGTTTGGCTCCTAATATCTCTGGATGTGAACACAATACAAGATCCAGTGTTAACTGCTTCTTATGCTAAGAAGTTGCCTGTGACAGCAGGAAAAGGTCATCTTGCATAAAAATCATTAGAGAAACAGATTTTAAAACATAACCTGAAAAGAAACAATGAGTAACGTGGCATACTGTGCTGGTACGTCTTTCTTAACAGAGCAGGTGTCCAACATGTTTAATATTCCTATTGGCTCTCTCCTGGTGTTTTCCAAGTAATGAAAATATAAAGAAACCATGTGAGGTCTATCATATATGATGAGGTCTTTATTGCACAACTAATAGTCGTTTTTTAAATTAACAAGCCCTGAGAAAAAGTAAATCTGCTCTAACACATTTTTGAAAAGCACTTACAATACACTGCAATAAGAAAACAAAGCTAATTATTTAGTGTGAGCAGAACATCAACAATAAAAAAAAAAGAAAAAACCCTTCAGTGAGGAAAAAAGCAGTGAACTGGGAGTCAAGAATATCTGTCCCCTTGTCACTCAACTGCCACTAAGAACGAGCTCAACGTCAGCTCATACAGGACAGCCGGGGCTAGAATCATACTCCTGTACATGTTTTAGCCATTTGAGAAAATCAACCAGACTTGGTCTGAATTTCTGGCTATCTGCCTGTGTTTTCCATGACCTTTTGCTAATGGATATCTATGCTATAACTGATGTGTGTTTTTTTAAGTTCCAAAGCAACATTTTGTTTGCCAGAACCCTGAGGTGAGCACTCTGTCTTGGCTTGGTTTTGTTTCTTTTTGGCAAATAGTCTGATTTAAAATCTCAGGGTTCTCTAGATGTTTTCAATATGATTTTCTTCATTTTGCCAGTACAGAAATTGCCACGTGATAACGAAATCTATCCTCAGCCTGTAACACTGTGATGAGGCCCACTTCTCTCTCAGCAGAGAGGTTTCTGTCTTTTTTTTTAAGTTTTTTTTTTTATGTGGACCATTTTTAAAATCTTTACTGAATTTGTTACAATATTGCTTCTGTTTTATGTTTGGTTTTTTGGCCCAGAGGCATGTGGGATCTTAGCTCCCTGACCAGGGGTCGAACCTGCACACCCCTGCATTGGAAGGTGAAGTCTTAAGCACTGGACCTCCGGGGAGGACTCCAGCACAGAGGTTTCTGGCGAGCCTGAGCCAGGGCACGAATTCCAAGTGGCAGTGTCCTCACCCGCACACTGAACATCATACTACTTCCAGGCTCCAAGCTCCAGAGCAAGGCTCTGATGGGCCCGAGGAGAAGGGTGGCCGTGGTGACATTCTGGAGACTCAGTGACAATGGTCATAACACACAAGGACACAAGTCTCCCTGTCAGAGCCCCCAGGACCACGCCAGAACACACCCTAGAGAAGCCTGCTTCACCTCAGTCAGCACAGCTGTGAGCTGGACACAGCCTTCCAGAAGCTTCTTCAGACAGATCTAGGTCCAAATCGCTGTCCTGTGACTTATGAATCACGTGCCCTGGGACCAGTAAGCTCTCCTCAACTATCAAACAGTACTTAATTCACAGGGTTATTGACGGATTAAATGACCCTTCAAGTGGCCAAGTGGCCAGTGAAAGACCTCAGACAGATATTCAAATATTGGTAGCCATTATTAGGTTTTTTCAAGCCACCTCCACACCTTCCCAGGGACACCAGTGACCTCCTCAGGAAATAGGTTGGCAAAAGAAAAACTGCACATTTTTGCACTCAGGAGGTTTGGCCCAGGTGCTGAGAGCAAGGAAAACTTTTACCTCCAAGTCAATGAACCTGGGACTTTGAGACCAAGAGTTTGTTGAATTTTAATTTTGAAGGAAAGAACTTCAGGAAAGACTACTGTACGTGCCCAGAAATTTCTCATCCCATCATCAGTTCTACAGACATCACACGTTCAGAAGAAAAACAGCACAGCTGCTAACTACCCCTTGGATCGCCCCGGGGTTTGGACACACTAGCATGCAGAAAAAGTCATAAAACTATGAAAGGCCTGATTGCAAAGGAAAAGATGAAAAAAGCCAACTACATATTGCTTCCATGAGTACCTCAAGACTGCAGCAAGCCGTGTTTGGGGGGAAATCCTAAGATGGAAAATAATAGAAAGTAGAGGTATTTAACAGGATACCACAGGACACAACCAACTGTGGCCACAAAACGAATAGAAGGATGTGATCATCCAAATATCACTTCTATTTAGCTTTGGGCCTTCCTATTGAGGAGGACTCTTTTTTGGAGCCTGACAACCGGTTTTCTTTCTCCGAGCGCAGCCCCATGGCGGCCAAGAGAAAGAGGCTGCCAAAGGGAGGAAGCGAGCAAAGCCCCACAGATTAAAGATTCACCGCAGCTAATCCACCGGGTGAGTAAACCACACGTGGAAAAGTGGTGACGATCTGAAGATGAAATCCAGAGGGAGAAAATACGGGCAGAATGTTCGGAAGAGCTTATCAGTAATGAAAACATTTAGAAAAGCAAGCTTCCTAACAGACCATGGAAACAATTTTATTACTTGGGATTTTTAACACTGAACCAAACACACTCTCCACCTATTACTCAGGGTGCAAGGCATTGTGGGAAACACCCGGGAGGGCAACCACGTGTGTGAGAATGTCCCGAGAAGCTCTGAGCTGCACCAGCTCGAGAAAGTTCTCACAAAGGAAAAAACCTGCAATGGCTGACCCTCAACAGAACGATTCTAAGACTGGAAAGAACAGGAGCAGAGAAGTCCAAAGTGGGTTGCTTATGTCTGGGGACACGTGATGGAAGAAGCAAACTTAAGTGATCTTAGCATCTTAAGACCCTGGAAAATCAATGGGGCGTGATGGCAACAGGAGGACCTACATGAGCAGGACACAGAGGTCAGAACAGGTCTAGCGTATCTGGAGGACACAGCAGGGACCACTCCTCTCATTTGCCACTGAATCTCCAGTTGGTACAGCACCAGCCATAAGTGAGAGCTTCACCACCACTGGTTAAATGAATACACGGCTGCCATCTGGGAAATGGGCCACTGGAGAAGCTCTACTAGGAAAACAATTCAGTTACCTGCTCTTATGATTCGTCTCCATCTATTATTTCTGATAAAAATTACTTCCCTTCCCTTGGAAACCCTAAAACACTTTGCCCCATGCTTATGTCACCATGTGCTCTGTTAAGAGTTCAGGGGATAAAATGTGCCAACCTATGAAGTCAGTAGAATGTTAGTACAATGATATAATAGTTAAGGGCACTGGCTTTGGCCCCAGACAGATAACCTAACCTAAGCTCAAATCCCAATTCTTCCATATAGTTCTGTGTGACCTTGGCCAAGTTACTTAACCTCTCTGGGGCTCAGTGTCATCTCTAAAATGGTGATGACAATGGAACCTATTATATTGGGCTGCTATGAGGATTTATTGTGAAAATTCATGTAAAATACTGTAGTTGGCATAGTGCCTAGCACCTAGTAAGTGCTCAATAAATGGTTGCTATTATTATCATTATTATTATTAAAACTATATGTTTCCTTTGTCTTACACAAGCCAGCTTTCTCTTTGGCATAAAGCAGGAGCTCATTAAGTAATGAAGAACGCTAGATCTTTTCCACTTCTGACTTCTTAGGCAACAGCCCAGCTCACTGTCCCTGAGCCCCAATTCTGGCAAGGTGCCCCTCTTTGCAGCTTCCATATTGTGTCCCCACCATGCAGCACTATCACACTGAAGTGTAATTACATGTTTGTCTCCCCCAAAAGTTCCCCAGGGACAAGAACCACATTTGGTCTCATCAACACTTCCGTAGTGCCTGGCACAGAGCAGAATCTCGGTCTATAACATCTGATGATTTTCTTTTAAAAGAAAAAACTGTGGAATCAGTCTCACAATTCTCCAAAGTCTTACCTGAAGCCTGACCGAGGCAACTAAGTGAAGGCACATTTTCAGATGGCTTTGGCCAGACAAACCCATTGGAATTTCTAGCACCAGGACTACTTCAAGTTTCCCTCATTCCTACGGGGCAGACCTGGCTTGTAAAGAGGGGCCCAGGGGCTTCCCTGGTGGCGCAGTGGTTGAGAGTCTGCCTGCCGATGCAGGGAACATGGGTTCATGTCCCTGTCCAGGAAGATCCCACATGCTACGAAGCGGCTGGGCCCATGAGCCATGGCGGCTGAGCCTGCGCGTCCGGAGCCTGTGCTCCACAACGGGAGAGGCCACAGCAGTGAGATGCCCGCGTACCGCAAAAAAAAAAAGAGGGGCCCAGTTTACTCAGGGTTCAATGAACCCAGAAGTTTTCTGCAGGGTTAGGGCCTAACCCCCTGGCCATGCTAGAAGAAGAGATCTCAAACTCCAAATTCCTGGAAAGCTTTGGAAGGACACCCAGCTCTTAGTACCTTCAGGATTAACCAAGCTTTTTGGAGGTCCCTGCATCTACCTGGACCATTCCTGTGATCCTAGGATGAGATCACACTTAGGGAACATATTATACATTCAAGAACTCCTACAACAAAGGAAGGCCACCAGGAACAGTCTTGAGAGGTGGGGAGAGCGGCCACACTGATCCTGAAGACTCAGAGGCTGCCACGTCCATGCCCCATTAGAACCTGCCTGGGAGCCTAACCAGCCAGGCAGGGCCCAGAAGTCCAAGATGAAAACATGGGCAGATGTGGTGTCTGGTAAGAGCCCACTTCCTAGTTCGAGAAGGCAACTGCCTTCTCGCTGTGTCCTCATGTGGTGGAGGGGGCAAAGGAGCTCTCTGGGGTCTCATTTATAAGGGCACTAATTCCACTTAAGCGGGCTCCATCTTCATGACTTAATCACCTCCCAAAGCCCAAGGAAGGCAATTTTAACACATGTTACCATGTGGATAAACCTTGAGGATATTATGCTAATATCCACCTCCTAATACCATCACATTGGGGGTTAGATTTCAACACATGAATTTGGGGTGACACAAATATTCAGTCCATAGTGAACAGTAGTTATTTCATGCCATGAAGTGACTGAGAATCTAGGTTCCTGTGTCCTACCCCAACCGAGGGGAGTCAGGCACACTTGGATATGAATATTTTTTTACCTCCTTCTTCTCACATGGGTGATTAGCCCATTGGAAGCCTGCTGAGCGGGGTCTCCTGTTGGCACCTGGTTCTGTCCCACTGCTGACTCCGTTGGTGTTTAGAGGTGGTGATGAGAGCAGAGAGGGTAATCATGACAATAATCCCAATGAGGGCATCACCACCAGCACCAAACTAACACAAAATACCGGCACCCTGAAAAAAATCGGACACCCACCTCATTCAACAAAGACCACCACCCCTATTTCCAGAGCCGATACTCAACCGGTGTGCAGTGGTCCAATCAGATCCATTGGTAAAATACTGGAATATCTCCACAGCAGTGAGTGAATAACCACAGCCCCACCCCATCCCCCCAGAGACTCACCCCCAAACGCTGACTGCTGGGGTCTCTACTGAGATCTCCCCGCCCCCTAGAGGGACTGATGACCCAAGACCCATCCAGCCACCTAGTTGATTCTCATCATCTTCCTTATACTCTTCCATATTTTTTAAATTCCCTACCAGGATGACATGTCCTTTTTATAATTTTTAAAGAATTTTTCTGAACGTACCAATCGCTTAAACACTGAGAACAAAAACAACATACACCTGAACAGGCCTAGATAAAATATACTATGAAACTTTGGGTTTTGCGTTGATGCTTTCAGCGTCAAGGCTGACCATGGCCCAACTTCTTGGGAACCGTGCCCCAAAGACGATAGCTAGGTTCCAAAGAGTATGCGTGACACCAACATTTATGAGAAAGAACTATTCTAAAGCTATAATCTTTGCAACATAATAATATCTTCTATTTGTATAAAGCCTTACTGCCCATACCTTATCTCATTCAGGCCTTACAACAGGTCTATAATGGAAGCAGGTGTCATTATCCCCATTTAACAAACAAGGTAATCCAGACGTAGAGAGGATACGACCAAGGTTCCACATTTCTGAAGCTACGGAGCCAGAACTGAACTCAGATCTCCTGACCTCAACTTCCTCCAAAGGTGTGCTGAGTCAACTCACACGCGCTCACAAGAGCCTCAGTCAAGAATTTTGGAGGCTTCCCTGGTGGCACAGTGGTTAAGAAACCGCTTGTCAATGCAGGGGAGACGGGTTCAAGCCCTGGTCAGGGAAGATCCCACATGCCGTGGAGCAACTAAGCCCGTGGGCCACAACTACTGAGCCTGCACTCTAGAGCCCACGAGCCACAACTACTGAGCCTGTGAGCCACAACTACTGAAGCCTAGAGCCCGTGCTCCACAACAAGAGAGGCCACCGCAATGAGAAGCCCGCACACCATCATGAAGAGAAGCCCACGCACCACCACGAAGAGTAGCCCCCGCTCGCCGCAACTAGAGAAGAGCCTGCGCGCAGCAATAAAGACATATATACACTACCAAACGTAAGGTAGATAGATAGTGGGAAGCAGCCGCAGAGCACAGGGAGATCAGCTGGGTGCTTTGTGACTGCCTGGAGGGGTGGGATGGGGAGGGTGGGAGGGAGGGAGATGCATGAGGGAAGGGATGTGGGAACAGATGTATATGTATGACTGATTCACTTCGTTATAAAGCAGAAACTAATTTAAAAAAAAAAAAAAAAAAAAAAGAATGGATAGGGCTTCCCTGGTGGTGCAGTGGCTGAGAGTCCGCCTGCCGATGCAGGGGACATGGGTTCATGTCCCTTTCCAGGAAGATCCCACATGCTACGAAGTGGCTGGGCCCATGAGCCATGGCCGCTGAGCCTGCGCATCCGGAACCTGTGCTCCGCAACGGGAGGCCCGCGTACCGCAAAAAAAAAAAAAAAAAAAGAATGGATAAACAAAATGTTTACATTAGAATATTATTCGGCCTTAAAAGGGCAGGCAAAAACCTTGAGGACATTACGCTAAATAAAATACACTAGACACAAAATGACAAAATTGTCTGATTCCACCTATAGGAGATACCTAGAGTAGCTGAATTCACAGAGACAGAAGGCAGAATGGGGGTTGCCAGGGGCCGGAGGGAGGGGATATGGAGAGTGAGTGTTTAATGGAGATAAAGCTTCACTTTGGGAAGATGAAAAGGTTCTGGAGATGGATGGTGGTGATGGTTGTACAACAACATGAATGTCCTTAGTGCCACTGAACTATGGGCTTAAAAACGATTAAGATGGCGGCTTCCCTGGTGGCACAGTGATTAAGAATCCGCTTGCCAATGCAGGGTACACGGGTTCGAGCCCTGGTCCGGGAAGATCCCACATGCCGTGGAGCAACTAAGCCCGTGCACCACAACTACTGATCCTGCACTCTAGAACCCGCGAGCCACAACTACTGAAGCCCACGCACCTAGAGCCCGTGCTCCACAACAAGAGAAGCCACTGCAATGAGAAGCCCGCGCACCGCAACAAAGAGTAGCCCCCACTCGCCGCAACTAGAGAAAGCCCGCACGCAGCAACGAAGACCCAACGCAGCCAAAAATAAATAAATAAATAAATAAATATTTTTTAAAAAATGGTTAAGATGGTAAATTTTAGGTTATGCATTTTTTAAACCACAACTTAAAAACACACACTCAAATACGAGGTCTTCTAACTCCCAACTGTCAAAGGAGCCAAAAGGGCCCTAAAGACTTAAGAATGGTCAAGATGGTAAATTTTAGGTTATGCATTTTTTTAACCACAATTAAAAAACATACACATCCAAATATTACGTCTCCTGTTTCCCAGCTGTCAAAGGAGCCAAGAGGGCCCTATAAAGTCAACATCGGGGGTTTTTTTATCATGACTAGGACCACAAACTCCATTGACGCTGGCCATGCTAATGCAGGCAGAGCGAATCCCAGCAGCATCGTTCCTGTACACGAGGGCCAGATACAGGCTGTCCCCAACTTTTATACAAGGTCTGCCCCCAAAGTTCATTTTCACCTTTTGGGTGTGGTGGTTGTTCAAGGCCTATTTTTTTTTTTTTTTTTTTGTGGTACACAGGCCTCTCACTGCTGTGGCCTCTCCCGCTGCGGAGCACAGGCTCCGGACGCGCAGGCCCAGCCGCTCCGCAGCACGTGGGATCCTCCCGGACCGGGGCACGAACCCGTGTCCCCTGCATCGGCAGGCGGACTCTCAGCCACTGCGCCACCAGGGAAGCCCCAAGGCCTATTTTTTAAGGAAAGTGAAATGTCTCATGAGGGTAAGGAGCCCGCTCACACCTAGAGAAGCCTTGAATACCAATGCCCAGTGAGGCTGAATTACAATGTGAATGTCCCAGCCAGGTCCTGGGAGCCGGGGCTGTGCTGGGGGCGGGGGCAGGGGGGAGGTCACAAGGCAGTACTACAGCAGCCTCCCTTTCAGGGCCCAGGCCAGTCTAGGACCCAGGTTTTTTTTGGTTTGTTTGTTTGTTTTTGGCCACGCAGCACACGGGATCTTAGTTCCCCGAACAGGGATCGAACCCGCACCCCCTGCAGTGGAAGCACAGTCCTAACCACTGGACCGCCAGGGAAGCCCCAGAACCCAGTTTATTTAATCAGTCGGTCGGCCTGGGATCCTTCTCCCAGTTGCCTCAGTTGGCCTTCAACTTCCCAGTTTGGAACTCATTTGCACCTCCCCACTTCCCCCCCTCAAAGCTCCAAAACCACAATTACCTACTTTCCTCCTGTCTTCCAGCCAAACTGCTAGTTCTTGTCAGTTTCACGTGGGAGGAAAAAGTACTTTCTTTAAAATCACTTACATCACAGATGGCTGGTCTCTCAACCTATTTCAAGGCATTTGTATCTTCTAATGTTTTAAGGCAAATTTCGAGCAGCCATTTTTATGAAGGTTAAAGAAATGGGAAGAGCCCTGGGGGGCAGGGGCCCTGGGGTGTCTGCCCCCCCCGCCATCGTCCCACGAGACCTCTCCGCTTAGCACAGCTTCATTTCCTTCTTGTTTTTTCCCACAACACTGTGGGCCTTGGTGGGAGGGGACGGCATTGTGTGGGGGGCAGGTAGGAATGCCACTTGAAAACTGGGCACTGTTCGAGGTTTTGTTGAACATGATACCTTTAGGATTCCACTTACAGCCCCTGATCCAATTTGGCGTAAAAGCAATTTCAGTGATGTGAGCCGTGGTTATAAATGTCAGAGAGGGGGCCTCTCAACCAATAAAAACGTTGACTCTGTCCAGTTGGGAAGCCTCTTCTTCCCATGCTCACTGCACTGCAGAGGTACCAATAATCTGTGACCCCAGACCTGGTCAGGCCATGGAAAGGTCTAACATGGAGAGGTCAAGATGAGGGATTTCACCCGATTCAGACATGAGCTCTCCAACTGTTTCACCTACATCCTGCAACCTGGGAAGTTAAACTTCTGAGATCATCTCCCATCCTCCATCACACGATCCCTGATAAGGATATTTTTGACTAAATTGTTACGCACGTTCATGCGGTCTATACCTAGACACGCTGCTGCCATCTGTGAAAACTCCAGCGTTAAAATAAACTCACTACCTAGAGAATTTAAACTCACAAAAGTCGGTGACGTTTTGGAATACCGTAATCAACAAGTTACTTCAGTTCTCCAAGCCAAACGTTATTTTCAATAAGAAACCAAAGCAGATAAGACTGAAGCCATTCCCAGAAAGAAGCACGTTTCAGCTGCAAGGGCCACAGCTGCACCAAGATCTAAGTGCTGTTGGCGACAACAGAAACTGCAGTTAGAAGAGCGTCTTGCACAAGCTGATGTAGAGATAGACTGAAGAAAAAAAAAACAGCTCAGGGTGCAGGGAGAGGTGCAGAGAGACAAAGCTGATGACATAACCCAGGGAGGGGATGAGTCTATGTATGCAGCAAACTAGGTCACTCAACACGCGAGCTGGCCCGGAGGACGTTTGGGGCTGAGGCTCTTGGTTAATTAACACCAGCGCCAGGGGAAGCAACCAGCCTCCTGTGGGAAGCACGTGCTGGATGGCACAATGGACCCCCCAAATCTGGGCAAGTGGCCTCTGAGGAGCAGGGTGTCAGCCCCGCAGGGGCTAAGGAGAGAGAAGGAGCATTTCCTGCACACAGATTCACGGCCATGTCCACACACCAAGGGGTTTCCACACGCCCTCATCTAACCTTCACTGCAACCCTTAGATCGGGTGCTAGGGTTATCCTGTTGTGCAGATGAGGGCCCGAGGCCGAGAACGGTGACATAATTTGCCCAAAACCTAATAGCTAGGAATCTGTGGACCCAGGATTTGCACCCATGGCCTGGTGGCCTCAGATCCTCCGTTCTTAGCAGCTCAGGACTGCGCCCCGCGGAATATCCAGCGAATGTTCTTCCCTGGTTGACTGAGGACTTCTTGATGGTTTCTTAAATCAACTTTGGGGGGGAGGTTAAGTATGCACTGTTCTGCATCTCTGCCTCAGGAGCTTCCAAACATCAATTTCCAACAGACACTGACTTGTTCTTCCTCACAGCACTGGCCCTGAATATCTGAGGGTAGCTATCCTCCACCACAGCTGCTGAAGGCAACTAAAACTTGATGGCAGTTGCTGTCTACTCAATCCCAGTTATGTGCCAGGCACCTCACAGATGTCACTGAATCCTTACAGGAATCCCACAAGCAGCAACTTCCATCTGCATCTTAACTCAGAAAGATGAAGGATGGACATCAAGAGGGATGCGGCTCTGAAGGGTGGTGCTGGAGCTGCCTTTCTAGTAGGTTCATTGCCTCCTGATGCTTCCCCTGCCTGGCCTCAGCCAATACGCTGTCTTTAGGCTTATCCTCAAGATCTGGTGTTAACCAAGAAACGCAGTCCTCCATCTCTGAATCCTGCTGAAATACTAGGAAAAACAGCACGAGACCCACAGCTGACCACTGGAGACAGGGAATGAACTTGGTCTGCCATGGAATGAACTTGGCATGCCGTGGAATGAACTTGGCCTGTGGCATCCATTTGGTCTGACTCGAACCCGAAGAATCCACATACTGCATAATAAACATTTTTCAAAATCAAGAAGGATCTAACAGAAAACTAGCCCAAGGAAAAGGTGATCTCCTGCACCACAGAGAGTCAAGGGAGGTACCCAACGTGAACCGAAAAAGAAGTTAATGTTGGCATGTCTCCCAGAGTCCATGTGTCCTTGTGCATTGGATGGACCAATGCGCAAATCAGAAGAGAAACTTGCGACAGCTGACGAGGGCTCCAGGCTTCGTGCTGGCCACCCATAAGCGGTTCGTTCTTCAATTAAAGAAATGTGTCCCCAGGGACTGTGGGCTCCCTGGTGATGCCTGCAAAATCTCATGAGGACTGGAGGCAATGTGAGGTCCTGGGGTCCACCCTTATGGGTGTAAGCTGTCCAATAGTGTGACAGGGCCCTGCTGGACCAATGCTAAGCCCTCCCAGAGGGGAGAGGAGGAGAAGGAGAGAGATTGAAGGGGATTTACGGAGATTTATTTGGGGAAAGGAAAGATTAAAGGGATTTATGGAGACCCAGCCAAAAAAAAGCTCAACAAGTTAACCCCTAAAATCCTCCTCTGAGAGGACAAGAAAGTCCACCTGCCAAGTCTAATTACTGTCCATTCGGTTGCCAAGTTTGATCCAGAAATTTCTACTTGAGACCTAGTCTTCATTAGCCCCTCCAGGAACAAGCTCTAAAAAGTGCAATTTCCCAGATTCCACCGTACTAATCGGTAAGGCCACGAGGGTTTATCTTTTTTGCAACCAAGAAAATCTTTTGGCTTTTTCTCTCCAAACATAAAACATACTATCAAAGAAAGAAGTAGCAGGAGTTTGCATGTTTATTATTTTTCACAGAACATCTGGGCTTTAATTCCCAAATCAAGTGGGAGAGTTGTAGGTTACAGGTGCACCTGTCAAAGTGATCTTCCTGTTGATAATTCTAGAGGCAAAACCCAGCATTTTCACAGAAAGTTAAGCAGTTCGTCCAGCTGCTCAAATGTCCAGCCTATCATGACTTGCCCCTGTGACGGAACAGGAGATATTTCAAAAGCCCATCCCAGACACAAGCTCTTGGAAAGAAAGAGATTAGCCTTAAAATCCAGTGGTCCCTTGGGACTTCCCTGGCAGTCCAGTTGTTGAGACTCCATGCTTCTAGAGGGTGTGGAGAATAGGGAACCCTCTTGCACTGTTGGTGGGAATGTAAAATGATACAGACACTATGGAGAACAGTATGGAGGTTCCTTAAAAAACTACAAATAGAACTACCATACGAACCAGCAATCCCACTACTGGGCATATACCCTGAGAAAACCATAATTCAAAGAGTCATGTACCACAATGTTCACTGCAACTCTATTTACAATAGCCAGGACATGGAAGCAACCTAAGTGTCCACTGACAAATGAATGGATAAAGAAGATGTGGCACATATATATACAATGGAATATGACTCAGCCATAAAAAGGAATGAAATTGAGTCATCTGTAGTGAGGTGGATGGACCTAGAGTCTGTCATACAGAGTGAAGTAAGACAGAAAGAGAAAAACAAATACCGTATGTTAACACATATATTTGGAATCTAAAAAAAAAAAAAAAAGGTTCTGAAGAACCTAGGGGCAGGACAGACATAAAGACGCAGATGCAGAGAATGGACTTGAGGACACGGGGAGGGGGAAGGGTAAGCTGGGATGAAGTGAGAGAGTGGCATGGACATATATACACTACCAAACGTAAAACAGATAGCTAGTGGGAAGCAGCCGCATAGCACAGGGAGATCAGCTCAGTGCTTTGTGACCACCTAGAGGGGTGCGATAGGGAGGGTGGGAGGGAGACGCAAGAGGGAGGAGATATGGGGTATATGTATACATATATCTGATTCACTTTGTTATACAGCAGAAACTAACACAACATTGTAAAGCAATTACACTCCAATAAAGATGTTAAAAAAAAAAAAAAGACTCCATGCTACCAATGCAAGGGGCGCAGGTTCAATCCCTGGTGGGGGAACTAAGATCCCACATGCCGTGTGTCGTGGCCAAAGATTTTTTTTAATTTTTAAAAAATAAACAAATAAATAAATCCAAGAGTCCCTCACAAGGAGAACCCAGGAGCCCAAAAGATGTTGAGTTTTCCCTCCAAACTCTTTCCAAGAGCTTCCCAGAACATGGACAGTCCTGCTGTGCCCACAGAGCAGGTGCTCAGAAAATCCTTGGAACAAAACTGACCAAAAGCAACAAACAGCATCTTTCTTCCAACCCCAAATCCCTGGCGAATCTCACATCCCACACCCAATCTACCAGCAATTCCTATCGGCTCTCCCTTCCACATGTTTCCAGAATCCAACCACTTCTCATCACCCCCAGAGCGGCACCCCAGTCCTCCACCACCATTCTCTCTCCCCTGGATGGTTTCCATAGCCTCCGAGCTGGTCTCCCCGTTTCTGCCCTTGAACCCGTCCATTCATTCTCAACACAGCAACCGCAGCCATGATGGAAACACCTGAGTCAGGTCAAGGAACACCTCTGCTCAAAACAGCCCTTGCTGTTCCCTCCGACCGGAACATTCTACCTTCAGCTATCCCAATGCAGCCTCCAGATCTTTATTCAAATAGCAGCTCTTCAGCCAGGCCCTCCCTGGCTACCCTGCTTCAAGCCACCATCACCTCCCCCTCCCAAAAATCCCCTTCCCCTGCTTCATTTCTCCCCTAACGTGTATACTAGATAACATACTCTACATTTTCCTGGTTCATGTTTTTTTTTATTTTCTGGCTTCCTCACCAGAATGTGAGCTCCAGGAAAGCAGGCATTTGTGTCTGCTTGTTCGCTGCTGTACTCCCCCCTGCCGCGCACCGGTGCCTAGAATATAGCAGGTGTTCGATAGATATTTTTAAATGTACAAGAGGCTGAATTTGTATCATGCCTCAAACAAAGGGCTGAGAAATGCAAACTTCTAACCAATGCCGCAGCTGGGATACCCTCGGGGGGCACTCTGGGGGCTGCCCACCTCTCTGCTCCTCCGGGTAATATTCTTTTAAATGCTTTTCACAGACTAAAATTTTGAGTAGTCCCAGAATAATTACTCTTAAATCAGTCGGTCAAACACACAAATCACCTCGGGTAGCTCTGCAATCTCCCTCTCCCCCCGACACCCACGCACACACACCCACCTCCCACAAAAGAACAGGTGAGTCTGTGTTCTACCCGGCCTTTCAGATAAATCAATAATCTGTGTCCTCAACAGGTGTACTGATTGAGCAATTTTAGAACAAGGCATGTACGGGAGATACTAGTGTGAAAAGACAGTGCTGGTCCCACAGAAATTTCTATTTATACTCTTCCTAGAGCAGCACCCAGCAGGCACTCATTTCATGAAAAAGCAGAGGCATTGTGCTACTGACATCAAGTGGGATGACACTTCCTGTCCTGAGCCGTATCACTTTGCTACTAGCCTGGGCATAAAAATGTCCTTCCAAATAGGGCTAAGCTGCTCTAGCTACACACGAAAGCTCCTGAAAAATTATAGTGAGTGCCTTCATTACCCAGACAAGCCAAAAAAATCTTAGGGTTGTAAGGGCACTTGAAAATCATCCCATCTTCCTTGTCCTCCCCCTGATTTTACAGGTGAGGAAGCTAAGACCAGGTCATGTGGAAAAATGACCAAGCAGCTCACAGGCCACACACCCCAGCAGTGGCTGAGTCAGACCTTGAACCCAGGCCCAAGGCCTCCATGGTGCCGGCTCCAGCCCCCCACAAACAGCAATTACTTCAAGACAAAACATTCGGTCTGTAAGAAAAGCGTGTATTCATACCCTGCAGAGATGAAGATCTATTTTCCAGGACGCGCCATTTCCATACTCTGGGGGAAGAAATGAGGTATGTTGGGAGAATCATTCTGTGTCAATTCTCAGGGCCTCCTCTGTTCAGATGCCTTTCATGGCGTGGCAACTACAGAAGCCACTTCCATGAGTCTGGGGTACTTCCTGGACACCACGGTCAAACCTTTCTTCCCATCTGTATCTTTCTCCAAATGGCCTATTTTCATTGTCTTGGTTCAGAAGACGTGGAAAGACACCTACGGTAGAGATGGCCTGAACGGCCTCGGCAAAAACTCCACAGAAATGTTTACGATTCCTAATTGCTGTTACACAACATTTATTTGATCCCTCATTAATCTGGCATGCCAGGCAGGGATCTGAAAACATGGCGTTGATTAATAAACAGCAATTAAGCCTTCCCACCTTGTTCAGAGCTAGGGTTAGGGCCTGGGATTCCCCTTCAAAGGGAGCCACACTGAAGGTCATGAGTTGAGAGGTTTCTCTTGAGGCCTGACTCAGGGGTGCATCAGAAAAACCCAGGTCCAAACCACACAGTGGGTTCCTTCCCCTATGCTGTCCTTTGCTTCCTCCAGCTCTCTTCCCACCCTTCTGGGCCAGCCTTCACTCCCATTTGGCTCCCACCTCCAGCAAGGTCCCGCTGACCACATGATCTAAATGGCTTGACCCTCTGGCCTTCAACAGTAGAGGTTCTGCTCTGCATGGAAAGGTACCTGGATCAGGCAGCCAGATATCAGATTACAAGGTTTTGCCAAGTGAGTGCTCCTTGAGCCTTCACAGTGCTTTATTTTAAAAGCATTTTAACACTGTGGGCTGACAATCTGGCTCCTGGCAGGGCTTTCCTGCCTTAGGATCCTAAAGGCATATGGTAAAAGTGTGACAAACAAAATGATTGGGCCTGCAGAGTACCTTGGAAATGAATCCCAATTGTAACTGCTGACACCCTTGACTGATGCTAGGTTTCACTGCAAACAAGTGTAGAGCCCAAAGCCAAAATCCACACTAACAGAACCAGAAGTGACCTCTATTTAGACTCAGGTCAAGATCACTGGACTTGGCCCAGGGCAAAACAGGCATCCTGAACTTTGGACCACTTCTAGAAAGTCCAAGAGACAAAAAGGTATTGATAAGCCAAAAGCTTTAACATGTTACATGTTTGGATAATTATGTTTTCTTTACCTTAATATTAAAATTAGCTTTCCAAACACTAAAGTTAGTCAAATTATTATTAACATTTGCTGTTACATAATCCACAGAGGGGCTCAACCCCACATGCACAATCACAAGTTGTTCTGCCTAGATTCGAATATCAGCTCCACTTAATAAGTAGCTCCGGTTTGGCAGGTCACATAATTTCTCTTTTGCCTCAGTTTTTCCATCTGCCAAGTGGGGATAAAAGTAAATACCCACTTCATCAGGTTAATATGGGAGTAAAATGAGTTACTATACCTAAGGCACTTAGAATAACAGCTGGTTCTTGGTATTTATTTAATAAAGTCACCTACATTACTACTACTACTTATTATTATTATCATGCTATTGAGTGAAACATTTTGATCGTTTTATTGTTTGTGTTTCACTCTTCTAGAACCCCTGTCAGCACTACGGGACCATAGTGGGAAGCTTCTTTCCAAGACAGAAGGCAAAGCTTTGGAACCCTAACAGAGACCCATCCCCAGGCTCACGGTGAATGTGGCCAGAGTCCAAGAGGTTGTTCTGCACGAGCTGTACGGTCGCTCCGTCACCATGAGGCAAGTCCCCATCCTGCCCAGAGGTGGAACCACCCGCAGTCATACCCAAACAGCACCTGCCACAGCAGGAGCCACTCAATGAAGCCACAGCTCATGGGGCTGAGCAGCCCAGCCACGGCAGAGGGGCAGCTGCCCGGCTCTCTGGGGAGCAAGAGGCAGTCAGGGGAGCTGCATCGGTCTGCTTGGAGGCTGCAGGCAGAGGGACCAGCTCGAGGGGCTCGGGTGGAGATGCGCCTGGCAAAGGAACGCATTCTCTCACGATGGGACTCCACTCTCTCCCATCCCCTCATCTGAGGCCACATCATCAGTCTCAGAATGACCAGCAAGCACAGCTTCTTCTTTCTCGGCAACTTAAGCATCTCAGAGTCACTGCCCCAAACCCAAATAAACCTCAACGATAATTTTCTAAAGTTATGGACAAAACCTCACCCCTTAACAGGCCATGCTAAGAGGCAGCCCCAAGCCCCTCTCTATGAAAAGGCGAAGTCCTTTCTGTTTTCTTTCCAACAGATAGAAAGTCTACAACCACAGGTAGACTGTGTTCCTGAAGCAAGCACAACGGCTGGGAGACCCTATTCTCATCCTCGGCAAGTGTGCGTCCCCAGAATCAGAAGCATGGCAGGGATGCTACCTTCACAACTTGGGCTCTGGGGGACCACTGCAGATACGGGGCTGGGGGAGGGAAAATGACCAAACAACTCAGTGGACCCTGAGTATGGGACAGAAAACTATCTGGGTTTGAAAATGTGGTCCTGGAAAAGCAAACCAACCACAATAACAAGTAAAGGGGGTTTAAGGAAGACAGGAGAGAAGAGCACGCTGATTTCTCTTATGAAACATCTCCTCTATCTCTTCCCAGCCTAATTAACACCTCCATGAACCCCTGCAAAACGTTCGGTTCATACAGCACATATGTGTTTGAATATATATGCTGACAGATACCGATCACATGAGGGGAGAAAATAACTCCAATTTCAGACTCTTCCAGCAGTGCCTGATTCTCTTTCACTATCAGCCTCCCTACCTATTCTGAGGCACTCCACAACAAAACAAACAAAAACCAACTCCTGGGCAGAAAGGGAACAGCAGCTGAATGGAGCAGCACATGCTCGGAGCCTTCCTGCCATGGACTTCTGGTTATTCCTGCTTTCTGGAGACTCTGCCACCAGCCTCGGACTACACACAGCCCTAGAGAGAAACCGCCGGTACAGCGACCCTCGCTGACCCTCCCTTTGGCGACCCGCACCCCAGCGTGTGCTGCCGAGCCTGATGAAATGGACAGACGCTCAGGTAAGGCTCTGCCCACACGTGACCCTGAACACTGCGAAATTCCTCCCTTCCTTAATCGCGCGGCCATCCAAAGTCTTGCCTACACCTAGTACGTGAAGATGTCAATTCTATAAGAATACATAACGGGAAGGGCAGAAATGGGAATGCCTGGAGCCCGATTTTCTCGTGACCACGTCTCTCGCGGGCACGGTGCACCCATGCACACGGTGAGTAGACGCACGCAGCCAGTAAACAGGAATATCCACCATGCTCAGCCCACAGTCACGCGTGGGGAGAAGTCGAGAGGGCGGCGGTGTCAGGGAAGTGAAAAGTCGCCCGCCTGCGACCGACCCCGAAAGCCCAGAGCCTCCCCCGCCCAGGAGCGGCTCCCACCCGGGCCCGCGGGGCGACCCACGCGGCCAGCACGCAGGGTGCACGCAGAGCCGAGAACTGGACAATGAGGACGCGGCGACCCGCCGGTTCCGACCGCGGTGGCGGCGGCGGTGGCAGCGGGAGCCACCTCTGCACCCGCGGCCGCTGCCATCTCCACCCTCTACTCCCCGGTCCCCACTTACGTTCCGAGGGTCTCCTTAAACTCGAAGATTTTCTTGATGTCTTCAGCTTGCTTTTTCCAGGAGGAGCTGCTCTCGCCGTTCTCCCGGGCCATGGCAGACGAGGCCGGCGTGCGCAGAGGGCGGCGAGGCGGAGCGGCCGGGGGCGCGGGGGGCCGGGGTGGGCGCGCGAGGAGGGGGCGCCCGAGCGCGGGGGCGCGGGGGGGCGGCGGCGCGGGCGCAGCGGGGGCGCCGGCGGCGGCGGCGAGCCGGTCCGGGAGGGCTGGGCTGGCGGCGCGGGGATGCTCGGCGCGGGAGCCGGAGGAGACTTTGTGCTGCGGCAGAGCTTCCTCTTCTGCAGTTTCCTCTTTCACTCTCGCCGCCGCCGCGGTCCCTCCCTGGCTCTTATTTCTGCGCGTCTCGGGCACAGACTTCCTGCCGCCGCCGCCACTCGCCCGGCTCCTTTGCAGCCGGCTGCCAGCCTCACTTTCTGCTACTTTCTTGCCTCCCTTCTCCTCCCTCCCAGCCGCCCGCCCTGCTCCCTCCCTCCTCCTCCTCCTCCCGCGGGCTCCCCTCCCTCCCCGCGCGCCCCGGCTGCCTCCCGCCTCCCCGCCTCCCGCGTGCTGCCGCCTTCGGGGATGTCCTGCTCCTCGGGAACGCCGTGCCCCGGGGCACCGCCGTCGCCGCCCGGCCACGCTCCCCGCCGCCGCGCGCGCCCTGGAGCCCAGGAGAGGGCAGGTGCGGGGGACCCAGGCAGGTGCGGGCGCCCAGGCGCGTGCTGAAGGACCCCGGCCGCCCGGGGCTGCTTTATTAATTCCGCAAAGTCAAGTCTCGGGGGCGCGAGGGCTTTCCTCTCGGGCTGCGGGAGAGGGCGCCTCTGCGCTGCGCTAGGACGCTGCAGGGCGGGGGCGAGGGCGGGGGCGCGAGGCCACCCGGATGCCGGGCGCCGAGGGCGGGGGCGTCCTCCCCGGGCGTCCGGGCGCTAGCGCGGGGTCGAACGCGGGGGCTGGTTGTTATGGCGACGGGAGGCGGCGGCCGCGGGGATGCTGGTGGAGGTGGGCGTTGACTCGGGCCGCGCGGCGCCCGCCAGCGGCTGGCGCTCCCCGAGCCTGCCTGGCCCTCCCGACTGGGCGACTGGAGCTAATTCGCATTGCACCAAAATCGGCGCCCGTGACCAATTATGGCGGGGGGAGGGGGCCTCGCGGCCGGGGACGCGCAAGACGTGCCAGGCGCTGCCTCGTTTTCTCTTTGGGAGCTTAACTCCCGGGGTTATCTGTCGGCCGAGCGGCGGGTGGATTCAGGGACGGGCTCTGTGCGCCTCCCAGGCTGCTTCGGCCCCAGGGCTGGAGCGGCCTTCGCTGCAGCTCGGCCCCTCCTGGTTTCTCCCTCTCCTCGCCGGCCGAAACCCAGAGACTTAGAGGAAAGTGAACCTCTGCCCCACACTCTCTTCGCCAGGGGGGCCGCCCCTCCTTAGCCCAGCCGCAGTGGGTTTAGTAGAGCACGCTGTGCCGGGGAAGGTACCTGGAAATAGCCTTTCTAACAGATTGGAGAAACGCACCCAGAGTTCCCTCCGGCCTCCCATTTCGGAGGCGCATTCTGACTGCCCATCCCTCTCCTGTGTCCACCTGTCAGAGGGCGGTCCACGTACAAACGCCCATTCTCAACCTGCAGGGACTACCTCGTGTTTCGAAAAATTGTAGTTTTCTTCGTATCAAGACTCTCTCTCCCTGAGGGCCCCTCGGCCGAGTTGGGTAAACAGCCCTGTGTCTTGATTGGTGACACCTGTCCCATTTTCCCAGGACTGTTCCAATTTCACTGTAAAAGGGGGAAAAAATATTCTACTCCCTGAAGAGGAAACTTACCCAGCACCTTCTTCCTCGTTCTGACAGGCTGGATGCAGGCCGACTGCCCTCCCAGAAGCCGTCTGTACCCACCACACACTGCACCCCGCCGCCCTCCACCTTTTTTCCCTGACCCCAAGGAGGTGGAAAGATAATCTGGCCTGCCCATTCCTCCACATCTGCGTGCTGGATTCCGCCTTTCAGGGGCTGTTAGCTTAAGGCTCTCCAGGCTGAGGAGAGCAAATGGGGGATTTGGCTGTTAGAAACTGACTACATTGACAAACCCAACTTCCAAGATGGATGACTAGGGAACCTCTCTCAAAGTTGGGGCACGTATTCCCTGGTGGCGCAGTGGTTGAGAGTCCGCCTGCCGATGCAGGGGACACGGGTTCGTGCCCCGGTGTGGGAGGATCCCACATGCCACGGAGCGGCTGGGCCCGTGAGCCATGGCCGCTGAGCCTGCGCGTCCGGAGCCTATGCTCCGCAATGGGAGAGGCCACAACGGTGAGAGGCCCGCGTACCGCAAAAAAAAAAAAAAAAAGTTGGGGCACGTCACCAAAAGCAAACAGCACCACTTCAAGAAGAAATACATTTGCACAGCACTGTAAATCAACTATACTTCAATTTAAAAAAAAAAATTTGAAGAACTATACTATCGTTTATTGGGGTCAAAGGTTAGGCAATATGAAGAGTAGGAACCAGGTGTGACTAAGATCCCAGTGGACACTCCCATGCCCGCCAATATGCACCTGCTCATCTTCTTCCCCTTTCCCTGCCTCCCACTCCTTCTTCTTACCCCGTTCTTTCCTCTCTATTTCACCCTTGCTCCTTGCCTATGGATCAAACACCGGAGCTCATGATAACAATTCTCAGTCTCAGCTTCTGTCCCCGGAAATAAAGAAGTGGTGATGCTAAAGAAGTTTTGTACTGTTGGAACTGTAATGGGGAGTTTTCTTTCTCTTCCAAATTTTCCAGAATGGTGTTCATTCAGAGCATTATCAAGTTATCCTCAGCTGGACTAGGTCCTAGAGAAAAGACTCAAACTAATGGGGAGCTGAAGAGGCCAAGCCCAAAAGAATGGATCCCATGACCCAAAGAAGGAGGTGGAAATGTCAAGACAATTCAGTCTGGCTTTAGCATGGTCATTCCTCCCTTACTGGACACCATGTAAAGTAAGAGATCTTGACCTTGGAAACTGCAATAGAAAACAAAACCATCATTCCCTAAGAATGGTTAAACCGTAGCCTGTTAAGGGCTTAATTCTGTTTGCTTGAGGACTCTTGCTTGGACTGTTCCCCAGTAACAGACCATTTCCTCCAGCTGCCGTGTTTTTCTAGCGGTGGTAGCTGCCACGCTCTTCTTCCCACCCCCACTCCATTGTCAATCAGTTATTACCTATCCGTCAAAAGCTGTCTGTTCCCTAACAATTCCACTCCAGAAAGCTCTGCCAGATATTCCAGATTACTAAAGTTTAGGTCCCAAGTCTTTATATTTCCTTTAAAGCCTTTAACGTTTTTTTTTTTATTAAAGAACCCAAAGAACAAGATGTTTAATAACCCATCATTAAAGACTTACTAATTTTATGCCCATCAAACTCTTTTCCAGCCAACAGTCCTGCCAGTAGGTCAGGTTTGTGTGGCCCAGGTTCAGAGCTGGGCAGGTGGTGTGGGGGAAATATATACTATCTAAAGCAAATGCATAGATTATAATAATTGAAAATTTCTAAATTACCTCTATTCAGCCTTTAGTACCTAAAGTGATAAACCAGGAAGGCAAGCTGGGGTGGTAGAAAGAACTAGAAATCTAGAAATCCAGGAAACTAGGCTCAAGTCCCAAGTCGGTTGCTAAATTTGTGTTAAAGACACTTTACCTACCTGAGCCTATAAAATCCAGGTTGTAGGAGGGAGAGTGGTATGTAAACTCAATCATTTTAGGGTTTGTAAATCAGTGTGCTTTTTCATATGATGAAAAGCTTATCCAGAATATCATTACTCTTTGAAAACTTAAGAACTCTTTGGTCTAAAAATGTATTAATCAAAAATGTTTTATTAGGTGACTTTATGTAGATACGCTCTACATGAAAAACTTATTTAAATCTCAGCCAGAAATATTGCAGGGAAAAATGTTTCATTATTAGAAGATGAGCATCGGGACTTCCCTGGCGGCCCAGTGGTTAAGACTCTGCACTTCCACTGCATGGGGTGTGGGTTGGATCCCTACTTGGGGAACTAAGATCCTGAATGCCACGCTGCACAGCCAAAAAATAAAAAGCTGGGCATCATCCTTTCCATCAAATGGATTGTGTGACAACACTCTGATGCTAGAGGCCTCTTCTCACAAACCCTGTGAAAGTTTGGTTATCTTAAATTGTGTATGTAGTTCCTAGAAATAGTTAAAGAGAGTTACTAGGCCATATTTCCTATCAAGGCACACCTCAGAGATACTGCAGGATTGGTTCCAGACCATCGCAATAAAGTGAGTCTCACAAGTTTTTTGGTTTCCCATTGCATGTAAAAGTTACGTTTACACTATCCTGTAGCCTATTAAGTGTGCAATAGCGTATGTCTAAAAAAAATGTATGGACCTTCATTAAAAAAAAAATGATGCCAATAGACTTGCTCGACACACGGTTGCCACAAACCTTCAATTTGTTAAAAACTCAATATCTGCAAAGTACAATAAAATGAGGTCTGCCCACGTGCTGATGATCAGCGTAAGTTGTTGACTGTGTACACAACAATGACACCTAGAAAAGTCAAAGCTGAATGAGGAATCACACATAATTGCCACCATTGCAAAAAAAAAAAGCAGCCTGGCAGGGAGGCAGGGTCAAGAAGAGGGACTCAGTGTTTTTGTTTCAGATCTCTATTCAAAGAGGTAAAGACAAAAGAGCCTTTAGTCAAAAACCTGGGTTATAAAGAACCTGAGCATGATTCAAAGAAAATTCCAGCTAGCCTGGAAAATGTCTAAGTCTCACTCCTTACCATGAACCTCTTACAAATAGCTCTTCGTAGGGGAACTCATCTAGTTTACATGAAAAATCAAGGTAGAACGAGCACAAAATCTTTACAAAATTTCTCCAATTTAAAAAGAGAGAGTGAAGGAGTAGGAAGAACAATAGAAGTGAAGATTCAACACAAGAAAAAAAATCTGGGGCTTCCCTGGTGGCACAGTGGTTGAGAGTCCACCTGCCGATGCAGGGGACATGGGTTCATGCCCTGGTCTGGGAAGATCCCACATGCCACGGAGCGGCTGGGCCTGTGAGCCATGGCCGCTGAGCCTGCGTGTCCGGAGCCTGTGCTCCGCCGTGGGAGAGGCCACAACAGTGAGAGGCCCGCGTACTGCAAAAAAAAAAAAAAAAAAAAAAAAATCTGCTATAGAATAGATTAAAATTTGTGTTCAAAGTATCAAAATTTATTTTGAAAAATTGTATAAGACAAGAACTTGTTCAGGGAAGATAGGGCAAGACAACAACAGGACTTAAAACATGAGCTGGAGAGCTCAGGAAAGAATCAGGAAACAAAATGAAATCACCATAGATATAAAGACTACGTTGGAAAAGGCACAAGGAAAATTTATAAAAACTTTTTAAGGAATATAGAAAACAAATCAAGAATAGTGGGAAAGTAAAATGGAAATGAGTAAAGGTTACCTAGAAAATTATATGAAGCACGAAGTTCAATATATTCATAAATGGTATTCCTTCTGAAGAGACTGAAATAATGGCACAAAAAATATTTAAAGATGTTATTCAAGAAAACTTTCCAGGGAATTCCCTGGTGGTCCAGTGGTTAGGACTCAAACTTTCACTGCCGGGGGCCCAGGTTCAATCCCTGGTTGGGGAACTAAGATCCCACAAGCCACGCAGTGTGGCAAAAAAAAAAAAGAAGAAGAAGAAGAAAACTTTCCAGAAATGAAGAACTTAATCTACAGATTGAAGGGGCACATCAGGTATCAGAAAATATATGGATGATCAATATCAAGACACGTCCTAGTAAAACTGCTTACCTCCAAAGAAATAGTCCTTTGGTTTTCTCAAAAAAAAAAAAAAAAAAAATCAAGTTACATGTAATGGAAAATATAAATATCAGCCTTTCATAGACTTCCATAGCCACATCCAATGATAGAGGATATGTTTATAAAGTCCCTGAAGAAATTAATTGTTATGTAAGAATTTCATAATAATAGATAATACTTATTGAGTTCATATAATGCATTAGACCCTGTTCCAAGCGCTTTACCATATTTATTCATTAATCCTCACATCAGTCTATGAAGTAGGTAATATCACTATTCCTATTTTGTAGTGGAGGAGACCAAGATTTGGAAAGGTTAAGAAACACACCCCAGGGCACACAGCATGAATAAATAAAACCCAAGCAGCCTGGCTCCAGAGCCCTGCCCTTAACTGTGGTACTGTAGTCCCTCCGTCAAAGTGTTACTCAAATAAAAGGCATCAGACAAACACTGAGAAGCTGTAACTGAAGGGGGAGGGATGGATGTTGAGCAGGCAAAAGTGAGAGATTTCCCCCACCATGTAAACATCTTTTCCATAAAGAAAGAGAGGAGAATGATAGTTGTTCAAAACCAAAATAGGATAATCAAATGACTGCTAAATCCAGAAATGTATCTTGTTTTGTTTTTTAAGTTTCTTTTTTTTTCAAACCTCAAGGGACTTTAAATGAACACACCCTCCTGGATCTTTACCTGGTGGACATAACCTTTGTCTTCCTACCTTAGACCTGAAACAAGGGTGGGACCTTTCCCAACATTCTCCCAGACCTGGATCTTGCTTCTGCTACAACTGACATGCAACACAATCTTGTCAGTTCATGTTAGACTTAAGAGTCTATTCCTGGGCTCCCCTGGTGGCGCAGTGGTTGAGAATCCGCCTGCCGATGCAGGGGACACGGGTTCGTGCCCCGGTCCGGGAAGATCCCACATGCCGCGGAGCGGCTAGGCCCGTGAGCCATGGCCGCTGAGCCTGCGCGTCCGGAGCCTGGGCTCCGCAACGGGAGAGGCCACAGCAGTGAGAGGCCCGCGTATAGCAAAGAAAAAAAGAGTCTATTCCTAACTTAGCGAAGTGCATTTGGCAATATGCACAGGTGCATTTATAAAATTGAGGACACTGAAAACAAGAAAAAAAAAAAAACAGAAATTCCCTGGTGGTCCAGTGGTCAGGACTCAGCACTTTCACTGCAGGGGTCCGGGTTCATTCCCTGGTCGGGGAATAAGATCCCATAAGCCATGTGGCACAGCCAAAAAAATAAATAAAATTGAGGACACCAAAAGTAGTAAATATGTTTCCTCTTCTATGGGGAACCAGGCCTAAACAAAAATGGTACCTCCCCTGATTTTCTACCCAGAACAGGATCTACAACAGACACTGAAGTAGAATCTCATCAATTTATATTTAAACTTAATGCTTTTTCCAAACAACTGAAGGAGGTACATTGGATGATACACATAAATGCATTTACAAAATTTGAGGGCATTTAGTCAATAAATATGCTGTTTCATATTAACAAAGCCAGGCCTACACAACCAACCACAATGGCCTCCAAAAATTGCCCATAAAGTTGATTTTCTCCAAAACCCCAAATCTTTTTAAAAATCTTTTCCTGTAAAGATGAGTAATTATCAAAAGATGGGAGCCTAATTGTAAGATGATCTTTCTTCCTTTTCAGTAATTTGAACCACAAACATTTTAAAAATGTAACAGTCAAATAATGTTGAAGAAGAAGAGGAATCAATCTTAAGAAATGTCTTCCAAATAGGCCCAGGAAAATATGCTCATCATCGCTAATTGTTAGAGAAATGCAAATCAAAACTATCAATACAATGAGGTACCACCTCACACAGGTCAGAATGGTCATCATTAAAAAGTCTACAAATAGGGCTTCCCTGGTGGCGCAGTGGTTGAGAGTCCGCCTGCTAATGCGGGGGACACGGGTTCATGCCCCGGTCCGGGAAGATCCCACATGCTGCGGAGTGGCTGAGCCCGTGAGCCATGGCCGCTGAGCCTGTGCGTCTGGAGCCTGTGCTCCGCAACGGGAGAGGCCACAACAGTGAGAGGCCCGCGTACCGCAAAAAAAAAAAAAAAAAAAAGTCTACAAATAACAAATGCTGGAGAGGGTGTGGAGAAAAAAGAACTCTCCTACACTGTTGGTGGGAATGTAAATTTGTGCAGCCACTATAAAAACAGTATGGAGGTTCTTCAAAAAATTAAAAATAGAGTTGCCATATGATCCAGCAATCCCACTCCTGGGCATATATCCAGACAAAACTGTAATTCGAAAAGATACATGCACCCCAGTGTTCACTGCAGCACTATTTACAATAGCCAAGATAGGGAAAAAAACTAAATGTCCATCGACAGATGAATAGATAAAGAAGACATTTTATAGGACTTCCCTGGTGGCGCAGTGGTTAAGAATTCGCTTGCCAAGGCTTTCAGGCTCTACGAAGAGGCTTGTTTTCCATTCAGTAAATGTACGTGTTTCTCAGAAAACAAAAAAAAAGAATCCGCCTGCCAATGCAGGGGACATGGGTTCAAGCCCTGGTCCGGGAAGATCCCACATGCCGCGGAGCAACTAAGCCCGTGCACCGCAACTCTGAGCCTGCGCTCTAGAGTCCCGCGAGCCACAACTGCTGAGCCCGCATGCCACAACTACTGAAGCTCGTGCACCTAGAGCCCGTGATCTGCAACAAGAGAAGCCCGCACACCACAACAAAGATTAACCCCCACTCACCGCAACTAGAGAAAGCCCACACGCAGCAACGAAGACCCAAAGCAACCAAAAATAAATAAATAAATTTATTTTAAAAAAAGACGTGGTGTATGTATACACACACACACACACACACACACACACACACAATGGAATACTGCTCAGCCATAACAAAGAATGAAATAATGCCATTTGCAGCAACATGGATGGACTCGAGATTATCATACTAAGTGAAGGAAGTCAGAAAGATAAAGACAAATACCATATGATATCGCTTATATGTGGAATCTAAAATACGACACAAATGAACATATCTATGAAACAGAAACAGACACACAGATAACAGACTTGTGGTTGCCAAGGGGGAGGGGATGGGGGAGGGAAGGATTGGAAGTTTGGGATTAGCAGATGCAAACTATTATATACAGGATGGATAAACAAGGTCCTACTGTATGGCACAGGGAACAATATTCAGTATCCTGTGATAAACCACAATGAAAAAGAATATGGAAAGCAATATATATGCATGTATAACTGAATCACTTTGCTGTACAGCAGCAATTAACACAATACAGTAAATCAACTATATGTCAATAAAAAAATTTTTTTAAAAGAAATGTCTTCCAGTGTTTGGTAAATTACCAGTTCTGGTGCATCTGGGGGCACTGGGAAGATGAATTGTAACACCAGTGAACTGACCTGAACTCTGTCCATCAACCATTCTGAGCAGCTTAATTTCTCTGTGAGATATTTGTTGAGCTTGTACTTTGAAATAGACACTTTGAAAAAAAAAAAAAGAAAGAAATAGACGCTTTGGATTGAAAAATGAATGAAGCACAGTTCCTGCCCTCAAGACGTTCCACGTCTAAGAGACAAAGACAGACATGTAAACAGGTAGTAAAAATAAAATGTGATTGAGGCTATAACGGAGGTTTGCACAGAGAGGGGTGGGGAAGCACAGAACAGAAAGGGCCAAAGTTCCTGGAGGCGTCAGAGGAGACTTCGCAGAAAGGAAGACTTTTGAACTGGGTCTGGAGGATCAGTAAGAATTTGCCAAGGAGGGAAGGGAGGGTGCATGCAGATTTCAAGCAGAAGGAAAAACATGTGTAAAGGAACAAAAATCAAAGAAAGGTATATCCATCAGAATAGCCTGGTGACAATCTCAAAATCTTAGCAGCATAGGCACAAAGGTTTGTTTCTCACATTCATCAATTGATCGGGACCTGCTGGCAGAGTAGCCGCCATCTTGAACTTTGCTGGTCCCTGTGGCGGAAGGGAATCAAGCCAGGTTTGCACAGCACTTGGTGGATTGCTCTGTCCTGGAAGTGACACACATCACTTCCACTCTGGCCAGAACAGATGACACAGCCTCACCCCACAAGGGGGCCTGGAAATGCAATCTTATGCACCCACCCAGAAGGTGGAGAGCTACAGTGATTTGGCAAACAGCACTAATAACCACACCAAAGGCACTGCAGAAGGCTGTGTGTTCAGGAAATGGTGCTGAAGGTGGTGGTGGTTAGAATGCAGGGAGCAGAGACGGGAACACAGAATAGGCTGGAAGAAATTAAAGATCTGTTTGTGATAGGCCTTCAGTTCCTTCTTTTGGGCCCCAAAATAAAAATTTTAAGTGTTTCAACAAGTGTGACAATCAGGGTTGAAAACAGCCACACCCTACCTTGCAGTTCAGGAACGGCTGTGTCATCCACAGATAGTATATGGGCTTGTGGCTGCTTTTCTGATCCTGGTGGAACACAGCCTTAAGCACGAAGGAACCCTGGACACCTTTGAAGGAATTCGAACCAACAACTCCAGAGGTTGCAGTATTGCTTCCTACATTCCTACTTTTGATGTTAGTAATGTATTTCAATTTCTAGTCTTTAAGGAATCTTGAGGTCTGGGGTGAGGTCCTACATATGTGCCAAGGATGGACTGATTAGCTCGGACACTAAAATGCAATCTCCTTTTGGGGCATCTCTGCAGTCCTGAGTCTCAGAAACAGTCAGGAGCATCACTGAATCTTAATTCCAGTCCGATAGACTATTAGCTCTAGTCCAATACAATCTTAACTCCAGTCCAAAAAAATCTTAGCTCCAGTCCAACAGAGCCCTAGAGTGCTGTTATTGGTGAGTGGGTGGGTACTCAATGCAAAAATGACTTTGCAAACAGCCTGATGCAGGAAACAAGCCAACAAGTTATCAGGTTTGTCAGTCAGTCTGGTGAGAGCTGTTTGCAAGTTCAGGCTTTTCCCTTAGGGCTACAGAGAAACAATGGAGTAGGTGCAAGAGTGGGGTTTTCTTTTTAAAACACAATTGGTGTGAAAGGCATCTAGCTTGTGTTCTGATATTGGTCCACTGAATTCAGAGCACAAACCAGAGCAAGGTGTTGTGTGAAAAGAAAGAACCCAGGTCTCCTCTGATGTCTAACCTACTCCCTGACTTCAGGCATTTCCCAGTCCTTTCTCCAAATGAGGGTACCATACGGGTATGGAGAAGATAACATCAGCAAAGCACTTTGGACTTCTCAGAAGAAAGCCAGCAGGTAAACATAAGGTATTAACAGTATGCACGTTTACTGTTTAATAGCTGTCACATCTGGCTCTTTGGTTTTTGCCCAGATTATAAAATGAATGGTTTAAGAATTAAAAAAATCCTACCAAAAACACATCCACCCACAAGACTTCCACTAGATGGTTGCATTTTATATTCTATGTCAGTGGTCTTGGAATGTCTTGGATTCTTGTCTCCAGCAGGGGTTTTCTAGCTGCAGGAAACCTCATTAGCCAGATCCTGCCAATACCTTATTCCCTAAGAGTGCCTTGGCATTGTGGGCATTAACTCTTCAAAATCAAAACTTTAAAAAATCTGTAAACAGCAACATATGAGTATTTTTGTATAAACCATAGACCTACAAGTAGAGATCAATATTTTTTACAAAAGCAAATGACTTGTCGCTTAATTTTTTAAAAAGGATATGCTCTTTCGAGGTGACAGAGTGCCCCTGGAGACCTTCATTGTTTTATTTCTCCAAAGTGTTTCTAAAAACAGAGGAAACGTGAGGGGAAAATATTCACCCGAAAGTTATGGGGGAAAAAAAATCATTTAAGTGCTTCTCAGCATTCCTGGTCCAACGGCTTTTTCCAGAGTTCACAGACAGAGGCAGCCATGGCATTTATACCCCAGATGGACATAAACCAGACTGTGGGATTATTGGGGCATTAACTACACCTGGGACGAAATGACTAAAACTGACCTATTGAGGAAAGATGTTTAAATTACCAGCCAGAAGAAGAGCCTTTCTTCTAACTGAATTTAGACAGGAACTAAGTAGGGGGCCAAGTAAGGAACTGGGGCCTGAACAGCCCTGGAGCGCCCCTCCTTCCCCATCACTCTCCTCCCAGGAGACGCCCAGGCTTCCAAATCTCAGACAGCTCGGCGGTCCCCTCAAGGTTAACGATGCTGTTTCCTGTTGAACCACCCAGAAACAACACTGGAAGTGGGTTTATTTTTACCCCAGGCTTTGTCATCTATCATTACTGAAAAACTAAGAGAGAAAACTTGGTTTGGGCCGAGTATCCTGTAGAATATTCAAGATCTCTGTGCAGGATCTGGCCCTCCATCTGCCGCATTTATCTTATTTGGAGTGTCCTCCTTCTTCTCCCTGCCAAGTTTCCTCATTAGCAAGGATATCTGTATTCCAAACAAGAGGCCGTCTCTCTTGGTCTGGCGCCCAAGAGATTCTGTGATGATGTCACAATACAGCCCTTGTGATATCATAGCTTCTTTCATGGAAACAAATCCTTGGTACCCTGGATGACATGGTATATTTAACCAGAAGTTTGGGGATAATAAATGTAGAGATCTCTTGCAGATTTCTTCAGCACACATACAGCAAAAACGCACTTTATTGAAGGGCCTTCTCTCTGGATTCAGGTATACTTCATGGCTGGAGAGTATCTTTTCCTTGGTCTCCAAGGTGGAAATTCTATTACCTGCTGGCGTGATGCTTCTCAAACCACAGACCCAGCTGTGAGGTGACCCCCGCCCCCTTCTCTTCCACGTGACATTCAAACTAGTCGCTCTTGGTTTTCAGAGTCCTCTGTCCATGGAACTGGACATAATCTCCTTCCTCATCTTCCTTTCCAGTCAAGCAAACTTGATTGGATCCTCTTAGAGGAAACCCAGAATGATTTAGAAATCAGGTACTGTGTGCCCAGCACTGTGATGAGCCCGGTCCCAGTCCCTTTGCTCTCTTGTTTCCATTTAATTTCCAGCTCTTTCCTATTTCCAGTGGATTTTTCCCAAGGTAGGACTACTTCCTACCTCCTCTTCTGAAACCCGACAAATGCTCCTTTCAGTGTTTTTTGACAGATAAGGAAACCAAGGCATCAGAACTTGCCCAAAGGCACACATCTATGTGGAAAAGAATGGAGCCCACAGTTCAGTTCTATCTGAAAGCAAAACCCAGTAGGTTGTACCTCCTCTGAGCAAATAATTGAAAAGAGGGATTTGGGTGAAAGTCAAGGGTCAACATCCACGACCTTTACATTTCTCATCACACGACAACTCTCATGCAAAAATCCTGGCAACAAAACCTGTTTCTCACATCCATACACTTATTTATAAATAAGCACTAAAGCCAAATTCAGAAACGAACTACCCGGGAAAAGCTTTTAGGCCTGTAGCGATCACTATCTGGTCCTGAGAATGAATGGCGCTGTGACCAGGGGTCCTTTCCAGGGGGTTCTATTCAGCTGCACAGGGTGGGGAAGCGGTGATAGTTATTTACTGATAACCATACAGATGTTTATGCTCAGCTGTCTGCCTTATGTTGGGAAAGTGGGGTTTCCCCAGCTCCCCGACATGCACTGACCCCTAACACACCTGTATAGATCTGACTTTTGCCCATGGCATTCCTGGAGGAGGTTTAAGTCATCAGGCAATTAAAACCCGAGATGCTGGGTTTGAAGCAAGGCAGCCTTCACCACGCCCAGTTAGAACTCAGAAGTCCAGCCTTGCTCTGGAATCCCTGGGGTTGCTTCGAGATGTCTCCGGCATGACCAAGCACGAAGCTCCAATTCCTTCCCCATCACCATATCAGCAAATTTTACCCCAAGTCAACAAATGCCATGTAAGAATTCTATCCTAAACCCTCCTACAGATCCCTGGTAGAAGGTCAGTGGGGGTTTTTCCTCTGTTGCTTGGCTAACTCAGATCTCTCCTCTCCCTGTGGCTGCCTTGAGGAGGCCAAGGTTCCAGGTTTTCTGGTTTCAAAATAAATTGGCAGAAATCTGAAGTTATGCCAATACTGCCCTCCTGCCCTCAGGCAGCTGGGTCCCAGTGGGAGGTCTCTTAGCAACCAGGCTCAAATCAAATATTTGGGCGTGTGGACACATTCGGATTGGGATGAGCTCATGAACAAAAACTTCTCTCTCTCAACCCAGCTACCGAGGGTTAGGAAAGGATGCCGAGCCCCTGGGTCGCCTCCCTGCACTGGGTGAAGCTGTGACTCACGAGGACTGTTCAATTGGAGGCAGCCCCGGGCTGGCAGGCCAGGCACCCGACTTCTATTTCTGGCTTGATATGTATCCTTGGACAAGACGCTTGAACTTTTTTGCTGCTGTGCCTACATAAAGCCCAAAGTTTTCATTTGACCCTCTGCATGCAGCCTATGCGCCAGAAATCAGAATATTCAGACTCACGGAGGGCATGAGCTCTAGTTCAACTCAGATGTAAACCAGGAGGAAGGAGGCTTTCAGAGCCCTCTTCCCCCCACCTGCATCCTCCCCACAACCTTCCCTGCCAGTGACAAATGTTGAATGGGCGGGAGAAGGGGGCATATGGGTGCTAGCCAAGAGAGTTTCCCATCTTTTACTTTCCAGCCCCAAACCCCAGCTTTAGGCTACTCTTGTGTACACATCAAATTTGGCTTCTGATGCTAATTCGAATTGATATCCTCATGCACAGGGAAGGCTGTATCTCAACTTTTTACATCTATAAAACAGAGCTTGGGACTTCCCTGGTGGTCCAGGGGTTAGAACTCCATGCTTCCACTGCAGGCGGTTCGACCCCTGCTTGGGAACTAATATCCTGCAAGCCATGCAATGCAGAAGAAAGAAAAGGAAAGGAGAGGAGAGGAGAGGAGAGGAAAAAGGAGAGGAGAGGAAAAAGGAAAGGAGAGGAAAGGAAAGGAAAGGAAAGGAAAGGAAAAAGAAAGAAAGAAAGAAAGAAAGAAAGAAAGAAAGAACAAAAAACATGGAACTTTTAAATCCTAGTCTCCTGATCTTTTGAGAGATGGGCTGGTCAGGGCTCCCCTTCCTTAGCCAGCATGTGCCCATCATAATTATCCATCGTGCCACCCCATGGGACATTTAAGTTGCTTATTTCCATGTGCACAGATGTCTAACCTCTTCATTGAGTCCCAAAAGACAGATGCCGTGTCTCATATTCCCTGTCACCTTTTTTTTTTTTAACATCTTTACTGGGGTATAATTGCTTTACAATGGTGTGTTAGTTTCTGCTGTATAACAAAGTGAATCAGCTAAACCTATACACATATACCCATATCTCCTCCCTCTTGCGACTCCCTCCCACCCTCCCTGTCCCACCCCTCTAGGTGGTCACAAAGCACCAAGCTAATCTCCCTGTGCTATATGGCTGCTTCCCACTAGCTACCTATTTTACATTTGGTAGTGTATATATGACCATGCCACTCTCTCACTTCATCCAGGTTTACCCATCCCCCTCCTCGTGTCCTCAAGTCCATTCTCTACGTCTGCATCTTTATTCCTATCTTGCCCCTAGGTTCTTCATAACCAATTTTTTTTTTACATTCCATATATATGTGTTAGCATACAGTATTTATTTTTCTGACTTATTTCACTCTGTATGACAGACTCTAGGTCCATCCACCTCACTATAAATAACTCAATTTCATTTCTTTTTATGGCTGAGTAATATTCCATTGTATATATGTGCCATATCTTCTTTATCCATTCATCTGTCGATAGACACTTAGGTTGCTTCCATGTCCTGGCTATTGTAAATAGAGCTGCAATGAACATTGTGGTACATGACTCTTTTCGAATTATGGTTTTCTCACGGTATATGCCCAGTAGTGGGATTGCTGGGTAATATGGTAGTTTTATTTTTAGTTTTTTAAGGAACCTCCATACTGTTCTCCATAGTGGCTGTATCAACTTACATTCCCACCAACAGTGCAAGAGGGTTCCCTGTTCTCCACACCCTCTCCAGCATTTACTGTTGTAGATTTTTTGATGATGGCTATCCTGACCGGTGTGAGATGATACCTCATTGTAGTTTTGATTTGCATTTCTCTAATGATTAATGATGTTGAGCATCCTTTCATGTGTTTGTTGGCAATCTGTATATTATTCTTTGGAGAAATGTGTATTTAAGTCTTCTGCCCATTTTTGGATTGGGTTGTTTGTTTTCTTGATATTGAGCTGCATGAGCTGTTTGTATATTTTGGAGATTAATCCTTTGTCAGTTGCTTCATTTGCAAATATTTTCTCCCATTCTGAGGGTTGTCTTTTGGTCTTGTTTATGGTCTCCTTTGCAAGCAAAATCTTTGAGGTTTCATTAGGTCCCATTTGATTATTTTTGTTTTTATTTCCATTTCTCTAGGAGGTGGGTCAAAAAGGATATTGCTGTCATAGAGTGTTCTGCCTATGTTTTCCTCTAAGAGTTTGATAGTTTCTGGCCTTACATTTAGGTCTTTAATTCATTTTGAGCTTATTTTTGTGTATGGTGTTAGGGAGTGTTCTAATGTCATACTTTTTTTTTTTTTTTTTTTTTTGCAGTATGCGGGCCTCTCACTGTTGTGGCCTCTCCCGTTGTGGAGCACAGCCTCCGGACGCGCAGGCTCAGCGGCCATGGCTCACGGGCCCAGCCGCTCCCCGGCATGTGGGATCTTCATGGACCAGGGCACAAACCCGTGTCCCCTGCATCGGCAGGCAGACTCTCAACCACTGTGCCACCAGGGAAGCCCTAATCTCATACTTTTACATGTACCTGTCCAGTTTTCCCAGCACCACTTATTGAAGAGGCTGTCCTTTCTCCACTGTACATTCCTGCCTCCTTTATCGAAGATAACATGACCATATGTGCATGGGTTTATCTCTGGGCTTTCTATCCTGTTCCATTGATCTATATTTCTGTTTTTGTGCCAGTACCATACTGTCTTGATTACTGTAGCTTTGTAGTATAGTCTGAAGTCAAGGAGCCTGCTTCCTCCAGGGCCGGTTTTCTTCCCCAAGATTGCTTTGGCTATTTGGGGTCTTTTGTGTTTCCATACAGATTGTGAAAATTTTTGTTTAGTTCTGTGAAAAATGCCATTGGTAGTTTGACAGGGATTGCATTGAATCTGTAGATTGCTTTGGGTAGTATACTCACTTTCACAATGTTGATTCTTCCAATCCAAGAACATGGTATAGCTCTCCACCTGTCTGTATCATCTTTAATTTCTTTCATCAGTGTCTTATAGTTTTCTGCATACAGGTATTTTGTCTCCTTAGGTAGGTTTATTTCTAGGTATTTTATTCTTTTTGTTGCAGTAGTAAATGGGAGTATTTCTGCAATTTCTCTTTCAGATTTTTTCATCATTAGTGTATAGGAATGCAAGAGATTTCTGTGCATTAATTTTGTATCCTGCTACTTTACCAAATTCATTGATTAGCTAGTAGTTTTCTGGTAGCATCTTTAGGAATCTCTATGTATAGTGTCATGTCATCTACAGACAGTGACAGTTTTACTTCTTTTCCCGTTTGGATTCCTTTTATTGCTTTTTCTTCTCTGATCACTGTGGCTAAAACTCCCAAGACAGTGTTGAATAATAGTGGTGAAAGTGGGCCACCTTGTCTTTTTCCTGATCTTAGTGGAAATGGTTTCAGTTTTTCACCATTGAGAACGATGTTGGCTGTGGGTTTGTCATATATGGCCTTTATTATTTTGAAGTAAGTTCACTCCATGCCTACTTTCTGCAGGGTTTTTATCAGAAATGGTGTTCAATTTTGTCGAAAGATTTTCTGCATCTATTGAGATGATCATGTGGTTTTTCTCCTTCAAGTTGTTAATATGGTTTATCACGTTGATTGATTTGCATATATTGAAGAATCCTTGCATTCCTGGGTTCAATGCCACTGGATCACGGTGTTTGATCCTTTTAATGTGCTGTTGGATTCTGTTTGCTAATACTTTGTTGAGGATTTTCGCATCTATGTTCATCAGTGATATTGGCCTGTAGCTTTATTTTGGGGGGACATCTTTGTCTAGTTTTGGTATCAGGGTGATGGTGGCCTTGTAGAATGAGATAGGGAGTGTCCCTCCCTCTGCTATATTTTGGAAGAGTTTGAGAAGGATAGGTGTTAGCCCTTCTCTAAATGTTTGATAGAATTCACCTGTGAAGCCATCTGGTCCTGGGCTTTACTTTGTTGGAAAATTTTTAATCACAGTTTCAATTTCAGTGCTTGTAATTGGTCTGTTCATGTTTTCTATTTCTTCCTGGTTCAGTCTTGGAAGGTTGTGCTTTTCTAAGAATTTGTCCATTTCTTCCAAGTTGTCCATTTTATTGACATATAGTTGCTTGTAGTAATCTCTCATGATCCTTTGTATTTCTGCAGTGCCCGTTGTTACTTCTCCTTTTTCATTTCTAATTCTATTGATTTCAGTCTTCTCCCTTTTTTTCTTGATAAGTCTAGCTAATGGTTTATCAATTTTGTTTATCTTCTCAAAGAACCAGCTTTTAGTTTTATTGATCTTTGCTATCATTTCCTTCATTTCTTTTTCATTTATTTCTCATCTGATCTTTGTAATTTCTTTTCTTCTGTTAACTTTGGGGTTTTTTTGTTCTTCTTTCTCTAATTGCTTTAGGTGTAATGTTAGGTTGTTTATTTAAGATGTTCCTTGTTTCTTGAGGTAGGACTGTATTGCTATAAAATTCCCTCTTATAACTGCTTTTGCTGCATCCCATAGGTTCTCGGTCATCATGTTTTCATTGCCATTTGTTTCTAGGTATTTTTTTTATTTCCTCTTTGATTTCTTCAGTGATCTCTTAGTTATTTAGTAGTTTAGCCTCCGTGTATTTGTGTTTTTTACAGATTTTTTCCTGAAATTGATATCTAGTCTCATAGCACAGTGGTCAGAAAAGATACTTGATATGATTTCAATTTTCTTAAATTTACCAGGGCTTGATTTGTGACCCAAGATATGATCTACCCTGGAGAATGTTCCATGAGCACTTCAGAAGAAAGTGTATTCTGTTGTTTTTGGATGGAATGTCCTATAAATATCAATTAAGTCCATCTTGTTTAATGTGTCATTTAAAGCTTGCATTTCCTTATTTATTTTCATTTTGGATATCTGTCCATTGGTGAAAGTGGGGTGTTAAAGTCCCCTACTATGATTGTGTTACTGTTGATTTCCCCTTTTATGGCTGTTAGTATTTGCCTTATGTATTGGGGTGCTCCTATGTTGGGTGCATAAATATTTACAATTGTTATATCTTCTTCTTGGATTGATCCCTTGATCATTATGTAGTGTCCTTCTTTGTCTCTTGTAATAGTCTTTGTTTTAAAGTCTATTTTGTCTGATATGAGAATTGCTACTCCAGCTTTCTTCTGATTTCCATTTGCATGGAATATCTTTTTCCATCCCCTCATTTTTAGTTTGTATGTGTCCCTAGGTCTAAAGTGGGTCTCTTGTAGACAGCATATATATGGGTCTTGTTTTTGTACCCATTCAGCCAATTTGTGTCTTTTGGTTGAAGCATTTAATCCATTTACATTTAAGGTAATTATCGATATGTGTGTTCCTATTACCATTTTCTTAATTGCTTTGGGTTTATTATTGTAGGTCTTTTCCTTCCTAGAGAAGTTTTTCCTGCCCAAAGAAGTTCCTTTAGCATTTGTTGTAAAGCTGGTTTGGTGGTGCTGAATCCTCTTAGCTTTTGCTTGTCTGTAAAGGTTTTAATTTCTCTGTCAAATCTGAATGAGATCCTTGCTGGGTAGAGTAATCTTGGTTGCAGGTTTTTCTCCTTCATCACTTTAAATATGTCCTGCCAGTCCCTTCTGGCTTGCAGAGTTTCTGCTGAAAGATCAGCTGTTAACCTTATGGGGATTCCCTTATGTGTTATTTATTGTTTTTCCCTTGCTGCTTTTAATATTTTTTCTTTGTATTTAATTTTTGATAGTTTGATTAATATGTGTTTTGGCGTTTTTCTCCTTGGGTTTATCCTGTATGGGACTCTCTGTGCTTCCTGGACTTGATTACCTATTTCCTTTCCCATATTAGGGAAATTTTCAACTATAATCTCTTCAAATATTTTCTCAGTCCCTTTCTTTTTCTCTTCTTCCTCTGGGACCCCTATAATTCGAATGTTGGTGCATTTAATGTTGTCCCAGAGGTCTCTGAGACTGTCCTCAATTCTTTTCATTCTTTTTTCTTTCTTCTGCTCTGCAGTAGTTATTTCCACTATTTTATCTTCCAGGTCACTTATCTGTTCTTCTGCCTCAGTTATTCTGCTATTGATCCCTTCTAGAGAATTTTTAATTTCATTTATTGTGTTGTTCATCATTGTTTGTTTGCTCTTTAATTCTTCTAGGTCTTTGTTAAACGTTTCTTGTATTTTCTCCATTCTATTTCCATGATTTTGGATCATATTTACTATCATTACTCTGAATTCTTTTTCAGGCAGACTACCTATTTCCTCTTCGTTTGTTTGATCTGGTGGGTTTTTACCTTGCTCCTTCATCTTCTATGTGTTTCTCTGTCTTCTCATTTTGCTTAACTTACTGAGTTTGGGGTCTCCTTTTAGCAGGCTGCAGTTTCGTAGTTCCCGTTGTTTTTGGTGTCTGCCCCCAGTGGGTAAGTTTGGTTCAGTGGCTTGTGTAGACTTCCTGGTAGAGGGGACTGGTGCCTGTGTTCTGGTGGATGAGGCTGGATCTTGTCTTTGTGGTGGACATGACCATGTCCGATGGTATGTTTTGGGGTGTCTGTGAACTTATCATGATTTTAGGCAGCCTCTCTGCTAATGGGTGGGCTTGTGTTCCTGTCTTGCTAGTTGTTTGGCATAAGGTGTCCAGCACTGTAGCTTGCTGGTCGTTGAGTGGAGCTGGGACTTAGCATTGAGATGGAGATCTCTGGGAGAGCTGTCGCCGTTTGATATTACATGGAGCCAGGAGGTCTCTGGTGGACCAATGTCCTGAACTTGGCTCTCCCACCTGAGGGGCTCAGGACTGACACCCAGCCGGAGAACCAAGACCCTTTCGGGAAGTCTGAGGTCTTCTGCCAGGGTTCAGGTGTTCTGTAGTTGTTCCACATGTAGATGTATTTTTGATGTATTTGTGGGGAGGAAGGTGATCTCCATGTCTTACTCCGCCGCCATCTTGAAAGTCCCTCTATTTATTTATTTGTTTTTGTTTGTTTGTTTATTTTGGGCTGCATTGGGTCTTTGTTGCTGCGTGCAGGCTTTCTCTAGTGGCAGCAAGTGGGGGCCACTCTTTGTTGCTGTGCATGGGCTTCTCATTGCGGTGGTTTCTGTTGTTGTGGAGCACAGGCTCTAGGCACATGGGCTTCAGTAGTTGTGGCTCGCGGGCTCTAGAGCGCAGGCTCCATAGTTGCGGCACATAGGGTTAGCTGCTTTGCAGCATGTGGGATCTTCCTGGACCAGGGCTTGAACCCGTGTCCTTATAGACAGCATATATACAGGTCTTGATGGTTCCTTAATGTCCCCAGTAGAAGTAAATGTCCTATGATTTCCCCCATCCCCTTCATATCCTGCCTCTCCCCCAACTTCTGTTTCTTAGAATCAGGAGAAGCTCCGTTTATACAACAGATCCCTCTGGCTCTGGCCCTATGTTTCTCAAGCTTAGTCACCACAATAGATTAATTGAACACTGAACCCCCCAAAGCCATTCTGTAGCAAAGCAGATCCCACAACAAGCTAATTAGCAATCAAGATGCAACCACTGGGGGGACTTCCCTGGTGGCGCAGTGGTTAAGAATCCCCCTACCAGTGCAAGAGACACGGGTTCAAGCCTTGGTCCGGGAAAGTCCCACATTCCACAGAGCAACTAAGCCCGCACGCCACAACTACGGAGCCTGCGCTCTAGAGCCTGCGCTCTAGAGCCTGCGTGCCACAATAACTGAAGCCCATGTGCCTAGAGCCTGTGTTCCGCAACAAGAGAAGCCACCTCAATGAGAAGCCCACACACCGCAACAGAGAGTGGCCCCCGCTTGCCACAACTAGAGGAAGCCCACGTGCAGCAACAAAGGCCCAGTGCAGCCAAAAATAAATAATTAATTAATTAAATAATTAAAAACATGCAACCACTGGAAGCAGCTTTATCACCCATCGGAGCTGACAGCAGAGAGATGCCCACAGGGCTGTCAATGGCTCTCCTTGTTCCCGTCAGCCTGGTCCTTGTCCTAAAGCCGTGACTGCCATGTTCTGCCTCTAGTTCCAGCCCACAGCCCCATCTGATGATGTGATGTCCTCACCACACCAGGAGGTTGTAAGAGCGCCCATGCACTGCACAGGAAATGGTCCCCAGAAGTAATTCCTTTCATTGGGGTCGGGTGGGGGGGGCCTCTATAGATTCTAAAGAGTGTTCACACTGAAGAAAGTCTGCAGTTCTGGAATGTTGGGCTGCCTAGTCTCAGAAGGATTAGGGGATACAAAGAAATGACTTGCTTTCCATTTAAGAAATTACATAAATCTTTCCTGAAATCATTGGCTGCCACCCTGCAGAGGAGCACAGAACAATTCCTTACCTGCCTATGAGACCCATTAATGCCCAGGGAAGAATTATAGCCACCCCTCATTGTCTTTGGATGTTCACAATGTGACTTTGCTGCCACATCACTGTCCGTGGACCACGTGCTTCAGTTGGCTTTCCCGGTTGTAAGGATGAATTTATACCAATTCATCCGTTTACACTCTTGGCCATCTCCCTGCCCTGGGGCCAGTGGCAGACACTTAGGGAATGTCTGGCTGTGGGCTGCAGCCATGGAAAAGAGCAAAGCTCACTGGTTTAGACCTGGTCTGACCTGTTCTTAATGGTCAGGGGACCAGGAGGGCAGGTGTACCTGCCGTAGAGCCATTCCCCACATCTGGCAATTCTGTAATTCCTACCGACTCCAATAACCAGAAATCATAGTCTGGCAGCCCATGGGTTCAATCAAGCCTCTATATATGGTTTGTTTTGGCCAGAGAAAGTTTGATTTTTGTTTTTTAAGTTGCCAACATCTAAAATGTAAGAGATTTCATACAAAAATCTGGATTCCTTGCTGCCCTTGAAAAATCAGAAGCTTTAGCAACACTTTTTTTTTTTTTTTTTTTGCAGCTGTCCTTTTTTTCTTTTTTTTAAACATCTTTCTTGGAGTATAATTGCTTTACAATGGTGTGTTAGTTTCTGCTGTATAACAAAGTGAATCAGCTATACATATACATACATCCCCATTTAGCAACACTTTTGATTAGCTGTCATCACTTGGAGCTGAATAGTCCTGCTTGTTTAGATAGAGCCCTCCAGCCACCGGAGTTCTACTACACATGGAACCAGGTATTGTGGGGCCTGAAGCTTGTGTAATTTGGGGTGACCTCTCTAAGAAAAATAAATCAAAATTTTAACTAGGTGGAGGGATAAATTGGGAGATTGGGATTGACATATATACACTACAATGTATAAAAGAGATAACTAAGAACCTACTGTATAGCACAGGGAACTCTACTCAGTACTCTGTAATGACTTATATTGGAATAGAATCTAAAAAAAGAGTGGGGACTTCCCTGGTGGCACAGTGGTTAAGAATCCACCTGCCAATGCAGGGGACACGGGTTCAAGCCCTGGTCCGGGAAGATCCCACATGCCGTGGAGCAACAAAGCCCATGCACCACAACTACTGAGCCTGCGCTCCAGAGCCCGCGAGCCACAACTCCTGAAGCCTGGGCACCTAGAGCCCATGCTCCGCAGCAAGAGAAGCCACCGCAATCAGAAGCCCGCGCACCGCAACGAAGAGTAGCCCCCACTCACTGCAACTAGAGAAAGCCTGCACGTAGCAACAAAGACCCAACGCAACCAAAAATAAATAAATAAAATAAAATAATTTTTAAACCTTAAAAAAATAAAATAAAATAAAAAAGAGTGGATGTATGTATACGTATAACTGATTCACTTTGCTGTAGAGCAGAAACTAACACATTACAAAGCAACTATACTCCAAAAGAAATTAATTTTAAAAACTTTTAAAAATAAAATTTAAAAATTTTTTAATTAAAAAATAAAAATTGGGGCTTCCCTGGTGGCGCAGTGGTTGAGACACTGCCTGCCGATGCAGGGGACACGGGTTCGTGCCCTGGTCCGGGAAGATCCCACATGCCACGGAGTGGCTAGGCCTGTGAGCCATGGCCCCTGAGCCTGCGCATCCAGAGCCTGTGCTCCGCAATGGGAGAGGCCACAACAGTGAGAGGCCCACGTACCGCAAAAATAAATAAATAAATAAATAAATAAATAAATAAATAAATAAAAATTAACTAGAAAATTGTTAGGGCCCCTCCAAGGGCTTGAGCAAGTGAATGGTCAGGAAGCTTGAAGGTCTTGAGCCTCCACAGTAAAGCCAGCTCAGGTCTCAAATCCCGGCCTCTCCTTCCCAGCCCAAGGCCTGCGAGAGCTGCCCGTCTGGCCATGTAGGCCTCTGAGCCCGTGACCTCTTGCTTGTGCGTTGTTGCCATTGGCTTCTACCACCATGTTTCTTTCCAGGCCTGATTTCCAGTATAAGCACAGCTGGGCCCTGGTCCTGAACGGCTGGCCCCGCCTTCCCTGAAATTCCAGCCACTAAAACAAAGGATAACGTCATTTCAGGTCATAAAAAGAAGTCCTCTGCTTTGTGAGGTTAAAAGGACAGGAGAGCCCAAGCGTTCCCCTAGACGTCACATAGAAAGTGATTCCTTAGCAGCAAGGAGGTCGGTGAAGAGCCACACAAAGTTTGGGGGGGCGGGGGGGAGTGGGTGCAGAATAAATGTCTGTTCGGTCTGCAAACTCGTTTCCCTTACATCTGGGATGCTCATTTGGCTCACGGATGGTCCATGGTCTCTAAATGACCTTGTTCTGGGGGGCCGGGTGGGGGGGAAACATGTCCCCCCATAAATGTTTTCCAAATGGGTGGTGGACTGTATTACCACAATTAGATTAGCAAGGAGATAATCTGCAATACTTACTGAGCATCTACTGTGTACTAACCCTACCTCTTGTGTAACAAGTTTTGTACTAGACACATGCTGGGCTGCCCTGTGGGTATTTGTAACCTAGTTTCGGAAACAGACCCATAGAGAACAGTTAGGTCACAGGAGAATACAATAAAGGCTTGTAGGAATTCAGAGGCTGGCCTGGGAAGATGCTCCTGGAGTAGAGGTGAACCCCAGGGGCCCTGAATGTGCAGGGATCAGCACTGAGGAAATTCCAGGTGGTGAGAAGGGCTTGGGAGACCAGGAGGTCTGGGTTCTGGAGGGCTAGAGGGTGGGCTGGGAGCAAAGAGAACTAAAAAGGAAAGAAGGGGGGCTTCCCCGGTGGCACAGTGATTAAGAATCCACCTGCCATTGCAGGGGACAGGGGTTCGAGCCCTGGTCTGGGAAGATCCCACATGCCGCAGAGCAACTAAGCCCGTGCGCCACAACTACTGAGCCTGTGCTGTAGAGCCCACCAGCCACAGCTACTGAGCCCGCGTGCCTAGAGCCCGTGCTCCTCAACAAGAGAAGCCACTGCGATGAGAAGCCCGCAGGCACCACAACGAAGAGTAGCCCCCACTCGCCGCAACTAGAGAAAGCCCACGCGCAGCAATGAAGACCCAACGCAGCCAAAAATAAATAAATTAATTAATTGATTAATTTTTTAAAAAATAAAGAAAAGGAAAGAAGGCAGGGAACCTATCAGGAAGGGATTGAATTCTAGATAAAGGTCTCTGGATTGTGCGACTCATTGATAGAGTACAATAAATAAAAATGCCTGTGGGCAGTGCTTTTCAGTTTACTGAAAATAAACATTGCAATTTATCCCACTTGACTCTGAGGTATACTCTGCATTACACAACACAGGTTTATTAGAAAATCCAGGCGAGAGCAAAACCAAAAAAACTCATTCTATCAACCATCAATAACAGCTGTTAAGATTTTGGCATGTTTGCTTCCTGTTTTATTTCTAAACATAATTTTTTTTCAGAAATGGGATGAATATTTTGCACTAAACACCATTTTATGAGACTTTCCCCATGTCACTGAATATTCTTTGAGGACCAGATGTTTACCAGCTGCATGATATTCCTTTTTTTGGTGTACCAAATGTGATTAATGATTGTTTTCTGTTAAACTTTTAAGTTGTCTCCTATTTTTCATTAGTATAAATAATGCCTCAGTGAGCATTCCAGTATATAAATATCAGTCTGCTCTTCTCTGATTACTTCATGATATGAAATTACTAGAACAAAAGGTATAAGTATTTTGAGAACTCTGAATATATACTGACAAATTGTTTTAAAAAAAGATTTTACCAATTTACACATTCATCAGGAGTATGTGAAAGGGCTTGTTTTCCTACAGATACAACCTAGAGTTAAGTACTATTTTTTAATTCGATAAATGAAAAATGGAATTTTTTCAGAATCGTATCTAAATAATTATTTTTGTTAATCATGAATTTGAATTTTTAATGTGTTTTTCATTAATGTGTACCTCTATTTTCTAATAAACCTGTATTGTGTTCATTTATCTTTTGGATTTTTTATGGTTTGATTTTTACATTTCACTCTTAATCCATCTGAAATTCATTGTGACATGCCTTTACCTCCAATGGTGAAAAGTATGTAAGTTGAGACTTCTCCCAGATAGTCTGTTTTTCTACCATCATTCATTAAATAATTCAGTAAATAAATTCAGTAAATAAATCCCTTTAGCAATGATTTGTAAAGCTCCTTTGTCATATACTCTTTAAGTGTCCTGGGACCATATTCTATTCATCTGTGTTTTACTATCTATGCCAATAACACACTACTTTAATTACTGTAATCTTATGATACACATATAGAACATTTTGCTGTTTCAGAGATCTTTCATGTGTGTACATTTATAAATAATAATTCTATATGGAAACAAAGATAACCCATTTCTCTCACTTCTTTTCTGCTAGTTATTATTCATTTAAAAGACAAATAGTTACATAAAAGACAAATGTGAGAAATGGGTATCTGGACTAAACCTAAAAAAGGATTTTGAAATTCTGTGCCTTTTCTTTGAGGAGAAATAAAATAGAATAAAAAGCACAGTCTGTTTATTAAAATGGAACACTTACTAAATTGGAAAAATCAAAACAAAACTGTAGTGAAATCTGAACTTAATGTTTTGATTTATTTTTCTAAATTGAGAACGGGTCTGTTCACCTCAAGGAAACCTGGATCCGTAAAGCAAGCCAAGCCTCGGAGGTGGAAAGTTATGATGCCCTGAGCATTGCTTTCCTAAACAGAAACCTTTGGGGATGAGAATCCTTAGAGATGGAATTGAATTCACTTACTCTACTCTTTAGAAATGACTTGTGAATTGTTGGCTTTATACTGAACTTGGTCTACTGGGGCTCAAATTCTTCTCTAAAGCAGGTCTATAATAATAGGCACCTACCACCTACACAGCACCCTCCGAGCCTTCCTTGAATCACCCCCGCCCAACTCAGCTAGCCTGGGAAATGAGAGCCCTGGTTCACAAGCAAACTCTGGGTGAGTTGTGATCAGTACGACCCATCGCCATCACTGAAAGCAGTCAAGGTGCTCACCCTCTTAGACAGAGGTAAGTCAATCTACCTCACCTTCTGGGCTGCGAGCTCCTGCAGGACAAGGTTTGTGATTGATTTATTGCTCTACTGTCAATGGATGGCATCTGACAGTCAATCAGTGCATGCTTCTTCAATGAATGAATGAATGAGTGAATTGCGACATTCAAAACACGGTCTGGGGCTTCCCTGGTGGCGCAGTGGTTGAGAGTCCGCCTGCCGCTGCAGGGGACACGGGTTCGTGCCCCGGTCTGGGAGGATCCCACATGCCGCGGAGCGGCTGGGCCCGTGGGCCATGGCCGCTGAGCCTGCGCGTCCGGAGCCTGTGCTCCGCAACGGGAGAGGCCACAGCAGTGAGAGGCCCGCGTACCACAAAAAACAAACAAACAAAAAAAAACAAACAAACAAAAAAAAACACGGTCTGTTACCAGTGACTTGGGCTCAGTAGTAGTCAATACTGGTTAAACACATGATCTTAGCAATTTGGAAATTTTTACATGCCTGAATATCTATGTGACTCCTCTATCTATCCAGCTAGCTAAAAAAGAACGTCAAAAAAAAAAAAAGGTATATGTGATGAGCAGCATCATGTCCTTGTCTTCTTGGAGATAAAGAGGGAGACTTGCTTTTTTTTTTTCACAAAAAAATGACAAGGAGATGGGATGACAAGGAGAGGCCTGAGCATGGAGGCAGGTACACAGATGCAGCATTAAAAACAAACACCTTGGGCTTTCCTGGTGGCGCAGTGGTTGAGAGTCTGCCTGCCGATGCAGGGGACACGGGTTCGTGCCCCGGTCTGGGAAGATCCCACATGCCGCGGAGCGGCTGGGCCCGTGAGCCATGGTCGCTGAGCCTGCGCATCCGGAGCCTGGGCTCCGCAACAGGAGAGGCCACAACAGTGAGAGGCCCGTGTACCGCAAAACAAACAAACAAACAAAAAAAAACACCTCACGGGTACAGGAAGACAGACCCATGCCACATCTGATTTTATTCACATTTTCCTGGGCTGTGTTTTCAAGAAAATGGATGTTCCTAAGGCATGTCTGAAAATGAGCGAATTGGCCACATCTAAGCTCCATTCTTGCCCTAAAATTATATGAATCTAGGACAGCTCGTCTTTTCCAGAAATGGCCATAAGAAAGAAGAGAGTCCTGAGTGAGAAAACCAACCCCTTTCTATTATAATTAATTGGTTTTCCTTCATGCACAGCGGTTTACTTACTGCTCGGTACACAGAATAAGTATGTACAAGGCAGCACTACACACCAGATATTGACTGAAACTAAAGTATTGTGGGTGCAGAAATGGACATTTTCAGAGACAAGTCAAACTTCATTAAATCCAAAGGAAGACTATTCACAATCTGAGCTCAGAATTTTCTAGAAAAGAATGACAACCCCATCTAAAAAAGGCTGCCTAATAGAGGGAATAATATTGCCTAATAGAGGTCTATATGGGGGCCACTTTAATAAACTGGGAATAAGACATGTACTTGATATTTATTGTCATCTAGAAAAAAATGCATCTAAGGCACTGAAAACTCACCAAAAGCAATTTACCTTGAACAGCCCAGGTCGTTGTTTCTCTTAGTCATGTGTATGATCTTTAAAGAAATTGTTTGGGGCTTCCCTGGTGGCGCAGTGGTTGAGAGTCTGCCTGCCAATGCAGGGAACACGGGTTCGTGCCCCGGTCCGGGAAGATCCCACATGCCGCAGAGCGGCTGGGCCCGTGAGCCATGGCCACTGAGCCTGCGTGTCTGGAGCCAGTGCTCCACAACGGGAGAGGCCACAACAGTGAGAGGCCCGCGTACCGCAAAAAAAAAAAAAAAGAAATTGTTTGGCTAAGTAAACACAGGAAAGCTTCAACTCAGCTGCAGCCCAGTCATTGTGAATTCCAAATTAGAAGTGTCTGAACTTAATGAAAATGCATTACAGATGGAAATTCATCATTTTATAATGTACCATAAAACTCAGGCACAGGGCCCACCAACCTTGGTTACCGACTTCTACAGCCACTGTTTGTTGGTACCAGGACGCTAATTTTTAACCTCAATCTGTTTTTTTTCCCCTTGATTCTCAGGCTCCCAAGCTGCAGTCTCATCCCTCCACACCCTGAACTGCTATACCCTTGCAAAATGCAAATTAATTTTCCATTATTAGCCTGAAGAAGACAAGTAAATCCCACGAATAATGGATTCCATAGAAAACAGGAATTTTTTTAAGTTGCTTTTTGTTTGGATTAGCCCTACAGGCACCCCGTTTAACCCTGTAAAGGACTGCAAGGCAGCTATAGGCAAGAGAGCCTAGTGGTTAGGAAAATAGGCTTTGGTGCTAGATAGAACCGGGTTTCAACCTCAGCTCTGCCTATGGCTGAACTTCTCTGAGCCTTAGTTATCTCACCTGTGAAACTGGGGAAAATGTATATAAAGAGTTGGGCCCACTTCCCAGGACACAGAAGAGACTCATGGAATAAGAGCTATTATAATCATCAACAATAAAGAATTCCTTCTAAATAGGCACTAAACAAAAATAGGTAACTAGTAAGGACCTACTATATAGCACAGAGAACTCTACTCAATACTCTGTAATGACCTACATGGGAACAGAATCTAAAAAAGAGTGGATATACGTATATGTATAACTGATTCACTTTGCTGTATACCTGAAACTAACACAACATGGTAAACAACTAGACTCCAATAAAAAGTAAAAAAAAACAGGAACTAAACAGAAAAGAGACAGAAAAGAGGAGATCGCTAGTCCATCTTCCTGCTGCTAACGTGTGAAAAGAGCCTAGAAAATGTATTCCTGCAAGTGACAAGTAATAGTTAAAATATTTGATAACCCAACGATCCATTCTGTAAATGAGACCTCCCCCATGGGAGCCAGCACTTGAAAAAGCATGGCTGTCTCTGGAGAGTTATGTGTAGGAAGCTACTGGAAACCAGGCCAATCCATGTGGATTGTCCAAAAGCATAAAGTCATTGCTGGAAGCCTGCCAGACCCACTGACTTAGAAGAATGACACCCCGGATGTGTGGAAAATGAGCATCTGAGTTAAAGCTCTGGGTGAGGGCGGGAATGACTACCTTTCAACACAGCTCACCCCAAACAGACAGCCAGGGGCCCCACTTCCCACCCCATTACCAGCAGCCTGGACTTGACAAAGGAATGTCATTCCAAAACTTCATGGATAAGTTGGCTTTTGGAACTCAAAACGCACATTTCTCAAAAAAAGGTGGCACGAATAGTTAAATTTTTTTTTCTGATCAGCTCCATGAAAGACTCCACAGCTAAAGGTGGCACTGGAGGGGTACCCCAAAGCCTGACCCCCGAGGCCAATGGCTTACTTTCTTAGCTACGACAGCTAGATAGCCAAATAAAGCATCCCCTGCCTCAGTTTCTCATATGTAAATTAGAAATAATAATACTTCTGTCTTGTTGCATAGTTGCAAGGATGAAGTAAGTGAATGCTTATAAAGCATTTAGATCATACCTGGTACATAACAGGTGTTCAATTAACATTAGCTGTCATTATTTTTACCATGAAGGCTATGAGCTCTCAAAGTAGGATACCCAGGCACAGTGGGGAATTTCAGCCTCCAGAAGAGCCCCATGGCAAAGAGAAAGGACTTGGGGGAACCAGCTCCGAAGGCAGCTGTTCACTGAGCACCTAGTATGTTCCAGGCAGGGTGTGACAAGATTTACATGCACCATCTCTTACTCCCCCTAACATGGCTTTAAGCAAATTATTAATGTGATCACTATCACCTCTAGTCTGTTCATGAGGAAACTGGGACAAAGGAACTCATTGAACACCACTGGGCTCATTCCATTTTCCTACCATTACATCTCTTCCGTTGCCTCCCTTCCAGTGCCCTGCCCAGAAAATGTGAGTAGCCTTTGTAAGAAGGATGTTTCTCAGTAATTTTCACGTTAAGAGAAAGGCCAACAACCTTCACGCACCTTAAGAGAAAAAGGCTGAAAATATGAGCCTCAATGATCATCCTCGTCTCACTCTCCGAGAAATGTTCATTCCCTAGAGCATATATGCAGCGTCTCTTGGGAAGGGGTCTATTTTGCCCTCTTCTTTACTAGAACATTCTCTGCACAGTGCCACTCTGTCTCACTAGTTCCTAGGTCCGTTTGCAGTATCAAAAGCAGTGGGAACTATGCCACAGGTGGGGTAAACTGTGAAGTGGGAAGTGGACACTGAAATCTCTTGTGCTTGTGAAAACTGGGTTTACTTCTACTTACGAAGACAATTCAGGAAGGAAGAAGCTTTCATATCACAGGCTTTTCAAGGGAATAATCATCAATTATTGCTATATTAAGAGACAAGATATAAAGCTGGTCAATGCTGAACCACTGCTGGGAAAGAGGTAGAAAGGGACACCTACGGGTGTTCACCACGATTTTTTTTAGCAATCAGGGCTGGAAAGTTCAGCCAAGAAAAGTTGAATGGAGTTGGGGTGGAGAGATGGGCAAGAGCATCTGAGCATGGAGGAAAAGTCCCATCAACTGCAGGGGAAGCCGAAGAACCAGGCTCAGCTGACCCCTTGGGGTTTAGTGTCAGCAAGAATCTCACTGATCAAAGAAGAGAGAGAGGGTAATGACAAAGAAGCATCAGATACATTGAGACTAAAAAGGGTGAAATCCAAAAAGTTAAGAAAGTAAAAATCCTAGCTTTTTTTGGTGTCACACAGGACATCTGGTTTACCTAAGTTAGCAATTATTTATTGAACACCAACCAAGTGCCGAGTACTTGGAGTGTTAGGAAGAGTTTATTGGCTGTAAACACTGTGATTCATTGAAACATCATCACCCTGGAACAGAGACAGAATCTTCTTCACTGGCTAGAACAACTTATTTCAAAGTCAAGTTCTGCTTAGAAACAGAGAGGTGCCCTTTCCAGTCAAAGTTTCTCCAAAGTCAAAGACTTTGCTGTGGGGATTGCAGTCTCAAAACTATAGATTCTGAGGGGATTCAAATGTTGACAAATGGATATATTTTGCTCCTAATGAACATATCATTACTCTTTTAGAGGTTTAATTTGTCTCTTAATAGTTTCCAGTTTTGTCCATTGCCATGGTTGCAAAGAAAACATCTTTAAATCCTTGAGAATCAAAGTAAACTCAAGTCAGGAAACTTTTCCCTACTTAACATCATAAGCACATTTGTCAGGGAAGCGCCCTGGCACTCAGTCAGAACACCCCGTCATAAATCGGAGAATTTTCTCGAGGCACATTACTATATGTTGGACAATAAAATCTCTACCTTTTGCAGGCTGTTTCTTTTTCTTAAGAAGAATTCTCCGTTCTTAGATGCACTTTACAAAATCTACAACTGATTTTGCAGGCATAAGTTCACCAAAATTCCTATGTATAATACTAACAAAAGGTTTTTTTTTCCCAGTAGAAAGAGCATATCAAATATGCACCAAGTTCATTTAGGATCATTTCTATTGGCAAAATACTCTATATTAAATGTAATATAATTAATAAATAAAAATCTTTTGTTAAAGAAAATTTGTATTTAAATATTCAACATCTCAAGATTACTCTATCAAATCACTTCATAGCATCATCAGCTAGCATTTGGGCGAGGAAGGGGCAATAATAAGGTGTAATCCTTGTCCTCAAGGATCTAAATTCTGTACTTGGGACCCAAGCTATTCTAATGAATATGGTAAAATAATACACACCTTAATTTTAAAAACTTCCTAGGATTAGTCTTATTAATAAAACAAACAGGAGGCTTACTTGCTTAAAATTGTATTTGTTTTGATCCTTCAAGAAGTTGTCCAAATGGATGCACTGGGCATGCTGTTTAGTTGGATTTTTGAGTAGATAATTCATCCATTTATCTACTCAACATTTATTGAGTCTTTATTATGGACGAGGGACCACACTGCATGCTGAAGATTTCACAGCAAATGAGTCATCCTATGGCTTGTTCTGATGAGGGGTTGTGCCAGCCTTCTTGGGAATGAGGGTGGGGGTAATAACATGAGAGCTAAAAATAGAACATTAGGAGAATTACTCTTCTCTTCACCTTAGAGTCAACCATGGGTATGAAAGATGCTCAGGTGCCTGAGATGGGACAGAAATGAGACCATTTCCTTTCATGTCAGCTTCCCTCGCCTTCTTTGACAGAACCTCTGAACGCTGAAAGGAGTTGGTCCTGCCACTGCCTTTAAAAGCTCCACGTTTCCTCCTGGTGTCTCCATGTAGTGAAATCCCTCTCTGAAGACCAAACGCCCCTTGATGAAGTCTGACGCAGACCAAGTTTAAGGTTTGGAGCCTTCCAAAGAGAATAGTGTCCCTTTGGGAGGGGCAGAAATATCCTGAAGGGGCTGCCCCTGGAGACGGCAGGCTGCTGTGATTCAGCCCAGTGCTTTGTGCTGCCGGGTGCCCGTCCTCTTCACCACCAAGCCCGATAGCGCTGGAACATTCTAGAGCACTTTGTACTTACAAGGACCCTCCTCTAAAAGTAAGTTGGCTACTTACTCTCCTTCAAGGGCAGTGAAAGTGCGCTCCTGAAGGGAGGCTGCGGACATAAATGACTACCTCTCTTAGGACGCGTTTCTGATACTACTCTCCCACTGGAGCTTTCAGCAGAAGCCCTAAGCTGCATATTATCAATTCCATGCAGCTGATGGTACTGAGCACCTACTGTGTGCAGGAAGTGTACTAGGGGGCTGACAAATGCAGAGCTCCCGATTAGGGGTGGGGAAAATAATCAGGGGAAATTTGTATGGGTTCTGTAATATGAGTATATGCCAAGGTCTGTGGGAGCACAGAGGAGTGAGACCTTTTGAACAGGTCTTAAAAAGTAAGTGAGGGGCTTCCCTAGTAGCACGGTGGTTAAGAATCTGCCTGCCAATGCAGGGGACACAGGTTCTAGCCCTGGTCCGGGAAGATCCCACATGCCACAGAGCAACTAAGCCTGTGTGCCACAACTACTGAAGCCTGCGCACCTAGAGGCTGTGCACCGCAACAAGGGAAGCCACTGCAGTGAGAAGCCCGCACACCACAATGAAGAGTAGCCCCTGCTTGCCTCAAGTAGAGAAAGCCCGCACGCAACAACAAAGACCCAATGCAGCCAAAAAAAAAAAAAAAAAAGAATAAATAAGAGGTAAGTGAGAATCCCCTAGGTGGAGGTTAGGGTGGCAACATTCCAGGCAGAGGGAACATCAAGAGCAAAGAAGAAAGATGAGAATGAGCATGACACTGGGGGGAACCTCAAATGTCTACTGCCTTAGTCCATTCAGGCTGTTACAACAGAATAACATGGACTGGGCAGCTTAACAACAGAAATTTACTTCTCACAGTTCTGGAGGCTAGAAATTCAAGACCAGGGATCCAGCAGATTCTGTGTCTGCTGAGGACCCACTTCCTGGTTCATAGATGGCCATCTTCTCACTCTGTCCCCACGTGGTAGAGGGGCAAAGGAGCTCTCTGGGGTCTCTTATAAGGGCACTAATCCCATCATGAGGGCTCCACCCTCATGACCTACTCACCTCACAAGGACCCAATCTTCTAACACCATCACATTGGGGGTTAGGTTTCAACATATGAATTCTGGGGGGACACAGACATTCCATCTGTAGCTTACTGTGACCATGTATAATGTGTCGAGGGGACATTGTAAGAGATGAGAGTAAAAAAGAAGATGATGACAGATTACAAGGCTCTGTGTATGTCATGCTGAGGAAGGATTACAAATGGGGAGACTGAGGTTTGTAGTCATTACATTTATCACCTAAGGTCACTCTCACAAGAACAGGGTTTGGGGAAGAAATCTACCTTTCTCTTTCCTACTAGAGCAGGAATGAGGAAAGAGGAAATACCCAAGGCAGAAGAGATTGAAGTCTTCGGTGATAAGCTATGTGGTCACCCCTTTCCCCTGCAGCCTGCTCCTTGCCTCCCTAGACTGAGAGCAGAACCGCCTTTGGGAGGTTCTTGTTCACACACAGCCCACCTCCATCACCAGAATGGCTGGAAATCCAGCTGCTTCTCACTATGGACCCCATGTAGCTAAGCTGGTTCACAGGTTAAAGCCCATCTGTATCACCTACATCACTGACCTTCCACCTTGGGATCCGGGAGGCCCTCTCAGTAAGGAGGTGGCAGCATGCGCTGTGTGCCTTTGCAGGCTGGGACCAAAAAGAAGTACTCCCTCTGTGCTAGCCCTCATTCTGGGAAACTGAACTCTTATCAGAATTACAGAAATTGCTCTCCAGCCCTTAGGATCTCAACCACATTTACAAGTGAGTTGTAGTTAGTAGCCCACGTGGCCTGGTGAGACCCTCGAGAACAGTCGAGCGTGATGGTTTAGTGAGGTCAAACAAGAAGTCAGAACTCAAGTAGGGTTTATATGTGGGTCCCTTCCATAAGCAAAATTCTTCTTCTACAGTATCTGTGACCACCAACCCACCTCCTGCCTTGGACTGTTGAAAACACAGTGTTCAAATCTTAACTCCTTCTCTGCTTCTGTAACTTTAGACAGATTACTAACTATGTGTTCTTGGGCAAGCACATACCCTTTCTGAACCCAACAGGAGGATGCTAGCACTCACCTTCAGTGGTTTTGTCAAGACCACATGAAATGATTTAGACAGAATAACTTGTAAAATGTCAAACATGTTGTAAAATGTTACTTATTATAATTATTAATAATTAATTATTACTGCCTTTGGCTCAAATCTCATCAGACACCTAGTGTTTTCAGTTTTGTGTGAAGGAAAGGACCCATTCTCATGCTCACTGGTGGAGTCTAGAAACAGTACAGAAAAGTTTGTTTCTGATTAATTGTCCCAATCTCACATCGGATGGCATTGTCACAGGTTTTTTTGGCAGAACTTCTGAATCCAAAGTGCAATTCAGCATAAACAAAGACCTGGCTCTGACCCAGTGTGCGAATTAATGAATTAATTTTTCCCCATCCATTAACTTTGGGCCTAAAGCAGTGACTTAGTGTTGGAGGAATCAAGCTATTTGAGATGCTTTGAGGACCAGCAGAAAAAAAGCAGGTAGCCCTTGGTCTCCTGATGTAGTGGCCAAAATGACAATGACTGCACTGCTATCTGGCCACTTTACTTTGTCTAGTCTTCCAGCAGGTTCTACAGATCAAAATGATGAGAGAAAAAAGGACACAGAGAAAAAAACACAAATGAGAGAGAGAGAGATGCTATTGGTATCATTATATTCTGGATACAGGTAACTCTATTATAATACTTCATTTTAAGCAATCACTTTCCAGATACGTGTTCCCCTACCCCATCCTTCCTCCCTTACCTTTCTCAGACTTTTTTTTCTTTTGTAATGTGGTTTAAAAAAACAACAACAACTAGAAAAACACGTAACATGAAATTGACCATCTTAACCATTTTTAAGTGCACAGTTCAATAGCATGAGATAAATTCACATTGTAGCACAACAAATCTCCAGAACGTTTTCATCTTGCAAGACTGAAGCTCTATGCCCATTAAACAACTCCCCATTTCCCATCCCCCCTTTCACAGACTTCTAAATCTCTAATACTTCCTTCCAACCATTTTTTTAATATATATATATTTTTTTAAATTAACTAATTTATTTATTTATTTTTGGCTGTGTTGGGTCGAACCCGTGTCCCCTGCATCAGCAGGCAGACTCTCAACCACTGCATCACCAGGGAAGCCCCCATTTTGTTTTTTAAGATATCTTCCACCAGTAGACCACTCTGTCCTTTTTTAAGATACCACAGCTGGCCTCGTGATAATTGCCTTATAGTTCTAGAATCATCTCTGTTTGACTCAAAAACAAAACAAGCATTTCTTTCAGTGGTGAAGCTTTCTCTTTCAGGGAAGACAGAGGGTCAGCTGACGTCGGTGTCGGCGTGTAAAACTGAGGCCCTCTAAGACGAGAGGGCCATTACCGGCGCTCAAGGGAGGCAGGTCTTGAGCACAGCCCTTTGCCGATTTCTAACAGACATTATTCAAAATGAAAAAAATTAAAAGGGAGGGGCCCTCTGGTCAAATTGACTGAGAAAACTTGGATGACTCAAAGTTGAAAGGGACTCTTTAATGGGAAATAGCTCAGAGCCTTGGCCATGCCAATGAGGTGGGCAGCATTTCACAGGGCACTTCAGGCTCATGGCGTCTTTCTAGGGGTCTACAGAGGAGTTTGCCCACCCCCATGAGAGCGAGGTGATAGGCACAGAGCTCATGAGCTGGGCGGAATTTGGTGGCTCTTCTTTGTGTGAGGAAGGATCGTACTTCCTCCTGGGACATTTGCACACCTAGGAAACTGCATTTGTCAGAAAAAGCCACACAGACCAGTCGCATAGTGAGTAGGGAGTGTAAAAGTTAGACTTGCCCAGTTTTAGAAATCTACCCTGTCTTTCCCCTTGTCAGACAAAGAGCAGCCAAAACAGAGCACTGGGTCTACCGTAGGTGCCCATAGATGCTGTTTGTTTTAGCTCAGGCTGCCATCACAAAACACCATTGACTGGGTGGCTTAAACAACAGACATGTACTTCCCACAGTTCTAGAAGCTGGAAAGTCCAAGACCAAGGTGGGGGCCACTTAGGCTCTGTATGAGAGCTCTCCTCCTGGCTTGCAGATGACCACCTTCTCACTGTGTCCTCACATGACATTTCCTGGGTGTATGCAGGTGGAGATCTCTCTCTCTGTTTCTCCCACCCCCCCATCCAGCTCCCAGTCCTTCCTCTTCTTGTAAGGTCACTAACTGCATCATGAGGGCCCCACCCTCATGACCTCATCTAACCCTCCTTCTAACTCAGTCTAACCCACCTTCATGACCTCACCTCATTACCTCCCACAGGTTCCACCTCCAACTACCATCCTATTGGGAGTCAGGGCTTCCACCTGTGAATGTAGGGGGTCATGAGCATTCAGTCTATGACAGTGTTGATGGCTTTATTGGTGGTATGGTCAGCCCTATGCTGAAGAAGGTAGGATGGGAGGGAACTTGAAGTTAAAAGACAAAAGAAACAGTGGGAAAACTGTGTTATGAAGTCCTTTACTAGGCTACAGCTTTGGATATACCAAGAGACAAATTACGTCCCTTGTTAGTACAATGATATCCAACAGATCTCTCTCTGTTTCATCTATTTTTTGCTTTGTTACACACTGTGTACTTCCAAAAAGGACTTAAGGCACCTTACAATAAAAGCTGAGACACCAGAAACTATGGAGAAAAAGGCAGTCATAGTTATACCAGGAACCCAGGGTGGGCAAGTATTGTTATTAAACACTAAATTTAGTCCATTCTGACATCTTAGGGGCTAAAAAAATGTGATGGCTCCCTCTTCAGGTATTGAAGAAAGAAGACGTTTTCCCCCCACTAAAATTTTTCCCCCCACTAAAGTTTTCCCCCACTAAAATTAAACTCTAAAAGGAATTTATTATTAAATCTAAGTATGAGCAGAAACATACATTTACTTCATGTGACTGGGTCTTGTAATTGGCCTTTGATAAAAGGCAAGGGCATGGAATATTGATTTGCAGCTGAGTGAGGAGGAGTCTACAGGTCTGAACATACTTGTGTCTGACGACCAACCTTAGCACAAGGATGAGAGTTGAAGGAGGCGAGACCAGGGCCTCCAAGTATGTCCCCCTCACCGCCCCCCAGAACCTACTTCACATTCAGCTGAAGTGCTGATAAAATGTAAATTCTGGGATGGATGCAGACCTACTGAATCAGACTATTGAGAGGAGAGGGTAGAAATCAACATTGTTGAAACTCCCTTGGTGGTTCTCATGCCACTAAACTTTGAGACACCATGATCTGGAAAAGGATGTGTGTGTGTGACCTCACAAGCATTTTCTTTGATATTGTCTGCTTTGCTAGATAGAAAGAGCTCCCTATTCTTTAGCTACCTGATGCCAGAATTGACACACCAGTGTGAAAGTTAAGGGGTCTGACATAGATTCTCTTTCTCAAAGAAAAGCCACTGCTCCCAAAGCAGCAGGACCCCCATTTTTCTTAACAAAGAACTGTGAGCTTGCCTAAAACCTCTCATGAGCATCTAGTTACAGCCCAGTGTCATTCACCATCAAATACAGAAGAGATGATGTAGCCTTACATCTCAGACAGGTGTTAGTGGTCCACTGCCATGATCACAAAATGATTTCATGGGGTGTCCAACATATACCTAATATTTGAGGCAATTCCTCCAGTGTGCCCATCATAATAAACAGGTGAGATGGGGTGAGGAATAGCAGCTTTAAAAGAAAATTTGATTGTAAAAGCAACCACTGAGGCCTTCGTGATGAAAGAGCTGATGGCTAAATAGTCAGGAGTGTGGTGAGCCAGTCATTAAATTGTTAGTAACTTGAAATCTGCCGTGGAAACCAGCCAATGCTACAAATCAGGCTCATTTTGCCCTTTGGAGAGCTGGTTTACCAGTGGACCACAAGTGTGGACTGAGGAATGGATCTGAAACACGCAGAGCAGTCATGTCACTTTCCTGAAACCCGTGACAAGGAGTCTCCCTTGTCCCTTGCCCATCATTAACTCAGGCAACCATCTGTGTTGGAGGTGGCAATTACCCAGGCAGTCAGGGGCGACTTAATTCTACTTAGATAGGCTCGATGGAGTTGCTTTTTAAGAGTTGCTAAAAACAAAGAAAGAAAAAAGCAACCCTTCTGTTATAAATTTCTTTCATTAAGAACAGTGCTCTTTTTGCACCACTAGGGATAAATTTTAAAAGCAAACAACTAGAAAAATGAGCTTGTTGATTCCAATTTATATCAAGGTGGGACTGACTGATACCACATCTTTTCCTGGGTGCAGGTTTGTAGAGGAAAAGGATGTGAAATGCAGTCGAGTTTGGGGTGTGAAGAAAGTGAGGAACAGAATGGACAGTTGGAAGCAAAATACTGCAGAGCAGGTATGCTGGGATGTGGGTTAAACGTGGCTGGCTGCTTCGTTATGTCCAGAGCATGTCCTATGGAGAAGCTTTTCTTCAGGGCACAGAAGCACAAATCAGACACTGATTCCCACAGCTCTGCACCCTTCTACACTGTCTCAAGAGGGTGATGCCTGTCACAGTTTTCTCTCTTGGGACTGCAAACCAATACTGGGCTATTCTGTAACTTGGATCTAATTGTTACTGCTATAAAAACATTAGTTTGTATCAAAGTAATAATGTGTCAGATACAGTAAGAATGTATCAGATTAAAGAGGAATAGTTTATTGTTGGCAAGAATCTTAGGAATGGACACTTACAGAGAGCATTTTGGCAATCTGTAGGACAACTCTTTTTTTATGTTTATTTATTAATTTATTATTTTTTTTATTGGGGTATAGTTGCTTTACAGTGTTGTGTAAGTTTCTGCTGTACAGCAAAGTGAATCAGCTATATGTATACATATATCCCCTTTTTTTTGGATTTCCTTCCCATTTAGGTCACTACAGAGCATTAAGTAGAGTTCCCTGTGCTGTACAGCAGGTTCTCATTAGCTATCTGTTTGATACATATTAGTGTATATATGTCAATTCCAATCTCCCAATTCATCCCACCTCTCCTTTCCCCCCTTGGTGTCCATATGTTTGTTCTCTACGTCTGTGTCTCTATTTCTGCCTTGCAAACAGGTTCATCTGTACCATTTTTCTAGCTTCCACATGTATGCATTAACAAACTATATTTGTTTTTCTCTTTCTGACTTACTTCACTCTTAATAGAATGCATACTCTGACCTAGTAAGTCTGCTTGTAAGGATTTAATCCTAAGAAGATCATCACACTAGTATCCAAAGATGTCTGTATGTAAAGCATGTTCACTGAAGCTTTATTTATAGAAAAAATGTATGATCCTAAAAACTATCAATTGACAAAAATGGTTAAAACATTATGGTACCTCCAAAGGAATTATTATTAGCCATTAAAAATGAAGATATAGGGCTTCCCTGGTGGCGCAGTGCTTGAGAATCTGCCTGCAAATGCAGGGGACACGGCTTCGAGCCCTGGTCCAGGAAGATCCCACATGCCACAGAGCAACTGAGCCCATGCGCACAGCTACTGAGCCTGCGCTCTAGAGCCCACGAGTCACAACTACTGAGCCCGTGTGCCACAACTACTGAGCCTGCGTGACTGGAGCCCATGCTCTGCAACAGGAGAAGCCACCGCCATGAGAAGCCCACACACCGCAATGAGGAGTAGCCCCCGCTCACTGCAACTAGAGAAAGCCCACGCACAGCAATGAAGACCCAACGCAGCCAAAAATAAAATAAAACAAAAAATAAATAAATTTAAAAACAAAAAAACAGCAAACCATTAAAAAAAAAAAAAAGAAGATATAGGGACTTCCCTGGTGGTGCAGTGGTTAAGAATCCGCCGGCCAATACAGGGGACACGGGTTCGATCCCTGGTCCGGAAAGATCCCACATGCCAAGGAGCAACTAAGCCCCTGCACCGCAAATACTGAGCCTGTGCTCTAGAGCCCACGAACCACAACTACTGAGCCCGTGTGCCACAACTACTGAAGCCCACGCACCTAGAGCCCGTGCTCCGCAACAAGAGAAGCCACAGCAATGAGAAGCCTGTGCACCACAACGAAGAGTAGCCCCCGTTCACCACAACTAGAGAAAGCCTGCGTGCAGCAACAAAGACCCAATGCAGCCCCCCCCCAAAAATAAATAATAAATTAATTTTAAAAAATGAAGATATAGATGATTAATTATGTGAAAATAGGATTAAAATATATTGAAGAGTGAAAAACTTTATAACATATTTATTGTGATACCACTCATAAGTTTACATGTCTGTGTATATACATTCATGGAACAAAAAAACTAGAATGCATCTGGCAAAAGAGTAAGCGTGGTTATGTCTGGATAATGTGATTCCAAGTGAATGCTTTCTTTTTGTTATCTACATGCTGAATATTTGTGAATTTATCATATTATCTGCGTAACAAAAGTAATATAGTTTTTAATGCATCTTCACCGATGCAAAAGAAAATGCGGGTCAAGAGCAATCTTTGTTTATGACTGATTGTGGTTCTCAATTTTGTCCTTGTCAAACAAAGGTGTGTGCAGATGCACACACACCAACGTTGGTCAAGAAAGAGTACCAGTTTCTGGGGTGCCCAGATTTATAACTTTCTGTTTGTGTCCTCATCCATTAGCCCACGCACCTTCTATATTGGCAAGAGCATTCCGACTTTGTTCATGGGTAAGAGAGGTGATGTTATCTGAAGGGTCAGCTAAATACATAAGGCGATAATGGACCACACGTGTGGTCCCAACGAATGGACTGGAAATGGCCAAGTGAAAAAAAGCCAGGCCCCCTAAGAAAGTCAAACTCTCTTTAACTCCCTCCTCTTTGTGCATCTTCTTTCCTCCCCTTTCAGCGTGTTTTAATTAACTTATTCCTCATGTTTCTTTACATACTCCCCTCAACGGACAAAGCATTGAAATTTAAGGAGCAAGAATAATAAAAATGCCCCCTCCCCACACTCCACTTTCATTCTCCTGCCCTATTTTTTTTTTTTTTTTTTTTTTTTGTGGTACACGGGCCTCTCACTGTTGTGGCCTCTCCCGTTGCGGAGCACATGCTCCGGACGCACAGGCTCAGCGGCCATGGCTCATGGGCCCAGCTGCTCCGCGGCATGTGGGATCTTCCCAGACCGGGGCACGAACCTGTGTCCCCTGCATCGGCAGGCGGACTCTCAACCACTGCCCCACCAGGGAAGCCCTGCCCTATTTTTTAAAAAGGTCTTTATTGAATTTGCTACAACATTGCCTCTGTTCTATGTTTTGGTTCTTCAGCCTCGAGGCACAGTGGGATCCCAGCTCCCCAACCAGGAATCGAACCCGCACCCCCTGCAATGGTAGGCAAAGTCTTAACCACTGGACCACCAGGGAAGTCCCCTCTTTCCCTATTTGAACAGTTGTCTTTAACTTAGAACAGCACTGGTAGCAGGTTGGAGCTGCTGTCCCTGGAGTGAGTGTGCCATCTAAGATGGTAAGAGGCATATATATGGTGGTCGAAATGATGAACACCATACCCAGCTGGTGTTCCCTGGAACACAGCTGGGAACGCCTCGATTCAGTTCATCAATACCTAACGTACCAAATCTCTACTCAAGCAAACAACGAGGCAGTATGTTCATTTTCCCTGCGACCAACCCTAAGCCGGCGGCTCTCATGGAGAATCCAAAGGAGGTTGACCTCAAGCTTCTTTCTTCCATGGAACGAGCCAGCTAGAGAGCCCATCAGTAAAAACCACAAGACAGTGTATACTTAGCCACTAAATTAGCAGCGGAACCTACAAATATTGGAGCTGGGGAAATAGAGCCTAGTGTGACATGGTATAATCAGGGATGGGGTTCCAGATCAGGAAAGATGGATAGTTTGACTTGGGAAGAGAGAGGCACTATAGGAAGGCAAACAGGCTGAGTGGGGCATGGCGGTGAGCAAGAGGGTGGTGTGAGCTGGGAGACTGCCTGGAAGAGGCAGCGCTGGTGTTGGTAGGAATTCAGAGATGAGGCTGGAAAGGTGGGATTGGATCAAATTAAAGAGGGAGGTTAAAAGTCTGGGAAAGAGCCTAGGCCTGAGGGTGTGGCAAAAGGCAGACTTCACAGGGCAGGCAAGAGTGAGGTCTTGAGCAAGAGAGTAATGCAATGAAAGCACTGCTCCACCACGTAGCAAGAATGTGTCCACAAGGCGGCAAACACAGGAATCCCTAGGAAACCAGTAAACATATGAGAGCATGTTCTCTCCCTCTCCCGCACAAGCCCACGTTCCTTGTTTTACCAAACCTACTGTGGTTTCAAACCATCTAAAACAAAGACTCTTTTTACCTTAACCATTCACCAGCGTTCCTTTTTTTCCCATCCACATGTGTTTGCAATTGCTTGACAGAAGTTGGCTCCATTTCCCTCTGGCCAGAGAAATACCTCCATTGTTTTCTCCTGTTAGGAAACGAAACGGTTGGGCTTCGTGTACTCCCAAGCTTACTCATGCTGTGTGCTCCAAGCCAGGTCAACCAAACCTTCCTGATTGCTCCTAGAACTACTCATCCAGCCCCTCCTGGAGGCTGGGTGACCACACTCAGGGCACCACTGAGGCAGTGGGCTCCACGAGGGGCTATTGGGATAAACCTGAACTCCTAATGGGACCAACCAACACCAAACCTCTATCCATACCGAAGCCAGTGTGACTGCAGGGCAGCCCTCTTGAGGCACTTTGGCCTTCAGATAACCAAAGAAGCTGGTTGGTTTGGAGAGAAATGACCTGGAGAAAATCCTAGTCTGACTCCTAGGCCATATGGTTCTTGCCTCAATCCTCTACTTCTCAAAACAGCCCAAATATCATCCAAAGAAATGCCACCCACTCTTTTGAGCGACCACTTTCCGAAGACCAAAATAGACTCTAGTTTCTGTTTCTAGAAGTAAAAGCAAAACATTCCTCTATATGGCTTTACTGTTGTCTCCCGTCCCCCACCCCAAGCCCCGTTCCGTGTTCCTGCTCTGTTGTATCACACTCCTCCACACCAGTTCTCAGTCTTGAGTGTGCATTGTAATCACCTGGACCTGCCGAGCTTGTTAAACCTACAGCCCTAGGCCCCAGCCCCAGACTCTATGATCCAGCAGGTCTCCGGTGGAGTCAAAACTTTGCATTGGTGATGTATTTCTAGTGCTACCAATTTTCTCTGCTGTTTGATGTTCTCCATCCATGCTTCTACACACAGATGCTCTTTCCAGTTCAAAGGTACCTTCCTCCTGAGATGGGGGAACAAAAAGGACTGCAAAGATGAAGTCCTTTTTGGGTGCATAAGTGGTAGTTGGCTGGTTGCATTAGCAAGGGAAATCACCCAGGCAAAACTGCTCAGAGGTAAAGGGGGTACTCAGTCAGCAGAACTTTGAGGTGAAAGAGTTAAAATTTTGTCCCCAGCACCAGTGCTTGAGTCTGAGGACCAACACATTATAATCATAAAATCTCCCAATCGTAGAGTTGGAAGACACCTATTGTAATCCCTCATGTTAAATATGAGGAAAATTTTGAGGTTCAGAAAAGTTAAGTAACTTGTCCAAGACCCTGGAGCTAATGAGTAGCAGGAATGGGATTAAAACCCAGATTTTATGGCTTTTGTCTTTGTTTTTTTGTGTTTTTTTTTTTTTGGCTGCACCACACGGGTTCTTAGTTCGGCAGTGGAAGTGTGGAGTCCTAACCACTGGACCACCAAGGAATTCCCCAGATTTTATGACTTTTGAAAATCACTTCAACTTGTTTAATGTTAAAAAAATGAGAGGAAAGAAGTTCTGCTACCAGTAACTTGCATGGAACTCAGCTTTCTGCCAATAAACTCAGAGAAAAGAAGTTACCAGACAGGAACAGGTATAGGAAAAAGTGTACCCATTGGCAAAGGAAGAAAGACAGCTAATAAAAGTAGACCTGGGGCCTCCCTGGTGGCGCAGTGGTTGAGGGTCCACCTGCCGATGCAGGGGATGCGGGTTCGTGCCCCGGTCTGGGAGGATCCCATGTGCCGCGGAGCGGCTGGGCCCGTGAGCCATGGCTGCTGGGCCTGTGCGTCCGGAGCCTGTGCTCCGCAACGGGAGAGGCCACAGCAGTGAGAGGCCCGCGTACCACAAAAAAAAAAAAAAAAAAAAAAAAAAAAAAAAAAAGTAGACCTGCAGATGACCTATTTATTGGAATTTGCAAACAAATATGGTAAAGGTTCTGAAGGAAAAGATAGCTACAAAGAGGAAAGAAATGGTGAATTTTAAGAGCAATATAGGGGCCTCCCTGGTGGTGCAGTGGTTAAGAATCTGACTGCCAATGCAGGGGACACGGGTTCGAGCCCTGGTCCAGGAAGATCCCATGTGCCGCAGAGCAAATAAGCCTGTGCACTACAACTACTGAGACTGCGTGCCACAACTACTGAAGCCCATGCACCTAGAGCCCTGCTCCGGAACAAGAGAAGCCACCACAATGAGAAGCCCTCACAATGCAACAGAGTAGCCCACACTCACCACAACTAGAGAAAGCCCACACGCAGCAATGAAGACCCAATGCAGCCAAAAATAATAAACTAAATAAATTAATTTTTAAAAAGCAATATAGACGCTCTAAAAACAGAACCAAATGGAAACCTCAGAACAGAAAAATATATCTGAAATAAAATGTTATCACATGGGGTTAATAGGAGAGTGTTCACTGTGGAAGAATCAGTGAACCTAGACAGATAAGCAGAAATATTCTAAACTAAACAACAAAGAAAAAAGATTGGGGGAGAAAGATGGCCTGTGGGACTGCAACAAATAGTCTGACATAAACCCTGTTAACTAGCCTATGGCATTGCAAATTAAAAGTACAGACCAATATTCTTCAAGAACAAAGATGCAAATACTGACAAGATATTAGCAAAGTAAATATATATACATATATATATTTGCTCTAAGCAAATATATATATGATGATATATCATAACCTAATGGGGTTTATTCCAAGAATGCAAAGTTGATTTAATATTTGAAAATCAATTAAAGTATTTCACCACATTAACAGAATAAAATATGAAAACGCATGCGGCTGTCTATGTGGATGCAGAAGAAGCATTTGACAAATTTCAACATCCATTCATGACAAAAACATCATACTTAAGGTCGAAATATTGTCTGTCTTCTCTCTAAGATTGGGAACAAGGCAAGAATGTCTGATTTCACTACTTCAACATTGTACTTGAGTTCTAGCCTGTGCAATAAGGCATTACTTAATGCCTTATTAATTAGCCAATTAAATGGAGAGATATGTCATATCCATGTTCGGAAGACTCAGTTTATTTAGATGTTAATCCTTCCCAAAGTGATCCAGAGATTCAACATGATCCCGATCCAAATCCCTCCAGGCTTTTCTGGTAGAGATTAGCAAGCTGATTCTAAAATATGAAGACATAGAACAGCCAAAATGATCTTGAAAAAAAGAAGTACTGGTTTAGAAGGGTTACACTACCTGACATCAAGACATACTACTATAAAGCTACAGTGTGGGATTGGGGCAAAGATAGACAAATACATCAGTGGAACAGAATAGGGAGTCCAGAAATAGTGTGTGTGTGTGTGTGTGTGTGTGTGTGTGTAAAATGCGATCAGTTGATTTTCAACAAACGTGCCCAAGTAATTCAGTGGGGGAATTCATTTCAACACATCTTGCTGGAACTTGCAGTATATTACATTAAAAAGTTAGAAATGGCTATATCTGACTAGATAAACTTTTGAAAATATGTTAAAATGAATAAAACAAAGTGCAAACAGACCAGGAAAAATATTTGTACCAAATCTGACAAAGGGTTAATATCTTTCTTACTAGTATGAGAAAAGTCCTTATTAATTGATTTCTTAAAAAATGTCTCCAATGAATAAATCGAAAAAGTATATAAACCTATGACTCAAAGAACTATAGCAGCTGGACAAATACATGAAGTAATGTTTAATTGTTCAAATAATAAAACAAGTTAAAATACTAAATTTTGAGGAGGGGGAGATGGGGAGGAAAGGATTGGGAGCTTGGGATTAGCAGATGCAAACTATTATGTATAGAATGGATAAACAACGAGGTCCTACTGTATAGCAGAGGGAACTATATTCAATATCCTGTAATAAACCATATTGGAAAAGAAAAAAACTAAACTAAATTATCATTTTGCTACTAAATTAGTGAAACAAAATTTTTAATTAACATAACTAATGCTGGCAAGGATATAAGTTTATAGATAGATGGATAAAAAATATATATCTATAATTTATGTATTATAAAGTGGCATAATTTTTTCAAAGTCGTTTTGGCACAAGGCATCAACTGTCATCAAAATGTCCACACTCTTTGACTCTGTTGTTCAGTGTCAACAACATTACACTGCAGATGGTCTGGGGATAAAGCTGTTCGGTTGTAGGGTGAGTTATAATAACAAAAGAAAATAAAAGGAAGCAATTTAAATGTCCAACTAGCAAGAGGGGTGCCCTGGCATCAGATCAGGACCAAACCCCAGCTCCGCCACTCACGGGCTGTGCTACCAAACTCTCTCTAAAAACTCCTCATCTGAAAAAAAAGAGGTAAATAATATCACCCATCATCCTACAGCTGTGGGGAATAAATGAGATAAACATTAAAGGCTCAGGGCATTCAGCTTAGCATAAAATAAATATAACACATGTTAGATATTATTTTTCCTTCCACGTGACAAAATACCATTTAGCTGCAAGAAGCCAAAAGTGTGAAATAAAAGTTGGGAGAAAATATTTAGCAAAATGCATATGATATACTCAGTTGGAAAAATAATCCAATTACACACATTATATTGGCACTGCGACTGTCATAAACCATCCATCTCTAATAAACTATATGTGCCTGCAGGGAGCCTAGAAGGTATTAAACAGGCTTGAAAAAGTCACTGATAAGGTTATGGATAAATTATTTTCTTTTGCATCTTCCTATAAACCTGTAATACTATTTTCGTACATAAAAATAAACTCACAGAGCTTCCCTGGTGGCGCAGTGGTTGAGAGTCCGCCTGCCGATGCAGGGGACACGGGTTCGTGCCCCGGTCCGGGAGGATCCCACATGCCGTGGAGCGGGTGGGCCCGTGAGCCATGGCCGCTGAGCCTGTGAGTCCGGAGCCTGTGTTCCGCAACGGGAGAGGCCACAACAGCGAGAGGCCCGCATACCGCAAAAAAAAAAAAAAAAACCTCACGAAAGAGGAAATATCCTCTATCAGACTGATTTTTGAATCGGAAACCAGGACAGGCGAAGGCAGTCTGCCTGGGCGGCCAGGTCCCTTCCTTGCCTGTTGCCCTTGACTGTCATCTGGTCATGCGGGCCAGTCTCCTCTTGGTGTTGACTTTGTGATGCTCATATGGATGGCCTCTCTGAATCCTATCTAAAAGGCTCCATCCTTTCTAGCTTTCTCACTGAATAGATGGGCACCAACACCTGTGTCTCTACTGTCCCCACTCTTACAGATTACTTTCCTCACTGCACCGCACAAGCCGGTACACAAAAAAGTGGCAGATCTTCTTCAACCCTCATGGACAAGAAAAGCTATATTTTCCAGGCCAAGTGCTGCCTGGAAGCCTCTTCCCTACTATTCAAAAGCCCTAATCCAAACAATTAAGTAGAGCTTTGCTGTTTAACTGCTTGGTGCCCTGTGCATTGCTTCTGTCTACACGATACCAAGTTTGTGGTAGGGCCATAAATACTTCAAGCAGGAGAGTGCTTGGGGCCAAAATTGAGTCCCCAGTTCAAACTTGGCCACTGTTTGTGGAAGAGGCTCTTCTATTAATGTTTCAACGGAGGTAGCTCATGGTGCTGCAAACTACATCCTGTTTAGTGTAAACTCGAATTATAGCAAATGAAAACAGGGATGCTGTTCGCCTCGGCAGCTGAGGCATAATGCAGTCCACAAACATTTTATTTAGCATTTATTGAGCATCTACTGTGTGCCAAGCATTGCACTAAGCACTACAGACAAATTTTCGTGGTTGAAAAGAACTTAAAGGTCATGCATTCGAACTGTCCAGTAGGTTCTTGGACCTGATTTACACTACCTCCACTCAGAATAACTCTTAGGAAGAGCTCAGGGGTTTGCAAGGCTGCCCATCCCCCTTTTGGTCAGCTCACTTTTTGGAAGGTTCTCCCTGGGGTTATTTCATAATTCATCAATTGTGCAGAGGGAACTATCACCAGCTATCACCTCTTGCTAAGAACGTGAATTACTCCTGTCCCTTGTACCGGCACCTAAGTGTCCCAGCCATCTCTTACCCTGTGACTCAGCAAAATAGCAGATGGTTTGTTAGACCTGGAAGTTGACAATTCACCCAACAGGTGTTCTGTATCCTGACACCAATCAGAAATAGGTAGTTTCCAGGTGAGTTAACATGGTGTCTTGGTGCTAGAGTTTAGACATCCAGCTGATGTTCAGCACATGCAATTAGGGCCCAACAGGAACAAATTAATCTTTCAGGCTCTCAGATGAGTCACAAATTCCATAAAAGACCTGCTTCCAGCCCCTGGCACTAAAGATTAATAGCTTTGAACCCTGACTATAAGCATTTGATCCTCTTGAGACAGACGCATTCTCAGAGGGAGTTCTGACCAAGAGTTCTGACCCCACCCTGGTTATGAGGAAATGCTTTGCCTAAGAAGCAGAAGTTAATAGGGGTGGAAAGGCTTGATGGCTGAAGGAAATGGCCTGAGAGAAAAGTCTTATTTAAATTTTTAAAACTTAAAATAATTATGCTAGAAGATGATAAATCAATGTGCTCAAAACATTTATGGGGAATGGCTCTGAATTTAGAGTTCTCTGCTCGCTCAAATTATCAATCAGATGTGAGGAACAAAAAGACACTCTGGGGCATGCATGCAGGAGCTCAGAAGGCTTACTGCGCATGTCTCCACCATGAAGAGATTGCTCAGAAACTACTCTGGCAAAAGAAAAGAGGAATTTAAGAAAGGGAAAGAAATGGGATAGAAGAAACAAGGGCTGCTAAATTTGGCCAAGAATATGTGCCCTTAGGCTGGACAATTCAGAGAGCCTTCTCTCAAGCAGCAAAATTCTAGAACCAAAAGACTGAATTTCTGTTTCCATAGGTCCATTCACACTTTGAGAGGACCCTTCTTGAATAACTCAAAGCTCTCTAAAAATAGGTATGTCCATTGAGCCTGGCCTTTGATCCGTCTCATCTTCCTCCTCAGTGACTAACTCACTTAAGCACCCACAATAGTGTTCCACTGGAGTCGACACAAGCAATGTCCACCCCCCCCAGCCTGGCAGTTTTCCAAGCGATCCACCTCTGATCACCTTGTAGGGGATTTCCGACTGCAAGAAAGGAAGGACGGCTGAGTTCGAAGTTCTTGAGTCTGTCTGTGGTGGCTAAATTTCTGAGGCCAAAATCAGGACATGAGACTTGAGGGTCAAGTTAAAATATACTTACCTGAACAGAATGGACAGAATATTTAAAACCAGAAAATTTGGGATATACAGCTCTCATTATTGTCCCAAGATGCTTGTCCGAGAGACAAGGCAGGTGTGAAAAGCTGAGGTCCTGACCCCACGGGCACTCGGATAATAATCCTGTAACATGAACTTCTTCTTATGCTTCTTTTTTTTTTTTTTTTTTTTTTGCGGTACGCGGGCCTCTCACTGTTGTGGCCTCTCCCGTTGCGGAGCACAGGCTCCGGACACGCAGGCTCAGCGGCCATGGCTCACGGGCCCAGCCACTCCGCGGCATGTGGGATCTTCCTGGACCGGGGCACGAACCCGCGTCCCCTGCATCGGCCGGCGGACTCTCAACCACTGTGCCACCAGGGAAGCCCTATGCTTCTCTTTGAGGAGTGCTCCCAGTGACCCTCTCTCACCCGGGCAGGGGGAAGACATTTGGTGCTTTAACAGGCTTATACCTGGGCACTCCTTTAAATCTACAGTCTTTAGGGATTTGTATGATGATTCTGAGAGCCTGTTGGTTGGGGGATAGGGGAGAGATAGAAGGAGAAAGTATCTGCTAACTCAGTCTCTTCTCTTTTGTCCCTAAAAACAGGCCCCATGCTGTGTATCCCACTTAGCAAACAAGTTTTTCACTTGGAAGGCAGTTAGGCAGATTGCCCCTGTTACTCTAGCATGACCTCTGGAGTGGCTGGGTCGGGCTGGGGATCATAACTTCACCTTAAACCACTTATCAAAGTGTTTCTTCCTACTCCTTAGAATATCCTACCTCAGAACAGTTCTGAAAACTATGACTTTCCATCTCATTACTTTTCCACATGTCAGTGTTTCTTAGTGATGGCTGCCCCTAAGAACCCCATGAGCTCAGTGGTCTACCCGTCAATGCCCTCCGGACACAAGCCCTGAGGAAATACTACAACTCTAGGAATGAACCTCTGGGCCTACCTGCTGTCTCCAGGGCTCCTGAAAAGGACCCACAGGTCTTGGCCACCAGAATGTTCCAGTGCCAGCTGAGAGAGAAGAACTAGGAGTCCTCCCTTTCCTCTGGAGGTCGTGTCATATTCGGTGAACTCTGTTGCAAGAGGGGGATAAAGTCTGGGAAGGCTCGCTTCCCCACAGAGATTGTTTCATACCCGGTAGACACATGCCCCAAATCCGGAGAGGCAGTAGGCACTTTGCAAATATTTACCTAGCAACATGGCAACAAGGGAGTAGTAGTTAATGTTCTATTTAACTTCAAGGACACACGCCCCGCACTTCATTCTCTCCTCACACGTAAAAAAGGCTACATCCTTTCCCGTGACTATCTTTCCAAGTGTTAAAAACCATGTGAAGGTTGGACCCCTTTAATTTCCAAATCATCCAGTTATCCAGGATTTGAACATCCAATGGAGATGTTTGCTTTCACATGGGAAGGGAATGGCTGTCACTCGGCCTTGGAGTTCCGGCTCATCCTTGAATTATCGGAAATGAGAATCACAAGCACTGCAGACTTTTCTAGATCTGCTGCTGATCTTCTACAGATAAATTAAGGACACCAAGTGTTTGGTGCTTACGGAAATCCATGACAACAAAACATGATAGAGAAAGGAACCAGAACATAATCTTCCTGCATTTTCCATCAGGAGCTGAGGCGAAAACTTAAATGCCTTCAGAGACCCAACTAAGTCACCTTCCCCTCAAAATATGTAACTGTGGGCTTGGTGTCGTGGCAATAGCATGTTAGCAGAAAAGCTTGTTGAAAGGTAGAGCTCATATGAAGAACAAGGGGAAGACCTTAGTCACTAAAAACTCACATAGCAAGACAAGCATTTTCCTCTGTGTAAACAGCATTCTCAGATGTGCCATAGGCCACAGCTCTTAAGTATAATATAAGGGCCTCGTGTAAGATGAACAGTACCCACAGGGGAAAACATTTTAAGTAGCACTTGCATGGTGCCATCTTGTGGTGAATCCCTTCAGCAACTTGAAAGAAACAGGAAGCCCATTTTTCTCACTTTACTAATTTTGTGAAGTGCAGTATTTAGACTATTTTTGACAAGTTTAAGAATACCTTGAGCTTCTACTTTCTAATAGTAAAAAAGAGTTCAGGATACATTTTCTATTGGATCTAAGAGTGAATAAATATTGATTGAGATTTCCCCATCCCAAAGTCAGCGATTATAAAATCCAGGAAACAGGGCTTCCCTGGTGGCGCAGGGGTTGAGAGTCTGCCTGCCGATTCAGGGGACACGGGTTCGTGCCCCGGTCCGGGAAGATCCCACATGCGGAGCGGCTGGGCCCATGAGCCATGGCCGCTGAGCCTGCGTGTCCGGAGCCTGTGCTCCGCAACGGGAGAGGCCACGACAGTGAGAGGCCCGTGTACCGCAAAAAAAAAAAAAAAAAAAAAAAAAAAATCCAGGAAACAGATACACACTACTATATATAAAGTAGATAAACAACAAGGACCTACTGTATAGCACAGGGAACTAGATTCAATATCTTGTAATAACCTATAATGGAAAAGAATCTGAAAAAGAATATATATACATACATATATACAAAGAACTGAATCACTTTGCTGTACACTGGAAACTAACATAACATTGTAAATCAACTATACTCCAATAAAAGATAAATATATAAAAAGTAAAAAATAAAATCCAGGAAAATTTTTGAGGAAGAAGTTTGACTGTTTCACAGAAAATTATTTTTTAACGACAGTTACTTTTTAATTTATTTATTTATTTTTGGCTGCATTGGGTCTTCATTGCTGCACACGGTCTTTCTCTAGTTGCAGCGAGCGGGGGCTATTCTTTGTTGCGGTGCACGGGCTTCTCATTGCAGTGGCTTCTCTTGTTGCAGAGCATGGGTTCTAGGCATGTGGGCTTCAGTAATTGTGGTACGCGGGCTCAGTAGTTGTAGCGCGTGGGCTTAGATGCTCTGCGGCATGTGGAATCTTCCCAGACCAGGGCTCAAACCCGTGTCCCCTGCATTGGCAGCTGGATTCTTAACCACGGTGCCACCAGGAAAGCCTGACAGTTACTGTTTTATTTGAGAAAAGAACTTCATCCCGAGGTTCAGGCTCTAGATTAAGTTGTACTATCTCATTTCCAAACAATTTCAAAGATAAGGGGATTTTTCTAGATATGGGCATTGATGGATTGGTTTTAAACAACCTGAAAGGAAATTAATGGCCTGAGCACGTGGACTCTATTTTTCTATTTTCCTTTTTCAACTCGAGAAAGGGTTAACCAGTGGTGTCTCCCTAAAATTTACATGTAAATGATGCAGGGCCTCCTGTTCACTTATGAAAACTTCACACAATTGAATATGCACCTGCAGAACCAGAATTGAAACCAAGGTTCCCTAATTTCTAGGCTCATGGTCTCCACTGTAGCTGCAGCTAAAACAGATGACACCCCATAAGAGGAAAATATAAGGACTCTGTTCCTTACTCTCCCACCTTCATTCCCCCCAGAGAGAACATCCACTATCCTGGGGGCATCTCGAATAACAAACTTGGAGGAAAGACAAAAGGGAAAACAGAAGCAATGCAGATGTTTTTCTAAGAGGTGAATTTCCCATGAGGTGACAGTTACTCCTTTCTCTGCTGCCCATAACCCACCACATATAACAAATTTCCTGCCGGTGTGGTGGCAGGGAAGCTCTTGAGATGGAGGGCTGGCTCTCCCTGGTCTGTTGAGGTCAAGGACACTTGGTCTGAGCATCCTTAGGGAAGTTCCTTCTCTGTGGCCTCCCCACTTCCTCCACCCAACCCTCTAATTCCACTCTGATGGAAACACACACCAAGGTATACAAAGAGAGAGCATAAGTAATAGAAGTGGTCTGTCTATAGCTGCTTCTTGTGCAAATGTCCACAGATATGAAAGAATAATATTCAGGAAAAATTATGGAGAGGATGACAAAGTAAGGAGTCAATGAACTTCAGGATAAATATATCCAATCTGAAGAATAGAGAGAAAATGTGTTTTCTTAAAAATGAGCAAGACCATACAAGCCATAGAATAATAACAGAAGGTTTTAAATCTGTGTCATTGGAGTCCAGAGGAAGAGAAGAGATTGGTATGGGAAATATTGAAAAAAATGACCCCGAATTCCCCAAATTTGGTGGAAGATATAAACCGGCAGATTCAAGAAGCTCAGTGAACCCCCAACAATAAGTTCAAAGAAAAGCACATGCAGACACTGAAACTCAAACTGCTGAAAGCCAAAAAAGGAAAACGAAAACAATTTCAGAAGCAGCTAGTGAGGGACTTCCCTGGTGGTCCAGTGGTTAAGACTCTGCTCTTCCACTGCAGGGGGCCTGGGTTCAATCCCTAGTTGGGAAACTAAGAGCCTATATGTCATGCGGTGTGGGGAAAAAAAAAAAAAAAAAAAAAGGCAGCTAGTGAAAACCACCTTACCTATCAGAGAACAATGACTGGAATTACTGCAGAGTTCACCTCAGGGACTATAGAGACCCAGAAGACATTGGAAGGGCATCCTAAAACTTCTAAAAGGAGAGAACTCTCAATCCAAAATTTCTTATCCCGTAAAAATATTCCTCAGGAGTGAAGGCAAAATAAAGACATTCTCAGATGAAGAAAAACTAAAAGAACTGCTAAAGGAAGTTCTTCAGACTGAAGGGAAATTATACCAGAGGGAAACTTGAACCTTCAAGCACAAAAGAAGAGCTACAGATATGGCTGGTATCTGGGTCAACATGATTCAGGTTGGCTACTTCCATATGCGATCCACAGAAGCCTTCCTCTTTCTCCCAGGTATAGTTGTATGTGCACATCTATCTCTTCATCGGGATGTATTTCTCCAAGGTCTGCAAATGCTTTTTGATTATTCTCCTATTCACCTACAGTGGCTCCCATTGTTCTGTGTGTGTGATGTAGGAAATTGGGTCAAAGGCTCAGGAACCATAATATCTGGATTCAAAGCCTACAACTTCTACTTACTAATAGGGTGTCCTTCAGCCAGTCACTTAACCTCTTTGTGCCTCAGTGCTCTTATCTTTAAAATGGGAGGATAATGTATTTCCCTTACATGTTATCATGAAGATTAAATTAGTTAATGCAGAGTCATTAAATGTCTGTCCAGACATTCTCTATTATACAAATTTCACAATATACATCCCAAAAGATAATGTTCTCTCCTGATAAATTAGTATGAGCGCTTTCGTTTGATAATAAAAATTGCATTCAGCGGTTTGCCACCCAGGCCGCACACCAGAATCACCTGAGGCAGGTTTTAACCCCTTTTTGTCCTAGGGCCTTTCTTTGTACCAATTAAGTCAGAATCCTGGGGAATGGGACTCAGGCTTGACGGTTTTTTAAAAGTTCTCCAGGAGATTTTAATATACACCTAGGCCTGAGAATCCCTGCTATAGTTTATCATTTTACCCTTTTAAAAATATCTTGCCTTCTGAGAAATTCAAAGCTAAATTCCTTATAATACTTAGCCAAGATTTTTTAAATTGATTATTCCTCATCCTCCGTGGTTTATTATTTTCCATATGACTTTTTAATTGTCATCAAACATGCCTTATGGGGAAAAAAAGTGCCTTATAAATCACCTCAAATCATTTTTGGAAACAGGTAGAGAATAAGCTCTAATTTAAAAAAAAAGGTCGTCCATGATTTCACGGACATCCTTCTATAACTTACTTGTTTTTGAACTGTCAATTCTTTGGGCAACAGTTTCCATAAATTTATTCTTGGGTGTGTGAAGTTGTGCTCACTTTTAACTTTTAGGTTCAGAAACGAATTTCTTTTGGGCTTGAAATGGTGGGCCCTAGTTCTAAGGTTCCCGGATTTAGAAAATAACTGCTGTATTCGCTTTCTATTGCTATGTAAAACATTGCCAACAAATTTATGGCTCAAACCAACACACATTTGTTTTGTCTGTTTCTGAAGGTCACAGGTACCATCTGGCTTCTCTGCTCGGGGCCCCGGGAGGCTGAGATCCAGGTGTTGGCTGCGCTGCTTCTCACCTGGTGGCTTGGGCTGGAGAAGGCTCAGCTTCCGAGTGGTGCCGTGTCTCCAGAGTTCATGGCGGCTCCAACTTCAAGGCCAGCAACAGAGACAGAGATGCTGCTGCTTCGAGTCTCTCCCTTCAGGAAAGGCCCACACCTTCTTATGAAGGGCTCCCCTGAACTGTGCACACAGCACCTCCTCCCCGAGTGTAGTTGTGCAGCTATGCATGTGTGTGTTTCTAATACCCTTTGGGACGACGTCCCAGCACTTATTAGTGAGTGCACCATGATGTCACCTACTGTGGTCTCTGACTCTGTTAACAAGTGGTGGGATTTCCCTGGTGGCGCAGTGATTAAGAATCCGCCTGCCAATGCAGAGGACACGGGTTTGAGCCCTGGTCTGGGAAGATCCCACATGCCGCGGAGCAACATGTGCCACAGCTACTGAGCCTGCGCTCTAGAGCCCACGAGCCACAACTACTGAAGCCCGTGCGCCCAGAGCCCGTGCTCTGCAACAAGAGAAGTCACCGCAATGAGAAGCCGAGCACCACAACGAAGAGTAGCCCCCGCTCACCGCAACTAGAGAAAAGCCCGCGTGCAGCAACGAAGACCCAACGCAGCATAAATGAATGAGTGAATGAATAAATAAATAAATTTATTAAAAATAAATAAAGATTGTGCTACATTCCTTTAACCAAAAAAAGTGGTATCGGACAGCTCAGAGCTTGTTAAGTATAGTTTAGGTTATATTATCTAAACTTGGGATTTTAATTTGCCCACACCTTTACTTCACAACCCTCTCCAGGTGATGAGAATGTGTAACCAGGGCTGAGAACGGCTGGTTTCAATGGATGAATGAGATAAAGGAGGATTTTCCAGGTGAGGAGGAGGAAGAGAGCCGAGGGGCATGAAGGCAAGAATAACCTGGTATATCTCAAGGGCTGTGAGAAGGCTGACCGGCCTGGAGCTGTGGATATGTTTTAGAAGTAAAGGAAAATAAGGTCACAGAGGTCAGAGTGAAATTACTATAAGGCTTCTGGAACCTGTATACAGACAGGAGAGACAGGAGGGATGTAGAAACCAAGTCAGCAAGCTCAGCTAGCTGGTTATTACAGAAAAATAGGTATAAGATAATGAGGAATTTGCCAAGTGGTGGCACTGAAACAGAAATGCAGGAATGGGCGTAAGGATTGGGAGGGAAGGATTGGGAGGACTTGCTAGATGGACAAGTTGAAAAGAGATATACATAAGGGAGGTTAAGGAAAAGGTTGAGCTATAAATGATTCCAAGGTTTCAGAGCTGATGGTCTAGGAATACACTATTAACAAAAAATAAGTGAATACGAGAAATTGTTGGTGAGGACTAAAGAGCATGAATTTGTCTAGATTATGGGCTTCTCTATGAAATTTCAATCTTCTAAAGTCAGGGATAGCACCTCATTTATTCACACTTAGCACGATGTCTTGTGTGTAACAGCTGCTCCATACACTTTGGTTGGCTAGAGTTAAATGACGTGGAATTGGAACACCTAAGTAGACATCCAGGTATGAAACTGAACGTGACAGAGAAGAGAAATGAACAAGGAAGAGATGAGTAGGAATTGAGGCTTTGCGCACAGCAGAGCCCTCCTGGATATCTAATAAGGATTTTAAGCATCTCTGCAGAACAACCCCATCCTGCATCCTCTTTCTCTTCCCCGCGGCTCACCCGCTCTAAGAGACACCTGCTGGTTTCATCATCCAGCATTCACTCTCTTTGCTGGTTCCTCAATTTCCCTTTGGAGAACTTCCCCCTCCCAGGGTATGCAGTCTGGTTGGGACTGTCAATCTCGGTGCCCTGCCCACTCCAGCTAGGGTGTCAAACCACTCACTACATAAATATTGGGCCAAGGCTTCCCTGCTGGCGCAGTGGTTGAGAGTCCGCCTGCTGATGCAGGGGACACGGGTTCGTACCCCGGTCCGGGAAGATCCCACATGAGGAGCGGCTGGGTCCGTGAGCCATGGCCGCTGAGCCTGCGCGTCTGGAGCCTGTGCTCCGCAACGGGAGAGGCCACAACAGTGAGAGGCCCGCGTACCACAAAAAAAACAAAAAATTGGGCCAGTGCATTATATTCAACCTCCTCTTCCTGGAGGCCTTCCTGGACCACTCCACGTCCGTCCCCCTCCTCCTCTGAATGTCTACAGAGCTATAGTTCACATTGTTCACACTAGCAGCAATTGCCCTTTGACCTAAGCTAGGCCAATCAGACTCTCTATTCTGGGATTCTGAGTCTCCAGCGGAGTAAGCAGCTCAGGAGCCAGAACCTCCTTGGTGGCTGAGTCCTGGTGACACTATCCATTGGGTCTCTGAAATTGCTGGGGTCTCTGTCTTCCCCGTGGCCTGTCTACTTAGCTTTGCTGTGAATTATCCTTCCATTACATCCCCTTTCCTGTAGTTAACCAGAGTTAGTTTCTGTTGTTTGCTACTAAACCTTCTTAACTAATTGACCGCATTCCTTCCCATTATTCAAATTTTGCACAGCTTTGCTTTGTGTTCAAAATCCAGAAGTGAGCGTATCCTGTCCTGTGGACTTTCTCCCTCCTTTTCTAAGGCTCATCCCAGGGATTCTCGTTTTCATTTCAAAGAAGACAACTTCGTGACAACAAATGCTGATGGGAAACAGCCAGCTGACATCCTTGCACCTTCTAATTCTCAGCTACTAACTCACTGAGAGAGGTGCCTGTGATCCTTCTGACCTGGACTGGATCTTAAGGTGTCTGTTTAAAATTCTGTCTCTCTTCCGACTCCATTTATTTCTCCAACTCTAAATCCCCTCCCAATCCATGTCAGATGCCCCTCAAGAGTATTTGAGAATATGCTTCTCCATCCCTTCTTTCCTGTGTCTCTACCCAATGTCCTCTTTCTTTGAGTGACCACTTTTTAAAAAAATAACTAAAAACTGCAGTGCTCTCAGTATAACCAATATGCATACAGGAGGCTCTGCTTCTTTCATATGTGAGAGAAACAGATATAGATTCTGGCTGTGGAAGTTTGGGCTTCCATTGGACCCAGAGATCAACGCGTTTTACTACACTCAAAACAAACAGCCCTCACAGCGATAATGTTACTTGGTATTTATGCAACACTTTTCATCTCCAAGCAATTCATAGACATGAATTAGCTGTCAGTTCTTCCCACAAGAATAAGTGTGTGATGCTGGACCCGGTCTGTCCTGTTCCTCAGACCTAAACAAAGGGCCCTGCCTATAAACTGTGGCTGAGCGAGATGACTTCTCACGAGGAAAAGAGGGGAAAGATGGGGAATGAAAAGAGTAAGAAAGAAAAAAAGACAAGACCTACCATTCATCTAATGAATATTTTGAGACTGGGATGACTATTTGAAGAAAAACACTCCAGCGTTCTGGCCGGGCTCTATTTCCATTTATCACACTTTATGACCCCACAGAGGAGTTTCCACAGAAGCTAGGTCATCCCCAGCCATCCCTCAAGCTGTGGTCTTACATGTTTGATGATTCTTCCTTTGTGTTACTGGCCCACTTCCTGATACCAAATTCAAGTGTTGCCTCACTTAACAAAGCAAATCAATTTTAAACTAACACATGTAACGTGTGTTTGTGTGTGCGTACATACACATACACACATAACATCTGTACTCTTTTTCCTCTGTTCTCCCCACCCCCGTTGCCCATTCTTATTCGAGGCCAAGGATTGGGGAGGGAGGTAAAGAATAAACCTTGCGGGCTTCCCTGAGGGTCCGCCTGCCGATGCAGGGGACGCGGGTTCGTGCCCCGGTCCGGGAGGATCCCGCGTGCCGCGGAGCGGCTGGGCCCGTGAGCCTGTGCTCCGCAGCGGGAGAGGCCACAGCAGTGAGAGGCCCCGTACCGCAAAAAAAAAAAAAAAAAAGAATGAACCTTGCCTATTAGCCCGATGTCTTGCGATGATGTGACTGGAAAGAATTCAATGAGATTAGGGAGCGGCTTACTCCTTTTCAAGAAACCCTGCCGTCAAAAGGAAGGCGAGCCTTCACCTGCTCAGAGAAATGGCTGGCTGAACTTTTTCACAGTGAGGCACCCTGTGAACTGCAAATAAATGCAGGGCGTGAAGGCAGAAGCCAAAGCCTTTCCACGGCTTTGCACATAGGCCTTCCTTAAAGATCACTCTATCTCAGAGTTTTGTCATGCACAAAGGATCCTCTTGTGCCCTGATTCTCCCGTCTCAACCAATAATCACTCATGTCTGAGTCAGGGAAATCTGACACAGCAAGTTAACAAGCCCCCTTCTCTCACCTCTCAAATGTCACCCTGGTAGAGATGGAGCTGTGTGGCATTAAAGAAAACAGATATGCAACAAACCATGTTTAGGACTGGTCATTTGGTGGGCAGGTATTTGCATAATGGGACAAAATGGGAGGATTTTTCTTTTTACTGTAGAGCCTTGTTCTCATAAACTCAATAAATTATATTAAAACTTTTAATTTATAAAATTTCTATAAAATTTAAGAACGTTTTACATGTTGTAAAACCAACTATAAATCAAGGCATATCTCTATTTGTTGTTGTCTGTCTGTCAACACATATGTGTATCCACATATCTTAGACATTCTATTTGTGTGTGCGTGTGTGTGTCTGTTTCACCATTGGATTGTAAATCTCCTCAAGGTCAGGGACTATTGTCTCCTACCCATCCAGGGCTTTCAGAAAGATAAACTAAAGGAATCAAAGAATCAGGAGACGAGGAAATCAGAGGAAAAAAATAGAGCAACCTAAGACCCAAAAACAGGTGAAATTTCTAAAATATTGTGTTGCTCCTGGGGCTCCTTCCCAGCAGCCTCAGAGATGCATTGTGGTTATTATATTCCAAGGTGGAGAAGGACAAGAAAAGTGTATCCTCCCATCAACACATAAGCTTTCAGGGATTTTTTTTTTTCAGATTTGTAGTTATCTTCCTCAAAATGTAATGAAGGCTGAGTGATCTGTTCAGAGTCCTTGTCGAGCAAGAACACCAGGGCACAATGCCCAGCCATACGGCTCCACTCTTGCTTTAGTAGAAGAGACCCCATTAACCAAAAGCTTAACGAGGGCACAGGATAAAAACGCACACACGGAACCGTGAGTGTCATCACGGAACTGCAGAACCTGCAGCACAAAGCAGAGGGCGTGCGGGGGAGCCCAGAGCAGGGGCACATGCTCTCTGGCAGGCTCTCCCGGGCCACAGGGAAGAATGGTTGGCCTCTCAGAATTCCACTGCGGAACTAAAGCAAACCAATGTGACCGGCTTAAGCGGGTGGTGACTGGCTTAAGCGGGTGGTGACTAGAATGGTGAGAGAATCATTAACTCTTGAAATGGAACAATGAAAGGAATCGGTTCTCGAAATAGGAAGGAGGTTCCAAGTCTTATTTTCTATGCTTCAAAATTTGTTCCTGTACTTGGTCTCCAGTTCTCAAAAATAGAAACCACTTGGATTCATGGCCTCCACCAGAATTTTTCAAGAAGGCTATATATATTTTACTTGTAAGGAAAACTGAAAGGGCCACAGATTAATTGAATACAGTCCACATAAACCCTCACAGATTTCAGGTTATTCTTCTGTGGTTTTTGAAGTCTTCTGAGGTTTTTGATATATAGGGTGAAAAGCATAAGCTTTAAGCTTGGACATATCTGGGTTTGAACCCCACCGCTGTAATTTACTGTTTGCTATCTAGAGCAAATTAACTGAGCTGCAAATTCATCTTCTATAAAATGGGGGAAATTATTGCTTAACTCATACAGCTATGGAATTAAGAGTCAGGTAACTTACATCAAGCAGTTGGCATTCCCTATCCTACGATTTTTGTATTACCAGGTTGGTCATTTCTTGTGTCTCCTGAAAGGATGAATTTTTTTCAGTCCCCAATCTAATTCCTGATATACTGGATTTACTTTCAACTAAGCATTTACCTGCAGGCTGCTCCCTCCTGGTCCCAGGTCAAGTGGAGTGGCTCTGGAAAGGCACGCATTGTATCTCGGGCAGGAAGAGTGAACCTTGGGGGGAATGTTGGTTCCACTACAGGCAATGCTGTGGCAGAGCAAAGGCCGGGTATGCAGGTAGGATGGGGAAAATAAACACAGAGGGATCTCCCATTAAAACCCTCCCCACTAACACAGAGGAAAAGCAGAAGGCAGAAAACACTGTTCTATCATAGAGGTGGACAGCTCACTGAAATCACACCACGGTCATGATATAGTGTCGTAGGTAAGAATTTATATTTACCAAGCATCACTATGATGCCAGGAACTGTCCTACGCTGACTTTTGGCGGCAGCCCTGTGACATAGGGACTATTGCCATCTCTGCTTTACAGACGAGGAAACACAGGGACAGAGGGTTGCAATACCTTACCCAGGACAAAGCCAGTCCTAATGCAGGCTGCCTGGCTCTGGGGTCCATGTGAGAAGGCTATGCTGAGATGCAACAGCAACAGAAGAGCCACATTTTCCACTTAAAAGCAAAACCAAATCAAACCAGAACTACCTCTAAAGAGATTATCATTCGGAGTGTTTGGACACATAAGGAAGGCAGCGAATCCCAGGCAGTGGTCCTGTCTGTGCCTGCCTGGGACGGAGACCCTGCCTGCTGCGCTGGGAAGGGGAGGGGGAGGGAGGCGTGTCTGAAAAGATGAAAGGCAGACAGGCAGAACAGACTGAGGTTCCATAGAATTGTTTTAGAACAAGCAGGCAGAAGTAATTAGTTGGGGTTTATTCCCAGTTGAAAGGGGAGTACATGTTGCATCATGAAGGCTGTGGGATAAGATATTAGCAACAGGCTTTGGATGGTTTGGTTCAGTTAAAGAAAGACGAGAGCTCTTTTCTTTCTTTTTCTTTTTTGGCGCCTCACGGCTTGTGGGACCCTAGTTCCCTGACCAGGGATCGAACCCTCGCCCTCAGCAGTGAGAGCTCAGAGTCCTAACCACTGGACTGCCAGGGAATTCCCGACAAGAGCTCTTTAATAACCTTTTCGAGTAGTGATTCCATAATGTGAATAGAAAGGACAGGTTAACGTATGTAACTGAGTGCTGTGTTAGTCGAATTGTGGATTTTGAGAGTGATGCGTTAGTTTTGGTGATGCTGCTGTGCTGGAAGGCGTTTGGGGGACTCGTTTTGAATTGCTTCTATGTCACAACCCGTCCCTGATGTGAAATCACATTCATTCGGCCCCGAGAGGGCACCACACCAACTGCTGTGAGAGCAAAGCTAGGACACCAGTCTCGCCCTAAGTTCACTATTAGCAGTCTGATTACGGCACCAGCATCCTATACCACTAAGTTCTAAGTGTAAAAGCGACAGTAACACCAAAGTGCTGTGAACATCCCAGCACAAAAAGGACTCTGTGCCACTGGAGCCGGGCCTTGAAGGCTGGCTTTTAACAAGCAGAAGATGGGGTGGGGGGAGCGGGGGTGAGGGGGCAAAGCACAGTCAGAGGAAGAGGTGAGAAAGATAAAGATATCCTCGGCTCCCACAGTGACCGAGGTCGGCTGGAGAACAGTAAGTGCTGGCGGGCACGGAGCTGGGCCGTAGAGACAGACGTGGGGCTACGCTGCTCTGGGCTTTGAACGCCTATCTGAGAAGTCGGCACATCAACTTCTAAGAAAAAGGAAACCTCTGAGAGGCTTTAAGCATTAGAATGACCGGAAATGTGCTTCAGAAAGATTAAAGTCCTAGTGGCACATAAAATGGATTAAGACTTCTTGAAGCTGACATCTGAATTTTGGAAGAATTCTGAACCAAGTCTGATGAATAAGAAAGAAAAATGATATGGAAGTGTGTATCAGTTTCAATCAAAAAACAAGGTACTGAATAAAATAGGATAGATTAGAAAACAATCTATAGATAGATTGTAAGATAGATTTTCTTCTGTGGCTTCTAAATGGATCTGAAGGCACTTCCAAGAAGATTCAAGAAAAGAATTTGGAGTGGTGGCAACATCACAAAAATAAGTGTATGGTCATCCCTAAAGCAACTGCTTTCAAGGAAAACACCCATTCCAGTGCATAATCAGTTTGCTCCTTTTAAAACAATCGGAATTAGTCACAGTTACTCCTGAAATAATCCATCACCAGAACTAGCTTCTGTAAGTACAAGGGGACCTTCTTCTCTAGTATGTGGTGTCTTCTGATGTGTCAACATGGCAAGCAAGGGTCCATCCCCAGTTATTCAAATGTTAACCTAGGTCCTGCTGTGAAGGGAATTTTGTAGATGCAGTGAAAGTCCCCATCTGTTAAATCTAAGGGAGAGTATCCTGGTGGGCCTGACTTCATCAGTTGGAGGGCTTTGAAAGCAGGGCTGAGCCTTTCCCGAGAGAAAGACACTGAATTCCACCTGTGGACAAAGAGCTTCGTCCCGTGCCTGGAGTCCCAGCCTGCCCGAAGGCTTCAGACATGTGTAGCCAGCTAACCTCAACTGAATAAGTCAATCCCATGTAATAAATCCCTTATTTACACACACAAACAGGTGTGTATAACAAGTGTACATACATACATATATATGTGGTAGGGCGATTTTATATATACACATACATGTATGTACATGACTCATACTAGTTCTGCTTTTCTGGTGGAATTCTAACACTCAGTTTACTTTGTATATGAGAGCTGACAATCTGAGGGGAATGTACTATAAATTAATTAATTACAGAAACAACACTGTTGGAAACTACTTGAGTTAAAAGGGAAGCTGTGTGCGTTACTTCTCTGAGGCACACTACACACTATGAAATGGCTCCATTCTTACAAGTGCAGAAGCTTTGGCTTCTAATCTGATCCTACACAGCTTCAATGCGGGGGTCTTAATCTGAGGTCTAAGACCCCTTGAAACTGTGTGTAAAGATTTTCCTCAGGTGAGCCTGTATCTTTCACCAGATTCTCAAAGAAATCCATTTCTCCTCACGCTTATTTGGAAGATTATTATGTTATTTACACTCAGTTCCCCAAGGACTGCTTGTTCACACACTATGAATGGGTAGTTGACTCCCCAGCTGCTTGCCTTGCTCCGAAATTAGTGCTGACATTTTACAGACATTTTTCAAGGTGGGGAGAACCACTTGCGACTAGTAGGGGAAATTCAGTTTAAGTCTTTCCTTGATTAAAAGTCTGTAAGCACATGGTGAGATAATCCACCTAAGAACTCTACCCATTAAATGTGAGAGTCCAGAAAAAAGGAGTGACTTCCGGGGAAGATGGCGGAAGAGTAAGACGCGGAGACCACCTTCCTCCCCACAGATACACCAGAAATACAGCTACACGTGGAACAACTCCTACAGAACACCTACTGAACGCTGGCAGAAGACCTCAGACCTCCCAAAAGGCAAGAAACTCCCCACGTACCTGGGTAGGGCAAAGCGGAGAGATTCCCGCACAGAGGATCGGTGCCGACCGGCACTCACCAGCCCGAGAGGCTTGTCTGCTCGCCCGCCGGGGCGGGCGGGGCTGGGAGCTGAGGCTCCGGCTTCAGTCAGAGCGCAGGGAGAGGACTGGGGCTGGCGGCGTGAACACAGCCTGAAGGGGTTAGTGCACCACGGCTAGCCGGGAGGGAGGCCGGGAAGAGGTCTGGACCTGCCGAAGAGGCAAGAGACTTTTTCTTCCCTCTTTGTTTCCTGGTGCGAGAGGAGAGGGGATTAAGAGCGCTGCTTAAAGGAGCTCCAGAGACGGGCACGAGCCGCGGCTAAAAGCGCGGACCCCAGAGACGGGCGTGGGACGCTGGGGCTGCTGCTGCCGCCGCCAAGAGGCCTGTGTGCGAGCGCAGGTCACTGTCCACGCCCCCCTTCCAGGGAGCCTGTGCAGCCCGTCACTGCCGGGGTCCCGGGATCCAGGGACGGCTTCACCGGGAGAGCGCACGGCACGCCTCGGGCTGGTGCAACGTCATGCCGGTCTCTGCCGCCGCAGGCTCGCCCCGCCTCCGTGCCCCTCCCTCCCGCCCGGCCTGAGTGAGCCAGAGTCCCCGAAGCGGCTGCTCCTTTAACCCTGTCCTGTCTGAGCGAAGAAAAGACGCCCTCCGGTGACCTACACGCAGAGGCGGGGCCAAATCCAAAGCTGAGACCCGGGAGCTGTGAGAACAAAGAAGAGAAAGGGAAATCTCTCCCAGCAGCCTCAGAAGCAGTGGATTAAAGCTCCACAATCAACTTGATGTACCTTGCATCTGTGGAATACATGAATAGACAACAAATCATCCCAAATTGAGGAGCCAGGAGTCAGTGCTGTGCCTCTGAGGTGGGAGAGCCAACTTCAGGACACTGGTCCACAAGAGACCTCCCAGCTCCACATAATATCAAACGGCGAAAATCTTCCAGAGATCTCCATCTCAACACCAACACCCAGCTTCACTCAACGACCAGCAAGCTACAGTGCTGGACACCCTATGCCAAACAACTAGCAAGACAGGAACACAACGCCACCCATTAGCAGAGAGGCTGCCTAAAATCATAAAAAATCCACAGACACCCCAAAACACACCACCAGACGTGGACCTGCCCACCAGAAAGACAAGATCCAGCCTCATCCACCAGAACACAAGCACTAGTCCCCTCCACTAGGAAGCCTACACAACCCACTGAACCAACCTTAGCCACTGGGAACAGACACCAAAAACAACGGGAACTACGAACCTGCAGCCTGCAAAAAGGAGACCCCAAACACAGTAAGATAAGCAAAATGAGAAGACAGAAAAACACACAGCAGGTGAAGGAGCAAGATAAAAACCCACCAGACCTAACAAATGAAGAGGAAATAGGCAGTCTACCTGAAAAAGAATTCAGAATAATGATAGTAAAGATGATCCAAAATCTTGGAAACAGAATAGACAAAATGCAAGAAACAGTTAACAAGGACCTAGAAGAACTAAAGATGAATCAAGCAATGATTAGAAACACAATAAAAGAAATTAAAAATACTCTAGATGGGAACAATAGCAGAATAACTGAGGCAGAAGAACGGATAAGTGACCTGGAAGATAAAACAGTGGAAATAACTACTGCAGAGCAGAAGAAAGAAAAAAGAATGAAAAGAACTGAGGACAGTCTCAGAGACCTCTGGGACGGCATTAAACGTACCAACATTCGAATTATAGGGGTTCCAGAAAAAGAAGAGAAAAAGAAAGGGACTGAGAAAATATTTGAAGAGATGATGGTTGAAAACTTCCCTAATATGGGAAAGGAAATAGTTAATCAAGTCCAGGAGGCACAGAGAGTCCCATACAGGATAAATCCAAGGAGAAATACGCCAAGACACATATTAATCAAATTGTCAAAAATTAAACACAAAGAAAACATATTAAAAGCAGCAAGGGAAAAACAACAAATAACACACAAGGGAATCCCCATAAGGTTAACAGCTGATCTTTCAGCAGAAATTCTGCGAGCCAGAAGGGACTGGCAGGACATATTTAAAGTGATGAAGGAGAAAAACCCAAAAACAAGATTACTCTACCCAGCAAGGATCTCATTCAGATTTGATGGAGAAATTAAAACGTTTACAGACAAGCAAAAGCTGAGAGAGTTCAGCACCACCAAACCAGCTTTACAACAAATGCTAAAGGAACTTCTCTAGGCAAGAAACACAACAGAAGGAAAAGACCTACAATAACGAACCCAAAACAATTAAGAAAATGGGAATAGGAACATACATATCGATAATTACCTTAAATGTAAATGGACTAAATGCTCCCACCAAAAGACACAGATTGGCTGAATGGATACAAAAACAAGACCCATATATATGCTGTCTACAAGAGACCCACTTCAGACCTAGAGACACATACAGACTGAAAGTAAGGGGATGGAAAAAGATATTCCATGCAAATAGAAGTCAAAAGAAAGCTGGAGTAGCAATTCTCATATCAGACAAAATAGATTTTAAAATAAAGACTACTAGAAGAGACAAAGAAGGACACTACATAATGATCAAGGGATCGATCCAAGAAGAAGATATAACAATTGTAAATATTTATGCACCCAACATAGGAGCACCTCAATACATGAGGCAAATACTAACAGCCATAAAAGGGGAAATCGACAGTAACACATTCATAGTAGGGGACTTTAACACCCCACTTTCACCAATGGACAGATCATCCAAAATGAAAATAAATAAGGAAACACAAGCTTTAAATGATACATTAAACAAGATGGACTTAATTGATATTTATAGGACATTCCATCCAAAAACAACAGAATACACATTTTTCTCAAGTGCTCATGGAACATTCTCCAGGATAGATCATATCTTGGGTCACAAATCAAGCCTTGGTAAATTTGAGAAAATTGAAATTGTATCAAGTATCTTTTCCGACCACAATGCTATGAGACTAGATATCAATTACAGGAAAAGATCTGTAAAAAATACAAACACATGGAGGCTAAACAATACACTACTTAATAACGAAATGATCACTGAAGAAATCAGAGGAAATAAAAAAAATACCTAGAAACAAATGACAATGGAGACACGACGACCCAAAACCTATGGGATGCAGCAAAAGCAGTTCTAAGAGGGAAGTTTATAGCAATACAATCCCACCTTAAGAAACAGGAAACATCTCGAATAAACAACCTAACCTTGCACCTAAAGCAATTAGAGAAAGAAGAACAAAAACACCCCAAAGTTAGCAGAAGGAAAGAAATCATAAAAATCAGATCAGAAATAAATGAAAAAGAAATGAAGGAAACGATAGCAAAGATCAATAAAACTAAAAGCTGGTTCTTTGAGAAGATAAACAAAATTGATAAACCATTAGCCAGACTCATCAAGAAAAAAAGGGAGAAGACTCAAATCAATAGAATTAGAAATGAAAAAGGAGAAGTAACAACTGACACTGCAGAAATACAAAATATCATGAGAGATTGCTACAAGCAACTCTATGCCAATAAAATGGACAACCTGGAAGAAGTGGACAAATTCTTAGAAATGCACAACCTGCCAAGACTGAATCAGGAAGAAATAGAAAATATGAACACACCAATCACAAGCACTGAAATTGAAACTGTGATAAAAAATCTTCCAACAAACAAAAGCCCAGGACCAGATGGCTTCACAGGCGAATTCTATCAAACATTTAGAGAAGAGCTAACACCTATCCTTCTCAAACTCTTCCAAAATATAGCAGAGGGAGGAACACTCCCAAACTCATTCTATGAGGCCACCATCACCTTGATACCAAAACCAGACAAGGATGTCACAAAGAAAGAAAACTACAGGCCAATATCACTGATGAACATAGATGCAAAAATCCTCAACAAAATACTAGCAAACAATCCAACAGCACATTAAAAGGATCATACACCATGATCAAGTGGGGTTTATTCCAGGAATTCAAGGATTCTTCAATATACGCAAATTAATCAATGTGATACACCATATTAACAAATTGAAGGAGAAAACCCATATGATCATCTCAATAGATGCAGAGAAAGCTTTTGACAAAATTCAACACCCATTTATGATAAAAACCCTGCAGAAAGTAGGCATAGAGGGAACTTTCCTCAACATAATAAAGGCCATATATGACAAACCCACAGCCAACGTCGTCCTCAAAAGTGAAAAACTGAAACCATTTCCACTAAGATCAGGAACAAGACAACGTTGCCCACTCTCCCCACTCTTATTCAACATAGTTTTGGAAGTTTTAGCCACAGCAATCAGAGAAGAAAAGGAAATAAAAGGAATCCAAATGGTAAAAGAAGAAGTAAAGCTGTCACTGTTTGCAGATGACATGATACTATACATAGAGAATCCTAAAGATGCTACCAGAAAACTACTAGAGCTAATCAATGAATTTGGTAAAGTAGCAGGATACAAAATTAATGCACAGAAATCTCTGGCATTCTTATATACTAATGATGAAAAATCTGAAAGTGAAATTAAGAAAACACTCCCATTTACCATTGCAACAAAAAGAATAAAATATCTAGGAATAAACCTACCTAAGGAGACAAAAGACCTGTATGCAGAAAATTATAAGACACTGATGAAAGAAATTAAAGATGATACAAATAGATGGAGAGATATACCATGTTCTTGGACTGGAAGAATCAACATTGTGAAAATGACTCTACTACCCAAAGCAATCTACAGATTCAATGCAATCCCTATCAAACTACCACTGGCATTTTTCACAGAACTAGAACAAAAAATTTCAAAATTTGTATGGAAACACAAAAGACCCCAAATAGCCAAAGGAATCTTGAGAAAGAAAAACGGACCTGGGTCATGAAGAACCTAGGGGTAAAACGGGAATAAAGACACAGACCTACTTGAGAATGGACTTGAGGATATGGGGAGGGGGAAGGGTAAGCTGTGACAAAGCGAAAGAGAGGCATGGACATATATACACTACCAAACGTAAGGTAGATAGATAGTGGGAAGCAGCCGCAGAGCACAGGGAGATCAGCTCGGTGCTTTGTGACCGCCTGGAGGGGTGGGATGGGGAGGGTGGGAGGGAAGGAGATGCATGAGGGAAGGGATGTGGGAACAGATATATATGTATGACTGATTCACTTTGTTATAAAGCAGAAACTAAAAAAAAAAAAAAAAAAAAAAAAAGAACAAACAAAAAAAAAGAAAAACGGAGCTGGAGGAATCAGGCTCCCTGACTTCAGACTATACTACAAAGCTACAGTAATCAAGACAGTATGGTACTGGCACAAAAACAGAAAGATAGATCGATGGAACAGGATAGAAAGCCCAGAGATAAACCCACGCACATATGGCCACCTTATCTTTGATAAAGGAGGCAGGAATGTACAGTGGAGAAAGGACAGCCTCTTCAATAAGTGGTGCTGGGAAAACTGGACAGGGACATGTAAAAGTATGAGATTAGAATGCTCCCTAACACCATACACAAAAATAAGCTCAAAATGGATTAAAGACCTAAATGTAAGGCCAGACACTATCAAACTCTTAGAGGAAAACATAGGCAGAACACTATGACATACATCACAGCAAGATCCTTTTTGACCCACCTCCTAGAGAAATGGAAATAAAGACAAAAATAAACACATGGGACCTAATGAAACTTAAAAGCTTTTGCACAGCAAAGGAAACCATAAACAAGACGAAAAGACAACCCTCAGAATGGGAGAAAATATTTGCAAGTGAAGCAACTGACAAAGGATTAATCTCCAAAATTTATAAGCAGCTCATGCAGCTCAATAACAAAAAAGCAAACAACCGAATCCAAAAATGGGCAGAAGACCTAAATAGACATTTCTCCACAGAAGATATGCAGACTGCCAACAAACACATGAAAGAATGCTCAACATCTTTAATCATTAGAGAAATGCAAATCAAAACTACAATGAGATATCATCTCACACCAGTCAGAATGGCCATCATCAAAAAATCTAGAAACAATAAATGCTGGAGAGGGTGTGGAAAAAAGGGAACACTCTTGCACTGCTGGTGGGAATGTGAATTGGTACAGCCACTATGGAGAACAGTATGGAGGTTCCTTAAAAAACTACAAATAGAACTACCATATGACCCAGCAATCCCACTACTGGGCATATACCCTGAGAAAACCATAATTCAAAAAGAGTCATGTACCATAATGTTCACTGCAGCCCTATTTACAATAGCCCGGAGATGGAAACAACCTAAGTGTCCATCATCAGATGAATGGATAAAGAAGATGTGGCACATATATACAATGGAATATTACTAGCCATAAAAAGAAATGAAATTGAGCTATTTGTAATGAGGTGGATAGACCTGAAGTCTGTCATACAGAGTGAAGTAAGTCAGAAAGAGAAAGACAAATACCGTGTGCTAACACATATATATGGAATTTAAGGGAAAAAAAAGTCATGAAGAACCTAGGGGTAAGACAGGAATAAAGACACAGACCTACTAGAGAATGGACTTGAGTATATGGGGAGGAGGAAGGGTAAGTTGTGACAAAGCGAGAGAGTGGCATGGACATATATACACTACCAAACGTAAGGTAGATAGCTAGTGGGAAGCAGCCGCATAGCACAGGGAGATCAGCTCGGTGCTTTGTGACCGCCTGGAGGGGTGGGATAGGGTGGGAGGGAGACGCAAGAGGGAGGGGATATGGGAACATATATATATGTATAACTGATTCATTTTGTTATAAAGCAGAAACTAACACACATTAAGCAATTATACTCCAATAAAGATGTAAAAAAAAAAAAGTGAGTGTCCAACAGTCAAAAAATTCAGCGATGTAGAAAACACAATTTAAGTCATCTTAGTTCATACTGAGTGAGACTTTAACAAAATTAAATGATCAATTGAAGAATCTCAAAATAATTATATTGCTAAATATTAACTTCTGTGGTGCGAAGAGAGATTTGTACTTTATACATAAACATCAGTAAGAATAACTGGTCTAAATTCACATTAAACACCCACATTAGGTCATCCAACAAATTAAAAGATTTCAACCCGTAATATGTAAGAACTTTTTTTGTTGCCTTTTTTTTTTTTTGGCTGTGTTGGGTCTTTGTTGCTGTGCGCGGGCTTTCTCTAGTTGCGGCAAGCGGGGGCTACTCTTTGTTGCAGTGCACGGGCTTCTCATTGCAGTGGCTTCTCTTGCTGCTCTAGGTGCACTGGCTTCAGTATGTGTGGCACACGGGCTTCAGCAGTTGTGGCTCATAGGCTCTAGAGTGCGGGCTCAGTAGTTGTGGCACACAGCCTTAGTTGCTCCGCGGCATGTGGGATCTTCCAGGATCAGGGCTCGAACCTGTGTCCGTTGCATTGGCAGGCGGGTTCTTCACCACTGTGCCACCAGGGAAGCCCGCCTTATCTAACTTCTTAGCAGTGTCCCACGTAGCTGGACATAATGCCATCCCCTGGCTTTCTTTCCCAATTTGCCAGGCCTTTTGATCTGCTTCTACTCTTCCACAGAAGTTCTAATTGTTTTTTTTGGGTTTTTTTGGCTGCACTGTGTGGCTTGTGGGACCTTAGTTCCCCGACCAGGGATTGAACCTGGGCCCACGGCAGTGGAAGTGCTGGGTCCTAACCACTAGACCACCAGGGAATTCCCCAAGTTCTAACTGTTAAATCCAACTGTCTCTCGACATCTTTACTTGGTAAGTCACTGGAATCTCAAATTCTTCATGTCCAAGACGGAAGGCTTGATTTCCCTCCCTAACCTGGTTCCCTTTTATTCCTTCTCATGCTTAGAAAACTGCCTCTCCTCCAGCCGGCAGCTCACACCCTCCTTCTCCTTCACGCCCTACATCCCATCAGGGCTTCCCCTTGGCTGTATCCCCAATCTTTGCACCTCATGTCCTCACACTGCCTTCCCCCGCAGCGGGGGCCACCCTGACCACCATGAGTCACTGTCTCCTAACTGATCGCTCCGCTTCCCACCCAGAAACCAGAGTAACACCTCAAAGCCCTAAATGAGATTACGTCTCTCCTTTGCGTAAACCTCCCAATGGCCTCCTGCCTCACCTGAGAATGAAATCCCAACATCTCACCTGGACTAGGCCCTGACCGCTCTTCCTGCACCCACAGAGGTCTTCAAGTTGCTGCAACTCATCAAACTCTCCTTCTTTACGTAAGAGTTTATCACGGTGTCCTGTATCCTGTTAGGTCTCTGAAGGCAGGACGCTTAAGATGTACACACAGCATCTAACACTGTCCTGGACCCGAAAAATGTCTGCTGGATGAACAAGTCACTGCCTGAGCATCTTTACCTTAATGTTCCACCTGTTAATTTTTCTGTCTATATGTATTTAGAAGTGTCAGTTTATTTTGGTTTCCCTGGTTAAAAAAAAAAAAGACACATTTGAATGCATTCTCTCTTCAGGTAATTAATGCCAGACTCACTGCCTAAGCTCATGACATGGGGCATTTAGCTGCTGCTTCAACCACCTTTTTTGTTACTAGGTCTTATATTGCCATTCCTCAAGCCTCTTCTTAATGTGTATACATAATAGACCTGCAGTGCATATGGAGGGTGACTTTATCACTATTTCTTTTCTTAGAACACTTACTGAAACTGTTTTCTATGAGCCAAGACAACACATGAATAAAACGTTTAAATAGGAATTGTCTTTAAAATGTTTAAAGATGGCTAAGTCTCCTCTCAAGATCAGCCTAGTTAATACAAACATGAAATTGAATTAAATCTTTCAGTTATTTCTTCATTTAATTTCTCTATATTTAGTATCTTTTTATTTAATCCCTCTGCACAGAGATGTGTGAAATGAATCTGTACTTACTTTTATTTAAAAAACAATTCTTTTTGAAAATTTTATTATTAAAATAATAATTTGTCCTTGTTGAAACTTATCTACAAAAAATATTAGGCTAAAAATCCTTAGAGAGCAGCATTAGACTAGAGGTTCTTTTGTGGTTCTGATTCTGCTACAATTTTGGACAAGTCTTAACTTCTGTGAGCAGTTTTCTGTAAAAAAAAAAAAAAAGGAAGGGAAAAAGAGGAAAGGGAAGGAGGGAAAAAGGAAAAGAAACTGGGCTGAATGATCTCTGAAGTCCCTTTCCACTCAAAATTTTTTTGGTTCTGTTAAGAAAGAATTTGCCTTTAAACTACAGAGGTCTGCAAAGCAGAATGGTAATAATAGCTGCCATTTCTTAGGGGCTTGCGTACGATGCACTACATGAAAAGCTTTACATCTCATTTAACAGAGGCATGAGTTTGTGATTATTATTCTCTCAATTTATAGGTAAGAAAACAAATTTAAGCTGAAGAACTCAGTCACGCAGTTTTGTTTGCTTTTTAACAGACATGATCTTCAATTTCCAAAAAAAAAAAAAAAATGCTGAGTAGATGGGAAAGATCTATGAACTCAGAAAATGCAAATCAAAATGACACTTCTTTAAACAGAACTTTAGGCAAAGTCTGCTGCTTGGGTGACCTGTGGCCTGTGCTACATGCTACTGCCTGCAGGACAAAGTAAACATGTTTATCCCAACCTGTCAGAATTAAGATCTGTAATGTCTTCTCTTCCGAAGGCAGGATTTCAGAACCAGACTAAGGAATCACACGTGTATCCACTCTCTAAATTCAAGCGCAAACCTGAGGTACCTCAAAGAAAGAACAGATAAAGCCAACATAATAAAAGGATAATCCGAAAACTAATCTTTAGGCAGGCATAAATGACATCTGAATTAGGAGAATATTTCCTGCATGTTATCCTATATTTAATATTAACACCAGGATAATCAACTAGAATTAAATATACTGCAGAAACAATGTACCAAAATCACATTTTTAAAAGGGAAGTGCAAGTTCAACTCAATCATACCCTCAGGAAAATTAAAGTAAAAAGTTAATGAGTTTTACACCAAGAATTGTGCTTTTTATAAACTGTTTGCTAAATTTTGCTGGAGTCTTTTTATTATACACAGTCTGAACTTTTTCAATTGGTATCAAATACGTTTCCTTTTTTTGACTGGTCAAGTGTCACCTTGGCGAAGCCAGCTTCGCAGCTAAGATGAAATCAACTCCAATGGTAAATCCCTCCATTATGAGTTAAGAGAAGGCCATGAGCAGTTTAAAAAACAAAAATATTTCTGAAGCACTTATACCTCAAACAGTTGGCCTCAGAAATGGCATCTGATACACTTGATCTTTGTATTTTGTATTTTAAACACCAATATCAAGTGACTGTAACGGAGAAACCACACAGCAAGCTAGAATTCGAAATAACCTAACGAGAAATGATATCTTTCATCACTACACGTAATCTGCCTTAACTACACAGAAAGGGAAGATTTTGCCCCACTTCTCTCTGTTATCTTTCTATGGGAGCACATGCTCTCTGATGTTGAGAAACATACCTCCGACTAGTAAAATATTCTTTGATACCACATTAGATAAGATACCCTAGGAAACTGTAATGTGTTTCCTTAAATTGCTCCGTGATGTAAAATACCACATAAAGAGCACTTAGCAGAGTGTCTTAGCATTTAGTAAGTGCTGAGTAAATCAGGTATCACTGATATATCATCATCAGTCAGGACACTGAAGAATTACTAAAACGGTGGCCTAAAAAAGTGAATCTACCTCCCCCCAAATTCTAATAATTGTTTAAAAGGCTGAATTATATCTGTGATAGTTTTAGGGATACATATTAAGGTACTATACTGAAATTCATGGTTGACAGTTTGAGAAGTCTGTATTATTTTAACTATACCCAAACCGAAGCTCGACTGATAGAAAAATTACATGAAAATCCTCAAAGTAGGAAAAATATTTTCTATAGTAATATAAGGTTCTATTTTTTTCAATGGGAAAAGTAATGATAAAGAAAGAACCCATTTCTGTATAACAAATATAAACTTGCCCGGCTACCTGCCAGGTATAAAAAAAAATAGCACAAGGAACAGAGATAAATATAAATAGACTGAGCCTAAAGAACAAGATTTCATAGAAAGTATTTTATGATCAGAACAGGATGGTTTCCTATGTTTAAGATCTATTTATTGTGTTATTTTTACAAGTAGCAAAGTCCCTCCATTTCCCCCAGTTTTATACATGAATATAAAAAGCCACTGACTTCCACGCTGCCCCCTCCCCCTCCCCTGCTGACTGGGTTAATAGGAGCTTGTGGACTATGTACGGCCTCCAGAAGCAGCAGTGGTTTCCTGTGTGACTTGGCCTTGAACTCTAGCATGCTAATCAGTCATCCTCTTGCTGATTCCTTTTCTGTCAAAGGAAACCAAGATGCATTAAAACAGCACATTCTAATTGGGATATTTGTTCAGCCAAGATCGCTTTTTCTGTCAGCAAGTATAATTTTCTAGAGGCCCTTAGCAAAAGATGTGGTTGAAAATTACCATGGAAAAAAAACATGCCTTATGCAGTTCATTAAAGTAGTTTATCACTTTGGCTCCTGGGCACATTATCCTCAAGATATTTGAACACTTTCTTCTCTTTCTTATTTATGTACAAATATTCCCACCCAGAAACACACACAAATACAAATACTCACCTTCCCCCTGGAGTACCCATAGGAGAGACCTGATCTGCTCTCAGCCCTGTAACAGTATACAGTTGACCCTTGAACAACATGGGTTTGAACTTCACAGGCCACTTACATGTGGATTTTCTTCAGTAGCAAATACTACGGTACTGAGGACCCACCGCCGGTTGAACCCGTGGATGCAGAACCGTGGATACGAAGGGCTCATTATAAAGTATATGTGGATTTTCCCCTGGTTGTTTAAGGGTCAACTCTACATACTTTCTTCAAGATTACAAGTATTATGAAAATTACTCAAAGCATACACATAAAAAACACTTTCTGTCATTTTAATCAATAAATTAAATCTTTCAGCTTACTTGACATATGTCATTATAAAATGACCTCACTTAGTAATTCTGGCCCATTAATTCCCAATCATCAAATAAAAGTCTACGTGGTATATGACTAAAATGAAATATTAAAGAGTCAACTTGAAAGCAGAGCTGGCCAGCCTACTAAGGACACATAAACCTTTACCAGTTTAAGAAAATCGATGAGTTTGTGAGCGTCCTCTCCGGTGGAGAGGTCCACAAAGTCCTTGGGCAGCCGGCAGCTCAGGTAGGGACTCGGCTGAACTGTGACCTCGCTGTTGGTGCAACGGAAGGCCGGAGCATCCTTTACAAAGGAAAAGAAAAAGGAAAGTTGGTGAGAAAGTCCTTTTTTAAGTCTACTCTTCAAACTGAAAAAGATACTGGCATAGCAATTCCAACTCCATGTCCTCTTCTGTACTACGTAGGGAAGAAAATCAGATACTGAAGTAAAAGAAAGCACCAAGGTTTTTAAAATACTTCCACATGTTCACAAGAAAATACACATCTGAGGTATCTGAAGACAGAATCCCCGCGGGGGGCTAGGTGGTCCCTGGGTGCTGGGCGTGCAGCCACCATGGCCATGAAGGGCTGCGGGTCACTCCAGGCCTGAGGCTGCCTCGAGTGGTCCCACAGAGGCCAGCATGCTTTATAAACATTGTCGCTTTCCACAGGTGCACTGCTGGAAATACACCTTAGAGAACAGAGTCAACAGTAAGGGCAAACGAATGCTCCGAACCCCTAAGGCTGCTGTGCTTTTCTCACAGCATTTTACAGACTTATTTGTAGATTTCTCTCAGCACCTATGTAAAACTTCAAATTCAAGGATCATATTTAACAAGTCTTCACATTCTTTATTGTACATGCTTTGAGTCTTGCATAGAATATTCACATGTTGCCTGGTGCTGAAAAGGATTTCAGAGTCAGAGGCCTTGTGTTTGGGCTTCATGGGTGGCAGAGACCTAGGTGAGGGATGGATGGTCCCCGGCACGTGGAGACAGGCCGGGAACTTGGATGCAACAGGACCACGGAGCCCTAGAAAGCAGGCCATACCTTATGACAGACAGACCAGCCATCTGACAAGTACTCATGAAACACCAACTGTCTGCTGGACCTTGTTCTAAGGATGGGAGAAAAACTGGAAAACAAGATGGTAGACAGCCACCAAACAAGCAAATAATAAATTAATAAGCTTGTTCCAGAGAGTAAAAAGTGTTATAAAAACAAAAGATCAGGGCACTATGGTAAGAGGAGAACCATGAAGACTCCTCTTTAGAGGGGGGCCAGGTGGGACCTTGCTCAGGAGGCGATGTCTGGACTGAGAACTGAGAAGTAAGATGAAAGCAGCCTCGTGAGGTCTGGGAGTGAACACGGCTTTGGAGGCAGTGGAAACGACCAGTGCAAAGACCTGAAGGCCGGGCAGGCTTTGTGGCTTCGAGGAACAAAAGGAAGGCAGATCTCTTTGCGGTGGAGGGCAGACGGGAGGTGAGGCTGGGGAAAGGCAGGGGCCAGTTCCTGTTGCCTTTCTGTCATCCCCAACCTCCAATATGAGGTTGTTTACATTAAGAAGAAAGAAAGTGGGGCTTCCCTGGTGGCGCAGTGGTTGAGAGTCCGCCTGTCAATGCAGGGGACATGGGTTCGTGCCCCGGTCTGGGAATATCCCACATGCCGCGGAGCGGCTGGGCCCGTGAGCCATGGCCGCTGAGCCTTCGTGCCTGGAGCCTGTGCTCCGCAACGGGAGAGGCCACAACAGTGAGAGGCCCGCGTACGGCAAAAAAAAAAAAAAAAAAGAAGAAGAAGAAAGAAAGGGAGGGAGGGAGGGAGGGAGGGAGGGAAGGAAGAATGAATGAGTTTGGATCATACAGTGAACCTTGTGCAAACTGTTTCTATCCAATAACTCTGTCCCTCTTTTTTTTTTTTTTTTTTTTTTGTGGTTTTTCTCCCGTTGCAGAGCACAGGCTCCGGACGTGCAGGCTCAGCAGCCATGGCTCAGGGGCCCAGCCGCTCCCTGGCATGTGGGATCTTCCCGGACCGGGGCACGAACCCGTGTCCCCTGCATTGGCAGGCGGACTCTCAACCACTGCACCACCAGGGAAGCCCTGTCCCTCATATTTAAAAATAACCTGTGCCAAATCTTCCTTGACACTCAGATTTAATGGCCCACAACTCTTAAGATGCCAGCAGGAATAAGATCCCTTCATTCCCACAGACACATGGAGAACAGAGACCCCATCAATGGGCTCGGAAACCTACAGCCCGAGGCAGGAGGCAGGCAAGGCCCGTACAGCAGGGCAAGCGCCTTGATGTGGAAAACAGGGACCACATTCAGATCTAGAAAAACAAGGTCCAGGATGGCCCGGGACAGAGTAAGGATGAAAAGGACTATTTCAGAGACTGACAGAAGGAAAGATGTTCACACGGAGGGCAAGGCAGCAGCCGGAGAAGCAGGAAGAAAGCCGGGAGGCGAACAGGCGCCACGGAAACCAGGGGAAAGGGTGTGACAGGAACAAGAGGTAACAGCTCAGACGCGGCCCAGCGTTAAGAGCAGGGCTGTGCACTGCTCACTGGAATTCCTGACACGTTGGTGGAGCCCTCACCACAAGCAGTTTCTTTGGAACCAGGGGCGGGGGGTGGGGGGAGGGAAGGCGGGGGAGTCGGGGGAGGCCCGGCGGCAAGGGGGGTGGGGAGCGGTGGCCAGAGGACTAACGAGTGGCCCGACAGCAGGAGAGGAAGTCGCAGGGCCCCACTGCCAAAATAATGTGTGCACGCGCATGTGTATATACACACAAAACGCCCAGAAAACCTTAACAGAGGTGGTAAGAATGGCCATTTCTAGGTAGTAGGATTTCAAGTCTCGCCTCTTTCTAATTCTCTCTCTGTGTGTTTTTAAACAACCGTGTGAAAATAAAATAAGACTTTTTTTTTTTTTTTTTTTTTTTTTTTTTTTTTTTTTTTTATGGTACGCGGGCCTCTCACTGCTGTGGCCTCTCCCGTTGCGGAGCACAGGCTCCGGACGCGCAGGCTCAGCGGCCATGGCTCAGGGGCCCAGCCGCTCCGCGGCATGTGGGATCTTCCCAGACCGGGGCACGAACCCGTGTACCCTGCATCGGCAGGCGGACTCTCAACCACTGCGCCACCAGGGAAGCCCCAAAATAAGACTATTTTGTAAAAGACAGAAAACACTCACGAGAGTACGAAATGAAGAGCTCCGGGGACAGAACTGTAGACGCAGAGCGCTCTCATTTACTTTAGAAAGCCTCGTGTGTATGTGTGCAGGCAGGTTACACACCAGAATACTAACAGTGGTTCTCGAGGAGGTGGCATTATGGGTGACTTTAGAATTTCCTTTAAAAATGAGCGGTCCTTACGGGGCTGAGGGAGGTCTTGCTTTCTATGACAGGAGGTGTCGGAACACGGTTACCTGCTTACAGAGAAAGGAAGAGACTGGAAAAAGGGAAGAAGACAGATGGTAGCCCCAGGACCCTGGAGAGACGCAGGGGCAGAGACGAGACTCGGGAGGAAGGATGCAGGTAAATCAGTAGGTTTGACGACAGTTAAACGAAGTGAGTTCTCACCGATGGATTCTCTTTTCCTAAGAGGGGAGACATGAAAGCAGCTGCTGAGGAGGACAGGAGTGATGGACAGAAGCTCAGAGGAGCATGGAGTGGGTGGAACAGCCACCGTGGACAGCAGGAGGGGACACTGGCGAGGGCGACAGAGCCTGCGGTCAGAGCCCACGGGAAGCCAGGGGTGGTGACTGGGACAATCCCCCTCCCCACCCCGTCTGCGCATCTGGGCGACATCCCTCTAACCCTGCGTGGCAGCCCGGGGCTGGGACCAGAATAAACAGATGCGTGACCTGACCCACGGTCCGGATTCTCAGGTGGGCAGGACAGAAGAGCCAAGAAAAAGAAAAATAACCAGAAAAGCAACTATCAGATGATCATCTTCACTTTAGACAAAGTGAAGTGAAGAAATCAAAGCGCACACCCTTTCTCTAATACAACTATTTTGTGAAAGATAGAAAACGTTCACGAGAGAGTACGAAACGAAGAACTCAGCAAAGTAGCTATGAGTAAATCTGTGTCAGTGCCTGGAGAACCAGCAAGCAAGCAATTCCTCAGTGGACAGGTTTCCTGGGGATGTTTCTGATCATCTTACCTGCTCCAGGGCTTCTTCACTAAAATCACCCTTTAAGTTTCTTCCAGATAACAGTTCGTCCCAAGTAAACAGCAGGGCATCTGTGACTTCACCAAATGGATTAAAATCAATCAGCCACACCTTCCCCTGCAGTACAGAAAGAAAGATCAATAAGTATAAAATAAAACAAAGTCTGTAATCTGGCTTATCAGAAAAATCATCTTATTCTACCCAAAAGGTCATCTTACAAATCATATCACTTCTTTCAAAAGACAGTTTCCTCCAGGCCCCATCTGAGAAGGGGACGCCTGTCTAAGTGGTGCAGGCACAGTGCCAAAGGGGAGGCCGCCCATAAAGGCGGAGGAGGGACCCTGAAAAGAAAGCCCGACGAAGACATATATGTAGACTTCCGCCTCCAATCACACGAGGATTTTATGTCAAAAACCCAAGCAGGGAAAGGAAAATCTCACAAAATGGTTCCACCGAAGTAGCATGACTGTAATGCTCTCAAGGGTGACTTCAACGATCTTTCATGAAGTGGCCAGCAGTTCTCAGCACTATCCCTGAGCCCTGAGAGGTTTCTGCAAAGGCTTGTTTTTTTTAAACACACGAAAGACATAAGAAAATGCTCAGCTGTCTTTCATTTCAATGTAATAACTGTTTTCTTTGCATGATAGAGCTTGATGGCACATGAAAGGGAGATGAAGAAATCAACCTTTAAAAGAAACAGCCATCTTCTCCTAATCTGAGAGTAGCAATGGCCAAAGTGATAGGTTCCAGCCTCAGGGAAAGGACACCTCTGACCCAGTCAGACAGAGTCTGCACCTTGGTATAAAGTGGCAGAGCGCTGACGTAAAGGAGCTGGAGAATCTGTGAAATCCTGCCAGGAGATTAAAGTCAACACATTTGATCACGGAGATGTTATGTGACATTTTACTAGATAAATGTTTCGTTGAAACTTTTATCTTTGCTCCTTTTGATTTTTCTCACTGAGACATTTATTTAATCGTACTGTTTTGTTGTTGGTAGTTTTTTTCTGTAAATATGTAGCAATCGTGTCTTGATCAGCCATGCATGTGTAAAATTAAGAAGGAACTGGACTGCTAAGCCAGCATTACTAATATCTAGCACTGTTTCTCATCTGTGTTAAAGGAAAAGTTTAAGAAAGATGAAACATCTTCCTAGGACTGGCTGCAAACTAGAAACCTCTAATAAGAGGCAAAGAACTACTATAGGAAGTTTCTACCATATACCATTGGCTAAGCTTCCTGGTTTCTACAATCCCCAGGAGAAACTCTGCAATTCCTTCTTGCCACTTGACTTGTATCCTCACTTCAATTTGGTGCCCACTCATACCTTCTCTGACTACATGAAATAATGTCAGCTATCAATCAACTCCTTGGTATGATTTCAGCTTTGCTTTTTCAGCGATTACTCAGATGTCTCTGATATACTGTATGTTATTTTAACAAAATGAGTACTTTCTAAAATTCAAACCCTTTCGACTTGAGATTTTATAACCAGTAAAACTATCTCCTTATTAAAAGAAAGAAAAAAAAACTTTCACACCTGTTAGCATCAGAATATATAGCTCTATAAACTAAAAATATGCCACATCGTAAAAAACAAATAAAATCACCACTGTTAGGACAGATAGCTGGCAGAATTTGTTCTGTAGTTCAGAAGCCATCCTCTAGTTTTTTTTTTTTTTTTTTTTTTAAATAAAAACTCCATAGTTTTTTGTGTAACTGTTTACAAAGCATATTAAATCGTATTTAACCACATGATCATATGTAATTGATAACAATTATTCTTCCTTGTATGTAATAGCCACACAGTTTTTTTTAAAACTGAACAAGTAATATATTAATGCAATATCATAAAAATTAAAGCTATGCCAAAATATATAAAATAAAAAGTGAAAGTCACCCCATCATCCACCACTCCCACCCCTTCCTTCTCCCCACAAGTAACTCTTTATTTATTTATTTATTTTCTCTTTTTTTTTTTTTAATTAGTTTCTGCTTTATAACAAAGTGAATCAGTCATACATATACATCTGTTCCCACATCCCTTCCCTCATGCATCTCCCTCCCTCCCACCCTCCCCATCCCACCCCTCCAGGCAGTCACAAAGCACCCAGCTGATCTCCCTGTGCTCTGTGGCTGCTTCCCACTATCTATCTACCTTACGTTTGGTAGTGTATATATATCCATGCCTCTCTTTCGAGAAGCCATCCTCTAGTTTAAAGAAAAATACGCCAGCTGTAATCAGGTATAAAACTATCAAGATAAGGATTTCAAACATGTAACATGTTTTTCATGTCACACCTCAGGAACAAGACATCCTGAGAAATTCTGCTTTTAGGCAACCCCTCAGACAAGAGTGGTCACACCGACCTTCCTAATATCAACCAACTGACCACACCCCCATCCACCCAACTAAATCTCTATGCACCAAACACCGTGCCAGGCATGAGGGCATAAAGATCAGTAACACAGAGTTTACTCCTTGAAAGAGTTCAGTCCAGACCAGGACATGCACACATGTGCACACACCAGTATACGGATTGTTCACCATAGCACAGTGTGTAAAAGACAAGAAACAAGCTAAGCATTCATCCATAGGGAAGTGACTCATCAAACTAGATAGTACATCCACATAATGAAATACTATGCCTTGTAAGAAAATGGAAAGCTCTCCAAGATACACTGTTTTTAAAAAGTATAAAAAGCAAGGTGCAAGTGTATATCATATGCTAACTCTTGTGTAAGAAAGATGGAAAAAAATAAGTATCTTGCTTGTTTTTGCATCAAGAAATACTGGAAGGATACATAAGGAACTAACACCATAGGAGTGCAGTGGAGCAAGGTTAAGAATCAGACCTTCTATGTATATTTTCACACTAATGACATTAACAAGCTTAATCTAACAAATATCTAAAGAATACTTAGCACATTAGAAATTGTACTTTCTTTCTCAATCACTCGTAAGACAGAAATAAAAAAGTGATGAGGCTGCAGATCCATTCTCAACAATATCAAAGATACAAGATGATATTCATCCCCAAAAGCAATGAAGTTAATAACAAGACAATAACCATACCAAAAAAAAATACATAGGGGGACCCGAATCATTTTTCAAGTACCTAAAGTAGTTATTCTAAATTCTAGTTGTGCACTATCATCACTTAAGAAGTTTTTTTTTCTTTAAAAATAAACTTTTATTTTAGAACAGTTTTAGATTTATAGTTATTGCAAATATAGTACAGACAGTTTTAATGTACCCCTGCCCAGTTTTTAAATTTAGTTCTTGTTTGTTGTTGTTGAGTTTTAAGAGTTATTTGTGTAATTTTAGGTTGAAGTTCTTTATCAGAAATGTGTATTGCACATATTTTCTCCCAGTTCTTGGTTTGTCTTTTATTTTTCTTAACTGTATTCTAATTTCCTTTTCCTGTTCTAGGATCTCATCAGTGATACCACATCACATGTAATGGTCATGTCTCCTTAGGCTTCTCTTGGTTTTCACAGTCTCTCAGACTCTTGTTTTCGATGACCTTGACAGTTTTGCAGATTATTGGTCAGACATTCTGCAGAATGCACCACAACAGGGATTTGTAATACATTTAAATTCTTTTCTCAGTTTCTGCATTCCATTCTGGGATTCCCCCAAACACCTAAATGATTTTAAAAAATTGGTATACATTAAGATTTATTATTATTTTTAACATCTTTATTGGAGTATAATTGCTTTACAATGGTGTGTTAGTTTCTGCTTTATAACAAAGTGAATCAGTTATATACATATGTTCCCATATCTCTTCCCTCTTGCATCTCCCTCCCTCCTACCCTCCCTATCCCACCCCTCCAGGTGGTCACAAAGCACTGAGCTGAGCTGATCTCCCTGTGCGATGCGGCTGCTTCCCACTAGCTATCTATTTTACGTTTGGTAGTGTATATATGTCCATGCCACTCTCTCACTTTGTCCCAGCTTACTTACCCTTCCCCCCACCATATCCTCAAGTCCATTCTCTAGTAGGTCTGTGTCTTTATTCCCGTCTTACCCCTAGGTTCTTCATGACCATTTTTTTTTTTCTTAGATTCCATATGTATGTGCTAGCATATGGTATTTGTTTTTCTCTTTCTGATTTACTTCACTCTGTATGACAGACTCTAGGTCCATCCACCTCACTACAAATAACTCATTTCATTTCTTTTTATGGCTGAGTAATATTCCATTGTATGTATGTGCCACATCTTCTTTATCCATTCACCTGATGATGGACACTTAGGTTGCTTCCAAGAAGCTTCTTAAAATACATATTCCAAGGCCTCATCCAAGACCTACAGGATGGGGGCGCTGTAGCTCTGACATACCGGGCAGGTAGAAGCTCTCAACACTGCGTCCACCTGCCCAGTCGCTGTCAGAACGTGGACCCATCAGAGTGTCACCAAGCCTAGACACACTTTGGTTATACTTCAGATCAGAGACCAACATAAAAGAAGAGTTAGCTTTCTCACAAGAGTAGCCATAAAATTATGTATTCAAGACAATGTCTAAGAAACAGTGATACAAGTGCCACTGAATGAATGCAAATGAGTTTTACATCATGGCTGACATCTCAGAAACCGTCAGGATGTTTACACTGGCATGTTTCCCACTTTAAAAGCACGCAAACTGCTTTCAGTTCTGTCAGATCACAGTCTTAATTACTGACGTCCATGTCCAACTTCACTTAAGACATTTATATAGCTGTTTCACCAAGTCACACATGTGCACAGACGTGCCAGCCCTACTGAACCACAGCAGACCTGGACATGTGCCAGGGAAATACTGAGACACCCTGGCAAACCCCAAATTTTCAAATGCCATTAAATATAACTGCATTAGAACAGAATTGCTTCAGACTGAATATCTGAACAATGGGAACAAATAACACACAACTCACAGGGTGGTATGGACTAAGGAAGATGCTGAATTAAATGAGAATAAAGCTCTTCTGAGCCACACATTCAGGGCAATGGGCTAGGTTCCCTCCCTCCCTCACTGATTCCATCCTGCTCGCTACCAGGCCAATCCTGGAACGCTTAAGTCTCGAAGATAAGCTCCTTGACGGTCGAGGGATCATCTGGTTGGAAGCTGCTTGTTAGAAGCCCAGCATCTAACACAGGACAGGCTCTCGATAAACAATGGTGCGTGACTGACTGGATGTGGCCGGGGTCCGGCTTTAGAACAGAGCCATGGGCGCCCACCAGCTCAGGTTCCTACCCATTCTACTGCGCCAGCTCCCCGTCCTTTCTCTAAGATTTGTTTCCACTAAGCTGAAACTCTGCCAGGTGACATCCCTCCTTTGTACCACATCTCAGTTCATGCCTCCTCTTTCTCATAACAGATGCCATCACCCGTGAAGACAGACACGTGGGAGGAGCTTCAAGAGTAAGACGCGGAGATCACCTTCCTCCCCACAGATACATCAGAAATACATCTACATGTGGAACAGCTCCTACAGAACACCTACTGAACGCTGGCAGAAGACCTCAGACCTCCCAAAAGGCAAGAAACTCCCCACGTACCTGGGTAGGGCAAAAGAGAAAAGAATAAACAGAGACAAAAGAATAGGGACGGGACCTGCACCAGGGGGAGGGAGCTGTGAAGGAGGAAAGGTTTCCACACACTAGGAGCTCTTTCGCGGATGGAGACTGCGGGTGGTGGAGGGGGAAGCTTCAGAGCCGCAGAGAGCACAGCAACAGGGGTGGCAGAGGGCAAAGTGAGGAGATTCCCGCACTGAAGATCGGTGCCAACCGGCACTCACCAGCCCGAGGCTTGTCTGCTCACCTGCTGGGGCGGGCGGGGCTGGGAGCTGAGGCTCGGGCTTCGGTCGGATCGCAGGGAGAGGACTGGGGTTGGCGGCGTGAACACAGCCTGAAGGGGCTAGTGAGCCACGGCTAACCGGGAGAGAGTCTGGGGAAAAGTCTGGACCTGCCAAAGAGGCAAGAGACCATTGTTTCGGGGTGCACGAGGAGAGGGGATTAAGAGCGCCGCTTAAAGGAGCTCCAGAGATGGGCGCGAGCTACGGCTAACAGCGCGGACCCCAGAGACGGTCATGAGACGCTAAGGCTGCTGCTGCCGCCACCAAGAAGCCTGTGTGCGAGGACAAGTCACTATCCACACCTCCCCTCCCGGGAGCCTGTGCAGCCTGCCACGGCCAGGGTCCTGTGATCCAGGGACAACTTCCCCAGGAGAATGCACGCCGGCCTCTGCCACCGCAGGCTCGCCCCGCCATCTGTACCCCTCCCTCCCCCTGTCCTGAGTGAGCCAGGAGTCCCCAAAGTTAGCAGAAGGAAAGAAATCATACAGATGAGATCAGAAATAAATGAAAAAGAAATTAAGGAAACGATAGCAAAGATCAATAGAACTAAAAGCTGGTTCTTTGAGAAGATAAACAAAATTGATAAACCATTAGCTAGACTTATCAAGAAAAAAAGGGAGGGCTTCCCTGTTGGCTCAGTGGTTGAGAGTCTGCCTGCCGATGTGGGGGACACGGGTTCGTGCCCAGGTCCAGGAAGATCCCACGTGCCGCGGAGCAGCTGGGCCCGTGAGCCATAGCCGCTGAGCGTGCGCGTCCAGAGCCTGTGCTCTGCAACGGGAGAGGCCACAACAGTGAGAGGCCCGCGTACTGAAAAAAAAAAAAAAAAAGGGAGAAGACTCAAAACCATAGAATTAGAAATGAAAAAGGAGAAGTAACAACTGACACTGAAGAAATACAAAGGATCATGAGAGATTACTACAAGCAACTCTATGCTAATAAAATGGACAACCTGGAAGAAATGGACAAATTCTTAGAAAAGCACAACCTTCCAAAATTGAACCAGGACGAAATAAAAAATATGAACAGACCAATCACAACACTGAAATTGAAACAGTGATTAAAAATCTTCCAACAAACAAAAGGCCAGGACCAGATGGCTTCACAGGCGAATTCTATCAAATATTTAGAGAAGAGCTAACACCTATCCTTCTCAAACTCTTCCAAAATATAGCAGAGGGAAGAAAACTCCCAAACTCATTCTATGAGGCCACCATCACCTTGATACCAAAACCAGACAAGGATGTCACAAAGAAAGAAAACTACAGGCCAATATCACTGATGAACATAGATGCAAAAATCCTCAACAAAATACTAGCAAACAGAATCCAACAGCACATTAAAAGGATCATACACCATGATCAAGTGGGGTTTATTCCAGAAATGCAAGGATTCTTCAATATATGCAAATCAATCAACGTGATACACCATATTAACAAATTAAAGGAGAAAAACCATATGATCATCTCAATAGATGCAGAGAAAGCTTTTGACAAAATTCAACACCCATTTATGATAAAAACCCTGCAGAAAGCAGGCACAGAGGGAACTTTCCTCAACATGATAAAGGCCATATATGACAAACCCACAGCCAACATCGTCCTCAATGGTGAAAAACTGAAACCATTTCCACTAAGATCAGGGACAACACAACGTTGCCCAATAGTGCTCTCACCACTATTATTCAACATAGTTTTGGAAGTTTTAGCCACAGCAATCAGAGAAGAAAAAGAAATAAAAGAAATCCAAATCAGAAAAGAAGAAGTAAAGCTGTCACTGTTTGCAGATGACATGATACTATACATAGAGAATCCTAAAGATGCTACCAGAAAACTACTAGAGCTAATCAATGAATTTGGTAAAGTAGCAGGATACAAAATTAATGCACAGAAATCTCTGGCATTCCTCTACACTAATGATGAAAAATCTGAAAGTGAAATTAAGAAAACACTCCCATTTACCATTGCAACAAAAAGAATAAAATACCTAGGAATAAACCTATCTAAGGAGACAAAAGACCTGTATGCAGAAAATTATAAGACACTGATGAAAGAAATTAAAGATGATACAAATAGATGGAGAGACATACCATGTTCTTGGATTGGAAGAATCAACATTGTGAAAATGACTCTACTACCCAAAGCAATCTACAGATTCAATGCGATCCCTATCAAACTACTACTGGCATTTTTCACAGAACTACACAAAAAATTTCACAATTTGTATGGAAACACAAAAGACCCCGAATAGACAAAGCAATCTTGAGAATGAAAAACGGAGCTGGAGGAATCAGGCTCCCTGGCTTCAGACTATACTACAAAGCTACAGTAATCAAGACAGTATGGTACTGGCACAAAAACAGAAAGATAGATCAATGGAACAGGATAGAAAGCCCAGAGATAAACCCACGCACATATGGTCACCTTATCTTTGATAAAGGAGGCAAGAATATACAGTGGAGGAAAGACAGCCTCTTCAATAAGTGGTGCTGGGAAAAATGGACAGCTACATGTAAAAGAATGAAATTAGAACACTCCCTAACACCATACACAAAAATAAACTCAAAATGGATTAAAGACTTAAATGTAAGGCCAGATACCATCAAACTCTTAGAGGAAAACATAGGCAGAACACTCTATGACATAAATCACAGTAACATCCTTTTTGACCCACCTTCTAGAGAAATGGAAATAAAAACAAAAATAAACAAATGGGACCTAATCAAACTTAAAAGCTTTTGCACAGCAAAGGCACCGGTCAGAATGGCCATCATCAAAAAATCTGCAAACAATAAATGCTGGAGAGGGTGTGGAGAAAAGGGAACCCTCTTGAACTGCTGGTGGGAACGTAAATTGATACAGCCACTATGGAGAACAGTATGGACAGTCCTTAAAAAACTAAAAGTAGAACTACCATACGACTCAGCAATCCCACTACTGGGCATATAGGCTGAGAAAACCATATTCAAAAAGAGTCATGTAGATGAGGATGATTATAATTTTTGTGACTTTCTGTTTGAATAATAAAAAAAAAAAATCCCACAAGGACTCAGAGGCAAAAAATATACAAATCAATTTTCACTGCAAAGTAAAGGAGCTGTTACAGTGGAGGATTACTGGACTGAATGTCAGTTTTATGACACAGTATGAGTGTGTTTCATGTTTGGTAATTGCAATCTTTGTTGCTTTTGTTGTGGTCATCCATTTACAATGCTTGGTGTCAATTTATTTATCTCTTGTAAAAATAAAATACAGTGTGTGTGTGTGAGTTGTGAGCAAAAAAAAAAGAAAGCAGATCCACATGAAAATGAAGTTTAAATGATGACCAAATGGTTTGTTTAAGGTATTGGCCAATTGTGCATTATTTTGTTACTCTTTGTGTATATTAAAGTATTTGTGTCAAATTTAAAAAAGAAAAAACAAAAACCTAATAGTACTACTACTATACTATATACTATATAAATACATGTTTTATATATTAAATATAATATATATTTAATATACATTAGTAAGTACAAATATGATATAAATATATAATACATATTTTATAGGAAAAAAAAAGAGTCATGTACCAAAATGTTCATTGTAGCTCCATTTACAATAGCCAGGACATGGAAGCAACCGAAGTATCCAACAACAGATGAATGGATAAAGAAGATGTGGCACATATATACAATGGAATATTACTCAGCCATAAAAAGGAACGAAATTGAGTTATTTGTAGTGAGGTGGATGGACCCAGAGACTGTCATACAGAGTGAAGTAAGTCAGAAAGAGAAAAACAAATACCGTATACTAACACGTATATATGCAATCTTAAAAAAAAAAAAGGTCATGAAGAACCTAGGTGCAAGATGGGAATAAAGATGCAGACCTACTAGAGAATGGACTTGAGGATACGGGGCGGGGGAAGGGTAAGCTGGGACAAAGTGACAGAGTGGCATGGACATATATACACTACCAAACGTAAAATAGATAGCTAGTGGGAAGCCACCGTATAGCACAGGGAGATCAGCTCAGTGCTTTGTGACCACCTAGAGGGGTGGGATAGGGTGGGAGGGAGGGAGATGCAAGAGGGAAGAGATATGGGGACATATGTATATGTATAACTGATTCACTTTGTTATAAAGCAGAAACTAACACACCATTGTAAAGCAATTATATTTCTATAAAGATGTAAAAAAAAAAAGATAGACATGAAAACAGAGTAAGTGATGCCTTTGGCTTGATAGAGATGAGTAAATAGTTAACAGTTCTTTTGGGATATGACCATATGGGCCTCTCCTTTTGTCCAAAAAATGATTCAAAGGTATCACAGTCATCACTACAATGAGGCGATAGGAGCGTGGAGAGGGAAGAAGAAAAATGTGAGAGACATTTAAGAAACACAGGGGTCTAATGTTTAGAAAACACACCTGCTGTCCTCTGAACAGCTAAGTCAGTGAACACTGTCACAGGACACCTAGTGACCCAAATTTCTCTGAAAAGATTGCATGTCTTGATAGTGAAATCTCTGCTGCAGGATGTACTAGGTCAGGTTTTTGTTTTCTTTTTCATTACAGAAGTTTCCATCACTTCAAGATTACAGAATAAATACAAACTACTTGAATCCTCATCTTCAGTCTAAAGATGCAAGTGACTCAAATCATGCTAAGGGCCTTTCAGGTAACTGAAAATAATAACTTCTAAATATCCAGTGACAAATTCCTGGCCACACCGAAGAGTACAAACTCAACTATTTTAAGTAGGCCCAGGCCCCCGACAAACGGAGAAAGGAGGACACAGGGCGGCCTTAGCCATCTGTTAAAGTAATAATCCTTGAATTTGTGACACATAACAATGGAAGATATCGTGTCTCCTAGTGTTAAGGATATTTTAAGGGGAGATTCTTCGCCACGGTGAATTTCAAGCACCTTAGCTGATTTGAGAAAATATTTGTTGAGCGGTGAGCCCTTCCATAGGGAATGCCTATGTATTTAAAGCATATCAAATGTCATTTTTACTTACCCTACTGTCTCTATATATATCGAATACAACTGCAAAGGAGAAAAAACTTAAAGTTAGTAACGAACTTCTATTTTCATGATCTACGCCTCCTTTTCAAAATTAAAATGTGTTTTATTATTAGTTACTCAAAGGACTTCCTGCTTCTACATCTCAAAACTACAAACATAAAAAGGCATCCTGCAATGCTTTACTTATATAATTTTGTTTTCCTTTTCTCTATGCTCAGCTGTAATCCCTTATGTTTAAAAATTCAAACCAAACACCAACATCGTCTCAACCAGTTCACAATTAGAGACAGGTTATCTATATCAGAGAAAGGAGCATCAGTCACTACTGCTTGATGGGGAATAAAATGGGTAAAATCTGCAATAGGAAAGCACACTAACTAGCCATGCTTAGGGCATGATTCATCTTTTTTAAAAGTCAAACCTGCCACAGACCCCAGGCTTGGCAAGTAGAAAAACAGAAACCACACGAGGTATAATTTGACAATGCATGAAAACTGTCTCATACACAATACTTTCAATACTTACTTTCAACTCTTAAAAATAACTCACAAATATTTACTTTGTAACTGGTGCTATCTGATCATTCAAATAAAAATCTAGAAAGGTAGATCAGTCAACTAGCTAATTTAGTCCTAATAACAGAAGCATGTGGTTCTCTGTAGATAGACCCTTTGAAATGTATAATAAAATATGAGAGAGAGAACCATCTCAGTATTAAAAAGGGACTCTGGTTAAATAACGTAAAATTAACATGCAAACCCATCAGCAATACCATCATATAATAAAATGCTTAAAACACAGTATTTTGAATCCAGTTTTAAAATATGTACCACCGTAAAATAAGGTTCGGTAACATTATGCATTTCATTTCACTGGGTCAATAAAAAATACTCACAGTCTTCATCTAAGAATTTATACTGTATGTGTTTCTTGAAAAAGTCTTGTATGCATCTGCAAATCTCTTCCTTTTGTTTAGAAATATGATCATAATATTGTGTGTAGTCCCTCTGAGAAATACCTGACAAGAAAATATTTTATATTTCATTATTACACAACATTCTTTTCAAAAACACCAAAATGTGATTTAAACCTCTTTTTGAGGAAACCATTAAAGTAGATCGAATGAATATGGCATCATACATTAGTCAGCATTTTATACAGATATAAAGCTTATCAGTTGTAAAGGTTCAAATGGCTAGGTGAACCCTAAAATTCCATTTTGCCATGCATTCTTACTTTAGAAACAGTAGTTATTTTTATTTAGTACAATGGGAAGAATTCAAAGTCATAAAAATGTTTCTTATGTAAAAAATGAAAGAAGCAATTTTAAACCTACCCATATAGTCAACTGCTTCTTTGATTTTTCCAATGAACTGTCTAAAAATTGGCATTCTTTTCCACTTTCTTTGGGAAAATGTAAAATACCCCTCACCATACATTTTCCACAATCATACTGCACTTCACGGTCTATTTTCCTTGTTCATAGTGCCATCCTGCCTTCACAAGCCTGATGTTTCAAGCCATGGAAAAGTAAACATTCCTTTCTTCAGAGTGACTTGCTGACATTATTCCAAAAACACTAAAGGGAGTATTGTAAGAACTCCTTTAATAAGCTCTAGACCTAAGAAAAAGTTCTCTGCTCTGAAAGAAGGGCTTCCAATCAATTTCTTAATCACATGCCAATATGACTCCCTTCTTTAACTGTACTTAATACTGCAGTGTTTCTTTCAGAGATATATAACAATATTATACAATAAATTCAAACAACCCCAGTGTATTTCAGGTAAGTTAAATGTCAACATCCCATTCAATAAATAAATAGTGTTCATCTGATTCTGTTCAAATCACACTTTTCTTGGTTGAAGATCAATTCTACCTCATGGAAAATGTGCTTAGACAAAATAAGAGCAAATTATCTACAATATTTAGCTTGAATAAATCATAGCAGACAAAATAATAACCTCAGAGGAAAGAAAATGGGTGGCTTTTAAAGCAAAGTACTTCTTTGTTTGCATATTTTCTCTTGCTAGAATAATAAACAGTGCTTCAATAATAGAAATAAATGTTAAAAAAACTGGGCTTTTTACACTGCTTAAAATAAGCAGTGTATTGCTAGTAATACCTAGGAAAGCCTCAGAGAGAAAGCAGGTAGAATTACACATATCCTGAGAATAGTAAAGGCCACCACTTTCATCTCTGGAATCCAAATTGACATGATTCATCAAGAAGACTATTTTCTGTGGAAACAGAATCTGGCCTCAGGACCCTTGTCAATATAGCATTCCAGAGAGTCAGTGCCAGTTGGTTAGAGGTAGCATCTGAGAGAAAAACTGATTGTTACCCTTGTCTTAATTACTAAGTAATTTATTTCCATCAAAAGCTTGTCTTCTTTTAACAATTACTTTCAAAGGTTTAAAAAAACAAACAAACAAAAAAACCTCACCAATAAGCTTATTTTCCTTGACAAAACAACGGAACTCAGCACCAGGAATTAATTCACACCATTTTCGAAGAACAAGCTGTAGACAAAGGAAAAAAGGAAAACAACTATGTAACAAGAGAATATTTACTAGTCTAATAAACAATTTTATGTTGAAACTATGTCTTAACAATTGCCATTATGAAGTGTTTTGTTTTTTTAAAAAAAAGGCATCATAAAACATTCCTGACATATTATGTAGGGAAAAGAGCTATGATCTATTAGTCTAACAGAATAGGGGAAATTGTATTAAAACTCTTTATGACAAAACGCGCCTTTGTCATTTATTTACCATTTTGGGAGTTCTGACATAACATACAACTCAAAGGATGACATAGTCACGTTTTATCATCGTTGGGCCATATGTTTCCCTATAATTCATAGGTTCCTCACTCCTTTAAGAACATCAAAAAGTAAAATAATTTCCAAGTTATCTACCTTAAGCATCATTCTGTAATACTCTGATAAAATTATTACAGCTTATCACAAAGTCTCACTAAAACCCTTTCATGATTTTCCCATTATTTTAAAGTAATACAATTCTACCAATGGCCCAATTCATAAATGGGTCTTATTACTATAACTTATTATTTAATATGTGCAAATTCTCATATTGTTGTAATTTATAAATAGTACAGTTGACAAATGTATGCTTCTGAGTCTGGTTCTAAAATGTTCCTTGGAAAAAACTAGTCCTGTCCTTTTGAAGTATTAATTGTCATCAATGGCAAGAGCCCCCAGCCTCCCGAATCCTGGCATACATCTCTTTGCCCCTCAGGACCTAGGAGATAGGACTTGAATTACTCTGGGCCCCATTCCAGGAATCCCCGCAGTGGGCTCCGTACCTTCCCAGGCCACCCAGTTTCTTGTACATAACATTCGAGAGTAAGCCCATACCCCATGTTGTACTAGGATAACCTGACACAAGTCTCTCTTCTAAGGGTGAGGAGCTGGGTCTTATTCATCTCTGTGCTCCCAGCACAGGTATGTAATGCCTAGCAGGTGCCTAGGAAATGTCTGTCAAGTGAAACATGGAATGGCAAATATTTAAGATAAGCAGCCACTAAAAATCATGATATAAAAAAAAATTAATGAACTGTGAAAATGCTCATACTATGTCATAAGTGAAAAAAAAAGTGGCACATAAAGCATCTTATGGAGAGTGTGTATATGTGCACACGCACACACACACACACACACAAAATATCTCAAGAAAGGGAAGTTAAAGGTCAAAATGCTAATAATACTGAGGATATCTGGGTGGTAGACTCCTCATATTTTCTTGTATTTTTTAATTTTTGATAGTAGGTTGCTTTCCTTAAAAAAAAAACAACTGTAGTATTAAAAATATGTCTTAGAAATTTGAAGTGCGCTGATTCCAATTTTCATTATTGTGAGCTCTTGGTCAAGCTCTGTATGTGCCATCTTTTTAAAAAGAACCTAATTATTAAATAAAGAATCCCACACTGAAAAATTACACTGTTCTTACCTACTAAAAGTTGATACTGGCAAATATATTTTCTGACAGCTACAGTAAGTTTTATGTAAGCAACAAATAAATACGCAATTATTGCAAATTGACATTAAGTTTTTGGAAAATTTGCATTATCTATTGAGATAACGTTTTAGACAGGTAATACAAACACTGTACTTGATTTTTTAAAAAAGGTAAAAGGTGAGTCTTCCCCCCAAACAGTGTCTCTGTCCTCCTCCTCACAGGCAACCAGTGCTGACAATTTCTCATACATCTTTCCAGAAGTATTCTATGAATACATGAGCATATAGTAGGTATCTTTTTAAATACACACAGACACAAGCACACGATACATAGGATTTTGCTTGCCACTTTTTTCATTTTAATTACTCTCACTTTCCTGGGCTTTTAAAACTGGGTTTTAAACCCTATGCACTAACATGATGATGGCATATTCCCCAAAAAGCAATAAAAGAGCAAACTGCCAGTGAAATCAATCTCGGGGATAGACGATGACATTACAACAAAGATTACGCTGCAAGGCAAGACTAGGAAAACAATCTTTTTCATTTTTGTGTTTCTAGCACAAAGTAATAAGATATAGCAGGTGCTTGATAGATGTTTGTTCAGTGAAACAATAGATATGAATGTATTACATACACACGACTGTTATAAAAAATGTTTAATGACCTGGGAAAATGCTAATATATTACATACCCCTCACAAATAGTATGTAAAGATCTCAATTACAAGTGCTAAAAGATGTAGGAATTGTTTGGTGGCTTGGTGAAGAGTCAATTACCTGTTCACAGAAGATATGCCAATATATACACTCAACACACTAAGAATTACTTGGTACAGTGAGTCAGTGGACAACTTTTGAAAGCATGTGTATATACAAGTGACTGGAAGCAAATAGATGACAAAGAAATTAAACTAACAACAACATCCAAGAACACTGCCCACTTCAGAGGGTGTGTGTGTGTGTGTGTGTGTTGTGTATACCTTCAAACCAGGAAAATATGAGTTTGCTATTGGGGGACGGGGGAGGGAGTTGCTATGTTTCAACTCTTATTACTATTTCTAATAAAGTTTTCCACTGTCCTTTTGTTCTTACTTCTATATGTAATCTGTAAAATGAGAGAACCATAGAAAAAATAAATAAAAACGGTAAAATGGTGGTGACTACTTTTCCTTGTAAATCAGGTTAAAAAGCTTAAACAGTTTAAGCTGGATGGTGAGTATGAAGGTGCTTGCTTCATTTCAAAATACGTATAATATTCCAATAGTATGTACATACTGTGTATATACTGCATGTGTATGTATATGGACATAATACATGCATTTTTATGTGTATATTTCATAAATTTAAAAATTCAATGGCTCTAGGTTCCCAGAGAAATTAGTCCAAAAATTTGATTCATTTCACTTAAGAATAAATAGAAATTCTCAATACATCTTCATCTAGAACTATCAATTTTATTCAAGATTAAAAAAAAAAAAGGGGGCTTCCCTGGTGGCGCAGTGGTTGAAAATCTGCCTGCCAATGCAGGGGACACAAGTTCGAGCCCTGGTCTGGGAAGATCCCACATGCCGCGGAGCAACTAGCCCCGTGAGCCACAATTACTGAGCCTGCGCGTCTGGAGCCTGTGCTCCGCAACAAGAGAGGCCACGATAGTGAGAGGCCCGCGCACCGCGATGAGGAGTGGCCCCCACTTGCCGCAACTAGAGAAAGCCCTCGCACAGAAACGAAGAGCCAACACAGCAATCAATCAATCAATAAATAAATTTTAAAAAATTAAAAAAAAAAAAAATTTAAAAAAAAAAAAAAAGAAAAAAAGATTCTTACCTCATATTCCATACACGGATCTGGGGAATCATCAGTACAATGAATAAATCTTTGAGGGAAAGAAAGGCAATTGAATCTTTATTTTATGGTTGTCAGTTTATGCATACACATTACTTATATTTACTTATATTTAAAGTGGGAATAAGGTTTTACTAAAAGCATCCAGAAACAGGTGACTAATTCAAATTCAATGAACATTTATTAAGCACCGTTCAGTGTCAGGCGTTAGCCTAGGCACCCTGAAATGTTATTTGTTATTTCATTTGTCCTCAAAACAACCATATGAGCTACTATAATCTCCATCTTTCTGTTAAAAAAAAGGGCTAAAACTAAGGAAAGAGCACATTCAGTGACCAAGCCAGGAGTATAACGCAAACCCACTCTAGATTCCAAATTAGGGTGAGATGGCACTGTTGTTTTATAATTCTCACTGTGCTCTTCCTGGCTGAACCAGAAGTCTAGTTCTCTGCTGACATTAACTCTGCCACCTAAAGCCACAAAAAGTTCATCTAATCCTTCTCCCACATCCCATTTAAAAATAGCTGACAGAAGAACTATTCATTCCTCCATTAAATATATTGCTTCCTCCTCTAAAAATCCTCAGTTTCATGGACAATTTTTCATACCCTTTATTAAACACCCACCTATGCCAAGGGCTGGAGAGGCACTGGAACGCCAAAATGACTAAGAGTCCCTTGTCCTTTAGTCTGGTGAGGAAAGCCTCACAAGTACCCAAAGAATTTCGAAACACTGAAAATAAAAATACTGTGATGGCACAAAGGAAACACTGATTAGCTCTTCATGTTTGGGGGGAGGGGAGCTGATAGTCAAGAAGGCGTCATTTGACATGAAGAGAAGGGTCTGCGTTTGAGGGAAAGGGAGAGAAGTGAGAACTACGCACAGGACCACTGGAGGTCAGTACTGATGGGTGTGGAGGGAAGAACTGCCAAAACATGTGGTTGGAGAGAAATTTCGGACAAGAAGGACTATCCAGATCATGAGGGGTCTTGTTTGCCTACGCAGAGAGGTTGTGATTTATTATACAGACAATGGGGAACTAAAAACGTTTCTAAACATGTGAGGGAGATCATTGCACTTAGGCTTTAGAAATATCACGGGTGGCAACAGTGCTGGAGAGCCTGGGGGAATTGGTGGCAGGTTGGGAGGCTGAGAGCCCAGTTGGAAGGCTCATTGCAACAGCCCCAGGGAGAGATGATGGGCCAACTAATGCTAAGGCAGAGGAGAGGGAGAGGAGAAGCTCTATACAAAGATATTTAGGAGACAAAGTCAGGGCTACTTGGTGCCTGATTGAAAGCGCAGGATGAGGGAGAAAGAGGCCAGACGACTGGGGTGGCTGCTTGATGACTCGCTGGACAGTGATGCAAATACCATTCACTAAGAAGGAAGAGCAGGTGATGTGGGTGAGGAAAACATGGGAGCTAACTACGTTTGGGTGGGTAGTGTTGGAGAAATCCTGGGAGAACCACAGAGAATGTCTAGTAAGCAACTGGAACACGGAAACTCAAGGGTGGAGGTGAAAATAATTATCTGGAAGTAATCGTCCTACTGGTATAAGAGCTAAGGTCAAGGATGGAGACAGAAGTGATCAGTCAGCTCATTCAGATAGAATCCTGGGGAATACCAACAATTCAAGAAGCAAAACAGGTGGTCAAGAGACATTTTGATGAAAAAAATACATAAGCAAAACAAAAAAGTTTTAAAGAGGTCTTAAGCAATTTACAAGTAGAATTGAATTTGAAAAGCTTTTAAATTTCCCTGAATGTTTGATTAGGTTGGAATTCTCTGCAATCATTTATGATTTATACTACAAACAATAACAACACAAATAAGGTGGTTGGCTAAAATCCTCAGAAAATAAGAACTTTTATTGCCACTAACTGTTGGGCACCAATGGATATAATTTGAATGACAAAGAAAGATGCACACAGGGAAGGAGCTTTGTTAAAAGGCAGTGGGCTTTCCCCGTATTAGTGAACAGGCACCAAGTGAAGCATGTACATCTGCTACCTCATTTCATCCTTGCAATAATCCTATGAGAAAGTGCTATTATTATTATCCACATTCATCCCACAAGGAAACTAAGGCTCTGAAAGGTGAGAAATGAAGTCAGTGGTGGGAGGGCACTAAACCACGTGTGGAACTGGTCCTCTCAGAGGTGGAGGTTCTAGAGCTGTTATCGCTCTCAGATTTCAGAGAAACCACAAATACCAAATGGATCCAGAGAAATACATATGTCCTGGATCATCTCCTTTAATAGTTCTACATAATATCTTCTTCTTTATTTTCTTTCAATTTTTTTACAATTTATTTATTTATTTATTCATTTTTGATTGCATTGGGTGTTCGTTGCTGCGTGTGGGCTTTTCTCTAGTTGCGGCGAGCGGGGGCTACTACTCTTTGTTGCGGTGCGCGGGCTTCTCATTGCGGTGGCTTCTCTTGTTGCGGAGCATAGGCTCTAGGCACACAAGCTTCAGTAGTTGTGGCACACGGGCTCAGTAGTTGTGGCTCGTGGGCTCTAGGGTGCAGGCTCAGTAGTTGTAGCGCATGGGCTCAGTTGCTCCGCGGCATTTGGGATCTTCCTGGACCAGGGCTCGAACCCCTGTCCCCTGCATTGGCAGGCGGATTCTTAACCACTGCGCCACCAGGGAAGTCCTGTTCTTCTTTAGTGTAAAAGAGTCCCTCACCTTTTTTTTCTGGTTTAACAGCCTAAATATTTTAATTAGTAAAAAACACTAATTCATTTATGAATTCTATTATAAAAATTCATTTTATCCTTAAAACATTTTTCCTCAACTCCTTTCTAAATTCTAAATGAAAAGATGAAAAAGTGTGTCAAAAATCCAGACAGTGTTATGAGGAATAAAAAGTTGTGTGGTAAAATAATTTTTCACAAGCGAGAAAAACGTTCACAATACAGTATACTTTTAAATAATATAAAAGGTCACAAAACTACACAGTACAAGCTCATATTTTAAACATACATGAGAAAACATAATACAATGTTAATTATTGGAATGTTAACAATGATTCTTTCCCAGCACTGACTGTTCATTTCTTCTGCTGCTTTTCTGTAGTATTTCTAACATTATGTTTATCACATTAAATATATATTACCTTAACTTTTAATTTTGAGGAATTAAAAAAAACATAAAAGTACAAAGTGGGGACTTCCCTGGTGGCAGAGTGGTTAAGAATCCACCTGCCAAGGCAGGGGACACGGGTCCGAGCCCTGGTCCGGGAAGATCCCACATGCCGCGGAGCAACTAAGCCCGTGCGCCACAACTACTGAGCCTGTGCTCTAGAGCCCGCGAGCCACAACTACTGAAGCCCACGCGCCTAGAGCCCGTGCTCCGCAACAAGAGAATCCACCGCAATGAGAAGCCCGTGCACCGCAACGAAGAGTAGCCCCCACTTGAAACAACAAGAGAAAGCCCGCAACGATGACCCAAAGCAGCCAAAAATAAATTTTAAAAAATAGTTAATATTTTAGCTTTCAATTAACCAGTAATTCTTATCATGATAAAACTGAACTATCTTTTTTTAAAAAATTTAAATGTATCTAAAATATACAAGGGAGGGCTTCCCTGGTGGCACAGTGGTTAAGAATCCGCCTGCCAATGCAGGGGACTCGGGTTCGAGCTCTGGTCCGGGAAGATCCCACATGCTGCGAAGCAACTAAGTCCATGTGCCACAACTACTGAGCTACTGAGCCTGTGCTCTAGAGCCCACAAGCCACAACTACTGAGCCCCTGTGCCACAACTGCTGAAGCCCACACACCTAGAGCCTGTGCTCCACAAGAAGAGAAGCCACTGCAATGAGAAGCCTGCACACCGCAACAAAGAGTAGCCCCAGCTCACCACAACCAGAGAAAAGCCCGTGCCCAGCAACGAAGTCCCAACACAGCCAAAAATAAAATAAATCAAATCAAATAAATTAAATTAAAAAAATATATATACATATATACAAGGGAGATGGGAGGAGAGAAATGACAAAGGAATTTGAATAAACAAACACTTCCAAAACACAGGTCTTCATTATCTAAATTTTTTAATGCTTCTATATTCCTACAAATATTGATTTCAACCCTTGGTTAATCCTCATTTGCTACTTTAAAATAGGTATACATTTTAATACACATTTGCATTCTACCATCCCATAACATTATTTTTTAAGTGGCGATTGGTTTAACATTTAACATTAGTTAAAAACCTTGACTAGTTTCAGAAGGTAGATGTGAGAACATATGTGCTACATGAGATTACTGTACAAGGCTTTTTCTTATTGAGATGATTAATCAGATGGCCAAGTAGTCTCTGAAAGGAGAGGAAAGTGCAGAGCCATCATAATTAAGACTGAATGTGAAGGTCAACAACATTTTTAGGAGCTCAGCTGAAATACTGCAAAAAACACTGTGTATGAATATCTAAATTCCATTTATATTCTGGAGGAAGTAGATTTAAAAAGCAAAAATGTGTTAAGATATTTAGAGTATTAACAACACTTGAATGCTTACAAATCCCTATATAAATTATGGTTCAAAAATTCCAGGTTACATCAAAAAAGGAAAAAGAAAGAAATCCTTAAATCAAGGCTTCTTACTACATTGAAAATACTAGTAGAAACAATACTAGCAGAAAATATGAGTATCCTAACAGAAACGATAAAATATCTTCAGTCATATCAAATATAAAAATGTTTGTAGTATTCTCTTAACTGACTAACCAAGAACACAGATGATCCAAACACTTGCATCTGCAATGGAGAAAGAAAACCTGATTCTCTCGTTTCCAAAAATAACAGTTTCTTAATTGCTAAAGGAAAGCAGGACCTCAGAGAGGTAACAGCAAGTCACTGATCAAGGAAAGCAATTTACAGAGAAAGAATACTGAATTGCTAAGTCTACTTTTGCTTTTGTTTCTATGAACACATAAGTTAAAAGTCATGGTAAGAACTAGTATAAATTCTCAAATCCCAACTCAGCATATAATATAAAATTATAATACATGTTATAATTTATGAGCAAAAGCAAGAAATATGTCAAAATACCTAACACTTCCCCTGTGTTAACGAACACATTTAAATAACACGTGGAAAATTGGCCTGAATTATGAAATAACATGAAATCATTCGTGATCACCTTGGAATTTGGGCAACTGTTAGAGAATTCCTCAAGTTATAATCTGAAATTAGTCTAGGTCCAGATTGATAAGTGTCCCATACAGATGAGAAACAATACAGGCATCTGCACTGTTCTATATCCATCTCCACCCTCCAGGGCCCAGGCCCTTCCCAGCAGAGGTAGGACTAGATGAAACAATATCCCTGTTGAGAAACCTGCTGACAGTTTTACTGCTGTTTCTTTCCACAAAATTTGCCTTTGCTCTCTGGTTGTTTTTAAGAACTCCTTTTGTCGCTGGTGTTCTACAGTTATACTATGATATGTTTTCTATTGGGACACTTGTGTTGATTGAACATGAATTTGTGTTTTTTTATTCATTCTTGAATATTCCCAACTACTTTCTCTTTAAATATGCCTCTCCCTCCTCATTTTCTCTATTCTTCCCTCCTAGAGCTTCTATTCTACATGTTAAACATTCTCATTTTATCCAATATGTCTCTTAATTCCGTAATTGCAATTCATTAATTCTCTATGCCGCATTTGGGGTAATTTTATCTCATTCAAATAACTATCTTCTTCAACTATGCCTTATTTACATAGGTAAATGCGTTTTTAATTTTAATAACGTTTTCCATTTGCAGAACTTTTGTTTGCTTCTTTTTTCCTAGTAACTTGTTCTACAAGTTTCAATTCTTTTTCAAGCGTTTAATCAATTAAAAGTGTTCCATTACATTATCTTTTAGACTTCTGCTTCCTTGCGTGTTTTGTTAGTTTTCTTGTGAGTGCTTATTTGGTGGGGCCTATTTTTTCTATGGGGCTCCCATGAGGCCTGGGTTGTGGAATTCTTTCCAGAGTACTTTGTATATGCATCTTTCAGGTGCCTCAGGGTAAAACCAGTCCAGGAGTGATATTTATGTTAATTTCTTAGTTTGGGAGTTCTCAAACCATGCAAGTGATTTGAAGTTTGTACTCCAAGTTCATTGCACAATACAGCCTGAGGTTTTAACGTTTTAAAATTAAAAACCCAAAGCCCAAGCAGTTTCAAGTCCTGTTTCCTTATCTCTGTGCCTATGGATGGACTTTTTTCTTTTTTACTGAAGGTGCAAAAGTCTCTTTCCTAAAGCCTCACTTTATTTTGGCTTAAGGCTTGGGCTCCTAACCCTATAAAGGCATTACAACTTATGTTCTTCATCAGTTCTGACAATCACCCCTAAAGGCTTATCTACCTAACCCTCTGGTTCTCAATTCTCTTTACATTTCTTGCATTGGGTTTGCCTTTTGTTTCCTGTGAATTCAACTACGTATTTAAATTTCTGTGTTATAGTTCATATTTTACCTAGCATGTCTAGATATCTGTAACAAAAGATTTTTCAAATTTTCTTAGTCTGCCACTTAGCTAAAGCCAAATATTAATGATCAGTTTCTTCTAGTTCTTTTATAATTACAAATAGGAACATTTTGAATTTCATTTGAAGATCTCTGCCACCTTGAACAGTCTAGTTATAATTAGTACTTAAGAGCCATTTTCATGTACACATATAAGCATATTGGTTTTTTTTTTAAATCCCACTTCTGAAATTTTCTCCTGGGTTAGTAAGTATTTTATACTAATTTGGAAGATTTCTTTGACTGAAATTTTCAACAAGGTACCAAGAGAAAGCAGTATTAAATCAAAGTCATTGACTGACAGTCTACGTAGAATATGTTGGATTATAAACTCCTAATTCTTGGCAGATAATTACAGTTCCTCCAGCTAGCCATTAAAACTTCAAAATAGGGCTTCCCCAGTGGCGCAGTGGTTGAGAATCCACCTGCCAATGCAGGCGAACCCGTTCGAGCCCTGGTCCGGGAAGATCCCACATGCCGCGGAGCAACTAAGCCCATGTGCCACAACTACTGAGCCTTTGCTCTAGAGCCTGCGAGCCACAACTACTGAGCCCGTGTGCCAAAACTACTGAAGCCCACGCTCCTAGAGACCGTGCTCTGCAAACAGACAAGCCACCGCAATGAGAAGCCCGCGCACCACAACAAAGAATAGCTCCCGCTCACCGCAACTAGAGAAAGCCCACGTACAGCAAAGAAGACTCAATGCAGCCAAAAATAAGAAAAAAAAACCAAAAAGAACTTCAAAATAAACACAGGTATTATTGGGACTTCGTTGGTGGTCCACTGGGTAAGACTCTGCACTTGGGGAACTAAGATCCCACATGCCAAGTGGTGCGGAAAAAAACAAAAACAAAAAAGACAAAACCCACAGGTGTTACTAAATAATTAATGTTATATAATCTACAATGTGAATTACAAAATAGAAGTATTCTCAGGTACAATCACGGTAAAGACCAAAAAAAGCAAAAAACAAATAACCAAAGGTCTACTCTGTTGAAAGCTACTATGAAATTATGTCAGTACATTTTTAATATATTTTGCAGTGAACCAGTTAACAGGAATTTTGGAGACCGATGTTTTAGATACAAAGTTTTAGAAAGAAGAAGAAAAGAAAGGGAAAAAAAAGATCCTAGCCTAAAACTGTAAGAACTGTGCTTAACTGCCACTGACGACTGACAGGAATGTCATCTTTCTTGTCTTTTATTTCCACCCAAGCTACTTTCCAAGTCATTCCCTCAACTTAAACTTCAGGTTGCCTGTCCTACCAGCCAAATGGTCTTACTATAAATAGGTACATTCATGATGCCCTAAACATGTCTTAAGATGGACATACTCTTTTCTGTGAGCTTCTTAACTGTGATCAACACATAGCTTTTATCATGATGTTCCAACTATTTCACACGTTGAACGAGAATAAATGCAATATGTTTAATGGTAAGGATGCCCGTGTGTGGAACTAGGGGAATGCAGACAATGAGAAAACTATGGATGTAGTATATGCTTTGTTACAAGGAAAGAAGGATACGTGTATCTGATGAGCTGTGCTACAATTAAGAAATACACTGGGGCCTCCCTGGTGGCGCAGTGGTTGAGAGTCCGCCTGCTGATGCAGGGGATACGGGTTCGTGCCCCGGTCTGGGAGGATCCCATATGCCGCGGAGCGGCTGGGCCCGTGAGCCATGGCCGCTGAGCCTGCGCATCCAGAGCCTGTGCTCCGCAACGGGAGAGGCCACAACAGTGAGAGGCCTGCGTACCGCAAAAAAAAAAAAAAAAAAAAAAAAAAAAAAAAAAAAAAAAAAAGAAATACACTGAACTAGAAAGAGCTCCATGGAAGTAGAATCCAAGAGAGTGCTCTAGTGGAGAACACTGAAGTTAAAGATGAATCCTATTTGTTACGGGTGAGGTGTTAGATTCTGGCATTGGAGGAACAGACTTACAGTGCTACCAACTTAAATGGTGTGAGTTCTCTAGTGCGGGCCAGTCAACGTGGCAGGAATGGGGGAAAGAGAAATCACAGTATTAGTAAACTAGGAAAGTAATAACTACTTGAACTGACTCTAGACAACTTAGGTACCGCCTAAATCCACTAAGATCACAATTTGATCATTCCTATCAGAAAAAACATCATCATTAAAGCTTTATAAGGTGGCAGTACACAAAATCACAATGCTTTAAAGTGGCAGACTCTTTACTGCCTAGCTATTTACTAGGGCACATCCTCATTCGTAAGCTTTCCTAAAATGTTGGAAGGTTATGGTATTATACCTCACAGAAAACAACTCTTAAGTATATAAGGAAAAAAAATTATGTCAAGGGCAGAAATAAAAAAGAAAAACATGGCACCCAGGGAATATTAAGCATCAAAGTTCTGGTGCTGAAGATTTTACTACTCATTAGGATCCAAAATGAGAGTTCAGGTACACAGATTCCATTTTTTAGATCTCACTGGTGGTGGAAAAGGAAAGATAAAAAATGACACTGAATTAAGGGTGATTGTGTGAGTTCATTCGAATTTTCATAGAATTCTTCAAAAAGAGAGAAAATATGCTATCTAAAATTATAACAATCTAACAAAACATTGTAAATCAGCTACACTTCAATAAAAAAAATACAATAAAATTATAACAATCTAAAGTGGAAACACTGTCACCTAAATAAATGGGCCTTAAAAATCACAAGGAATAGGTTCTGTTAGGCCCAACTTAGGTAGAACATTTTACTTCTGAAACTGTTTGCTGCTGAATTTTAGGATTAATAACCAGTTTTGTGATAATCTTAAGAACAAAACGTATAAAAATTGTGCTGATCATAACTGTGCTTGAATTACTAAGACAAGTAAACTTTCCTGACCTCTAGCAACTCTAACGTCCTTAGTCATGAGCCTCTCAGAGAAACAATTAATGGATTAATTCTCTCACTCAGCCCTTTCTTCTAAATGCCAATTGAATACCAGATTTTTTTTTTTTCTGGCCTTGGCCTACTGAAGTGACACCTAATCAATAAAATAATCAATGAAAGCAGCCTTCTGACTCAGCAAGTCTAACTACATAGAAAGTTTATCTGGGCAAATAATTCACTCAGCAAGTATAATGCAGACAGATTATGCTAACGGTGTCAATACTTCAACTTCCACTTTTTGAAGCTTCTCGTGTACGATAACCATTTGACAAACAGAAAGAATAAGAGCACTTACTAGTCCATGTCAAATTACGACTGTGGCAGACAGTACTGGTGGTCTACCCTCTAGCTACTCCCAACCTTCATCCTTGCCAACAAAACTGTGACTGTTCAGAGGAGGGCAGGTGGACCTGTGGAATCCCAGGGATGCACATGTACATCTAAGCGCACAGCCCTCAAGGTGTGGGCCTGCACCCGCAGCATCAGAGTCACCTGGGAACAGGTTAGAAATTATATTCTTGGGCCCCACTCCCAGCCTAGTGAATCAGAAACTCTGGGGGTGGGGACCAGTAAGCCGTGTTCTACCAAATTCTCCAGGTGACTCTAATCTGAGCTGAAGTTGGAGAGCCTCTGCTCTAAACCAATCATGGCGTCTCTGTTCCCTCTGCCAACTACTGGATGAGGCCGAGTAACTGTGTGACCGTGAGCCTATCAGGAAGTCTCCTGGGAAGCTTCCAGAATGCTTTACTTGCTCACAGACAGAGAAGAATGAGAGGAATTAGATGCACCCCCTCATATTTTTGACTAAGATATAGTCATCTTCATGTCATACCTGCAAAATACCAGCCACCTTGTAACCATTAGGTGATAAACCCAAATACCAAGCCAGTAAGCCAAGGATGACAGAGAGAAAGACTGAAAGAATCTGGTCCCTGGTGACCCTGATGAGCTGCGACTTAACCATTATAGATGGAAATAGCCCATTTCCAGACTCCTTGTTAAATAATGTATTTTTAAAAACACTGTGTGTGAACTCTTTTTGGTTGGCCCTCTGTTAACCTGTGATCCTAACTGTAACATCTTTGTTTCTCTTGTTGAAGCAAGCTCCCAAAGAGTATAACATAATTTTCATAATATTACATAATTTTTTGTACATAATTATATACTATAATATTCTATCTTTTATTACATTCTATAATATTTTACTTTGAAGCATTTAGAAAAGAAGGAATTTATAACTTTATTAAGTGAAAATACAGAGAACATTTAGAATGACGTTACTGAAATTATATTCTGGTTTTGGTTCTATTAACTAGTTGATGGGAACAAATTACTGAGCAGATTTAGGCCTCAATTTTCTAACTGACTGAAGAGTTCAAATTAAATCACTGATAAGATCCTGTCCAATTTAAAGTATTGTATTCTTGGGGGCTTCCCTGGTGGCGCAGTGGTTGAGAGTCCGCCTGCCGATGCAGGGGACACAGGTTCGAGCCCCGGTCCGGGAAGATCCCACATGCTGCGGAGCGACTGGGCCCGTGAGCCATGGCCGCTGAGCCTGCGCATCCGGAGCCTGTGCTCCGCAACGGGAGAGGCCACAGCAGTGAGAGGCCCGCGTACCACACAAAAAAAATAAATAAATAAAATAAAGTATTGTATTCTTAATCTTTAAGGGGTCCAGAAAGGCCTCTGTGACAAAAGTTCATCTTTCATTAAAGACCCAATCAATAGGGATTTTTCTGTAGTAACAAGACTTATTGTTACGCAACTGACTACCGACAAAGATTTCCAGAAAAGGTGACTGTGAGTACCACTGGTCTGAAAGGCTGCAAGCTCAGGGCCTCGTGTTTATCCTGCCAACTCCCAATTATTTACATGAGGAGAAAGATGGTATTCTGTGGATAAACACTCCTAATCCAAGGCCTCAAATGTACTTACTGATTTAACTTCTTCCCCATGCAAAAGTCAAAAAGTACAAAACGCAAAATGACTGACTGGTATTTCTACCCTTCACTGGAATCGTGGCTAAATTCATGTAAGACAAAGAGCGAGAGGTGGGCTAAGAGGAGCCAGCAGGTCGCTAGGGTGCAAAGATGATTTAAAAGCCATCAACCACAGAGAATTAGAAGTGATTTATAATTTTTGGAGAGGAAATGTCCTTATATACTCACTGCAACTAATATCAAAGGTGCATAAAAATCCCTATCAAATGAATTAACAGGTACAGAGTATTTTAATGTAATATATTCCAAGGCCTCTTTACAAAAGCATTCAATATCAAAAAGCTCTACAATGGCAAAAAAAAGAGAGAGCCACGACTTCCTCTAATCAGAGGGTGTCTCCCAGAACGAAAATGCTGCTGCATTATTACTAAAGCAAACACCTCATAACACCTGTGCCAACACAACCATAAAAGGCTGACACCTAAATGTCGGAACAACATAAAGCTTTTTCTGTAAGTGAACCAGAAAAACCAATACAGGTAAAGTCCTTTTATAATAAACTGGCAATACAATCACACTCATTTATTATTACTTAACTTCATTTTCTTAAATTAATTTAATACTAAAACCATATGCCCAAGCTGCAGAACCAGATGCAAAAGAGATGATGCACAACTGACTTGTAGGGAATGTATTTTCTTTATGCCAGGCTCCTCTTCAAAAAAGGATTTGAGGCTGAAAGGGGATGAATGAGCAGGGCAAACTGAACTGAATGGACGGGGAAGAGGTGGCATGCATACATGACATATGTATGTATTCACCTGTGTACCTGCTTAGTTTCTAGATTTTTTGATATGCTTTATTTTAGAGATCAGATTAAAGGTTAGTTTAATTGAGATTTCGGATTTAAAATCGGGGTAGGATAAGAAATCTAGAAGAATAACTGCTGTTTGATGAGAGAACAAAAGAAGCATAAAGAGATCGCCTACAGTGCCGCAGTGCAGGGGGGCTGTGTGCCTACGACGAAGGGTTAGTTACAGAGTAACTAGCAGAGGGAAGAAAACAGCAAGTCCATGTCTGGGAATTTATCCTAAGGAAAAAAATCAGGAAAGCAGGCAAAGATTTAGCTCAAGGATATTCACTGCAGGACTAAGAAGAAAAGAGACGAATAAGAAGAGAGAACTAATGAAATAAATGATGCTATAGCTGTCCAGTGGAATACTCTGAAGCAAGTTTAAAATAATGATGTGTTTAATATTTAATGACACATAAAGATGTTTGATATATACTGATTAAGTGCAAAAGCAGCCTCATAAGCAATATGAGCTATATGATCCCATTTTTGTTTTAAAAAACTGGAATACAGTTAGAGACAGGTGTATCTATATTATACCTATGCACAGACAGAATCCTGGAAGTACAGAAAACCAACTGTGGCGAGATCATGAATGCTTTTACATTTCCTGTTTTTGTGTAGCTATAGTCCCCACTTTTATTTTTCTATGATAAGCATATATTAGCTTTATAATAAGAAAAAAATTACCACTATATTTACTGGGCAGATACACAGAAAGCCCTTGATATTTAGGGATATTCATTGTATAGCATTAGCTGTCAATGGAAAAGAAAGGTTTGCTTTAGTAGGTCATTTGAGAAAATGAAACAGCCTTGGTATGTGGATCTGTTGTTTACCATAGTACTAGAACTAATGGAATTTCATCTGTAGAAAAACTCACAAGTACTGAAACTACTGACATAAGAGAACAAGAGATATACTTACGGTTGGGTGAAGTCACGAGTGATGAAATCAGAACTCTTGAACAGTAGGAAGATGTCACTGAGCGTTTTACATTTCAGAGAACTATTCATTGCTATCCAGTACGCGTCCTAAATGATAGAGCACATGCTACTTAGTATATATTCCAAGTTAGTTGCTATGAATGAAGTTCAAGCCTATAGCCAAAATCAACAATGCATATAACCTGAAGGGGTTGAAGAAAAAAGTCAGGTAAGAAATTTTAGCTAGGGCGTCCCTGGTGGCGCAGTAGTTAAGAATCTGCCTGCCAATGCAGGGGACATGGGTTCGAGCCCTGGCCCGGGAAGATCCCACACGCTGCAGAGCAACTAAACCCGTGCGCCACAACTACTGAGCCTGCGCTCTAGAACCCACGTGCCGCAACTACCGAAGCCCGCGCACCTAAAGCCCGTGCTCCGCAACAAGAGAAGCCACCGCAGTGAGAAGCCGGCGCACTGCAACGAAGAGTAGCCCCCGCGCACCGCAACTAGAGAAAGCCCGTGTGCAGCAACAAAGACCCAACGCGGCCAAGTATGAATAAATTAAAAAAAAAAAAAAAAGAAATTTTAGCTATACTGTCAATTGTCAAGTTACACTTCTAAACAAGGAACAGCATCACCACTGCATGTCGGATACTCAGTCTTGAACCAAGATGTTCAGGTTCTCACCTTTCAGCTCAGGCCCAAGGACTGCCCTGTGTCTTCCTCACGGATGGTGAAAGAGGGGGATAAGGAGATATCAGAAATGCTGACACTTCAGCTAGAAGACTCAGGCATAAAAAAACAGCCTGACTAGCGACTAAGAAAACAGAGAACCTTCCTTTCTTCCTGTTTCTGGGGAGAGACGGCTGGAACCCTGAAGTTGGATGACTGCAACAGTTAAGACCCATGTCTATCAGATCTGGGAGGGAGGAGGTGACATATTCTGAACCATCACAATGTTAAATGGTGAAAGCCTCAAATATATGCACCAAAAAAAAGTAAGAAGAGCAGACACAGGAGGCACAAACCTCAGCGAAATATGCCTAAAAATGATAGAATAATTAAGTAATTTAAAAAACGTACTTCTCCCATAGACAGATCAGACACAGGACAGTAATTGAGAAAACTAATGATTGCAAAAAAAATGTCCAGTTATCCACACGGTATGAAAGAAAGCACTGGAACACAGTCGGCACTCAATAAATAAAAAATAAATGAACAAAGGAATAACTTAAAATCACAAATAATCTATCCATTTTAACTGGAAAGCCTCAAGCCAGATCAGTAGTCAAGAACAACTCAAGTTACTGCTCATAGATAAACTAAAAATGAGTTTCAATAACTTCTTTATAATAACTTCTTTAAAATTTCTCCCAATGAAAAAGGATGATGAACTTCTGGTTAAAGATGGTATACTGAACACACAAATTTAACTCCACTAAAACAACAGTATATACATAGAAAACCATGCAGCTGAATAAACAAGACAGTTATTAACTCCAGGGAAAACAAAATGTTGAATAAGAAAACACAAGCAATGTATGGTATATATCAGATATGTACGTAGTGTTTGCATAAACATAATATGAGAAGCACTGAATACTGGTCTAATCAAAGTATGCCATTCTGATGATGAGGACAGTGGAACAGAAAGCAGTGGGGACAGGGCTTCCCTGGTGGCTCAGTGGTTAAGAATCCGCCTGCCAATGCAGGGGACATGGGTTCGAGCCCTGGTCCAGGAAGATCGCACATGCCGTGGAGCAACTAAGCCCATGTGCCACAACTACTGAGCCTGTGCTCTAGAGCCCGCGAGCCACAACTACTGAGCCTGTGCACCTAGAGCCCATGCTCCACAACGAGAAGCCACTGAAATAAGAAGCCCATGCACCACAACAGAGAGTAGCCCCCGCTCAATGCAACTAGAGAAAGCCCGAGCAGCAACGAAGACCCAATGCAACCAAAAATAAATAAATAAATAGATAAGGTAGATAGATAGATAGATAAATAAATAAATAAAGTAGTGGGGACAGGAGATGAAACAGAGCTGAACCTTTCTGTTCTAAAGCAGGAAGTCAGTAATAAACATCTAAGACAGAAGAACAGAGAAGTAGAGGAAAATAACAGAAGGTACTAAAATATTTGAAAACAGCTGCCTCTGAGCAGTGGGAAATAGTGAAGCAAAACGGGTGTCAGAACTGGCTGATTTCTGTAGCAAGTTTCCAGATCTTCTGAAAATTTAAACTATGTATATGTAATACAATGGAATATTACTCAGCCATAAAAAGGAATGAAATAGGGTCATTTGTAGAGACGTGGATGGACCTAGAGTGTGTCATACAGAGTGAAGTAAGTCAGAAAGAGAAAAACAAATATCATACATTAATGCATATATGTGGAATCTAGAAAAATGGTATATATGACCTTATTTGCAAAGCAGAAATAGAGACACAGATGTAGAGAAAGGGGGAAATGGGTGGGGTGGGATGAATTGGGAGATTGGGATTGACACATATACACTATTGATACTATGTATAAAATAGACAACTGATGGGAACATACTGTATAGCACAGGGAACTCTACCTAATGCACTGTGGTGATCTGAATGGGAGGGGAATCCAAAAGGGAGGGGATATATGTATTTGTATGGCTGATTCATTCTGCTGTGCAGTAGAAGCTAACACAACATTGTAAAGCAACTATACTCCAATAAAAATTAATAAAAAATCCTATGTATATGTGTCACTAATTTTAATAACTAAAAACAAAAATTAGATTAAGTACAATTTATCATTCATGTTAGAATAAGAAAAGATAAGCACATGAGATGATTTTTTGAAAATGCAGATAAGTCTTGATTCCTTAAATGAGCCTTGCTGACATAAAATTGTTTTCTACTGGAATAGAAAAAAATAACGAATTTTCCTTTAGACCTTAACTTAAAAAAAAATCTTGTCAATGTAATGTTGAAATGATAAAACACAATTTAAGAAAACGTCAGGTGATCTGTCAAACAACTGTTTCTAGATCCTATGACATTTTAATTTTTTTTACCTTTCAATAGAGAAAAATTTCTCTGTCAAACTGAACAGGTGAAGTTTTGAAAAGGGTAAAGAAAGGCTTTTCTCAGATTTCTAGCGCAATCAGCAACACAAGAGGTTGAAACTGTCAACTGGCAAAATATACAGCATTTCACAGACCCAGGGAAGTGTATTGCAAAATCAGGAAAATAAAATAACGGGGAAAATAAAAATAAATTCCACGGAATTCCCTAGAATTAGGAATATAATCAGACCCTCTATGAGGATATAAAGCGAAATGGAATAGCAAAACAAATAATATTCACACAGTGAGAGATTTACTGATGTGTTCCTACCCTTGGGGCACTCCAGTTAAGCTTTGGAAATACACTGCCCCCCAGGGAATTGATAGCTTCTTGGACTTTAGTGGTGAACTCAGGAAATTCTGGTGCCTACAGAGAGAAAGAAGAAATCATTTGGGCAAGTCAGTATCATCACAACAAATATAGAAAACAAGATCAAAATCTCAAAGTTCAACACTTCAGGGCGTAAAAAATAATTTAGAATACAAATTACTATCAGAATTTCTGAACTCAGCTAAATAAAATCAATGATCAAATAGCATTTATCTGAAAAGGAAAAAAAAATAACAAGTGCCAATGGCACTTTCCAAAACAATCAAGACCCACAAAGCTGAAGAGACAGATGTTACAAGGCACCTGGGGATGTGAGGAAGGAATGAATGATTCTCTTAGCACCTACATAAAACCAGTATCTATTAAATGAAAAGAGACGGATAGAATATCACCTGTGCATATACTCTAATTCTCAGAAATAATACCTCGCATTTAAGGGCCAGAAGCCTTTCCATTTGCAGGAAAAGATTCTTGGACGTTTCCCCAAAAGTCTTCATGAGAATAAGAAATAAATTATGTGGTTAACTGTATTTAAACGCTGCTATTTCCGGATAAGTTTTAATATAAACAAAATTTAAAAATAGGACCTTGGTGAAGTTAAAATGTTCTTTCCTGTCTGGTTGGTTTTAAAATGTGTATTTTTTTTCCCCCTACAAATTTATTTATTTATTTATTTATTTTTGGCTGCATTGGGTCTTCGTTACTGCGCGCGGGCTTTCTCCAGTTGTGGCGAGCGGGGGCTACTCTTCGTTGTGGTGTGCGGGCTTCTCGTTGCAGTGGCTTCTCTTGTTGCAGAGCACAGGCTCTAGGCATGCGGGCTTCAGTGGTTGTGGCTCACGGGCTCTAGAGCACAGGCTCAGTAGTTGTGGTGCATGGGCTTAGTTGCTCCATGGCATGTGGGATCTTCCCGGACCAGGGCTCGAACCCGTGTCCCCTGCATTGGCAGGCGGATTCTTAACCACTGTGCCACCAGGGAAGTCCCTAAAATGTGTATTTTATATTGGTGAGTAACCAAAACATTCTAAGTGTTGTTTCAACCAGGAAGTAAGTAGAAATACAGTGGTGACAGAATGTAAACGTAATTACAATTATGCTCTCCCTCGAGCCTTCTGTCACCATCAGGAGCACATGGACATAAAGTAGAGAAAAGGGGAGTTAGAGAGATGGAAGTGGGGCCTGCAGGAGAGACAAGAATACAAAAACACTAACACTGATGCTCTGCAGTCACTTTTTCCCTTTATATTTGCTGCCCCCTACTGGGCAACTGCAAATACTGAAAAAGTCCAGTCATGACAAGTTCTTCCACAAGGGGAATAAAAAGTTACAATAGGTCTAGAGTAAGCTAAGGGAGTGGGAGGTACAAATTACTGGGTGTAAGAGAGGCTACAAGGATATATTATTGTACAACACGGGGAATGATGCATTATTTTGTAAAACTGTAAATGGAGTATAACCTTTAAAAATTGTATAAAAGTTTTTTTTAATTAAAAAATGAGGGCTTCCCTGGTGGCGCAGTGGTTGAGAGTCTGCCTGCCGATGCAGGGGACACGGGTTCGTGCCCCGGTCTGGGAAGATCCCACATGCCGCGGAGCAACTGGGCCCGTGAGCCAAAATTACTGAGCCTGCGCGTCTGGAGCCTGTGCTCCGCAACAGGAGAGGCCGCGATAGTGAGAGGCCCGCGCACCGCGATGAAGAGTGGCCCCCGCTCTCCACAACTAGAGAAAGCCCTCGCACAGAAACGAAGACCCAACACAGCCAAAAATAAATAAATAGATAAAGCAAACTGTCAACAAGTAAAAATAAAAACACTATAAAAAAAAAATGAAATTATTATTATTGTTTCAAGTCACAAAGTTTTAGGATGACTTATTATTCAGCAATAAATAATCAAATACCCAAAAAGAAAAATGGCTTATGCTGATCCCCAAGATCTAATCCAGTTATGACAGAGAAAAAACTATGACTCAAGGCACAGAGACACAGACCAAAAAATGAAAGTTTAAAAAAAAAAAAGGTAACATATTCCCCAGACAAGATACCAGCTTTAAGCAACAGGCTAGTGAGTGCAGGCAGAGATCAAGGGCAGGTTGGACTTGCTTTCTTTCTGCTGCAGGTGTACATGACCTCTGGACTGATCAGCAGCATCTTTCAGTTAGTTATCTGACAGCCTGCCACCATCTCCATCCTCTGTTATTCTTCTGCTTAGATACATGAAACTAAACTGCAGCCATTTAGAGAGGTTTACAAAATGAATAACAGCCTTGAGTCCTTTATCTTCCATTCGTCTCTCCCTCATTTCTGTTAAGGCAGTAATTTCCTTAGCATCCCCTGAAGTTGCTGGTTTGGCTACCCTAGGGCTCTATCCATAAAAAGTCATCTAAGATCTGCATTAGCAATATTTTTTTTTTTTTTTTTTTTGCGGTATGTGGGCCTCTCATTGTTGTGGCCTCTCCCGTTGCGAAGCACAGGCTCCGGACGCGCAGGCTCAGCAGCCATGGCTCACGGGCCCAGCCGCTGCGCGGCATGTGGGATCTTCCCAGACCAGGGCACGAACCCGTGTCCCCTGCATCGGCAGGCGCACTCTCAACCACTGCGCCACCAGGGAAGCCCAGCAATATTTTTGATAAATGGCACAGTTACACAAATTGTACAATATGAGGGCTTCTATCTTCAAAGACAAAACAATTTAATTTTCCTATCCCATAAAACTTCACATATAAGGATTGCTTTATATTTCTGTATTACATTTTTTCTTTACCATATAAGTTATAGGTATACAATATAGTGATTCACAATTTTTAAAGGTTATACTTCATTTATAGTTATTGTAAACTATTGGCTATTCTGTATCATTGATAATTTTTTTTTTTTTTTTTTTTGCGGTACGCGGGCCTCTCACTGTTGTGGCCTCTCCCGTTGCAGAGCACAGGCTCCAGACGCGCAGGCTCAGCGGCCATGGCTCACGGGCCCAGCCGCTCCGTGGCATGTGGGACCCTCCCAGACCAGGGCACGAACCTGTGTCCCCTGCATCGGCAGGCGGACTCTTAACCACTGCGCCACCAGGGAAGTCCCATTGATACATTTTAAAAGAGGCAATCGATTCCCTCAAATCCTCCAATTATTCAACTTTAAGAAATCCTGCCCTAAGGATACTAAAACAAATTTAAATGATGAAAAGTTTATGTATTGTACAGAAAAATCTGTGCTTTCAGTGAAAGACTATGTATTCTATACATACAGCACTTTCCGGGTTACCTGATTCTAGCTGGGTCTGTGAGCTAGTTTACAACTTGGTGAAATATAGGTAAGTGAAAACAATGAGAAGTATTTCTTACAGACGTGAAAATTCTATCCTGTCTGGTGGAAATCAGCTATCTTCCCTCCCACGTATTCATCTCAATACTCCTAATCTATAAATGAGTCTGTCCTTTGGGTTCTCTTTTGAGACAGTTATAACATCTGCCTGGTTCCCTCATGAGTTAAATACAGCCTTCAACGTGTGTTAAGTCATTATTCTACCTTTTCCTGAAAATTATCTTTTAACAGATTTAACTAGTAATAGGGTTCTTTTAAGCTCACAGTTCAAGTCGATTTTAAATTCGTGGAACACCTCACTTGTCTGAGAAAAGGTTCCTGTTTTAGGTCAGAAAAAATCCACATTTTAAATCATATCCATGGACTTTCTATGATCCAAACTCACCTATCTCTCCAACTTTACCCACCACAGCCCCCCTGTATCACACCCATCAGAAGGGTTATTTCTTTTAAAAAATATTTTAATCATGAAATAAATGTTTTAAATATACAAAAAATATATACCTGGATCCATACATTCAACAGTTTGACATGTCTGATCCAGACCTTTACGTTTCTTAAGGAAAAAACATCACAGATACTAATGAAGTTCCTCATCTCCTTGCTCTCCTCCCTAATGCTTCCCTCTCCCCACAGGCAACCATCATTACAAGAGTGGGCATATTCTTCTACAGTCCTGATGTTATACTACGTGTGCCTGTCCATAAAACATAACATTTAAAAAATTTAAAGTAACTGTTGTCACTTGATATGTATACTTTTGGCAACTTGCTCTTTGAAATTCACCACTGTGCCTTTGGAATTTACCCATCTTGACTACTTGGTTCCATTTTTAATGGGGCATTTCTATCACTACACTAATTACTAATTACTTGCAGTGGTAATTTTCCCACCTTGGGTCCTGGCTCACGTTCCTCTTCTGAGAGCGCTCTTCTGCCATGAAAGCTCCCCTGCCCAACATCTAGCTCTCCCCAGTGAAACCCAATCACTTTTTAATTTTTTATTTTGAAATAATTTGAGACTTCCAGAAGCATTAAAAGAAGGGTAACAAGAATTTCCACACACTCTTCACTCAGGCACTTTACCACATTGCTTTATCATTCTCCCCCTCAACTTCCTTTCTACATATAAGCAGGCAGGGGTAGGGGTGTGTGTGGGGGGGTGTGTGTGTTGGGGGGGGCATGTGTGTGTGTGGTGTGTGTGTGTGTAAAGCAGTAACTTTTTTTTACATAACCCAGCCAAATTATCAAAATCAGGGAGGTAATGTGGATACAATACCATTATCTCATCTACGGATCTTATTCAAAATGTGCCCATTGTCCTGATAACATCTTTTATAGCAAAAGAAAAATGGAACATTTTCCTCTGGCTCAGGACCCAGTCTAGCATCGAGCACTGCATTTCCTTGTCGTGTATCCTTAATCTCCTTTCATCTGTAACATTTCCTCTCTCTGTTGCTCGTTATCTTTCATGACCCTGACATTTTGGAGAGTACAGGGCAGCGACTCTATGTAATTTCCAAAACGATGAGTTTGCTGGCTGCTTCCTCATGACTGGATTCAGGTTGTGCATTGTTGGCAGGTGATGTGTCCTTCTGTGCCTTGTACGAGGAGACAGGCGATGTAGGTCTGTCCCATCACTGAGAAGGTTAACTTTGGTCACACTGGTGCCAGCTCTTTCCACTGTGAAGGTACTATTTTTCTCTTTACCGCTAGTAAGTAATTTTGGTGGACATAACTTTGAGAATACTCAAGTATCCTCATCAAATATTCACCCATGAGTTTTAACATCTATTCCATCAATTATTACTATAATGGTTGCAAATGGTGATTTCCAATTCTATCATTCCTTCTACAATTATTAGTTGGTGTCTTTTCTACTATAAAGAAGGGCTTTCTCTTCTGCTCCATTTATTTAATTTAATCATTTGTTTATGTCAGTATGGGACCATGGATTCTAATTTTAGTCAATGGTTATACTCCATTACCATTATTGTTTTGTTATGATGTTCACGTATGTGGCCAGTGGGAGCCCATTCAGGCTAACTTCTGGGTCCTCTGTGTCATGACCCATCAATCTTACTTTCTGACACAAGTTGTTGCAGGCTCATCTTTACCATGCCACCCCCATTCTTTAATTTCTCCAAGGAGCTTCAACTCCTTTTAGTGGAGAATGCTATTTAGACACCAAGATCAGGGCACTAGGTGTGCTCACTGCCACCATGATGTCATTATGTCACTTTTAGAGCTAAGCAGAGTTTGGTAAATACACACATACACATTATTAATTTCTGTATCTATCTGTCTATATTAAAAAAACATGAGTTGATACTGATCATCCTTACACTTAGCATCCAGGCCAAACATCACTTCTCCCTTGAATTATTTCTAGATGCCCTTGGTGGTAACCGTCCTCTGTTTTTTGTTTATTGGGATTTTTTTTGTGGTACGCGGGCCTCTCACTGCTGTGGCCTCTCCCGTTGCGGAGCACGGGCTATGGACGCGCAGGCTCATCAGCCGTGGCTCACGGGCCCAGCCACTCCACGGCATGCGGGATCCTCCCAGACCGGGGCACGAACCTGTGTCCCCTGAATCGGCAGGCAGACTCTCAACCACTGCGCCACCAGGGAAGCCCTGTCCTCTCTGTTTGACAGCACTCTTTCATCACCCCCAAATTGGAGCATCTTTCCTCACTGGTTTATATACTCCCTAACGTCAGGAATCAAATCATAGTCATCTTTATTTACTTCACAGAACCCACTACAGGGCGCTGAATATGGGCAAAAGCTAAGATGTATGCTGAACTGGACAGAATTTTCATAAAAGGAGAGGAACTGACCTGAGTGATATCCAGAGTAAAATAAAACATGTAAACTTGCCTTTTCTGCATGTGTGGACACACTTTTTTTTTTTTTTGTTACGCGGGCCTCTCACTGTTGTGGCCTCTCCCCTTGCGGAGCACAGGCTCCGGACGCACAGGCTCAGCGGCCATGGCTCACAGGCCCAGCCGCTCCGCGGCATGTGGGATCTTCCCGGACCGGGGCACGAACTCGTGTCCCCTGCATCGGCAGGCGGACTCTCAGCCACTGCGCCACCAGGGAAGCCCTGGACACACTTTTTATACCTAAGGAAATGTTTAGGTACCTGCACTTTTTTTCCCTTGTACCCTGGACATCATATCTCTTCCATCAAAATAAACAGAAATATCTCCTTATTTAGAATTGCATTAGAATATACCCTCCTCTAAAACTAGTTTCCTTTATTGTGCCTTTACATTTATTTGTAAGCAATTTTACACAAATCTTTCGCTTTTATCTCAAAGTATGAGCTTTATTTGCCTCCCATATTTTTAGAAATACTCTCATTCCTTTAAAAAGATTTTTGTTAAAACATATTTTAAGTTGAATTTGACGACACTCTTAGCCTGAAAGACTAAAACATGCTCAATCAACTTCTACAGGGACTTCCCTGGTGGCACAGTGGTTAAGAATCCGCCTGCCAATGCAGGGGACAGGGGTTAGAGCCCTGGTCCGGGAAGATCCCACATGCCGCGGAGCAACTAAGCCCGTGCGCCACAGCTACTGAGCCTGCGCTCTAGAGCCCACGAGCCACAACTACTGAGCCCACGAGCCACAACTACTGAGCCCACGTACCACAACTACTGAAGCCCGCATGCCTAGAGCCCATGCTCCGCAACAAGAGAAGCCACCGCAATGAGAAGTCCGCGCACCGCAACAAAGAGTAGCCCCCACTCGCCACAACTAGAGAAAGCCCGCGTGCAGCAACAAAGACCCAACGCAGCCAAATATAAATAAATTAAATAAATTTTAAAAATTAAAAATAAAAAAATCAAAGGGAGTGGCTTCCCTCGCCGTCCGGTGGTTAAGACTCCATCCTTCCAATGCAGGGGGCACGGGTTCGATCCCTGGTCAGGGAACCAAGATCCCACATGCCATATGGCATGGCCAAAAAATAAAATAAAGGTGTATTTTTTATTTTTATTTTTATTTATTTATTTTTTTAAAGGTGTGTTTTTTTTAAAAAATGAAAATAAAAATAAAAGGGCACACCATGTTTGCCTGTAAACAGTGATTTAAGTTATTTTTCAAAATAATAAATAAAAGCTTGAAAAGGTGAGTAAATGGGGATTTAGAGTGATCTGTGTTGAAACTTGGAAGCACCCCAGGGGGACAGCGCGAGGTGGTCCCCACACCTCAAGGCTCTTACCGTAAGCGTGGCTGTGTTCTCATCGTCCGACCACTGCATGGAGAGGGGGACAGAAACAGAACGTTAAATGTGGATAGTGTACTGGGCTTCCAAAAAGCAATGCCGCATCTAAAAATCACCCATACACAGGAGACAGCTTTTCCTGAACACAAAGTATGTGTCCAAGTGAAATTTTCATGTAATTTCTCACTTGATTGAATCTATGCTAAGATCTCAAAGCCAGAACCATTTCAGAGAACATTTCGATTAGAACACATTACGGAACAGTTTATATTATTTTGAACCAACCTGTATTTCTTCTGCTTCATTATCACTGTCTGGCTGAGAACATGTTGGCGGATCTTCCCTGGAAGAACATAAAATGAAAACTGAGCAAGAGAAAGCTTTGGTGCTGTGCAGTCATAATTGCAGGTGTGCTGAGTATATATATTAAAAAAACAGCCTTAGAATTGGAGGATAATGTTAGGAAAAGTTCACTTTTTGAGACAGAAACTAATAAAAACCAACATGAAATTAACGAGAGTACACGTCCAATAAGAGATGGCGTAATAAAAACTTCCTGCCCTCTTCTGAGAAATCACTAGAAACAAGGAAAAGAAAAACTCAAACTCCACCTGTGAGGACACTAAGAATCCAGTCTCAATCCCGATATAAGAGAAAGTGCTGCCCAAGACAAGGAAGATCAGACGGGATGAAGGAAGCCACAGAAGGAATTGCTGGAGGAGCTGTTCCGGGCAACTGCGGGACACCCTGCGGGCACAGCCAAAAATCTTTTGTTTACATAGCAAAAACAGCGCGTGTGGGCTGGTGGCAGGAATTACCCAGGATCTGGACTGGCACCACTGGAGGGCATGGGGGAGGAAGAGAAAGAAATACTCAGACACGCTGTCTTAGAAGGAACCAGTGGGCAAAGTGGGTGTTGAAAAGGGCCATTAACAGCCAATCCTTACCGCCTGGGGCGAAGCAAGGGCTGAAAGGCCGCAGAGGGAGCGACACTGCCCAGGCCCCTCCTCAACACTCAACGACAAACAACTGGCCTATGAAGAACTCACATCACTGAAACCAAATACTAATCAGAATAAGAACCGGCAGAGGATCTACACCAGGAAACTACAAGAAAAAGGGAAAAGGGAGGTTTCTGGTTGACCATGGGCATTTATCCATCCCTATGCTCCCTCTTGAAATGCTACTAAACTGATTTAAAAGATCCCAAGGGAAAAAGCACCAGAGAGGAGACAACTGCAGAGAAGAGACAACAAAAGTCTGGAAAACAGAAAGCCAGTGGCGGGGGGGGACCCAGTGGGCAACAGGCAGACCCTGGAGCCATCACACACGATGGCACCACAGCTCCGGCTTCAAAAGGGGTGACCTGAGTGAAGTCCGTGAAGGGGGCAGGGAGGCACGCCGAGCGGTCCTCAGCTGGCACATCCCCGCAACTCATCCTCCTCCGTGGACCAAGCAAGGTAAGGGCTCCGGTCCTTAACGCCCCAGAGGAAAATGGGGGTGAAATGCTAGAATACGACGAAGTCATAAGTGGAAGTCGTGTTAACAGCGAGACCTCTAGTCCCCTTCCTCCCTCCCTGCTCCCCAAATACAGACAGATTAGAGGATTCATCTCTGTAGACACTGGAAAACCCCAGGGGCAAGACTCACAAATAACTGTCATCTGGGAATCTTCCATCAATACCTGCCGATGGCTGGCACTCTTAGTCAACAAGCCCCACCCGGGTACACAAAGTTTCTGCATGTGTGTGTGTGTGTGTGTCCATCCCTCACTCTTAAATATGAATAAAGGCCTAGAATCATGAGAAAACTAAAGAAAGGCTCCAAGATGAGAAAAGAGTTTTTAAAAAGAGAGAGAAGAGGTACATGGATGAAATAAAGACAATACAGGAACCAGATGAAAAATAATTTTTTAAATCATAAATATCCTCAAAGATAAAAGATACTGCATTCATGAGAGGAGGCCAGAGGACAAGTTGAACTTGTAGAAACTGAAAACGTGGTAGCCAAAATTTAAAAATTCAACAGAATGAATGGCAAAATCAAGGAAAATTTCCAGAAAGTAAAACTAAGAAGACAAACAGACAACAGAGAAGAAATGATAAAATTCAGAGAATGAACCCAGTAGACCCAGCCTCTAAATAATAGGAGTTCCAGAAAGAGAAGCAAGAAAATAAGAGGAAATTATCAAAGACATAATATTTTTAACTGTTCTAGAACGAAAGAGCCCACCAAGTACACATCACAATGAATGGGAAAAACAAAAACAAGAAACTCTGATGATGTATTTACAAAGATGGCCACAACAATTCTTCCCATCTTGACATGCCCCTTTGCAGGGTGACTTTGCCACTCTTCCCATCAAGAAACGGCATCTGTTTTCCCGCCCCTTTAATTCAAACTGGCTTCAAGACTCATTGTGACCAACAAAATGTAGCACAAGGGACACCATGTGATGCTGAACCTAGGTGTCAAGTCTTTACAGCTTCCGTGCCCCTGTTTTTGGAATGTTGCCACCACCACATAAAGGAGCTGAGTCTGAGGCTGAGAAATCACACGGAAAGAGAAGCCCAGGTGACAGTCAGCATCCGCTGCCAGACATGAGTGAGGCATCTTAAAACCATCCAGTTAGGTCGAGCTACCAGACAACTACAGCCGCAAGAGCGACCTCAGCAAGACCAACAGAAGACTTGCCCAGAGTTGAGCATTACAGAGGCTCTGAGATTTGACCCCACTTGCAAGCTAACAAGTTAGCCTGCCAGAGTTCATGGACTCTGGCAGAAGACAGGGGACTCCTGGGTCAGAAACAAAGGACTCTCATTCACAGTACAAAGCATGAGCTCCATCTTTGAATCAGTTCCTTCTGGCCCCTCACGCCCCGTGGGAGGTCAAGGAGTGACCCAGGTTTGTGTTACAATTGAGGAACCCCGAACTTAGAGAATCTCATCTTTTATAATGAGCTACAGGTAAACCTGGCCGGTCTTTGACCCAAGGGGAGACACTGTCTTTATCTGTACTAGACAGTAACAAGCCTGCTCTCTGCTAGGGAGAGACACTATCTCTATCTTCCAAGGCCATCTGCCGCATAAACATCTTTGAAAAGACAATCAGGAACAAAAGCTGTCAGTGCCTCTGTTCAAAAGACATGCAGAGACCCAAGGAGAAGTGTCTCTCAACACCCAGCTGAGCAAACATTGACACATAAAATGGTCACGTTTTAAGTTACTAACTTTAGGCAATACAGATGACTATCATGAAATAACAACACAAAAGGTACTCAATGAACTTGAAAATGCATTTATCACTCTAAAACACCACTTTTGATTTTTGTTAGTATAACAGAATACATTTTAAAAAAACATATTCGTGGGCTTCCCTGGTGGCGCAGTGGTTGAGGGTTCGCCTGCCGATGCAGGGGACACAGGTTTGTGCCCCGGTCCGGGAGGATCTCACATGCCACGCAGCTGCTGGGCCCGTGGGCCATGGCCGCTGAGCCTGCGCGTCCGGAGCCTGTGCTCCGCAACGGGAGAGGCCACAACAGTGAGAGGCCCACGTACCGCAAAAAACAAAACAAAACAAAACAAAAACCATATTTGTAATCGGTGTATTCATACAGTTCTTCAGAAAAACTTATTGCAATTCCTACCATGAGATGTGTCACTGAAATGGAAAAGATGATGGAGTGTATACACGGGCAAGTTCACCAGACTTGCTTCCCAAGGTAAATCTCTAAATACTGAGGACTGAGTTGACGTTAATATTTAGAAGTATTCTCTGTTTTCTGTATCACAGCTAGCACCGAGCTGGTACCTAAAAGCCATGGGAAACGTGAGAGCCCTGGCTTTGGAGGCAGACAGACATTGTCAGAACATGTCAGTTCTGCCACTGTTTTTTATTTATTTTATTTTTTTTTTGCGGTACGTGGGCCTCTCACCGTTGTGGCCTCTCCCATTGCGGAGCACAGGCTCCGGACGCGCAGGCTCAGCGGCCATGGCTCACGGGCCCAGCCACTCCACGGCATGTGGGATCTTCCCGGACCGGGGCACGAACCCATGTCCCCTGCATCAGCAGGCGGACTCTCAACCACTGCGCCACCAGGGAAGCCCAGTTCTGCCACTGTTACTCGTGAGCGTGGCACCAGAATCCCATCTATAAAACCAGGATGACAGTAGCTGCTCTGCAGAGTTGTGAAGATTCAAAACATGAACGAACCTAACATGTGTTTTATAATTGGCATCTATTGTCATTCTCCTTAAGGGAGACGATCAGGGGCCAAAAGGGGACAGTGAGGATGGGCACTTACCTGGGAGCGCTGAGTCAAACCACCTGAATCCGACCCAACTTGTGAGCCCAGGTCAGGCACCACCTCTTCTGTACAAACTTCCTGCATCACCCCAGCTTACAGTGATTATTTCAACTCCAAAAACATGGCTTAACAGAACACTGGGTGCTTTTATTCCAAAAACAGACACCTATTTATTTACATCTTTGACTTGGCGACTAACTAAGCCTGGACTCCCAAGGCAGGATGTCCCACCCATCTTTTTTTGTTTGTTTGTTTTAAATGGAAAGTTTATTTGCTCAGTACACCAGACACCCATCTTGTTATCCCAGTGGCATGCTCAGCACCCAACTCATAGTAGGCACCCAATAATGTGCAATGAAAACGAATCACTGTCTACACCAGAAACGCGTGTGACCAGCCTCCTTTCCGACACCAACTGCAGGCAATGACAACCAAACCAAGCACGTCAAGATCTTCCATGCCTCAGAGCCCTCCTTAATGCCGCTCCCTCAGCCTTGAAGATTCTTCCCTCTGCCCTCCAACTGACTGCTTTCCACCCAAACTTCCTATCTGAGAGGCTCGTAAGTTACCTCTTCAGGGGTATTCTCTGACCCTCCCTGAAATCCTCAGCCTCAACCCACTCCCAGTAATTTAATACGTCAGTGACCACCCCATTTCCTTCACAGTCCTTACCACAATTTTCACTTATATATTTACTGGTGTGTTTGTTTAATGTTCGGACTGAGATTAATGATGATGGTGAGAACAGTTAGTATTTCTTAAGAGCGTACAATGTACTAGGCATTACTTATTTATTTATTTATTTTTTGCGGTACGCGGACCTCTCACTGTTGTGGCCTCTCCCGTTGCGGTGCACAGGCTCCAGACGCGCAGGCTCAGCGGCCATGGCTCACGGGCCCAGCCGCTCCGTGGCATGTGGGATCTTCCCAGACTGGGGCACGAACCCATGTCCCCTGCATTGGCAGGCGGACTCTCAACCACTGCGCCACCAGGGAAGCCCTGTACTAGGCATTATTATATTTATAAACATTAAATATTTCTGGCTAAACATTTTATGCATTATCTCCTTTTATCCCTGCAACAACCCTATTTACAGAAGAGGAAACTGAGGCACAGAGAGCTAGAAAGGAGCAAAGATAGGATTTGTCCCTAGGCAATGTGACTGACAGACCAGCACTGTGCTATCTGACTCCCATAAAATACAAAGCTGAACTGTCAACTCCAAAAAGCCAGGGTCCCTACCTGATCTGTGCATTCCTGGAGAGCAGAGTGAAGTGCTGTGTGCTGTATTGCACTGCTTAACAGTGTTTAACAGGCCTGCTTCTGCCAGAAGCTCATGCACACATCTGGCCAACGAAAAACATCACAGGAGCTCTTCCACAAGCTCAGAGTACTGAAATCTACCCAGGACTTTCAACATCGGGAGGCATTTTCTTTACACTCCCATTTATGTAAGCTTATTAAGTGTTCTATATTTAAAAATAATAAACTTACGTCTGTAAATATCCCAAGGTTGAGACTCACCTACCTATTCTGTTTCCTTATCCTGCAATTATTCCAAGTCATTGAGGCTCTAAATTAATAATTTTCAGGTTATTAAGGGGTTGAGAATACCAAAAACAGAACTATAATCTAGAAAGCTACACAGAAGATCCATCAGACCAAAATATATATATATGTATATATGTGTGTGTGTGTATATATATATATATATGAGACTGTATATATATATATACACACACACACACATATATACATATACATACACACACACATACATATTTATGGTAAAATTAGTATTACTGAAAACATACACAATTCTAATTATATTTCTGAGTTCATTTACTGAAGAAACGTTCATCAAGCACCTCTTGTGTATCAGGCACTGTTCCAAGAGCTGGGAACACAACTGTCCAAGTCCCTGTTCTCATGAAGACTGTATTCTAATAGAACCACTACGGGAATGATGTCAGATGGAAATAAGTATTATACTGAAAAATAAAGTGAGGTTAGGAGATAAAAAGTGATGCACCAAAATGTGGTAATCCATACAATGCAGCAGTATTTAGCCTTGAAAAGGAAGGTAATTCTCACACATACTGTAACATGGATGAACCTTAGGACATTATGCTCAGTGAAATAAGCCAGCCGCAGGAGGACAGGTACTGTGTGATTCCTCTTGTATGAGGTATTTAGAGAAGTCAAATTCACAGGCACAGGAAATAGAATGGTGGTTGCCAGGGGCTGGTGGAAGGGGGCAATGGAGAGTCAGTGTGTAATTGGTACAGAGTTTCAGTTTTACAAGATGGCAAGACTTCTGCAGATGAATGGTGGTGATGGTTGCACAACATTATAACTGTACTTAATACCACTAAACTGTACACTTAAAAATAGTTAATACAGCAAATTTTATGTTGTGTATTTTATCTCAATTAAAAATATATTTTTTAATAATTCTAAGGGAAAATTATTTCCAACCTAGAATTCTATAACAAAAAAAGAGTGACGTTATCAGTAAGGGTTACCATTAAGCTACTTCAGAAAGGAAAGAGAAGGATGAACACTTAGATAACATGACTTCTGAGCAGAGACCTGAATGAAAAAATAGGAATGACATTAAAGTATATGATTCTTAAACTTTTTCCAGTTTGCACTAAAAACACTGAAGCGGGGCTTCCCTGGTGGCGCAGTGGTTGAGAATCTGCCTGCTGGTGCAGGGGACACGGGTTCGAGCCCTGGTCTGGGAGGATCCCACATGCCGCGGAGCAACTAGGCCCATGAGCCACAACTACTGAGCCTGCGCATCTGGAGCCTGTGCTCCATAACAAGAGAGGCCGTGATAAGCCCGTGCACCGCGACGAAGAGTGGCCCCCGCTTGTCACAACTAGAGAAAGCCCTCGCACAGAAGCGAAGATCCAACACAGCAAAAATAAATGGATAAAGTAATGGACTCCTACCCCCAACATCTTAAAAACAAACAAACAAAAAAACACTGAAGCATGGTACTTTCCTTTATAAACAGAGGAACTACTTGAACAAAAGGAATAGTTATCATACACATTTTCTAAAAGTAGAGATGAAAGGAATTACTCAATTTCACAACTTGTAATTATTAGTAGAGGAAGTACTCAATTTTGAAAATCTTATCAACTGGGCATTGACAAGGAATACAGGACAAAGATCAGCACACAATTTTAACTAGGGACAAAAGGGAGAGAATGGGGCCAAAGCTAATGTACTTATTTTACATGGTAATCGCTGAGATTTAATCATTACAAATTTCTTTATGCTAAAATTTAAAGAAGTTTTTTCTGATATGACTTACCTTCCTGACACCACCAGAGTTCCATCATCAAGTAAATAATCCTTCACATTCTGAGGAAGTGGAAGGATGACACTAAAAAAAAAAAAAAAAAAAAAAAATGCACATACCAAAAAAAAGGGCATCAATTTAAAAGACCAACCATAAGCAGAGAAAAAAAGTTCAAAACTCAATTTCTGACTTAGTTGTTCCCTTTATTTTAATATGAAGTGGGAAATGTTAATGATGGACATTTGGTTGCAGCAGACTGGAAATTAGGATAATATGAATAAATACTGTGGTAAACTAAATTAGGTGCATATAATTACCCCCATTGTCTTGGTGATAGAGACAAAAACCAGCCAAATCCAAAGAACTGGACTGAAATCACAGTATGAAAGCAACAAGCTCAGAAGAATTCTGAGTACAAGGGTTATGTGCCTTTAAGAAATTAGAGCCCTGCAGGTATTTGCAGCAACACAGGAAATGAGCAAACAAATCAGAAGATGAACAGCATCTGACCACCTTCTAAGACACGGGGAGGAAGCAGGCTTAAGATGTGGAAACCATTCTTTGGTTGGCAATGAGTGTGTAAGGCTAAGAATTCACGGTATGTTTGGATGTGCATTCTATTCACCTGATCACCAGAGTACACAGCTGCTTACCTGGGCATGCTTCAGTTGAATTGGTTTCAGACAATAATAATTAAGGAATGGCAAAGCCTATGTGAGAAAACTAGAAAGCTGCATGGGAAGGCATCAAATGCCTAAATAAATAAATGAATAATCTTTACTCTTTATATTTGATATACAAGCCTCATTTACCATCATCTTGTTGTCTATTTAATAATCACTGATCATGTTATAAACATTCACTTGTATTACTGTTTATTAAATACGTTTTTTTCTTTTGGGAAAAAAAAAAGGGATGGCAAAGCCATACTTGATATCACTTGAAAAAACGTATGGGATAATTTGGTTTTTTATTCTGTAATAATCATCAAAAATCCTGCCACAGATACCTAAAATGCTATTACTTTGATCTTGAGGCATGTATTTTTTAAAAACTGAAAACGATTTTGGCCTGCTTTCAGAGAGACCATCATTGACTTATAATAGTATGCTTCATTTATTTATTGAATAAGTTTTTTGGCACATTACAGATGAATTTTGTGCACAGGAAAGATTATTCACGAGCTACTTCAGTTTTAGAAATTAATATCTGATTTATCAAAATTACAATTTCACATTCAAAAGCTTACTTCTTCTTCAGGCTCTTAAGTTCAACTACCAAAACTTATTCTTCTATTTGTAAATCTGCTAAATTTTAACAAAATTTCAAGTGAGTCTTTGAAACTTAAAAGTTGCTTTAAATTTTTTAACTCTTGTAAAAATAATCTATTCAACTTTCTTTTTAAATATGTCAATCGTCTAATTACAGGTAAGCCTTTCCAAGTATTTAACTCTTACAAAACCAGTGAATTAAACTGTAAGTACAGTGAATCTAAGGTTCTTGCAAACATTCCAATTGAAATTGAAAAACTTAAAAAATTTTCTTATATCTTTTAATGTATTACAATTCTAAACCAATTACACAATTTAAATTGGAAACACAAGGCTAACCTGTTATACATATGCCAATTGTTCTCAAAAAGGCAAATTCTTAAGGATATTAACTAAACTTAACAGGAGAAAAAACCCTCAAGTTTGAATTATTTCATCACCTCTATATATAATTCTAGCTCTTCCTGGGGTTAAAGATACTTACCCAACAATGTCATCCCAAGAGAATTAGACATGACCTTCCTAAGAGAATTTGAAGTTTACCTTCTCATGGGCCTGAGACTGAGAAATATCGGCAGGGATGCTGGTTCCTGGACATCTAGGGTGATTTTCCTGACCACAATAAGAGCAGAGAGAGCCCTCTTCTATGTCAATAACATCTCTAAGTCCCCAAATCAATGATTTCCCAGTTCACGTCCCTTGTTTCTGAGTTACACTAATTCTCAAGTCTGATGTGAATCCTGACTTTCCCTCCAGGTTGCATCATCCCTTGACTGGATTTGAAACATCTACTTACTGTTTGATTCCATTGTGAATTCTCTGCATATTTTTCCTATTTGGAGGGTCTACAACTCTTACATGTATGAGCCTCACCGAGTTAGATTCTGCATCGTTCTCATGAGTCCCTGAGTCCTGCTGTCACAGTTCTAAAGTCGCCCTAATGACGTGACCTTGCATTATGTTACCTAAGTCATGGAGAAATCCTAGATGACTCCGTTAAGAACTGAATGCCTAGGAGTGGGAAAGGATACAAAAGAAAAGAAAAATCACAGTACAATATGATAAGTACTGTACCAAGTGCAGATGTACCAAAGGCCACCAAAATTCTGAAGAAAAGGGAACCATGCCTGAGAGACTGAGGCCATAAACAAGTCATGGCCAGGCGTATTTGACCCAAAGCTACTGAGGCTGTCGGAAAAGAGCTTAAATCAGTCACCGAAATCCACGATGCAGGCAAGACTCCATGAGGCCTGAACGAAAGATGTAAAAGATTTAATGACAAAGTACCTATCCCATCAAGTCGATATAATTCTATACCAAAGACAAGCTAATCTAATGGAATGGAGGTTGAAGGGGCCTTTAAAAGATTATTTATAACTTTCATATTTGAAGAAAGAAACATTTAGAAAGGAGAGTGGATGGCCCAAAGTCATCTAGCTACTTATTCTTAAGCCTGAGTCAAAGTTCTAGAACATGTCAAAAAATGATTCTATATTCTTTCCTCCATAATCATCTCTGAACCTTGATTAATAAACACCAAATAATAAGGCTGAGTCAATAACCAGAATATGGTTTCTCAGCATTAAAGCTGACAGTGACAATGACAAACCTAACACAACTCCACCAGAATGACTTGGGTCGTGGAGGGACATCCTGCCATATGTTGGGTTCCAGTGATGACACCACAGAACTAACTAGAGTTACAGTTCAAAGACAGAGGAAAGAATACTTTCAGGCAACACAGCTTAGTTGTGGACCGGTAAAAAAAAAAAAATCCCACCCCTTGGTTTATTTTTCACTCCCAGCTTCACATGAATGGTACACATTTTAAGTGAACTAAAATTATTTTGCTTCAATGGAGCTTTGATTAAATCAAAAACATTAACAATGGGCAGCTTTTTGTGCTATATGCCAGAAACAGTGGCAAGCATTTTTAATGCTTTATCTCATTTAATTCTCGTGACAATCCTACTATTTTCTCAATTTTCCAGATGGGGCTTAGAGAGATTAAGCGATTTGCACAAGATGCTGGTGGAACCAAAATTCCAAGCCAGACAGATGGCCCTGACTCTGGAGTCCAATTCTTAACCATTATACTTTACTGCTGAAGGCAAAGAAAAACTCCGCCAGAGGTGACAAAAGGTGCCTGCACACAAAGCACATGGCAGCTTCGAGTGAACTCCGTGTGAAAATGTCTGACAGGCTCACAAATATACCTTCTATCACACCAATACAAAATAAATAATTCTAGCATCATCTCAGACCCTAAGCCTCTTTCGATTATGCAAGATAATGAAGGACTGGCACATCATATAAGAAGATAAAGTCCACTGCTGCTGTTGAAGCTCTTCCTTCTGTTTTGGTGTGACTTCAACCATCTTCAAATGCAAAGCTCCTTCGAGATGCTCTAACCTCCATTACACCCTGGATAACTGGGAGCTGATTCTATGTATGAATAACAGGATAGAAAAGAACTGTCTTTTGAATAATCTCCTTGGGCTAGTCCAAACACTCAGGATCTCAAAAGTTTCCCTCTCTGTATTCACACTGTCTGCACCAAGAAAGAAAAGGGAAGATGCATATCTAAAAAAGTGGCAATCTAGGCCTAAAGGGGGAGCGCCAAAAGACAGAAAATGCTACCCGTGGATACGCAGCTCTTTGATCTATCCGCCTTAGTGTGGGAAAGCCTACCCTTGCACCATGCTCCAGATGTCACAACTGCTTTTGAACATTTGGGGATATTCTCCTAGCTGCCTTGCCTACATTACCTCGAATGACCGGGTGAAGGATGAAACAGTTAATCCTCTGCTTGCCCTGCAAACTGGTCATAGATTCCTTGTTGTGGGCCAGAGAACTAGAAAACAAATCCTGTTCCACTTCTCTTCCAGATGGCTTCCATCCCTAACAACACATAAGTATACTTTACTAATGCTTTCCATCTACACTATCATGTTGGAGCTTCACAATGGAATTTGAGGTTCGGTCTGTATCATTGTTCTCATTTGATAGTGACCAAAAACTATCAAGTCCCCCAGTGGGTTAGTCAGTGGCAAAGCCCAGACTACCCAGTTCTGCTGATCATCTCTCCCCGCTGGCAATTCTAAAGGCAGTGAAGGTGAACTCCCAAGCCTAAACTAGCTTCATCTACTCCTCAGCCCGCCTCTGACCTTCACTGAGCCACGACACTGCCCTTCTACCTCCCCAGCACCCTCCTTGATGCATAACAGGGGGCACAGCAAACATGGATCGACTTCACCCATCTCCCCACCCGAAATACCACTTAGGAAGTCAAAATCTCGGCCCTGGCGCTCCCATCCAGGCCTGCAGTTTTTTTATGGAGCTGGGAGTCGCTCCAAATTTCGCAATCCCCTTTTGCCCATTGCCCCGGCGTAACCCCTCTCGTCTCACCTCTTGATTGTGAGGCTTCTGAACAGTGGATACCACGCGGAGAACTGACAGTGCAGCACATGCTCCTTCTTCATCCTCCAGCCGCCCCCGCCGCTGCCGCCGCCGCCGCCGCCGCCGCAGCCTCTCCCTCTCCTCCCAGCACCCTCCCGGAACCCTGGTCTCCCGTCCCGGAAGTGCCCGCCGAGCTGGTTTGGTTAAAGGACACTTCCGGTCTGTAAAGCAAGGAGGAAGGAGCGAAGAAGGAGCGGAGAGAATCTTGGGGCGTGCTTTTTTAGTGTACATTCACACACACACACACACACGCACACGCACACACACAGAGTTCTGTCCACGGGAGAGAAATTCCAGAACTGTTGAGACGAGGATTGTAAATGCAGGGATCCTCTTCTCGCCCAGCCGCGCACTGCCCCGGAAGGTAATCCTCTGCGGCTAGGTCACCAGCGGGGGTGCTACGGATGCCGCGAGGGGGCGAGCGCGCACCCTCTCTCATCACCGCGAGGCGCGCCTGCGGCTCTCGCAGTAGCCCCGCATCTTCTGAGACTGCTACCTTGGATCCGTGCTTTCTCCTTTCCTCCCCCTTCCTAAAGGAGTACCCATCCCTTCGCCCCACGCCTGGGAGTAGGTAACTCGGCGCGGGCCAATCAAGTGCAGGGTCTCTTTGGCGGGGGAGGGAGGGAGCACACCTGGAGCATGCCGGCAGCGGAGCGCGTCTCCCCGGCTGCGAACCCAGCTCGCGTCCCGCGAGGCGCGGAAAGGAGGGCAGGTTCAGAGGCAAACCAGGAACTGGGGTGGAAGAGCTGGGCTACTCGGGGTACAGAAAGTAGGAAACATCAGAGTGAAATGTTAGCGTGAATGCAGTGGTGGAGGCATCTGCAAAGGGAGGCATGGCCCCGCTTCTCTGGTGGGGGAGGGTTGTGAGAGAGAGGGAACGAGCCCGTCTGTACGGTCCTGGGAAGTTGGACTTTGGAGGTGGTAGAGGAGGTAGATTTGGGAGAATAGAGGAGAGGAGAGGTGTCGCCTTGAGCGTCAAGTTCATTTATTCTAGCCTCGCAGAAGTAGCAGCTTGCAAAAACACAGCCAGATCGTGTCCGTACCCATGCCATGCTGGATTCACAAGGCTGTAAGGATTGCTAGTCGAATTTGTTATACCATTCTTCTTCCCTCTTCTTCGTCCGTCCCCTATCACCCTATCGTATGTTTTCCCTACTCCTTTCGTAAGGGCGTATCAGATGGCGGTCAGAAAGTAGAGTAACGAAAAAGTTTACTTTTATTTATTTCTTTAAATGAATGAAAAGAGAAATGACTAGGTGCTGAGAAACGCCTTTTAAACCTAGCCTTGCTTCTTACAGTTACGTGCCTTGGGCTTGTCCCAGGCACCTTTGCCTAAGGGCGCACATTTCGGTTAGCTCCTTAAAATTGCATATTCTTACTGGCTCATCTTAAGTCGTTTTAAATTAGAAAGAGGTGAGAACCCCACCGATTACAAGCCTCTTTAGAAAGGTATTCATTCGTATAATTACAGGATTCTCTGCCCATTAGTCGTTAGAACCCTGCCCCCCCCACCGGGAATATGCGTTGTTTCCTGTTTTGTTTTGCTCAAAAAGTGTTCCTAAGTGGTTTAATTGGGAGCAGAGCTTTTAAACATACATTTTCAAAGCGGAGGTAAATGGAGTGTGCCGTTGCAGAGTATGTTGGGGCAGGGGCGGCGGTAGTGGGTCGGTAGCACTTCTGAGATCCACGATTACGCAATCCTTTCTGTTTTGATGGGGAAAAGAAGCAATATTCCATAGATGCTGGGAGAATGGTGCCAGGCTGCCAGATCTAAGAGAGACTTGATACCGGATGGAGTGGTCACTCAAATATTTGTTTTTGATGTGACCTAGAAATAAACAAGTTGTAGCTGAAGGCAATGTTAGCACTGAAGGGGTTAATTTGGGTAAGGTATTTTCTGTTGAAGATAGGAATTAATAGATGTATAGGAGAAAGTAGAAACTGGGAACGTAGTCAGTCTGGGAGGAAGCCCAGAAAACTTGCGTGTAGAGGTTGAGGTGAGAACTGCAGTTATTTGTAAAGAAGCAGCTAAGTTTGTAAACTTAAATATAGACACTACAGGGAAGGGATTTGATGCAGATGTCTTTTATTCAGGCTATATACTTTAGAAGTGCTGACATTTTAGTATTACTCACAGCTGATTTTTAAGTACCTTGTTACACATTTAACCAGCATCGAATAAATTGACATTACAAACAGACACTCCAGTATTTTTAATGGGTACAGCCAAATTCGCTTTCATTATTATTATTATTATTATTTTTTTTTTTTTGCCGTACGCGGGCCTCTCACTGTCATGGCCTCTCCCGTTGCGGAGCACAGGCTCCGGACGCGCAGGCTCAGCGGCCATGGCTCACGGGCCCAGGCGCTCCGCGGCATGTGGGATCTTCCCGGACCGGGGCACGAACCCATGTCCCCTGCATCGTCAGGCGCACTCTCAACCACTGCGCCACCAGGGAAGCCCCACTTTCATTATTTATTTGCCACCATGTGTACCTTTTCTTCATTTAGCCATCAACTGTTTATATTAATCAAGTTTCTTCAATGAAACCTTTACAGCAGTAAAAATAGTTGCTTTTTCTCGTGAGGGCCGAAAAATATCTGTAGCCAAAGTGATAGGGGGGGTAATTGAGCAATTCCAAATTAAATAATGAAAAAACATTTCCTTCTCTGAATCCATAATTAATTAATATTGTAGATTAATGTTTCCAACTGCCTGTTGGTTTTCCCCACTTGGGATATCTTACCAACATCTCAAACTCGGTGTTTCCAAGTTTGAACACTGCACCACCCCTTTCTCCCAGTTTTCTTTAAGATCATCTCCTTCTTGGAATTAGCTTTGGAAACCCCTTCCCCAGAAACTGTTTTAGGAAAAGTAAAAAAGCCTCATCTGCAAGGAATTAAATCTGCTTGCTCCTGGTCCACCCTCGTTCAAACCTATGTTATCTCTTTCCTGGGCAATTACAAGATCTTCTTTACTGGTCTTATTACTCTGTGGCTGTAACCAATTAACTTTTCCAAGGGGTAATTACAATCAGTTCACTCTTGCTCAACCAGAACTAAAGGTAATGATTGTAAATCACTTGGTTAATGATCATAAATCACCAGGTATAATTTCAGTAACATGTCAGTCCCTCCCTGCCCATCCAACCCCTACACCTACAAGAAAAGAAAAGAAAAAAGAAGGCTTTCAGTGGCTTTGCATCATTAACAAAGTTAACTTCAGGAAGTTATGTGAGGGTAATTGTCAGCAAAGAAAAGCTCACTTAAAGTTAATCCATTTGATGTGGATACCAAAATTTTACCATAGATGGTACAGAAGAAGATTGATCAAAGTATTATCTTTAAAAAAACTAAAATTTTAGGAAGCTTTATGATTTTAACCAAGATTATTAAATATAACAAAACTAATTGGTACTTTGTTCATTATAAATCAAGTGGCTTTTCTGTGTAGTTTTTCTGAAAGAATGTAGAATAGCATTTTAGACATGCCTATTAACGACAATCGTTATTTTTTGCAAAAATTGATCTCCCACTTTCTTTCAAGTTGCCTCATTGATTTCTCTATTCAGTTATTAAACTGTTCCAGCTGCCTGACCTTCATTTGTCAATCAGAAGTTTTTGCTTACGATTTGAGCTCCTACATCTTTGGTTGTGTATAGATGGTGTTTACAATACTCAGCTATTAGCTGGGAGAGATTAACCAATGTGTGATTTCTTGCTCTGGTTTCTGCTTCACTTTGCAAGCTCAGCAAGCTGTAGGGACTCGGGTATGGTAGTAAGTGAATGATGAGGAGCCTGGGCGCAAACTCTACAGCCTGACTTTTGCGATTCTCAGTTTAACTTCTTGAATCTTACTCCCACTTAACTTTAATCCAGCTGTTGTTCCTAATACTCAAATACACAAGTTTGTGAAAATGTGATCGTCTATCTTCCTCCCTTCAGTGGAGAATTTTAAGTGCTAAACCCAAGAGGAACGTGCCTAGCAGCAGGAGTTTGTGGCCTGCTGGTTAAGGTTGTTGAGTGCTTTGTTTGCCAGCGTGTTTGGGGGAAAGGGGCGGACATCCAGCCGAATCTGTGTAAGCCTTTGGAAATGTGTTTGTCAATTGTTAATATCATCCGTTATATGTGGGGTTTGTTTGGTTTTTTTTTTTGGAGGGCGTAGGGAGGGAAAAGTTGAGAGCCCCAGGGCTTGCCAAACTCTCCTGTAATTTCTCAACCCTTCCGCCAGTTAGTATCTCTGCTTTTGTTCATGTATGTGGTTCCTTCTACTCAGAATGCTTGCCCTGCCTTGGTCTCTAAATCACATCTTAGTATCAAACTGCCTTTTAATAGTAGCTTTTTAAAAGTCTTTTCTATTTTCCCTGCCTCCCAAGTGGATGTGATTTGTGCCTCATTTAAAACACCATGGTATTGCATTATCTTTCTAGCAGGCAATTTGCCCTTCTGGTTATTTGCGTATAAGGTCCCCAGGGCAGGAATAGTGGTCACTATGCACTTGCTGTATACTTGAACTTCTGAACTGCCCACGGTCACAAAGCTAGTTAGACACTGCTGCCCAACACTGTACAGGAATTCAAAGAATCCTGTGACATTTTTCTTCACTAGAGTTTTTTGTGCCCTGGAAAAATCACACATCTGACACATCATAGACCTTCTCTGCTCAAACCAAAGTAGGTTAAAACAGATTATGTGAGGGCTTCCCTGGTAGCGCAGTGGTTGAGAGTCCGCCTGCCGATTCAGGGGACACGGGTCGTGCCCTGGTCCGGGAAGATCCCACGTGCCGCGGAGCGGCTGGGCCCGTGAGCCACGGCTGCTGAGCCTGCGCGTCCGGAGCCTGTGCTCCGCAACGGGAGAGGCCACAACAGTGAGAGGCCTGCGTACCGCAAAAAAAAAACAAAACAAAACAGAAAACAGATTATGTGAATTAGAACACTCAGCGTTATGTACATGGGGCGTTATGTACATGGGGGTTTTTGTGTTTTTTTTACGTATAACATACACCTATTAGCAGCAAAATGTAGATGACCTTAAGTTCTAGCTAATGAAGTGGATAAAATTCAAATTAAACTTTACTTTTAAATCTCAAAATAGCATGGGGTTGGCTTAGGAAAGTTCTATCACAGTAGTGTTGGAGACAAGCATGCAGCTGGGCATGGAGAGCTCTCTGGTCTCTGAAGACCTGTGCTGGTGACCAGCTCCACACCACACTATTTAGCTTCTGTTTCTGAAATGGTGCTAAGAATAATATTCTTTTTCTGTTTCAGTAATATTTTTGACATGCTTTCACAATCCTGAACATTTTGGGAATCACGTGGTAAAGAATAGACTTCTGAAATCACTCTTTAATCCCATTTTTGTTTTTAACACAGTCAATAGATTGCCAGAGAATACTGTTCCCCCTTGGGGCTGATTGCATTCCAAGTAATTACCCTCGAGAGGCCCAGCCCTGTTAGCCACTTTTTTCTTTCTTTTTTTGTAATTTATGTCTGGAGCTTGTTTTTTGTTTTTCTAGACATTTAAAAATATAGCGTGTTTGAAACAACTGCTTATAAATAGTTTAGCATTTGCCAACTGAGGGTCGATTTTTGATTACCGGGACTGTTTTGTACTTGAGTTTAGCTAACTTAGATGAAAAGGGGTGGATGAGGAACCATCCTTCAGAATAGGGCTTTTTCACCTTTTTAGCCTCAACAATCCCTTTGAAAATCTGAGGGCAGCTGTAAAGAGAAACATTAGGGGACCCAGCAGATAACATAAATGCCTTAAAGTGTCATGTAAATCTGAAGCAACTAGATGCCCCTTTGCCCCTCAAGATACTCACATGGGGGTCGGGGGAGGACCTCTTGTTCTAAATTAGGTGTTACTGACATTTTGTCTCCTGGGAATCCAGATTATGAATCTTTTCGTAGAGGAAAGTAGAGGTTATCTAGCTCCGCCTATCTGCTCTTCTGGTGGCACGTGTACTTTTAAGGACTGCAGTTCTCTGCTTTTAAGAAGTTTGTGTCAGGCAGGGAGATCAGCTCGGTGCTTTGTGTCTACCTAGAGGGGTGGGATAGGGAGAATGGGAGGGAGACACAAGAGGGAGGAGATATGGGGATATATGTATATGTATGGCTGATTCACTTCGTTGTAGAGCAGAGGCTGACACACCACTGTAGAGCAATTATACTCCAATAAAGATGTTTAAAAAAAAAGAAGAAGTTTGGGTCAGAACGTCACTTTAAAGGAGGTAGAAATTTTGACTTAATCCAGGTGTTTTGTACGGTTCTAGACAGATTCTATACTGTGCACTAAATGGGGTTGCTTGGTTGCCTGAGAGTTACTTTCTCTTAAATGTCAGAACTAAAAGTGGAGGAAACTTTCCTTCCCTGACGTATATGTTGTTAATAGAAGGGCGTGGAAATCTAGAAGATAAAAATCTAGGTGGATAAAGTTCTTTTCTCTGGATGTAGAACGCTCAGGTGGAGACGGGTAGCCAGCCGTCGATGTAACTAACCTATGGTTCGTTTTCATCGGGGCAGCACTCTACTGTGATTGCCTGTAATAATGTAAACTGTTTGTCTGATGTCAACCAATGCCAGTTAAAAGTTTACCTAATAAATTACCGTTTGGGGTACTTTCAAAGGAATAGCTGTCTGTTTCCTTATGCTGTATGCATATAATTCACATGCTGTCTCTAAATATCTAAACGTACATGTGGCTTACTACTTTATTACTTTCATGCCTCTGTTCAACTGTCACCAGATTAAACAGGCCTTTCCTGATCACTCTGTATAGATTAGCACCCTTCTCCCCCCTTCACTCTTCTTCAATGAGTGTGAAGATGTACAGGCATTTCTTTCTCTCATCCTCATTAAGTGGTTACTTTTATTTCTTTAGCATATAGTCATCTTTCCTTACCTAAGGCCTCAAATTTTGCCTCTTTGCCAGAGTAATTCCTAAGTTGGCCCACAAAATAATGTGCAAGCAACAATGTTCGTAATGTTTTAATAATATAGCATAAATATGTACTGAGCGTCAGACAAAATGTGCACCCAGCGGACAGTAAAATGGTTGCGTGGTATAGCAGTGCAGTGTTGTTGAGTCCAGAGCAGAACTCTGCAAACTAGTCTTCTGGGCTTTGTCAGCCTTTGGACCCAGGGTGACAGTCAACAACCCAACTATCCTACACACTTACCTGTTGGGGATTTCAAGACTGCAAAGGTGGTGGTGGTGAATAGAGATGTAATTCACAGACCATAAAATTCACCTTCATGATTATAAAATTCAGAAGGTTTTGTATATTCACGAGATGTGCCACCATCATCACAAGATGTGCCCCCATCATCACTATTTAGTTCCAGAACATTTTCATCAAAAGGAATCCCATACCCCAGTCCCTCCTTCCCCCAGTCACCTGGCAACCACTAATTTGCTTGCTGTGTTATGGATTTGTCTCTTCTGGATATTTCATATAAATGGAATCATACAATCTTTGGCCTTTTGTGGCTGGCTTCTTTCATTTAGCATGTTTCCAAGGTTCATCCATGTTGTAGCATGTATCAGTGCTTCATTCCTTTTTGTGGCTGAATAATATTCTGTTGTATGGAATCACTACATTTTATTTATTCGTCAATTGATAGATATTTAGGTTGTTTCCACTTTGGAGCTATTATGAATACTACTACTGTGAACATTTGTGTACAAGTTTTTGTGTGAGCCTATGTGTCATTTCTCTTGGTTATATACTTATGAGTGAAATTATTGGGTCATATGGGAACTCTGTGGTTAACCTTCTAAGGAACTATTTTCCAAAGCAGCTACACTGTTTTACATTCCTACCAGCAATGTATGAGGGTCCTAGTTTCTTCACATCCTCACCAACACTTGTTATTACCTCTTTTATTATAATCATCATAGCGGGAGTGAAGTGGTATCTCATTGTGGTGTTGATTTACATTTCCCTGATGGCTAATGATGTTGAGCATATTTTCATGTGCTTATTGGCCATTTGTATACACATCTTTGGAGAAATGTCTGTTCAGATCCTTTGCCTATTTTAAATTAGGCTATTTGTCTTTTAATTATTGTGTTGTAAGAGTTTTTTACATATTTCACATACAAGTCTTCTATCAGATTTGCAAACTTTTTTCCCATTCTGTGGGCTGTCTTTCTACCATCTTGATGGTATCCTTTGAAGCACAGAAGTTTTACACTTCGATGAAATGCAGTTTATCTGTTTTTTCTTTGGTTACTTGAGCTTTAGGTGTCGTATCTAAGAGACAATTGACTAACCCAAGATCATGAAGATTTAAAGTTATGTTTTCTTCTCAGAGTTTTATAATTTTCGCTCTTACAATTAGGGCTTTGATCCATTTTGAGTTAATTTTTATAGATGGTATTAGGTAGAGGTTCATTTTTATTCTTATCTATGTGTATATCTAGTCCCAGAGCAATTTGTTAAAAAGACTGTACTTTTCCTCCATTGAATTCTCTTGGCCCTCTTGTTGAAAATCAATTCACTGTACATCTATGGGTTTAATTCTGGACTCTCAATTCTATCCATCTATATGTAGCCTATGCTTGTGCCAGTACCCACACCATCTTGATTACTGTGGCTTTTACAGTAAGTTTTGAAATCAGAAAGTGTGAGTCTTTTAATTTTGTGCCAAGGTAATTTTGAAATTGAGTTTAACTTAATTAGATAAAGACCAGTAGACGAGGAAGTCTTCTTCAGAACAAGCCTAAGCAGGCCCCACACCGACCTGATTCTTAGAAACAGGTTGGCTCTCTAGACTTAGCCAACCAGTTGCACTCTTTTCCTTCATTCATTTATTCGTCAGTGATTTTAGGGAGTTTTTATAGTAACATAACTGTGAGCAATGTTGAAAGTTGGACACTGTAAAGAAAAATCTAGTGTCTGGGAGATAGTTTTGGAAATCATTTCATCCCAAGTGGGAGACATTAAGGTTTTTAACCAGAGCAGGGATAGTAGGGGTAGGACACTTTCAGGAAGTGTTAGAGGTAGAGTTTCGAGGATTGTGATGGATGAGTTATGGTTGGTAAAGGAGTTTAGGGATCGGAGGCACTTGTATTTCCAGCTTGCGGATGATGTGTGGCACTAGATAGTGATGGCCTGAGTAGAGATACACAGTAGTGTCATCTGGTCTTTCAAGAAGTCCTGCAAGGTTGGAGCAGAGAACAGGATTATGAGAAGGTTTATTTAAGTTTTGTTTTGTTGGTTGTGTTTTAGGGAAACTTGCTGTTTAATTATCACTTTAGGTCCCAGAAGAAACAGAGCAGACACTTTTCCTTCTAAGATGGTTGGTAAGAGAGTTGTTGTTTGATGGTTTCTATTTTCCCTGGAGCTAAAGTTTGGAGGTGGGGTAGGTTAGGAACTATGGAACTTCAGGGTAGTGAAGGGTTGGAATAGCCACTGAGAAATGTAGATAAAATAACAAGGAAACAGAAAATAGGAATGAAAAAGACAAGACAGAGGATCGATGCAGGAAGTCCAACAGCTAAGTATTATTTCCTGAAAGAGAGAAGAGAGAAAACAGAGGGGAGGAAATTATCAGTGAAATAGTTGAGGAAGCACAGAATGAAGTTTCCAGATTGAAAGGACCCACTTGAATCCCCTAAAATAACACCAACATCACCGTGAACATATAAATAACTGCAGGTTTCCAGAGAAAGAACACCGGTCACTTGGAAAGGATCTAGAATCAGAGTGACTCCAAATTTCTTAGCAGCAGCCAGTTTGCTTTTTTTATATATATGTATATAAATTTATTTATTTTATTTATTATTTATTTTTGGCTGCATTGGGTCTTTGTTGCTGTGCGCGGGCTTTCTCTAGTTGCGGTGAGCAGGGGCTACTCTTCGCTGCGGTGTGCGAGCCTCTCGTTGCGGAGCACGGGCTCCAGGCACGCGGGCTTCAGCAGTTGTGGCTCGCGGGCTCTAGAGCGCAGGCTCAGTAGTTGTGGCGCACGGGCTTAGTTGCTCTGTGGCATGTGGGATCCTCCTGGACCAGGGCTCGAAGCCGTGTCCCATGCACTAGCAGGCGGATTCTTAACCACTGCAGCACCACCAGGGAAGCCCCAGTTTGCTTCTTAGAAGCAAGACACTGAACAGTGTCTCCAAACTGCTGACAGAAAATGATTTTCAGCTCATAATTGTATATGCAGCCAGATTATCAATCAACTTTGAGGGTAGAAAAAAGATTTTCAGACATTCAGGGTACAGAATTGAGGGAATATGCCAGGAGAAAGTAGTAGCCCATGGCCCCTGGGATGGGGCCTGCCCTTTCCTAACAGATCTTGCTTCTCGTTAACTCGTTATGTGCAGCTGCTATGTTGACACGTGTTAAAACTTTGAATGGGCCACTGAACTGTTCAGTTTTAAATTATTAGAATAGTGTATCCATTTCGCGCACACACACACACACACAGATAAATGGGAGGGAGAAGCAGCCAGCCAACAACTCAAAGTTTCGCTGAAAAGGGTTGATAAGGGACAGCAATTGAGGGGCGGGGGTTGGGAATGGTGTACAATCTTTGTACTGTTTCCCCTTGGAAAACGTTTTAAATGTGGAGTCAGGAGATCTCAGGCTGTGTCTAAGGGCCAGGTCTGCACAGCAGGACGTGGGTCGGTCTCACCGGGACGCTTTCCGTTCTTTCCTGGCTGTTCCCGAGGCCTTGCGTCTCCTGTTCCACCTGGGGCAGCTCTCCCCAGTCTTCACGTGAGAAACTCAAGCTTTGATGACACAAGTTTTTCCGCCATTTAAGTACTTTGACCAGTGACCTATGGACAAATGTGTAATTCAGAAAAATTAATGTAGCCTAAACACATCTCATTCTCTTACAGCCTGGGGACTATAAAGTGAAAATGGAGCAACAAGAACCAGCAGATTCTCAAAATACCAAGCAGTCTATTATTTCAGAGAAGGTATACATTGATTTTTACTTCCCTTCTCCTTCGCCATATATTAAGCTGAGTTTAAAAGAAATGTATAGACTATTTGCTGTTTCAAATGATCGTTTTTCTTTCTTTTTTTTTTTTTTTTTTTTGCGGTATGCAGGCCTCTCACTGTTGTGGCCTTTCCCGTTACGGAGCACAGGCTCCGGACGCGCAGGCCCAGCAGCCATGGCTCACAGGCCCAGCCGCTCCTCAGCATATGGGATCTTCCCGGACCGGGGCAGGAACCCGTGTCCCCTGCATCGGCAGGCGGACTCTCAACCACTGCGCCACCAGGGAAGCCCCTCTTTTTCATTCTTTAAGACAGGTTTTAAACACTGTTCCCGCTCCCATTTTAGGACTCGGGCATTTTGCTCTTGTGTGGGAGTAGTGGTGTATCATTCTTAATTATATGTATTAGTGAAATTGAGGCTGTTTTTAAAGTGAGTTTTGACTGTTGATTTTTTTAATTCTCAATTTTTATTTTTTTAACAATTTTTTATTGAAGTAGAGTTGATTTACAGTGTTGTGTTAATTTCTGCTGTACAGCAAAGTGACTGAGTAATACACATATATACATTCTCTTTTATATTCTCTTCCAGTATGGTTTATCCCAGGACATTGAATATAGTTCCCTGTGCTATACAGTAGGACCTTATTGTTTCAATTTTTATTAAAAGTTTCTCTGGGTAGAAGAATAAATCATGTGAGTTTTAGGGCTTAGACATTTCATCCCTAGGTATCACATCTTGGTTAGCTATTTGTGGTCTCAATATGTGTGTTTAAGAAGAATAAAAACCTAAGTTGTTAGTTGTGGTCTAAATTCCAGAACTAATGTATGTCTTGTGTGTTATCCAGTTTACCTTTTAAAAAGGCTCTTCCTACAGGAACCATTGCAGTGGATAAACTTTAAATCCTTCATCTTTGGAACTCTGAGCTTGACACCTTTCTGGAATTCTTTTTTTAAATTTTATTTATTTATTTATTTATTTATGGCTGTGTTGGGTCTTCGTTTCTGTGCGAGGGCTTTCTCTAGTTGTGGCAAGTGGGGGCCACTCTTCATCACGGTGCGCGGGCCTCTCACTATCGCAGCCTCTCTTGCTGCGGAGCACAGGCTCCAGACGCGCAGGCTCAGTAATTGTGGCTCACGGGCCTAGTTGCTCCGCGGCACGTGGGATCTTCCCAGACCAGGGCTCGAACCCGTGTCCCCTGCATTGGCAGGCAGATTCTCAACCACTGCGCCACTAGGGAAGCCCTGGAATTCTTTTTTGATTTAAAAACCTTTCTGTGTTATCTGTGAACAGATCTGCTGATAATTATTAGGTTGCTGCTGGCGACAAGTGACGGATAGAATAGTAAGAAAAAGGCTTCTTACTGCTTTACGTACACAGTGCACCTTTGCGCTCAGTCAGTATAGTCTGTAGGAAAGTTAGTCCTGGTAACCTAACCTTGGCATCCAGGCAAAACGATGCTGGGTGCCCCTCAGACTGGGTGGTAAACCCATGTGTCATTATGGGAAATGTAGTCATTGGCCGTGGTATCCCTGTATTCAGCTTTGCTGTGTAGTCATTGACAGATGCCACTGAGTTTTCACATCCTAAACACACGCACGTGACTGGCACCCAGATCAGAGGAGAGAAGGTTAGGAGCATCCCAAGAAACCCCTCCCTCCCTCCCTCCCTCATGCTCCCTTCTAGGTACCCCCGTCCTCCCGTCTCCCAAGAATTTGTCAACTCTCATTTCTTTTCACCTCTTCAGTCCTACCTCCAAAACTCCACAGAGCAGCAGGCCCACCATCAGATAAACAACTCTCAATTCTTTAGATACAAAGAAAACTTGGACACAAATTTTTGGAGGGAAGCATGATCATTGAGAGCCACAAAAAGTTTGAAAGGAAAAAGAACTAAATAAAAAACAGCTCAGCTTGAAAGTTTCCCAACTTACTATCTGATCTTTTAGTTAATTTCAGAAGGAGACTGGGTCAAGCTTGAAAAAACAACTTACAGAGATCCTACTGGTAAAACAAGGTAAAGTATTTTTTTCTTCTTTTTGTAAAATGCTGAGGATTTGGGTTCTCAGGGTCTCTATTTAGTGTTTGGCATAAACTTTGATATCTTCCTCACTGTAAACTCTGTCTTAAGTAAAGAATCTAGTTAAGCTGTTTTAACACCATTCTCCCAAGTAGATTAGGGTGAACCTAAAACTTTTGGGCCAAGCCTAATTTAAGCTGATAAAGCAGCAGAATAATTAACAGTACAGGTGACTTCCTTCTATTAAACCAGTTTTTATCTCTGAATTAGAATTTAAGAGAAAATGCTACTGGGTTTGAGGTAAAACTTACAGGCTTACACCTTGCTCATGGAAATGAAAATTGGGGTGGGGGGAAGTTTTGTAAAGCATTTCACACTGTGTACCAGTCGCCATAAAGACATATGTGAGTGAGGGCTGGGAGGGAGTTCCTGGGGCCTGGCGCCTGCGGTGTCTGAGACTATGCTAAGAAAACTATTTGGAATCAGATTTATGCATGAAAAATGTTCATCATAAATTTAAAAGGCAAATAAATTGAAATTAACCTCAACATCTTAAAAATAGAGAAATAATTGTTACAGTGTATTCATTTGGCAAAATCTAAGCAGCCATCTCCACAGCAGTCATGAAGACAACCCAGCAGTATCAGAAAAGTTAATAAGCTGATAACAAAAGAGGATATTGGATATATGGTTTTTAAATCCTGCCAAATAATGTGTAAGAAAAGGCTAGAAGGAAAACTGTAGCAAAATATTAATGGCAGCTATGTGACTAGCCTTTTTCTTCTATTTTCCAACTTTTCTGTTTAGTAATTTTGTATATTATAAATAACAGGAAAAAATGTGCTAAACGTTTACTTATGAAATACAAAAAAGGAGTAAAACAATGAGAAAATAGGAAAATGTAACTAAATTTAGTATCCAGGTTATATGATATAAATTCATTAACATAAAAACTATTTGCCAAGTGATCAAATAAGGATAAAGTTTCTTCGTAAGGAAATAAATACATCTATCGTCAGTGTGAAAGTACATGGACTTGCCAGTGATTTAAACAACTTTTGACTATATCTACTAAAGTAGCAAAAAACAGTAATAAGGTTCAATGTTGGAGAGCCATGAGGAACTTTAAGATATTCATAGCACTGGTAAACCCAAAGTAAGAAAGCTAAGCACACTACGCCCCATCCACAGAGTGGGAGGGGGTACCTGTTACGTGCAGTGAGCTGGGTGTGGTGAGGCCCAAGACTTGGGGAACACTACAGGTGCACACATACTTACACTTGTGAAAACGTAGCCAGAGCTTAGAGCCCAACCTACCATGATAGAGCTTGGTTCTCCTTCCTGTAGAGTTAAGTTTATAACACAGAATAGAGCCCTTAACACTAGTTAGTGTGAAGAGTACGTGTTGGTTGGGGCCCATGTGGCTGTGCACCTGCCCCTGTCCTCTCTTCCTTCCAGCACTTCTTCATCAGGGATGTGCCTCGGAATCACTTGGGGATTTGTTTCCAAATACTCAGGATTCGGTCTCACCTCCGGAGAGTCTGCTTCAGTAGTCGGGAGTGGCCTCAGGTCTCCCAGACTCCACACTGTGTGGCCTGTTTACAGCACGGTCTTCCGCATCCGTCCATACGTAGGGCTGCCCTGCAGCCTCCAGAGAGCGCCTGTGTGAAACATTAACATTGCATACCCGAATGTCAAGCTTTGAAGAATGAATCTCAGTACTTTACAGTAGACTGTGACTTATAAATGTATAAACTGTTGCATGTACAGAACAGTTAAATGGCAGCTAGAAAATCCTTTGTTCCATTGTCTCATTCATGGAAGAGGGTATGGAACTGATTTGGGGAGAGTAAAGATGTGCAGGCGATGTGCCCCTGTATCGACATTCAGGAGAGAGCTGAGCTCACCCTCTGTCGCCCTGCCTACCTCTTGGAGTTGGTTGACTAGAGGGAAGGAAGTAAAACAGGCTTTCCTTATAACAAAGACTAAAAATGGAGTCACTCAACCAGAATCGGAATTCTGAAGCTACAAGAGGCTTTTAAGACAACAATCAGATGGACGTCTCTCCTCTCTGAGTCCCTCTGAGATAACTGGAGCTCTCGGGGGGCACTCTTGTTCTACTGTTTCTTGTAAATATGTACCTATGTTGTGGCTCCATACTGCTTATTTAATTCATCGTAACTACTATAATGATGCTCCTCTTTTTGCTTCCTTTATTCCTAGTGTGCTGGGGATGGGACCCTCAGTGCTTTTCCCAGCACTGTCTTCTTCAGTCCTTAGGACGCTAACCCTAGGAGGCAGCAGAGAGAACTGGGCCAGAAGGTGTTCTGTCACTTGCGAGTTATTGACTGATCAGAATGGCTTGTTGGTTGGCTTCTTGCTACTAACGGGAATGTGGGCAGCTGTGAGTCGTCCTGGTAGTCTGGTTGATTTTCATAGGTTCATGTTTGACATATTTGCCCTTTAGAATTTGGGTGCAATACTAAAAGATCTACAGTTTACAGAAAGGTTGTTTTGTTTTGTTTTTTTAACCAGATTAAATTCTGACACTTTTTAATAGAAATGTGGCAAGGTCCAAGCCTCAATGACAACCAGATAAAAAGTACGAGGTTTCCTCCAAGGAGGACCTCTTACCCTCAGTCTTACTGTAGGGAGACAGATGTTGGATGTGGATGCCTTTCTTTCTTTCTCCGGAGCCACCCAGATGTCTTCCTTCTTTTATTTGTTTATTTTTTTTGCGGTACGTGGGGCCTCCCACTGCTGTGGCCTCTCCCGCCGCGGAGCGCAGGCTCCGGACGTGCAGGCTCGGCCATGGCTCACGGGCCCAGCCGCTCCGTGGCATGTGGGATCCTCCCGGACCGGGGCACGAACCGGTGTCCCCTGCATCGGCAGGCGGACTCTCAACCACTGTGCCACCAGGGAAGCCCTCCTCTTCCTTCTTTTAAATCAAAATTGTTTGCTTCTTTACCCGCATCTCTAACCGCTGCTTTTTTCTGTTGAAGGGCTAAGAGTGAGGAGGAAATTCCCTCGTCCACCCTTCCCCCTTTAAACAACATGGTTGTTCCAGTAACTGGAATGTCAGTACCGGGTTCCCTGAAACAAATAGCTAGTCAGGAATAAAGCTGTGAGGGGGGACCAGGAGCCGCTCACCCCACTTGTTCTTCTAGGGACCATTTTCCCTTTAGATAGGATCTCACGCATGCAAAGCAGAGTACTTACCTAAATTTATTAATTCCTCAATTAATAAACAGGAAGGTCCTACTTTCTTATATTGTGTAGTTGAGGTGACAGCTTTTAAAATCTAAACTATAAATAACCGCCTCAATGGTTTACATTATGCAGGATATCCTTTGGAATTTGCACAGGGGCTGGATTTGCACTGACTGCTTAATCGCCTTTAAAGCTGTGAACGCCAGCTGTGCTGCTCACGCAAATTTATGATCCAAACTGAAGTGTTTTGAGTAAATGATTTGAAAGCTGATTTGAAAGGCAGCTCAAGTGATGAGCAGGCCCTCTGTTTAGATGTAGAGAGCTAGATGTAGGAGGCAGTGGTTTTCTCTGATAATTTTTAGAAGCTGTGGGAAAGCACAGTTGGCTCTTTTTTTGATACAGATCTTTATTGCGTGGTGTTCCTGGCTGCTATCTTTAGCACATTTGCATGCTTTGCATCTGTAAGGTGCTGGTTATACACCCAAAACCTAAGAAGTCTCCTCTTCAGCACTAATGCTTTTGTTTTTTCTTGTCTGCCTGAACAGAACTTGGGAAACTGTGAAGCGGACAACGAGGAAAGGCCAGTCGGCTGATGGTATGAGTGCAAACCTGTTAGAACTCTCCCGAAAGGAAGTCCCACACAGGACTAGGAGACTGGGGGTAGGAGGGTTTTTTACTGTAACCAAGACCTCAGAGCAGGGTTATCTTCAAGTATGATCTTTTATCTTTAACTCTGGTGTTCTATTTTGCAACACTGTGTAACTAAATCGAGCTTTCTTTATAAATAACTTCCGGTTCCTGTTACCTAAGCTCAGAACAGTGTTTTTGAGGGGAAGATGTCATCATACTTAAGACAAAACTTAAGTCAGTGTAATTTGAAGCCACATACTGTATCTAGATGTGTTATGACTTCTAGAAATCTTTTGCGTTCTGGTCAGAGGATCTGGGTGAGAGCCTTTCGTTTGGAAAACTTATGTGGCGTGACTTGGCGCTTTCCGACCGCTTGCTTTTATAAGTTGATGAGGAAACAAACGACTTAGGAAAAGACTGTTCATTCAGTTCACTTTCCCTTCCAGGCCTGAATGCTTTGACTGCAAGGATCCCAGAAACAGTCCTGAAAACCACCTCTGGTCTAGGGGAAGTTGGGCAATAGGTCTTCCTTGTTTTTCCCTTTTATTTTTCCATTTTGTTCTGTGTTCTGTTTTCCCTGGAAGTAGAGCAGCTGCCGCAGCTGCTGTGTTTTCCTACCGGGAAAGCAAGAGGAGCCGATGGTCCTCCTGGGCAGTTGTGTTTTCCAGAATCCAGTGGTTTTGGGGTTTGGTTTGGTTTGAAGGCCAAGTAAACTTGGGAGAAAGGGTCTTTTATCCTAAAACAATGAAGTTCAGTCTAGTTAGCATATACGACAAACGTTGGAACTTATTTGATTTATTGCTTAAAGGAAATCCAAGAGCACAGATATCAGTGTAACTTCGGCAGCGGGCTGGCTGCAGCAGGGCGAGAAATGATGTCTGTAGAGGTTCGTGTAGACCAAAAGTTGTCCTGGACCCTGGGCTAAATGTTTACTTCTAGTTTCAATTTTATTTTAAAGAAATTGTGGCAATAAAAACAAGCTTTTTATAAAAAGAAAAATTAAATAATATGGAAGTGTGATTATTTTTTCCTTGTTTTTAATGAGAATAACTTCCAAAGTTAACTGCCAGTATTGTAGCTTAAATTAACTTCCTATTGCTAATGGCAAATACAAGACAGATTTCAGCTGCAGCACTTCTTAAAATGTGGGCTTTTATCAATAGTTAGATTGCTGTAAACAAATTCCTGGCGTTCCTGACCTTACATTGGGGTTTCCTGGTTTTATTTCCTGCTGGCAGGTGTGGCGGTCATCCCCGTGCTGCAAAGAACCCTTCACTATGAATGCATCATTCTGGTGAAGCAGTTCCGACCCCCGATGGGGGGCTACTGCCTAGAATTCCCCGCCGGTGAGTAACTGAACACTGGGGAGTAGAATGGCCCCTCAGGGACTGTTGGACTGAGCCAGGGCAGAGCCTGAGAACGGCAGAGCTTAGAAACTGAAAACCTTTTCATCTGTCCATGTAGTTTTAAGTAAAACAAAACCACTTCTGCAGTGAGGCACCTCCAGCCCACACTCCAGTGATCCTCTAACCTGTAGCGGTATCACAGCTCACCTTTCCAGGCCACCTGCCCTCCTCTTTGCAGCGTTCTTTCTAGCCTCTTTTGAGTCATTGGTTTTTCCTAATTTGTCAAGGTATTTCGTTTTCCATCACTAATGATCTGCCTCTGGCAAATTTACAGTAATAACTAGGCCCAGCTCTTAACTCCAGAAACTGTGAACGGGAAAGAACCATGATCCTCCTGTATGTATACAAGCCAAGGAAATCATCTTAATTTCAACTAGAATATTTTTTCAGTTGTACAGGAAGTATCTAGAATGCAGTGCATCCTTATAGGACTTAATTGGCTTGTTCCCATCTGAAGAGGTTAGATCTCAGTTATCATTAGTGCTTTAAGTTCTGTATTTTCAAAGTCCATCCCATAGTAACATGTAAGTAACAGCTTTATTTTCTTTCTCACTTCCTTGCCATTTCACTGAAGAAATTAATAACTTTAAAAGTAATTGAGGGCTTCCCTGGTGGTCCAGTGGTTAAGACTCTGAGCTTCCACTGCAGGGGGCGCAGGTTCAATCCCTGGTCGGGAAACTAAGATCCCACGTGCCACGTGGTGTGGCCCAAAAAACAAAAAAGTAATTGAATAGCCGATGTTTCACTTTTTCTTTGCATCCTGTAAATTCCTTTCAGGAGAAAGGATCTGCGATGCTGCTGGCCTCCTCCCACTCGGCCCTGTTTACTCCCTCCTCACAGTGAACTAGTGTTAGCCACAGTCCCCTCCCCCTACTTCCCTCCTTTCCCATCTTCTCCCTCCCAGGTGACATTTATCCTAGCATTGCATTACAGGGCCCTCCATATGGCCCTGAGGGAGGAAGGCAAGATGGGAAACACTGTCCCCAACTCGCATGTGAGGAAACAACAAAAAGCACAGGCTTCCTGTGCTGTAGTCACATGAATAGTCTAAAACCGGGGCCAGTTGGCCACCACCAAGCCACTTACCCGCCCAGGAGATCCATGCTGTACAACAACCTTGATGCTGAGATGCTCACAAAAACATCTAGGTCTAAACACGAGGAACAGAACCTACTAAATCTGCCCAGGGGTGTTCTTTTGCCTTTAATTTTTCTATAAAAGATCAAAACCTGAAACAGTTTTATCTGCACGCCCACTTTTCCCAAACCTCTTGCTTGATTATTCACACGTAGCTCGGCAGCTTGTGTGTTAGAAGAAGGGGGCTCCCTGTCCCACCTCTCACGTGACTGGGACTTGCAGGTCTCATCGATGACAACGAAAGCCCAGAAGCAGCTGCTCTTCGGGAGCTTGAGGAAGAAACTGGCTACAAGGGCGACGTTGCTGAATGTTCCCCAGGTTCGTGCTGCTCCCCATGTGTGTGCTTGGGGACAAACTTCTGAAAATTAGCCAAGCAGTTGATTGTTCTGGATGTGAAAGGGCTGATTCTTTGGGTGTTCTTTATGGTCAGGGATTTATTTATTAGCTAATTCACTGAAGAGAAATCCTTGATGAGGGTTGGTCACCTGAGTGAACCTCCCGGCCCCATGAGAGCACGGCTGAGCATAAAGGGCTGAAGTTGGAGAAGAATTATGAGATCAGGGTGCCTTTCAGGGTTCCCACATTCTAAGCTTTATTACTTACTCATCTCGTCCGTATGCCACGCTCCTCACTAGAAGACTTTCTTGATGTGGTGAAAGGATATTACCGCATCTAACCCCTCAGATTTACCAAACTTTCCTCAGGAACTCTGGGGAAAATATGAGTACTAACTACACATGTGCTCTGTAGGCCAACAGCGTATATACTAAGGGAATAGGAGAAACCAGTTCCCCTGCATAACTTCTACATACACTATGAGTTACAAGCCCACTCTTCCTCCAAAGACATTTAAGTGATGAAACGAATGACACCTGACTAGTGTCTGGAAAGGTGATCTGCTGCTTCTCTCCCCAGCTGTCTGTATGGATCCAGGTTTGTCAAACTGTACCACACATATCGTAACCGTAACTATCAATGGAGACGATGCTGAAAACGTAAGGCCTAAGCCAAAGCCAGGTAAGCGTGTGTTGGCTACGTTTACAGTGGTTGCGTTGCATTAAATTTCTTGTAACTTGCTACTAGTTTGATTTTTGTTAATAGAATAATGGTCTTTCAGAGATGCTTCATTGGTACTCTTGGCTGTTTTCCTAATCTTATGTATTTCAGCATTTTTCTCTTAGCGCTTCTTTGATTTTTATGCTTTCTTTATATAAAATGTGCAATTACAAATTTCCATACTTTCTATATGGAGTTTATTCCCGCTTAGTAATAAGGACTACAGGCCTTAAATCGTAAACAGTGAAAATCTTCAAAATCACTGATTTCTGTCTCCATCAATATTGTAAGAATGGCAGAAGTGCTACAGCACAGCACCATATTAACTGTTTTTGTTGAGTTCCATATTTAGTGAAGCTTTGGGGAAATTCTTTGCTCCACATTTCTTAGCAAGTTTGGATTCAGAGGCTCTAATGCCTCTGTCGGTTCCATGTGCTCTCGCAGCCCCACTAAAAGGTGGTGGTGACACAGATACCACCGTAAATCGTGTTAGAGTGGAGGTCTTCCATTTCCCGTCCCTTTTAGTTGTTCCTGAGTGTTCCAGTTTCCCACTGCAGCTAATTTTAAATGCCCAGTTTTCAAACTAGCGAATATAACATGCTGAGGAAGAGTTTGGCAGTTCCTCAGAGAGTTAAACATGGAATTAGCAGGTGACCCAGCAATTCCACTCCTAGGTAAATACCCAGAAGAACTGAAAGCAGAGCCTCAAACAGATACTTGGATGCCAGTGTTCATTCAGCATCATTCACAATACCCAAAACGTGGAACAACCCAAGTGTCCATTAACAGATGGATAAACAAAATGTGGCCTATTCTTACAATGGAGTATTATTCAGCCATAAAGCAACGAGGCATGCTGATACATGAAGCTTGAAAACATCTTGCTCAGTGAAATTAAGCCAGACACAGGAGGGCAAATATTGTGATTCCACAAATGTGAGATACCTAAAATCGCTACATTCATAGAGACAGAAGGTAGAATAGAGGTCACCGAGGATAGGGAATTCTTGTTCAGCGGGCACCACCTTTCTGTTTTGGATGATGAAAAAGTTCCAGAGATGCGTAGTGCTGATGATTGCACAACAATGTGACTGTATTTAATGCCACTGAATTTGTACCTTCAAAAATGGTTGAATTGGTAAATTTTATGTTATGTATATTTTAACAAAGTTTAAAAATACATATATGCATATCACAGAATATGCTTTAAACTTGGCCATTAAAACATTTGATTTGGAGAACAATAACTTTGTACTGTTGGAATTTTTTTACCACGTGTATAAATTAAATTAGTAGAGACCCAGGTTTCTGTTAAACTCTTATAGCCTTTCTGATAACGTCTTGCACAAAAGCCTTGCAGTGTTTGACCATTCCGGGCCTTGCTGAGATGTCCCCCTTCTGTTTGTTTTCAGGAGATGGAGGTACGTGTCCCGCTCGGGGACTGGCCTTGAGTGCCGTGTGGTGCAGCGGGAGCGGCCATGGCATTGTGAGTTGCTCAGGTGGGCTCGCCTGGTGTCCGGCTCTATTTTCACTTGCACTTTGTTTGTTTAGAATTTGTGGAAGTGATTTCCTTACCAAAGAATGACCTGCTGAAGAGACTTGATGGTAAGCATTCTTGATTACCCCACTTTCTCTGTTTTCCCCATCCCCACCAACGGGGTACTAAATATAATTCTATTTCTTCCTCATTAAACTCAAATACCTAGAAACTGTTATAAGACTGCAGTTGACCTACATAATAAGTTTCCTTTCCAGGTGGCATAGAGTTTGAAAATAAGAGCAAAACATTCCATGTCAAGTGAAAGCTTTCATTAGGGGCTTTTTTAATCCTACAGAACAGTCACGATATAGGCCTGCTGATTAGCTAAAACTATTCTATACCTTAAATCTTTAACCCCTGCCATGCAAAGGTATAGTAAATAATCTCTTAACTGATCCTCAAATATGCCAGTATGTTGGATGGTTCTTTGTGTGGGGTCTAAGTTAAAGGAGATTTTAACAAATATTTAGGCACCTAATATATACGCAGTGTGATAAGCTGATATAATGAACTAACTAGCAGCGTGCCCCTTAATAAACTACTTGTCATGTAGCTACATGGGGTTCCCGGTCAGCCCGTCTCACAGGACTTTGTAAAAATTAGTAAGGATGTCCTCCGGTAACCCTACACGAGGAGATACTGCAAAAGACGTGGCAGGGCCTTCGGGGGCTCCTCTGCCAGCTGGGTTCGTCTCCAGTCACTCACGACAAAGAAGCGGGTGATCTCCTAATTTGAATACTATTCAGTTTTTATTTCAAAAATTAACTTGAAGCATTGTTTGGCCTGAAGCCTTGGGAGCAGTCTCTTCCTTCCTCCCGTGAGTACCAGTGGCGTACAGTTTTATTTCTGACGTCTGTGTTTGAAAAGTCAAGGGGATCTTTCAAAAACTGCTGGGATTTCAGGTTCCCAGACAGCCTCCATCCCTATGTTACTTTTTTATAGACCAGACCTAAGGTAGAAACCACCTTAGGATCCCAGAGTCAGAGTTAGAAGTGCTCGTCGTGAGGAGATGCAGTGATTTGAGGTGTTTACTCGGGGAGAGCCATGGCCACCGTCACAGCACAACTCTGAGGCCGACAGGCCTGGCTGGATTGAGGCTCAGCCAACCGGGTGTTAGTTACAGCTCAGAACAGGTTCCTAGCTCTTCTCATTAAACGGGAACAGCAGGACAGCCCCTACCTCTGAGGAGGCAGGAGTAAAATTAAATGGGATAATGGTGACACACAAATGCTTGAAGGTTATGTGCTATTGTTTTTATTTTTTGTATTAGAAAAATGTCCTTTTAAAAAAAATTCCTTCCTTCTCCTTTCCATTAACTTCCCTTCCAGCCTTAAAAGGGGGGGAAATAGGGAGGTAGAAGGATCTATATATATAGGAAGAGGGAGGGGCAAAGAACCAGTGTTCCTGGCTTGACTAGCATCACAATATAGTAATCAAATTATTTATTCCACACGTACCATTTGAGAAGTGAGTAGGAAGGCACGTGGAGTTCAGTTTGCTACTAAGAATAGCTTTTAGCACTCGCCCAGCACCTGCTGGCACAGATGAGCAGGACAGAACCCTGTCTTTGAGGGTCAAACTGACTCTGAGCTTGTTCCTAAACAAGTGGCTGGGAAACAAGGGGCAGATTGGAAATCTGGGGGCCTCCACCTGAGTAAAACAGAAGTTCTCATGAAAGGCCCTTGTGGTCAGATTCAGAGACCTCGTCCAGTCCCTCCGAGCACACAGCTTAACTTGCACATGGAACGTGTGTGTCCCTGACAGTGGAGAGGATGCATGAATCATCATCACTGTGTAGTTCAGCACAACAAAGCCCTGTAGTGAGCGATCTATGAAGTAACAGTTGGATCTATAAACTTAAAGCTTTGCTGTTTAAAACACAGAATCATCACCGGGTATATGTGCTCTTCTGTCTTTAACTTTTTCTTGTTCTTATCTCATGCTGGAAACGTAGTCCTGCTTTTACATCCTTTATTCTTCTGTTAGAGTAAGATCCCTGAAGGCAGGAAATGTCTTGTTCATCACTATACCACCAGCATCCAGCACAGAAACTGGCACATAGTAGCCGCTCGGTAAACACTGATTGGCTGATAAGGGGTATTATTATCCGTTATCAACTTCATTATCTGACTTGTATTCTTCACCTCCTCTAGCTCTGGTAGCTGATGAACATCTGACAGTGGATGCCAGAGTCTATTCCTACGCTCTGGCGCTGAAACATGCAAACACGAAGCCGTATGAAGTGCCCTTCCTGAAGTTTTAAGGCCAAAGGACAGTCGCCTTGTTTCTGTAACCAGGACACAGGCCTCCTTCATTAAGACTTTGTATTCAGCTTAGTTTCAATGGAGATTTGAAATTAGTTTTTTCATAAAATAAAAGCACAGAATGCATGTTGTGGTATGGAATTGTAATTACAGGTAGATTATAGCCTTCATTTGAATGCCAGGCTCCACAGCTAATATTAAAGAACAACAACATAAATGCAGGTAATGTTTAATCCAGCTTTCAAAAAAGAAAGCTCAGCTGTTAACTTTTCTACTCTAATCCAGGAGATATGGTATTTTCATAGGAAAATAGCCCTGAATTCCAATTAGGTCAACTCTTCCCAACCCCACTAAAAAATATGTAGTGAGGTATGCAAACAACCGTTTAAGGCATTAGAGTTTTTTTAAAAGACAGACCTATATAGGGACTTTCTTGGCCTCTCCTAATTATCTGCTATATGGAATTAATCTGCATAGCAGAGGATATAAAAGAGAATAACATTCGTAATAAGCAAATGTTTCCAGTTAGCTAGTGTCCTTAATAGCCATCTAACTACTGGAGGGTGACCAGCTCTTATGTAATGAAAAACGGTCGATTCATTCATGTACCAAGGTTCAGAGGCTAATGAAAATACAGGGCCCTTCCCTCAAGCACGTGTATATACTTCAGAATCTCATTTCCTATCCTTACCTCAAAAAGTACTTGAAGTTTCTAAAAACCAAACCCACAGTAATAAGATTTACATGGTTTGGGGCACTGTCTTGGTGTTAAACCATGAGTGTAGCCAGCACAGTTAGCAAGTACCAGAAACCCAATACAAGCTTCCTTAAAGGAAAATATGGATTGTTTCTGGCTCATGCCATGCCCAAACTTCCCCTGCCCCCAATCCTCAAGGTCCACCGGTGTCATTGGCCATTTTCTTACCTCTTGAGCTTGGCTGTTGTGTGGACTTCTGTAGCCTCAGAGGCTCCAGGATTACTGCCTCTGGTGTAGAAGTCTCTGGATGGTTCTCACTGGCTACCCCTAAGTCATGTTTCCAGCCCTGGACCAGGGGTTAGCCAGGCCCCTCAGAACCAGATAAGATCAGGGGAGTAATGCCAAAAAGGGTGCAGTACAGTTTGCTTGTCTGCAGGTTCACTGTCTTACCTAGAGATATTTTTATGAGCAAAAATAGATCTTTATATTGTACTTCCTAAAAAGAATGGAAAGAATCATGCAACTACAGAACTGTATAGATGAAGTCTACTCTCCCTGTGAATACTATGAAAATTTAGCCCCAACTAGTTGCTCTAATAGTAGCCTTCCCCTGTGCCTCTTAAATCCTTATTTTTAATCATGGGCATCATGATTCTCCAGGGACTGTAATCCTCTTCCCTGAGCACTCAAGGCCCTCGTTACCGCTCTTCATCAAAATCAAGAGACGCCAAGGCATACAGAGAATGCACAGGCTCAAGCACACAGACTAGTCTCCAGACAGCCTCCAACTCTTGCAAAATCACTCCCCATGCCAACTGATAAAGCTATGCAAATGCTGATGGAGGACAGAGATTCGTAACCCCTGCCTGTCCTTTCTGCCTTCTTTTCCTAAGAGTGCAGTTCAGAAGTGCCACCTAAATCCTAGAACATCCCCTAATGCAGTTTATGTTCTCTGTAAATATCAAAGGCTATGCTTTGGAAATTCGGTCAGTTTGAGAACTGGCAGCCTGGATGTTTTCACTGGCTGGCCCTATCAGTATTTAAATGTTGAAGGTTTATTAGTATTTTTTTGAAGGTTTATTATTAAAAGCTATATTTCCACCTTCTTTGGGGAAAAATAGCTGTAACACTGGGTTGTATTTCCATGGTAACTAACAGTGGTCTGAGGCCCTCAGGAGATGCTCTCCAGTGGACATGGCTACTCTCCTGCCTGCCTGTATTTTCTCTGCCTTCCTCCTGAAATTAGTTGGCTTTGTGATCCTAAACTAAATAAGATACACTTCCTGCATTAAGAAAGTAAACAATGATTGATAGAACGAGAAGGACTTCTTTGAAAAGTTAAGTTTGATCTTTTTGGGCAATAAAGCACATACTTTGAAAAATGAATTAGGGAATTCCCTGGCGGTCCAGTGGTTAGGACTCTGTGCTTTCACTACGAAGGATTCCTGGTCGGGGAGCTAAGATCACGTAAGCCACGCAGCACAGCGCGCGCCCCCCGCCCCCGCCCAAAAAAGAATTATTTATAAAGAACTGTGCTATTTCAAAAGGAGGCTGGGATATTGTGACCGTTTTTTTTTTCTGGTTTCCAAATGTTAGTCACAAAACTGAGTACCCTTTTGTTGGCCACTGTCCCTCAATATTTTTAGGATTAAACTAATACATTTGCAATAGGTATCTCAGGATGAATTTTGTATGAATATAATGAACCTATATAATCTTAGAAATCATTTAATACCAGATTTTATTTTTCCAACACAACCAGAAGTTTTATTAAATAAAATTTTATTGTCTACTGTTTACACTCATGTTGCTGCTATAAAGTACAACAACATACACAGATTCTTAGCATGAATTACTCATTGTTCACCCCCACTGAACTACAGACATTGCTTGAGAATTAGATCTTTGCTTTAGGGATTAAAAAAAAAAAATTGGGGCATAGTATCTTGAAGAGTATTCTCAAGTGACGTGTTGGAATTCCAAGGCACAGCCAATACAGTAAAACAGCACCGACTGTGCTGTCCCTGGGAGGAAAGGGGAATGGAAAACAGGCAGAGTAATTATAAGCAGTTGTTTCTGGTGACAGATTTGACTCTGAAAGCTTGATTCTGCTCATCTGGGCTAAGTGGCTGCTTTGAGGAGGAACAAATAAAATGGGGGAGGGTGGGAATGTGGATACTATGAGTTAAAGTATAAAAAGTAATTATATCTAAAATATAGATTAGATATAAATGATCCAGAACTCATTAAATAAGCTCAAAAATACTGGAAAGTGGCAATCTGAACTACATTTAATTTTAAACAAGTGGGGGGAATACTGAGTGTCTTGAATGTTGTGTGCAAAACTGATCCACGTCACCATCTCACCGTCACAACCGAACATGGCAAGGCGGGTACATTGGTTTCCAGCATCACAGGCAACACTGCATGTAGGTTTTTTAATGAATAATGTAAACTTTAGTGTTAAGGCAGCTGGTACTAATGCTGCACACAGGCTTAGCTCCGTGCCCATTTCAGGAATGAGACGGTCAACACTTGAAAACAAACTGTGAGAGAAGAAAAGGGGTGCCAGCATTATCTGACAAAAACAATGAGTCAAAATATTTTCCCTTTCACACACACAAAAAGAAATACTGGAACATTTAGAAAAACAAAGCACCCATCCCGCCAACTTCAGCCTGTTCCTTAACAAATATTTCAAAATACTGATAAATAATGGTGACTGCAAGCAGAATTCCAGTGCCCGAGCCAATGGCCCCGAGGAAGTCGGCCAACACTGACAGGGCGCCGATGCACAAGCCCCCAAACGCAGCCGCCGTGGGGATGTACCTGGAAGACAAAACCCCGAGTCAGGCAGGGGAGGCCCTCGGGGAGGGGCAGCAGTAACAGGCGGGAGAAAACTGAACTAACGCGCCAGGGAACTGTCCGCAGTACTGACGGTTCGTCCAGGGCTGTGCACAGTTATGTGTTGATGAAAATGATGAAAGGAATGATCTGACTCCCTGATTTCAAGAAACCAGTTAATAGCCAAGAAAGGCAATACATGATTTTTACAGCAGAAGAGAATCCTCAACTGTGATTTAAGTACTGGAATGTTTAATATTGTTTGTAAGTGGGTAACCTTTAGCTCCCTCTTGTAGATGAAGAGTAAATATCAAAATGCTTTCTAAGTATCAAATTTATGTGACAAGATTTGGATGACCCTATTCAACAGTAATTCAACCTTGGCCACATGTTAGTATCACCTGGAGAACTGTTAAAAATAATGGGATTGTATTTAAAATACTCCAGAGGGGGGCTTCCCTGGTGGCACAGTGGTTGAGAGTCCGCCTGCCGATGCAGGGGACACGGGCTCGTGCCCCGGTCCGGGAAGATCCCACATGCTGCGGAGCGGCTGGGCCCGTGAGCCATGGCCGCTGAGCCTGCGCGTCCGGAGCCTGTGCTCCGCAACGGGAGGGACCACAGCAGTGAGAGGCCCGCATACAGCAAAAAAAAAAAAAAAAAAAAATACTCCAGAGGGGAAAAAAAGATGGGGGTGAGGGACCATGGATGGGGAAGACAGTAGATGAAACAAGAATGGGAGAAGGATAATGACTAAAGCTGGATACGGTTGGACGCAGGGGTTCATTATACCACTCTGCAATCTATTCCATGTTGTAAATAAATAAAAAGTTTAAAATACCAATGCCTTTTCAACAAATGGTTCTGGAACACTTGGCTATCCACATGAAAAAGAAAGAATCTGGACCCCTATCTCACATGAAACAAAAAATGAGCTCAGAGTGATCACAGACCTAAATATAAGAGGATTAATCTTTGTGACCCTGGCTTCTTAGATACACCACCAAAAGCAGCACAGAGAAACCAAAGAAGAAATAGAAAAACTGAACATCAAAATTAAAAATTTGTGCATCAAAGGACACCATAAAGAAAGTGAAAAGACAACCCACAGAATGGGACAAAATATTTGCAAATCATTTACCTGATGAGATACATCCAAAATATTTTTTTAACCTTATAAACAATAACAAAAAGACAACCCAATTAGAAATTTTAAATGAGCAAAAGAAGAGACATTTCTCCAAAGAACATATTCGAATGGCTAATTAACACATGAAAAGATGCTTAACATCATTACTCATCAGGGAGAAGCAAATCAAAACCACAATGAAAAGGGAAAAACCACAATGAGATACCACTTCATACCAACTAGGTGGCTAAAATCAAAACAAGAATTAATGCTGGTGAGGACGTGCAGCAGCTCCAGACACTGCACCTGGATGCAGAATGGGGCAGCTGCTCTGGAGAAGGGTCTGACAGTTCCTCAACACGTTCAACACAGTTAATACCCAACCCAATAGTTCCACTCTGAGAGAAATGAAAACATATGTCCACACAAAACCTGAACAAGTACATTCACAACAGCATTATTCATGACAGCCAAAAAGTGGAAACAACCAGAATTTCCACCAACTGATGAATGGATAGACAAAACGTGGTACATCCATACAAGGGAATATTATTCACGAATAATGAATGAACCCCCAAAACATTATGCTACGTGAAAAAGATAGTCACAAAGGATCACATATAACTCCATTTATATGAAATGTCCAGAACAGGCAAATCTACAGACACTAGATAAAAAGCCTGGAGCTGGGAGGTGGGAGGGTGGGTAGGAATGGAGAATAACTAATAGGTATAAGGTTTCTTTCCAGGTGATGAAAATGTTTTAAAAATTATATTGTAATGATTACACACTCAGAATATACTAAAAACAAAACAAAACCCCACTAAACTGTATATTTCAAATGAGTAAATTACATGATATGTGAATTATATCTCAATAAACTTATCAAAAAACAAAAAACTGGGGCTTCCCTGGTGGCGCAGTGGTTGAGAGTCCGCCTGCCGATGCAGGGGACATGGGTTCATGCCACGGTCCGGGAAGATCCCACATGCCGCGGAGCGGCTAGGCCCGTGAGCCATGGCCACTGAGCCTGCGTGTCCGGAGTGTGTGCTCCGCAACAGGAGAGGCCACAACAGTGAGAGGCCCGCGTACCAAAAAAACAAAAACAAACAAACAAAAAAAACAAAAAACTGATGCCTGGGACCCACCTCAGACCAAATAAATCACAATTCCTAGAGGCGGGATATCAGTATTTTTTAAAAGCTCCCAGGTGATTTTAAGTGCAGCCAGACGAGGATCTCTGACCTACAGCATTTTAACACTGGGCTGAGCAGTGAAGGGAACATCATTTCAATTAAAATAATAATTTAGGTGTCAATTCTGATGTGGAGAACAATTCACTTTTGTGTTAAATTTTGGTTCTTTTGTGTTAAGTACAAGAAAAGTGCTTCAAATATGAATTTAAATAACATCTGAGACCAAATGATAGATTGAAAAACCAAGAACACGTGTGTATGTAACACACATTCTCTCTCTCCTATCAAAGACTGAGTCTAATGGCCTTCCTTACCTGTTAAGCTCATGAACCATAGAGGTATCCCTGTGGCCCCTCATTACCATTTGCTGTTCTTTAAGCTGTTTAGCTACCTGCAAAGAGAAAAACAACTTTTAAAATCAAACTCTAACCATTTCACTGTTGACTACGAGGTTCTGTGTGAAGTGCTCTCCACAGAAAATACAAGAAGACTGAAGTAGACACTGTCGTATCATAATATTCCCTGAGGCTACAATGCTGCACAACCACATTATCCATACCTTAAGCCAGGGTTTCTCAATCTCTCCTTAATTATCACCTCCCTAAAGAGAAATTAAATACTAAGGAATAAGACTTTGTCTGGTAGGGTTGAGCTTTGGATGGTCACAAACCATTGTAAAATCTAATAATTTTTCACTTTCCAGGAACTACCTGTAGTTTTTAACTCCCTGGGGATGACATTACCTCATTAAGAATGTATGAATTTGAGTTTAAATTACAAAAGTAATTAAGTGTATCAATTACCATTTGACATCTAAAAATTATGAATTTTTTTTTCATTTTCAAATAAACCAAGTACTTACATCTTTGGCTGAGGAACCAGACACCTCTATCCACGTCTTAGAAAAGAATGCACATGATCCCAACATGAAGATGATATAAACAACCACATGGACAGGATCCTCAAATATGGCGCCCATGGACTCAGGAGGAGAAAGGTAGTAACAAAGGCCCCCCACTGGGTAAGAACGAGCAGGTCCTCCCCCACTGACGTCCTATAGAACAAGAATAAAAAGCACAAATGGTCACATTTCTGTGACTTTTCAAACTCCTCAAAAATTATGACAATGTTTTAAGCTCAAAGCACCTACAGCTAATGATTCTACGTAACTTAAAGGATTTACTTTTGTGTCTGATATCTTCACTCTTACAAAATTATATAGTGAGTAAAAAGAAAATTATATAGTGAGTGTCTAATACATAAAAGACATTGTGAATATATTAACAGAAGAGCAATTTTTAAAAAAAATTATACTTCTACAAGAAGAATCTTCTCTTCCTGAAGATAGGAATAGATCACATCGATCTCTGATAACATTTAGAGTCAGAAATTTTATGAACTATGTAAGAGTACACATTCTTTCACTTCAAGGTATGCTATTAAGAATGCAATCAACTGAAATATTAACAGAAGACTAACGACCCACTGCCTAAACTTTATATGATTTGTATATTGTAAAGAGTAGTCTTTTAAGAAGTATAAAGGGTTTTTTTTATCCACACAAACATTTAAGAATTTTTATAGTAAAAGAAATGGGAATAGCATGTATTTGCTCATATTAAATAAAAGTTCTGCACATAGAGGGTGGGAAAGCAATTTTTGGATGCAGTGATTAAAATGTCTGGTTCCTGAATTTACAATTTCCAAATGATTCATTTACTGTGCCCCTAGAATCACTGATTCCAAATCAAAAGCCCTGACAAATTAAACTTCCCAATAGCTCTCACTTAAAAAAAAAATCTCATTAAGATCACAACACAATCTATACAACCACTCAGTGCATTTATTACTGTGAAATTATCATAGTAATAATGACTGCCAGACTGTTAGCTCATGAGGGGAGGGACAGTCCCTCCCCTCACCACAGGCAATCCAATTTGTTAAATGGAAAAGGAGTCCAGCTGACCCCTGAACAACGAGGGGGTTAGGGCACCGACCCTCCATGAAGTCGAAATCCACATGTAAGTTACTGTTGCTCTTCTGCGTACATGGCTCCTCCGTATCCGCGGTTCTGCATCGCAGGATTCAACCCGCTGCAGACCATGCAGTACTGAAGTGTTTACTACTGAAAAAGACCTGCATCTAAATGAACCCGTACAGCTCAAACCCATGTTCAAGGGTCAACTATTCCGGATAAAGGAAATCATACTTCCTTCAACTGCCTTTGAAGAATTACTGTCTCACCCTATTAAACTTTACATTTTAAAAAATGGCCTTCAGTAAAAGCAGAAAGATACGTCACTACAACTTACAATACAAAAGGTAGCACGTTAAGACAAATACATAGAATAAGCACCGTATTTCAGGAAGGACTGTAAAAATATAATTCTTTGGGGGAATACAAATTCTAGAATTACATATTCTGAAAACAATAAAGGCTCTCTCTTACTCTTCTCTATGTAGTTTTAAGGGGGAAAAAACACTCCTTGGTCAGGTGAAAATTTAAACCAGTCAAAATTCAATCCTGGACTTCCCTGGTGGCCCAGTGGTTAAGAATCTGCCTGCCAATGCATGGGACACGGGTTTGATCCCTGGTCCGGGAAGATCCCACATGCTGCAGAGCAACTAAGCCCATGCGCCATAACTACTGAGCCTGCACTCTAGAGCTCACGCGCCGCAACTACTGAAGCCCGCATGCTCTAGGGCCCACGTGCCGCAACTACTGAGCCATGTGCTGCAACTACTGAAGCCGGTGCGCCTAGAGCCTGGGCTCCGCAACAAGAGAAGCCACCGCAATGAGAAGCTCGCGCACCGCAACTAGAGAAAGCCCATCCCGCGCGCAGCAACGAAGACCCAACACAGCCAGAAAAAAAAAAAATTTCAACCCTACAATAACTCACACCTCAATCACAATGTAGCTAGATTGCTTTAGGAGCTATGATGAAAATCTAAAAGAGGAAGGCAGAATTTACTGGATTCCATTTCTAGCAACTGTTCTCTCTTCAATATAGTTATTATGTGCCTTTCTTACTTACTGCCATTTGGGCCATGAAGAATGGCGGGGGAGGCAGGAGAGGATGATTTCAGTATCCTATATAATCAGCAAATAGCTTCTTTGAAAAAAACATTATTCTAGACAATAGTGGAATAAGATTACAAAACAGGGAATCACTTCCATAAGAGCAACTGTGATTTTAACCTAAAAGGTCATTCAAACGAGATGTGAAAATGCTTCCTAGACGTAAAATAGTACAAAGTACCCTGCCAATCTTAGTTTTACAATGCTTACAGTTTTACAACTCTTCCAAATAAATGATAAACTGTGCTACAGGTAAATGAATCTGGAAATGTTATATACAGCAACTGCTTCAATTGTGGCTCATCTCTTTCAGTTAAAAGCATGAAATGCAAATTACAATAAATCTGAATACTTAGAATAAATAATGAAATACTCACAGCCCACTGTCCTAGTAAATTTACTAAAAAGTTGCCACTAAATCGAACTGACAGCATCTGGGAAATAACATACAGGTTGGACACCAGGGCCGACTGCAGGATGATGGGGATGTTGGAGGTGTAGAAGAGCTTGATGGGGTAGCTGCTGTACTGCCCTCGGTACCGGGCCGACTTAATGGGCAGGTCCACGCGAAATCCCTGAAAAAGGAAGCTTAGGAGTAAGGCGGAAGGGCTGCACGTACCACGACTCCAGAGGAGGCAAACAGTCACAGGAGGGACTATGCAAAGACGATGCTAACAAACTTTCCCTTCCACAGAGATACACAGAAATAGAAATCCTTTTCTATTTCATTGTCGCTAATATTTTGCACCTCAGAGTCTAAACGATGGAATTATTTGCCGAACTAGATTTTGAAACACTGACTTAGCTGCTAACATTTCAAATGGTATTCTCCTCTTTAAGAGCAAAATAAAAATCCACACTCCACTTAACTTCAGTGAAGAAAATATACTTACCTGAAAATATATAACAACAGCAAACACGAAAACTGTAGCAATGAGGTTCATGAGATTGGGTAAATTCTGACGATAGAAAGCCTCCCTTAGAGCTCGAACTTTGTCTGTCCTGGTGGCCAGTAAATGAAAGAGAGCTATGACTGCACCCTCAAACTCGGTACCTGATAAATCAAGATAGAAATCGGCTGTAGCTTCATTACCCAAAGTTGTCCCAAAAGTCAAAACAAATAACCTTGAAGCTCCAGTACAAGGCAGAAATTTGAGTCAAAATAATTCATCTATGTTTATGATACAGCCATGTGTGGAGCTTCTAAAAAATAATTACATCATTGAGGCAAATGTCTTTTTTTTTCATAAATCTGAAGTTTTCTCAAGAGACTATTCTTGATGAAAACAGACAAAGTAGAATAAACCAAAGCAAATATTTAGTTCATAATGATTTGCCTCACCTTTACTTTAGGGAAGGGAAAAGAACATTCGGAGGTGGGGTGGGGGGAGATGGGGAAAAGAAGCAGCAAAGCAGAATAAAGATGTCAGAGTTGAAAGACAGACATTACTCTACCAAGCTTGCCTTTAATTCATTTTACTAAGTATATTAATAAACCATCACTGCTATTTTCTTCAGGCTGGGACCAGGTTAGATGTTAACCATTACAAATCTTGGATGGCATTTGAGAGAAGTGGAGATGGGTAAGGGGAAACACAATGAAATATTTCATAATTTAGGTGCTATTACAAAGCCAAGGAGAACAGCAGCAAAAGTACTAGTACTCCCTGATGATGCAATAAATAATGGTTTTTTAAATCTGAAATCCACTACCTTTTTATCCCTCTAGGAATGCTGAAATCAGTCAAAATCAATGTCAAAATCAATGACTTCTGCAACAATGGCTTAGGCAAATAAAATTTTTTAAACGTTTGCAACCACTGAAATTTTAAATGAGCAGAGGCTAAATTTTAGATACTATTCTTTCTGAAGCAACAGTTCATACTCCACCAATCTCTGCTTATCAGCTTTGGAACACCTGACATCCGCCAGTCGCCTGGGACAGCAAACCAGGGCGTCTGTCGGCAGTCCCGCTCCACCACCTCGTGCTCCTTTCAGCACACACCCGGCCAAACCCGTGCAGTTGCGTCCCTGTGCGTTGTACCTCTGCCAGTGTTAATGGTAGTGGGACTAAAGGCCTTCCAGACAATGGTTTCACAGATGTTGGTGGCAATAAAGAGGGAAATCCCAGACCCCAAGCCGTAACCCTTCTGTAGCAGCTCATCTAACAGCAGCACAATCAAACCAGCAACAAACAACTGTGGGGAAAGAAATGCAAGTAAGCTGAAGCAAGAATAAACTCAGAAAGGGGCAGTGAACACCAGTGACTACTTTCAAAGTACAGGCATTTTCAACACTAAAACCTAGTCGATGCAGTATCACTATTATGACACCCTGCATCTAACCCAATTTAGTTTCATCAGAAGCCAGTTCTGCAAATAAGAGGACTGGAAATGTTGTTACATTATAAAGCAGACATTTTGACTTTTAAAGTATATTTATATTTCTCTCATAATGTTTAAAGAAGACCTATTGAAAAGCACCCTAAAACAAAAATGTTCACAACTGTAGCATTTATGACAGCAAGAAACTGAAAAGCATTCCAAATAGCTTCAAGTAAGTAAAAGACCAAATGAATTATGATACAGTAACAAGATGCAATTTTATAGGCTATTAAAGGAAAAGCATGTGAACTATGCTGATACATTTTTAAGTACTATAGATTTTATATATGTGTATTATATATAATATAAAATATATAATAGAATAAGTCAAAAAGCAGAGCACAAATATGTACACAGATTATAACAATGTAAAAATGCATTCAATACATACAGTGACAAAAACATAATGTAAACCTGAAAACAATGAAGGGTTCACCAGGTTCTTAAGTTCATGATTTTTTTTTTAAAAAAAAGAAAGCCTACTAACTTCATGTGAAATTGAAAATTCTTCATTTTCCTCTTGGAGAAAACATCAGTAAAAGTATGTATCAATTAGAAATAATCCATAGCTTTGTAAGTGACCTCTTTGGTCATGTGACTCCTTCCCCACACTTCAGTAACCTAATCAAGGGGGGAAGAAAATGTGCTTCTAGGCCCCCAATCTCACACCTGTCCCCACTTCAAAGACACCCTCCTACAGATGTGAGGAGATGCCCCTTCCATTCCTCCCAGCTCTGAAGCCTCCCACCCTCGTTCCTTAACTCAGTTCACCCAATATCCCCGTTAAGAAAGAGAAAACTACAGTACACCGTTTGAAGCATGCTTACCTTACCGTGTTTTTTCTTTTCCTTAACTGTCATTTCAATGGCTGTACAGAGCCTAACTTGTCTGTTTACAATCTTTAAGTTTGAATTTCAATGGACTGTAAAAAAGGTAAAATTCTCAAAACTCCTAAGAGAGCTCACAAATTCTTTACTGTTTGAAAACCAAGTTTACCAATTTGACAAGATAAAAGACAAGTTAGGACTTAACTACTGAGATTTTATTTTGACCACAGTTATGTAACAAGTACATACTCCCCATCAGAAATACAGAAGCCCACCCTCTACAGGGCATGATAGCTGTCCATAAACCATCAGCCAACCAGACAGTGTTATCATGGACTTGTAATTAAATGACCTGTCCAAGGTCACACAGGCAGCTCTGAAACAACGATAATTCTCCAAACCCCTGTTCACACCAATGTCCATCAGACTAGAGGGTGATTCATTTATATGTGGTGAAAATCAAACTCATGCTTCTCTAACTGGACAAAGGAATTACAGAGAAACCTAAATGAGAAATGGTTTCTATAACTAAAGGAATAAAAGATGGTAAAAAAAAGCATGCATGCCTATGCAGGGAATGAGAAATCAGAAACTGACAGCATCTCATTGACTAGAACAGTTGATAAAAAAACTGAATACTAATTGCATGCCTTCTAGAATGTTCAATACATATGAATCTCTAAAGTATGCATAAAAATAACACTTTAACATTTCAACCTTGCTCATGCGTGCACGCACACACACACAACTCAGTTTGACAAAATAATACTTACCTCTACTATGTGCCATGCACACTGATACTCTCTACTCTTTAAAATTTTAATCAAGACCCACTATTTAGAGTGGAAAAACACTGACCATGTGAATGAAACAAGAATAATTAAGGTGAGAAATACCTTACATAACAGCATGCAAACAGTTTTCAAAATCTCTAGGTGGAAACACACTGGTCTAATCACATCTCTTTAGCAAATCTACACATTTTCAATGTTAGCAAAGCCTTAAAAAGACGCAATGGGTCACTACCCACCTATGATCAAATGTGAAAAATTTCTCTATACATTAACACTAGAAGGATTAACCACAAGACAAATATTTGTGCACCAGAATTTATGTAAACAACTTAGTATATACCCACTTCACTTGTTTCGTTCCAGAAATTTAACTATTCCTTGATTTCTGGTACGGAAAAAAATTAAAATAGCTTAACTCCATTTTTTATCAATTCAAATTCATAACTGACTTCATAAGAAGTCAATACTTTCACTAACTAACCCAGAACTGGTCAGCTGAGGTTCCTTAAGAATATAAATACACCCTTACTAAAATACTAGAAAAATTTTACTGATGCATAATGTTCTAAGAGCTAGATGCCAATTTTGAGTGTCTTTTAGAAAGCAGGGTTATTCTAACTATGGGTCATAAAGCAAATGCTGTAAAGAAACAAAATAAGGCAAAAATTGGTGTATCAGTATCCTCATGCCAAAGAACTGAAAGATACTAAAACCAGTTTTCAGAGGATCTTCCTTCCCATCCATTGCAACTCTTCTTCCTCTAATTCCCTGGGGTTATAAATTTGCCAGTCAAGGTGTTTTTGTTTTTTTTTTTTTAATGTTCTTACTTTTTCTTTTTGGCCACACTACGTGGCCTGTGAAACTTCCCTGACCAGGGATCGAACCCGTGTCCCCTGCAGTGGAAGCACGGAGTCTTAACCACTGGACCACCAGGGAAGTCCCAAGGTGTGTTTTAAATGGAGAAATAATGACAAAGTTTTCCTTTAAAGAAGTGTACCTTATACCAAATGAGAACTCACTGGGGCTCAGAAAACTACCTAATAGTCCATTAAAGATTCCTCCCCTGGTTAAAAGATGAAATATTTCCATTTCATTAGAAAAGCCCTGTGATATGTGATATGTGTTAATGATGCCCAATAAATACCTCAACGATCCCATTCTCCTTGTTCTGAATCATACTCACTAAACAATCTTCTTACTATGATTTGTTTCCTATATAAGATTTCCTATTAAAAAAAAAAGATGGTCAAGCATGCCAATCCGAAATGGTTGTATTTCTCAATGTATATATATACTAATAAACTGGTGTTTTAGTTTAAACTATTTTTCTGACTTTGATCCTTTTGACCATTAAAAAAGTTTTTTCCTAAATTAATCCTAATTTCATAGAGTGAACAAGAGGCATCTCCAAGGTAACCAGGACTCTAGACGTTCAGTGTTTAACTTAAGCAAGCTACTTTTCAAAATCCAGTAAATAACTATTATATAACTTAAGTACAGTCCATTCCTGGGTAACTTCTCTAAAGGATTTTTAAGGACTACATTAGAGAAATATCTTCCAAACTTTACACATTTTAAGATACTTAGTAGAGGGAAAATCATGTTGGCCTTTAAAAATTCCATTCCAAAATATCCATTTAAAAAATCCATAGGATATATATATGTGTGTTTATATGGTATTTCACTTACTGTAAGATACTATTATTTGTAACACTATTATGTGTGTCATTAAGAAAGAAAAAAATACTTCAATTAAACTATGACACAATAACCTATTACAAAGAATTTTTTATTTTCTACTTATAAAAAAGTTTAGACTTAGACATAGATGTTTATCATCTAACTTGCTCTTTCTGTGCCTCTGTTTATACACAATAACTCTTCATTTCAATAACAAATCACAGCAGACTGTTGGAAGACATTTTAAACAGCAGTTAAATTCAACGACATGTTTTATCAACAATGCATATAACCAAGTGATATAAGGATGATATAAACAGCTTTGACCAAGTTGACGTACACATGCAGGCAATGCCTACCATCATGACCGCCACCTGGCTGACCGCACGTGTGACCGCATCAACTCTAAGAAAACATCCTGATTTCAGAGACATCAAAATGTGAAAAATGTGCATCTTAGAATCAGTGAAATACAGTTGATTGATCCATAATTCTTTATTAGACATCTACGGGGCTATTACAATAAATTTTAATTTTCAACATCAACACAACTTATACATGTCATTTCAATAAAGTAAGAAAATGAGTATATCAATCACCTAAAGAATTGTTTCAAAAGAAAAAAAGGAACAAACATTTTTGTTATCCATATGAAAAATTGTATTTCTTACCTGAATGATGATAAGGAGACAGATTCCAGCACCCATTTCAGCGGGATCCCCATACATGCCCGTCATGACATACACAATGGCTTGCCCAATGGTAATGATCATACCAAATACTGACAAAAATTGGGGGAAAAGGAGTACATGCTTATAACCAAAGACAAAAAAAGACTAGAAAAACATCTTTGCCACAAAATTCTCAAATTTGGAAAAGGCTCTTTATTAATTGTATTGATGCTCACGTTTCTGGGCTCCATTGAATAGGGCTCTATCTTTGGGTGTATCTCCAACTTCAATGATTTTGGCTCCAGCTAACAACTGCATAATCAAACCAGATGTTACAATTGGGGAGATACCCAACTCCATTAACGTTCCTGTAAAGGAAGGGGAAAAAAGTAAATAATCTTTACGATATCCAATACAGATTAATTTAGAAGAGTCCCAGTCCTCTCATTTATTAACACAACCTCACAACAATGCATTGAATCAAAATTACTATAAATACTACCAAAATGTAAATTTCTATGAATTCTAAACTTAAATTGTTAAAGAAATCCTTTGAAAGAAATTGTCCAAGATTTCTGTCCAAATCACTATTTTTAAAATTTACACTAAACATTTTAACGCAGGATTTTAAAAGCCCCAAAATTAAATAACAAGTTAATAAAAAGATGATATTTAAGAATATCTGTGGGGCTTCCCTGGTGGTGCAGTGGTTGAGAGTCCACCTGCTGATGCAGTCGACACGGGTTTGTGCCCCGGTCTGGGAAGATCCCACGTGCCACGGAGCGGCTGGGCCCGTGAGCCATGGCCGCTGAGCCTGCGCATCCGGAGCCTGTGCTCCGCAACGGGAGAGGCCACAGCAGTGAGAGGCCCGCGTATCAGGAAAAAAAAAAAAAAAAAAAGAATATCTGAGACTCTCCTAATTCAAAATATAAAATTATATAGAAAGTCATCAAAATCAATGTAGAATATTGAGCAGCATGAAAAATGTTAATGACATAGTGGATAGGAAAAATATTCAAAAATAGCATGTACAGTTTGATTTCATTTAAATATTTAAGTGGAAAATCATTTCCTGTTATTTTAGTCTGGTTATCAAGATGTTTCTATTGTTAATGAACTTATCTACGAAGCAGACTCACAGACATAGAGAACAGACTTGTGGTTGCCAAGGGGGAGGGGGTTGGGAGAAGGACGGATTGGGAGTTTGGGATTAGCAGACGCAAACTATTATATACAGAATGGATAAACAACAAGGTCCTACTGGATAGCACAGGGAACTATATTCAATATCCTGTGATAAACCATCATGGAAACGAATATGAAAAAGAATGTATATATGTATAACTGAATCACTTTGCTGTACAGAGGAAATTATCACAACATTGTAAATCAACTATACTTGAATAAAATAAATTTTTAAAAAAGATGGCATCTTAAATGGATTCTTCATGTTTTCTCAGATACTTCCTCAATGGTAAAAGATAAAAATATGTCTTATTGTTAAAGCTGGTAGGCAGGTAGGTAGATTTCTTTTTATATCAAATCACCAAAATTTAAGACTGTCAAATGGATCTAGTCCAAAAATTAATCCAGTCAAGCTTTAATGAACATTTCATTTAGGAAATATGGCACTTCCACTCAGTAGGGAAAAGAAGGATAAATGGACCTTGGCAAATAACTGGCCATTTATAGAAAATTAAGCCTAGATTCCTTATCTCATGACTTACATTAAAATAAAGGCCACAGATTTAGAAAATATAACCATAAAAGACAAAATACAAAAGTACCAGAAGTGAGTATGCTTATAATCTTGGAAAAGAAAAAGCCTTTCTAAGCCTTTCTATAACAAAATACATAAAGGCCACAAGCAAAAAGATGGACGATATGATTAGATACAACTATGAAACCTCCATGTGGCAAAAGACAGGGTAATAGTTAAAAGAAAAATGTTCGAACACAAGTAACAAAGAGCTCGTATGTCTAAACGGCAAAGAATTCTTACAAATGAATTTTAAAATGCACAAACAGCAGTGAAATAAGTCAGAGAAAGACAAATACTATATGATATCACTTACAAGTGCAATCTAAAAAATACAACAAACTAGTGAATATAACAAGAAAAGAAGCGGGCTCATGGATACAGAGAACAAACTAGAGGTTACCAGTGGGGGTGGGTGGGGGCAATATAGGGTGGGGAGTGGGAGGTTAAAACTACTGGGTATAAGACAGCCTCAAGGGTGTGTTGTACAACACAGGGAATATAGCCCCCCCACACAAAATAGAAAAATAAAAAAGAGATAAATGGCATGGCCACTCCCAATAATGCTCTTTTCTCAGGAAAATACCAACAACATAGGAGGAAACCCCAGCACCCAAATCTGTACTATGTAACCCTGAAACTGTAACCAAAGCTGGCTGGGTCTGGTGGAAATCCTGGTAATTTCTAATTCTGAACTGAGAACTGAAGAACCCAGGAGTTGTTGAAGCTAGATCACAAAGACAAGGTTCCCTGTCCCTGCTGCTGAGGTCTGAAAGCTGGTTCTCTCTCCACAAGGCTTAGTTGTTCTACCTCCTCTTTGGGTTCCAAAAAATGACTAGTATCCTTCCAGTAAATTCCATTTCTGTGTTTAAACCAGTCAGTCGTTTCCTATGACTTATAACAAGTCCACTCATAGAAGAAATACAAATATTCAATAAAAATATAAGATGATGTTCAAGCTCACCAACACATAAAGAAATACAACTTAAATAACAGATACCAATTTTTACCTGTTTAACACAAAGACTAAAGGACAAATATTATCCACTGTTGGAAGAGAAATGGTCATTTTCATACACCATAGCAGAGTGTGTAAAATAATTCAAAGCTTTTGGAAGACAATTTAACAATATCTATCAAAAATTTAAGTGTACATTCCTTGTAAACAGTTAAACTTCTAGAAATTCATTCTATTAAAAACTTACAGAAGAGTGTGATAGTAGTCATGGTAGCATTGATTATAATGACATAAAATTGGGAAAAAAACTACATGTATGACAGCAGATCCTACAGGCCTTGGGGTCATACTTAAAACACACTCCTTACTGTCTACAAGCCTCATAATCTGGCTCTTGGATTCATCTGCAGCATCATGTCCTACCACATTTCCCCTTTCCTTTTTTCTTCCAATCACACCACCCTCCTCATTGTTCTTGGAACACATTAAGCATACTCGCACCTCAGGGCCTTTGCACTTGCTATTCCCTGGGGGGAGGTTCCTCCCCCAGATCTTCACACGGCCTTCTCTCATGTCCTGCAGGTCTCTGCTCAAATGTCCCTTCCCCCTCCCAAGATACAGTTCATGTAGAGTCTACCTCCCCAAATAGAGTAACATAAACTCCACGACAACAGCATCGCTGTCTTGATCACTGCTCTAATCTCAGCACCTAGCACAAAGCTCCACTCATAGGAAGAACTCAATAAATACCTGAATGAATGATTAAAGAAATCATGGCACATCCATATAATGCAGTAGTATATGGCCATTCAATAAAATAGGTCATCCAAGATATTAAGTTAACACACCAAGTAGTAGAATAGTTATATAGTAGATCTTATTTTTCAGGTTTTAAAAAAAGTATATAAATTCATATATATGAATATATATTCAGACAAAAGGTCCAGATGGTTATTCACCAATCTGTTGTCTTCCCAGGAGTTACCCCCGAGAAGCGAGACCTTCATTTTCAGCTTTATACAAATCTGAAACGTTGGTGCATTTTTTTTTATAACAAACAAATGTTACTTTTTTGATGTAGAAAAAAACCCACCCCAAAAGCCCCTCCTGATCCAGGCCCTCCCTATCTCTCAGCCTCACTGACCAGCATCCCCGACCCGAATCCCCGGCCTGCACCCCGTGTCCTCATGCATGTGTGCTGTGACTCAGGCTTCCCTCTCCCGACGGTCCATAGGCTGAATTCCAACCCAAATGCTCTCCCAGCATCATCTCCTCCCTGGCACCGCAGATCAGTCTTTCAGTCCCATGAGAAACTCAAGAATACACTTCAGAGTCCAGGAAATCTCCTGAGATTTTATGAAAAATCTGCACGTGTGAATGTACATGCATTTTTCTAGGCAGAGTACAGATAAATTTAATTAGATTCTCAAAGGAAACATGACCCACAAAAGGATGGAGAACCAAAGCTCTAGACAATGCTAATCACTCTATTCTGTCGTAACTCTATACTCTGTACATACTTCTATTATTACAATAAATACACAGTTTTGTAATTATCTTCATGTTTGTCTCTTCTCCTAGGCAATGAGTTTCTTTTACCATATACTGCCCCTCCCCACAGACATCAAAAAATAGTTGTTTCCACATTTTCACATCTATTTGATGTCAGTACTAACATGGAGGCAAAAGAAAAGCAGCATATACCTCTGTTGGATGCAAGAATAACTCTCATCCAGTAGAAAGGATCTGCAGAATCTGATGACATGATTCCAAATAGTGGTATCTATAAGATTACATAAAATATTTTATAAAAATGTATTATATAAATTAAGTTTGAACTTAATTTATAATGCATTCACTTAATATTTGCAATACTTAAAAAAAAACCCACTACTTCTCATGTTCAATAACAAAATAAGCATACCTTAAAAGTAAAGTTCTTTAATGAAAATAAAAACAATGGGAATCATTACTTACAACATTTCACTAGTAAATATTCCTATCAGTATGGAGATTTGTTGCACAACAATGTGAATATATGTAACACTACTGAACTGCACACTTAAAAATGGTTGATTAATTTTATGTTTTTGCAATTAAAGAAAATGCTCCTATCAGTAAAGGATATATCTACCATGTCACAGAATAATCTTGGAAAGCTATGGGTACTAGTGACAGCCACGGCCATACTCCAAATGTAAGACTGAAGATGAGATATACAGTAGAATACTATGCAGCCATTAAAAATTACCCTATGAAGCTTGTAACAGTATGAGGATGTGCTTATGTTATAATATTAAGTATAAAACAATGGTTCTCAAACTGGGGCAACTTTGCCCCCCAGGGGACACCTGGCAATATAGGAAGACACTTTTGGTTGTCCCAACTTGAGGGGGGTGCTACTGGCATTAGTGGGTAGAGGTCAGAGATGCTGAACATCCTACAATGTATGGGACACTCCCCCACTGCAAAGAATTATCCAGCCTAAACTTCAGTGCCATTGCTGAGAAAACCTAGTATAAAAAGAATGGTATGAAACTGTATAAATAAAGTAAAAGATCAACACTGTAAAAATATGCATAGAAGAAAAAACTAGGTGTAAATATTTTTTACAATCTTGAATAGTGATTATTCACAGGTGGTGGGATTACTATTGATTTTTTTCTTCTATATTCTTTTCAGCATTTGTCATATTTTCTATAATGAACACATATTACTTTTTTTTTTTTTTGTGGTACGCGGGCCTCTCACTGTTGGGGCCTCTCCCGTTGCGGAGCACAGGCTCCAGACGCGCAGGCTCAGCGGCCATGGCTCACGGGCCCAGCCGCTCCGCGGCATGTGGGATCCTCCCGGACCGGGGCACAAACCTGTGTCCCCTGCATCGGCAGGCGGACTCTCAACCACTGCGCCACCAGAGAAGCCCCACATATTACTTTTTAATCAGAAGAAAAAAAAAAACCTTAACTTCAGAATGCTTCCTATTATACGACCCATGTTCAGAACACAGCACTTGGCCATACCCCCTCCCTCACCATGTAGGAGAAAAATACACTTCCAATTTCAAAAACCTTCCCTATATGAAGTTGATTAAAAAAAAAAAAGTTCCAAAAGATGCTGCCAGCAATTTTAAATAGGTCATCTGGTCAATCTAAACCTCTTTGGACATCTGAATATATTAGCTGGGTTAGCAAAAGCAAGAAGCACGATATTTTGTGTGCACCCTATAGATGCAAACACTCTTCAGCTAATGTGAGAGATGGGGAAAAAGGAAGTTATTGAATAAAAACCAATTAACACTACAGGATAGTCCATATCACAATATTCCCTAAGTGGGGGAGAGACCAATCAATCAAATTACCTTCCTTAATTGAGTCTCGTAGAAATAGCCATTACCTCCATGATTAGACGCTTTGTGGGATAACAAAGAAGAAAGTCAGCCAACCATCCCTAAGTAATGGTATTCCCTCCGTTCCCATAGTCAACAGGATTAAACTCAGTGTCTAACTTTACTCCTCTTAGGAAATTCCATAGTTACAGGACCACGTCCAACAAGGGCAGCAACAGGAGCTATTTTCTATGACTCTCAAAGTTGCAGACTTTCAGGCTTTGCCCTATATTACATAAAATAATCAGTTTCAACTTCACAAAATACAGTATACACTTCAGAGAAACAAGCATTTCATGCTTGAATGGAAACCCTAAACCAATCAGATGGACAAATAGAAAATCAGTAGTAGGGATCTCCAAAGGCAGTGGGCACTGAAACCAAGCAAGATATTTCTGGGCTAAAATGGCAAGCTGTGATCAAGTTACAGAATTTCCCTCCCCAATACATAAGAAAACACATTTTTCAAAACATGTAAAATAGTAAAAGAATTTAAAAATCTAAAGGAAAAAAATCTATAAAGCAGCCAAACAAGAAAAAGCATCATAAACTTGATGGTCATGGGCGGGGAGAAAACAACAGACAATTGAGGAATAGGGACTCAGCATGAAACTGCTCCAACCATCACAAAGGGAAGGCCACAGAACCCCCAGAATCCCCACAACACTCCAAATCTGGAGAAGAGCGGGCTGCACAGATATCCTAATCTTTCCTGCCTCCTCTGGCAGCTGAGAGGAAATGGATGAGAGAAGCCAGGAACGGGGCTCTCTCTGGTGCAACTGACAATTACAGGGCTACACTGAGTCAGGAACTGGGGAGCGATCTGAGGTCAGTAATGGAATAAAGCCCTCCTCAGTCAGGTGGTGAGGACTCTCACAAGACACATAACAAAAGTCTAGCAAGAGAGCAGAGCCCAGGTGGCATTTACGGCACTTCTCTCAGCTGATCTCACCTCCCACCATTCCCTCAAGCTAAGAAAACACTATGGAGAACACGAGACCCCAAACCCTTCAACTGTGGCTGGGAGGGGAAAACTGTGGCTCTTTCTGTTTGAGATTCAGTGGAAAGAGAATCAAGAAATCACCAGCCCTGGGCCAAACTGCCTAAGCGTGAGAAAGACAAAAAGGTACAGCTTGGGATTCCCTGGTGGCACAGTGGTTGAGAGTCCGCCTGCTGATGCAGGGGACACGGGTTCGTGCCCCGGTCTGGGAAGATCCCACATGCCGCGGAGCAGCTGGGCCCGTGAGCCATGGCCACTGAGCCTGCGCGTCCGGAGCCTGTGCTCCGCAACGGGAGATGCCACAGTGGTGAGAGGCCCACATACCACAAAAAAAAAAAAGGTACAGCTTGACAACCATGTAAACACATTACAGAAAAAAAAATAATGAAGTAACATAAAATGCATAAATTAATTTATGGCATGAAACAGTCATGAGAAATATCACACTTTATGTAACTCAAGTTATGTTTCCTTCTTCTTGGGTTTTCTTGGGTTCCAGCTGCAAAGCTGCAAATATTTACTACCTGGCCCTTTACAGAAAAAATGTTTGCAGACCCTTGGATTAGAAGATTCAATATTAAGATGGTAATGCTCTTAAATTGACCTATATATTCAAAGCAATAAAAATCATAATGCCAGGAGGCTTTCTTAAAGAAAACGAGAAGCTGATTCTAAAATTCAGATGGAAATACGAGTGACCTAGAATAGACAGTCATTTTGAAAAGAAAGAACAAAGTTGGATGACTTTTACAACCTAATTACAGGACTCAGTTTAAAGCTACATTAATCAAGAGTTATGGTTTACCATAACGATGGAATATCATCAATGGAACAGAACTGAGAGTACAAAAATAGATCCATGCTTATATGGCTAACTGATTTTCAACAAAGATGCCAAAGTAATTCAATGGAGAAAGGAGAGCCTTTTCAACAACTGGTTACACATATAGAAAAAAATGAACCCTAACCTTACCTCACGCCATACACAAAAATTAACTTGGAATAGATCGTAGACCAAAACATACAAGCTAAAACTGTAAAATATTTAGAAGAATACAGGAGAAAATCTTCACAACCTTAAAATAGGCAAACATTTCTTAGGAAACAAAAACCATGAGCAATCAAAGAGAAAGATAAAATGAACTTCATCAAAATTAAAAACTTCTGCTCGAAAAGTTTTAAGAAAATGAAAAGGCAGGCCATAGACTACGAGATATTGTTAAGAAAATGAAAAAGATATTGTTAAGAAAATGAAAAGGCAAGCCATAGACTATGAGAAAATATTCACAATACATATATCTGATGAAGGACTTGTATCCAGAAAATATTTTAAAATGCATATAATTCACTAATCAGACAAAAATGCAATTTTTTTAATGGGCAAAATATCTGGGGAAAAAACACTTTACAAAAGATAAATACCCAATAAGCATATGAGAAAGCTGCTCAATATCATTTACCAGGGAAATACAGGTTAAAACCTCACCATGGAGAAAAGAGAACCTTCCTATACTTTGATGGAAATGGAAAACAGGAGGGTCCTTAAAAAACTAAAAATAGAGCTACCATAAAATCCAGCAATCTCACTCCTAGGTATATGACCAGAGAAAACTCTAATTCAAAAAGATACATGCCCCCCAATGTTGACAGCAGCATGATTTACAACAGCCAAGACATGGAAGCAACCTAAGTGTCCATCAGCAGGCAACTGGTTTAAGGTGTGTGTGTGTGTGCGTGCGTGTGCATGTGTGTGTGTGTGTGTGTGTGTGTACAATGGAATATTACTTAGCCATAAAAAAGAATGGAATATTGCCATTTGCAGCAACATGAATGGACCTAGACAATATTATACTTAGTGAATTAAGTCAGAGAAAGACAAATATCATTTATATGTGGAATCTAAAAAATAACATAAATGAATCTATAAACAAAACAGAAACAGACTAACAGACATAGAAAATAAACTTTATGGTTACCAAAGGGGAAAGCGAGAGGGGGGAGGGATAAATTAGAAGTACGGGATTAACAGATACAAACTGCTATACATAAAATAGATAAGCAACAAGGATCTACTGTATAGCACAGGAAGCTATATTCAATATCTTATAATAACCTATAATGGAAAATAACCTGAAAAAAAATATATATATATAACTGAATCACTTTGCTGTACACCTGAAACTAACACAATATTATAAATCAACTAAACTTCAATTAAAATAAAAACAAAAAAAACCCTCATCCATTAGAATGGCTATATTAAAATGCTGAACAATACTAAGAATAAACAACAATGCAGAGCAACCAGAACTCCTATATGGCTGATGGGACCACTTGGAAAAGAGTTAGTTTCTCACAAAGTTGAACATACATTTACCATAAACCTTAGCAATTCTACTCATAGGTATTCACCCAAGAGAAATGAAAACAAATATCCACAGAAAGTCTTGTACAGGAATGTTCATAGCAACTTTATTTGTTAGAACCAAAATCTGGAAACAACCCGAATGTCCAACAACAGGTGACAAGATGAACAAACTGTGATACAATCAACATGGATACAATCAACACCATGGATGAATCTCAAAAAGCTGATGAAGAAGTTAGACACTGTATCACTCCATTTACATGAAATTCTAGAAAAGACAAATCAAATTATAGAAATAGCAGATCAGTGGTTGCCTGAGAATGGGGTGAGGTGGGAATTGACTAAGAACAAATACGAGAAACATTTTGGAGTAACAGAAATGTTCTATACCCACTGAGATAGTAGGTATGTAGATGTATACATTTGTCAAAACTCTTTAAAATGTACACTTAAAAATGAGTATATTTTGCTGTACATAAAATATACCTTTAAAAAGTTGATTTTTTTTTTAATGGAGGGGAGAGGAATTTCCAAGATGTTAAAACAAGATGGTAGGAATATGGATGATTCTTCTTTTTTTCTACTTGTCTGTATTTTTCAAAAGTTCACTCTCCCTGACCACGCAAAAGAATTTTCAACAAAGTATAACAGTAAAATATTTTAATGATCAAATAGTTTCACTTTTCAAAAAAATATATTTGGCTTTTCCCCAGATTATGGACTTTATTTGTTCTACTCCTTCCTCATGTAATTTTTTAAAACTTTCTTATATGTATATTGGTACTTTTCAAGCCCTCAAAGAACTTTACTTAAATTATCTAATTTAATCCTCACAATACAATAACCCTGTGACATGGGCAGGTCACATTTTATCCTCATTTTATGAACTTAATCTCTGTAAAATTTTACTAAAAAGCATCATTGAACTTTATTAATTTATAAACAAAGAATATCCCTAGGATTCTAGAATTTGGCTTTTGGGGATTTTTAAATTAATACATACTATTTACAACATGATTAAAAGCAAACAAAGGGGAAAAATATTTGCCCTATACGTGTCAAAGATTTAACACTTTTATATATAAAAACCTGTCATAAATCAATTTTAAAAATCTCAAGAAAAAAATAGGTAAAGATCATTAACTGAAAAGGGGAAAAAAGAAAATATGTTCAAACCCACTAGTAAACCAAAAGAAACACACAGAAGATAACCATTTTCACTATCAACTCAGACTAAAATGATGATGCTCCTATTTACAAAAGCAATCTAAAGGTCCATTGACAGATGAATGGATAAAGAAGATGTGGTGTGTGTGTGTATATATTACATACACACACACACATATATGAACATATACATATACATATATACTACATATATACCCAGCCATACAAAATAATGAAATGATGCCATCTGCAGCAACATGGATGGACACAGAGATTATCATACTAAGTGAAGTAAGTCAGAAAGAGAAAGACAAATACCATATTATATCACTTATATGTGGAATCTAAAATATAACACAAATGAACTTATTTATGAAACAGAAACAGACTCACAGATATAGAGAACAGACCTGTGGTTGCCAAGGGCGGGGGGAGAGGATGGATTGGGAGGTTGGGGTTAGCAGGTACAAACTATTATATACATAATGGATAAACAACAAGGTCCTACTGTATAGCACAGGGAACTATATTCAGTAACCTATAATAAACCATAATGGAAAAGAATATTAAAAAAATATATGTATATGTATAATGAATCATTTTGCCGTACACCAGAACTAAGATAATATTGTAAATCAACTACACTTCAATAAAAAAATAATTTTTAAAAACTGATGTTGCTCAAAATAATTCAGTATATTTACTATTTGAACTAAAATAAGTTTCTCAAATTCTAACCAACCAAGACCTTAGAATAACAGTACAGACATTTGTTTAATGTCTGGTTACATACCTGACAACATACTAAGAAGATGAAGAGAGTTATAGCAGTCCATAGTACCTTCTCTCTAAACTGGATCTGTGCAAGAAAACAAAGAATGATCAATCAAAACCAAGAAATAGCAAAGAAAAATCCATATTAAACCTTAACCAGCATTCCCCATCATGACATGCTCCTATTATTTACTCTTAAAATACTCTCGCCCTAGTTAGTGGCAGCTAAAGCAAACAGCTAAACTTCTCAAACATCTTTCTTTACTTTTTCGAGAACTAAGTACAACTTAAATACAGGCTGGCCTCAAGGCATTGTACCACATTAACTGAGACTGAAAAGGATGAAAAGACATAGATCTAATATGCACACATTTCAGTTAACACTGTATTGTGCAAAGCTAGGACTGCCTGTAATATTATTCTGTGAATGTTTCATAGAATATGAAAAGCTAACGTTTCTTGGGATGCCTTACATGTAACTGGAACAACTATTTTTATAACTTCAAAGCAATAAAAAAAGAAATATACTTCTAAATAAAACAGTAAGTTTAACAGAAGTCTTACTTAGCTCTTTTTAGTCCCTATTCTGGTTAGTTCCATGCGAAATTGAACATACAGTAAAAGAGGAATGTCTGGGAACTGACCAGTTTGGGATTAACAGTATTTCTGGAATTGAAATGCCTCAGTTCCAAAAGCGTACAATGATGGAAGAACAATTAGATGTGGTCAATATCTTCCGAATGCATTTCTGTGATTTTTTTTTTTGCATTGAACGAATCAAGAAATGGGAGGTGTATACCTGCACAGTTGCAATCCATTTATGTGAAACTGTTGTACTCATCAAAACTGACCCAACAGACTGGGTCATTCCTAGTGCAGTAGACCACAATGGACAGGAGAATACTATATCTTATAACACACAGACCAAAGAAACACTTGGTTTGGAAACGTTACAACTTAAAAAAAAAGTCATTTTTGAAACCATGAGATAAACTAGATTTAAAAGGTCTACACTAGTTTTATTCACTTTGTGCCTCTTGCAAGAAGGAACAGGTAATATTTTTCCAATTACAACCAGAAAAAGGTTGGGGAAAAGAAATCAATCTAGATAGTTTAACAGAATAAGTCATTTAGCTACCCTCTCTATTACTAAAATATTATACTTACTTTCCTTTCAGGTTTCTGAATTTCTGGTAGAACTGCACAGAAAGGTTTGATAACTTCTAAAAATTTGACTGTTAAAAAATAAAAAAAGAATAAATGTCCCTACTACAAAGTTTTTAAAAAGAGATGTATCTTTTCACAGAATCAAAAACAAATGTTTTCTTTTAATGGCAATCCATCCCCCATCCACACCCCCCAAAATGAATTAACCATAATGCTCTCCATTTCAAATACATAAGGGAAGAGAAATAATTCACGGGACAAAGGAGCCCAAAGGGTTTAAGGGCTGGTCAGCAGAAGCAAAGTAATACAAGTATCCTTGTACCACAATTTTGCTTCCTCATGCTTGAATCCCACCCCTTTTATATATACAGAAAAGGAATAACTCAGTGAGCACCACTACATCAAAAAGAGCAAATGCAGTGTACTCACAAGACCATGCATTACAGAAGGAAATAGGACATATCAGAGAAGGAAAGTACAACAGGAAATGGGCTGTAACTGCAGGACTGACTGAATTTGGGGCTGAAATGCATAAATGAGAAAGATCACGGAACAACCTTCTATAGGTAGGTTTTCAAAGTACTGTATACAATCTCTACTTCATTTCACTAAGTCGCTATTCATTGCTTGGTCACTCTCCCACAAAAGGATCTCAAAGTACTTGTGTATGTACAATCATCAGCCCAGAGAATGACAACTGCATTTCATTAGAAACTGCTGTTTTCCCAGACAACTCATGATATTGAAAAGATAAACCAAGGTTCTTTAAGGATAGGCACTCTCTTCTGGCACGGCTTAAGTCAAAGTCCTGCCAAAGACCTGAAGGATGAAGATGATAATCTCTCAAGTCTTTGCCAGCGTCTATAATGTACAGAAACACAAAAAGCCACAACTAGGTATTAGTTATGATCATCTTCCCTTACAAACACTGGATTCTGTATATATGAACATCAGGATATTATTTTTAAACTGACATGGGTAATTACACTTCAGCAGTTAGCCAAAAGTTGACCACACTATATATTTTTTTAATTTATTTTATTGAAGTATAGTTGATCTGACTACACTATCTTTTTATAAAACCTCTCAAAATGATGGCAGCCACTGATGTTTGACAGAATTCAGAAATTCTCATGGGCAGATGTTTGTTACCCAAGTACCATTTCAGACGATCTGGAAAGCAAATCTGAATTATGAAAGTGTTCACCGCTAATGTAAAACCAATGTCAATCACATCGGGAAACTTCCTAGAACCCCTTTACCCCTTTTCCTTCCCACTTCCACCCAAGCTACCCTCCCTTATCTCTTGGCTTACGATCATCTGTGTTGGAGTATTTATGTAAAAAGCAATGCTTTTTTGTCTGCCGCTTGTCTATTCTTGTGCTGCAGAATTTAACCCATTATACTGCTAATTCAAGACCAAGGGTCTCCTCTACTTCCTTTCCAGCTTCCCCCAAATGTCCACTAGTTAGCTAGCTGGCCAGTGGGTGCACAGCTTGGGTTTGCGGGAATCCACTCATACAAGTCACCCCAACAGCTATGTGAAGGTTCCTGGTGTTGAGGGTTTCGGAGAGGGCCCTCAAAAGATCCCCATTATGCAAGGCCTTGTCCCTAAGGCTTACACAACCTGAGGCACGCTGAGTTTTCAGTACACACTACAGAATGACTGAAATGAAAATTTTAAAGAAAACTTTATGCCACCAATCGCCTCCTTTCCTCCCCGAAACTACACGCCATGCATCACTTTTTAAAAAATGAAACAAGTCAGGGACCTTCATTCATCACAACTAACATGCCAAGGAACGGTGATTTGGGACTAAAAATATGAGTTTCCTAAGCTCCTGAACAATTAAAAGTGGTCCAGGTTTCCCCTGGTTCCCTAACTCCCCGCCCCCAAAACCAGTGGCGTCTCCGCGCCGTGCGCCGCTCCTCGCCACCCACCGAGATGCGCAGACCCCGGACCTCCGGGTCCCGGCCCCGCAGCCGGCCCGGGCGAGGCCTCGCACGGCTGGAGGAGCCTCCGCGGAGGCCCCCGGCTCGCGCCCTCCTCAGCGGCCCGGCGCAGCCCGCGTCTCCCCGGCCCGCGGGCTAAGCGACCCCGGGCGGTCGCCTGCCCCACCGCCCGCGGCCCGTCGGTGCCCGCGCCCCCGGCGGGGGCCTCGCCGCCGCTACTCACTGCCCATTGCGGCGGCTAGAGCGGCCCGGCGGGGCCCTGCGACCTCGGCGCGGCCTTCGCTCGGGTCCCGCGGCTCGGGCCTCGGCACCCGCTCCCAACGATCTCCGACCCGCCCCGCGCAGGCTCCGCCCCGGTCCACGTGACCCGCGAGCCCACCTCGCCAGGCCCTGCCAGGCCCCGCCCCCCGACAACAGCCAGGCCGTTGGCCGCCGGCGCAGCTGACGTCCGCCGCGTTGCCATGGCCACCGCCGGCTCTCCCGTGGGCGTCCTCCCGTGGGTGCCGGGAGCTGGGAGCCTCTGTGAGGCCAGGGCCGCCAGGGCCTTTCCGCTCTGAGTACCTCTCCGAGCTCAGTGTCCAGCAAGGGCCGTCTCCTCGTCCGCGGCTCCTGGGCGCCCCGCGGGGCAGGTCAGGACCCAGTCAGAGCGGCCGCCCCAGGAGCGTGGGCCGGGGTTCGATCCCCAGAGCCGGCGTGACCCAAACAAACTTTTTATTTTGCTTCCATCTTATTGGAACCACTAGGAAGTTTTCAGAAATTTGTGACTCTTTGTCTATATATAGTTAATAGCTTCTGAACTCTCCACTATCTAGTACTTTTTTTTTTTTTTTGGCTTCGCGGAGCAGCTTGCGGCATCTTAGTTCCCCCACCAGGGATTGAACCCTCAGTGAAAGCGGGGAGTCCTAACCACTGGACCGCCGGGGAATTCCCTCCACTGTCTACCACTCACGCTCCTTTAGCTTCTCCGAAATACGTCAGGATTTTGTCCCTCTGGACTAGTCTCTTTTGTCTCCTCTTGGACGGCGTAGTGTAAGGGAACGCATGCAGTCTTAGGAATCTAATGGCCGTACATTAGATTCCTAATTCCTAATGTATTAGGCCGTACATTTTAGTCCCTCCTACTTCTTAATGGCTTTGGGCGATTAATTTTTCTGAGCTACATCAGTAAAATGAGGATAATGATAGCCACCGCCTACAGGTGTGAAAACTAAATGAACGAAGAGATTGACACATGGAAGCCCCTCAAATTTATTTTCCTTACTCAAATTTTAAACCCCTGCAATATAACTTCTGCTCTAACAACTGCTGAAACAAGCTATTTCAAAGGACACTTAATGACTTATAATCACCAAATCCAATGATCCGTTCTAATGCTTAGATGTATGTCTAAAAAAGAAGCAAAGTACACACACACACACACACACACACAGCCTCCCCTTGACCACACTCTAGCCAGGCTCCTCTGAGCCCTTTCTCCACTAGGCCTTACCTTGGCCTATAAAGAGGTGGAACAAGCACCACACAGTTCCACCCTAGGCTGTCCTTAGCCCCCTTAAAATATCTGCCTGGGAAAGCTCAAGGCTGCCAAAAGAATTTACCGTTTCTTCCAGCCAACACTTGAAGGCAGGATCTCTGGCTCCCAGCCTCTGTGGAAGGATAGGAGCTTAACTTCCATTAGCACCAGTTAACAAACCTGGATGGGTTTCACATGGACCAAACCTTCCAACTTTTTTCACTTAATTTTTCACTTTCCTGACTCTACTGAGCCTCCACTCACTGCCCTCTTCCTATTCTCTCACTCTCCTCTTAAAATGCCAGTCACTTTTGTCCAAATCAATGTTGGGTTTAATTCACACTGGATTCTTTTCCCTAATGCAATACATAGTATATTACTGAATAAAATCTGTCCTTAGCACTTTAGTGTCCAGCTGTGTTTGTCTTTAAACAAAGTTATGTACATATACATACACGCAATACATATATATACATGGCATATATATATGGCAATTTAGGCTGGGCTTGCATGAGTCTCTGCTCCACTTGGGGTCATCTGCAACAGGTCCAAGGCTGGGGACTTGAATTATCAGGAGGCGCTCTCACTCACAAATCTGGCATTTGATGCTGGCTGTCAGCTAAGACCTCAGCAGAATCTGTCAGCTCCAACATCTCCACGTGGCTTCTCCATGTGGCCTGGGCTTCCCCACAACATGGCAGCTGGGTACCAAGGCATGTCCTTGGAAGTGACCCAACATGACTTTCAGTGCATTGCATTTATAGAGGCAGCCACAAAGTCTTGCTCAACTTCAAGAGGGAAGGGAAATAGACTCCACCTCCAGGTGAGGATGTGGTAAGATTCTGGAAGAGCTTGTGGGGCACAAAATACGGCTCTGGCCTTTTGGAAAATGCAATCTGCCATAATCATCACTGCACATCCTGTGACTTCATTCTTCTCTCATTCTACTTTGTTTTAGTCATTTTCATACTTGCCTAATCTCCCCTATACACCATAAACTTCTGGATAGCAAGGAGGGTCTTATTTAATTTTTGTATCATTTTCAGTTACCTGCAAGTGTTTGACTTAAATAGTTTTTTTGTTTTTTTTTTAGATGTTAGGGGTAGGAGTTTATTAATTAATTAATTTATTTTTGCTGTGTTGGGTCTTCGTTTCTGTGCGAGGGCTTTCTCTAGTTGTGGCAAGCAGGGGCCACTCTTCATCGCGGTGCGCGGGCCTCTCACTGTCGCGGCCTCTCTTATTGTGGAGCACAGGCTCCAGACGCGCAGGCTCAGTAGTTGTGGCTCACGGGCCTAGTTGCTCTGCGGCATGTGGGATCTTCCCAGACCAGGGCTCGAACCCGTGTCCCCTGCATTAGCAGGCAGATTCTCAACCACTGCGCCACCAGGGAAGCCCTTAAATACAGTTTTGACACTAGATTGTGAACTAATTTCGTGAATCCTTTCAATAAAGATGAACTAAATCGAAAATCTAATTGACAGGAAGAGAAGAGTGGCCTGTACCTCTCTCTCTTTTTTTTTTAAACTTTTATTTGCATTTATTTTTTGCGGCATTTATTCCCGGGCTATAAGTTTTTGTTTCTTCAGTTTCTTCTGGGATATTTTTCTTCTGGGCAATCTCCTCTTCTGGTTTAGGAACAATCTGTTCTTTTTCAGTAAGTATCATCTCAATGTGGCAGGGAGAGCTCATGTATGGTTGATCAGACCATGAGCTCTGTAAGTCCTGCACCACATCATTGGGGCTTTGTTCACCTGGATTTGCTCAATGACCAGAGAATCTAAATCTAAGCCCTTAAGTTCGGCATTACTCTCTGCATTTTTGAGCATGTGCAGTAAAAATTCAGCACTCTTTTTGGGCCACCGACCCTGGGTCCAGCCCCGCTCTTTGGCCTGGGCACACCTACCAACTCCACCATTGTAACAACAGAATGGCACACATTGCTTCTTTAAAGTAACATCCTTCAGATACTTGGTGGCTTTTCGGATATGCATACCCTTAATGGCCTGGGCAGTTTCACAAGTGTTCTTAAAGTGAACATGAAGATTTGAACCTCTTGCATGATTTTGTGGGGTTTTCTGGGTCACGTGAATAGCGAACCATTTTTAGAGGTGACTCACCTCAGGCCCCTTACCAGAAAAGTTCTCTCTTTACTACCTGTTTCCGGGACAGCTCGCTGGTTCAAGGAAAAGCCTGGGAACAAGCTGGGAATATACCCTAGATAACTTTTGTGAATTTCCTTTCCAAGATTCTTCAGTCTTTCTGCTACTACTTGCCACTCAGGACTTTTCCTTGCATAACCACAAGACGCCACCTAATCTACATCTATCAGGAATATCACTCTATCATGACCTTCCCCCTTGTTTTAAGCACATTCAGCAAGAATCTCTCTCTGCATGTAAAATACTTTGTCTTCTCAGATTATTAGTCCATTGGGGCAGTGGGCAACCCAGTTTATCTCTAAATTTCATGTGTTTCTAATGTCAGAACAATGCCATGTATGCAACACATGTTCAATAAACTATTTATTGAGGAAATACCATTCTACACTTACAGGATCATATCTTATCTTTGTTCCATTATAGCTGGCTCTTCATGTGAGTCAGAGAAGACACAGGGAAACAACACTAAACTAGTATACTTTTATTAAGTTTGCTAAAATTAACTGATTTTGCAGCTGGCCGTGGGGAACTAACAATCTGCTTTAGATTGTGCTTTATCAGATTTAAATACAAACATGACAGTGAATTACTACTTCCATAGAATAATTTAGGAATTGTCTACTTGTGTAATAGTGTGTTACAAATATTGAGGATTTAAACATTTTGTCCAAATTTCCCAAAAATTTAATAGTTTTAGCCTGAATCCTCTGAGAAGCTGAAAAATGTAAACCAAATATCCAAATACATCTAAGAGAAATTAGGTAAAGCTTTTGGAACTTCAAGACCCAAGTCTTGATTCTTTTTTTCTTTCCTTCCTTCTTTAAATCTAAGTATAGTTGATTTACAATGTTTCAGGTGTACAGCAAAGTGATTCAATATCATATATACATACATATATATATTCTTTTTCAGATTCGTTTCCATTATGGTTTATTATAGGATAATGAATACAGTTCCCTGTGCTATAGAGCAGGACCTTGTTGTTTCTCTATTTTATATATAGTCGTGTGTATCCATTAATCCCAAGCTCCTAATTTATCTCTCCCCACCCCCTTTCTCCTTTGGTAACCATAAATTTGTTTTCCAGGTTTGTGAGTCTGTTTTGTAAATAAGTTCATTTGTATCATATTTTAATTCCACATATAAGTGATATCATATGGTATTTGTCTTTCTTTGACCAAAAGTCTTGATTCTTAATCTGTGACTTCCTTCCTGTGTAACCCTTAATTGCTAAAACCATATTTCTTCAATTTTGCAAAAGTGATACTGTTTCTATTGCCAGCCGAGGAATTTTTTTAAATAGTAAAACTTCAAAGATAATACAGTCAGCCCCAAAACGGCTATGCTTTAGAATATTTTTGCTTATAGTATGTGTACGGAAAATATAGGAAAACTGAGCAAAATTGTTCTTATAAAAAAGAAAATTTGGGGGACTTCCCTGGCAGTCCAGTGGTTCAGACTCTGTGCTTCTAGCATAGATTTATATAAATGGGATATTGATACCACATTATCAATTTTTAAAATATTTTACTTTATTATTGATATATTTATCCCATTCTTTATTATGTGAGTATTTGATTTGGAATTCTTCAAATGGCCTCTTCCTGCAAGGTAATTCAAAATGCTGATCCACGTTGCACTGGTGATTGAGAGTAAGGTTAAGATACAGAAGACAGGGCTTCCCTGGTGGCGCAGAGGTTGAGAGTCCGCCTGCCGATGCAGGGGACGCGGGTTCGTGCCCCGGTCTGGGAGGATCCCACGTGCCGCGGAGCGGCTGGGCCCGTGAGCTATGGCCGCTGAGCCTGCGCGTCCGGAGCCTGTGCTCCGCAACGGGAAAGGCCACAACAGTGAGAGGCCCACATACCACAAAAAAAAAAAAAAAAAAAAGATACAGAAGACATTTCACGGCTCAAGTTGGAGATGTAACAGGAAACAGACTCATGAGGGGTAAAGTTAGAAATCTGGAGAGATCGCAACTAAAAAAAAAATCTGGTTTTCCATCTCATTTTGTGCTCAGACTTTTGAAATGTTTTAACTCAAGAAACCGAGAGATCTGAAAAAAAAAAATGGCACTGTGCTTTTATTTTTTTTCTAGTTCAATATACAACATTGATAACCATTCTCATTAAACAGACCTTTGTAATTTTACTGGTTGACATGCGTGGCACTAAGTTACCTGATTTATAAGGCTTGGCGAAGGAAGAAAGCATTCATGTGTATAGGAATAAAAGGGATGTGAATGTTACAGGAACAGTAAATCAGTACACTAATGTACACGTTTAAGATGTGAATCATGAATCTACTGCTGTGGCCAGAACAACCTATACATTGATTCTGAAAGACATTAAAAGTTGCCAGTAAAAGTGGAGAGGGTGTTACAGGGCCCTGGTACTTCCCCCATTTGAGAAAAACAGTGTCCCAGCACAAGCATGGTACATGGTAGTGCTCTGTGGCACCAAGCCATGTAAATGTACACAGTTTACTGATATTTAGTTATACTTCCAGTTGTAAGCTTAATTTCAGAATAAGGGAGTGGGTTGGTGACCTCTAGAAATCCAGAAAGTGCCTGATGTTGGGAAGTTCCTGCTATCAAAGTTAAAGTGACCCTTAAGTATCACAAATTAACATCATATGACAGCAGGGACTTTTAGAGGCAAGGCTGATGATCAACCAGGAGCTGAAATCCCCATATCAGACACCCAGAGTTAATTAAAAATATTAAGTATCGCGGCAAGAACAATTTAAGGAAAAAAAAAAAGATACTATGGCAAAGTAGGCCACAAATCAATTTCATCATAACTATAACTCAGCTTAATAATACTGTGCTAAAGGATCATACACCCAGAGGTTTATATTTAATAAGACCTATTTTTAAGGATAATGGGTAAAATAGTGATCTTGAAGAACACAAATTAGGAATAATACAGTTTTGCTATAGTGTTACATAATGTGTTACATAAAATAGATTGCAGGGAGATCTATGTCACAACTGAAAACTAAACTCCAGGCATGATAAGGTGAGACATATCCTGGAATCTGTCCTATTCTTAGGTAACTGTTAGTTGGTTTTAGCTGTAGAGTTTCCTAAATTAGAACTATTTACAGGTGAAAATGATTTGGTGAAACATTTTTCACAGTGGCTGGAAAGCAGTACCAGAGATGACATAAACTGAAAATACAGGTAGTCAGGGACTTTGAATAAAAAAGGGAAAATTCATGAAAGTCACATGCATCAAGAAAATAGGGAGGTAATGTGGAGGTAATCCCTATGCAACTATAAGTTCAGACTCAAGAACTTTTCCTGGGTATACCCAGTTAATTAGAAAGAGTCGAGTCTGGAAACATCCGGATAAGGACCTAGCTCTACGACCCACGCAGGTCTAACAAAATATAGCACTATGGTACTTTTAAGAACGAAAGTGACTTGTGGGATTCACGTCTTGATGAACAATTCCTTTGGCTGTTCCATGTATTCTTCTAGATTAACCTCTCCTCTGTTCTCATCAATCCCAACATCTTCGAGGAATACATTCTTTTTGTGGCACCTAATGGAAGGAGGAGGTGAGCCTTTCTTTTTATGGCAGTTTTCTTACGAGTAAGTAGTGTTTCTTCGAAGGGCATCATTGGGTGAAGGTCTTGGCGAGGACTTCTTCATGCTGCTGTAGATGAACGCTGCCGATTCCTACAGCAGGTACCGGCAACGCGGGTCGGCTCACCAGACGGAGCTAGCGTTGGAGCAGAAAAGAAATACAATGACATTTGGACTAGACCAGAGCTCTGCTTAGCTCGTCCAGGGATGTGCATGTATTTCTCTGAAGTTGTCTAACTATAAATCACCTTTTTGGAAAATAATGTGTTACATAAAATAGATTGCAGGGAGATCTATGTCACAACTGAAAACTAAATTCCAGGCATGATAAGGTGAGACATATTCTGGAATCTGTCCTATTCTTCGGTAACTGTTATTTGGTTTTAGCTGTAGAGTTTCCTAAATTAGAACTATTTACAGGTGAAAACGATTTGAGTGCCGTAAACTGGTATCAAGTGACCTGAGTTTTAATCAAAGCAGAATAGAAAGATAAACAGAAGCACAACTGTTCATCTCCTTGTTTTCCTCTTCCTAAAACATAACAAAGAATTTGGCCTCTGATGTCTACCAGCTTTGCAGGTGGGCCTGGAATAAGTTTTACTGTAAAACAAGCGAGCTCATCGCTCTCCTCCCCCGGGGCTTGGATACTGACCTTTGGGACAAGAATGCTGAGTAGGCTAATGGGAAAGGTAGACAACAGGTAGGTAGGTCTTCTACCTTTTCGAGTATAATCATTGGTTTTTGTTTTTTTTTTAACATGATACTAGTAGGTACACATATACATCTTGCTAAACACTCAGCACTTTAGTCTGAAAAAGGAGCCTAAAACTAGGTTTTATATTTTAGTTTATCTTTAGAAGCTTTGGACTGATAATAGGGGATAAACCTATTTGTTGGCACTCCAATAGGAGAAAAGGGACACACACAAAACACTGCAAAGGGGAAAGAGGTATCACCTTGCAGGCCAGTTGCTTTTCAAACCTTGGAGAAACAAAAAACCAAGGACCCATGTTCTGAGGCTCCTCCTGACTCCATATAAAATCTATGAAAGAAGAAAGTTCATCTCAGTACCTCAAGTAAATATATACAACATACTACACACACAGACACACTATATATGTATGTGTGTGCACATACATACACATACGTATACTATACATGTTATATATGTATATATACACATATACATACATAGTTACATATATATACATATACACACACACACATATATCCTCAAGTAAATATATTATTACCTTTCCAATATGGCACAGTGTTGTCTTTTTTTTTTTTTTTTGAGAAATGCATAGTCGTGTATCCATCACCACAATCATGATACAGAACAATTCTCTAAACCCCAAATATTCCCTCATCCTGCCCCTTTGTGCTCAGCTCTTGCTCCCACCCCCAACCTCTGGCAACCACTGATCTTTTCTCTATCCCCGAAGTTTTGTCTTTTCCAGAGCATCAGGTAAGTGGAATCACACAGTATACAGCCTTTTGGTTTTGGCTTCTGTGAATTAGCAAAATCCATCGGTCATTTTGGCGATAGCAATAGTTCACTCTCTTTTATTCTTAAGGAGCAGGATATTGTAGGGATGCACAATGAGATTGTTTCTTCATTCACCAGTTGAAGGATGTTTTGGTTGCTTCCAGCTTGGGGCAATTATGAATACAGCCACTAAAAATATTCACATATGGATTTTTCCTTTCTCTTGAGTAAATACCTAGGAGTGGGACTGCTGGGTGGTAAGGAAACTCTGTGTGTAACTACATGAGAAACGGACAAAACTGTTTTCCAGACTGTTGTACAAAACTGCTGTACAAGTTTGCATTCCCACCAGCAGTGCATGAAGGTCCCAGTTGCTCTGCATCCTGATCAGTCCTTGATATTGTTTTGTTTTCATTTTAGCCATTCTAATAGGTATGTAGCCATATCTCATTTTGGCTTAATTTGCATTTCCCTATCACTAATCATGTTGATGATCTTCTCATATGGGTATCTACCATCTGGTTCTTTGGTAAAATGACTGTTCAATTCTTTTGCACCTTTTGAAAAACTGGATTATACGTTTTCTCACTGTTGAGTTTTCAGAGCTCTGTAAACATTCTGGAGAGTCCTTTGTCAGATATGTTTTTACAAATATTTTCTCCCAGTTTGTGGCTTGTCTTTTTTATATTCTTTGCAGTGCCTTCTGCAGTGCAAAAGTTTTTCATTTTGGTAAAATCTACTTTTTCTTTTCTGGAACGTGCTTTTGGTGTTATGTCGAAGAACTTCTTGCCTAACCCAAGGTCAGGAAGATTTCCATCCACTTCCTTCTAGAAGTTTTATAGTTTTACATTGAGGTCTATGATCAACTTTGAGTTAATTTCTGTATAAGGTGCACATAGATATCTAATCATTCCAGCCCCATCTGTTGAAAAGGCTTATCTTTTACAATTATACCGGATGTATCATAAATGATTGTATAGCACTGATTCCCTCCAAACTCAAGAAATTCGATGTCTTATACGAAAGCAGGGGAGAACGAAAGGGACACCCAAAGGGACACCAAAAAAGACATAGAGACATTGGCTTCAGTTGTATTACTTTCATATCTCCAGATTCCATGAGATTCAACTTTCTAATAACTCTCACTGCTCCCATACCATCTTTTTATTTGAGATAGTTCAAATAGGTTTCAGGTAACTTAAAACCAAAAAAGCCTAATGAGAAGGACCCTTTACCTCTAACATGTTTGTATTTGCTCATCTCTTCCTGCAGCGAATCCAGCGGGAAAGGGCAGAGTTCTTCCATTCGGATGATAGCAAAGTCATGCTTCCTAGCCTCCAAAGATCCTCTTTGCTTCATCAGGGCATAGAAGTGTTTGCCGCAGCAGAACACTAAACTCTTAACCCTGTTGGGTAGAAAAGGGACAGTGAGGCGGGGGAGAAATATCTTAAAGTAAGAACTGTAGCAGAAGAAAGGGGGAGACCACAGAGATTTAAATGCTTCACCACTGAAGCAGCGGGGGCGTTGTAGTGGGGTTCAGTCATGCTGTGCCCAGGCCAACCTTCTTAAGCAACATATGCCTCCAAAATTCACTCTTCTGTGCATATTCTAACTCCTACCCCATGAACTTAAAGGACTTATATAAGGATAGAGAAGATTTGGGTCACTTGGTGCACTTAACATGAACTAGTTTTCCCACTCACTACAAATCTACTGCAGAGTATGAAAACAGAGCTCCACATCAGATTACTTTTTTGGATCCACAGATGAATCACCAATGACTGGTTTGAATGCTGTTCCTGGTGCCATTTCTTGAAGAGTTGACACGGCTGCCTAAGGAGGGGGAGGGGGAGGAAAAAGCCACAAATCTATCAACCGAGGGAAAGGACCTGAAGATGCTTTTACTTATCAGGGATCTTTCCCAAAAACTAGTATCAAAATTCTCTCCTGGGACTATAAGTAAACATATGTACTAATAAACAACATATCTTTCCCAAAAGTATCTGTTCTGTATACTTCAGAATAAAATATTTTTCTGAGGTTACATAAGATTGCCTTTTGTCTGGTGCCACAATAAATTTTAACAGTCAAAATTTCAGTGTGGGGGACTTCCCTGGTGGCACAGTGGTTGAGAATCTGCCTGCCAGTGCAGGGGACACTGGTTTGAGCCCTGGTTCGTGAAGATCCCACATGCTGCAGAGCAACTAAGCCCGTGCACTACAACCACTGAGCCTGCGCTCTAGAGCCCAAGAGCCACAGCTACTGAGCCCACGTGCCTAGAGCCCGTGTTCCACAACAAGAGAAGCCACCGCAATGAGAAGCCCGTGCACCGCAACGAAGACCCAACGCGGCCAAAAAAAAAAAAAAAAAAAACTGCAGTGTGATGACTCAACTTTATTATCAATAAAAACTACACCTTAACTTTTTGGAATCAGAAACAACATTTTATAGAATTTATATCGTGAACCAGAATAGCTGAGTTAGGGCAATTATTTCTGTCTTTAGGATTTTGACTATAATTTATAAACGAAACAGAACAAGTAGGAACAACATATGAATATTTCCACGATGAAAAGAAATTTTATTACTGAACCCAATTTAAAAAAATACTTGGGAATTCCCTGGCAGTCCAGTGGTGAGGACTCAGTGCTTTCACTGCCGAGGGCCCAGGTTCAATCCCTGGTCGGGGAACAAAGATCCTACAAGCTGTGTGGTGCGGCAAATAAATACTTGTTGCAAAGAACTTAAAGTAGAAAACTGATGAAGCCAAGGTGAGGGATTTGATCCCTTTTGCTATCATCTAGTTAGTTTCCCTATAGTCTAGTCCCAAATGGGTATATGACATTTAGACTAGGCCATTGAGGGCAGCCATACTGATGCTGGGATACTCTATATAACCTAAAAAATTAATATTAGCTATTCAGCTATGCGTATTAGTAAATAATGTGTGATAGAGGCAATCTTTCTCCCTTCTGAAACAGAGCCTTTTGTCAGTCCCCACTTCCTACAGCAGGAATCAAAAGGTTCAGAGTTCAGAGTTAGGTGGGAAACTGGGCTAGGATTTTGGTACCACTTGACAGACAAACTCCCTGTACCCCTGAGTCATGTTTGCTACATGGTAAGTCATCTCTGAGTGGGCCATGGATAGAGAAGGCTGGCTATTTATATTCTGCTACATCACTTGTACCAATAATCCAATTTTCAGGAAGAAATCAGAATTCAATACTGGTTGTACTGACTTTCCATTAACAAAAGGACTTACATGTTTAATGAAAATATTTGACTACTTAATAAGAGTAGTTTTTCACTTGAAAGTCTATAAGATAGCTGTTGATATTTTTTAAGCTCCCCAAGGAAGGCTTCACTTATTTAATAAGTTGTATATTAGACTTGGGGAGAGGGGTGGAGCATTAGGGCCAAAAAATGAACTCATTTTCAGTTTCAAACAGCAAAAGAAATTCTCAACAAAACTTCTAATAATAAAAAAAAAAACTTCTAATAGTTCACTCAATACCTAATAATATACATGCATTATATTTAATATCATTGTACTCCTTTTAGTTATGATTGAGAGAGCAGGTGACAATGTTAGGGATACAAAGAAAGTTGGGTTCAAGAATCCCAGATCAGGACTTCCCTGGTGGTCCAGTGGTTAAGACTCTGCCTTCCAATGCAGGGGGTGCGGGTTCGATCCCTGGTCAGGGAACTAGATCCCACATGCCGCAACTAAGACCCAGAGCAAAATTATAGTAACTTTACATTTTGACTTGGCTCCTTTCACATTGCTGTTTCAAAATATCGGTGTCAAGACAGCCCCATCAGAAAGATGGTATAAAGGGACTGAATTTGTTTGTCTTGAACGTCCCATGATGCTCATGAAACCATCTCAAAATTCACAAGGTTGTTCACAGAGAGAATAAGCAGACCAAACAAATGAACTTTCAGCCATTGGTGAAAGAACTTGAAGTGCATTTTCTCATTATTGACCCCTGAGGCTGGGGTGAGACAGGTGAGGGGCCTGGAGAGCAAAACTTAAGGGGGCTCTCACTCTGGGATCACTCAGGTACCCTTGACCGACTATGAGAACAAGGGTCACCTTACTCCCCTCCAAATGCTAGAAACTCCAAAAAAGGCAACCGGTGAAGGCAAATCACTGGCAGCTTCCCTCAACACCCCTCACTTCCAAATACACATTCTCTAACCTCTGTGAGAAGCACAAGGTCATCTCAAACAGCCAAGTCCTAAATGACTTAGTTCACCTCAGCAGTGGCATCCAAATAAATGCAGAGGTTTTTCAAATGTTAATCCTAATTCAGACTCTCATACAAAACTGAAAAAAAAAATAGCAGGTGGGGTAAATATATGCTTAGCAGTGTTTCTTATCTTGAACTCTGCCACTTGAAAACTAGCATATTTGTGTGATTTATAAAAACATGTGCCCTTAACACTTAGTTCCGGTAAACCAAGAGAAAATATACTCTTGTAAAGCCAGGTAGTGATAAGCTATCTTGTTACAATGTTTGAAATGGGGTCTACTGGTGATAAATCAGTTAACAGAAAAAGTCTAAATAAGAGTCAATGAATAGGGCTTCCCTGGTGGCGCAGTGGTTGAGAGTCTGCCTGCCGATGCAGGGGACATGGGTTCATGCCCCAGTCTGGGAAGATCCCACATGCTGAGGAGCAGCTGGGCCCGTGAGCCATGGCCATTGAGCCTGCGCTTCCGGAGCCTGTGCTCCGCTACGGGAGAGGCCACAACAGTAAGAGGCCCACATACCGCAAAGAAAAAAAAAAAAAAAAAAGTCAACGAATAAAACCACTCATTTTCATCAAAGTACTTTCAATTCCCAACTTGCAACTATCAACATAGCAGTGCTGAGACCATTTGGACTTTGAAACTTTTCCTGAAAGATTATTTCTGCTCAGACTGGGATGCCAGGGTTATAATATTTGCTATGCCTGTCCTTCATGACAATGAAACTGAGAGCGACTTAGATTTCTAGTTATTCTTGAAAGGTTAAAAAAAGAGAGAAAGAGAGAGACAAAGCAGCATGGCCAACTAAAACCAAAGAGATGCTTCTGTCATTTGCATCTACAATCAGATACAGAAAAGAGACGAAAATGCAGGGGAAAAAAAAATGACAGGAGGACAAAGACTAATAACCAGCTTTTTCTACTTACAGGGAGTCTGAGCAACATCTTCGGAGAAGCAAGGATGAGGGGCTTCCTGAAGTTCCGGACCATCTGTCTCCGTAGCAGGTGAAAGTACTGGGCGGGTGTGGAGGGGTGAGCCACACACATGTTCACGGTGTCCCCGTCCACGCCCTCCTCCACGCTGTCACACATCTAGGAAGGAAGTGAGAGGAAGGGCAGACAGTCGGGTCATCTCACTCCATCCTAAGGGCACAGGCCTAAGCTAAGGGGGACACGGGGCTCTCGATGAGCAGGAGAAGAGATGTGTCTCTTCATTATAGAAAAAGACCAGAAGGTAAATTTATGACCTGTGAAGAATTCACCAGAGGAGAAGCCTGATGGCTCCCCATCGGCCAAGTCTGTGTGTTTTAATGTGGTTCTTTCCAAACACAGCTGACTGCAGGAAGCATGTGGAGGTGGGGACTTCCCTGGTGGCCCAGTGGTTGGGACTTGGAGCTTTCACTGCCAAGGGCCCGAGTTCTATCCCTGGTCAGGGAACTAACATCCCACAAGCCGTGTGGCATGACCAAAAAAAATTAAAATTAAAAATTAAAAAAAAAGAAGGATCTGGAGGAGACTTTTTGAAAAATACAGATGCTGATGACTGTGGACTGAAGATGTTGGAAGGATGCACTATCCGAATCTCACTCTCCTGATGGAATAAATGTAAGTATAGTTTGTTTTAGAGACAAGAACAAGAGCAGCTAACGAGGTTGAAAAATTGAGGGCAAGGAATGGAATCTCAGAAGATCCTGCTGGGACAGAAACTTGAGGCATGGCTCCTAACCCTGATCAAGAAGCAGTACAGAGGGCTTCCCTGGTGGCGCAGTGGTTGAGAGTCCGCCTGCCGATGCAGGGGACATGGGTTCGTGCCCTGGTCCAGGAAGATCCCACATGCCGCGGAGCGGCTAAGCCCGTGAGCCACGGCTGCTGAGCCTGCGCGTCCGGAGCCTGTGCTCCGCAACGGGAGAGGTCACAACAGTGAGAGGCCCGCGTACCACAAAAAAAAAAAAAAAAAAAAAAGAAGCAGTACAGAGGAAAGTAAGTGAGTTGACAAAATCCTGAGATTTTTACTGGGCTCCTCCAATTTGTGACAGGGTGTGAGTGGCACCCTAGGGAAATAAAGGCAAAATCTAGGGCTGAAGCCCCTGCAGAATTCAGTGGAGGCAGATAGGGCTGCCAGGCTTGCTGCTTCCAGCACCAGGACATGCCAAGGAAAGAGAGGCCCATGGAAGTGATACACAGCCCTGACGAGGGAGTGGACCCTTGTATGGGCTTAGCTATTGAATCTCAGAAGGGACACCGGAATTTAGCAAGAAAAACCCTCTGTCCAGCAGAGCTATGTCCTCCCAAGCCATGTCCTCAGGCTTCATGTACTGGAGACTATTCTCAACTGTTGTTCTAAGAAGGTAAATTGGTACCAAATGGGAAGGGACATTAAGGGGAATTCACCCACAGCCTCTCAGGGAAACTATAAGGTTTTTGAAGAATTGCCCTAAATAATCAAAGACAAGATGAAATAAAATGATACAGTAACAATGTAAATATTATACAGCCCCTTATAACTTTTTATAAGGGGGGGACAAAAAGAAAGGAACATAGCAGGCAAAAGGCAGCCAATTTTAACAAAAGACATAAGTATTGGCAAGGATGTGGAGGAAAGGGAGCCCTTGTACACTGTTAGTAGGAAAGTAAATTGGTATAGTCACTACGGAAAACAGCATGGAGGCTCCTTAAAAAATTAATAACGGAATTACTGTATGATCCAGAAATCCCACTTCTGAGTATTTAACCAAAAGAACTGAAATCAGGATCTCAAAGAGGTATTAGCACTCCCATGTTCATTGCAACACTACTCATGATAGCCAAGATGTGGAAACAACCTAAATGTTCATCTACGGATGAATGGATAAAGGAAATGTGGTATGTGGTATGTAGGTATATTTATCTATATATGTAATATTACTCAGCCTATTCAAGGAAGGAAATCCTGCAATTTGCAGTAACACAGATGAGCTTTGAGGACATTATGCTAAGTAAAATACAGATACTGCACAATTCCAGTTATATGAACAATCTAAAATAGTCAAACTCATAGAAGCAGAAAGCAGAGCAGTGGTTGCCAGGGGCGGGGAAGGGGAAATGGAGAGTTGCTAGTCAAGGGGTATAAGGTTTATTATGTAAGAGGAATAAGTTCTAGAGATCTGCTGTACAACACAGTAGCTACAGTCAACAGTATTGCAATGCACACTTAAAAATCTGTTAAGAGGGTAGGTCTCATGTTAAGTGTTCTTACCACAATTTTTAAAAACAACAATGTTTTTAAGGGCAGATAGTCTTAAAGATAACACAGTAGAATTAGATAAGAAAGGTGAGTGCAATGCCAAGAAAACCAAGTGAGAACCAAACTCTACCATTACAAATGTAATAAATAAATAAGAAACATCAAGAAGCAGAACAGACAGGATGAAAAAGAAATGGCCTGAACAAAGAGCTTGAGATAATCACAGTGAAAGAAGATGAAGTAAGCAAGCGCTTATATAAACAGCAAACACTCTTCACTTTACATATCGATATATTAATTCTTTTGCAGGGTTAAAAATAAAATTAATAGTGTAAACCAAGAGCTTGAGGTAATCCCAGGGCAAGCACAGGAAACGATAATAATAAAAATGGTAAACAGCAAACATATAAATGTCAATTACTGTCCTAAGCATTTACATATATTGACCCTTTATACCTCACAGTAATCCTATGAAGTAGGTTTGAGAAAATTATTAACATGGACTTGGTAATTTTTTTTTTTTTTTTTTTGCAGTATGCGGGCCTCTCACTGTTGTGGCCTCTCCCGTTGCGGAGCACAGACTCCAGACGCGCAGGCTCAGTGGCCATGGCTCACGGGCCCAGCCGCTCCGCGGCATGTGGGATCTTCCGGGACTGGGGCACGAACCCATGTCCCTTGCATCAGCAGGCGGACTCTCAACCACTGTGCCACCAGGGAAGCCTGGACTTGGTAATTTTAATGCATATGTAGATGATCCTTTCAAATCCCTGGCAACCTGGTTCCTTGAACTCCTGTCCTCCAATCACTCTGTCCTCCATCCTACCTCAACAACCCATTTCCATGGCTACATCCTGGTTTCAATGACAGGGATCTCTCCATAAGCTCTACTTCATCCATTCCACTCTGACCACCACTTCCTACCTTTCTAGCTCAATTCCCTTTAACACGTTGACTCCATCAATCCTTCAGCCTCATCAATACCACCAACATATGGATCCTATCACCTTTTCACTGGGCTTCACCCTTCACATCTCCTCCCTCCTCCTTACTTAAGCTAAATTCCATAGTCAATCATTATAATCATTCTTTTGCATACACCCTTAACTCCCTTGACATTTTTTCACTCCAAACCACAAGCCGAGTTAATCTCAACTTTCCATCTGTCCCATTTCTGCACCTATGCAGGGAATGAAGCTGGAGAAAACACACAATCACACTGATGGATCTCACTTTAAAACCTTGACCAAGAATCTTAAGTGGGCCCTCAATGCTCTTAGACTATTATCTTCTATTTCCCTAATTCACTCATTCTCCTCCTCTTCCAGACGACTATTTCACAGCTTTAACCCAGGATCTCCTCCTGCATCATCACTCTCGGCTATCTCCTCAGACCTTCACCACAACATCTACCATGTTCTATCATCTGCCTCGCATTCTCTGCCTTCTGGTTATTCCCATAGATGAACCTGCCATGCTGCTGTCTAGAGCTGATCCAGTCCCTTGTGCAGTGGACACCAGCCCATCCTGCTCTCTCAAGGCCATCACTCCAGTCATTCTACTCTCTCACCTATGTCAATATTTTCTTCTCTACTGGATCATTCCTATCAGCATACAAACATGCTGTTATTTCTCCTATCTTTAAAACAAAAGCAAAAAGAACCTCTCTTGGTGCAAATTTCCCACTTCCTTGTTCTATGTGCAGCAAAACTTTTCAAAAGAGTTAAACTTTCCTCCTTCCATATACTCCTAATACCACTCCACCTAAACAAACTGCAGTTACCAACCACCAAATGAACCCTTTATTGCTAAATCCAACGGCTAATTCTCAGTCCTATCCTGATGGGCCTTGATACGTCCTCCTTCTTAACATGTATCCTTCACTTGCTCTCTAGGACCTTCCTCCAGCCTCATTGGTTGCTCCTTCTCAGCCTCCTGTGTTCTCCTTCCCCGCAGCCTCTAACCGCTGGTCTATCCCAGGGCTCAGTTTGGGGGTAACTTCTCTTCTCTAACTGTACTCATTCTTTTGATAATTTCATCCAGTCTCATGACTTTAAATATCATCTAGAAACTGATGACTCCCAAACTGTATCTCTTGCATGCTCATTCCTATATTTCTTTGAAAAACTGTAGTTTTGTATTTCACAGCTAGTTCTTTAATTTACCTCCCATTTATTTCTGTAATCTAATTTTTATGAAATGATTTCTCTGTCATTATCTATCTACCAACCAGTTATATCCATTTATCTAGCTACTGTTCTATCTACCTACCTACTAATCTATCACCTTTCTATATATTTTATCTGCCAGTATGCTAGGATAATTAATGATATTCATGTACTTAGGGCGATGTGTACTGATGTCTCCATTTACTTTCAAATGCATCCAAAAATTATATGGATTTATGGATAGACAGAGGGATGACAGATGAATAGATACATGATAAAACAAATATAATAAAATATTAATGGTAGAATGTAGCAAGTGGGCATATGAATACTCTCTGTAAAGTTTTTTCAACTTTTCTGTATGTTTGAAATTTTTCATAATAAAATATTAGAAATATGCATAAAGAGGCATTGGTAATGATTCTTACCAAAAGATAACAATGGTAATTTCTGGGTTGTTGTTTGACATTTTTTAATGGTCACGAATCATTTTATAAAAATACTATCACTACTTAGATCTGGGGTTGGTCACTGTATCTCTGTTTATAAAAAGCCCCTAGATGACTCCGATGATCAGCCTGACTCAGAAACTACTGATATTTGCCACATAAGAAGCACTTTCAGGGACTTCCCTGAATGGTCCAGTGGGTAAGACTCCACACTCCCAATTCAGGGGGCCCAGGTTCCATCCCTGGTCAGGGAACTAGATCCCGCACGCATGCCGCAACTAAAGATCCTGCATGCTGCAACTAAAAATCCCGCATGCTGCAACTAACTCCCGGCACAGCCTAAATAAATAAATATTAAAAAAAAAAAAAAAGAAGAAGCACTTTCATTGCCGTAAAACCGTGATACTAACATGCTTGAGGCATCACATTTCCAAGGAATATTGATTGACATTGCATTAAATCTGTTTCATGCAAATACTACAATGTCTTATAGTCCAAGGTTCACATTAGGTATTTGCAGGAAGCAGTTCTGTTTCAAAGCACCTAGAAAGCAGGCAAACGTTCCGTGGAATCCAGAAGGCAGTGGACATACCTGCAAGAAACGCTCTATTCGGCAAGACGAGTGCTCTGGTCCAGCCCCGTCGTACCCGTGAGGAAGGAGGACCACGAGGCCGCTCTGGAGGAGCCACTTGGCCTCACCTGCGAAGCAGCAGTGGGAGTAAGAATGCTACGACGCAGGCGCAGGACAGCCCGGGGCGACTGGGCAGTGAGACACATGTTAGTTTGTTGCTGGACCCCCAAAACCATTTTCATTGCACCATTCATTACAGCCAAGCACATTCCCCAGGAGACGCAGCCCTCCTGCTGACAGAGGACTTACAGGCTCTTCCTGGCAGCTCATTTAACTGCCTGATAGCTGCCATGCCCCAGTGGATGACAGAACAGGCTCCCAACTCTCGGAGTGGGGGGATGCCGTGGTACCCAGGAGGCTCATAAGCAGTTATGGCCCCTTTTCTGTCATTTGTCCCCGTGAGGCTGGTGCCACACGTCCACTACACACCCACAGGCCAACACCAACCTCCAGAGATGAACGTGTCAAAGATGATCTGGGCACCGTTGAAGAAATCGCCAAACTGAGCCTCCCAGAGGGGCAGTAGGTTAGGGCTTTCGATGCTCATCCCATACTCAAATCCCAAGACGGCCTCTTCCGACAGTGGGCTGTTGCTGACCTAGGGCAAAGGAGGAGAACAGAACCGTCGTGCAGGGAAGACGGGATGTGAATCAGTAAGAGTAAAGCATCATATTGGTACCAACTGCTCAAAAGGGAGGAGGGCCGTGAGGGCAGCTGTGCTTTCATTCATCCCCACATCCCTGAGAGAGGACATCTCCTGATCTCCATGAGTGATGTGTGTGGGAAAAGCTGGGGCAAACAGAGGAAGACATACAAAAGGTTGGAATATGGGCATTCAAGATTTTCTTGAAGGAGAAGCAAAATTAACTTCTCAGATGCCCCACCTTTGAAGCTGAGAGTAAAATGGTGTCATAAGAGCTTTTTTAAAAATGTCACAAAACAAAGTGGGGGGAGGGACTTCCCTGGTGGTCCAGTGGTTAAAAATCTGCCTTCCAATGCAGGGGACGTCAGTTCGATCCCTAGTCGGAGAACTAAGATCCCACATGCCATGGGGCAACTAAGCCCTCATGCCACAACTACTGAGCCTGCGCTCTAGAGCCCATGCTCCACAACTAGAGAGAAGCCTGCGCGCTGTAACGAAGAGCCCGTGTGCTGCAACTAAGACCTGATGCGGTCAAAAATAAATAAATAAATATTTTTTAAAATCTAGAAAAATGGTATAGATGATCTTATTTGCAAAGCAGAAATAGAGACACAGACGTAGAGAACAAATGTATGGATACTAAGGGGGAAAGAGGGGGAGAGGGAGGAATTGGGAGACTGGGATCGACACATATACACTATTGATACTATGTATAAAATAGACAACTAATGAGAACATACTGAATAGCACAGGGAACTCTACCTAATGCACCGTGGTAACCTAAATGGGAGGGAAGTCCAAAAGGGAGGGGATATCTGTATGTGTATGGCTGATTCATTTTCTTATGCAGTGGAGGCTAACACAACATTGTAAAGCAACCATACTCCAATAAAAATTAATTAAAAGCAAACAAACAAACAAAGGGGGGGAAAGTTACTTGAAAAAGGCCTACCTTTCAGAATCCATTATTCTAATATCCTGTTTGCATGATAAAGCAAAAGAATCATCACCATATGTTAAGATTAAAAAAGCAGAACAGGGCTTCCCTGGTGGTGCAGTGGTTGAGAGTCCGCCTGCCGATGCAGGGGACATGGGTTCGTGCCCCGGTCAGGGAAGATCCCACATGCCACGGAGCAGCTGGGCCCGTGAGTCATGGCCGCTGAGCCTGCACGTCCGGAGCCTGTGCTCCGCAACGGGAGAGGCCACAACAGTGGGAGGCCCGCGTACCGCAAAAAAAAAAAAAAAAAAAGCAGAACATAAAATTACATCTCTGAAGAGGCTAAAGAGATATGACAGTTCAAGGCAGCACAACTCTGAACTGGGTTTGCGGACCAGATGTCTTCATGTCTCAGTGTTAACTTCCTGACTTGGATGGTTGCATTGGGGTAATGTAGGAGAATGACCTAGTTTGTAGGAAATACACATGTAGGGCATCAGGCTGGCAACCTGATGTTTCCATCTGGATGGCTCTAATGTCTCAGAATGAGAAAAAGTTCCTTTTGCATTATACATCCAACTTTTTTGTAATTTTGTGTTTGTTTCAACATTTTTCTAAAAAAATTTTTTTAAGTTACTTTTTTTTTTGGCCATGCTGCGAAGCATATGGGATCTTCCCCAGCCAGGGATCAAACCCATGTCCCCTGCAGTGGCAGCACAGAGTCCTAACCACTGGACCACCAGGGAAGTCCTTAAGTTACATATTTATAGAATAGCACTTGGCAACAAAAAGGGATAAAATACTGACACATGCTACAACTTGGATGGACCTTGAAAACACAATGCTAAGTGAAAGAAGCCAGTCATAAGAAGCCACATATTTATGAGTCTGTTTATATAAAAAGGCCAAAATAGATAAATCAATATAAACACAAAGTAGATTAGTGGTTTTCAGGGGCTGAGGGAAGGAAGGAATGGAGTGTGACTGCTAATAAGTATGGGTTTCTTTTAGGGGTGATGAAAGTGTTCTAAAATTAGATAGTGGTGATGGTTGCATACACTGCATACACTGAAAACCACTTAATTGTACACATTGAAACATTGAATTCTGTGAGTTTTATCTCAATAAAGCTTTTAATTTAAAAAAAACTCAAAAAAAAATTTCATCTCTGCAATGAAAAAAATTTCATTGCACCATAAAAATGCATGATTTATACAGATAAGCACTCAATGACAATAACAAAAAATGAAAACAGATAATGTATTAGTATGGCGGGATTATGCATAGTTTACCTTTCCTGATTTCTATTTGATTTCAATTATGATCTTTATAAGACATCAACTTGAAAAGAGACACTGTATTTCTCAGATCCATGAGTCTGTTGTCAACGGGATTTGAACTGAGTGCTTTACTTGCACCTCCGCGTCTTCACCTCATTCCCCATCTCCCTTCCTACCCAAGGCTGACACACCCACTCATATTCTAATCCACACCTTTTTTCTGCTTCTTCACCCGGCTCATCACCAAACTCCTTTTTTTCTGAACCTCTCCTCACTGGCTTTCTCCTCTTGGCAAATGAACAATCAAAAGCTTAAAAATAAAACAAGAAAGGACTTCCCTGGGGGTCCAGTGGTTAAGACTCTGTGCTCCCAATGCAGGGAGCACGGCTTCGATCCCTGGTCGGGGAACTAAGACACCGCATGCCACACAGTGCGGCCAAAAAAATAAATTAAAAACAAAAAACAAGGAATATTCCCCTGGCCAGTGCTCTCTAGCTCCTGCTTCCTGTAACAGTCAGGCTTCTAGAAAGAATTATCTAATCTAGTTGTCTCTACCTCCTGAGCCCCTGTCTACCCTTCAACTAGTACAATCTGGCTTCTGTTCTCCCCCCTCCACAGAAATAACTCTAGAGGAGGTCAACCTTGACCTTCCAGTTGCTAAATCCAATGGCCATGTTAGTCTTCCTCTTTTCAGATTCCTCCCTCCTTAAGTTCAATGACACAGGGACTCTAAGTTCTCCTCCTGCCTTTCTGGACGCTCATTTGGGAAAATGCTCCCTCTGCCAGCCCTTTAAAAGTTGTTTTTCCCAGGACCCTATCTGTTCTCATTCTGCTCTCTCTCAGAGAGATTCTCCCATCCCTGTGGTTTCAAACATTCCTGCACCCTGATGACTTCCAAATAGACATCCAAGATCAGATTCCTTCATTAACTCCAGACATACATATCTAATTACCTGAAATATCTACGTCAAAGTTTAATGTCCAAAACTTAGTCCATCATCTTTCCTTACCACACCTGTTCCTCTCCCTCACTCTTTATTTGGGTAAATGCCACCATCATATGCCAGCTGTCCTAGTCAGGGAGCTAGGAGATAACCAGGACTGGTCTTCTTCACTCCCTACACCTACCACTGAGTCTGATAGCTGTTGTTTTCTGACTAGTTCTCAAATCTTGGCCCCATCTCCCCTCTGCACTGCTATTGCCCTAATTCACAGCTCCAGGATTTCCTGCCTAGATGACTGAGAAGCCTCCTTAGAAATTGTCCTAAGTCTCACCCTTTTTCAGCTCAGGCTTCCGAAGTATCATCAGGAGTGCTCTTTCTTTTTTTTTTTTTTTTTTTTTTTTTTTTGCGGTACGCGGGCCTCTCACTGTTGTGGCCTCTCCCGTTGCAGAGCACAGGTTCCGGACGCGCAGGCTCAGCGGCCATGGCTCACGGGCCCAGCCGCTCCGCGGCATGTGGGATCCTCCCGGACCGGGGCACGAACCCGTGTCCCCTGCATCGGCAGGCGGACTCTCAACCACTGCGCCACCAGGGAAGCCCGGGAGTGCTCTTTCTAACATGGAAATCTGATCACTTGTTCAAAATTCCTCCATGGTTTCTCTTTTACATAACACTCGAAGTCTTTCACAGCGTGGGTAGTCCTGACTAGCCCGTCTCTTCTTTTACATCTGTATCCACTTTGCAGCTTAAACTCCAGTCACATGAAGCTATATGTAGTTCCCTGAGCATGAGGTCAGGGCCTCTTATTTCACAGCTTATGTATGCACTACTGTGTCCACCTAGAATGTTCTCCCTACACTTACTAGACTAGGCAGTTCCAAATGTCCCTCAAGTCCCAGCTCAAATCTGGCCTCCTCTCTAAAGCTCCTCCTTTTAATCCACAAGTAACCTAGCTGCCCCTTCTCCTGTGCATCTATTGTACTTCATATACTTGTATACCCTTATCTACATTAATTTGTTGAATCTATTAATGCTTTCATTTATTCCAAAAATTATTTAAGATGGCCTGTACATACAGATAATACACAAAATGATAGTTTAAATGTAAGTGGACAGGGAAGTCCCTGGTGGTCCTGTGGCTAGGACACCATGCTTCTCTTGCAGGGGGCACGGGTTCAATCCCTGGTCGGGGAACTAAGATCCCACATGCCGCATTGTGCAGCCAAAAAAAAATAGTAGGTGGGTAGAAAGAAAATAAATAGATTGACACACCCAACAGGGTCGGGGAAAACACACAACCTGGTGACCTGCTTTCTTGAGGCCGCCATGGTCTCTACCCGTTCCCAGAAGCCATTATTGATAAGGGAAGGTTGATCGGTTGCAGAATTTTCGATGTACACACAATAAAGACGAGCCACTGCTCAGGGAACTACAACTACTCTCAATACCAAGATCAAGCAGGAGCCCCCCCTAGGGTCTTCATATAAAGGACAAAGTGTTAGGTAATAAACAAAATCTTTGACAGTATCCCCATAACAGATGTGAGATGTTTACTTGGGGCTTTCTAAATAGCAATATTCAAAATTAACTGACACTATATATCAAATCACAAATCAATAGAAGACATTGGGTGGGGAAAATACGAAATGTTTCAGTATCTAGGTCACCAATCTGATACTGATCAAGGAGGGGATTTTAGACTAACTTAAAGATGAGCTGCATGTCCTTTAAGTAATTGTCCTGGAAGCTTGCTTTTGACAAAGTGAATTTTTTAAAAAAATATTGAGTATTGGGCTTCCCTGGTGGCACAGCAGTTAAGAATCCACCTGCCAATGCAGGGGACACGGGTTCGAGCCCTGGTCCGGGAAGATCCCACATGCAGCGGAGCAACTAAGCCTGTGGGCCACAACGACTGAGCCTGCGCTCTAGAGCCCGTGAGCCACAACTACTGAGCCCATGTGCCACAACTACTGAAGCCTGCGCGCCTAGAGCCCGTGCTCCGCAACAAGAGAAGCCACCTCAATGAGAAGCCCGTGCACCGCAACAAAGAGTAGCCCCCCGCTCGCCACAACTAGAGAAAGCCTGCACGCAGCAACAAAGACCCAACGTAGCCAAAAATAAATAAATAAAATAAATAAATTTATTGAAAAAAAAAAACGAGTATCAGTGAACCCAATACTCTCAAACAAATGGCTAGAGTAGGAAAGAAGATGACACACCACTAATTATACCTTAAAGGATAATTTCATAAACTCCATGTGCCAGGCACTATGCTAGTTGTTGGAGAAACAAAAATGAAAAGACCCAGGCCCTGCTCTTGACTCTAATGAATCTAATTCAGCAACTGGCACAGAGAAATGCATGCCAATGGATACATTCATCAAGCCCACTAAACCCTAGAGAATAAAGTAACCTTAAGTCAGTGGGTTTTTTTTTTTAAGTTGGCAAGAAATGTTGGCTTATTATCCACATCTTTGACTCACTTTAATGAATTCAGCAACAAGCAGGTTATATAATCAATTTTGGACTGACAAAATGAACGCCCATTTTGACATTTACATGATTATAGATAAGTAGCCAGAGTAAAACAGCTCTAGTCTACTCGCTAGTCTGTTACTTCCACTCCAAGTGCATAGACTGGCATTGTCTACCCAGTCGGCATCCCTTTATTTCAAAAAGGACTGAACCCAAAGTTTCCAACATCTGTTTCTAGTTGGTCTAAGAAGCCTGTAGCTATAATCACCAGCACCTGAGGTTTATACTAGATAATAAAACAGCCTACCTCTAGAAACCCCTTTTGATTAGGGTCCATATGGTTCAGGGGGATATAGGTGTCATCGGTCTTCTGGCAAACAACCATTGCGTGCCTCTGGCTAAAAGTTCCACGGCCAACATCTTGGCCACTCAGACGGACATTAAAACCTTAAAGCAAGCAAGAAGGAAAAGAAAAAAATCCAGATTCCCATGAATAACCCTAAGTAATAATAAGGCCTGGTGACCCTGAATTCTTATACATCAGCTCATCCTGAGAACTGTCCTTAGGACAATAGATTATCCTCCTTAAAATATACCTGTCCTGGGCTTCCCTGGTGGTGCAGTGGTTGAGAGTCCGCCTGCTGATGCAGGGGACGTGGGTTCATGCCCCGGTCCGGGAAGATCCCACATGCCGCGGAGCAGCTGGGCATGTGAGCCATGGCCGCTGAGCCTGCGTGTCCAGAGCCTGTGCTCCGCAATGGGAGAGGCCACAACAGTGAGAGGCCCGCGTACCGCAGAGAAAAAAAAAACAAAAAAACAAAAAAACAAACCTGTCCTATATTCAAAACTCCGTAGTCTAATTAAGAATGAAGAGTCATCATTTGTCCTACAATTTTTTTTTTTTTTTTTTTTTTTTGTGGTATGCGGGCCTCTCACTGTTGTGGCCTCTCCCGTTGTGGAGCACAGGCTCCGGACGCGCAGGCTCAGCGGCCATGGCTCACGGACCCAGCTGCTCCGCGGCATGTGGGATACTCCCGGACCGGGGCGCGAACCCGTGTCCCCTGCATCGGCAGGCGGACTCTCAACCACTGCGCCACCTGGGAAGCCCTGTCCTACAATTTTTAAAGGAAAATGTCTTTCCAATACATTCAGCACTGAGTCCTTTGTTTCCATAGTCCGTTCGCTGATGAAGATTGTCAACATGACTTATACCAAGATTAAATAATGTTTTCAGGTAAGAAATGTTAACACGTTTGAGAACCTCTCTAGTCGATAAAAACAATACAAGGTAGTTGTAACTCAAAACTGCAGGCGTCACATATAAGAAATGTCATATAAAGCACCCCCTACCCGCTGTGCAGCTACACAGAAATGTCTTACCTTCAGCAAGTAATGAGCCTAGGGCAAGAGCTTCTGCCGTGGCCCAGTCTAACTTTGTTCCATCCATCACTTTCTCCACTCTGGACTGTAAAATTGAATGGGAGGGGAAAAGAAAATTTTAAGAGTTCCCATGCTTTTTCACATTGAGTTCAAAAAATGTAAGGCGGGCTTCCCTGGTGGCACAGTGGTTGAGAGTCTGCCTGCCGATGCAGGGGACACAGGTTCGTGCCCCGGTCCGGGAAGATTCCACATGCCGCGGAGCGGCTGGGCCCGTGAGCCACAGCCGCTGAGCCTGTGCATCCGGAGCCTGTGCTCCGCAACGGGAGAGGCCACAGCAGTGAGAGGCCCACGTACCTCAAAAAAAAAAAAAAAAAGTAAGGCAACAATGGTTAAGAATCAAAAACATAACATTAAATACGACAGATAGTGCAGAAGGAAACATCGGAGTATGACAGCGAGTACATGACGTTTGAAAGCAGGCAAAACAAACCGGCACTCTGGTGAGCAGTTAACCGGGCAGATGGATGGGAGGAGGAGACGTCAGGGAGGGGAGAGAGGAACGGCATTGGTAATATTCTATATCTTCAGCCTGATGGTGAGTACACAGATTGTTTTAATAGTCTCTATACCTATAATAGAAACTTATAAATGAAGTTAGTGTTTTAAAAAAAATCCAGAGTTCATCGTGTCTTCATCCAAGTTCAAGAACGATGAAGACCTATATCTCCTTGCTCTCCTCCTGCTTTTAGCGCTGAAAGTCCCACGTTCCAGGAAACCACAGGCAAACCCTGACAGTTTGTCAATCCATCCTTAACATGAGACAACATGTAAAACCTCAACATGCTTAAGGGTGTAAATGGTTGCCTTTCAGGAGTATGTGTGCTGATTTTTATTTTATTTAAGCCAAATCCCAACCACCTTCCTCAAAATGAAAGTGTCTTCTGCTCACTGCTCAGAAAAACCAAAAAGGGCATTCCTGCATGGCTGTGTTTTTAATAATGTGCATGCAGTACCTGTATATATAATGTATTAATGAATGACTGAAAGAATAAGTGGAGGAAAAATAGAAGTAGATTAAAAAAAAAAGAAAAAAAATAGAAGTAGACAAAATTTGATTTAATTGACGATCAGTACCAAAACACTGCTAGGAGTGGTTCACAATAAATATTTGCCAAGTGCATTAGCCAACCAACAAGACCAGACCAACACCAATTCCTTGCTGTGAGAGATGGACAAACAATGCCCAGAGATTCTCGGGCTCCCTACCTGCACATGCATCTTCAGAAGGTGACTGTGCATTTGGAGCTCCTCCGGCACCTCCACAGACTTCTTGCCAATAAACCGCAGGAGGTCAAGGGGCACACCTGTGTTCCAGGTGGTGATGCAAGCTTCTGGCTGAACCAGGCCCTGCCAGTGGGCCTGCAGGTTCATGGCAGGGGGGCTGTAGTGCGCCATGTTAGTTAAATGGCCATTTAACTTTGCGTAGTAGGAGGCTTTGATTTCCGACACCTCCTCCTGGGTCATGAGTCCATTGGCCACAAGGTACTCTGCATACGTGTCGGGGATGCTCTTCCGGGCTCTGTCCAAGGAAAAGGGAAACAAAAATCAATATGATTTGTAAAAATCAAAGAGACAGATACAGGAATTCCCTGGCGGTCCAGTTGTTAAGACTTGGGCTTTCACTGCCGTGGACCCGGATTTGATCCCTGGTTGGGGAACTAAGATCTCACAAGCCATGCAATGAGGCCAAAAAAAAAAGGAGAGACAGAAACAGTTATTGTCAAAGGTATTCTGGAGTGACATCGCTATAAAAATGCACACGGGAAATGTTTTGGGACTAGATAGAGGGGGTGCTTGTACAACATTGGAAATACACTAATTCACACTGAATCGTTCACTTTAAAATGGTCCATTTTAGGGAATTCCCTGGCGGTCCAGTGGTTAAGACTCCACACTTGCACTGCAGGGGGCACAGGTTCGATACCTGGTCGGGGAGCTAAGATCTCACGCGCCCCGTGGTGTAGCCAAAAAATAAAAGGTTCATTTTATGTCATGTGACTTTCACTCCAATAAATTTGTTTTTTAAAGGCAGTGGTGAGTAACCACCTCTTTCAGGCAAGCAAGTGAAAACAAATTTATCTTTTTTTTTCTTTTTTTAAATTTATTTATTTATTTGTTTGTTTTTGGCTGCGTTGGGTCTGCATTGCTGTGCGCGGGCTTTCTCTAGTTGCAGTGAGCGGGGGCTACTCTTTGTTGCGGTGCGCAGGCTTCTCATCCCAGTGGCTTCTCTTGTTGCGGAGCACGGGCTCTAGGAGCATGGGCTTCAGTAGTTGTGGCTCTAGGATGCAGGCTCAGTAGTTGTGGCGCACGGGCTTAGTTGCTCCACTGCATGTGGGATCTTCCTGGACCAGGGCTCGAACCCGTGTCCCCTGCACTGGCAGGTGGATTCTTAACCACTGTGCCACCAGGGAAGCCCACAAATTTATCTTTATAAGCTTTTGTCTACAGTCAGGCAGAAGTAATGAGTAGTAGAGTTTTCTTACAAACTGTTAATTCTGGACAGTTATTTACAAGGCTGACTTATATTGTCTACCTATTCTGCATCCCTTTATTTCAAAAAGGATTGAACCTAAAGTTGCCGACATCTGTTTCAGGTTGCTTGAAGAAGGCTGTAACTATTCAGCATCCGGGTTTTACAACTATAGAAATAACGATGATGCTACTCTGCATTTGCTTAATACTTTAAACCTCCAAGTCTGGTCACGTTGATCATCATATTTAATCCTGAAAAAAGTGAGAGGTAGACAGGATATATTTTTAAAAGCAGGGTCCTGAGTCACATCAAGTCATTCAGGTGCTAAGTTCAAAGCTAAATGGAGAAACCAGATTTGTTCTTCCAAGGGCAGTCTGCTACCCACAACCAGAAAGGCCCGTAAAATATCATCAAGTTTATTCCTCTGCTTTAATTTATGTCTATGAGGAAATAAAGCAGGAAAGAGGGATCTACTTTACTTTCTAGCATCTGAAAAGGAAATCCTGGGACTTCCCTGGTGGTCCAGTGGCTAAGACTCTGTGTTCCCAATGCAGGGGGCCCAGGTTCGATCCCTGGTCCGGGAACTAGATCCTGCGTGCCGCAACCAAGACCCGGTGCAGCCAAATAAATAAATACATAAATAAATAGGAAATCCCAAAGTAACACACTCCTCTCCATCATGTGAACCTTCTGACTTGGTGCTGTCCCACAGAAATATAACGCAAGCCAATGTGTAATTTAAAATTTCCCTGTGGTCACATTAGAAAAGGTGCAAGAGGTGGAATTAATTTTAATCATATATTGATTTAACTCAATATACCCAAAATATTGTCCCTTCAATACCTAATCGATATAAAAATTATTATCGAGATCATTTACACTCTTTTTTTCACACTAAGTCTTTGAAGTCTGGTGTATAGGTTACACTCCCAGCACATCTCCTTCAGGAGTTGGCACATTTCAAGTGTCCAACAGCCATTTATAGCTCGAGGCTTCCACATTGGACAGTGCAGTTCTGAACTTCGTTAAAATCCATCATGTAACCTCTTGCCAAGGCACAAAGTAGGTCCACGTCTATAGCTTGCAGAAGTGAATCACGGAGGTTCTGTTTCTGCTCCTGTCAATGTTGCACTGAGCAGCTTCGGGCAAGGCTCTGCCTACGTCTTCTGTTCAGTCCTCCCTCTGCTAAGTGAGGGGGTGAAGTCGCCCTTTGTCTATTCATTGAGGAAATATGCAGAGTTGGAAGAACATGGGGCGCTTTCCTGCGACCCATAGGATGACCATCCCAGTGTGTCCAGGTCTGTCCCAGTTTGAGCATTGAAAGTTTCATGTCCCAGGCACACTGGGAAAGCTGGTCGCCCTACCGGAGAGTGTCTAACACAAATAATAATGTGAGCACTGTGGGGGAAAGGGCACATCGCATGACGTTTCATCCTTGTACCTGATGATCTGGTACATGACCGGGTTGGTGAAGAAGGGCTCGTCCAGTTCGTTGTGGCCCCACTGCCTGTAGCACAACAAGTCAACAATCACATCCTTCCGGAATTGGCGCTGGTATTCAAACGCCAGTCGCGTGGCCCGGACCACTTCCTCTGGGCTGTCTCCATTGACGTGGATGATGGCGCAGCCCACGAGCTTCCCTGAGACAGAGAAGCTGGAGATGAGGCCGGCTAGTCAACCCATGAACCTACCCCCAAGTCCTGTTGCCCGCACGGGGAGACAGCCCTTGTCTTTAGGGGTAGTTTGGCTTGGGTGTTAAGAACCTGCACTTTGGGAGTTCCCTGGTGGCCTAATGGTTAGGATTCTGGGCTTTCACTTCCATGGCCTGGGTTCAATCCCAGGCCGGGGAATTGAGATCCTGTAAGCCACATGGTGCGGCCAAAAAAAAAACGAACCCGCACTTTATGAGAAAAAAAAAGGAACCTGCACTTTAGAGGCGAGGTGACAAGCATGAGTTCAAGTTCCAGCTCTGTGTGATCCTGGTAAAGTTATGAATCTCAGTCTCCTTGTCTGTAACGCTGGGATAATAGCTCTTACCTCTCAGCGATGTCCTAAAGAGGCAAGGAGTTAATGAATAGAAAGTGCTTAACAGAGCCTGGTACATCATAACTGATATGTATTTACTATTATCATCATGACTATTATCTTTCTTCCTGAGATAAAAGGGTCATGAAAGGATGTATCCGAGAAAACAATGGATTTTCTCCAAAGAGAAGACTGAGAATGAATTTTCAAATCTCTACCTAGCTAATGACAAAAAATTCATATAGGTAGCCCCAAAGGCATCCAGGCCAGGCTCTGGACGTAAAAACAGAGCAGTTCTTACCGTCTAACAGTTCTGGAAATTCTGTGACATAGGGAATGAATAATAAAAAGCCCTGTGTTTCTTTTAATACTACTAGTTTCCATGGGTTAAAACAAGCTGACTTTGCTTCTTCACATCTGATTTCCAACCAGACCACTTGGCCAAGTTTACTGGCTGAACATATCCTTTTTGACTGTCACCTTGGGTACTCCAAATCTGAATATCCTAAAGACAATTGCTCTAGCTGTACTAATTGTGTTATCTCTGGATTCCAGCAGATCATTCAACTAGATACTTAAGCATTTTGAGGTTGCACCCTCTAAATTCTACTCTTGTTTTATTTCCTTGGATTTTAAGATCACACTCAGACTTTTAAAGGAATATTAACAACACTGTTGGTGACCACTGACCACATCTGATCCAAAATTTAAAATGGAACCAGCAGTGAGGCTCACTGTTCTGAGTGAACTAGAAGTTTCTCCAGGAATTCCTTGTCTGACTCCACAGCATCAACTCTTCCCTGTGTTACATACCGATGTCACTACAGTATAAGGAAGACCTTCCTCTTTCTGCAGGAGTGGTGTAACCCAGCTGGTTATTGACAATCAAATGGACACTCCCACCAATTCTGAAATGCGGGATATTAGAGAGCGTAAATGTTTCAGGAACAATCCCTTGACCACAGAAAGAAGCATCACCGTGAACCTAGATCATGGGGGAGAAAAAAAGAAAATGAACATAAGGGATGGAGAGATTTAGGTTTTCAAATAGTAACAGGAATAAAAACAACCATGCTCTCACTGGTCCCCTGCCCTCCTAAAAATCTGCCAGTTATAGTATTTCCTAGAATGGTTAGGCTGATCTCAAGCAGCTTTCAAAGATGCTAAATCAGCCCTTTTCCTCCTGCAGCCGCCACCAGTTGACCTATTCCTTCCGCCCCACGTCATCACCTATACCCATCACTTCTCACACCCCCATCAACACGCTAGTGTTCACAGCAGCACCACAGAAGGAAGGGCGATTGGAGGTGTAGAAGGCAATTCAACTCTAGTAAAGCAATCGTGAAAACAGCCTGCAAGACACTAAGACCAATGCACAGCTTCGAACTATCACTCTTCCCCAATCATTTTCCCCCAAAACGAGACTGCGTGTAGCTCACATCACCTCATTCCCACTGGGTATATTAGCCACCACTGTGAACATAAAAGAGGATGATGTGACAGCAAAGACAGGAGCATGGGGGGGTAAGTATATCATACACAAGTGAAAGGAGGCTTTGGGGAAAGAGCAAAATACTATTATAAGAGAATCGCTGAAATGTGCTATTCTTCCAGAACTTGTGAAGTCTGCTAGATCATAATAGCACAAAACCTGACAACAAGGTCCGACTGTATAGCACAGGGAACTATATTCAATATCCTGTGATAAACCATAATGGAAAAGAATTTTTAAAAGAATGTATACATATGTGTATAAGTGAATCATTTTGCTTACAGCAGAAATTAACACAACATTGTAAATCAACTATACTTCAATAAAAAATAAATTAATTTAAAAAAACCTGGTAAACAGAAGGTGGTAGAAAAGGGGGTAAATTTTTTTTAGAAAACTTGAAAGCAAATAATGAGGGAATTGCAGACCTTAGGAGAAAGTATGAGCTCCACTGACTTCATGCTGTATAAAAGGCTGTTATATCAATAAGGTATATGTTGTACACCTTAAATTTACATGATGTTATATGACAAATGTATTTTAATTAAAAAGTTATTAAATAAAAGGCTACTATCATAAACAGCCAAAATGCTCAGCTAAAGAACAGAATGATCTGATATGGGGAATTCCCTGGTGGTCCAGTGGTTAGGACTCGGTGCTTTCACTGCTATGGCCCGGGTTCAATCCCTGACCAGGGAACTAAGATCCTGAAAGCTGCACAGCGCGGCCAAATAAATAAATAAATTAATTAATTAATTAAAATGACCTGATATGGTAACCATTGTGGCTCTAATACTAGCAGAAATAAAAGACCTAAATACGAATGAAGAAAGAATCCTTGGGCTTCCCTGGTGGCACAGTGGTTAAGAATCCGCCTGCCAATGAAGGGGGGGACATGGGTTCGAGCCCTGGTCCGGGAAGATCCCACATGTCGCGGAGCAACTAAGCCTGTGCACCACAGCTACTGAGCTTGCGCTCTAGAGCCCTCGAGCCACAACTACTGAAGCCCGAGTGCCTAGAGCCCCTGTTGTGCAGCAAGAGAAGCCACCACAATGAGAAGCCTGTGCACCGCAATGAAGAGTAGCCCCCGCTCACCATAACTAGAGAAAGCCCGCACGCAGCAATGAAGACGCAACACAGCCAAAAATAAATAAAATAAATAAATAAATAAAAAGAAGGAATCCTTGGAAGCAGATTTTTTTAATGACAGTGAAGACGTCCTAAAAGAGTAATTTGTATATAGGTAAAACATTTTGGCTAAGAAAGGAAGCACTGTTTTGCTTAGCGAAATCTCCAGCCCACACCTTCCCATTGCTAGGGCCTACAGGGATGACTGACGTTTTGGAATATCCAGACGTAGTGATAACATACCCTTACATCACCTCCACAATGCTATGTACATTATCTCCATTGATCCATTCAACAATCAGGTGTAGGGGCCAGGTAAGGGAATCACCACTATTCTTTTCACAGATGAGAAAACCAAGGTTCAGAAAGAGTACGTATTTCACGTGCCAAGGACTAGACCTTCTGTGATGCCTCCATTTTCTTTTGGCCACGCTGCGTGGCACACGGGATCTTATTTCCCAAACCAGGGATGGAACCCGTGCCCCCTGCATTGGAAGCGTGGAGTCTTAACCACTGGACTGCCAGGAAAGTCCTGATGCCTCCATTTTTTTGACTTAGTTCCCCACCCCTCCAAGCCCTCCGCCTGGGTTAAGGAACTTACTATCTTCTCATTTAATCCTCAGAACGCTATAAGGAATGTAACATACTCCCATTGACCTCTGAGATTCAGAGAACCTGAGGAACAGAACCAAGCACGCCAAGCTAGAAGGCAGCAAAGCCAGGATCTGAACTCAGTGCTTCTTGGTTCCAGAATCCTTGTCTTTTCTACACTGGGCTACACTGTCAAGTCCAACCCTCAGCTGCACGGTGGTCCACACAGGGTCAAGGGGTTCCTAGCATCTGAACACTCCACACCCTTTGGCCTCCTTGCTGATGGGACTTCTTGTGGGGTAATGATGTAAAAGGAGACCAATAAAGCAAGGAAGAGAGCTGGGTGTCTCTTGCACTCCTTTACAATAGCGTTTACAGGAGAAGCATTGCTGAGAACATAATATCTGTTCATAACTTGCGTCGTTTTATCATAGTCTTAGGGTTCTTGGCACTAAAGCCATGTGTCATCTGCTAATTTTATTTCCTGTCTTAGAAGAGAAAACACTCCATGATGCCCATAAAGCTTTGCAGAAGTCGGGTCCATAAGCCCCAAGGAATGCTGGGGGCAGTGGAAACTGCTCAGCCAAACACAGCAGGGGGCTTGGACACACACAGAGGATCACATGTGACAATCCACTTCCACCACATTCAGGACAAGGATGAACAGAAGACGGCAAAAGTAGTATCCAGAGTCTCATCCACCATGATTTTATCGACTCCAAATTTCAAGTTCCCACAATAAATTAGAATTTTGAACTTGAGTGAGGCAAGACCCAGGCAGACACAGCAGGGCAAAATGTTTCGGGAACACAAAGTAGAGAAAAGAGGGCAGTTTCTTATCACTTTAAAGAAAATGCCACTTTCACCTCTTACTTCAGAAATCAGTCTCAAGATCAGCTTAATGTACTGGGAAAATGTGAGTGACTGAAATATTTTAGAGTCTCATGAATTCAAGCGAAAGGTGAAGAGAATGTCTGGCTAATGATGAAGATTTCTACTTAGAAATACTATAACATAATCAAATCCAATTCTGCTTACCCCCAATTTATTTACTACAAGTTTCTGGCCCATGGAAAATTAACAGTAAGATAATGTGGTTATTTGTATATGTAGCCAAATATTCTACTGCCTTGTAGATTTACTTATTTCCGTTGGGTTTGAAGACTCAGTTACTGATATCCAGGATTAATCAGTAGTTATCCAGTAGTTAAAGGTTCATATTTATGTTTTTACTTTTTTGGCGTGGTATGTGGGATCTTAGTTCCCCGACCAGGGACTGAACCCTCGCGGCTTGCAGTGGAAGCGCAGAGTCTTAACCACTGGACCACCAGGGAAGTCCCTAAACGTTCATATTTAAATGAATACTTGCAGAAGAAAAATGTGACCCACAATCTAAACCTCTAAAGAATACCTGTTGGGGGCCTCCCTGGTGGCGCAGTGGTTGAGAGTCCGCCTGCCGATGCAGGGGATACGGGTTCGTGCCCCGGTCTGGGAGGATCCCATATGCCGCGGAGCGGCTGGGCCCGTGAGCCATGGCCGCTGAGCCTGCGCGTCCGGAGCCTGTGCTCCGCAACGGGAGAGGCCACAACAGTGAGAGGCCCGCGTACCGCAAAAAAAAAAAAAAAAAAAAAAAAAAAAAGAATACCTGTTGGGCTACCAAAAAGTGGGGGTCAGAGGAAGCAATCCATTATATAATTTGTATTGTTTGCCTTAATGCCAAAGACCTTCATTGGAAAATAAATAAAGAAGCAAATAAAATAAATCCAGACTCTTGCAGCCTTGTTAGACAGATGGATAACCACGTCGTTTCCAAGAGGGTTATAATTTCAGAGAAGTAATGACATCTGTCCTCTTAACAGTAGCAGGTATGCCGGTCTATATCCCTTAATTAATTCATAACTCAAGAAAGGAAAAACACAGTGAAGACCTCCATCAGTTGCCTTGAGCGGGGAGGGATAAATTGGGAGATTGGGATTGACATATACACACTACTATACATAAAATAGTTAACTAATAAGAACCTACTGTATTGTAATGACCTATATGGGAATAGAATCTAAAAAGAGTGGATATATGTATATGTATAACTGACTTACTTTGCTACACACCTGAAACTAACACAACACTGTAAATCAACTATACTCCAAGAAAAAAATTAATTAAAAACATTTTTAAAAATCAGTCAAAAATAAAAGTCAGCTGCCTTGAGACTACACCTCACATCTGCTATTAATTTTTTAAAGAACCCCAAAAATCTTCTTTTCCCAAAAGTTCATCTCAATTTCATCTGGGACATCTGCCATCTCCTGTCGTAACTACCAGCCTGGACATTCTTACTTCCTGGTCTTCCCAACCTCAGGCCTCACTTCCTGAAGCTACTAGTACCTGTAAGCAAATGACCTTGTCCCCAGGCTGAGCCGAACCGTCTGGAGAGTAGTCCCCATCCCGCCTGGACTGCTGTCTCCCGCGAGTCTTCCCAACAGCCACGGGGTTAACGGCTTCCAGGTGTGAGGGGTTGGGCAGCATTGTCACGTGGAGGGGATGGTGCGCGCCGAAGTCCAGGTCAACCGAGGACGTCAGGTGAGACAGGACATCGCCAGCGGCTGAGACATTTTCCGGAAATTCACTTAAGCCTCGCATTTTACGGAACATCAGCTATGCCGAATAAACGTACAAGAAAAAATGGGAAGAGGTTGTTCATTTAAAATCACACAATAGGAACTTCCCTGGTGGCACAGTGGTTAAGAATCCGCCTGCCAATGCAGGGGACACGGGTTCGAGCCCTGGTCCGGGAAGATCCCACATGCCACAGAGCAACTAAGCCTGTGCGTCACAACTACTGAGCCTGCACTCTAGAGCCCGTAAGCCACAATTACTGAGCCCGTGTGCCACAACTACTGAAGCCCATGCACCTAGAGCCCGTGCTCTGCAACAAGAGAAGCCACTGCAATGAGAAGCCCACGCACCGCAGTGAAGAGTAGTCCCACCTCGCCGCAACTAGAGAAAGCCCACAGGCAGCAACGAAGACCCAACGCAGCCACAGATTAAATAAATAAATAAATAAATAAAGATAAGCACACACTTGTAACTGCTCGAATGCACAGAACTATTTGGAGATGTTCAGTCATATGAAGTTCCAACACTTTCAGAAGAGTCTAGCCCGATGCATATGGTAAGATACCTCTGCCTTGCAATAAGCAAAATATTTTTTCTTAAATGCACCTGTTAGTATGTATTTTCCAAAATAATTTGTATTATTCTTGTTAAAGGTAGAGAGGCAAATAAGAATTTAATCCCATTTAGTCAGGGGATGACATACACTGCTTAGCGCAAGTGGCATCTTAAAAACTATATTGTCCAATTCTCAAAGGACTTCTCTGCATACATTCTGTCACCTCATCTTCACAGTCTTCTGACATAGATGTTACTACCCATTTTAAAAATGAAGAAGCTGGGCTTCCCTAGTGGTGCAGTGGTTGAGAGTCCGCCTGCCGATGCAGGGGACACGGGTTCGTGCCCCGGTCCGGGAGGATCCCACATGCCGCGGAGCGGCTGGGCCCGTGAGCCATGGCCGCTGGGCCTGCGCGTCTGGAGCCTGTGCTCCGCAGTGGGAGAGGCCACAGCGGTGAGAGGCCCGTGTACCGCAAAAAAAAAAAAAAAAAAAAAAAAAAAATGAAGAAGCTAAAAAACTAAAAACAGAGTTGATAGAGTTGCCAGAGTTGCCATATGATCCATATATCCAGAGAAAACTCTAATTCGAAAAGGTACACGCACCCCAACGTTCATTGCAGCCCTATTTACAATAGCCAATATACAGAAGCAACCTAAGCGTCCATTGACAGATGAATGGATAAAGAACATATGGTGTGTGTGCACACACACACACTGGAATATTACTCAGCCGTAAAAAAGAGCAAAATAATGCCATTTGCAGCAACATGGATGGACCTAGAGATTATCATACTAAGTGAAATAAGTCAGACAGAAAAAGACAAATATCATATGATATCACTTATGTGTGGAATCTAAAAAAATGATACAGGAATTCCCTGGCAGTCCAGTCATTAGGACTCTGCTCTTTCACTGCCAAGGGCCCAGGTTCAGTCCCTGTGAACTAAGATCCTGCAAGCCACACAGCACGGCCAAAAAAAAAAAGAAAAGGGAAAAAAAAATGATACAAATGAACTTATTTACAAAACAGAAAAAGACTCACAGACATAGAAAACAATCTTATGGTTACCAAAGGGGAAAGGGAGGGATAAATTAGGAATTTGAGATTTAAAAAAAAAAAAAAAATGAATGAGCAAGAGAAATTAACTAGATGGTTTAAAGGTCCTTGGCTACAAATCTGGGTCTCAAACCAAGGTATTTACCAAAAACAGCATGTTATTCTCTACTCGCCAAAAGGTTTGAATGACCCAAAAGCTTCTCCAGTTCACAAAAGCTTCTTATTGCCCTATCTGCAAATAGGAGCATACAAACTCACACAGTATAGGGATGGATGTGTTTCTCACAAATATGATCATTGATAATCATTTCTGTGTCTTTCAGTAATTGTTTTGTCTGGGATATTTTAGGAATGCAATTTTTGGTTTAAGAACTTCTGCAAGGGAATTCCCTGGCAGTCCAGTGGTTAGGACTCTGCGCTTTCACTGCCGAGGGCGCAGATTCCATCCCTGGTCAGGGAACTAAGATCCCGCAAGCCGCATGGAGCGGGCCAAAAAAAAAAAAAGAGAGAGAGAATTTCTGCAGGTACCTAAGCACATGTCTCCATCTGTCCATTATTTTATTCTGTCGTATTCTACCTTTTCTAAGGTGTCTTTTCAAAGCTGGTTACCAGTCTCTTAGCATCAGAAACACTGAGGTATGAATAATAAAGGTAAAGCTTGGCCCCTAGACATGACATCACATATATTTTTTTCATTAAAAAAATTTTTTTTAGAATTGAGGTAGAGTTGATTTACAATATTATATAAATTTCAGGTGTACAACGTGGTGATTCAAAATTTTTAGAGATTATACTGTTTATAGTTATTATAAAATATTGGCTATATTCTCTGTGTTGTACAATATATCCTTGTAGCCTATTTATTTTTTACAAAGTAGTTTGTATCTCTCAATCCCCTACTGCTATACTGTCCTTCCCTCCTTCCCTCTCCCCACTGGTAACCACTAGTTTGTTCTCTTAGTGAGTCTGTTTCTTTTTTGTTATAGTCATTAGTTTGTTTTATTTTTTAGATTCCACATGTAAGTGACAACATACAGTATTTATCTTTGTGTGGCTTATTTCACTAAGCACAATACCCTGCAAGTCCATCCATGTTGTTTCAAATGGCAAATTTTCATTCTTTTTTATGGCTGAGTAGTATTCCATTGTGTGTGTGTGTGCATGTGTGTGTATACCACATCTTCTTTATCCATTCATCTGTTGATGGACACTTAGGCTGCTTCTGTATCTTGGCTATTATAAATAATACTGCTATGAACATTGAGGTGCATATATCTTTTCAAATTAGTGTTTTCATTTTCTTCAGATATATACCCAGGAATGGAATTTCTGGGTCATATGGTGGTTCTATTTCTAGTTTTTTGAGGAACCTCCATACTGTTTTCCGCAGGGGCTGCACCAATTTACATTCCCACCAACAGCATACTAGGGTTCCCATGTGTTTTTTCTAATATTCTCAAGGATAACACATCCTTCCACAGGCTCCGTTAACTCCATCTAACTTTGAAAGGTCCTTGAACGTTTATAATTATTTTTAATCTCCCGGCCAAGAACGGTAATGAGGTTTATCCATGCGTAATGGCTACAACCTTATCAGACATTGAGTCCCTCTGATGCTCCCTGACATCGAATCTTCCGTCCTGACCCTCAAGTCTTTCGAGACTTACAGAGCAGCTGAGTTGGACAGAACAGGAACACCAAGATCCAATAACCCATAAAACCACTCACTTAGAGGGGTCTCTTGAGATAACAGTGTGTTACTAGTTTCATACAATCTATTAACTATAAGCTGCAAATAAGTGGAAGGTAAAAATGACTTTTTTGTAAGGTAAAATTGTATCAAATTGCACAGATCTTTGTGTTTGTTTGAATGATTTTTATGAAATAGGGGAAGCATGCTTCCGAAAAACAGAGTTTATCTGTTTGCATCATCCGTAGGAAACAAACTAAATTTTAACTTTCCTGAGTGAAGAACCTCTGTAAGTTGATACAGAAAATCAACCTAAATGCCAGGTCCAGGGACTTCACTGGTGGTCCAGTGGTTGAGACTCTGTGCTTCCACAGCAGGGGGCATGGGTTCGATCCCTGGTTGGGGACCTAAGATCCCACATTCCACGTAGCACGGCCAAAAGAATAAACAAACAAAAGGAAAAAGAAGAGGGCCATCCAACAGCAACAGGTTTCATCAATTAACTAAGCTGAAGTAAGTCAGAAAGAGAAAAACAAATATCGTATATTAACACATATACGTGGAATCTAGAAAAACAGTACAGATGAACCAGTTTGCAAGGCAGAAACAGAGACACAGATGTAGAGAACAAACGTATGGACACCAAGGGGGGAAAGTGGGAGCAGGCGGGGGGGAATGAATTGAGAGACTGGGATTGACATATATACACTAATATGTATAAAATAGATAACTGATAAGAACCTGCTGTATAAAAATAAACAAATAAAATAAAATTCAAATCAAAAAATAATTAACTAAGCTGTCTCCTGGACAAATGGCTCATATGCTTAGTCGGTTTTCTAAAAGCAGTTATTACCATTGGTTTTATTCTTTTACAGTCAATTGTACATGAATAGTGGAAAACATAGAAAGTCTTTTACCTCTGGAGGGAACTGCAGAAGGCCTGTCAATAAGTTCAGCCTCCCTCTATGTGGCATCCCAATAATGACATCGGTTACCCCGCTGTAGGCCGCCATTTTCAGCAGCTCGTAGAAAAAGCCCATCATGCTTTCAGCTCCTTCGCCTCCGTATCGCTTCACTGTGGCAAACTTGGTGGCCAAAAAGTGGTCAAGCTCCTACGGAACACCACATCAGACGCATTAGTTACAGGACAGCTAACTACTTGGGTCAAAGTCAAACACGTTTAAGAAGACCCCACACTACTTCAAGCAGCTGCAACAGGGTTCCTTCACTACAGACCGCAGAGATGCACAGAAGTCACCCACAGCCAGGCAGGAAAGCCCTGCCGAGGACACCAGACAGCAGCAGGGACGCAGAGAAAACAACCTGAGTGGTAGAAGAACTCACCCCAACAGGAATCCCCTCAGAATGCCGGGCCTTTCCCATGACTTGAGTTTTAGTACAGGGCTCTACAATAGCATTTCATCTGGGCTGCAAACTAGCCAACCACCCACATTATTGGGAACAGGTTTCTTGTCATCTTGATATGCCCGAGTCCTGACCACAGCCCTGACAGACATTCAATCCCATTAATCTGTATTGAGAGCCTCCTCCACGTACAGTTCCTTTTTTTCTATCACTTCAGGTAATAAAAAGAGAAATAAGATCTTAAGGATTTTGCAGGCTTCTATAGAGGGAATAGACAAATACATAAAACATATTGACTCTGAGAAGAGCCAATAGTTCTGTTGTTTGGTGATCTACTTTTTTCTACTTAGAATAAAGTGGTATGTGTTACACTGCCCCTTGTGTTGAGGCCATGGGGTAAATGGGGCTACATTCAGAGAGTTCCTGTCTTAACTCCCTCTCTTCAATATTTATATGTCTTTGTAGAAAATGAGTCAGCCTATTTCTTTGATATTAGCTGCTACTTTTATACCTGAGATTCTAGCATTAGTTTTGACAGATATTTTCGCTCTTCTGTGGTAAATGCCTCCTTTTTCAGTTCCTCAAACCGCTTGGCAAACCATTCTTTCTCCTCCTGGCTCTGAAGTTGGGAGGTTTCAATAGAAATCTGCCCACAGTAGATCTGGTTGAGATAGGCTACCACTTCCTCAAGAGAAGCCTCCTCCTTCCCCATGTTCAGTAATCCTATGAAATGGAATCAAAGGGATCGTTTTAAAGAATAATCAACCATGTAACTAATTATAGAACATACCAAGATCCTTATTTAAATTCAGAGCATTTCATTCCAAGTAACTTGGGTTATCTAGATTTTTCTAAAGGCAAAACTAAAAATATGATCAAAGGCCATAAGGTACTAAAAGGAGAGGGAATAAAAATCTTCCTTCTCTCGAACAGAGCCATGAGGCATTATGCCAAATTTTGATTCTATAGTCATTTACTAAATTGTGAAACTACCTTTCATCTGCTTTATAGCTACAAATCATATGTACTACCTTTATCTGAAATATCTATCTACCAAAACGTTCAAGTCTTATTAATATCTATAAAGCAATGCCTATTATTGCACAGTTGGTCTTAATGTGAATTAATATTGATAGCAATGCAATATTCTAAGGTAAAAGGAAATCTCCCTGAATCTCAGCCAGAGAAAAGAAAGGTTTGTAGTACGTGATTGGCCCAGCACCAAATCAATTATCAGTCATTTGCCTAAGCCTACAATATGAATTTAACAAACCAACATTTTCTTTATATTGTGTATGGTTTCTTACAATAAACGTTAGATCTTTGATACTGATTGGGCAAAGCTGTGATGATCGTGGGATTGCAGATATCTCTTTAAGATAGTGATTTCGATTCCTTTAGATTTATACCCAGACATGGAATTGCTGGATCATATGGTAGTTCTATTTTTAATTTTTTGAGGATCTTCCATACTGTTTTCCATAGTGGCTGCACCAACTTGCATTCCTACCAACAGTGCACAAGAGTTCCTTTTTCTCTACATCCTCGCCGACACTTGTATCTTTGGCTTTGTTTTTTTTTTTAATTGAAGTATAGTTGATTTACAATGTGTTAATTTCTGCTGTACAGCAAAGTGATTCAGTTATACATATATATACATTCTTTTCCATTTTCTTTTCCATTATGGTTTATCACAGGATATTGAATATAGTTCCCTGTGCTTGACAGTAGGACCGTGTTGTTTATCCATCTTTGGGGGGTTTTTTTGACAATAGCCATTGTAACAGGTGTGAGGTGATAGCTCATTGTGGTTTGATTTGCATTTCCCTGATGCTTAGTGATGCTGAGCACCTTTTCATGTATCCTTTGGCCGTTGTATATATGATTTGAATACAGAGGAAACGGGCCCTATCAGAAGACCATTCTAGAACCCCAACACTGCTCCTCCCAGACAGTGTTCGAATGTGCCCCTCACTGTCTCCTCACACCCGTGGAAGCCTCAGCTCCAGCGGGCATGTGGGTCCTTTAAGAACAGAGAAAGGAGCCCCACCTCACTGGCAGTTAACTGTCACGTGGATAGTCCACTGTTGATGGGCTTTACCTGCGGTATTAAAGGGTCCCTGCAGGGTCTGCACGAGGGCTTGGATTTCAGGCACGTTCTCCTGCAGGGCTTGGCCAGTGAAGAGCGGGTTGATTTTGGCAGCTTTATGGCCATGCTCACAATACACCGTCACCAACCTGGCAAGGCCATGGTCCACTAATTCAGGGGAAAAAAACAATAGAACAATATAGTTTAGGAAATGCCCACAAGCTGCAAAATCAGTTTTTCAAAGAAGCCTCTGTGGCCTTGGACAGTTTTAAACACACGGCTCCTACCCACCACAGCTGCCAGTGGTTTTCAGGATTAAAAACTAACGGACTCCAGGAAAACACACTTATTTCCTTAAATTTATCTCCTGAGAGCAAAAGTCACTGAAAAATACAAAAAGGAAACAGAACTATAAGTGCACATTTGTGAAACTAATTACGCACGAGGATAGATATTAAAAGGAAACACCCCAAATTGAAAATAACTGTTAAAATGCTGAGATTATGGATAATTATAGTCCTCTTAATTATTATTTGAGATTTTTTATATCATACATTAGAAATACAGACAATTTGAACTACAAAATCAATGTTACATTTCCTTCCTTATTTTATTTCTTTTTTTAATACATTTATTTATTTTATTTTTGGCTGCATCGGGTCTGCGTTGCTGTGCGCGGGCTTTCTCTAGTTGCTGTGAGAGGGGTCTACTCTTCGTTGGGGTGCGCGGGCTTCTCACTTCCGTGGCTTCTCTTGTTGCAGAGCACGGGCGCTAGGTGCGCGGGCTTCAGTAGTTGTGGCAGGCAGGCTCAGTAGTTGCGGCTCGCAGGCTCAGTAGTTGTGGCGTACAGGCTTAGTTGCTCTGCGGCATGTGGGAACTTCCCGGACCAGGGCTAGAACCCGTGTCCCCTGCATTGGCAGGCGGATTCTTAACCACTGCACTATCAGGGAAGTCCCAGCCTTCCTTATTTCTTAAAGACCCCAGGTACATACACTCATGAAATCGTACAGTAGGAAAAGACCTTAGAAATTATCTTGTTACTCCAATAATGAAAAAAAAATTTTAATCCCGTTTGTACAGGCTTAAATGAGTAATTCCCCAGTCTCTACTCAAGGGGGAATCATTATCTTTCAATGAATCCAATTCTATCTTAGATGATTTTATATTGAGCCAGAAGCTGCTTTTCTTCCCTTTCCCACAGGAAAGCCCTTCTAAAATTTGGAAGAAAATCCTTCAAGCCCACAGTCGATTAACCTTCAAGGTCGTATTATACAAATCAAGCACAAATCTCTGAAGATGAGCAAATCCACTATGAAGGGCACACATTTTCTGTACATTACAAAATTTGCATTTTTATTTTCAGAACCCAAAGAAAATTGTTAGCATATTTTGAAATACTTAATGACCATTTTATGAATGTGTGTTGCCATACAATGATTTCAGAGCTACATGTTTATGTGCTGGGGTTTGTATTCAGCGTACTGCACAGCGTATCTCTTGTCACAGGCTTAGAGGAAAGAACTGAGGTGTGTTGAACGTGCATTCAATATTCATATGAATATGTAGGATGTGTTGGCACAAATCCAGCAGTTAAGGGGATCCACACTATGTCTAATAAACTCATCAAACAATCCCAGTAAATGAACTGATTTCAAGCTGGAGGCGTCATATATAATTTTGCTATAGTCTCTATTCTGGTTATGAAGTAGGACACCTTCATATTTCTGGCTAAAATATAGACAGATATATCTGTCTAAAGCATTGTCCCTGTTGGCCACTCCTCCTTAAAGACAGTTGCTTCCCTGGGCTCTCTGGCATTGCAAGATCCTGGATTTCCTCCTAACTCGCTGGCTACTCAACCTCAATCACTTTTGCTGGGCGAGAAGGGGGTTAGGGGATCCTCCTCTTTGTCCACCTCTAAAATATTGGTTCTCCCCAGGTCTGCCCAGGGTCTTCTTCTCAATCTACTTTCTCTCTAGGTGATCTCATCCACGACTTCCAATATCATCTGCAAAACTATATCCTTAGTGGGGTAAGTCCAATGGTAAATATATAGGGTTATCATCACCATTCTCACCACAATCTACTAGCCCTCTTTTTTTTAATGCTTTATTTTTTTTAAACTTTTGGCCATGCCACACAGCACGTGGGATCTTAGTTCCCTGACCAGGGATTGAACCTACGCCTCCTGCAATGGAAGCGTAGAGTCTTAACCACTGGACCACCAGGGAAGTCTTCTACTAGCTCTCTTTTGAAAACATTCTCTTTAGTGAACCACATCAGCTCAGGGATCACTGCTTCAATTTCTACCTGAAATTTCTAACTGAAAAGCCAAGTTTTTAATGATACTCTAGAACACTGATGGGGGAGTTGGGACAAAAGGATGCTGCTCACCCCAAAGAACATGTGGCACCTACTATTCTGGAAGAGCCAGAGAGAGAGGACTATTCCCCTCCCACCTTGGGGCACATCTTCCACCCATCCTGACCATCTATTTTCTCTCAGACCCTCATTTCACTGCTCTGGTTTCTTCTACCAGACCCAGTCCCATATCTCTTCCCTCTCTGTCTCCCAGATCCTTCCATTATGACCTCTGGAATTCTGTTCCATGCTTAACAGATCTCCCTACCTTCTTCACCTCTTCCCTAAACAATTGTTTATACTCCTGTCGTCACGGGAATCTGCTTTCCCCTGAGGACACCAGTGGAAGGTGAAGTTACTCATCACCCACACACACATCCCTCCAGTACTGAAAGTGGAGTCAATGCCTCCTCATTCCTCACTGACATTTCCCTGTAGTTAGTCCTCTAACTCTCTACAAACCCCTGGTCCTCTGAGGGACATGCCACAGTGTTGATAACTAATCCCCACTGGCCAAAAGTCATCACAAGATAATGCTGTAGGAGAATGTTTACTGGAAAAGCGTCAGTTTGTTTAGATGAAAAAAGACTAAAAGACACTATATATAGCATAAGCCTGATTTTTGTTAAAATGTGTGTATAATATATATTTCATTATATAGTATATCTAGCATATTAGTATCTATATGCTTCATATATGTCTCTGCATTTGCATGTGTATATTCCACATATATAAAGGAAATAGACCAAAAACTTAGTGATGATCCTATGTCAAAATTCCTAATTTTGGGACTTCCCTGGTGGCGCAGTGGTTAAGAATCCGCCTGCCAATACAGGGGACATGGGTTTGAGCCCTGGTCCGGGAAGATCCCACATGCCACAGAGCAACTAAGCCCGTGCGGCACAACTACTGAGCCTGTGCTCTAGAGCCCTCGAGCCACAACTACTGAAGCTCTTAAGCCTAGAGCCCATACTCCACAGCAAGAGAAGCCACTGCAATGAGAAGCCCGTGCACCACAACAAAGAGTAGCCCCGGCTCGCCGCAGCTAGAGAGAAAGCCCACACACAGCAACGCAGACCCAACGCAGCCAAAAAAAAAAAAAAATTCCAAATTTTTTTCTTGCTTACCATAGTTTCTAAGTTTTCTGTAATGAACACGTCCAGTAGAGCTCTTTATTTATTTATTTATTTTTGGCCACGCCATGAGGCTTATGGGATCTTAGTTCCCCGACCAGAAATCAAACCCAGGCCCAAGGCAGTGAAAGCACCCAGTCCTAATCTCTGGACCTCCAGGAAATTCCCAGAGCTCTTTAAATTGTATCCATTTAACTGACTTAAATACACCCTGAAAGCTTCTGATGATCAGATTCTCTCCACTGTCCTCAACAGTTGACTATATGCTTGTAAGAGTAAATTATATTTGTTCCTAAGGCTGTTGCTATGGGGAAAAGTAAACATTAGGGGAGACATTATAAAAATCTAGGAGATTCCGCACTCAGATTGCTTTCATAAGTGCTCTTCACTTTAAAGATTTGCATATACAAAACCAAAAATAAACATACTTGAGTTAAAATACGTATAACACCTCTCATTTCGTTATGATAATCCTTGATTTAATGATTTTTTGTTAAATTAACTGACCAAGTTTCAGTGTCGAATGCATTGGATAAAATTGCTTCAGCTGGATTACTTTAATGAAATTAAAAGATTTAAATGGATGCGATCACAGCAATAGAATACATATCTTCTTCACAAAAAAACTCCGTTACTGTATAAATCAAAGGATTACTGTAAGAGAAAAATGAATCCCTTCACCTGAGGCATAATACTGACTAAATGACTCAGTGCTCACGATATCTATGAAAGTTCAGAGGAATTTAATTGGATGTTTAAATTCCTAAGAAGCCAGAGAGAATAGGGCAAACGACAGTAGCAGATATATACGCTCTTCTTCCAAATAAAATGGAAAATACTGGAGGCGTGCTTCTGACTCAGGAGAATGGCACATAGTAGATGCTCAAGAGATATTTGTTATTACTTGAATGAATGAAGTCCTGAAATTCACTGTGTTGTAATGGCATCACAGAACCCTCCTGATCAAAGGTTTCCAGAGCCCTCAAACATGCCGTACGAGGGCTGCAGTGGATCCCTCCTGATCACTTTGGGTCCTTCTCTTCTGAGAACTGTACCCTCCCATCCCAGAGGGTGGGTTCCAGGGCCATGTCTCTATTGCTCCACTTTGCCTCCCAAAGAGTCAATGGATTCCAAAGACACCTGAGTCAAGGTGGGTGAGATTCAATCTTCCCAGAATTTGAGACTTGGAATTAAAAGATATGAGAAGAGTGAGCGTGAGACTGCTACCCTTAGAAAAGCCTGCTTGCAAGGTTTATGCTCTTGGTTGCTGCCTGGGAACTTGAATTTCAGGAATGGCCTCACCTGTTCCTAACTGATAAGGGTGATCCACTGTGCCTCGACTGTTTGGGAGAACAAGGTAGTTTAGGCTGAACACCTGCTTTCCTTCTTGGAGTCTGGGATTTTGGCACATGCAGAGGGTGCTTATACGAACCTCTCCCAATAAAAACCCTGGGTGCCGAGTCTCTAATAGGATTCCCTGTGCAGGAACATTGCACACATGTTGCTGTGTTTCTTGAAGAGGAGTGCATTCCGTGTGACGCCTCATGGGAGAACGCAGAAGGAAGCCTGCACAAAGGTCCTCCAGACTCTTCCTGTGCCTTTTCCATTATGGTCCCGCTGTGCGTCCTTATCACATCACTGCAATAAACCTTAGCCATGAGTACAACTATAGACTGAGTGCCATGAGTCCCTTCTGGAGATTCTCTAAATGTGGGGTGGTCTTGAGAACCCCCAACACATAATGGGTGACACAGGAGCTAAGTACCTTAACAGCTGTGCCTTATTGGGCCACACACAGCCTCTGCCAATATTCCCAGAGTTAGCTTTGGTTCACTCCCTTCTTGATTACTTGAAACGTTTTTCAGCTCTCGAAGATAACCTTGTACCCTTCAAATAAAGTCCCCCCTTTGCTTAAGCTAGCCAGAGTTGGTTTCTGCTGCTTGTGACCAAAAGAACCTTAGCTAAAACAAGAGTAAAAAAACATTTTGAGGGACTTCCCTGGCGGTCCAGTGGTTAAGACTCTGTGCTTACAATGCAGGGGGTGCAGGTTCAATCCCTGGTCAGGGAACTAAGATCCCATGTGCCGTGCAGCCAAAACAAACAAACAAACAAAAAACATTATGATAGGGATATCTCCATCACTTTATTCTCTGCTGTAAGCAAACACGGTGGGGGCACTGGATAGTGTTGAATAGTATTTTATTTTCAGAAAGAAATGTGTTCATATTAACCAGCATAAAGTACACTGACAGAAAACCTAAACTAAACTTAGTACTTCAACTGTAAGTCAGTACAGTTCTCTTTCATCATCTGGTCATAAACAGCCTCCCCCCAAAATATCTAGATCCAATCCACAGTCTCTTTGCATTCAAGTCAGCATATGCTTAGAGCAAGTGGGAACATTGGCTATCTATAAAAACACTGAAGACTCCAAGAAAGAGAACTCCATACTTGGAGTCCCATAAGCCCTATTATTATTATTATTTTTTTTTGGTCGCGCTGTGCGGCATGTGGGATCTTAGTTCCCTGACCAGGGATTGAAACCACGTCCCTTGCAATGGAAGCGTGCAGTCTTAACTACTGGACCGCCAGGGAAGTCCCCTCTTAGGCCCTATTAAAATGAGACGGGGACTTCCCTGGTGGCACAGTGGTTAAGAACCCAACTGCCAATGCAGGGGACACGGGTTCGATCCCTGGTCCTGGAAGATCCCACATGCCGAGGAACAACTAAGCCCGTGCTCCCCAATTACTGAGCCTGCGCTCTAGAGCCCGCGAGCCACAACTACTGAGCCTGCACACCACAGCTACTGAAGCCCGCGCGCCCTAGAGCCCGTGCTCCGCAACAAGAGAAACCACTGCAATGAGAAGCCCGCACGCCGCAACTAGAGAAAGCCCGCGCACAGCAACAAAGACCCAATGTAGCCAAATACATAAATAAATAAATAAACAACAGAAATTTATAGAAAAAAAGAGACAGCTGCCACCAGCTTCAACTTAGGAACTTCATAGATAACCATATCAAAAGGCAAGACTTGGTACCAGAATACTATTATTATGAATTCTGTACAACAAACTCATACCTAGGCCGTGCAGCTGAGTTCATTTTACATCCTATCTTCTCTTCCCATCTCAAACATGATATCTTTATAAGCTAAATTTATTTTGCCAGATAGTTCTTTCTTGCAAAAAACCAAACTTTAAATAGAAACCTTGTTCTGGTCCTTTCCTTTTTTTTTGAGATTCCTTTCTTACATCATTGCCGAGATAGGTAAGCAACAGTCACAGATTGATAATAAATGATAGTGACCATTTAGTGAGTACTAACTTGTGCTACACGTTGTGTTGGATTTTTCACATACGTCATTTTATCTAATCCTGTAACAGCCCTGAAATAGGTGCCCTTATCTGCAGAAGAGTTAACTGAGGCCCAAACACGTTAAGTGACTTGCAGAAGGTGACACTGGTAATGAAGAAGCTGGAATTTGAACTATTTGTACTCAGGTGTGCTTGATTTTAATCCAGTGTTTTACCCACTATACCATAACAAAAATTGAAAAGGAAAGAAAGTCCAGGGCCTACAGCAAACAGGATGAGATAACTAGAAGTCATTGAAACATTTAAAAAATCATCTAAAATTTTTTTGAAAATCTCTAATGCAATAAGATTTTCCCCGACTGTTTTTCCTATACCTCCAGTAAAGACTTCTATTATTTCTTTTTTTTTTTTTTTTTTTGTCCGCACCACGCTGCTTGTGAGATCTTAGTTCCCTGACCCGGGACCGAACCCAGGCCCCAGCAGTGAAAGTGCCGAGTCCTAACAACTGGACTGCCAGGGAATTCCCAAGGCTCCTATTATTTCTAATATGCAACATACCTGCAACCTCACTTCAACTACTAAAGCTGATCACCAAGATCAGTAACCACTAAGCACTGTTTGGAATCTTACAGCTCCCATCTCCTAATGGTCTCTAAATTCTGCCATTTTTTAATAACCCAAATCCTTCATAATGAAATTCATGCCTATGAATCACTGGTCCTAAGCTGTTGCATTTCTATATACTAACAACGAACTATCAGAAAGCTCAATTAAGGAAACAACCCCATTTAGTGCCATACCAAAAAGAATAAAATACCTAGGAATAAATCTACCTAAGGAGGTAAAAGACATATACTCAGAAAAGTATAAGACACTGATGAAAGAAATGGAAGATGACACAAACAGATGGAAAGATATACCATGGCCTTGGACTGGAAGAATTAATATTGTTAAAATGACCATACCTCCCAAGACAATCTACAAATTCAGTGCAATTCCTATCAAAATACCAATGGCTTTTTTCACAGAACTAGAACAAATAATTCTAAAATGTATATGGAAACCCACCTCCATTTTAAATTAGGATTGTTGATAAATAAATTCAAGTTTACTTGGAAGTTGAGGTATACAGAGGTTAAAGTACAAGCTGTTTTACTAATAGCCAGCTACAAAGGACACTTATCACAGGTCAAATTTTAACTAGTGAAACTGCTGCCATCCAAAAAGGTTACTACAAGCAAATCCAATATCTCTTCAAAGCCTTACTACAGTGAAAATCTTAGTAAATGAGGTAGTCATCCTATGCAGGCATTGATATTTGGCCAAGATAAACATATTAAGAAAGAAGGCTGATGAAGGTCAAAGAGGAGGAGGGAGGCACCGTAACTTTGACCATACCTCCTCCCATTTCTCTATGTCACCTTGGATGTGGGAGGATGTCTTGTGCCCATTTTCAGTAGGGTTTGTCCTTTGATTCATTTTGCCAATACCAAAAGTTAATGTACATGATCCATCCCACTAACTCGGTCATTCCTCTCAACAAAGATGGTACCTTTTAGGACAACTGGTAGGCATTATGAAAAAGACTAAAGCTGGGACTTAGCTGGCAGTCCAGTGCTTCAGACTCTGTGCTCCCAATGCAGTGGGCACCTCCCAATGCAGGGGGCATGGGTTTGATCCTTGGTCAGGGAACTAAGATCCTGCATGCTGCACAGCGAGGCCGAAAAAAAAAAAAGACTAGGGCTTCCCTGGTGGCGCAGTGGTTGAGAGTCTGCCTGCCGATGCAGGGGACACGGGTTCGTGCCCCAGTCCGGGAAGATCCCACGTGCCGCAGAGCAGCTAGGCCCGTGAACCATGGCCGCTGAGCCTGCGTGTCCGGAGCCTGTGCTCTGCAACAGGAGAAGCCACAGCAGTGAGAGGCCCGTGTACCGCAAAAAAAAAAAAAAAGACTAAAGCCAATTAAACTGTGTCCTTGGCCTCATCAGCCTCCTAAAATTAATAGAACAGACCATAAGCACACAGTTAAACAGAATTTAAGGAAAAACCCAATGAATCTTAATTGTCTTCATCAGCAAAAAAAAAGTTATTCCTTCTTCTAGAACATGGTAATACAGTATATTACCCTATATATAAAGTGTTTCTTTTCTTAGTTCTTGGTGTTACGGTTGTACATGCAAAATTCAAATGTACTAAATGTCACAAAGAAATTGCATATACAGAACCCTATTTCCACTTCTTAGTAGGAATCAATCATTGAATAAGTATTTAGTTAAGTGTAGAGCTGAAAGGAATATAAGGCAAGGTCTTTACTAGGCAGGATCTTACAATGTAAATGAGAAGATAATCCCCGCACAAAACTGCACACATTAGAAAAAGTTTAATACAGTCCAAGGGGTGGGCCCCATACTGAGAGTTAAGGGAATTCAGATTAGGATAGCCTGGAGTTGTCTGGAAAGATGTCACGGAGGACTTGGGAATGGAGCTGGACTGTGGAGAGTGAGTAAGAAGTGGAAAGGCACAGAGTGAAGAAGAGATTTGGAAAGTGGGGGAATTTATGTTGGAAAGAGGTAAGAAAGAATTAGAACAGGTCAAGAAACATGAAGGGCATTGAGTAGCAACCTAAAGAACCTGGATTTTATTTTGAGAGGCAAAGTAGAGCCTTTGGAGACCTGAGTAAGAAAGTGACTCAGTTAAACCAGTGTTTTAGAAAGACTGGACTAAGCTGGAAGGGAACTAGGCTATAAATTATAATACCAGCTAGGCTAGCAGTTTTACCTCTTTGAAGTCATGGATCTCTTTGGGAATGTGATGAAAGCTATGGGCCTTCGGCCTAGAAAACAGACACACACACAGAGTTGTGCAAAGTACACAGACCCCCTGAAACCTTCTCATAGGGATCCATGGACCCAGGTTAAGAACCCTTGAATTCAACTTTTTTTTGGTAGCAGGCCAGAATTAAACACCTAGACTAGGAAAATAGTGAAAATTTTCACTAGTGAAAATATGAAGAAAGCAAGGCTTTGAGAAAGAGTGCTCAAAATGTGACAGGAAGTACAAGGTGAAAAAGTTGCTTGCCCCAGATTTTTAAAGTACATCTGTAGCAGAGACTATTATAACTCCCAACATCCATTTTCCCTTCTCTTTTATGGTAACAGATAGTTGAGTATATGACGACCCAGAATAAGGATACCCTTTCCGGCCTTCCCTGCAGCCAGGGTGGCCATATGACTATGTTCTGGCCAATGAGAGGATAGTAGAAGTGATGTTTCAACTTCTGGGTCTTACCCTTAAAGGGATGGTGTTCTCTTCCCCTCCCCCTTTTCCTCCCTCTTGCTAGCCAGTATGTGGCTATAGTGGTGAGCGATCCTGGACCAGAGTTGAAAGCAACACCCACAGGGTGGCAAAGAAACAATGTAGAAGAAACTTGAACCTCTACAGCTTTGCAGAGCAGAGCTGTCATACCAGCTCAGACTTCTACTTACTTTATTCAACCCACTGTTATTCCAGGTCTCTGGCACAGCCCCTGAACACATCCTATCCAATATTGAATTTGCTACCGGAGGTGGGTTGCTGCCATAACATAACCTAAAATGTATATGACACTGGCTTAGCAGTCAGGTGGTGGGTACCGAGGACCCAGGTATTTCAGACTAGAAAGCTGAAGCAGTGTTATGTTATCTGACAAAACATTTGGTAAAACTGTCACTTGTGATATCTTGAAAGGCAGGCTGCATGCCCATGGAGCCTGTAGCTCAGTAGTCTGTGTTCATTGTTTCTTGTCACTTTCAGGAAAGCCCCAGAAGAAAGGTGAGGTCAAGGAGGAGCTAGTTCATCAGCAAGAAGAGATGGAGGGAAATTCACTCCACTACTGGGAGGTTTTCTCCATCTGTGGCCTCAGTACCTAGAGGGCAGACCCAGCCAAGGTTGGAAGAGTAGAAGCAATTAGTAAAGGTAGTTCTGAAGAGGCTGTCTTAGCCGGAGATAGGAGAAAAGATGAAACCCCTTTTTAAGTACCTTCTAGTAAGCATTATCTGTTAGACGATGAAAGCCAGCTGAGCCTTCATTTTGCCAATACCAAAAGTTAATGTACATGATCCATCCCAAAGGGTTTTGCCTTCCCACTACAGCATATTAGTTGAGATGGTCTCAAAATAAACACCATTAAATTTAGGGAGTCGAGTGGGTAAAAGCAGTAAATAAAAGACCAGGGTTTTCAGGCTTAAAAACTAGGCCCGGATGAGCTTTTTGACTGTGGGCAACTTGCTCGTGGAATGACTAGAAGCAAAAAGCCAAAAAGCAAAAAGACTGCAGTCCTAGGAATTTTATTTAAGAAACTGAACTGCTGGGCTTCCCTGGTGGTGCAGTGGTTAAGAATCCGCCTGCCAATGCAGGGGACACGGGTTCGAGCCCTGGTCCGGGAAGATCCCACATGCCGTGGAGCAACTAAGCCCATGCGCCACAACTACTGAGCCTGCGCTCTAGAGCCCGTGAGCCACAACTACCAAAGCCCGTGCACCTAGAGCCCGTGCTCCACAACAAGAGAAGCCACCGCAATGAGAAGACCACGTACCACAACGAAGAGTAGCCCCCGCTCACCGCAACTAGAGAAGGTCCACGTGCATTAATGAAGACCCAATGCAACCAAAAATAAATAAATAAAATAAATAAAATTTTTAAAAACCTGAACTGCCAAAGAAATTCCAACTCCAAATCTCAAAAAATGTTACAAATGAGCTTATTTACAAAACAGAAATAGAGTCACAGATGTAGAAAACAAACCTAGGGTTACCAAGGGGGAAATGGGGTGGGGGAGGATAAATTGGGAGATTGGGATTGACATATATACACTACTATATATAAAATAGGTAACTAATAAGAACCTGCTGTACAGCACAGGGAACTCTACTCAATACTCTGTAGTGACCTATATGGGAAAAGAATCTAAAAAAGAGTGAAAAAAAATAAAAAAATAAAAAAGAGTGGATATATGTGTATGTATAACCGATTCACTTTGCTGTACAGCAGAAAGTAACACAACACTGTAAATCAACTACACTCCAATAAAAATTAATTTAAAAAATAAATAAAATAAATAACTGAACTGCCAAAGAAATCCCAACTCTGGCCAGAAAAAAAAAATCTGTAATTGATGACTACCTAAAGTAACTCTCAGGCTCCTAACTTTATCAAAATAAAGTAGACCATGAAAGGTGCGCAGCCCCCAAGGAGGGCACACTCCCCAATGCCCTCAGAAGATACAGGTTAAAGAAGAACCCATAAGGCAAGACCAGGGGAAGGGACGGGGACAGAGCTGAGGGGCCAGATAGTCTAGTGAACTTACCACTCAGCCACATCAAGGGGCTTTATCATTCCTACCTATCATACCTATCAACAGGACTTGATAACTGGTCTGAACCAGTGGCTGCTATAGATTCCTCATTCTTTCCTTTTGTGGATGGGAGTTGCCTTTGTACATCGAATGTGTATATATTCAGGATGGATGGCAGTTCATAAAATTCCAGACTCCAAGGAGCCACAGCCAGACCTGCTGGAGAGGACTGCACATTCTCCAGAGATAATGGACTTTGAGCTGGATTAAGGAATTGAATGGAGGAGGGAGGAAGTGAGTACATTCTATGTGTGGGAAGAAAAGCTTAGGATATTTGAATGGCCAAGGGGCCGAGCGTGGTGATTACTAATTATTTTCCGACATCTATTTGCCTCTTCTCTCTCAAAATAATTTTTAATTGGAAGGTAGCCACCCTGAGTAAAGACTATGCTTTCCAGTCTCCCTTGCAGGTATGTATAGACGTGTGACCAAGCTCTGTGGACGTGAGCTATATGCAATCTCCTTCCCCATTCTCCCACACAGCCTAGTAGGAGTAGTATCTATAAAAAGAGTTTTTACAAAATGATGTGATAAGTTCTGAAACAGAAAAAAAGAAAGAACTGTCACAGATCTACATGGAATGATAATTTTGAAGAAAGTTACAAAATGGCCCACTTGCCTTTAAGTTTTATTCAGAGTATTAAAAAAAGATATAAGGAAAAAATTCCTTAAGTCAGATCCCACAACTGCAACAAACAACTAGTTCTCAGTGTTGATTTTACTCTATCCTCTCAGTACAACACAATATTGTACCCTTAGCCTGCAGTTCTAACTCCATACTGAACTTTCAAAGTTCACCAAGGATCCCACAATACAGCAAGTCCATTGCTAGGAGGGGTGGGGAGGCACAAGTTGGTGATGAGGGAAGAGAGAAGATTATATACAGATAAAATCAACTCCAGAGATATTTTTTCAAACCACACCAGCCCAAAGCTCCCTGGATGATTTGGATACAGTCTTGCCATTGAGAACCACCAGCCCAGACTTTTCCCAGGCAAAGATTAATTCTCGATTGCCAGGCTGTTAATAGGAATCAAACAGAGACCCAGCAGTGAGGGAAAACCTCAAATAAGATCACAATAATTGCACACTGAGCACACACTAGTAAGTTCTTAATTGAAGAAGAGATTGTCAAATACATCTTACACATACATCCCTTATGACTATCACAGTGTTTGGCCACAGTGGCCACGGACGTCCTGCTAGAGAATCACCTAGAGTGACATAAAAATACAAATTCCTGAACCTCATCTCAGGCCACTGAATGAGAACTAGGGTGGGGTTTGGGGGAGGGGAGGGGAGAGGGAGGCTGGCCTGGGAGCTAGCATTTTAACATCATGCAGAGTGATCTGAATGCACGCTTCAGTTTGAGGACAATTGGCATGTAAAATTCTGGGCACTCAATTTGCCAAGTGAAATAAGATACCTATAGTCTTACTCTCAAGGGATTAGCAATCTAGCTGGCCAAAATCCTGTCCCTAAAGAAACCCGCTAGACTCAAGAAGGAGAATCAGTTTTATTCTAAATGTCCCCTGAGATCAAAAGCAAAATATCGAGGTTCCAGTGTGTGATGTACTGCTCAAAGGTCAGGTGCTTAGATGATGAAGGGGCTCCTAATTGTTAATCCAATAACTGGATCAAAGATGCCAAATGACCTTCCTCTAATAATCGATCTGTGCTCATCTTCTATTCTGTGAGGATGAATAAAGATACAATAACTTTGGAGCATACACCAAATACTCCAAATTAGTCTCTAGCATATGAGGATGCAACAGAGCTTCCAAAAACTGATATTCGTGTCTCCTAGATACATTAAAACCCGAGTAACACGTTTCTAAATTCAGCAAAGAGTTCTAAACTTTGAAATTAAAGAGGCTACACAGAGGAGACAAATGGATAATAAATACCATGCTGTGGTCCAAGACCATCTACTAACTGCCCTCTTCACCCTAGTCACAGTCGCGATCCCCACACATCCCGGCTCACACCACCTTTGGAGACGGCCCTGGAAATGTATCCTTGGGTGAACTCCAGGAGCTGGGATATCTTAGAACTTTTCTTTTCCTGCAGCCCCGACTCCGCAAAGAGCTAAGTTCTTACACGTTTTACGACCAAGGAATGGAAAAGACAAGAGCTCACAAAACCATTCTGTGACCCCGACCCTGACAATATGCACGCCTGTCCGCCTCTGCTCCCTCGCCTCACCTTCCTCCCCACACTCCTACTCGCACACTGAGGCCCCTAGAAGCCCCAACTATCAAAAGCACCCCACCCCAGGACAGGCAGGAAGGCCCCCTGCCTCCCCAGGCCCCACGCCCACCGCCCGGGCCCAATCCCTGACCTGGGGGGCGCGCCAGGCCGCCCTGGGGCTCCCGGCTCTCGGGCTTCCTTGGCGGGTAGCCGTAGACACCCCTCTCTGTCTGGTAGCCGCGCCGGAGGAGGAGCGGAGGGGCCCGGCCGAGGCCCAGTCTTGCTGCTGACACAGTGGCCAAGGCCATGTCCCGCCAGGCCCCCCGGGCCCAGAGACTTCTGCGAGAGATCTAGGGGTCGCGTCCACAGGGAGGTAGCTCCTGGAACCCACCGCGTGGGAGGCGAGAGGAGGGAGGGGGTAGGCGAGGGGAAGCCCCGCCTTCGAGACAACGCCCCCAGTCCTGATTGGCCAGGGCCGGCCCTCGGAGCCAATCTAGATCAGCGGCCTTCAAAGCGAAGCCGCGCCCCGGGATCCGCTGGGACTCGCGCGGTCCTAGAGGCTGAGGGTAGCCCTGGATTTGGGAAAATGGGGAGTGTTGAGCAGAGCGTTACCGGCTTTCTGGTATAAACCTTGATATACCTGTATATGCTGCGGTCTCCCACCAGGAGTGATCACCCACCACCCCTCTCCTGGAAGCCCCAGAGCACATCCTCACACACACGATGCAGTCTCCTACAGAAAGGAAAAATTAGCGACAGGGTGCATGAAAAGTGGCTGGGACTCAAACCAAGGGACTTGGTTTGAAGGAAAGGTCATAGAAAGTAACCAGAAAATCAACATCCCCCCTCCATTTGCATTTTTGTAAGAAACATTGAGGGAGAAAGACTAAAATAGAGGAGAAGGAGCCTGTACGAAAGCGATAGAATAGGAGTGAAGAGAAAGTGAAAGTGGACGTGGAAGATTTCATGTGGAGTGAGGTAGATGTGCAAGGCGAGGGGCACACCAAGGAGAGGGGCAAGCATGAGCACAGAAGCCTGGGAGAGGCTGCAAGGCATTGCAAGTGATTCCAAGAGGCCGGCGAATTGGGTGTGTACTGAGAGATGGGAGTGGAAAGGTAAGATACAGGATAACTGCGTGATTAAAAGAGCTTTCAGTAAAAAAGAAGGAAGTAATTACGAGATCAATGTCCCTTTATATCCCAGAGAAGGGGATCTCCAATCTCCCACAGTGACAAGGTTAGCCTTGGACAGGAGCAAGGGCACTTCATAGAATTTAAAAGGAGGAAAGGCAGAGCATAAGCGTATCTGTTTCAATAGGCTGATAGATTTAATCAAGGAAAGATGATGAAGTTCTTTTCTGCTTCAATTTTTTTTGGTGAAATATTAAGCAAGATGAACAGCAGAAAGTGGGAGTGAAAAGACATGGGAGGACGTCTGGAAGGGATAAAAAGGTATGAAGCAGTGGGATGGGAAAGTGAACAGACCCGGAAATGTCATGATTTGGGGGATGCCAAGAGCCCACTGAGGCTTGTGGTTACGGACTTGACTCAGACAAGACAGGGTGATTGTGAGTTTTTGTCCAGATATGTTCAGCTCCTTTTGCAGGTGCAGGGTAGGCAGGAGTTGTATTTAACTAAGGATGGATTTTTGCCTGGCAGGTATGATGGAGAGATGGGGCAAGGGAGAATTCATAGCACTGAGCCATGCAGTCCAGGCTGGAGAAGTTGAAGGGAGGCTTATGTTGAAAAGTTGATTGGATCAGGGGACTGAATGGATCAGGGGACTGAATGTACCAGGGGTAAAAGAGTACAGAGCTGGAGTGGGGATTCTCATGTAGGTGAACTGGTGGTCTCACTGACTGACATTTGAAGTTGGGACTTTGGGTGGAAGGCAAAAATTGGAATCAATTTATTTTCTTTTCTCTCTCTTTTTTTTTTTTTTGGCCTCGCAGCATGCAGGATCTTAGTTCCCCTACCAGGGATCCAACACGTGCCCCCTGCAGTGGAAGCACAGAGTCCTAACCACTGGACTGCCAGGGAAGTCTCTGGAATAAATTTCTTGAGGCCCGTGGACCTTGGATAAGAATTCTTGATGTGGATTGGCAAAGTTCATAGTGTTTCAAAAAGTTTGCTGGCCCACTGTTTTGGTAAATATATGAGAAATAGGCACTCTTATACATTGCTAGTGGAAATGTAAAATGGTACAAACTCTATAGAGGGAAAACTGTCAATATCTTACAAAATTAGAAATGCACATTTCATTTAACCCCATGATTCCGCTTCTAGGAATTTGAAAGTCTAGGATAGACTTTCATACACACACTCGAACACAATTATGTGTGTACAAGAATATTCACTGTTGTGTTGTCTATAACTTAAATTTTAAAAGATTGTATCCTAAATATCAAAAAATAAGAGATTAAATACGTTATACTACTTCCTTACAGCAGACTACTATAGAGTCATAAAAAAGAATGAAGCAGCTCATTATGCCTTGAATTGGAACAATTCCTAAGATATATTTTTAACTGAACAAAGCAAGAGCAGAGAGCAGTATGCATAGAATGCCGACATTAGAGCATTAAAATATAGAGCATTAAAATATATAGACTTTAAAAATTTGTGGGACTTCCCTGGTGGCGCAGTGGTTAAGAATCCGCCTGCCAGTGCAGGAGACACGGGTTTGGGCCCTGGTCCAGGAAGATCCCACATGCCATGGAGCAAATAAGCCCGTGTGCCACAACTGCTGAGCCTGCACTCTAGAGCCCGTGAGCCACAACTACTGAGCCCGCCCGCCACAACTACTGAAGCCCGCCCGCCACAACTACTGAAGCCCACACGCCGAGAACCCGTGCTCCGCAATAAAGAGAAGCCACCGCAATGAGAAGCCCGCACACCGTAACAAACAGTAGCCCCACTCACTGCAACTAGAGAAACCCCGTGTGCAGCAATGAAGACCCAATGCAGCCAAAAATTAATTAATTAATTAATTAATTTTTAAAAAATTTGTAAAGGTAACTATACAGACGTATATGTGTGTGTATAAATATGTATTTCTTTACACATAGAGTATCTCTTGAAGAAGATGCTGGAAATTATTGCCTCTGAGGAGGGGAATTGTTAGGCTGGGGATGGGGAGGGAAGAAGTTTCACTTCTCACTTTTGTAATTTTTGAACTTTGTGACATTTGTGTTTTTCAAAACATAAGTTAAAAATCACTATTTAGGGCTTCCCTGGTGGCGCAGTGGTTGAGAGTCCGCCTGCCGATGCAGGGGACACGGGTTTGTGCCCGGTCTGGGAAGATCCCACATGCCGCGGAGCGGCTGGGCCCGTGAGCCATGGCCGCTGAGCCTGCACGTCCGGAGCCTGTGCTCTGCAACGGGAGAGGCCACAGCAGTGAGAGGCCCGCGTACCGCAAAAAAAAAAAAAAAAAAAAAAATCACGATTTAATTTTTTTTCAAAACTGTATCTCCTACCCAGGATTTAATATTTTCAATACTTCACTTTGAAAGGGAAACTATTGCAATCTCTTTTTGAGCTGCAGCACCCATGAGAAATGGCATCAAAAGACATGTACAAGAATGTTCATAACAACTTTATTATAAATAAATATTTATTATATTGTTTATTTACAATATAATAAAAAAAATTTAAGTATCAACATTGAAATAGATAAATAAAATTGTGGATATCAACACTTTCAATGCAGTCCTTCCATCCAGAAGGCACTCAATAAATATTGCTGAAAGAAGGAAAAAAAGAGGAAAGGAAGAAAAAAAAATGAAAGAAAAAAATATTTTCTAGCTCTGCCCCCCTAAAGTCGACAAGCAGTGGCCAGTCCAGGGGTAATAAGCTCTCCTAATGACCAGACTGTGGTCTCTAAATATCATTTTTTACACTAAAATGAGAAACGGCTGATACCATATCAAACCTGATCACAGGACAAGTGTGAGGAGGAATGAAAGTGCCCACTGAATTTTGCAATACGAGAGCATAAGTGACTTTACCAAAAGCAGTTTTCACTGTGTAGTAGGTGCAGAAACCAGAGCAGAGTGAGAGGAGAAGGGAATAGAAGATGAGGAAGTGGAGATGGTGTGGGCAGACAATTGTTTTGAGAAACTTCACTCTGAAAGGGAGTGGAGTGAATTATATAGCTGTTGTGATGAGTGAGGTATTTTTGTTTCTTTACATTATGTATTTATTTATTTAGCCTCACCATGTGGCTTGCTGGATCTCTTCCCCAACCAGGGGACCAGGGATTGAACCCAGGCCCCTGGCAGTGGAAGCACAGGGTCCTAACCACTGGATCGCCAGGGAATTCCCTCTTTACATTTTTTTTTTTTTTTTGCGGTACGCGAGCCTCTCACTGCTGCGGCCTCTCCCGTTGCGGAGCGCAGGCTCCGGACGCGCAGGCTCAGCGGCCATGGCTCACGGGCCCAGCCGCTCCGCGGCATGGGGGATCTTCCCGGACCGGGGCACGAACCCGTGTCCCCTGCATCGGCAGGCGGACTCTCAACCACTGCACCACCAGGGAAGCCCAAATCCAGATCCCTCTTTACATTTTTAACAAGAGAGAGTCCAGAATATGTTTGAAAGATGTTACAAAATATTAAGTTGGATATACAGGAGAGAGGGATAAGCCCACGGAATGAAGTCCATGCAGAGGGGGGAGGGGACGGAATCCAGAACGCAGATGGTGCTAGAAAGGAGAAAAGTCATTCTCCATCAATTCAGATGGAAGGAAGAGAAGATGGGGCAAAAGCAGTCAGATTTGTGGACCGGTGATGAAGTTTCTTCTATGTGAACTACGAGTCTGGATAATTTCCCCAAAAGATTTACCTGAAAATGTGCTGGGCAGTGGGAAGACGAGTCGGAGTTGAGGAAGGTGGAGACAGTATGAAATTGTTACCAAGGAGAGTAGCAGAAGGTAGAAGATTGTCTTAAAAGTTTTGAAGTTCACCCGGTTGAGGTTGGTGGCCATGAATATAGAGAGATACCAATTTCTGCTGTTTTGTAATTTTTCTCCTGCCTTGGTACTGAGAAATTCAGAAGGATGATAACTGGATTCATTCAGGGCTGAAGTTTTTCCAGGCAGATGTGATAGAAAGGTCAAGAGGCAAAGACATTTAAGATATTGGTTAGTGGACGATTGAAATAATAAAACATGGGCTCTAGGCTACCATTTTTTAAATGCTATCAAATATAAGAATGGGCTGTTGACAAAAGAAAGGGGCCAGTGGGTTGGCAGTTCCCATGAGGTTGAAGTCTAGGTAAACTGGGGGTGCTTGAGAATCACATCTGGAACAGAAGGCTGTAGACAGAAAACAGAATGTTTGAAGTGATCATTGTAGCAGTGATGCAAATTTTGATAATGACCAGCTTGTTGGCTAAAGTGGAGTGGGGAAGAGTGTCATCAGAGGTGAGAAGGTCAAGGAACTGAGACAACAGGTTTTTAGATGAGTTGCCATAAGGACATTAATATCTCTTTGGAAATGGCAGGACTCAGAGTAGAGGAAAACTCTTAGTCGTAGGTTAAAGTTTTCAGTGAATTAAGAGAAGTGACTAGGAAGTTGACAGATGATGCTGAAAAGGGGCAGAAGGTGTGGCACATCCCTAAAGCATGGATTCAAATCAGCAGGGAAATTTGCAAAAAAGGAGGAAGCAACTGGGAATAAAGATGATACAGATCCCATCTTTGGATCTTAAATACATCCAAAATCGTTCTCAAATATGTTCACTCTCCATCTATTGCCTGTCTGGGCCATCAGCACCCCTCTCCAGGAGTTCCACAGTAGCTTCCTAAATTGTCTTCTTGTCTTGGGTCTTTCCTTGCTTTGCTGTGCTCCTCTCACACTGAGTCAGAGTTATTTTTATAAATTAACAACAGATTCACATCACTATTGCCTGAAACCTTTTCATAACTCTCTGTTCTTCTCTGTTTCTTTTTTTTTTTTTTTAATAAATTTATTTATTTATTTTTGGCTGCATTGGGTCTTCGTTGCTGTGCGTGGACTTTCTCTAGTTACCGTGAGCAGGGGCTACTCTTTGTTGTTGTGCGTGGGCTTCTCATTGTGGTGGCTTCTCCTGTTGTGGAGCACGGGCTCAGTAATTGTGGCTCACGGGCTCTAGAGCACAGGCTCAGTAGTTGTGGCTCAGGGGCTTAGTTGCTCCACGGCATGTGGGATCTTCCCGGACCAGGGATTGAACCCTTGTTCCCTGCATTGGCAGGTGGATTCTTAACCACTGTGCCACCAGAGAAGTCCTCTGTTCTTCTTTGGATAAAGTCTGAATGTCTTATTACGGCTAAAAAGTTCTTTATAGATCACCAACCTTGACTCATTTTTTATTCATTTATTTATTTTAAAAATATTTATTTACGTATTTTGGCTGCGCTGGGTCTTAGTTGCGGCCTGCAGGATCTTTTAGTTATAACGGCATGTGGGATCTAGTTCCCCGGACCAGGGATTGAACCTGGGCCCCCTGCATTGGGAGCACGGGGTCTTACCCACTGGACCACCAGAGAAGTCCCTAGACTCATTTTTTAAAACTCTCATCTTCCCATTTTCCAGCCAGAAACTTCAATGTGCCAGACTTTCACACACAAACCCTTTTTCCTTTGTAATCTCATTCACACTCAGGACTTTAATTAGCAATAAAAAAGGAATGACCCCAAATACAAATCACCAGCATAATCTCTCTTCTGGACCCAGGATCCACAAATGTGGAATACTGCTTACCCGACATTTTCCCTCTTGTGTGTCATTATGAACTCATGATATACTAAACTCCATGATATATAAAAATATGATCATTTTGCAAACTGGTGACCCACAAGTCCCATCTAAACTGATGATATGGGGAATTCCCTGTCAGTGCAGTGGTCAGGACTCGGTGCTTTCACTGCCGAGGGTGCGGGTTCAGTCCCTGGTTGGGGAAATAAGATCACACAAGTTGTGTGGCACCGCAAAAAATAAAATAAATAAACAGCCCATATATGCTTTGTTTGCCATCAGAGTGTCTTAATTTTTTTTAATTGGATGCTTTTATTAAAAACATGGAAGATTGCATATTCAAGTCCAGATTTGTGTTTTTTCTTAGAAAGCTGAAAGATCTGGCCACACTGCACCCCCTGTCCCCCATGGCAGGAATCAGCATGAGCTGAGTGGTGGCTGGCCTCTCTAGATGGGGCGTATGGGTGCCAGTTTTCAGACACCATCACTCTTACCTTTATGTGGTCTGCTTGCTGGGACCTATAGCCACTTGTGTTTGCAACCCCTAGTCTGCTATGGTTTGTCTGCCTGCCTCTTCTTCCACCCTTAATTAGAACCACACTTCCTGTGGTTCTCGATGTGCACCAGCGATACTATTTTCAGTTCCACAAACATCCATACGTTTCCTCTTCAGGATTTTCACACAAGCTATGCTCTCTTCCAGGAAGGCTCTTCTTCCTCCCCTCCCACAACAATACATATACCTGGATGATTCCTACCCTCCTTCTCCACTGGGCTTGGAATTACTTCCTGAAAAAAAAAAGAAAGTGTTCCTGGCCTCCTTGGCTAATTTAGTTCTACTCTATGCCCTCATAGTACTCCTTATTATATTAGTACAATTTTGTTAAGTGTTTCCTGAGTACCAGATATGTCATAATTATAGTTATCTAAATTTTTGCCCACTTAGAGTATTTCAGTGACTCTTTCTCTACCCTCCCAAGCATAATTAAATAATTGATTAAATTTGTGTAACTTAAATGTGAGTATGATATGACTCCTTTGTGGGTGGCCCTCCCACTAAATTGTAAACGACTAGAGTGTGGGATTATGTCTGTCTACGGCATTGTTCTATCCCCAGCACCTAATTTACTGTTGAACACCCAGTAATTTAACAGTAGGTACTGAGTAAAAAATGTTGAGTACATGAATTAATGAAAGAAGAAGAATATAGGATAAAGGGATTGGATATGAAAACTAAGGGGAGGTGGGGAGATGAAGACCTTCTGGCTTCTGAGTTGAGCCACTGTACGGTTGGTGGTGCCATTAACAGATAAAGGTGCACTGGACAAGCAGAAGGCTGTGAGGCAGGATTAATTCCATTTTGGACATACCAATATTGAATGTTTATGAGACTCCTGAGTACAGGTATCTGACACATAATTAAACATATGTGTATAGAACTCAGAAAACTCTTTATAGTGGATAGTATCTTTATTTTGCAGAGTTGAGGTCAGACAGACCCCAGGCACACACAACTAATAAGCAGCAGAGATAGGACCTAAATCCTGTTTGTTAGGCCTGAGATTAATACTAACCAATTTTTCAGGCCTAAGGTTTCATACTATCCATTCTCTTCCTTATTGCTATGATACTTGTTGTATTATAAAGAACACTATTCATTTTAGAGATCTGTCCTTCTAATATATTCATTCTTAACAGAGCTTATAATAAAATAACATATTTTCAATTACAATCTTCAATTTCTACTCACCGGTTCTTAAATTGAGGACAATAACTCACCCTTAGACTTGGGTGCCAGTATAAAATTGTATAATGCTTTTCTGCCAGAATGTGTTTTCAAAGGAAAAAGAACAGTGTGGCCTAGCAGAAAAAAATACGAGCTCTGGGCCAGAGAGATCTGGATTTGAATCCAGGCCCTGCCACTTACTACTGTAGGAGAGGAGAAAACTTATTCTCTATCTACTCATGATCTGCTTCTGGGGGACTGTGAATTAAACTGAGAAAAGATATAATAACATGAGAAAAGGCATATATTTCTTTATTGGTGTTAATACTTTTTGTACATGGGGGCTTCACAGAAAAGAATGAAAACCCGAAGAGTGACTAGACTTGGGGCCTCATATACCATTTTAACAAAGAGTGATATATTATGGAGAAGTGACTAGGCAAAGGAAAAGGGATTTGTGCTCCTAGGAATGGTACACTGTGAAAGGTGACTACGAAAAATGTGGTAGATAAGGGTTATTTGGTATGGTTTGTTATGCAGATTCAATTCCTCTCTGGTGGTAAGAATCATTCTCCTCTTACTGGTATGGGAGTCAGGAAGTTTATGTCATCTTTACAAATGGGACTCTATATCATCTTTACAAAGAGAAATTTGTTTCTCAATTGCCTTCAGCTTAAAATAATTAATATGACAAAGTGGCACATTTGGGGTGGCATGCCCTGATCCCCTTTACTACATAAGCCTTAGGCAGATTGCTTTAACTCTTAATCCATATACTTACCTGTAAAATATTTAAGTATTTGTGTAAAACACATAAAGTCCACGACTAGAACATAGTAGATGCTCAATAAGTGGTAGCTACCACTATTATTATTATGAGAGTAAGAAAGTGATTGAGAAGATAGAGTTATATATAATGCTGAAGTGAGGTGGAAGTTAAAATTGTCAGAGCTAAAGTTAAAGTCCAACGAGGTTAGGATACAGGATAGAGTCTTCTACATGGACAATGAAATGGCCTAGAATAATAGTGGGGCTTTCATGAAATTTTGTCATTATCAGTTTCTGCCTTTCTTGAGGCCAGAAATAGTGCTTTATTCATTTTTCTACTTTATTTCCAAAACAGTGATTGATACATAGTAACACTTTCAAAATTGGATGCATGACACTGTCCAGAGAATGAGAAGACAAGACACAGATGGAAGGAAATATTTGCAAAAGATGTATCTGACCATAATGATGGATAAATGTCATTATACATCTGTTCCAACCCACAGAATGTACAGCACCACAGGTTAACTTTAATGTAAACTATGGACTTTGGGTGATTATGATGTGTCAAGGTAGGTTCATCAGCCACAGCAAATGTCTAACTCAGGTGAGGGATGTTGATAATGGGGGAGGCTGCTGTGCATGTGTAGGGCCATGGAGTACATTAGGAAATCCTGTACCTTCCCCTCAATTTTGCTGTGAACTTTAAACTGCTCTAAAAATATATAAAGTCTTAAAAAAGAGACATATCTTTTTTAAAATTTATTTTATTGAAGCATAGTTGATTTACAATGTTGTGTTAATTTCTACTGTACAGCAAAGTGATTCAGTTATACATATATATATATTCATTTTCATATTCTTTTCCATTATAGTTTATCACAAGATATTGAATATAATTCCCTGTGCTGGACAGTAGGACCTTGTTGTTTACCCATTCTGTATGTAATAGTTTGCATCTGCTAATCTCAAACTCCCAATCCATCCCTCCCCTACCCCTGCCCCTTGGCAACCACAAGTCTGTTCTCTTTGTCTGTGAGTCTCTTTCTATTTTGTAGATAAATTCATTTGTGTCATATTTTCTTTTCTTTTCTTTTCTTTTTTTTTTTTTTTTTGCGGTACGCGGGCCTCTCACTGTTGTGGCCTCTCCCATTGCGGAGCACAGGCTCCGGACGCGCAGGCTCAACGGCCATGGCTCACGGGCCCAGCCGCTCCGCGGCATGTGGGATCTTCCCGGAACGGGGCACGAACCTGTGTCCCCTGCATCGGCAGGCGGACTCCCAACCACTGTGCCACCAGGGAAGCCCCCATTTGTGTCATATTTTAAATTCCACATATAAGTGATATCATATGGCATTTGTCTTTCAAAAAAAGAGACATATCTGATAAAGGATTGGTATCCAAAATATACAAAGAACACTTAAACTTAACAATATGAAAACAAACAACCTGATTTGTAAAAGGGGCCAAAGACCCTAACAGATACCTCGCCAAAGAAGATATACAGATGGAAAATAAGCATATGAAAAAGTACTCCATATCATATGTCATTTGAGAAATACAAATTAAAACAACAATGAGAGGTTGGTGACCATATGGAGATGTGGGGAGGATGGAGGTCACGGAAGCTCCTGGTCCTTTACCGGTACCCTGCCCTAGGCATCTCTTCCATCTAGCTGTTCCTGAGTTATATCCTTTAATAACAAACCAGTGATATAGTAAGAAGCAAAAATGAGACACCACTACACACCTATAAGAATGGCCAAAACATAAAAAATACTGACAATACCAAATGCTGGCAAGGATTTGGAGCATCAGGAACTCTCATACATTGTTGGTGGGGACGCAAGATGGTACAACCACTTTGAAAGTCAGTTTGGCAGTTTCTTACAAAACTAAAGATACTCTTACATATGATCCAGAAATCACACACCTTGGTATTTTCCCAAATGAGTTGAAACTTTGGGCCTACTCAAACACCAGCACATGGATGTTTATAGCAGCTTTGTTCATAACTGCTAAACTTGTACACAATCCAGATGTCCTTCAGTAGATGAATGGATAAATAAACTGTGGTACATCCAGACAATGGAATATTATTCAGCACTAAAACGAGTGAGTTATCAAGCCATGAAAAGCTATGGAGGAAACATAAATGCATATTACAAAGTGGAAGAAGCCAGTCTGAAAGGGTCACATAATATATGATTCCAACTATATGGCATTGTGGAAAAGGCAAACTGGAGACAATAAAAAGATCAGTGGTTGCCAGGGGTTGAGGGGAGGGAGGGATGAATAGGCAGAGCACAGAGGATTTTTAAGGCAGGGAAAGTGCTTTGTATGATTTACTACAAAGATGGTTACGTGTGAGAGTACAGAACCAAGAGTGAACCCTAATGTAAACCATGGACTTTGGGTGATGATGGCATAGCAACATAGGTTAATCATCTATAACAAATGCACCACCTTGGTGGAGATGTTGATAATGGGGGAGGTTGTGCATATGTGGGAAGAAGGCAGTATATGAGAAAAGTTTTTATCTTCTTCTCAATTTGCTGTGAAGTTAAAACTGCTCTAAAAAATAAAGTCTCAAAAAAATTAGATGTGGGACTTCCCTAGTGGTCCAGTGGTAAGCCTCCATGCTCCCAATGCAGGGGGCCCAGGTTCGATCCTTGGTCAGGGAACTAGATCCCGCAGGCCGCAGCTAAAAGATCCCACGTGCCACAACTAAGACCAGGTGCAGCCAAATAAATAAATATATAAATATTTTTTTTAAATAGGTGTATGCATGGATGAATGAATGCATGAAAACAAACTGTGTGGTTAATTCAGGAATCTGTTGAAGTCAAGTGGGGTTAAAAAAAAAAGTGTTTATGAAGAAGAAGACTATAGGCCAGATTTAAAGTCTGAAATATGTCATACTTATAAAATATATTTGTTTAACTATATGTATAAAACATGTAATGTAGGGAATTCCCTGGCCGTGCAGTGGTTAGGACTCTGCGCTTCCACTGCAGGGGGCATGGGTTTGGTCCCTGGTCAGGGAACTAAGATCCCACATGCGGTGCAGCCAAAAAAAAAAACCAAAAACAACACGTAATGTTATAATAATGATTATCATCTCCTAGTTATCTATTGTTGTATAACACATTACCTCACAACTTAATGGCTTGAAGTGACAAACATATATTACCTCACAGTTTTTGTAGGTCAGTAATCCAGACACAGCTTAGCTCAGGGCCTCAGGCTCAAGGCATCTCACAAGGTTGCAATCAGGCTGCAGGCTGAGATTATGATCTCATCTGAAAGCTCAAGCAAGGGAGAATCAACTTTCATTCCATTCATTTGTTTGTTGGCAGGACTGAGTTCCTCACTGGCCACTGGCCAGAAGCCTCCCTCAATTCTCTGCCCTGTGGGCCTCTCTAAGCATAGCTTACAACATGGCAGTCAATTGTCCTCAGCGAGAGGTATGGGGAGATGAACCACCCTATTTCTGTAAACTAATATTGGTATTAACACCCCATCACCTCTGCTGTATTATATTCACTAGAAGTTAGTCACTAAATCCAGCCTACACTCAAGGGGAGAGCTTTACACAAGGGCATAAATACCAGGAGGAAGGGATCCCTGAGGACCATTTTATTTATTTATTTACTTAATAAATAAATTTTTTTAAGAAAGGAAATTCTTTTTTTTTCAAATTTTTATTTATTTTATTTTTGGCTGCTTTGGGTCTTCATTGTTGTGCATGGGCTTTTCTCTAGTTGTGGAGAGTGGGGCCTACTCTTTGTTGCAGTGCACAGGCTTCTCATTGCAGTGGCTTCTTTTGTGGAGCATGGGCTCTAGGCAAGCGGGCTTCAGTAGTTGCGGCATGCAGGCTCAGTAGTTGTGGCTTATGGGCTGTAGAGCACAGGCTCAGTACTTGTGGCACACAGGCTTAGTTGCTCCACGGTATTTGGGATCTTCCCAGACCAGGGCTCGAACCCATGTCCCCTGCGTTAGCAGGCGGATTTTTAACCACTGTGCCACCAGGGAAGCCCTTGAGGACCATTTTAGAGGTCACCTACCATACCCACATGACCATTTCTAGAAAGGTTTGACTGAAGTATATGCAGTGTTCATCCTCTTGGCCTATCAATCGTGAACTCTCTCATGTAACTCTTCCATGGGATGCTATGACACTCTGCCCAAAGGATTACAACTATGGTTATTAGCTTATTATTCTTCTTAAATTGATATTAAATGTTGGGTATGAGACCATTAATACAAAGTGACATCCTGTTTATTTTATTTTATTTTTTTTAAGTTTTTTTTTTTTTTTTTGGCCATTCCATGTACGGCTTGCGGGATCTTAGTTCTCTGACCAGGGATTGAACCTGTGCCCCCTGCAGTGGAAGCACAGAGCCCTAACCACTGGACTGCCAGGGAATTCCTGTGACATCTCTGTTTATTTTATTTTTTTAAATAATTTTTTATTGGAGTATAGCTGATTTACAATGATGTGTTAGTTTCTGCTGTACAGCAAAGTGAATCAGTTATACATACACATAAATCCACTCTTTTTTATATTCTATTACCATATAGGTCATTATAGAATATTGAGTAGAGTTCCCTGTGCTCTACAGTAGGTTCTTATTAGGTATCTATTTCTATATACAGTAGTGTGGATATGTCAATCCCAATCTCCCAATTTATCCCCCCCCACCCTTAACATCCCTGTTTAAATGAGTCTTTCCTTAAGTTGGATGAAAAAGGGTAAAACACAATGGAATGGCTGTTTCTACAGCTTCCATGGGGAAAAGGTAGGGAAGTATAATGTATATAGTATCACATCTGCAGTGTAGAACATTCCAGAAGACAAATAAGCTAGAAATGACGCTCACTGCTTTACCCTTCCCTTAGCAACTTACACAAGAAGTGAGGTGATGCCAGAGGACTCTCTGAGTAATACCTTTATTCTCTCCAGCTATATTTCTCAATGTGACAATATTGTCCTGGGTTATGAAGGCAACCACTTTTCTTTTGAATACTTAAACACTTGGAAGCCATGATGAAGTGTGATGCCAAAATTAAATTAAAATAATGAAGTTAGGGATCATAACTTCTAATGTACTCATTTTTTAAATGAAGCATCTGAGTCACAGACAGGTTACAAACCACTTGCCCTAGTTCACTGCATTCCATGGACATTAGTGGGGCTGTAAGACCAGACCCAGTTCTCTTCCCTTTGCACTTTCATTGGTATGTCTGACACAGGCAGAGATTTTTTTTTTTATCATTATATGTATTGGTTGGTCTTGTTAGGACTAGATTATAAAATTATGTCTTTTCTTATTCTATATTCTGATTGTGTAAAAAGGGACATTTGTATTCACATGTGTATGGTATTCAGTTGTATAAGGTGGAGAAAGCACCCTAGAATAAGAGGAAATATTACATAAGACTGTGAACTTTGGGATCAGATAGTCCAGAATTGAGGTTCTATTTAGTAGCTGTGTCATCCTGGGCACATTATTAAACTATGTTAAGCCCTAGTTTCCCCATTTATAAAAACAAGAAAAACAGTGTCTCTCAAAAAGAATCATTGGATGGATTAATGCCTGACACACATTAAGAAAGAAGTGTCTGTTTATTTCTCTCCATTCATCCATTCAATCACCCAGTGTTAAAAACTTGAATTACCTTTAATGGAAATCACAAAAAGGGACATATAATCCTATATTTGGACTGTTAAGAGTTGGTATATTGCTTGGTAAATAAAAATGAAATTCCAGTCTTTAGTCTGTTCTTTTCACTCTAGTTTAATCCTACACATTCCTGCCTAAGTACACAGGTTTTTCACTCTCTTCCAAGAAAGTGTTTGTAAGAAAGGAAAAATTTTTCCCTCTACCCTTTTAGATTTAATACCTGGGGTGTGTGAATTAAACTGACAACAGACAGATTAACAGGGGGAAAAGGTATATAAATTTAATTGATGTTTTTAATTTTGCATGCATGGGGCTACACAGAAAAGAAGTGAAAACCTAATGAAACAGACTCAGAAGCTTATGTACCATTTTAACAAAGGGTGACTAGACAAAAAAAGGGTGTGTGTGTGTGGACTTCTAGGGGCAGAAAATTGTAGGAAGGCAAATATATGGGATAACCAATGGAACCCCTTTAAGACATATTACCTATATAAATAACCTATATAAGGGTTATTTGAATAAAGTTTGTTTGTGCAGACTCATCTTGGTGTTGGCTTTCCATCTTCTTCAGATCCATAAATCTCCCAGGGAGGGTATTTATGGCAGTCCTCATTTCTCAGAAGTTTCTGCTTTTAGTCGGATAAAGAGAGCTCCAAGAAGTTTTCTTTCTGCATCTGTTGATTCCCAATTGCCTTCAGCTCAAAATAATCCATATGCCAAAGTGGCATATTTTGAGGTGGTATATTCTAATCCCTTTCATATTCATCACTTTTAATTCTTCTATCAAAATGTGATTGTGAAAAAAAAAATGTGCTTGTGGTCCCAGGACACAAAGACTAATAAGTTACCAATCATAGCCTCAAGGAGTTCACAGTCTTAATAGGAAAACAAATATAAACAAATTACTTCAATATAATATCGTTAGTGTTGCAACTGAGTTGTTCACAGGCTGCTATGGGAACCCAGGTAGGGAGAGAGACATAATCTGATATATGTGGGGTGGTGGTGATAAGAAATGGCTTCCCCAAGGAAATAATGCTTGAACGAAAACAGTCTAAAAACAGTCACGGGAGAAAGAGCATTCTAGGCAAAGTCATAATATGTGCACCAAGGGAAGAGGGGGTCCAGTTCATGCAGGTTATTAACTATGGTGAGAACTCAGACCTGTGGGGAATCAGCAGGAAATGAGACTAGATATACAGGCAAGAGCTATTGTATTAAAGGCCCTGCTTAAGGCTGAATTTTACCTTGTAAGTGAGTGGCTTCTAAAGTGGCTTGGCACTAGGGGGTGTGCAAGATTATCCATTTAGGCCAAAATATTAGAACTTGTTTTTTTAAATTTGTTCTACTTTGGGGTATGTAGTATAATGTATAAATTTGTGTAGTATTACATATATACACAGTTTATATCTAAGTAAATAGACATGGGTTGGGAGTATATGCCCTCCTCCCTTCCCCATAGGGTTGTATGACCAAAGAAGTTTGGAGATTATTGCCATTAAAGGGTGTTTTGCACGGGAGTTAAACAATTAGATTTGTGTTTGAAACAATGCTAAGGTCAGGAGGGGGCAAGATTGGAAGCAATTAGGGAGAAGAAAAGATGGTTGCCAATGGTGTGGGTTTGAGTTGCTGTGGGCCTGAACTAAGGCTATGTCAGTGGGGATACAGAGGAGGACCCAGGCAAGATCTTTTTAAGACATACTGATTGCATTTGGATAAGAGACGGTGAGTTGGGACTAAGAAACTATTGCGGGGACTTCCCTGGCAGTCCAGTTGTTAAGACTTTGCCTTCCAGTGCAGGGGGTGCAGGTTTGATCCCTGGTCGAGGAGCTAAGATCCCACATGCCTCGCAGCCAAAAAAACAAAACATAAAACAGAAGCAATATTGTAACAAATTCAATAAAGACTAAAAAAATGATCCACATCAAAAAAATTAAAAAAAAAAGAAACGATTGGGGAGGAATAACTTTTCCTCTATCCTCTTATGTTCTTTAATTGGGAGTGTGCAGATTAAACTAAGGAAAGACAGATTAACAGGAGAAAAGGCATACAATTTTCACTTATATTTATGTGCATGAGTTCTCAGAAAAGAACTGAAACACAGAGAAGCAGTTAGACTCGGGGCTTAGGTACCATCCTAACAAAGGAAAGGGGGCTTGGGTTTCAAGGGATGACAAATTGTGGGATGTCACCAGGAAATATATGGGGGAACTAATGGAAGATAAGGATTATTTCAGTAAGATCTGTTTATGCAAACCCATCTGGATGTTGTCTCTACATTTCCGGTGATAAGAGTCATTTTCTTCTTCTTGATGCTGGGGTTGAGGTTGGGGGTGGACACTTTCTCAAAGGGAAATCCATGTCTTGCATTTAGGCAGATACGGAGAGTCTCAGAGAACTCTTCCTGCATCTGTTGATTCTTAATTGCCTTCCGCTCAAAAGAATCCTTATGATGAAGACACATTTTCGGGGTGGCCTGTCTGATCCTCTTTAGCACCACTAACTGAAAGAATAAAAATAGAAAAAGAAGTAGATGGGATTAGAGGCCAAAATTAAGTTCAATTTTGGACATTTTAGTTTTGAAGTATATGTGGTATATTTCACCACAGTTATCCCACTGCAAAGACTTAGAAATATAAGGAATTAAAGAACTGAGATCAAGTAGATGACATAGGGTTAGCTTTCTCACCACTTACCCATTAGTTCTCCTAAAGAATACTAAAAATGGTTATTCTGCTGGACAAATAGAAGTGAAACCAGGATTAGAGGTGATATTTACAAACCTGTCATTATTGGTTATGATAGCTGAGAACACAATTCCTTTTTTCTCCTTTTTGTTTTTTCTCAGTTTTACTGAGGTATAATTGACAAAATTGTAAGAAAAGTAAAATGTGCAGCGTGGTGATTTGACTTTTCTCCTTTCTTTTAAGTCTTCATTTTAGAGTTCACTGTCTTAGCAGGATAAGTCATGCTGGAGTAAAAACTCCCAGGTGCACTGGTTTCACACCAGTGGGAGGGCAAAGAAAGGGCCATTGAAGCACTATTTACTCAAATTGCAAAGCCATTTAGATGATAGTGTTTATTGTTTCCAAAATGATTTAGTAATAGCTAACACTTATAGAGCATAAACTATGAACACTGTGTTAAGTGCTTTTATTTAAATCACCTCAATTACTGTTCACAAAACCCTAGAAAAAAGTACTGTTATCACAATTTTCAAGAATAAAAAGCTGTGAATTTCAAATAGCTAGTAAATGTTGGGCCTAGAATTTGGACTCATGTAGCCTGGCTTCAGAGATGCATGTTTCTTGCTTCCCTTTGTGGTTTCCAAACCAGTTCTCTTCCGTTCTTTCAAGAGCCTTGGCCCCTCTGGGCTTGCTTCTCCTGTCTATGCCTCCTGCTACCGCAATTCTTCAGAACCACTTTCTTATGTCCTTGTCTGTCCCCATTAATTCACCGAAGCCAAGCTCTTTTGTTACTGTTTTCTTTGCAACCTGTACTCCTGTCAATCCGTTAACCCCATCCACAGTCACGCACACACCTCCTCTCCCTTATCCGCCCTCTGCACCCAGCTTAGATCCCAAGATCCCTCTTTATAATAATTCTTTTGCAAACACCCAAATTCCAGTAGTTGTCTCTTTCTCTTTCATTACTCTCATGGAAAAAAAAAAGCCACAACCCTGATGAAATCTAATTGTCCATCTCTTCTGGAGAAATTGGCATATGTAGGCTGGATGGTTTTACTTTAAATTCATGACCACAAACCTCAACTGGCTCTGCAGGCAATCTCCATTGCTTTCACACTTTGTAGGGCCCTCCCAGGTACCAAAGGCTTTTAGACCTTCCCCCGAGTCCCAAAGGGCAGATTTAAACAGTTACTAATTCGAGGAGTAAGGGAATGCAGAAACAAAGGAAAGGCAGTCAAGAAACGATAGTGCAGCCACAGGGGCAGGGGCCTGGTTTCTCCTCAAGGGATATACACAACAACCTGATATAAATATCTGAGTTCTTCTACAGGAACTAAGGCCCCCACCCAGCTGGAGGATGGTAACTTCAGGCTGAGTGTAAACACTTGGATACCAGGCTGGTTGGAACCAGAAGGCAGATTCCTGGAATGCCACACTGTTACATCACCACCAACCAGTCAGAGGGTTGTCACACACCCTGCAGCCCTCCCCCCAAATTTTGCCTATAAAAACTCTTCCCTGAGGGAATTCCCTGGTGGTCCAGTGGTTAGGACTCCATGTTTCCACTGCTGGGGGCCCGGCTTCCATCGCTGGTCAGGGAACTAAAATCTCTGCAAGCTGCTCTGTGCGGCCAAAAAAAGAAAGAAAACAAACAAAAAAACTCTATACCAAAGACCATTGGGGAGTTTGAACTTTTTTAGCAGGAGCATCCTGTTCTCCTTGCTCAGCCCTTGCGATAAAAATTTCTCTGCTACAAACCTGACGTTTCTGTTTGGTCTCACTGTGTGTCAGGCACACGAACTTGGGTCTGAAACACTATTTTCTCCTCTTTTTAAACCTCCCACAATGTCTCCCTCAACCTACCCTTAGCTGATGAACTTGCCTCAAATTTCATTGAGAAAATGGGATGATCAAGGAGGAAGTCCTTCATGGACCACCCCCTAAATCTACAAGCCTATCTGTACACATATCCATCGTCTTTGTCTTCTCTTAGTATCATGCAGAAATGCCCCTGCTATTAAAGGCACTCTTTCTATTTGTACTTTATTTTTAAAAAAATTTCTGGCCTCACCACGTGACACCTTAGTTCCCCGACCAGGGATCAAACCAGTGTCCCCTGCAGTGGAAGTGCGGAATCTTAACCACTGGACCACCAGGGAAATCCCTCCACTTGTACTTTGGATACCATTCCTTTCCATCACAAAGATTTTGCTCCTTTGTTATCTTTTTTTTCTCTCTCTTGCATCCCCAATATTTCCCTCCTTACTGGATCATTCTCATTAGTACACATTCTCTATATCTTTCGTTAAAAAATACAAAAACAATATAAAAGATACAAAAACAAAATCCTCCCTGACTTCACATTCTCCCACAGTTAGTTTTCTATTGCTCTTCACAATGTCTCAAATACCTGTCTTCACTTTTTCCACCTCCAGTTTAGTCTTGAACTATTCCAATCCGTCCCCCCACTTCACTGAACTGCCTCCGACAAAGTCAACATTGAGACCCATGGTGTCGATCCAGTGAGCTCTTTTCTGTCTTGATGTTACCTGTTCTCTCAGTAACACTTGAGACAGTTAACCACTTTTCCTTTCCTGGAGCATCTCTTTTTTTGGCTTTTACAACACTATACCCTCCAGCTTTCCCCTCTCCTCACCCAGTCACCTTTTTAGGGACCTAACCTCTATATTTGGAAGTTTTTCAGGGCTTTGTCCTGGACCTTCTTCTCTTATAACATTTTCTTTGATCTCGTTCTTTCTTGACTTTATTTATTTACTGGCCACACCGCATGGCATGCGGGATCTTTGTTCCCTGACCAGGGATGAAACCTGTGCCCCCTGCAGTGGAGGCATGGAGTCCTAACCACTGGACCACCAGGGGATTCCCCCTCTCTTATGACTTTAAATATTAGCTATGTTGATGGTGCTCAAATTATCATCTCTGTGCCAGTACACTTCACTGAGCTCCAACTGCCCATTTGATAACTGTATTTGGATAACTCAGATCATCTAATTCTTCAGGTTTTAGCTTGAACTTTGCATCATTAAAGAAGCCTTTCCTGACCACTGTAACAGAAGCCACCTTATTCTCTCTCTCCAGTTCCTCACCATTGTATTTCTATTTTTAAAAAAATATTTATTGATTTATTATTTATCTTGGCCATGCCAGGTCTTAGTTGAAGCACAGGGGATCTTTAGTTGTGGCATATGGGCTTCTTAGTTGTGGCATGCAAACTCTTAGTTGCGGCCTGCATGCATGATCTAGTTCCCTGACCAGGGATTGAACCCAGGCCCCCTGCACTGGGAGCACGGAGTCTTATCCACTAGACCACCAGGGAAGTCCTTTCCCTGTTATTTCCTTTGTAGCATTTATTCTATTTAAGTTTTTTGTTTACTGTCTATCTTGTGCATTTGATTATAACTTCATTTATTTGACTTTCACTATTTGCTATGCAGTATTTTAAGCACTTTATAAGTCTTATGATCTAATTTGCTTTTTTGACTGACCATGTTTATCAAAAGCTAAAAGAAAAAAAGAGTAACCTCACACTGCTTCACTTTTTTTTTTTTTTTTTTTTTTTTTTTTTTTTTTTTTTTACTGCTTCACTTTTACTTTGGTGAAATTAATAGAAGCCAGTGTTAGTAAACTGGTTTTCAACCTTACAGTTTCATGAGAAATTTCAATATGGTTTGCTAACTAGTATCATGTTCCATATACTTTATACTTACATTTGCTTAAATACACTTAGGTTTATTTATTTTTTAAAATAAATTTATTTATTTACTTTTGGCTGCGTTGGGTCCTCATTGCTGCATGCGGGCTTTCTCTAGTGGTGTTAGTGTTCAGTATGATAGTAGATAATATATTTACTAGTTTTGTGATCTTGAATAAATTACTTAATATTTCTGTGACTCATTTTCTATACTTACCTACAGGATTATTGTGATTATTAAAATAACAAATGTAAAATAGCAAATGCTTGATAAAATGCTCTCCTTTTTTGATCCCTGTATTCACATGATTTCTTTTTTTTTAAACACCTGATTTCTTTTCTTTTTTTTTTTTTTTTTTTTGCGGTATGTGGGCCTCTCACTGTTGTGGTGTCTCCCGTTGCGGAGCACAGGCTCCGGACGCGCAGGCTCAGCAGCCATGGCTCACGGGCCCAGCTGCTCCACGGCATGTGGGATCTTCCCGGACTGGGGCATGAACCTGCGTCTCATGCATCGGCAGGCGGACGCTCAACCACTGCGCCACCAGGGAAGCCCCCGATTTCTTTTTAACACCTAATGAAAGGCAAAGGATTGAGGAGAAGGATTTATTTATCAGCAGCATAGGTGAATCTTCTTAAGGTAATCAGACAAAATGAGAAAAAGAAAATTTTGATGAGAACTTGGTGGCTATTGCTAGTATGGTGTTTTAGGATACTTCTCTCATAGTTGTTCATCAATGGTACAAAATAGCAGTAGTTGTCTTTCTCTTTCATTACCCTTTAAATGATGGGCCTATTGGTCGGTTTTTTTTTCTAAGTACAGGAGGCATCAACACTCAGTTTGGAAGCACAACTTGTGTGCTAAGAATAAATGGTAAGTGGAAGCAACCTAATTGGTTGCCACCAACAGATGAATGGAGAAAGATGTGGTGTATACATACAATGCAATACTACTCAGCCATAAAAAAAGAAGGAAATTTTGCCATTTGCAAAAACACAATGGACTTGGAGGGTTTTATGCTTAGTGAAATAAGTCAGACAGAGAAGGACAAATACTGTAGGTTATAACTTGTATGTGAAATCTAAAAAAGAAAACAAACTAGTGAATATAACAAAAGAGAAACAGACTCACAGATACAGAGAACAAACTAGTGGTTACCAGTAGGGCCAGGGGGGCCAGGGGGAGGGGCAAGGTAGGGCTAAGGGATTAAGAGGTATAAATTCGGGCTTCCCTGGTGGCACAGTGGTTGAGAGTCTGCCTGCTAATGCAGGGGACACAGGTTCGAGCCCTGCTCTGGGAGGATCCCACATGCCGCGGAGCGACTAGGCCCGTGAGCCACAACTACTGAGCCTGCGCGTCTGGAGCCTGTGCTCCGCAATAGGAGAGGCCGCGACAGTGAGAGGCCCGCGCACCGCGATGAAGAGTGGCCCCCGCTTGCCACAACTAGAGAAAGCCCTCGCACAGAAACGAAGACCCAACACAGCAAAAATAAATAAATTAATTAATAAACTCCTACCCCCACCATCTTCTTAAAAAAAAAAAAAGTATAAATTCTATGCACAATAAATAAGTTACAAGGATATATTGTACAGCACAGGGAATACGGCCAACATTTTGTAATAATTATTAATGGAATACAATCTTTAAAAATTGTGAATCACTATGTTGTACACCCGAATCTTATATAACATTGTAAATCAACTATACCTCAACAATTAAAAAAAAATGAATAGTAAGTAAAAAACAGTAAATAGAGGCAAAGGGCAAAAGCTGAACACAAGTGAACCTAGACCTGCGTCAAGGATTTGAGGTTGCTAGTAGCTTATTTTGTGGGCGGGGCGCCGCACATCAAGCAAGAATCAAGACTAGTTCTGCACCTTTGTTCCTTTGGCTCCTGACCAGTCAAAGCCGGCCTGTACTTAACACCCAGTCAGATTCTGTTGGCAAACCCTAGCACCGTTTTGGTAAAAATCGGAGGCCAGATGCACGAGTTCATCAATTTAAAAGAAAATAAGTTGTTTAGATAATAAGTTGTTTAGATAAGCTGAGCCATTTTTTTAAGTTGACTTGGTCTCACATTTCAGAAGAAATGGCAAGACTGGCCAATATTTTAACCTGGTGATTTCATTCAATAATTCCAGGAGGTCATTCCACTGTAATTTTAAAAAGCTGCTTGCTAGAACAGGGTACTTTCTAAGATCTGTATAAAAAAAGCCCTGGTTCTTCTTCACCCTGGGGTACTTTTAGGTCGAACACCTAAAACTGCTTCTGGAAATTCCCCCACGGGACTTTCGTAAGTCTAGACCCGTTCCTTACCACTTTGTACCTTCCTTACCAGCCATATTCTTTAGCCTCTCCAGTTTTCAACTCCCTAAATCTTTAACTTCACCCCAAGAATTAGTCCAATCAAACTTTCCCTTCTTAGACCTCTTCCTTACGTTAGCTCCAGGAAACTCCCATGAGACTCACATGGCTAAATTTGTCCTTAATGGCGCTCCGTAACTCGCCTACTGTGCCACCACCCTTCCTCACCTCCTGTTAGCTCCGCCCCGCCCCCTTCTCGCTTTCCTCTCCTTCCCCCCCCCCAACCTCAGTGCCTGCGCTTGCGCACCTCCAATTCAGGCGCTTTCCCTTTCCTGGCGACCAATCCACTTCCTGCCTCCGGTCCTCGGACCATTCCTCCCCTCCCTTGAGGTCCTGGCTAGAGGTGCTGTTTGTGGCTGCCCTGAGGATCGCCTGTCTGAAAAATTCGCTCCTCTCATTGAGAGGGCAATTTGAAGCAGTCGCTATGTGTGTGGCACCTATCTGAGTATTTACTCGCGATCCTCCACCCCGGAGCTAAGCTAAGCGCGTGGGGATGCCGGCGGAAGGAAGCCCCGGGCTGTTTTCGATCTGGCAATCGCACGGATAGCTGTTTCCTTTCCACCTCCCTCCGCCCCGCCCCCACTCGCAGCCCGGCCGCGCTGGTGAGTGGCGGGCGGGAGGGCCGGCGGGCGGAGGGAGGAGGGGGAGCTGAGGGAAGGCGGGCCCTCGGCTGCGAGCTAGGTGGGGGGAGGGGAGGGGAGAGCCCGAGCGCTGGAGTTGGTGCTGGGAAACCCGGGGCTAATGTTGACAACAGGCTCGAGGTGAGTCTCGGGGAACCTCCTCCCCCTCCGCTCCAACGATCGGGAGGAAGCTGGGCTGGGGGGCACCGGCCTGGACTCGTACTCCCTGGGGGACCCAAGAGGCGCCTCCGCACCCCAGCGCTCCGGGGGTGGCGAGCAGGAGCCGGACCGCGGGTCCGGCGTCGTCCTCCTCACACCCCTCTCCTCCGGAGGCTCCCATCAACGCGGGAACCCCTGGTCCGAGGCAGGCCGGAGGGGCGGTCGAGGGGGTGCCTGCCTCACATGCTCGGGCCGGGCCTCGGGGCCGGAGGCGGGGAGCCCGCCGTGACGGGCTGCAGCGGTTTGGGGGTGTGGAGGAGAGCGAGGGGAGGTTGGGGAAAGCTCTCGGGGAGCCGGGAGAGAAGCGAGGGCGAGGAAGTGGGGAGGGTGCGTGTGTGGGAGGATGTGGAGCGGGGAGACCGGCCGGAGCGTGTCGGGCTCCGTCGGTGAGGGAGTGTGGGGTGCGAAGTTCGGGTTGGGGCAGGGGTGGTGCGCGAAGGTGACCGTGGACCCGCGTGGGAAGGGGAGCTGTGGCGGGTAAGCGTGTCGGGCAGAGGCGTGTGGAGCAAGAGCAGGGGGTTGTGGGAGACGAGGGTGTAGGGGAAGGGGTTTGGGTGTATTGGGGCAGGCATTAGTGGGTGTACTTTGTTTTTTAGTCCCGTGGGCTGGTGATTCCTCACTTTGCCCTCATGCCGGGCCTCCTGGTCTTCTCTTGTTTGTTGGCCCTGTTGAAGTAACCGGACGATCGCGGGGTATTTGGTCTCCAGGTTGGCCAAGCAGAGCCAGCTTTCAGGCTTGAGGGGACCGAACCGTCAGTTCTCTTGCTCCCTTGGGCTTGTACGCAGTGATGCCTCAGACCTGAGGAAAACTATTACTCACTTTGCTCCTTTAGCAGAGTTGTTGCGTGTTCATGAGGACTGTACAACTCCTCGAGAAAATCGTTTTTGAACTCTGGTGAAATTTGTAAAAGCTTTGAAAGAGTCCTTTATACTGAGGACGTTCTTTAAAGTCCAAGACTGGGAGGTAATGCCCCTGTGCGGTTCTGCCCTTAGAACATTTTGAATGAATAACCGAGAATGAAAAGAAAAAAACAGCATTCTTTTACTCTGGAGTATTTTCAGAGCAGTCTCTTTGTGATTTCATACATCGTCCATATGGTAGTTTGCGAAGGAATATCTTTGAAAGGGAAACACCCCTTCCTCTGCACTCTCCCCGTACACGCCATTGCTAGTACCTGTTTTGTCAGTAAAGTAGTTTTTACTTTCTTCTGGAAGTTCAGAGTATATTTAGAAAACCAAACAAACTATACAGCCCAAGGGCCAAGACACTATTTTGGGAGCTAGGAAGGTGGTTTTAAAGCATGGCTTCCTTTTAAGGACTGTGTGAATGTAATTATACTCAGTAAAATAGCTTGTTAAGAGCTAATCATATCCAATTAAAAGGTCACTAATTTTTACCTTATTTTGAGATAGAATCTATTTAAAAGTTTTAGTTTTTATTTGAAAAACTTGTGAAACATTTTAGGTAAAATAGATATTTATTAAAGCATGAGTTTATTAAAATAATTAAAGAAATTTGAGTGTTTCATTAAATATAATTTAACACAGTTCAGTTTTTGAAACTTGATGTGGTACAAATGCATACTGATCTGAATCATGTTGTTCGTGTCTTTTATTTGTCTTTCTAAATCTTAGAGTCAGGGCGTATAGTGGAAAAGAGCACTGGACACAGAGTTTCAACCCAGCCGCTAGACTAGTTGTGTAATCTAGGGCAGGTCACTCAACGTACAGATTGAGCATTGGAGTAGGTAAAATCTAGTACTCCTAACTCGAAAAATCTCTCATTTTAGGATGAGCTTTTCAGTGTTCTCTGTGAAAGAGAATAAACATTTGTTGAATGCCTCCCTCATGCTGCTACTGGTTTAGAAATGTAAGAAGTCTGTAATTCCAGAGAGGTAGCAATAGTTCCATTTTATTGATGAATAGACTCAGAGGTGTTGCATTGCCCAGTTTCCATAGCTAGCAGTTTGCAGAGTTGGGATGCAAACTGAAAAGTCTGACTGACTTTAAAGCTCATACTACTTTCACATATTGCATTGATGCCTTTACATGAACCTTTAGATTTCCATCGTATTTTTTGTTCACTGAAATTTAGTTCCAAGTGTACTTTGGGTATATGTTTGTAATACAAGGATGAAATGATTCAAAGGAGATACCACTCCCAAGACTTAAGTGTCTTAACTGAGAATCTGTTTTGCCATGCTTTAGAGCAGAATTTTATTCATGAATGACTACTACAGTTTGATGTAGAAGGCACTTAAAAATCTGTTGAATAATTGAGTACTGTGGAGAGTCACAGAAGTTTGGGAGACTCTTGTGCTAATAAATGATGTTCCTTTATGAATTTGTCAGATTCCAAGTGAATTTCTTAATGTTTTAACAGAATTTAATATCTAATTTCATCTTCATAGATGAGATATTAATTATAAAGTTTGATGCCATTCTTTTTTATATCCTGGGAACTACACTTCCTCGTATCAGCTGAAATGTTGCTTGTTGCTGCTTCACAACAAAGTACAAATTCTGTATAAACATTATTATTTTTTTTGCATAGAATTACAAATATTCCTAAGTAAGATTATCTTGTTACCTAGGAATTACCTGTCCCCATATATTTTAGCATAGAATATGCCATGTGAAAACTGCATAGCCATTATCAGGGACTCTTTCTACTTTGAGATACGTAATTCTGATTTGTTGTAGTCAGTATCTGTTGTCAAGTTTTCCAGCTGACAGTTTCATATTCTAAAGGTTCTTCATAACTTTAGTTAAGAGTTCGGATTCCACTTCTGTCACTAGCTGTGGAGGCCTTGGTCAAGTTACCTGGTCAGGTCTCCATTTACTCATTTATAAAATAGGGAAAGTAATACCCACCTCATAAAGATTTTAGTATCAAATGAGATAATGTATGTAAGATGTTTACTCTGGTACCAGTGAGTAGTAGCTATTAGTAGTCTCTCTTTTGAAAGTTTGCTTGCTTTGGGGCAAAGGTGGCTATTTAATTGAAGCTGCATGAGAAATTGATAACTACACTTCCCAGATAATATAAATATTAACAGTATCTTACCACAAAAATATGTAGTTGTGCTCATATATTTTAATGATTGTTTAGACAGGATTAACAGCCTTTTTTTGTTCAAGTTCCACCAATGGTGTTAACTAAAGCCTTTGGGTGTCATTGTCCAAAAAAATGCATAGAACATGGAAGTGGAGGAGAACAAGAGTAAAAACAGAAAAAGGGAAAGGAAGAGGTGGCTGAGAGAAGGTACAGACTATGGCATGTGCCTCCAGAAATGACTGAAAGTGCTTCTGTTGGCTTAGGTTGTCTTTCTGTGGTAATATTTTATCAGAGGGCTGAAATAAATGCTTTGTGTCTATAAAATATTATTGCAAATGTTTTCTTTGCTAACCTAGTTTTTATTGATGTAATTTAAAACCTATATTTGAAAATACTTAAAGAGTACTGTTTGTCTTTAGCTTGTCAAAAAAAAAAACTAGGTAGTTAAGTCATTCTATACTTCTTAAATGGAAAGTATTTTGATTATCTTGGGTACAACTTTCAGATGATTTAGGAATTAAAACATGAAGTACTGTCCATAAGAGAAATTATATGAGGACATTAAGTTCTAAGTAGAGATGTAGTTTTAGAAAAGAAAATCATGAATTTTGCTGGGGAATACATTTTTTGTTCCAGAGTTTATTTCCAGTTAACTGTATGGAGCCTGTACTATAGACCAGTGCTCTCCAAAAGAATCTTCTGTGATGATGAAATGTTCTGTATCTGCACCGTCCGTACCCACTAGCCAATGTGGAATTGAGCACTTGAAATATGGATAGTGACTGGAGAACTGAATTTCAAATTCCGTTTAATTTTAATTAATTTATAGTGTAAGTAGCCACATGTGGCTAGTGCAGTGGTTTTCAGCTGGTGGTGATTTCCCCCCCAGGGGACATTTGGTGATGTCCAGAGTAATTTTTGGTTTTTAAAACTGGGGAGATACTACTGGCATCTACTGGATAGAAGGCAGGGATGCTGCGTTTAAACTCTGTGCAGTGCACAGAATAGCGTCCCCCTCCTCCCATCCAGAGAATTGTCTTGCCCCAGATGTCCTGAGGCTGAGAAACCCTGGGCTGGTGGCCCTTGTATTGGCCGATATAGAAGAGAATATACAGTTTTTTTATAATCATTATTATGTTTATTTATAAACTAATTTTGACTAATACTAATAAAGAGATGAAAGGTCTAGTCCAGTTTGGGATAGTTAACAGTTTTTGTATTTGAAAGTTCGATAAGGTTAGAGCAATGAGGTGAAATTTATGAGTCTTCATAGGAGGCAAGAGCTCGTTTATGCTCCCACTTATATACTTGCATTGAATATTGTATGAAGTAGTGCCACCAGCATTTCTTAATGGCTGTGAAATGGTGGGGGGGGTAAAACTGATTCAGAATGTTTTCAGTTACATACCGAAGTATTTATGATTAAATATGTTGTTTTGAAGTTGACAGTGGTTGAATCTAGGGAATGGTTACATGGAGTTCCTTATGTTGTGCTCTCCACTTCTGTTTGTGTTTGATTACTTCCTTAATAAGTAAAAAGAAAAAAAATACTTAGACATAGGCATAACTAATCATGATAGATATGGAATTTTATCACTGAAATAGTATTCGTTTTGCATGCATTTTATTTAATCTTTCACAATTGCCAAGTTGCATTAATATGTTCTGCTTAACAAAATAGTGTCACGTCACTAAAAAACGTCACTGCATCTACAATGCTGACATTCTTTTACTCTTACAGATTGTCCTGGGTAACATAATGCCAGCTGAGCGTAAAAAGCCAGCAAGTATGGAAGAAAAAGAATCTTTACTAAACAGCAAGGAAAAAGACTGCAGTGAAAGGCGACCAGTGAGCAGCAGGGAGAAACCAAAAGAGGAGATCAAGCTTACCGCCAAGAAGGAGGTTATTAAGGTCCCTGAAGATAAGAAGAAGAAACTGGAAGAAGATAAGAGAAAAAAAGAAGACAAGGAACGCAAGAAAAAAGAGGAAGAAAAGGTGAAGGCAGAGGAGGAATTAAAGAAAAAAGAGGAAGAAGAAAAAAAGAAGCATGAAGAAGAGAGAAAGAAGCAAGAAGAGCAGGCGAAACGTCAGCAGGAGGAAGAGGCTGCTCAGTTGAAGTAAGAATGTTTATTCTAACTATTGATGTGCAGGAATGGGAAGATTGGAATGTTTTGGAAAAACAGTGATTATTTGAAATAAAACTTCCAGCGTGCAGTTTCTTGAGAGTTGGGAGTATCTTAATTTACTTGTTCTGTTAGTTTTACTGACGAGTGGCATGCTTACAGTGCTTTCATTCTTTAAATTAAATAATAGTAATTTTTTTTTGGGGGGGGGATAAAGCCATTTTATTGAGGGGCTTTGGGGGAGGGTCGAAAAGCTGGGCGGACAATGAGATCCAACGTCCTTCTCCTAGCCGGGACCTTCGCCACTTCACAGTTGCTGCAATAGTAATCTTTAATAAGTATTTTTTGAGGTGTGGGGCAATCTGGGCTGTTTTTGTTTTTTAAAAAAGCTTTTTTCCCTGGTACCTTATGCCATCTTTCTAAGTTGAAAATCTTTAGTTTGTTTTTTTCTTTTTGGCCGTGCCATGCGGCTTGCAGGATCTTAGTTCCCTGACCAGGGATCCAGCCCGGCCCCTGGCAGTGAAAGTGCCAAGCCCTAATCACTGGGATGCCAGGGAATTCCTGAAAATCTTTAGTTCTAAATGGCTGCTGTTTGTTGAGTTCTTATTATATGTCAGGCACTACAGTTGTATCAGTACATGTCTTCAAGGCAGTCTAATGAAGTAGGCTCTGTGATCCTCATTTTACGGATTAATAAAATGAAGCTTCAAGAGGTTAAATGACTTGCCTAAGGTCACAGTAAGTAGTAGAACAGCTGGGATTTGAACCTATGCTGGGCTGACTTTAAAACTTTTGTCCTTAAGTACAACTCCACTAATGCCTCCCATTCTTACCTTTATCTAAATCTATTTTTAACCATGTAAATCTGTGCAAGTGATATAATGAACTGGTGAAAACTGAGGTAGTCCTCATGGGAAGACTACCAGGATGTAGCAGAAATGACAGTTGTTGAATAGTGCATGAGCTCCTCCCTTCATATATATAATTTAAAAAGCTGTTTGCAAACATGAATTTTCATGAATCCCTAGAACAGCTCAGCTACCTACTTCCTTACCAAAGTTCTTTTGTACCTCTATTTTTAATGAGGAACTGGAGCCTTGGGTCTGAAAAGCAGTAGTAGTGACCTGTTTTGGAATATTCAGAACCATGATTCTTGAGAGTTTCTTGCTTATTTTCTATTTTAGTTTTAAAAAAACAATTCACAAGGATATTTAATTAAACTGTAAGTTTTGTTCTCTCACCCCTCCTATTAAAGAGCTTAAAAAAACAACAGCAACCAAAACCCCAACTTCTTACTGGGAAAAATTCAAGGATGCAAAAAGTAGAATGAAATGATGTACCATCCCTCCCCACCTACGCAGCATCAACAATTCGCATTTTTTTCCTTTGGAGTATTTTAAAGCATCACATTATTTTACCTGTAAATTTATAAATATAAATAAATACCTTAAGTGTGTGTGTGTGTGTGTGTGTGTGTGTGTGTGTATGTATATATATATTCATTATATATCAAAGTGTTTCTAATAAAGATGATAATGGAGTTCTTGAGTGCATATACGTAATGAGTTATGCTTTTTTAACGTGTACTCTCACTGCTAATCTTGTGTTTCTGTGTGGCTGGGAGGCTTCCAAGAGATACTCACATGTCCCTGTTCCCAGTGGTAGATGCAACTCTCTGTTAACATATTGTGGCTGTTAGTGGAAAAATCATAGAATTATAGGGTAGCTCAGAAAGATGCAAATCTATTTTATTAGAAATTTATATTTTAAAGCTACATATTTTGGTATCTCAGAAACCTCAAAGTCAGATTGTCTCCACTCTGCCACTCCTGCCCAAGTTATTTTACTGCTTCTACAGTTTAAACATGTCCCATCTTTTTAGTGGAAACATAGGTAGATTTGTTTTTAATTATTCTTTTCAGGATACACTGAGTCTGTTAACCTTTTATTAAAGTGCTCTTATCCTATAGTTCTTCTGGTTCCTATACAAGCTTTCTTAATTACACTTGACCTAAACCTAGCAAGTACTTTTATTAATAAAGGTTCGTTTAATGCTGAAGTATGGAGAAATGGTACTTAACATCTCAAAACATTTTAATGCATTCTTTTATAATGTTTATTCTTTAATTAAAATATTCTTTGTGGACATTTCTTGTTTTTCTGTTTTCCCAATGCTTTTATTTGTTTTAGGTTATCCTTCCCAAATATATTACTTTGTTTTTTCATATTAAGCATCATGTGTTTTATCCATTTATTTATTTTTTTCAGCTTTATTGAGTTAGAGTTGACAAATAAAAGTGTTTTATCCATTTAGCTTGCCAGTTGGCAGAATGATTTTTAATCTAGTTATTCAGAATCCTCCGCTCTTCCACTTTTGGTGTTATCAGAATGGGTTCTCATTATCTTAAGTCATTAATCAGATGTCTTTAGTAGTGAAAGGGCCTCTTGCATCTTTTTTTCCTCTTGGATTCTGTTGCTTTTCTGATCACCTTTTCATTGGCTTTCACTCTTATAGGATTCATCAGTGATGCTTCAAAATATACAGGGTATTTTACTTACGTGTTTGTTTGTTTTTTATATAGAGAGAAAGAGGAATCCCTTCAGCTTCATCAGGAGGCTTGGGAACGACATCAGTTAAGGAAGGAACTTCGTAGCAGAAACCAAAATGCTCCAGACAACCGACCAGAGGAAAATTTCTTTAGCCGACTAGACTCAAGTTTGAAGAAAAATACCGCTTTTGTCAAGAAACTAAAAACTATTACGGAACAACAGAGAGACTCCTTGTCCCATGATTTTAATGGCCTAAATTTAAGCAAGTACATTGCAGAGGCTGTAGCTTCTATTGTGGAAGCAAAGCTAAAAATATCTGATGTGAATTGTGCTGTGCACTTATGCTCTCTCTTTCACCAGCGTTACGCCGACTTTGCCCCATCACTTCTTCAGGTTTGGAAAAAGCATTTTGAAGCAAGGAAAGAAGAGAAAACACCTAACATTACCAAGTTAAGAACTGATTTGCGTTTCATTGCAGAATTGACAATAGTTGGGATTTTCACTGACAAGGAAGGTCTTTCCGTAATCTATGAACAGCTAAAAAATATTATTAATGCTGATCGGGAATCCCATACCCATGTTTCTGTGGTGATTAGTTTTTGTCGACATTGTGGAGATGATATTGCTGGACTTGTACCAAGGAAAGTAAAGAGTGCTGCAGAGAAGTTTAATTTGAGTTTTCCTCCTAGTGAGATAATTAGTCCAGAGAAACAGCAACCTTTCCAGAATCTTTTAAAAGAATACTTTACGTCTTTGACCAAACACCTGAAAAGGGACCACAGGGAGCTACAGAATACTGAGAGACAAAACAGGTGATTTTCAAATGTTTCTCAGAAATGAGAATTTATTTTGGAGCTCATACTTAAAAATTTTAAAGTCTTCATGCCACTGAAAGAACTTTTGGAAAAGGGCTCATTGCAGGTGATTTCTTAACATTCCAGGAAAATTTCACAGTGTAACAATCTAAGTACTCATGTTTAAATGTGAGTCTTCGATAGATTTTGTTTCTGATTTTAAAAGAAATCTGGCAAGTATGTGGTGATTTTTACTTTGTGGATCTGTTTTCTTCCTGTGATTTAAAAAACTTCTTAATGTTGAGGGATAAGTTTTCTTTTTCTGTCACTTTAACTTATCTGCTATTTTTCTGTGTGTTTTGCTGTTCCCTCTCTGTAACAGGTTTGCTTTCATTGTTTTGTATTTTAGTTTATTGATGTCACTGTTGATACTTGCTTTTTAAGAGAAAAAGTCATTCATTATCAGTGATATTTTAGATTAGAAATTTGGAAAATAGTGTACCAAAGTAGCTGTGAAAAAATTCTTCAAGTGCAACTATGAATTTATGGGAGTCTTTCTCCTGGGGACATCCATTCAAAATTCTAGAGGAATGTGTGTGCCTGATTTAGGCCACCTTTGACAGTTACAAGATACTGTAGACTACTGTGTAGCATCTGCACCTAGAAGGCATCAACAAGCTAGAAGTTGATGCAGTTGGTGGGTATTATTAGGTCACCTTTATGGAGGGTTGGATTTGGAGAAGGGCTGAAGGGGTACAGAAAGGAGGCAACAGCAGTAGCCTTTGGATACTCTGCAACTATTTAAAGTGCATGTTGGGGGGAGAACACTTATTCCTATAAGCCTGTAGTTGGGGAGGACTGACTGGTTTAAGTAGTTACCACTAGAAGGTGATTGACTCAACCAGAAAAGACTGCAATAGTGTATGCCAGTAGTTCAGTTAGGTCAGGGGTAAGATAGGTGCAGAGCCTATATGGGTAAATCCTTGGTGGCTGAAGATCACTAAGAGGTGAGAATTTAAGATGGCAGTGGTGCTCCTTAATGTTTCTTAAAAAAAAAAAAAAAAAGCATCCTCGTTTTTTGCTTTCGAATAGCAAGGACTGTTGTTTATTTTTAATTAATTAATTAATTTATGGCTGTGTTGGGTCTTCGTTGCTGCGCACGGGCTTTCTATAATTGCAGCGAGCAGGGGCTACTCTTTGTTGCAGTGCGTGGGCTTCTTATTGTGGTGGCTTCTCTTTTATTTTATTTTATTATTATTTTTTAATTTTACTTTTTGTTTTTGGCTGTGTTGGGTCTCCATTGCTATGTGCGGGCTTTCTCTAGTTGCTGTGAGCCGGGGCTTCTCTTCATTGCGGTGTGCGGGCTTCTCATTGTGGTGGCTTCTCTTGTTGCAGAGCACGGGCTCTAGGCATGCAGGGTTCAGTAGTTGTGGCACGTGGGCTCAGTAGTTGTGGCTTGCGGGCTCTAGTGCTCAGGCTAAGTAGTTGTGGCACATGGGCTTAGTTGCTCCGCGGCATGAGGGATTTTCCCGGGCCAGGGCTCGAACCTGTGTCCCCTTCATTGGCAGGCAGATTCCCAACCACTGAGCCACCAGGGAAGCCCCGTGGCTTCTCTTGGTGCGGAGCATGGGCTCCAGGCACACGGGCCTCAGTAGTTACAGCACGCAGGCTCAGTAGTTGTGGCTCGCGGGCTCTGGAGCACAGGCTCTGTAGTTGTGGCGCACGGGCTTAGTTGCTCTGCGGCATGTGGGATCTTCCCGGACCGGGGCACGAACCCATGTCCCTTGCATCGGCAGGCGGACTCTCAACCACTGCGCCACCAGGGAAGCCCCGTTTCTTTTTTAAAATTTATTTTATTTATTTTATTTTTGGCTGCAGCTTTCTCTAGTTGCGGCGAGCGGGAGCTACTCTTCATTGCGGTGCGCGGTCTTCTCATTGCAGTGGCTTCTCTTGTTGTGGAGCACAGGCTCTAGGCACGTGGGCTACAGTAGTTGTGGCGCATGGGCTCAGTAGTTGTGGCACACGGGCTCTAGAGTGCAGGTTCAGCAGTTGTGGAGCATGGGCTTAGTTGCACCGCGGCGTATGGAATCTTCTTGGACCTGGGATCGAACCTTTGTCCCCTGCATTGGCAGGCGGATTTTAACCACTGCGCCACCAGGGAAGCCCCAAAGTTTTTTTTTTTTCTTTCTTTCTTTTTTTCCCCAAGTTTTCTACTCTTTTTCCACTTCCCGTGTGTCCTACCTAATACATCACAGCTGATTTTAAAAGTATGTTTTGATTACTTCTTATTGGCTACTTTAAGGGTTTTGTGTTTGTGTTTTTTTTTTTTTTTTTTTGCGGTACGCGGGCCTCTCACCGCTGTGGCCTCTCCCGTTGTGGAGCACAGGCTCCAGATGTGCAGGCCCAGCAGCCATGGCTCACGGGCCCAGCAGCCATGGCTCACGGGCCCAGCAGCCATGGCTCACGGGCCTAGCCACACTGCGGCACGTGGGATTTTCCCGGACCGGGGCACGAACCTGCGTCCCCTGCATCGGCAGGCGGACTCTCAACCACTGCGCCACCAGGGAAGCCCTGTGTGTGTGTTTTTGATTGTCCTCACAGAAGCTTATAGGGTAGGGAGTCTGTAATGATTTAATCCGGTCATCCTTCCAATGCAAAATGGAATCCATTTTATAGATTATCTGACATAAATTATCCTTCTGAAAACTTCTCGAGCTTAGTGGTCTGAGCCATTCCACTGTTGGACATACCTATTTGCTAGGAATTCAAGCTGATGTTTAACGCCCCATATAATGGTTCCCTTTGATTTACTTCTTTTTTCTGATACAGACGGAATAAAGCTACTCAAAGTGGGGGTCCATGAACTGTTTACCTGTTCACAATGAATTAAGCTGAGAAACTGAGACTAAGCATTTAAACATTTTGATAGCAATTCTCCATTGCCATGATATTGTCACTGTGTTTTATAGCTGTGCTATGATTGGAAAGAAAATTATTCCTTTATGGCAGATAGTTTGAAAAACACTGGCATGTGACATGTCTCTTCTTTTACACCACGATGTCTCAAATATTTGCAGACTGCCAAGATGTTTCCCTTTCATCTTCTCCAGGCTAAATACCTCTGGTTCCCTCAGTATGCTACATGATTTCCAGACACTTCACTATCCTTAGGATGTTTGTTTTGGATGACTTCTTATCTGCTTATGACCTACAATTCCATTAGTTTTTGTAGCTGCCTTGTCAGTCTTGACTTTTTGTTACGCCTAAAGACTAATTTCTCAGGGGAACTGCTGCCCAGCCAGTTCCTCACCTTGAACTAGTGAAATAATTTTTTTATACCTAATACAGACTTACCTCTTTGAAACTTTATTTAGATACTTTTGGCATATTATGTTAGCCTAATGATAATCGATGGTGTGTGTGTGTGTGTGTGTGTGTGTGTTTGCTGCACTGCGCGGCTTGTGGGATCTTAGTTCCCCGACGAGGTATCGAACCCAGGCCACGGCAGTGAAAGCACTGAGTTCTAACCACTGGATCGCCAGGAAAGTCCCAATGATGTGTATATTATTAATTGTACTTATGCATTGGTCACATTTAGATTAGATAAGCAGACCTTTTTTTTGTTGTTATTAAAGTCACGCAAGAAATTTTGAACAGGATCTCGTGTTGAGAGCACAGCTTTGTGGCCTTTTCCTAGAAACTTACTCATTTTAATACAGAACTATTAACTATGGTTGGTTATTAGAGGAGGTTATTTACTAAGTGTAAATTGACCTTAGCATGGTAGCAGTTATTTTATCACAGGGACTGTCCAATTAGATGTAATAATTTGGGGGAATGTGAGAATCTTAATCACAATGTAGAAAATAATTGGCATATTGCTTAATAAGTCACTCATGCCTTAGGATAGCTTCAACTTGAGCAGCCTCTGTAGTGAGGATTTAAATGCCTGACTGAGAGCAAAGAAGACATGAGGAATTGGTTAGTGCAGAGTCCCTACTTGGCCTAATGTTAGTCTCCTTACTTCTAAGAGGGTACGTTACAGTTAAAATGACCAGTTTCCAAAAGTTTCTCCTTCCCAATCATTATCCAGTAGGTGTTTTGAAGTTTTTCTGTATCATAGGAATAAATCATAGGCAATCGTTTTTTCCCAGTAAGGTTTCTCTTAAGCATGATAATGCTAGAAATCTAAGTGCCAAGCTAGTGAGTATTTAATGCTTGTACATAGTTGAAATACTTTAAGCCTTTATTCCATATCTCAATAATGATGGTTTTTAAAAAGTGACTATATTTTCAGTCTATGGATTATAAATGCTCTTGGTCATTTTAATTAACTTGGGAGATGGCACTGTGCTTAGGGGTTGTGAAGTGTTAGTCTGTACTCATTAAAGTCTTTACTTAAAAATTTATTTAACCAATTAAAAAAAATAGAGTAATAAAATCTCTGTGTTTTCTTAAAAACACTGTAATGAATGAATGAAGATGGTGACTGAATAAGACCTGTCTCAGCTGTATCTCGGCTGATAGATTTTAGATAGCTACTTCTGTTTCTAACCCCCTGAGGGATTTACGATTTACAGTTGTCAGCCAGCAATACAATTGACCCTAGCGTTGGGTGAATTCTAATAAATTTGAATTTATAAGCTTTTCGTACTTTAAGTACAAAATCTTATTTTTATTTTTATTTTATTTATTTATTTTTTTTATTTTTTTTTTTTGCGGTAGGCGGGCCTCTCACTGTTGTGGCCTCTCCCGTTGCGGAGCACAGGCTCCGGAGCACAGGCTCAGTGGCCATGGCTCACGGGCCCAGCCGCTCCGCGGCATGTGGGATCTTCCCAGACCGGGGCACGAACCCGTGTCCCCTGCATCGGCAGGCGGACTCTCAACCACTGCGCCACCAGGGAAGCCCCAAAATCTTATTTTTAAAATGCATTTGGTTAAGTGATTGATCTGGGGAATTAAAATTAATATTTACACATTTAAAAGATCATTTAGTAATATTTGCCAATTTAGAATTAATAGCTTTACTTCTTGCTAAGTTTTGTTTTTTATGTTCAGTGCTCTTTATACTTGAAATGCTTTGTACTTTGAGATATTATTCTCATTAAGGTAATATAACCTAGTATTTTTTTGGCATTTAATAAAAATTGGGTGAATAAATGATTTAATTTTATTAGCTGTAACTTAATGTTAATTATGTAACAGTTCATTTCTAGCAGTATAGTGAAATCATGAATTCAGATATTAAGTCAGAATTCTTGCTTGAATAATTCTCAAGTGTCTTAATTTCTTTTTTTTCTCCTTAATTGGTGGGAGTGGGGGTATGTTTCTCTTTTCAGTACTGGTGAATTATGACCTTCATGATTGCATGCTCAGTCCAACAGCAGTAAATGATTTAAAGTTTAGTAAGGAAGAAAAATGTAGGTAGAATGTAGGCTTTTCCCGTGTTAATAAAACCAGAGAGGTTTCTTTCTTTCTTTTTTTTTTGAATTTTATTTTATTTTTTTATACAGCAGGTTCTTATTAGTTATCCATTTTATACATATTAATGTATATATGTCAATTCCAATCTCCCAATTCATCACCCGCCCCCGCCAGAGATTTCTTTTATTATTGCAAATTCATGAGGCATTACTTTAACAGTGTTGAAACCTGAAAACACATCAATGTGAAATTAAATAGTGTTGCTTTTACCTTTCACATTCTTTCCAGATAAGTTGTACCTTACCTTTACAGGGAGATTGTTTAATAAATTGTGTAGTAATATTTAAGCACTATTAAAATGTTATATCACTGTGCTTTAGACTTAAAGAGGCTTTAACAATTTTATAAGTGCTTCAAAATTGTTACCTCCTTCCAGATATTTTCTAATTCTGAGTCAATGACTTTGACATAGTTGGTTAATAAATCTTTGGGTACAGTTATGCTTAACTATTGCGCTAGTCTCTTTTCATATAAGATTGTACAACATTTGTGACCAAATTCTAAAATGAAGCCACAAGAAAATTTAAGTTCTCATGAGAATTTGATAGAGCGCTAAAGGAGATGAAAAGTGAAACCTAGTAGTTTTTCATGGGTCTGCTTCATGGTTATTTTTTCAAGATTTGGCCATGTGTTCTATGTTGTTTTGCATTACTGCATAAGAACAAGGCTAAAATGGATTTTCTGTGGTCTTTTCAATATTTTTTTCTTTTTTAACTTGGCTAATAGAAGATCAAAATAATACTTGGCATTGAAGTTCTTGCTTTTTCTACAGTGAGCTCTGGCATTTTTTTTTTTCACGAAAATACTGTTTTACATTGATATAGTGCATCAGATGTATGATTTTAATTGATCCTCACAGTACCCTTGAAAGAAATACCTGTATTTTGAAGGTGATAGATCTGAGTTAGGGATTAAAGAGCTTGCCCAATGTGACTTGGATAGCAAATGATAGAATCAGGTTCTTTCCTACCTTTTCATTCTGTATTTTTCACATCTTCCATAGTACTCATTTTCATCTGCATTTAGTACTTATTTTTTTATTATTATTATTTTTAATGTTATGTATTTTTTAAATTAATTATTTATTTTTGTCTGCATTGGGTCTTTGTTGCTGTGCGTGGGCTTTCTCTAGTTGTGGCAAGTGGGGGCTACTCTTCTGTTTTGTTTTTTTTGGCTGTGTTGGGTCTTCGTTGCTGTGCGTGGGCTTTCTTTAGTTGCGGTGAGCGGGGGCTACTCTCGGTTGTGGTGCGCGGGCTTCTCATCGTGGTGGCTTCTCTTGTTGCGGAGCACGAGCTCTAGGTGCGCAGGCGTCAGTAGTTGTGGCCTGTGGCTCAGTAGTTGTGGCTTGTGGGCTCTAGAGCTCGGGTTCAGTAGTTGTGGCGCATGGGCTTAGCTGCTCTGTGGCATGTGGAATCTTCCCAGACCAGGGCTCGAACCTGTGTCCCTTGCATTGGCAGGCAGATTCTTAACCACTGCACCACCAGGGAAGTCCTAGTACTTATTTTTAAGGTGTCTAGTAAACTCATTAGCTACTCAGGACTTACAAAGTCAAATCCAAACAAAAGAAGGACCCAAAAGAGAATATAAAACAAGAACCTCAATGTGGGAAGGCTTGCCTTTGATATGCATTTGAGAGACATCCTAATTCAAAATAAGGTACCAAGTGGATAATTTTAATTTTATTTGAGAGGCAGTATAATCCAGTAGTTACGAGAGTGGACTTTGGAGCCAGACTGCTTGGGTTCAAGTTTTAGATGTCATTTACTCATTCTGTAACTTTGGGCAAGTTATCTCACATCTCTGTGCTTTGGTTTTCTCTTCTGTAAAATGGGATAACAATAGCACTCTGCCTCTGAGGTACATGCCAACAATGCAGTGAACTCATATGTGTAAAAGCATTTAATAACAGTATCTGGCACATTGTAAGTATTCAATAAATGTTAGTTCACCATTAATGGTATATTGCCTCCTCAATCCTTCAGAAAGGTTTTTGAATGAGAATTTCTCTTTGTGCCTTTTTATGATTGTGAAAATTTGTATGTTAAACTTCTTAAACTTTCATGGGTTATTTTAAAAATTCATTTTTAAAAACAATACAAAACAGAATAAACACTATACAAAATAAAAGAAATAGCAAGAAAGTCAGGCAATAACAATAAAAATGAAAAAAATGGAAAAAAAGAAAACCGAATGTCTCAATGCTAGAATTTTTTGAGGCATCTGTGGCTTTTCTTATTTATGAGATATAATGCTAGATTCCAGAATGGACTATTTGAAATTTTCTGTCAGTTTTACAATATTAAGTTAAATTAATATTAAATGTAGGGGGCTTCCCTGGTGGCGCAGTGGTTGAGAGTCCGCCAGCCGATGCAGGGGACACGGGTTCGTGCCCCGGTCCAGGAAGATCCCACATGCCGCGGAGCGGCTGGGCCCGTGAGCCATGGCCGCTGAGCCTGCGCGTCTGGAGCCTGTGCTCCGCAACGGGAGAGGCCACAGCAGTGAGAGGCCCGTGTACCGCAAAAAAAAAAAAAAAAAAAAAAAAAATAATAATATTAAATGTAATATAAAAAACACTCCAAAAATCAAGGATCGATGTACCTTAGGGGGTCCTCCCAGATAGTGATATCTCATATTTTGGGTGAAGGAGGTCTACTTTCTTATTTTTTTATTACAGTGACTAAGACTTGGAATTAGTTTTGTTTTCATTGCTTACTTTTCATATCTTTATGGTACCATTTCCTCCCTATCGTTCAGTGATACCAGGAGAGAGAATGAACTTGTTTATAATATATTTAACAGTGATATTCAGTTATCTCCAGTTATGACAGGGATTGGCAAACTATGGCCTGCAGGCCAGATTAGGCCCACCACTCGTTTTTGTACAGCTGGTGAGCTAAGAATGGTCTTTACCTTTTTATATGGTTCAAAAAAATCAAAAGAACATTTTGTGAAATAGTAAAACTATATGACGTTCAGACTTCAGTGTCCATAAATAAAGTTTTATTGGAACATAGTCACACTCATTTGTTTACATATTGTCTGTGGCTGCTTTTGTGCTGTATCAGCAGAGTTGAGTAGTCGCAACAAAGACCATATGGTCTGCAAAGCTTAAAATAATTATTATCTGGCGCTTTGCAGAAAAAGTTTGCTGACCTCTGGTTTATGACGGTCTCAGAATAATGGCTTCAAAGCAGCTTTGTGTAATAGATGTGTTTCTGAAGAGATTGTAATTAAAGTGATATGTGATGAATCATATCTGTAGCTTGATTTTGCTTAGTGATATATTCCCATGGAATTTACATAAGAAATTTTGGTGAGATTTATACTGATGTACAGAAAAGGTGCTCTGGTCAAAGGTGCTGTGTATATTTAGTTCCCTCATACAGGTCTAAAATTTAATCAAACTGAAAAACTTCCATATGGACTTCATAAACTTATAAAAACTGACTCATATAGTACATTAGCTAGAAACTGTTTCATTTAAATTTCATTAGAACCTCTAAATGACTAGGGATTTTAAATTTTCAGGTACCTGTTATGGGTTCTTTCTTTGCTTGAAGTCTGTAGTCTTATTACATGCTATAGGATTTGTCGGATGTTTAGGAAATGTATATTAAATAAATGGTCGAGGAAAAAATACATATGACTATATAAGTTTTGTGTATAACAGAACTCTTCTAATGCCATTTCATTGGTATCCTGTACTGCTTTCTGAGTGCGTAGTATAAGATTCAATTAGAAAACCAGTCAACCAAAATCTAACCCCCCCCAACTATTCTCATTAGACAATAACCTAAACACGTATAAATTAAGTAGTTAGGTAAATTAGTACTGTTAAAAGTTTAATCGTGGAATTGAGGTTTTGGGAGGACGAGGAATATCTCTGAAGCTTCAAAGTTTTATATGGTTCCAGGGGAAATGGAAAGGAACTGAATGCATACAAAGGGACCCCTCATAGAATTCAGTCACTTTTAATTTACCCATGCAAAGTCCCAGGCAAAAGTTTGAAAGTGAAGTTGATACTGGAAAAAAGAGTTCATTTTCTGTTCTGATAAAATAGTCACCACCTTGCTACAGCTTGTATGTCATAAATCCTTAGTGAATATTGTATAACCTAAACTGGGTGTATGTTCTT